>NC_139732.1:16689359-17984359 GCF_964211835.1 Anser anser
TCCCGTGTCTTCCAAGGGGAGCACAGAGGGGAGGAAGACAGAGAGGAAATAGAAATTTGTGTTTAATTGCATGCTGAGTTGTTTTCTGAACACAAGTAATATGTGCCAATGGCTTCCAATACACCAATGAATTTCCAACTGAACTGGTTACTAGAGAATCTTGAGGAGGGGATGATGGTAAACTACGGGAAAACTGAGGTCCAGGCAGAGTTCTCCTAGAGGGCTTTTTGAACTCAGAGGATTTCTTGATGGGTTTGGGAATGGAAGCTGAGAGGGCCATTAGCAGCAGGGGAGATCGGACTTCGCTAATTCTTGGAGTTGTCACATGGATAGAGCATTCTGACAGTGTCAGTAAAGACTTGCCTTTAGAGCCAGGTTGATAAATGATACATTTCTAAAGAGAAGCACGGTGGGAAGGAACGCTTGTGCCTGAAGAGTAAGAGGCAATATAGGCAGTATCAAGTCTGAAGATGTTCACCATTAACAAGTCAGTATTTATGTATGTAATGGTGATGATTTACCCCTACCAAGAGAGATAGGGGCAAGGAAAGAGGAAAAACCAGTAGGATGGGGGTGGGGAGGTGGGGAGCAAACTTAAGTTTACACAAACTATACAAAGGTTAATAATGATGAAATAGGCATAAAAATGTTAGATTAATAGAGACAGATAAATCTCTGGAAGCACTGGAATTACACACAGACTAATTTTCTTCATGTAAACAATTAAAGCAGAAGTCCTCTCAAAGGAAAAAATATCAGATAAAAGCAGTTTTTGGCACTTCAAGAAGAGAAATAAATCTTGCAACAGTGTTTACATTCATAACAGTCAAATCTGTAAGCATGACTGTAAATATGACAGTAATGACACCATTGATTTGCATGGTAAATATTTGTAATTATTTGTATTTAAACAGTCCTCCACCTACTGATCTCTCACTATTTGCAGTCATAAATTACTAGGCATCACTTGCAGCGCGGTTGCTTAAACTTGAAATCACCAGTCATGCCTGGTTTACTTATACTTTGACTTCAACATAAATGCTTCTTTTTTCTTTTGAAATGATTTCCTGACTTTTTTTCAATATAGACCTTTCATGTAAAATGTTAGAAGTAAGCAAACTTCAAAGAAAAAGATTTCATTTAACTAGCACCTCTGTTGGTTTAAAAAGTAAAACCAAACCCACCATAATTATTTCAATAATAAAACAACTGCCATTGCAGGGTCGAACGACAAATTGGTTATATTGTACAGATGTTAGTTACTTATGATTGATTACCTTTCATACCTCTTCCATAGCTACTTGTTATGAGTAATAAGGCAATTAGCAATATATAGAAATATATCCCTCAAGCAATCCGCTAGATGAATTTCTAAATGTTGTTAAATGAAGGAACAAACTGGTCTGCTGCAACCATGTGCCTTTAGCATCTTGCATCTGGATTGTTCAGATCTGCTGAGCCTTTTAAGATTGTGAGGGCTCCTTCAGGCTGGAGTTCTATTCTATCATTTGCCTTCAATGAAAGCAGGTAAGAGAAGATTCAGTTGTACACAAAATAGGCTTTTAACTTCAAGCAGATAAGCAGTAGGGAGACTGACTCAGCCAGTGACTCATGGTATTTATGCTCCCTGTTTATATGGAGAACTGAATACTGTTTATAAGATGCTGTGGACCTTTTGATAAATCTTTTGAGTCTTTTTCTTGCTTACTTATTAAAAATAGATAGTATAGAAAAAGTCTGTCTGTAACTTGCATTCTCGAAACTTTAAGAGCTGGTGGACTTAGCCCAGTACATTTTCAGAAATGGGGAAATATGTCCTCATAAGTGTTCTAGGATTAAGTTCATGCAGGGAAATTCTCCAAGCAGGCAACCATTGCATCCCACACCCAAGGGTACTCAGGGAAGGCTGGTTGCAAATACCGTAAAAAATGTCTGACTGCAGAGAAGACAAAGCCTGAGCGTGCCATCATGCAACCTGCAGCAACAAGTCCTTTTTCAGGGCTGTTCACATAGCAGTAGAGATGAGTGTACGAATGGCTGGCATGAAGGGATCTAGCAGAGCAGGGAGGAGAACGAACTTCTTTACATGTGAGATTGACTTATGCTGGTTGACATGGCTCTGAAACTGCAACCCATGTGGTAGGGATGTAGTAGAGGTGCCAGTAAATGATTCCATTAATTGCTGTTACTTTCAACCTTCCAATAAAACCTTCCCATAGCTGCCTTCCTAAGTAAAGGTAGTTTTCTCCAATCTCATGATACAGACTTGAAACATTGTTTAAAAAAATAAAAAATAAAAAGTACCTGTTTAGTGTTTTCTTACACTACAGACTATGAAGATTGGTAATAGAATTTAAAGGTGCTTACAGAGATGTAAGAATCTTAGGAGTGCAGATAACAAGCTGTTGCTGGAGATCTGAGACTGCTTTCTCTGCTGTGTCGCAAATAGAGCCTGCACTCCAAGTCTTGTGATCGCCCAGACTGGGGATGGCCAGAGCGATCCTCCGCTCCTTTCTGGCCTGTCCAGTGGGATTTGGGGTCTGTTGTAATTACAGTTCAAAAGGGAAGAAAGAAAAGGAAATGAGATATGGATATACACCATGCTTTCTTATACCAAAATGTAGTTAGGAGCCAGAGAGGGACCAAATACATACAAAACAATTTCGAGTCCTGAAATGTAGGAGCAGCTGTAAGATTTAATGTAGTATTTGAGGGAGCAGCTTGACTCATGTCTTTTTTTTTTTTTTTTTCCTCTTGGAAAATCCTTGACCAGGGCCCTGAATAGCTGAGGGTAAACAGAAAAAATGCATGGAGCCTTCTGTTTTTGTTTACTATACTGTAATTAAGAAGCTAAGTAAATTAAAAGGTGATATGGCAGCTTTTTGCTGTTTTGTTTGTTTTCAAACTAGAAGCAAATATTCATGAAGAGGTAAACTAAAAATCCAGTCAATAGCATTCGAGGAAAGGGACTGGTAAACCTAAAGAGTTCGTACCATTTACTGCAGTTAGAAGACAACTGGTGTTCTCGTGGAAAATAAATAAAGCTGGAGCCTGTGAAATTTTCCCAGAAAAAAGGGATGGGGGGGATCCCATCAGCCAAACCTGCACTGAGCTTAAGTTAAACCAGTAAGCTCTGTATGCCTTTCTAGGACAGAAATTTTCTGTCATTAACAGTTCCCAGGAGTTTAAGAATAACTGCACTATTTTGTGGACTCAGGTGGATGCACTCTTAAAGCCACTGAGGCAAAATTATAACAGGATTTAATGTTGATATTTGATTCAATATTTAAGAAGAAGAATGTATAAGAAATTATTGATGGCTGTTTAAAAGTAATCAAATTTGCATCATTGTCAGCTGTGCTTAAATCTTAATTATCTACAGGATAAACCTCAAGTTCTGTCAGGGGGAGTTCATTTATAATGTATTAGATATTACACGTGTTTTATGAGAAAAGCCTGAGAACAAGAGGTGGAAAAAACATCTCTGTCAGCAATATTTATAGCTCAAAACACATTTGAAACTTAAAATTAAGAATGCCTCTGGATTGAAAGATATCTTAAAATAAAACAGATCTTCAGTCTATTGAGGCAACCTCTTAAATTTTGTCTAGATATAATCTAGAGCATTTTATTTTAAGTGACAGATAATTCCTTCTTCTTACTTTTTGCCAACAAAATATTTGCACTTTTTTCTTCCCATTTTAAGTGGATTGTGAATCAATGTAAGATGCTGCTGTCAATCACGGAGACTCAGTCCTACTTTCTTTCTCATTGTAGTCAAAGAGAATTTTGAGTGCTCAGGAGTGGCAGGCCTAAGGTGCTATTTTCAAAAGCACATCAATGATTAATGTTCCTCAATTCTATTTTTAAAAATAAGTCAGGAATTTAGGTGCATTCTCAGGGGTTACAATAATGTTTTTGTTCTTTTTGATAAATAGACCATCAGCATGGACAGTACTGGTGGAGTATTGGACCAGGATTATAATATCAATTTCCTAATTATCAATTAATTTCATTATAGTTTGCCTAAAGCAAAAAAGTCTGCATAGAACATCAGAGCAGAGTTTTCTCCAGTATTTCTGTGGTATGTTGATAAGTAAAAATTTAATTTTCCAGTGCAAATAAGTGTGAAATTAACTACATATGAAACATTTTATTTTTTTTTTTTTTTTGCTGTAGAAGTATCTTTATTGGCTACTTTAAAGTTTACTCAGCAATCTGTTTTAAAAGTCACTTTGGTTACGTGCTTACAGAAAATACAGTGCAGTGTATTAATCCAGTTTGTAGGCTGTTTTCCAAAGAAGTGCTTAATAAAAAGAATTTCATGCAATATGCTATTAGAGCTTCATTTACATTAATAAGACTCTGTTCTCAAACTATTAAGCTACCTTCGAGATACAAAATAAAATAAAAAGGGATTCTGTATTCTCCATGTACAAGCACAGAGATTAGTTTCTGCTGCTCTTGTACCCTTCTGAGCTCAGTGTACGAGCGAGAGAACATTATTTTGCTCCCAGCGGAAGAGAGAGCCTGTCATCTTGCTGCGGGAAGTTCCCCTCAAAGAAAACACTAACAGTGGAGAGAGAAGGCAGTACTTTGGTCTGCTGTACTTAGCTGCATTGCCAAGGCACTGCCGTGAAAATTAACCCAAGGTTTCAGAGAACTGAACTGAATGAGATTCGTGCTGCAAAGTGGTAATTTGCACGGTAATTCTGAGTGTGTGTACTAACGTTACACAAATTATTCATGTAGCAATCTGAAAATATCAGGGTTGGGACTGGTGCTTGTTATATGAAAAAGGGCACATGTAACTTACTGAAAGGATGAGTTGTAAATGACTTGAGCAATTCTGAGCATTTTATATTCCTAAGGGTGGATAACTAGATTCTAGAAGCTACCATAGGAGATGAGACCAGCGTTCATACACTTGCTACCTGTTACCTCTGGATCTTTAAAATGATGAAGAAAAGCACAGGAGATCAATCTCCAGTTTTCTATAGTGAGGAAAGCAAATGAATGGATTGGTTGCGACCTCTGAACTTCAGAGAAGCTGGCTTGACATAAATCAATGAAGTAAAGGCTAGTACGTTGTGTTTTGTAGGGAATAGTTTGGGACAGAAGAGCAAATAAAGACTTTCGAGAACTATATCACGGTTGCAGTTCTGTATTTGAGGGGCTGGCCAATTCTGGGGATAATTCTTGAGAGCAGGACTGATGCAGGAAAAGTTTGCTTCATCTTGTGAGCAGCTGTTAATCTGGATGTATGAATCAGCTCATTTAAACTTCCCTCATCGGTGGCATGGTTTTTGATTGCACAGAGTATTGTGTTGTGTATTGCCTTCCTTAGATATGATGGAAAAAAAAACAAATGTCAATGTCTGCTTTAGCAGACGATCCCAGACATTTATCTGGATGTGATAGGAGAGTAGGAAGAAGTCTGGCTTAAGTTCTTCCCTAGAAAAACAAAATGGTCACCTAGAACTTGGTGAACTGTAAACAGCATTAACAGCATTATTTGTTACCGCATGTGTCACTGGTTGGTGTTCAGCAAACAGATTTTTAACATTATTATATTTAACCAATTTTGAATATTCATTTCTATAATTTAGAGGGGTAAGAAATTGCTGACAGTAGCTTGATGTATTAGAAACTCATATAAGGTCTAATGGATAGGTGAAGTGTATACATATTTTTAACAGTTACTTGTTGAGAGAAGTGGTAGTTTCTTCCTTACTTTTAAATCTTTTAAAATCTCTAAATCTGAAATAAATAAACAAGAAATGTATTGGTTTGATGCAAAAATCCTGAGTTGAAATTCTTTTATCTTTGTTGTGCTTGGCTCAGACTAGCTGATGATAATTGTCTCTCACTGGTTTTAAAGTCCGTTACTTTTGAATAGGTATCATTTTTGTCATATTGTCATTTTTTCCACTAATAATATGCTTTGGTTTCTCTGTTTTGGTTTACTAATTGCTACCTTGCACTGTACTTTAAATACATTCTCCAAGATCTGTAAACATGCCTGCACGTGCAAGCATAGTTGTAAAACTTTTTCCCTTTCATTTTTCTGTGAAATAATCATCATATTTATTAGTGGGAAAGCTTGTTAATGATTTGCTGGACTAATTTTCTGGTTTTCTGTATAACAGTTAGGCAGGATTTAGTTCATATTGTGCCATCAGCTATTTGTTGCCTGTGACTCCTAAGTGAGACTGCAAAAAATTTGCTTGCATTCTCAAAACATAGCCAAATGGGATTTTGTGATTTTTAGAATAGAAAAGAAAAAAAAAAAAAAGAAAAGAAAAAAAAACTTCTAGAAGAAAGTCAAGTCAATCTTTACTCATGAGATCAGGTAAGTGAATGTGCGGGTGTGTTAAAACAACATTCAACTTATGTCTGTGTTGTAACTGGTGGAACTAGCAATTTGATTAATAGGTTATTGTGTGAATTGCTGCGTTTAACACACAAAGGCTGAGATAGAATGGCTATTAAACTGGTATTGCTCTATTACACAATTGACTTAGTGGAAATGGTTATAATTCTTAATAACCCCCTGACATTACAGGTTTAACAGCAGCTGCTGTTTGAGAGCATCTTTGCTCTATACAGCCACTGTGTTTACATTTGAATAGGTGATATGCCATTTTTCTTCTTTAGCTACACACTTATGATAGTTCCTCTATGCGTAACATGACATTATGGATTTGGTTAACATGCATCTGGAAAGTTACAAATGACAAAAAAGAATTTTCTGTTCGATTTTGTTAGGTCCAGCATGTTGTGTGTAAAAGCGTGGTCGCAGTGCCTACTAAGGGTGACTGATAGAAACCTGTTTTCCTGCTCAGTAAGACAGTTCTGAGATGCTGGGAAAAAGCTCAAGGCTGTAGCTTTGATAGTCTAGAGGAATGTGGAATTGGTGGTAAACTACAGATAGTCAGCATTCAGCAAGCAAGAAGTTTCAGCTTAATTGCTTGTCTACATACCTTAGCTTGAGACAGGGAAGAGCTTGAAGGAGGAGAATACAGTCATTTGAATTAAGCCTGCATTAATAACTATTTGGAAGTTGTTTCAAATTTCAGCTCCAGATTTGGACATTAACATACCTGAAGCATCTCTGCAAAATTTAGTATAAACCATAGGGCATTTGTGTGCTTTGGTCCCAGTCCTTGTCTGTAATCAAAACCATAGCAATGATAAATGAATGGGTCTATTCCACCTTTATATTATTAAATATTCTTTGTGCATATTATGTAGATCTTATAAACTGGTTAAAGCTACCTGTGCCATGGTGAGTGTCCCTGAACATCACAGAAAGTGAACCTGAGATTAAAATGTACATAAATTAAACAAAATATTAGATTTTAGCTTTTGGAATATAAAAGGTGGGGAAACTGAACAAATGCTGGTAAGTAACTTGCATAGACATTTTTAACTTGTATTGTATGAAGTATTAATAGAACTTGTAGAGAGGAATTGTTTATCTTGAGCTGTTAATGATCTGCCATTTTATTCCCTAGATTAATTCTCAAAGGTCAAAATGCAATCAATTACCCAGTAATTTGGATCCCTTAATTGGCTTGGTTGTGCTTCAAAAGCAAAGCTACTGTTTTATTTCTATTATATAGTCTGAAAAAAAGTGCACACGCACACACAAAGAGATTAGGATGATGTTTAGAAGGACGTTATGGATTGGTATGCAAAATAAAAATACATATAGATCATTTTTTGCAGACTTTTCTGTGATTTTTGTTTTCCCCTTAGACATTGAGAATTCAGGAACACTAAAATGCAGTGTCCTTACTAAGTCACTTTCTGGACGGAAAAAAAAAAGTTCAGCTAACTTCTTTGCATATTGGAGAACTCTGAAACAAAGGAGTAAATGAAAATTAGAAGAGGAACGGGTGTAAAATATTTCCATTGGCTTGAACAGGAATTGGATCAGACCATGGTGGCTGTTATAACAATCCCATGACTGAAATATGGCGAGTGATTTCACTAAGTACTTAAAAAAAGGAAACAAGTATTAGTATTTCTCTTGACTTGCCCTACTCAATCACAGACTTAGTTAAAGTTTGGATTGAATATACACATATGTTGACTGCTTTATGATAAAAATGTCGATAATTTACTGAAATCATGGAAACTTTTGAGGGCTTATTAAATGATATATTAGAAAATTTGCAGAGGAAGAGTCACTAGTAATCTCATAATTTCAAATTATGTTGCTTTACGTTTGGAATTCAAAATCATTTTAATATTAATTGCTAGTCCTCTCCTAATATTCCATTAAAATTTTAAAATGCTTACATTGCTGTTAAAGTATAACTTCTTAAAAAAATCTTTTTAATTCAAGGTTTAGATTTTTCAAGTTAGAAGGCAAAATATTTTAATTACAGAGACCTGGTTGTTTGATGCATTTTTTCCCTCGAGACTGCTTTAAAATTACTGAAGCACTGAAAATCTTGTTGACCTCTTTTTACATTATATAAGCACCTTTTGAGTACTTCTTGACAAAGATGACACTCAGCAGGCTCTATTCCTTTGTGTTATTTATGTTGATGTATTTTGGGGGGAACATACCTAGTTTTAAGAGGAAAATTATTGTTGAAAAATGAGAAGTAATATGTTAGAGCCATAGTCTGCTGTATTTAATTTGCATGTTGGTGTGTTTAATAAAAGTTTTCAAGAACAGGGCAGCATATTGAACCTGCTAAAAATCATAAAGGGAATTCGTTAACCACTAATTGATGAAATCATACCAAAAAATTGTGTAACATTGAATAGAAAAAAGGACCATAGCAATCTTGTATTTTATTTGCGTTTAGTTGCTGTTAAGCACAGTATTAAATATTATTAAATATAATCGTGTTTTTTGTTTGTTTGTTTATTTGAAAGCTTTTAATTTGCTGTGGGGAAAAAGAGTTTGACCATTATTGTGTGCTGAAATTTATTTTATTTTTTTCTAGATCCAAGAAAGCTTAAATTTCTTGGATTGGTCAAAATAAATCACTCATAGCCACATAGAAAATCTGTTCTGAAGTTGTGTCTGTTCACATGCAGATATTTCTCATAACTCTTATGTAACCTTTTTATTTTGAATCTTTTGTAGTTTGAGAATTTCACAAAATTAAATTTCAGGAGTGAATTTGTATTATGGATTTAAGTTGTGTCTTTAAATCACAATCCTGTTGTGTTGCATTTGACTGCAGTCTCTCAGCAGATTCAGGAATATCAGATGGCTTGAAAATACTGTACTTGTACTACAATTTTTACCTTCCCTTGTTTTCTATCATGTATCTGCCCTGCCATTTTGCCATAGAAAGTCATTAACCTCAGGGGAAATGGACATTTATCTAAACTGCAGTTCAGAAAGGTCCACTTAAGGTGCTAAATTTCACACCCAAGTTGGTGTATTTTTTTTTTTTAATGTGTAATTCCTATCAAAGATACTTATGCACAGATATATTTGCCTGATGAAAACATTATCTCAGACTTCACTCCAATGCAGCAGGAGGAGATGAGCCAGATGTTAGAACTCAGTATGCACAGTGGTGACCCTAATACTACGTGCCCGGGGACAGTCCTTGGAGGCAAGTAAATGAAACTGAAAAACTGTGTTCATCTTGAGCTGCTGATACTGTAAATGAAGTGCAGGCCTGATTTTTCTCAGTGATGGAGATTCTGGGGAATGGATATGGGGCTTTTAAAGCAAATTAATCTTCTTTATATGCGGCTAGCTACTTTCATCCTTGGTGGCCATTTCCTGAGAGGAAAGAACGTCTGTCAGTACTGATAAAATCATGTCTGACCCACTGAGGCCACAATCAAGGGCTCTCTGACAACATTCTTCCTGGCCTCAGTAATCTACCTCTATGGAACATCTTGCAGGTTTAGGAACAAGGGCGAAGTTAATCTCAGTTATTGGAGAGCTTTCAGAGACTTTGGCATTTGTCTGGGGGAAAAGTAAAATGAACCTCTAATATTGAAGTGTGTAGCCAAACTCAGGCGGAATACAAAAGTCCACTGGATTTGGTGTCTAACAGATTTGTGTCTTTGTGTCTTGCATCCATTTAAAAAATAATACGTTTTGATATTGCTGTGCTGAACAAAAATTGGTAAGGTTTTATATTCAGACTTAGAATTTCAATTTTGCATCATCATTGTTTTTAAATATTTCCTTTATAACACCGCCTTTATGCATTCTGGGTATTATAATGCTCCCTCTCATACAGTCTGAGCATTACATCTGAAATTGATGATACATTATCTAAATCATAATATATATATATCCATGTACATTCATATATAGTATATTAATATAAACAGGATTTATCCTAAGTAATGGAAAAAGAATAAATGCTCTGTAGAATATGAAATATAAGCTTGTTTGAAAATTTTAAAGCTTTAAACACTTGAAAATATGATGGTATAATTATGATAGTGTAATTACTAGCAGACATAACAATATTATTGTTAAAATGTGAAAATCTAAAACTAACTGCAAGCTTTAAGAATCAAAGTTCTGAAATGTGTAATGGGTGTAACAGAAAAGAGAGTGGTGGAAGTCCTTAAGTAGATAAGTAGAAGAAAAATACCTAAGAATTATCTTAATAACTTTGCTTTTCCTTCCAATGGCAAATAAATTCCTTATTTTCCTCATACAAATGAAGACAAACTCTTTCACTTTGAGAATAACTCCTACACTCAATCTTTTGTATGTGTCGTGGCATAACTGTTAAATATTGAGGCAAGCACAGCATTTAGGATTGACTTGAAAGTGTTCAGGAAGGATAAAAGCTTAGTGAACTAATTCAGGAAAAATCATATTTATCTGAGCCAATTTTTGTAGCTTGACATTTTATGATTTACTTCTAAGCTCCTAAAAGAGCTTAAGAAACCTTTTCCTTCTGGTTTCTCTGGTTTTATTTAATTATTTATTTCCCATGTGCCATTTAATCCTGCCTGAAATTTCTGCAATTAATATTGATGCAAACATGCGTATTGACTATGGCAAACCTAAAGATGTATGATATTAGAAATAATTATGTACTTCAGAGAATTGTTTAATACATGATTATGTTAGTACATCTCTTAAAGAAAAGAGCGATACTGTATAGTCTTCTGCAAAATACAGCTGGTAATGTGCAGTAGTACTGAAGTGAAAGAGTTGAGGATTTTTAGTATTTTGTTAGTTTTAAATATGTTCCGAGTCAGTCACACACACACACAGAAAAATGCAGTCTGTTTGCTATTCAGAGTCAGTTGGTAGTGCCACTGAAGGTACTTCAGTTGTGCAGAAGCTTGAACAGTGGCTGAATCCTTTATGAAATCTCAAGGGAGAAAACCATTTAGGTGTAAGAAAAACATCTGAAGCAGTAAATAAACAACCACCCAGAAATGGACAGTTTACTGAGCATGTAGGCTGATGCCTGGAAACCTTTAGTTAGCGTGCTGAAGTCCCACGTATTGAAATGTTTCAATGTTTCAATTTCAAGTGTGCTGATGTATACCAATGTTAATTAAACCTGCTCTTACGGGGCAGAACTACACATGGGAAGAAAAAGTGGTCTCTGATACGTGATCAAAACAGATATGCACATCAGTTCTTTTGGTACAATTATCTTTTCAGAAACAGCTTCTAACAGTGGATGATTTGATCAGTAAACCTGTTACGAGTTTAAATGAGGTTGAATATCTCTATCCTTCCACCCCCAATTTTAAGTTAGTAACCTAAGTTTTGAAAAAGCAAGTAATTAAGCAGTAATAAACAGGACTTCGGAGACATGAACAGAGAAGGTTCTGTCCTGATGCTGCGTGAAACAGCTTAAGAAATCAGTGTCAAAGCTTAAAATAAATTGGTTTTGATGGCTTTTCCTTGATACAAATTCTAAAATATGGTGCGTTTTTTGTTTGTTTGTTTTTTTTTTTTGTTTTTTTTTTTTTTGTTTTTGTTTTTTTTTTAGCATCCAGAGACAAGCCTTTCAATATGTAAACTGTGCTTATAGGAAAGACTGAAAAAGACTAGGGCCTTTAGCAGGCCATAATTTTAAAATGAAAGAATATAGATTTAGATTGGATAGAAGGAAGGATTTATTTATTTATTTATTTACAATGTGGTTAGTGAGCCACTGGAACAGGTTGCCTTCAAGCAACCTGTGACTGCCCATGGCAGGGGGTTGGATTAGACGGTCTTTAGGGGTCTCTTTAGGGGTCTTTAGGGGTTTATGTGATTCTGTGAATCTATGAAAAGCTGTCCATATCCAGTACTTCCAAAATATTGGTTAACAGAAAAAAAAAAAAAAGTAAAAATGTGTTTATTTATAAGTCCACTTTTGTTAAAATTTGGGAATTGATTTGGGCATGATAGTGTATTACCAGTGTGTTTATCAGAAAGAAAAATACAAATACTTGTTTTCTCAGAGTAACGCACACAACCATTGATGTAGGCACCATTTACAATTTTAATTGGGAAGGATATGCTTAAATTTCAGCTGCTGTCAACTGGCTTGCAGTAATCTTCTTTCCAATTAGAACTGTTGTAACAACTTGACAAAGGTGTATAAAATACTTGTTAGTTAATTATTGTTCTTATGAGGCTGCTTCTAAATATTTCCTTGAGTTGTCAATTAGTTAGATAATTAATTACCCAATATCTGTTATATTGAAGAAAAAAACTTTTTCTGTAGATTTTCAGAGTACCAATTTTGCATACAACTGTGTTTGGCATACCTGTTCAGAAGTGCCCAGAGGAACCACCTGGGGCATCTAGGTGAAGATCTGTCATCCCAGTCTCCAGCCTACTCTAGTACTTCTGCATTACCTACTGCAAGTTATGTTAGTTGCCTACCTCTGTATTAATTGCTAGCAATATATTACAAATTTTTACAAATGGACACATCAATAGAAAAATTAGTTTTTATTTCCTAGTTAGAAAGCTTTTAAATGAGGTTTTAAATAGAATTCTGTCTACGTATAATTCCTTTGATTCAATTTGCAGGCTTATTTGTAACAGATGTGAGATGCATTGTGCGACAAACAAAAACATTACTAATCAACGATAGGGAGCTTTTGTCAAGGAGAGCCCCCTTTCAAACCTCAGTTTTCTTAATTGTGAAATGAACATTGTCATTGCTTGTTTCCAAAAGTATTGTCAAGAGTAACCCATAATTTTTGTTACATCTTGTGAACATAGGTATGTCTTTTGTAGAAAAAATAGACAATTATGATTTTTCAGCGATTTCTGTCCCTACAGAGATTGAATGTGTATGTCATTTTGTTATTTGGACAGACAGATGATGTGTTCATTGTTAGTGAACTCAGATGTGATTTGACATTATTTTGGGGGAATGCGTGTAGCTTTCATGGTTTGTATGTGAAGGTTGACTGTCAAAGTGTTCACTGTGTACTGATGAGCACTGATGAGAAATATTAGCTTGGAAGACAGAGTTGTGATGTATACTTCTGCAGTCTTCCCCACCCGTCCTCATTTTGTGATCTTGTATTTAAAATTACTCTCATGTTTTATGCTGTTACATTTTTATAGATGCCTCTGTATTGTTCAAATTCTCCAACCTATGTGGAAGCATTGTGGTTGTACCTAGTGAACTATCTCATACTTCGTTAACTTTTGCAGAGTAACATTTATGATCCTAAAATTTGCTACTATTACTCTGTGATAGTGTTCCATTCCATACAGAGCCTGGACTTTTTTCTTCTTCTTCTTCTTTTTATTTAATTAAGAAACTGACAGATTGGAATGTTGAAGTATTGGCCTTTCAAAGTAGCGCGTGTGAATATAAAGTGGTTTGCAGCAGCTTTGCAGTAAGTGTCATGTTCCAGAGAGATTTTCAATACCAATACTAGTAATACAAGACATGTAGATAAATCTTGCAGTTTGTGCTGTTGAATGTTTTTCAAGAATTTGTTGAGGTTCAAGTTCTGTCCCCATAAAAATAAATAAAATGCCAATTTTCTGGAATCCCGTCACAGGCTTTTTTGTAATTATCAGTACTTGAGATTTTAGCTAAAGCTGTACAAAGATTACATTAGCATAAAATGTTGTGTTCTTTTGATTGAGTATATTATTTGAGAGAAAATATTCAGCAGTACTAAAGGTAGGAATAAGAAATTATTACCTGCCAGGTGATAAATAGTACTGTGTTGATGAGAAATATTTTTAAAAAATGCTAATTACTCAGTTGAAGTTGACACCTAATCCAGTTAAAAATATGCCACAAATCCAGCTTTGAAAATTCAGTATATAAGTAATGGGGCTGTTTGAATTGTAGCAATTACTCATTCCAAATTAGCGGGTTCTCCTTTAAAATTTACCTGTCACATCATATTTTGCCACATCATGTAGTTCCACTTCATTACACATTGGCATGTAATCCTGATTGGTAAACTGCAGCGAGGTGATCAGAGTCCCACTTTGACTTTGGTGCTTATGATTGAAAAGAAACCCAAACACTGCAATGCAAATAAAACGCTTTACTGATTATACAGCTACATTTTGTAGCTTTTATTCCAGGACCTCTCTGCACAGAATTTCTTTCACCTTGCTCAACCCCTCATATGCTCCTCATAAATTATTCTACTTTGTTTTAAAAGTCTAGTGGAATTACTGCATACCTAAAGTACAGTGGTGCCTGGCTGGATATGAATTTATCTTGCCATTAATAGTGGCTTTCTGCAATTGGCTGGGTTGAATGCAAATGGGTTTATCAGGTTTCCACAGACATGAAAGTACTGAACATCTGACAATATCACAACTTGCACTGATGTCTTTTGTGTGTTTAGCTTCTTTTGAAATTAGTGGATGCTTCTGACATGCAGTGACTTTAGGACTGGACCTTCAAGAAATTCTCTGGTTATATAAACCTGAGAAATATCTTCTTACAAAAGTAAATACAAATCCTTTCATTTAATGCAGCTGTATTTTGCTGATCTTGAGTAGGCAGAAATTTTAGTGTACGTTAAACAGACAGCAGTTCTTTAAGGAGTCCAGCTATAGAGCACTAGGCTTTTTTTGTTTCTAAAGAGAGGCCAGAAGGGAAAATATTGATGGGATGCCATTATTTCCTCCTCCTTCAGACCACTCAAAACTTTTGTCCTCAGATATGGAACTGAGGTAAGCATGGAAGACTTCTAGGATATCTTGGAATATGGCTAATTGAATAGAAATATCTTCATTCTCCACTGCTCCATAGTTTTTCAGTGTATCTTCTGTATGGATTCTTTGGAGAAAAGTCACCATGCAGGTGATTAATAATAGGCAAAATTAACACCTGTTGCTTCTCAGCTGCCGTTTTTAGGACTCCAATGCAAAAACCCTTTTTGAAGAGTACATTCATGACACTTTCTCTACCTGGCCGTAGACAATTTGTAGGAAGAAAAAGGGGTCCTATGGCTCATTAGAAACGTTTTCTTTTTGGCATTGATTTTTCTACTATTTGGGTTCTCTTGAATTTGCTCACAGGCTTTCTTCCTCTTATAAAGGTAATGAATTAGTGATTGGACTGTGCACTTAGTCATATGGTCTAAACTTTGGGCAGACCTGTGCGGTGCCAAGAGTTGGACAAGATGATCCTTTGGGTGTCTTCCAACTTGGGATATTCTATGATTCTATGATTCTATGAATTACTGGGCTTTAAACATATAAGGATGTAAGATCTTCCGTAATTCGTTGAGATGAGGAAACTGTGCTTAGTCTCTGAATTTTCTCCATTGAAAAGGGTATTGCATATTTAATATTCACCCCCAAGATGCATCAGAACTTGGGAAAAACATTTTGTCTAATAAAATATGGTTAGGGCAGTGTCTTGTGACATAAGAACCTATATAGCAAAGTGTGAAGACCTGTACAGCATGTGTGAAAGGGAGATATGATGGATTATGATTCTGCTAATAAATGATGTTTTATGAATGATGTCTGGAATTACATCACTTTCAAAATAGCATGAAGTGAAGAACAGACCTGTTCTTGAGATTTGGGTCACTTAATGGGAAATACTTCTGAAAAGCAGATGACTTGCTGAACATGGGCAAGAGAAAAAATTACGTTGGCTGTTTGAGAAAATTGTGGAGATATGAATGGAGATAGGAATGCTTTTGGCCCCTGCCTCTTGCCTGCTTTTTGTTTGTTTGTTTAGTGGAGATTGCATCAACTGTTTTTCTCCTTGATGCAAAGAGACCTCGTATAGGCATAGCTAGGCCTGCCTGATTGAGCATTTGATGACTGGAGAGGTATGGCTTACAAATCCTGGTTTGCTTCAGGATTTTATTTATTTATTTTGAAAGCTCCACATGAACTAACAAGTAATTATGCCAAATACTGCTTTTTTTGTTTCCCTTTGTGTCACTGTAAATCTCCATGAATGAATTGCTGCTAATGCTTGGTTCTGTTGTGTGAGATTGAAGGTCCTCTTGTTGAGGACCTGTGTCTGACATTTACTGGCCAAAGAGTATCTTTTCCTTGGGACTTGCACAGAGATTCTCCTTTATAAGTAACTTGGTACATGAGTGCAACTGTCTGTTTTGGAACTCGTTTGTTTCGTAGCAGCCCTGTTCTGTGAAATGGACCTCTTCCTTTGCAGAATGGCTTTATACATAAATGTATGTCTATAATTGTTTTCTGAATACAGACTTGATAGTAGTTGAAAACTGTTTTCAAAATCTGTTTTGTGTGTTCTTTCTTCACAAGTAGAATAGCACCTGACAACCATTAAAAAAAAAAAAAATCCCTCACCATTTCAATTTTTGCTGGAAGCAAATGGGAATCATAGATAATCTGATGTTTTTTTTGTTGTACAAATTAACAGGCAATATAATGTAAGAATTATTCCCATAAGTAGTAAAACTATGGAAAGTCAGCATTGAGTATTTCCAATCTGCAGAAGCATATGTGCAACTAATACATTTCCAATTTGTGTAGTCATCTAGCTAGTTTAGAGATGGTAGCACAAAGCTCTAAAACAAGCTGAATTAGTAGGGCTGTAAACTTAAGCAGTCATCTAGAGCGCTCATACCTGAGCTATCTAAGCTGGAGCTCTTACAAGCACCTGTGCATCTTCTGTGGCTTTCAGTGAAGGCATACTCTGAGAGGAGAAACACTGGGGCTTGGAAGTGTGCACTCGGGGTTGTGTTTCTGCTGAGCCCACGCTCCTCTGGGACTTTTTGTGAGCCCTTTGTAGTTGTGTATGCTTAATTTGGAATGCCACTGAGGAGGAGCTTGGCAGAAAATACTGGGCTGCTTGTCTCTGCACCAGCGCTCTGTTTTGCTTTTTATTGCAAAACCCTATTTGATTACCTCATTGAGGTCTTTTAGCTTCTTTCATCAGTATTTATGAAGCACATGATACTGTGATCATAGAGAAAGGAGGACTTATGACAGATCATGTTCCAGTGATTTATGCCATGTATAATAGCGCAAATACTGAATGTGCACTGCCTCTCTCCCTGCTTTGCCCAGGTGTTTTCTGCTTTTTTTTTTTTTTTTTTGTCATGTGTGTCTGAACTGAGCGATGCCTGCTCATGCTGTAGTTCAGGTACAGGCATTTTTGGCGATATAAGAACATTTACTCTGGCCAAAAAATAATAAATAAATAAATAAAAGAAATGAAAAGGAAACAAAGACATTGCCCGATGTGTACTGTATAATGAGTTGCTGTCTTCATTTTTCACTTGAAACCAATCATTACGGTACTGAAGTGAACAGTGCCTCATCTATACATATATATCATTTTTGAAAAGGATGCTCTAGAGAGGATGTAGATCAATATGAATTCGTTTTTTTGTGGTAATGGAAAACATTTGAACCTTTTGGTTATCAGGCACAAAGATGACTTCTGGAGGTATCAGGCTTGGGTTTCGACCCTCTGCCTGACAATTTCAGGCATGTGTCAACCTAGAGCTTTTTGTATGCCCTGGCAAATATTCTGAAAAGGCCTGAGTTACTTACACTGTTGGGAAGGTAGAACAATACATGATTAGCAGCTAAATACATTTACATAAATACACCTAATTCTCAGCATAAATGCTAAAATTCTGCTGTGTTTTGTTCAGAGTTTATTTTTGAGCCACTAATATTTGGAAAAATGAAAGCAGTTTAATGAGCATATATGAAGTTCAAAATACCTTCCCCTCTCCACCCTCCATGCTAAATAGATAAATATTGTGGTCAGAGAACTCATTAGAACAAAAATGTGTAACTATTTGTAATATGTGAAGAGCATATAGAGATACTAAGAAATTCAGTTTAGAAGTAACAGGCATAAGTCCTAAAATTGTTTTTTTTAATTACAACACTCATTTTCCGCTAGATGCATACAATATTATCTTATTATCATAAACATTCAGAAATAGACATATTTACACAAAGATAATTCTATTGGGAAGACACTTTCAAGCTACTTAAAAACCTCAAAGTAAAGCATGAAAGAATAATACAACATTTAAGTGGAAATGCTGACAAAATCTGAAGTACACTGCAGTGGGGATAGAACAAGTAATTGCTGTCTTATCATTATGAGGTTTGGACAATGAGGATACTGGAGACAAAGAATAAAGACGAGAATTTCAAGTCCTCTGTTAGAAGTGAAGAAAATACTGAGCTGTTCTCTGTGTGGTACAGGCAGTGTAAGTCTGCATTTTAACTTTTGCAGCCAATCAAATAGTTTCTAATAAAGTTCCTTGTGAAGTAATATACTTCGTAAAAATTCTTTCTGTGATAAGCTGTTGAAAAACTTTGGCCTAAAGACAATTATGCTTGACTCTCATTAGAGATCAACTATAACGGCTGTTTCATATGTACAGGATGAATTCTTTGTACTTTTTTGATATCCCTGGCATATGCGAATTGTGTGCCAAATAACTAATGAGAGATGCTAATTTTATCAATGTTCCGTTTTGAAGTTGCGTCTTATTTAAACCTGAACTCTGTTTTAAGTCTCTCTCTGGTAGAGAAGGTGGGAAACATTAATTACTTATTTTGTTATTTGGCATGTATTGACAAGAATTAAAACAGCTTCAAGTGGACTTTTCAGATAATTTTGTATCTTAAATAGTAGTGATTATGATTGTAATTTTGATTTTTTTGTGTGTGTGTTTTATTTTTGTAACTATACCTTGGCATTCAAGAGGTTGCTTCTGCAGATTAGTAATTACTATGTGGGATATCCAAAAGTCTAGTTTATATATCCCTTCTCTACTTTTCAGAAGCTTAAAATATAGAAATGTTGGTGAAATTACAATTTATCACTTGTGTCACTGAAGATGAAAATTGGCTTGAGCTTACCTTTGGAAGATCATCACACAGCAAAGGGGAATAACTTTTAAAAATGTGAAACTTTCAGGTTAGGTTTCAGAAATCTGGATATCTTTTATAAACATTTAGCTATAGGTAATAAAAAGTATTTCATGAACACTGAGGAAGGTCCTGTGGAAATGTGTAGTGGAGAAACAAGCTGAACACTATATAAAAATATTCTAAAAATCTCAGGAATATTTTCTGTCCGGTTGTGGTTTTTTGTTTGTTTGTTTTGTCTTATGTTTAACTGAAGAAAATCTGAAGAGGAAAGAAAGGGAAGTCCTCTAGTGATTATTATATATATATTTTTTCCTTTATCTTCAGGTTCAGAAGGCTTTGTCAAGTTATTATTCTATATTGAATTCCGAAGAGGTTGAAAAAAACAAAACAAAACAAAATTTCATGTTAAACAAAGTGTTTAAAGAAACAAAACCAGCCAAGCTGGTTTCAGCTGCCTGCATTCAACAAGATGGAGTTTGGCCTTAAGGCACTCAGGTTCTGATCCAAACCGCTGTGGAAAGAATCCCTCATGGTCTAATTATCAGCAACTCTAAGCACTGAGAGTGCTTACTGAGTTCTCTTTAATGAGGGGAAATCAGTAGGATTAATACAGAAATGGCCTTAAAACATGTACTTTTTCTTTGAAAATTAAGACCTTTTTCTCAAAGTTCAGCATATTCATTCTTCTGTTGTTGTTCTATAATAGAAATACAACTTTTTATCAGCATTTGTTATATTTCTATAAAAAGTATGGAAGTTTTTTTCAAACATTTAAAAGAAAGATTAGGAGGGGAGATTGACGTGGGAAAATAGATAATCAAAGTGTTATTCCTTACAGAAAAATATACTTACGGATATTGACTTATGATGTTTTCTGGCGATGTAAGTATGTTTCTCAGTGATTTGAAGGAGATAAATCCCATTCATCAGAACTGCAATATTTAGCAGGAAATGGTATCTTTTCTGACAGGGTAGGATTGTTTTCTGTTTTCTGACTGTGGCACGCAGTCAGATTCAGTAGTTAGATTCACTGCCTGATGCAAACAGGTAAGATAGGCTGGGAATATTGATGTTCTCACTTGAACTGCAACCTGGCTGATCAAATGGGAAAGAAATGCCTCCCCTGTGGAATAAGCGGGCACTTAGCTAAATAGCAGCCTGGTGCCTGACAGGGGGAGGGTGTGATGGCCTTCCTTTGAGCAGCTAAGGATTTGCACAGGTGCTGGAGTTAAGAGAAAGCAGAGCATAAATTTATCAACTTGCATCTTTAAAGTGTTTTGACCTCAATGCTTACACGTAAAGAAAGAATAGAAGGATTAGAAGCAACCATCCACACAGCTGTGAAGATTAATTTTGGAGGGACTGAGTTGGTCATCATCATTAAGCATTTTTAAATTCTCTCTTGTGCTTCAGAAAGTTCTAGCTAATGAGGGAATAAAGATTGGAACTGAGCTTGGGAAAGCATAATGACCTGTTCCAAATTAAAAGTGATCATGAAGTCATTCACTGTTGACTCGGGGATATTAGAATAGCAGCGCTTCCCTGGAAGCGTGTGTTTGTTCCCTGTGCCTTTCATTCAGACCTGTAACTGGCTCTGGATACCCTGCTCTGAATGCTGCAGCCTGGGCATTCGGAGCACTGCGTTTACCCCACTGGCACAGCTACTGACAGCTGACTGCCACTGGAGTGGTGGTGCGAGGCGGTCTGTTTCATCACAGAACCAGCCAGAGAGGTGTCATGTTTATTTAATCCAGAAGTAGTTGTCCGTTCACTCTTCTCTCAACCCCCTAGTCCCGTTTCTTTCTCAGCACAGGTCTCCAAGTACAGTCTGATGAGGTGTCCTTGCAAATCATTCCTTATCAGGAGAGGGTATCTTGGAAAGGACAGTACCTCCCTCCCAGTGCCACTGTGAAAACCCATCAATGTCTACATGTCTAGAAATGTATCAAAAAGCTGAGATTTAATTGGAGTGAATCCCTATTTAATTCGAGTATTCGCAGTGAAATTCTATAGGTAACTGGAAACTTGTTAAATTAATCTAGACCTTTCAATTTGTTGATTTTTACCAAAATATATTCTTTGTATGACTTTTTCTGAGTTCAACTATATGATGCTTCAAGTAAAAACTCTGTGAGACCTTGTGCCTGTAGCATTGGGTAGCATTGGTTTTAAAGCTATTAAATGAGTTCAAAGGAAACAAATTTATGGAAATGAATTAGAGGTTAAAGGATTTAATTGAAGGCTTATTGAAAGTAATTGAAAGTAACAAAGGCTATTGATAGAGATCAGAGGTAATTAAATTAGTGGGAAGAAATCGTACTTAATTAAGATTTAGTTGAGAAATAATAGAATTGAATGAAATACAGTGAGAAAATTGATAAGCTGTATACCGATTTAAGATTGATATTAATGATTTTCAGTAACGAAAGGTTGTTATCTAGGAAAATACATAACAAAGGTACTAAATGCATATGACCATTTCTTTACTTTTTCAATGGGGATATTGATATTATAATGGTTTCACAACTACTACAGTAATAAACTATCTGAATACAAAATATAATTTTGATAAATATAGATTCATAAGCTGTAAGCAGAGAATAAAAAAATAAATAAAATCCATGCTTCTCCAATTTCTGTTATAATTGGTACTGAAAGAAATGAAGTATTGCTATATACAACGCTACTGGCCTAGTAATAATTCTCAGTATCATCTTTTAAACAAAATAATCTATCATGATTATGGTGTGACATTTGCTGGTGGTATTGCATGCAAGGGCTATAAATTCTTATTTCAAAGTGACCCTAGGTTTGTATGGCAAATAAGAGCACTAATAAGTAGTTTGGTTATTTTGGATTACAAATGTATAGAGTCTGAAAAATACAGGGTCTTTTTACTTGACAGCTGAGATTCAGAAAGGGGAAGATAGTTTGTTACTACTCTCCTCTTAGGAACCCGTACCAAAAGTGAGGAGACTTGTAAACACAAGAATAGGGCTGTGAGTGTGAAGTTGATTGGATGCATTCATGTTTATCTGAGAACTGGCCAAAAAAGTTGTAGAAACTGAGTTGCATTGACTTTTGGAAGTCTCATATATCCCTGACCAAAGTGATTTGGATGTCAACGTCAGAAACCACTTGGGGAAAAATGAGGTTTCCTCCCTGTTAGTCCTCTTTTTTTTTTTCACCATTAAAATCTACCAGTGGTTGTCTTAAAGCTTTTTTTGGCTTGTAAGACATCCCAGTTATCCTCACATGTTGCTGGAATGTTTTGTGTTGAGTGGATAGGCTTAAAACTGTGTATGGATTTTTAGGTATCTAGTGCTTGAGACTTATCCATGCTGTTTGTGTGTGTGTAGTGTGGGAGTCAAATGGGAAAAGTGTTGCACTGACGCAGGAAGCATGATGACAACAGTTATTTGAATAAATTCCTGCTGTCTTCTTGTTTTCTAGTTAAAAGCATTTGTTTTTATCTAATCCCTGTCTACGAGGTGGTAGTCTCTGGAATGATGTAGTATAAAGCAATATATCTGGAAGCTCAACCTAGGGCATGTATTATACAGGAAAAGTGTAAAGGTATATGGAGTTAAATCGTCTATTTCTGGTTTCCTAGGAGCCCATATTTTGAAAAGCAGTAACTACAGCCATTAATTCCAAAGTTTATCTGACACTGATGTTGAAAAAGGGATTTGAAACATCTCTCCATTATATATAAATAAAATTAATTTCATTTAAAATAAGACTTGTTTTTACCTTCTATGGGTTTGATAATATTACCTCTTTCAAATGTTTTCAGAAGACAGTAATTGGTAGTGCTTCTAACAAAACACACAAACGTGAAAGCAATCTCCAAGGGAGGCAATTCCGTAACAGGTTCTAAATCTGCTTCTATAAAACCAGATTTTCCTAAGTTAATTCTCAAAATTAAAATAATCATATATTCTTCAGAGTAAAATACACTTCTGCTTTTGAAAAATAAACTTCTATTCCCCTTTTGGATTTTTGTATGGTATTGATTTGTATATACGTATATTACAGACACACATATATGTAATTGTAATGGAAGATGCTGGCGCTTGTTAAGAATTGCATTTTGCTTTAATAAGGTTTTAATTTCACTGTTCCTTGTAGGCTATACAGGCATTAAAAAAGATTATGGGAGGAAAGAGAGGGGGTTATGTCCATGTGTGTAATTTGCATGCTTTACCTTTAACATAAGAAGGAAAATGCATAGAATTTTTTTAATTCTCTAATTATATATGAATCTGTGCATTGAAAAATCTTTTATGAATCTATCATTCATGAATCTATCATTCATCAAATATGTAGTAATTTCTTTCGTAGACAGGGCTTTCCAGTCTAGCTGGCGTGTTAATTCACTGGCTAGTTTTATTTACCTACAGGTGAGGCATTCTGAAAGGAGCATTAATCTTGCCTGGAAGGACCGACCTGCTGGCAGCCAATTCATCAGCAACACTCCCTGGAAGCTGCTGGCCCACACTTTCCGTCAGTGGTAGGTGGCAAGGTACTATTTCTTTTTAGGAGAAGATTTTAATATGAATGCTTTGTTAAAGTAATTATTATGGTGTCTAATCATAAAAGATGCTATGGTTCTGGATTTTTATGGGCTTGTTAGGTGCCAAATGATTTGTCAGATTTTGTCACTGCAAATGCCAATCAGGGTTCTGCATTTTTGTTCCCTTGTGAGGCTTGGGGTTTTCTGGTTTTGTTGCTCTGCTGTTTGTTTCTAGGACATACATGAAGTTCTGGTTCCCTGAATGCAGCAGTTCTTGCCCATAGTTCAAATCCCATTTTTATTAACTAACTTAAAAGGTCTCTACAGACTTTGCTTATTCTCAGTGGTTGTTCAGACCATATTAGATGCTTCCTTGCTGTTTCTTTATCAGCTTCTCTCACACAATGTGTGAGAAAGCTTCTCTTTAACACAATGTGAAGCTTCAGAAAATAATATACAGCTAACTTTCTCAAGCCTAAAAATTACATTTTTTTTTTTAAAGAACTTAGTCTGAATTCTGCCATGACTCTTTACTAATACACTCCAAAGCTAATCTACCATGTATAAAGATGTTAATATACATATATATATATATATATATAATTTGCATAAAAATGAGTGAGTGACTTAGAGTTTGGTGTTTGAAAATAATATCTTTTAAAAAGTAGTGTTACATGTTCAATAATGCTGGAGTATTATGAAGTAAGTAAGAAGGAGTTTACTTGGATTTCACACAGAGAATGATTTTTACCAGCTCATACTAATTGAATGTTGTGCATTGAAAGGGACAAGGTCATATACAATCCTCAGGGTCATACAGAGAGTAAGAGTGAATTTGATCAATGACATATAATGTGTTAGAACCATAAAATTATCTTCTGGCAATCAGATTTTTCTTAATGGCCAAAATGTGGATATTTTTTGTTTTATTATTATTATTATTATTATTATGCATTTTTATAAGATAATTTAATTTCTCTCCCAAGAATATGGGAAGCTCTGCCTAGTGTAAGTCAAAATAAAATATCTGCTAGCTAACAAAGAAGGAGGCTTTGTGGCATCATGTGATGTAGCTCATCTCAAACCCTGAACTCTTGCAAACTGACAGGAGTCTCGATAAAAAAATAATTCTGGCCTTTTTGTTCTTTTATATGTGTGTGGTCACTACATGGTGGCAAGTTTAATGTCAACCCATGATGGGAAGAGTATCTGTTTGTTGGCATTATTCCTTTTCTCTATCTTTGTACTCTTATTTAAATCCTAAAATATGTTGAGAAACAAATTAATAACGTTAGTCTATTGATTCAGCTTTGTTGAACAGTAAATGTTGCATTTTACTGTTTCCTTTGTGTTTCTTTCCAGGATTTAAGCTGAGAAGGAATTGTTTTACAATTCCAGGGAATAATTTTTCCCCAGGAGAAAATTCTTGTCGTTTTTAGGATGTCCCAAGAAGGGCTGAACTATTTCGTTGCTGCTAGAGGATGCGTTGGTGTAATACTGAAAAATTAAACCTTAGATGATCAATTTGCTAATAGGCAGAGTGTCTTGTAATAATAAGTATTCATTATTTCTCTGACCGGCAGGACCATTCATATAAATTATCTTTCTTTAGAAAAATTAGTGTTGTATATTTTCCTTACTAAGGGTATCTTTGCTGTTTTATAAGTACATAACCACTTTCTTTGAACTTTACCATATGAAATTGCTTCATATTTTCTCAACAATTACAGTTCAGCTCTGGCTTTATTTTTAATTCACAGACAGAAAGCGATATAGGCTGTAATTTCCCTGGAAAGCTATACCTTAGTTACTGCTGACTGACATTTCTGTTCTTATTTTAGCTGCAAAAGCTTCAAAATTAACTCACCATTTTTAATAACAAATAAACAGATCTGAACAAATCAAAATGTGGATGAGTTAGATGGAAACTGCAAAAACTAAGCATTTGAATGTGAATTCAAGGGCAGGCTGTACTCTTCCTGTTGCTTTGATCAGTCATTTCTAGACATGCTGCTTCCTCTGTAATGTTCCTATATTACATTTCTAAAGTTGTTTGATTCTGAGGGTTATAAATGAATAAATGTTTATATTTTTAGGTTAACTGAACTGAGTTTTATGAAAGATAACAGTGGATTTAGAAATACAGTTCAGAGCCAACAGCTAATGAAAAAGAAGTTTTGGAGTAAGCTATAGCATATTTTTTTTCTGACATTTCCTGCTATTTAAATATAATTTTCAGTGAGTTACACCAAGGTGTTGGTTATCCTAAGCAAATAACTGCTGAAGATTAATTGTCATATCTAAGCTCTGTACTTTCTCTAATTTAATATCCTTTTGCTTACATAAAGTAAGCCAATAATCACAACCTTTTATTGGTACAGCCTGCAGTTCCCTGTATCCGTCTCACCTGGTTCTGTATACATTCTAGACTGTGATCAGAAGTGTAATTCTTCAAGCAAAGCAATTCACTTCTTTGTCTTTTTCTATACTATGCTCTGGTAAGTTTAAGTTTGATTTTGCATGTCTTTGCTAGGAATTTCACTCGTGAGGTAGTGAATCCTCTCGTACTGCCAACTGTAGAAAGTCATGAATAAGCAGCTGAGTTAGCTGGTCATAACTTTCAGCTCTGGTGGGGGAAGATATGCCTTTGCTTCATCTTTTAGTTTATGGACAGAAACAGTGTTCTTCTGCATATGTATTATAAATATTGGCTACCAGTAGGAAACATATTGCTGCCTTGTTTATTAACCTCTTAACACTGACATGCTGAACCAACAAATTACCTTCTTGATCTTGCAGCAGGTCCTGTGCTAACAGAATTTATGGCTTTCAGAGAATCCAGGCAAGATTTCTGCTATTCTTGTATTTTTAATGCTCCATTATGCATTACCAGCAGGGCTTCTTAACAATTTTTAATGTTGCTCTTTCTCTGTCTGGCCTCTCCCACCGCAAGTGGCATTTTAAGAATTCTGTGAAGAGTAGTGCATGCTTTTTGGTGCAGGTGTTTTAATAGGGAAGGGAAATACCAAACTGTGTTAGGTAAAGTGAGGAATACCATTTAATTTTTACATTTAGTAAAATATGAGGAAAAATTTTTGATAGTAAATGTTTGTTGTTTTTTTTGTTTTGTTTTGTTTTTCTTATCAATATCCTATTAAAAACAGTCTTGTCAGAAAGTAGTAGAAAAGTGGCATTTCATAGGTTGATAAGATGAGTAATCTTTCATCCTTTCATCTGTGGGACATAAGCTGAAATCCCACAGTGTGATAGGCAGTGATAAAATCATATCCAGATGACCACTTAGTGGTCTTAAGGACAAACACTGTTCTCAGTCTGTTTCTCATAGATAAATAATTACTGTACAAAAAGCCCTTCCCTCACAACTCATGCTAACACACACTTCTGTGTGGTAGCAGGGAAACAGAACTGGCTATGAAAGTAGAAAACCATCTTTTTACCTCTTCAGCTGCTTGTCTGTGCCTTGCATCACCATGGCAAGGGCTGCAGCTCAGCTACTGCGCAGTAGCAGAAGGCCTATAGAAACTGCTTCAGGAATCTCCCTGCCAGTTGCAAACACCAGATTGGTTTGAGTAATTCAAACCAGAAACCTGCCATTCTGGTGTTACTAAGTCTGTATTAGTGTGATTGTGATGTATTTACTCTTGTTTCATAATTTTGATACATCTTCTTGATTAAACATTTAAGTAAATGGGAAAGGGTAAATAATTATTGAGCTTACAAAATGTATACAGGAAAAAATCAGCTGACCTTCAGTTCCAACACTTCAGTTTCTCTTGACATTTCCTTTATTTTGAGCTATTACATCTGCCCTAGCAAACACATTTATAAGTAGTTTCATAAGCAAAGTCAACATTTAGTCAGACAATATAAAGCTAACAATGGAATGATTGCTTGTAAAACTAAAATGATTTGGTTTAGCAAAGACTGAACAAGCTTTCTGGTGTGTAACTATTGCCTAGCCTAACTCACCACATGCCTAGTGCATTTTGGTATAGGTGTTTTATTCAGTGTGGAGTCCCATAACAGAAGGTACAAAATACGCAGGGAACAAATTGTTTTCTAGGGAAGTAGCTGGGGCAAGATTAGACGTTGTCTTCTGCAATGTGGGTTGTAGTTCAAAGGAATGTTTAGAGAAGGAATCTTTAAAGATTACAGTGTCATATAGGGGTATATTTTATATTTTTGAAATTAACTTGATTAACTCTAAAGCAACTGACTCATTACTTCAGTCTGTCTGTGTCCAGATAACCAATGGAACATTGTTAGACTGTTTTCAGAAGTATGTTGCACAGCCCGTATTTTGCTGTGCAGAACAGGACAGAAGGGGCAGTTGAAATTTCTTGTCCGGCACCTGATTCTCTTGATTACATTATTTTGTAGAGGGTAGCAAATAGTCTCTGAGCTTTCTGTGTTTTAAAAACAAAATAGGTAACTTAATGGAATTAATGTTGCAAAGCATTTTTGGAAAGGACTTACTGGTGAGTTACATGAAGAATTTCACTTTACCTTTAAGTGCTTTATCTCTTCTCTGTTGCACTTACCTTCCAGTTGAACAGCTGATAGTAGAAATACTGAATTTTTGTTAGTCTGAAGGTCAAGCTTGGAGTGAAATGACAAAAATTGGATTTAAAGAATTTAAAAGTTTTAAATTAGCTTAGCTACATACCAGGAACTGCACTATAGAAGACCAGATGCATCAAACAATTAAGTAGCTAATTTAATATCTAGAAATATCTATCATTTAGATATGATATATATCACCAAAATTTTGTGTTAAGAAGTATGTAGATTTACAGAATTTGGTCAGCAAATTTATCATAGAGGAAATTCTTCATAGTTAGACTTTAATTTCATAAATGACTTTGCTTTAGAAAAAAAAAGATACAGAACACTATGAACTGAAAATATGAATCAAAACATGAACTTAAGCTATTACTGTTTTTCTGGTTATGTCAAAAGTTGTCACAGGTCATCAACACACAGGAGAACAAAAATCTCTATGATCTTTTAGTCGTACACACTTGGAAGACGTAATGCCATTCACTTCAATGTCAGAAAAGTTTGGATCTGGTGCTTGTTATCTTTCACAGGATAGCAGGTGTTCAATCAAAGTTGTTAATGTATTTTCTGTGGCTCTCATATACTTTAAAAGCAGGTAATTAGAATTATCCACAGATACTTTGTAACTATGAATAATTCATTTCCTGTGCATCAATAAAATAATTGTTGCATATTATCATTCTTAGCTTTCTACTTCAATAAAATTGCTCACATCATGTCACTGTCATAGTAATGTGCCTTTTTATTTTTCATATTAATGAAAATTACCAGTAGAATGAGACAAATTGTAATAAGATTTAATGTCACCTTAAAGCCTTTCCTGTTGCATTGCACTGAAATGGTACCATGTCTGGATTCTGGTTGATCATAGATGGATGTCCTTACCCACTCTGGCCTCCTTATGATTATTTTAGAAATAAAGTATTCAAAACTTTTTTAGACCTCTTGCTTAGCTCAATTAGCTCAATTCCCAGTTTGTTTTGTAAAATTCAGAATGTTTTTTTTACACTTTTAAAGCTCGTTGCCAATCTTGCTATTTTGTTTGCTTAGGAATTCACTACAGTCTTGATCTGAAATGATTTCACACATGAATGGTCTAGCGTGCTCATTAAAAGCATATCTGTATTTTATATTAAACAAGTGTTTAAATCCTTGCTGGCTTAAGATCAACTTTCATTCGCATTTACTTTTGATCACTTTCAGCAAACATTTAATGTTCACAAGAAATTTTTATTTCAGCTAAAATTTATTATTTTAAAGGGTAAAAAGAAAGCATGAAACAACAAAATGAACCATTTGAAATGTTATTATATATTCTATGTTAAAAAATATGTATATAATTAAAAAGAATTGATTTCTTTGGAGTCCTCAAACCTGTATCGGCTATTATAAATAGCTACTCTGTGCTATTTTTCCTAGCAAAATGCTTACATCTTTGTGACTTCTCTGGCTCTGTAAGATTTAAGAATCCTCTTCCAGCCTGTGTAGTGCTAGCGATGGCAGCTGCGGTGTATCCTGTAGTGCAACCCGCTATTTGAGGCTTCGCACAGGCTGAAAGGGAGCTTACTGTGAGCCAAGCAAATGCTGTAGCTGTTGGTTTGGTAAAGGTCTGGCCAGACTTTCTTGGCTACGTTTTGCCTGAAAAAGAACTGCTGCAGTTCAGGTGTCTAATTCTAGAAAAAGTGATTATGAAGGGAAACCTCTGAGTTTCTCTGTGTGAAGTGGAAATTTAATGAAGAGTGAGCTCTGAGTGGTCAGATACTTGGCTAGCCTGAGTCGTCTTCACTTGGTTGTGCAATTTCAGTGCTGTTCACCTCAGTGCAGTTAGGTGAGGAGCTTTCTACAGCATTTATGGAAAAAGAGGTAGGCAGGCCAAAAGTTGACAAGATCAGTGTTGGGCCTTTGCAAGTGAGAAATATTGATAGCCCCTGCCTGCTTTCCATAGGGCAAGATGAGCAACCTTACAGGGGTTGTCCTACCACGTTGGTGGCTCCTGGTATCAGTGGATGTCTGTGCCTGCCTGCTAGGGCGTGCTGGGGGAGTGACTGCCATCCCGCGCTGTTCGTGGCACTGAGGGAACGAGTGACCGGGTCTGCACTGGCAGCGCCAGGTTCGGGCCATGGGCTCTGGCCACCTGCATCACAGCAGGCGAGTGATGTCTCTGAGGGGAGTGCACAGAGCACAAACATGGCCAGCAAAAGACTGAACAAGTCTGACCCAACCTAAGGTCATCATCACAGGGACTGAGACTCGCCGGAAAAGGAGTGTAACATATTGGTTTTTGTTTTTACTTATGCTGTTGTTGGCCTTCATTGCTAATTGTTCTTTGATACTCTCAGAGCAGTTAAACAAGGGCTTTAGTCCCTATTCTTGCTTATTAAAGCCATAGGGCTTTTCCCATTAATATTAAATTACTTACATGAATCATTACTTGTAGGATCAGGCATGAAGGTAAAGGGATACTTTGCCATTTGGGGCCAGTACAGCATGCTAAACCTATACTGCATATTCATTTGCTACTTTCTTTCTGTTTTTTTTTTTTTGGTTTGTTTGTTTGTTTGTTTGTTTTTCAAAATAACAAGAATTAAAATTACTACGTTTAGATTGATCTTAAAAGTTGAATGATTTGAAGTGAACAAAATTAATCTTTCATAGAATTACTTAGGTTTAACAAAGTACAGGGAAAAATAAATCAAAATATACTGTATTTTCTAGTTTAAAAAAAAAATATCTAGAAGTTTCTCATAGCTATTCTTTAAAGTTTATCATGTTTTTGTTTTCCAGGCTGCATGAATAGTTCTAGATAAAGATATATTTATCCTCCATTTGCTGACTTTCTTTCTTTCTTTTTTTTTTTTTTTTTTTTTTTTAATGGGAGTTCCATGGTCACTGAGATCTGTCTTAACATCTTCAGGGTAGGGCAGGAGAGAGGGAGGGTTTTAATGTCCGTCTAAGTAAACTGTAACTTGAGGCTAAAATTATCTGTATCAGCAACCAGCTGATGTTCTTTTCTTTTCTGGATTAGAATACTACTTCTTTGTGTGTTGCCTTTAACATTGTCTTAATATTTGTTGTAAACCAAGCAAAAATGTATAGCGCTTAGAAAAGTGAAATTGTGTTCCAAGTTTTGTGAAATGCTTTAGAAATATTTTTTATTTCCACATTTCACAGGATCCAGTTTTCACAAAACCTTTACACTCAGTCTTGACTTTAGCCTTTTTATCACAACCTTTGTTTAATTTAAAGGGTAACTACAGTAAAATTAATTTATTATCTTACTATATGCTTCTTGTACCTCAGTGCAAGTCCTTTGATACACATAACCAATTTCTTCACAATATGGAGCAGAACTTAAACATTTATTTATTTTTTTAGAAAAAAAAAAATAAAAAAACAGCTGTAAGCAAAAATATAAAAAAATTAAGCTCATCAGAATTATGCAGGCATCCTTTAGAAATAAAAAAGTATGGCAAGATTTTTTTGGTGGCAAGATTGGAGATTTAGATTTAACAAAACAATAAGTGATTTTTTTTTTAGTTATGGCAAGGTGAATGAACTTTTTATTTACAATCTAAAATGTAAAAATATTTCTTACATTAGGAAATGTTACTATTCAACTTAAAGTAATTATTTGGTGCTCACGGAACGCTTTATGCCTTATCTATATGTGGCTTGGCACACATGTGCTACCTGCTGTTACTTACTGTTGTTTTAATTTCAAGTTGGTTGTCAGAAAAATATCTTCCTTTTCCATTCTTCAGTGTGCCGTAACCTGAAACTCAGTTTTAGTTGGTGCTTGTTTGAAGCAGATAGATATAATCATGCTATGTGTAAACATCCAATTTAATGTGAAAATCATCTTAATAAAATACCACGGAAAGCACTAGCGGTAAGACGGTGGAGGTTTTGTACTGGGGTAAATAACATCACTGCTTCATGGTTCTTTCCCTCTTTCTAATTTTTCCAGTTTTGTGCTATGGATCCACATATTTTGCACTTGAACGTGTGTCAGAATTGATTTATTCTGAGTTCTGCTGCTACTTAAACATCTTTTCAGGCATTTCCACATCAGTATAATCACTGACAGTGATGTCCACATAAGTGGATCCTTTTAAAAACTATTTTCATTTTGCCTTGATACAGTCATACCGTCAGGTTATTAAATAGCCCATGAAATGGAGCAGGTATCGACCTCAAATGGTGCGTTGCAGCCTAGCAGGCGCTGCCAAGCCAGGTACTGGCAGCATCGCGCTCCCTCCTCCGGGCTGCCGGGGCTCACCATGGTGCCTGCTTCACCTGGCCTTGCCGGAGAACCTCAGGCTCCATTTGGGGCTGTTTGGTGTCCTTGGTAGCATGGCAGGTTGGGCAGCCCAGTACGCCAGGCATGGCAAGGAGGGGGGCTGTGTTCTGGCAGAATTTTTCTAGGTGCTCAGGTAATGTGGCAGGAGTTTGTCCTGACTGCACGATTGCCATTAGGAAAGGTATGTTTTCCTAGGTTAGACTGGGATGAATCTGGGGAGAATTTTTTTAACCTTATGCTCATGGAAACCTTTCAAGGATTTGTTTCACTGTCTTTGCAGTGTTTTCAGGTATTAACAGCCTCCTAGTTGTGTGTATTGTCTGCTTTAATTTCAAAAATACAGTGGTTTTCCCTTCCCTTCCCTTCCCTTCCCTTCCCTTCCCTTCCCTTCCCTTCCCTTCCCTTCCCTTCCCTTCCCTTCCCTTCCCTTCCCTTCCCTTCCCTTCCCTTCCCTTCCCTTCCCTTCCCTTCCCTTCCCTTCCCTTCCCTTCCCTTCCCTTCCCTTCCCTTCCCTTCCCTTCCCTTCCCTTCCCTTCCCTTCCCTTCCCTTCCCTTCCCTTCCCTTCCCTTCCCTTCCCACATTTTTGTATTTGGTACAGAAGTGTCCAGATAAAGTAGAATGGCTGGTGATCTAGTACTCTGATTTCTTTCTTTCTTTTTTTTTTTTTTCCTGATGTTCAAGTCTATGAAACAATGAAACTAAGTGAAGAAATTGTGTATGCTGTAATGTTCATTCAAACAGAAAGAAATTGAAAAACAACTGCACCTGGGGAAAAAGATTTGGAAAGACACCTGGAGATGTTCCAAATGTGTGCTTTCTTAATAATTAGCACATCATACACCTAGTTAGCATCTCATAAATAACCATAAAGTAGTCATTTAATGAATCATTTTTCTTTGTACTGTCAGAGGTTACAGAAAAATCAAAATACCTCGTTTATTTTAAGAACAAGGTGTGGCTCTTCTTTAAGCATAGTTCAAAAATGCAGTAGGAAAATTGATATCTATTATATTAAAGATCAGGTGGATTTTGTTGTTGTGTTTTATTACATATATTTTTTAATACTCACAGCATGAGTTAACCTCACTCAGTGGCATCAGTAATCAATATGTTGTTATTTTGTAACTAGGATCTGGTTTGGGCACATTGTAGAGGATGGTATTGGGTAGGTCCAGGGGCATTTTTGAACTGCAGACCGTCTGTATGAGGTCCTTTGTGGGAATCCACTTAGTCACTCAACTTTCATAGAAATCAGGCATTTATTTTAAAAATCCAGGAAAAAAAGAGGCTTAAAACTTAAAAAACTTAAAACTCTCCAGTAACTGTTTTGTTCTGTTGCTAAGCTATATTTGTACAGACTAAAAATACTAAATTATGTATAACTTAAAGCAAAGTTCTCATTGGAATTAATGAGAGCCTTCCGGGAGAAATAAACATTGGTAGTCAGCTTTGCAAATTATTTATTTTTTCCTTTCCTTTGTAAGCAGAGAAAACTGAACAGTGATGCTGCAGACCAAAGGATAAAAATGAAGCTGAAATCTAGACAAAATCTCATATCCTCTTTTTCTTTTATTAAGGATTAATTATAATGATTATGATTACTCTATCACATAAAATATGCATAATTAAACGCCATGACGGGCCTCTATTTAAAATTAATAAAAATCAGAGACATGGAGCACATCAGTAAGGAACTTTTCTTGTTTGCTTAAAATATATAGTCAATTTTGTAGGAACCAGGCATATGCACTGGTAAGAGAAGCAAAAAAGATAGGGTCTGGAAGCTGGGCGCTTGTAATCCTTTGGGCTGGCTGCAAGTCTGCAGTGCGGCTGTCTTCATCTGGGAACGTTCATGTCAGTCTTCAGAGACCTGAGTGATAGCCAGGTAAATCCCATTTTGAAACTAATGTATCTTTGCTGAAATCTGTCTCATGAGGCTGACCCCTTTTTTCTGTTCACTTTTTGCCCTCTTCCCTCTCTCTATAGGCGTTCTGTCTGTAGCACACACAAGCAAAAGGCATTTTCTATGTACAAACAGTTTACTGTAGTCAGAGATGAGTTTAAATGCTGTAGGTAGTAATTCTGTTTCATCTTTTAATGACAGATATAAATTAATGAATTTGTGAAGTAATTTGGGTGGCATTTTGAGGCTTGTTGATTGTTGGAGCTACAGAGTTTTATGTTATTTTGTGGATTTTCTGTAGTTTTTTTTTCTTATTTTTAAAGAAAAAGAGAAAGTAAAAAAGAAACCTAAAAGCCTTTTGGAGAAAGCTTGGAATAAATGATCTGAAAAGCATCCTTAGAGGGCCTTTGACATCCATCAGCCTTCTTGAAGTGATAAGTACCAATAAAACGTCTATGGAAAGAAAAACTTAGAATTATCTCATGTGGTGAGTACAGAGGAGGTATTTTTGGATGTCTTAATGTAGTTTTCCATCTTGCAATGTATCATTAGGTGTTGTCAACAGCAAGGAAAACTGCCAATCATCTTAACAACTAACTACTTTTAAAAATCCATCCAGTGACTTTAATTATGATTAGGTATTTATGAAATTAAGTAACACCAAATACACAAATTCCTTCTGGCAATGAGCAAGGTATTTATTTTCCCCATATTGTTAGGATTTGGTCTTTCAAAGCACTTCAAGCATATGCGTGCTTTTGAAGCTAATAGGAATTACTTACATAGCCAAAGTATTTTAATTACCATTAAAAATAAAACCCGAAGACCTGTGAAGCCCCCCTTTGGTTCTTTAGGAAGCAGCTGTACTCTTTACCCTCTAGTTTTATTGAATGTTCTTTCTGTAGCTCACCTTGCATTGAACTTTGCTTCTGTGCTCTTCAGTTTGTTTTGGTCTTTGCTGAATTAAATGTGTTCACATTAAGGTATTTACTGACATTCTATCTGATCTTTATTCCTTCGTCTTCATCCGGTTTACTATATCTGCCTGGACCCAGGCAAAATTTTTGAGGTCTGTGCGCTTTCCAAAGCATCTAGGAACAGACTGAAGTCCTATCTGTATCAGTGGATCTACAGAAAAGTGGATATGATGCCTGTGGTACTTCCAGCTCCTAAGGTCTTGAGGGCTGAGAGAAATCAGTGGCCTGCTTAGGGGGAATGCGGAAGCTTGGAAGACAGAGTGATTGAGACAAGGGAAACCTCTCCGGACTCTACCAACTTAAGACTTCCTAAGTCCTTCACATTTAAACTTTTGTTGATGCTGGTGCCAACATGGCTAGCGCACTTGACAAGGCAGGAAACCTGGAGTATCTAAATTTTGCTTAGGCAAAAAAGGCATGTTCTGTACGTGTTAAAATCAGCTGGTTTGAGTGCAGCTGATCATACTAAATGTGTTCTTACCTGCCGCTAAACCCTGGGGACAGGCATTTCCACCAGAAGAGCTATGTCAGCCGAGCCTACCGTATGGTTAATATACGGGTTAGAGTCATCGATCAAACTGAAGCTGTTTCTAGACTGTATTTTCTGTTAGAATAAAGACGTATGCTTGTGTCTTCTGGTAGCTAGGAAACTTGCACAGTAGTAGACATTCTGCAATTCCTGATCAGTAGTAGAAACTTGATTTTTTTTTTTAATATATATATATTTTTTTAGTATGTAAATGTTTATTGCAGTATTGATTTCCCTCTGTCTTGTATTCTTCAGACAAGTGCTTTTTCCATCTGACTAATGTAAAGTAACTCACTGCTATGTCTTGTCTGTTTGGATGTTGGTTTTGGTGTTGGTTTTGTTTGTTTGATTGTTCGTTTGCCTACTAACTGGTTAATGATTTTACAGAAATAGGGAAACCTTGAGTGAGAGCAGCCATACAATATCCATAGCCTAGGAATTTGAGCTTGAGATAATATATTCAACATCCTGCTCAAAATTAGTAGCAACGGGGAGTTGCTACTCCCTGCTCTAAATTAGTAGGAACAGTTGAGCATCCTACCCCAACTCATGTGTGCACTTTACTGCAATTGTTTTAAGTAGTTATTCATCTTATTTTCTTCCTCTACTTAGCAGAAAATAGAAACAAATAATAAACTCTAGTGTAGAGACTTTTGGAAGACGAAACTGGAGGGACTGCAAGAATGTTTCCACCAGTTATATCTGAGGTTTTTTTTTTTTTTATATTTCATGAATCATTAAGATACCTTCTGAACAGGCATTCTTAAACTGAAATATTGCAACATTTAAGAAAATTTGAGGATCTGGTCAGGAATACAGGAACATAGCCAAAAGCGGTAGATATTGGATGCAGATAGGTATAAAACAGCTGAAAAATGTGTATGGCTGAAAACACACTGTTAGGTCCCTGAGGAATTTAGAGACTTAACTTCTGTATAGGTCTTTAATCAATGAGAGCAATCAACTGTTAACATGTCTTGCAGCTAAGCACTCAGTAACATTTGCTAGGTACTGAAGTATCTTTGAAAATCTGGCTCCACATCCTCTGGCATATGGAATCATCCTCCTCTTCCACGATTGTGCTGTTGCTTTTGACAGTGCGGGTAGTACTGCCTTTTTTACTATCATTCCTCTTCCCCTTGAAGAAAATCCTGCTTCTTTTACTGTTAACAACCACTCTGAACACCTAGAACTCAGAACATGAGTTAGAGTGCATCCATCTTTTGTCTGGACATATGACTTCTCACTTTATTTCTCTCTCTCCCTGTTCTCCCCTCTGCCGTTTTCCACCATGTTGGAGTCAGGCTTCATTTTTATGTTTGGAAGCACTTCAAAACTCTTAATGTTTTACCTTCCTTGCTTTTCTCTGAAGAAATTCTGCTGGCATAAATAGACAAATTGTAGACTATTGTAACTCAGGAGGGATGGGAGCAATGAAGTAACTCAGTGGTACTTCCTATCCTCACCTGTATTTTTTATGTTTCACTGTTTAAAAAAGTATCCCCCCCCCCCCCCCAAAAAAAAAAGTTTCATTCTGCTCTAAGAAATTAATTAACCTGAGTTAGCTGTCAGAGATTTTTGATATTATTATATAGGCAGTGGGTGGATAAATAAAATCTTCTTGAGGCCTCAGTTTTACAGACCAATAGGGAAACAACAACAAACAAACAACCCCTCTCAAACTTATTCTTTTCATTTAATATTCTAAATCACATAGAAGATTCCACTATTAGGCAGGCATGCATTAATGTAGCTATATGTGTTTTTATGTCCAGAAGACCCTTCGATACATATTTATAAGGAACTAAAATGTATGTTAATATATTTTCTTTTTGTGGTTTCTTTCTCCCCTGTGTTCTCTTGCTCTTTTTTTTTTTTTTAATAAATAGACTACAGTGTTTAAATTTACCCTGCTTATCTCTAACAATTACACTGATGTTTAACCCTTTAATTTAAAGGAAAATTCTCCAAAAATGTTGCATATGCCAAATTGTGGTTTTGGGCTAGTTAAAAGTATGCATTTCTATCATTCAGTAATCAGACAATACTAGCAAACTCATTTGCTTGCACTTGCTAGGCTAGTAAATTTTCGTTATCTTGTTAAAACATCCAAATTCAGTGGTAAAAGAGAACAATCTCAAAATAAAACTATGTACTGCTTCTTTGCAATGAATAATAGTGAAAGAACTCAGTAATGTACATATTTTTGCTTCAATTACACAACCTAAGATGCAAAGCGTAATAGAATGATTTTACAACAAGCCTTGGCTCTAAAACAAATGGACAATAGGAATAGAAAGTAGTTTAAAAATGTTATTTGTCTCTGTGTAAATGATGTATTTGAATTTTAAATGACTTCACTCTTTAAAGTTATATAAACAGTAGGTTATAGCCACTCATGTATGTGTAATAAGATTTTACAGTGTTAAATGAGATTAAATAAGTCTTTCATTTGCGGTTAATGGTTGAATTATTAATTGTGCTTCCTTGCATCTATAGGGATTATTTGGAGAATGGAATTTAGACTGTGCTGTCCTAAGTAATACAGAGTGTCTGTTTTTAATTCACTGCTGAATTAACTATACTCAAAATCTGAGGAAAAGGCTCTGGCCATCAGCCAGCAGCAATTGCCACAAGTCAAAAGAGCTGCAAGAAGCAGGTCGCATTTAAGAAGTACAGAATGCTAAGGCTCAATTATTTAAATCAAAAAACCTAGTGCAGATGATCAAACAAGCAGTTGAGAGTATTTGATTGGGAGCACATGGAAACCATCTGTTCCTCTATAAGCTAAACCATAGTAATAAATACAGGCAATCATCTGTAGTTAACTGGCTACATTTTAGTTAGTACACTATAATGCCATTCACTAACTGAATCGCTAAAGAATACTTCAGATTGTGTAGAAAAACATGTATATATGCATCTACGAAATGCACCACAAATAAGTGAAGGGTCTTGCTTAGTTACTCTTCAGGACAGATGAACAATACGAAATTAGTATGAATAATTTTTCTCTCTCTCTCTCTCTCTTTTTTTTTTTTTTAAACAAATTTCAGGCTACAAAAATTGGGCTGGTACATGTAGAAAGAACAGGCTTCTTGACAATCTGTCCATTTAAAAAGACATTTTTAATGGAGAGTTCTGAACAATGTTATTTCACACATACTGTGTAGGAATGATGGAGAAATGGCTTAATATTTTGTTTTCCTTGTAAAAAATTTGTTTGGTCTTTGGAACTGGAAATGATTGATAGTAAAGTGGAATACTGATAGCAAGGCTTTTTTACTATGGTTGTAATAAATTGATGTGCATTATTTTACATCTCTACACCAAGTCTGCATTTTCCATGACTGTTTGTTATACGAAAGGTTTCTGATAATTGAATTCTTTACCCATAACTGGGATAATTAAATAAAAGTAAATGCACATAGGATTTGTCCTGCCATCATTTTTCTGAACTGCAGTGTGTATTTACTCCATCTCACACCCCATGTCAACCTCTCTCCAGAAATAGGAGCACGTTTGATGTGCACATACAGAGCCATCTGCTGTTTTATGGAAAGTTGTCTACCAAACAGATTGGACTTGCCTTCCGTTTGTGTAGTGATTTCAGTGAACAAATGCAGTGGTCAAGCATAAGAAACTACATGGGAGAAGTGTTCTACAGTGGCCTTTTTTTTTCTTTTTTTTTCTTTTTTTTTTTTTTCCTTTAATAAGTGTAGCTTTTCAGTGTTACCTGAAGGTATTAGTACTGCAAAACTTAAAGAAATGTGTATTCCTTGCCACCAAAATTCTTCCATCTGCATGATTTCTTTTAAAATATTAATTTGCACTGATAAAAGGTGTTAGTAGGAGCTCTGTTAATATTCAGGCTTGATTGCCATAGCAGAGCACACAGATGACTACTCAATCCATTTAAGTATGGATCTACTTGTTAAATTCATCTTCTCTTCATATCCTTCTTTTCATGCAGTATTTGCTCTTCTACTCAGTAATTCTAGCTGTCGGACAGCTGTGCCACAGCTCTGCTCAGGAACCTGGGATGAACAGCTGTTGCATCCATAGTCTATATACATATGCCATGTCTTGAAGCATCCCTGAAGGCCATTTTGATAGATGCATGCAGTCCAGTGCGTGTGCCTAAATTTACATCCAGTAGTTTTTGGATAGAAACATGACAGCATGCATGCATCAGTCCTCTGATGCAGTTTTGGCTGTGCAGTCTTCAGATTAGAAGAGAAGAATTTGAGCCCTGACATCCCCACATTTTAGTATCCTAACATGTTTGAAATGTGCAGTTCTGTTTCTTTTGTCTTTAGGCGCTAAGTTTTCTGGTTGGCTCAAAAATCTTCTAGACATTTTTAAAGCCTTAGAAGATGAAAACACACATACACACACATACAGACCTCCCTCCCCATATAGATAAAAACTTCTGAATGCAGAAAGGCAAATGACTAAACCCCAATTCCCTAAGCAATCCTGTTTTCTCTCATATTTCCACAATGTGCATGTAATGATTTTTTTTTTTCCTTCTTTTTCTTCTAATGTCTTTAAGCTCTCTCTGAGATAGAGCTAAATTCAGAAACAGATTAAGAATGTTGCCAACTAATGTTAGGGCAGATTGAAACTCATTTAGCTTTGGGAGCAGAGATCAAAGGAGTACCGCTCCTAATTGTTCCCAGTGGAAAAACAGCAGGCTTACTCAGATCCCAAATTTACCTGGGAGACATCTGATTTCATGTACAGGAGAGTAGATTTCTGAATGTGCTGTGACTTAATTGCAGTTTCTGAGCCCTGCAAGATAGTTCACAAAGTGGAGAGTATGAGCGGATATCCAAATGTGCAGCAGAGCCAGGTGCTTGGAACGAACCATTGGTTTGGAGACCAAAGAGAGCAAACCATTGCTCAGAGTGGAATGGTTCAGCATTTATTAATGAGCAGAGAGAGCTGGTGTTAAACAGCAGTTAACAGGAAAGAAAGGCAAAGCCTGCCCAACAGAGGGTATTGGGAATGATGTGCAGTATGCGAGAAAGTTTTGTTTGTAGGATGATGTTTGGCAAGAATTTCTGGCACCAACTTCAGTCTTTGTGCAGAAGTGGTCAAAAGCCTCTGAAGTTTCAGCATCCTCCTCCTCTTCCGATGACTCATTGGTCTCTTGGCTTTGGTTCTTAGGAGTGTACATGTTTTATTTCCTTTTATTTTAAGCCATGTTAAGAACTGCATTGTGCTTAGTTCTAGCCAAAGTTTAGGTCAAGCTGTACATAGAAAATGCAAATCAAAAGTCAGAAAATATATTCATGACCTTCTTTCTGGAGTTTTGTATGAAAACACATTTCTTTCTTCTTCTCTTTGGTAACCTCATTTTCTTTCATATTTCCAACTATGAAGTTGCACCAAGGAGGAGACCCTCATAGTGGTTTTCGCTAGTCAGAGTAACTGAAAATTGAAAATTTCATATGATGGTACTGTTGCAGATTTTCAATAATAATTTTTCAATAACTGTTTTATTTTAGTACATTTCAGTACATTTCAGATATCTGTTCAGTTACACAAAGTTCTGAATCAATTAATTACAAGTACAGCTGGGCAAACTAAAGCACTTAATTTTGATGACCCTAGAAATAATGCACAACATAAGCACTTCTTTGGAATTTACGGAGGTAGCAGTACACTGCACAATTCTTTTTGTAACCACAGCTAGCTAGCTAATTACAGTGCACTGTATTTGTGCTGTCACTAAATGGTTTCACAGTGTGCAGCCACATCAGTTCTGTTCTTGAATTTGGCAACTTCAATTATGGCTGATAAAAGCTGACTTGTTCAGAAATTCTAAACTATGGGAAATGTGCTATTAAATTCTCCAGGGATCCTGTTTTAATTCAAAACTGAGTTCTCTGGTATCCAAAACGTGAGTTTTCAATGAACAACTGGATGGAAAATGTCAATTACTAAGCAGAGTTCAAATCTTAGAATGTAGAGTGCCCTTCTGGCTTATGTAGGAACTGCTTTATTTCACAGTAGAATTGCTGGAAGATTCCAGGAAGGCATTTCAACAATCTAAGATAGATTTTCTTATTGTTATTCGTGAGCATGAGAATTTTGCTTTTTGTGAGATGAATGAGTGTAATGTGTTCTTACAAGCAGTGTCCATTAAAATATGGTAGACAGGAAAGTATAGATGTATATTACTGATGAACTTTTAAAAATAAACTCTACTTTTGTGGTGGATGGCAGAAAATAGTTATGTCTAGTAGAGTGAACTACATCTAAGGATCTAATTCTGGAGCTGTGGCTCAGACCAAAAGCCCATGGAATTTTTTATTATTGCCTGCATGTTATATTAGTGCCTAGCAAACAGGTATTAGTGGACACCTATTGTGGGAGACATTAGAGGAGAATGAAGTAGGTAAGGGAGGGCAAGAGTGGAAAAGTCAAGCAACAACTAAGGGGGTGCAAGGGCAAAGGAAGGAATATTTGGGTTACTGACCGGCCACCGGCCACTGACAGAATCCAGACCAAATGTACATCAGTCCTGCGCTGCTTCAGCCTTTCTCACCATTTCTTCTTGGTGTGCTCTGCATGGTTGCAAGTTGAGGGAGAAATATGTTGTTAAAGAATAGTATTGAAATTAATGAATAAAGTTTGCTTTTTACTCTTTTGCCATTTGTGTTGACCTTTGTGACAAATGGAAGCAAATAAAAGGCAGAAATTAAAAGAGGTTGCAGGGCAGATCCATTCTGATTAGATTGGCAAATGTTTTGTGTATTCCATTGGGTAGAAAAAGATGGCTAGGCATTTGGTGGCATAGCAACACAGGATGCCTTTCCAGGGATATTCCTCTTTTCCTTTGTGAGTTTCTGTTGATAACGTTCTGTTAATCCAGTTTCAGGTAAGTGAAGACCACAGAAACTCAAAACACTGCTAAAATGACTCTGGGTCACATCCAGAGTGTCATGTTCAACCTTGGTTACTCTGTGATTTTAAACATCTCCTCTAGTTCTAAATCAGTCATATTACAGTAACTAGTGGTGTACTGCAGTGCCAGCCAGTGCATTACAATCAGTTGTACAGTGAATGAAATTAGCATCAGCCAAGGAGCTACCAGTGCTCCTGAACTGACTTGACCATCTGATCTTCAGAAAGCAGGAAAATAATGCAAATAATCTAGATGTAATAATAATAATAATAATAATAATAATAATAATAATAATAAATTAAAAAGGAATCTTTAACATGATAAAAGGAATTAACACCTTGTCAGCTGACAGAAATTATCTCTTACTTTTCCTGTAGGCTAAGTAGAATAATACAACTGCTGATATACAAGAATTTCAGTGTACTATATAAAAGTGTATTTTAGTATCATTTGGTGAAAAACAAGCTGAGTTGTTAGATGGGATTTCTTAATAGCTGATTTACTAGTATCTTAAAGTAGCAGGTCTACAATGTTGCAACAGTAGTTGTTTAATATTAAATGATAAAAAATGCAGAACTGGATATTAATTACTTTTGCTTTATACATTCATTTATGCGGATTGTGATTTTCAGTCTTCAAAAAATATTGTCTTCACATTGTTTTGCCTAATTTATTCAGACTTAATTAGAGAGTCTGCTCTCAAAAACTGTACATTTCAATTATACTTGAGCAAGCATGAAAATGATGGGTTAAGTGTGAAGAAAACAGAAGCAAAAGTTGAAAATGCAATACAAAAAACTTTGAAAATTGAAATTAGCTACACAGAGTAAATATTTTTTATAAAAAGTATACTTTATATACGTGTGTATATATATACTTAAAACTGTACATTAAGCACAACATATCCACTACTTGAAATGATCTGACCTAATCAATACTAGCTTTTCTGAGGCTATCAGGGAAGAGAAATTAAATTGGGTGATGACAGTGTAATAAAGTAGGAACAACAATTAGTTTTACAGCGATGGAAGGAAACAGAGGTATTTTTCTGTATCGCTTATGTGGTTAGCATGATGCCTGAAAGTCCAGTATTCAGGTAAATGACCAAATTCTACTTTCAGTATAGAAAATAGGAGAGAGAAGGAAATTTTCTTTTCCTACCACCCTGCGTTTTGGAGCTACAAGCAATAAGCTTTTATACACGGAGCTGTAAACTCGTCTCATGGGCTCTTTGTGAGCTCTCGTGCTCTTGCTCTCTACATTCTGACTCTTGTACAGTTTGCCTGTACCTTCCATTCTTCTGTGGAATTCTTGCAGAAAATAAAGTAATAGTACAAACTAGGATCATTCATCACTGAGGAGAGGGAAATCTACAGCGACTGTTACAGTAGTGCAGTTCCTAGGAGGAAGACAGAATTACGTAGGGGAGGGAGATATAAAGCTGGCTGATGGGCTTTGAGAGGTAGCTTCTTTATTAAGAAGTAGTAGCACAGATTCTGGATAGGTTAAGGAGTATGTAGGAAATGGAAACAACAAAAGAAAATGTCCTCTTCCTCCTTGCATGTGCTTGGTTGGTGTTGATGCATCTTGCTAAGCATGTTACAAGACGTAGGAATGCATTGTGTTTCAGGCCATTTCACCAGCTTAATCTCCTGATAAGATTTCTAACATCTGTTCTGAACTTGACATATATTTTCTTTTCTGTGTTATCCTTGAGGCAAAATTCTCTTCTCCAGTCCTCACTGCAGCTCTCTTATCTACACAGCAGATCTTTTGCTGCGTGTACATCCATTGACGTGAATTTTTGTGTGCCGACAATGCACGGAATACATTTAATGATTCCTCACTTTCTCACTTCAATCTGAGAAAGAAGAAAGTGCTTCTTACTGATATTTTAATTTTTTGTTGTTTTTTACCTTCACAACATATCCAACAGGCTGCACATTCATTTTTGGAAAAGCAAATGACCAAACATTGACATGTTACATGCATTACTATCATTTTTGAGTGGCTGCACCCTACCAATTTTAGAGCATTTGATTAGAAAACAAAATTCTGCATGTGATTTTAAATTTAAATATTTATTTTGTTTGTGGCGAGTTATCTTATTACTTTAATTTGGAAAGCATATCTGTAAAGTATATCTGTCTTAAACAGAATTGCAGATTTTTTTTTCAGTCAACTTGCAAGTTCGTTTATGAATTTTATGGTGACTGAAATATGGCACAGATGGTTGTTTCTGTTTTTCTTTTTTTTTTTTTTTTTTTGTCAGTAACTCTAAGTCTCCTGGGTGTTTACAGGATATGCATGTTCTTCCCTATGTTCTTTACTATGATCCAAAAATAAATAAATAAAGGTTTTTTTTTCTTTTTTTTTTTTTTTTCCCCAGGGTACTCCAAAGGAGCACCTGGTTTTCCCACCTGAAACTTAAAGATTTTAAGGAGGATTTTGTTGTAGGTCTGATCTCCTAGGTCTAATCTGCTTAGTAACTTCCTCAGACAAACCCATTTCTGTTTAATTTAATAGCTAAAATAGGTTGTCAAAATATAAGATTAGATCTCAAGCATGGAATACTCACTAGTATTCCAATTATTAGAAATTGCAATAGCAATCAGGAATATTTTTCCGAAGTATGTTTAGTAATAGGGAGATTTTTCATGTCAATGCTAACTCCAAGACAGAAAAATAGCACTGTGTAATGTGAAATAAGGAAAAACAAGTTGTTGAATAGGTTCATAAAAAAGCACCCAGTTAAATTCCCAGATGATGTTTATTTTGGTTCAACCTCAAATTCAGATCTCAATAACATTTGTAATAAGATAATGATCTATGGTTTTAAGACCTCAGTAAGATCTTAGAAGTTGCTACATCTACTGAAGGCTTCTCTAATAACTTAAATGTTATTAATTCATTAGGTCCACTTCTGGCTTGTAGTAAGTCCATTGCACTTGCATTGTAGGGGTGGCTGGAAAGACCAATGGTCTGTGTTCTCTGCATGAGGGACTGTATCAGCACACAGCAGTTTTTTGTTACAGTGCAACTCATACTCAATCTGGAGAAGTATTAGATGCTACCAGACCCTCATGTGGAAATGACAGTCACAACCATGTTAGCTGAAAGTTTCTGTTGTAGACTGAATTAGTTGGTGGTTGTCGGTTTTCCTTAAAGCAGCATTTCAGTTATAAAAACATTTGCAACTTATAAAGTATCTGAAAGTGTTTGCAGCGAGCTTGTGATCCTAGGATCAAAAGGACTACATCAGTGCTTCAGTTCTTTAGGCATTCAGAATTCCTTTTTTGGCACTCTTCTAATTTAAATATAGCTCAAATGATAATATTTCATTTCAAATGGTGTAAAACAGAAATAGTTCATGGCAGAGATCTTCTTCTCTATTCAGATATCCAGAGGCAAATGCCTTTTGAACACTGGACTCTTACTAGAATCTTAATTGATGCCAACCTTTCCACTTTAGTAAATTTATAACTGGTAGGGTTGTACCATCAGTAAATGTAGATCTTTGACCTTGAAACCGAATGGATGTAATATAGTAGCAAGATAGTGTTCTCCTATGTATTATTCTACAGCATGGCCATTGTGCATAAGACGGCTGTATACCTGATAAAACAGCATAAATTGTGTGAATACTTGGAGGATACTGTGTAAAACCATGTTGTTCTAGGTACTTTCTCCTTTTGGTTTGAACATAGCATGCAGAGAATAATTCACGTTTTACATGGAATTTGTAAGAAGGAAAGCTCCTTTCTTTCTTTGAGGAGTTAAACAGACTCTTTTTACAGTACCTGTAGCATGCTGTTAAATGGAAGTGAAGCTTGTTCTTTTTGTCCTAGTTTCTCTCAAAAAGAAAGGACTTAGTATAATCATCAGTTCCTGTTAATGGTAACCAGAAGGGTACTCACCAAGTTTACCAGTGGATCAGCGAAGACAAAAATTCAACATGCCGTAATTTGATACTTCTAGGGTTTTGTTATTGTCATTTGTTTGTGGGTTTGCTTTGTTTTATTTTGTTTTTGATGTATTCCCATGACTTAGGTGTCATTTATTGTGGTATTAAAAGGTGGCAGTCACTAAAAGAGAGAGATTCTGTTAATCTGCCCATCTTCAGTCCTTTTGCTTTTGAGCTTGAATTGATTAGTTAATTAATTCACCTATGCAAAGGAAACCCCATTAATGTAGTACACTCTAAGTAGGATTTCCTTCAGGTTTCTTACAGAGAATTTAAGAGCTGTCTTACACAATATCTTCTTTCTAACACACAGAATGGTAGATTTTTCACTAAATGTTTGGGGAAAGGGTACGGGAAATGGTGGATAAACAGAGTGATCCCTCCCCTGTGTATTCTTCGAGCTTCTGACAAACAATGGCAAGGATTTATTGAGTTGTAAATTGTATACAAAAACTTTCATTGCACTTAATTGTGACTGGTGGAGAGTCTTCTAGGAATTATAGCTTGTACTTTTTTGAAATATTCTTATGTTTCACCATGTCTTGTGGCAATGAATTTCACAATTTAATTATGTATTGTATTAAAAAATCACTTTAAGCATTACTTTATTTTGTGACTTTTAATATGCTATCTAATAATTGCGTTAGAGGTTTCTCAGTTCCTGTACAGCGAGAAAGTGAGCAATCAGTCTACGTTTATTTTCCTCAATATCATTCACAATTTTATACATCTTCTTAGTATTCTAATGTCTCCCTTTCACACTGAAGACTCCTACTCCATCCATTTATGGTGTTCTCTTTCCTAATCTCCTTATTCCCCTTCTCTGTGCTTATTTATTTATTTATTTATTTTGATTCTCTCATTTGTTTTTTGAGATGAGGGACCAGAATGACATGCAGGATGTGATGCAATGCTTCCATGGATTTAAACAGGAGAATCCCTGGTAAGCTATAGGGATATTTAGAGACCTAACAATACTTTGTATTTCTGTTATAAAAATTACAGGGGGTAGACTTTTTCAGAATGCTGACCATGGTGACTTACAGATGTCTTTTCTGAATAGAGTTAGTTTGGTTCAGTGATTATCTCTACATGTATGGATTAGCTCAGTTTCTTTAGTGTGAATTGCTTTGTATTTACTGACATGGGACTTTATCGCCCAGTTGGTTACTGTCAAAAGCTCTTCCTACAACTCTTGGTTGAGTTAATATGACAAAAATAGATACGTTGAGTATGGAACATCACAAGAATCTCTATAGCAGTGGTTACTGTTGCTGGATTATTTTACTCTCTCAAACTCATCTGTATTTAGTAAGCACATAATGCTTACATCACTATGAATCTCAAGTAAAGGAAAAGAGAACTTCTAACATGCCTGCCAGAGCTGGGAATGCCCTACCTGTCAGTGCGTGGTCTGCTCAGGAAGATGAACATGTGCTCTCCTAGAATGACTTACATAGTTCGATATATTTGGAATGTTTTTTGCCTCAGTGGAGATGTCTTTTTCCCTGCTTTTCCTAGGTATGTGCAGGCAGATGTCTTTGTGGCTAGAATTCTTTGTCTCTGTGGTGAATTGCTGCAATAGTTTACTGTCTCTACAGCTTATTATGGAGTTCCTGCTGTGCTGACACTTATCATCAATAATACTGTACATATTATAATGCACATGCAAAGCTATTGCAAAAGCTGTAGAAGAGCAATTGTTTGATGGATTGTGTAGGAAACCCTTATACTGCTGTACTCATTTAAGATGTACAACTTTGTTATGAAAAGCGCATAAGCATATATGTACTCTAAATAAGTGCCTGAAAGTATCTTAGAAGTACTATACTACCAAAATGTAATCATTTTAAATTTCATAAATCATAATCATTCAGACTGGACATTAGGAAAAAATTCTTTACGGTGAAGGTGGTCAAACACTGGAACAGGTGTCCATCAGTCACAGGTGAGGTTGTTGGTGTGTTGAAGAGATGTTTGGACATATGCCCTCAGCAGTATGCTCTAACTTTTGGTTAGCCCTGAAGTATAGTTGGACTCAATGATCTTTGTAGTTTGCTTCCAACTGACCCATTCTATTCTATTCTATTCTATTCTATTCTATTCTATTCTATTCTATTCTATTCTATTCTATTCTATTCTATTCTATTCTATTCTATTCTATTCTATTCTATTCTATTCTATTCTATTCTATTCTATGTAAATCTAATATAATTTAATTTTCTGCCACTTGTTTCTTTCATTCTTTACTCTGCATTTTTGGAACTTGTAACTTAAATAGATAAATCTTTTGAAGAAGCATAAGATATCTAGTGTGGTTGATTTAGTATTTGTTTTTTCCTGGGGAGAAGATGCAGTTGTAGTTGAATGCAATAATAAATACTAAACTTGATCTAAAGGGCTTTTTGCTTTAAAATCCAACTATACCTTTACTTCTCAGTTACTAGTTTATGACCTGTTTCCTGACTGGTGAAGTGGAGCATTGTCATTAGAAATCTGCCCTGAGTGGCTTCCACCCCACTCTTGTGAGCTACAGCAACTGCTTAGAAAAGAAAACAGCTGGGCTATGATTTAAAATACTGTTTGTGAACATTGTTATTGGACTCCTTAGTAACTTGCTTTTTTTTTTTTTTTTTTCCTGCTAGAATGATGTTACTGTTACCAACTAGCATAACCTTTAAATAAACAGTGGATTTGGAGTAACAGTGATGTGATTGTTGGGGTTTCCAAAACACAAATTTGTACTTCAGATCAGTCTTGTTTACAGTGGTTCTGAGAAGTGTGATTTCCTTAGATGTGTATTTTCTATATTCAGAAAAGTTTCTAGGTAATTGAATAATGTCACTGTGGTCAGCTGAAACAAGTACTTTGTTCATTTTTATATCATCTGGAAGTCATCAGGGTTGTACAGGTTTTTAAAATTGAACTCATGCTTATATGCAGTGCTTGATTGAGGCCATAGTAAACTCCTAGGATTCTCCCAAGCTATTATTTTTCAGGTCACTTTACAAAGACAGATGATTATCTGCCATGATGAAGCATCACAACTTTAAAAAAAAATAGGTAATGGTTCTTTGTTATTATAAAGGTTTTACATTGTGTCTGCTTTCTTGTTATTAACAATAACATTTATTTTTCTTCTATTTCTCATCTCTACTGTCTAGTTGATGCTTACAAATGTAAATCATTCAAAAAAAAAAAAAAAAAAGACCATAAGTGAATTCCCTGGGCAGCATAAGCATCAAAAGAATGAGTAACATTTTGGGCTTACAAATATTCTGCAAATATTCTGCAGTGGAGACTGCTTGTGTCCTAGAGGGAAATGTGCACAAAAGCTGCAGTAATTGTCAGTTGGCAGTTGTATATCTTCCTTCCAAAGTTAGGTTCACCTGAGAAGTAGAGTTTGTTATTTGTTGCTTTCCTTGTGAGAGTTAGTGGTATTTATTATTTTGAGCACACTGACACTGGGTCAGATGTCTCACCAAGCCAGATCTCTATGCTCTGGTGTAAGTAAAACAGACAGTAGAGAAAAACTCTAAAAAAAACAAAGTTGGATAGGTTCCCGATGGATTTCTGGTGGGTAAACTATATGTAAATATTAGCCAAACAATTTAGATTCTTTTTTTTTATTTTTTTTATTTATTTTTTTTTTCCAGTCCACGACTAAACTTCTGCCTCTCTTCAGTCTTTCAGGGAGTTTTGCCACCACCTGTAAAGCCTGGAGGAAGTGAGTTGAGGTGTTCTCAGGATCTAAAACTCCATCATGTGGTCTTTGCAGCCAATGTTGGCATTGAGCTTCTTGCTGTGCTTTAACCCATCAGGCAGCTAAACACCACACATCTGTTTGCTCACTCCCCTGACAGTGGAATGGAGGAGAAAATTATAAAGAGAAGTGCAAGAACCTATGGGTTGAGATAAGGACAGCTTAATAAGAAAGAAAAGGCGGGGCGGGGAATACAAGAGAATAAAAAAAGCAAGTAATGCACAATGTGATTGCTCACCACTTTCCAACTGATGCCCAGCCAGACACCAAGCAACGTCAGCCCCCTCCTTTTCCAGCCCCCCAGTTTTATTGTTCAGCATGACGCTGCATGGTGTGGAATATCCCTGTGGCCAGTTGGGGCCAGCTGTCATGGCTGTGTCCCCTCCCAGCTTCTTGTGCTCCCCCAGCCTCCTCACTGGCAGGGCAACATGAGAAGCAGAAAAGTCCTTGGCTTAGTGTAAGCGCTGCTCTGCAATAACTAAAACATTGGTGTTATCAGCATTATTCTCATCCTAAATCCAAAATACACTTCCTTCCTCACCCCATTCTCCTGAAATAGTTCATTCGATGATTATCGTTCCTTGACTAGCCATCATCTTGAGACATTTTTGCCTTGAGTCTTCCATTAGAAGATTGTGTATCACTTTTAAACTTCTGAGTATATAAAGACCAATGGGCGCAGGGCAGGGAGAAGGAAGGAAAAAAAATGGTGTGTTTTCAGACCATTTGTTAATGCTTGTGGTCTTGGATTTTCTCTTTGACATTTTCCACATGTCTTTTTGTTTTGTCACTTGGCTGTAAATAACATACTTTCCTGGCCACTTAGAAAGGTAATGTTCTCCTCACTTGTCTTGTACAATAGACTTATCATTGAGCAGAGCATTCCTGGCAGCCTATTGAAGAGCTTTAAATTGAAACATCCTTTTAGTGTAGAGTAGTAATCAAAATGCTTGTGTGTTATATGGGAAAGGAGAAGTAACCATTTTTCAAGTTTATGGCACAGAGCTTTTCCCATTGTTGTAAGAGTTCCATCATTAAAGGAGCCACCTTAAATTGCCACATAGATCCCAAAGCAGTTCTAAAAAATGTTTGCTTTTGGAGAGCAGTCTTTGGATCAGTTGTAATTGTAACTGTATTCCGGTGTCATTAGTTCTCTGTGTGGCTTTGGTCTTTGTGTTCTTCATCATCCAGAAAGCACATTCTATTTGAAGCGTTTACTCCTAAGTCCAGAGTGAAATATATTATATGGTTTTCTCTATCCTCCCCAGCAAGTGTGTGTTCTTAGAGCTTCAGATTTTCTTCTCAACAAATATCCACTTTTTGTGTGATTTTTAAAAACTGTAACACTGATGCTACACGTATTACATTAATATTAAGCTGTATGTGCATAGTGTGTCATGGTGGCAAACTATAAATTGTAGTAAGTGCTGCTTGTGCAATATGGAGTGTTTTCCTGTGGGAAGGAACTGTTGCTTATATTCTTTTGATAAGAGTTTTCAGGGATATATGAGGATATGACCTAGCAATGAAGGAGAACAAAATGAAAATGAGACTTTTTTTTTTTTTTCCCGATTTATTTACCAGATGGTTTTACTGTTGGGTCTTTGTCAGTTGTCAGCTTTTCCAGTTGTCTGATTGGAAATATTTAACGTAAGTGGTTTCATTTTCTATGAGCACATAACAGAACTTCATTTTCTCTTAAATTGCTTCATCGTCTGGCTCTATATGAATAAAGGTGGAATGCCAAGCCCCCAGGGCTTCTTGGGGTTACATATTTAGGATCACTTGCCATGTGCTTTCATAAGTCATGGCTTCTGGACTAGATCTCCAGGCTAGCTAACTTGCTCAGCATCCGTTTTCCAGATTTCTTGACTGTGGGAGATCCCTAATGAGATGTGATAGAAGTTGTGGCAGGTGCAGACTGAATTAAGATCTATAGTCAGAGTAAAAATACATTGTGCTATTCAGCAGTGAGTAGCCATGGAACTAAGAGATATTTTATCCATATTTATCTGCCATTGTTTCTTGGATGTCCTGCTCTGGTGTGACCACTGATGTGTTTAGCAAGTACGTTGGAGTGGATATTTTGTTCTAAAAATGCCATAATTCCACAAAAAGTACACACACTAAACTTTTTTTTTTTCCTTATTCAGACTTTTATTTTTCTTGAAAATATTCTGCAGAAACTGAAATTGCATTTCTTCATCAGCTATCAGAATTTATATGTTCCACCAAATATACACCTGGCAAAATAGAAGTGAAACAAAATTATATATGTCTTTAAAAGTTAAGAAATGCCAGATTGTTGGCATTTAGCACCTTCTTGCATGTACACTATGATTATGTGCTGTTCTCCAGCAAAACGTAAGCTTCCTTAGTCAGCTGCTAGTTGGTTCTGCCTTCCCAAGTTTCAGCTCTTTATCCTGCTTAAATACTAACCCTGTTTCCTTCCTGATCATCAGCTTCCTCTTCTCTTGACCAGTCAGCTTTTTGACATTTTCTCTGCAGTTTCAGACTGCTTTTTTTTCTTTCTTTTCTTAGCTTGTAATTCAGCTGAGTTTCTCCTTGGTGATGCTAGAAAGCCAACAGAATGCAAGGAGACAGAAGATCTCAGCTTTTCATACAAATACCTCATTATATCTTGTAGCAGAAGTTACTAAAATCATTCCTCACCCTTACTATCAAAGAACAGGACACGCTTACTCACTCCAAAGTATTGAAAAATGAACTTATAAAATTTAATACCCAGTTTCCTATGGAGATACAATGCTGGTAAAATTTGGTCAGCAAAATCAAACAGTTTGAGCTGTGAGAGGCTCCAGTTCAGTCACTGAGAACAGATTCTTTTGCTTGTTAATCTTTGAGTGCCTGCTTACATGTGTGGGAAGTGTGGAAATGCTAGCAGGCTTCAAAACAAAAAGTCTGGGAACTATTTTACATGTGCAAAATTCTTCTCTCCCACTGCCAGTGTCAGAAATGGCTGAGCTGATCAGGATGAAAGCATCAAAAATGGAAAAGAAAAGCTCAAGCTGAAAGAGACTTGGTGTAGAAAATGTCAACAAAAATGGGTAAAGTTTGAGCCAGAAAAAGCAGGGTGTTCAAGTATGAGCAGTAATGCGGTCTTAGTATTCAGTGCTACGTGTAGCTTCCTGAATATCAGCACCAAATAATCAATGCTATTGTTTTGTATATTGTAAGTATTAGTGAGAATAAAGTTTTCTGCTGTAAATTCACTTCTATTAATTCACTCAAGCTTTCAGAACCTAGCAATAGGATAAGTGAGGGGAAATCTCTCAACTCCTTTCCTGTATCATTCACTGTTTTGTATTGCCAGGCCTAAGAGTTACAGCATCTGAAAAGCAAATCATTTTATTGGTTGATTTATTTATTTGGCTTTAATACTTCACCTTTCAGGAAGCAATTATATCTACTGCATAATTTCATATTTTTAAGCCTATATGTAAATTAACTGTGGAGATATGTAGATTCATTTTGGAACAGGCTCAGACTTACTCATTTGTCAGATGTGATTATAATGTATCTTAACAAGTTTAATAAAGTGTGCTGAAGTGGTGTCACTATGAAAGTATTCCCAGAGATGTCTGCGTTGATGTGAAACAGTTCCCTGACTATCCCAATTTGATCAGAGCTATGCAGCTACCTTCACATCAGGCTTTTCCAGGCTTGATCACTCAGATTTCCATTAATTTTTCAAGCCTTTTTCTAAAATCTGCTTTATAATTTATTTAGTTGTTTCTTTGCTGCAAAGAAAGCAGCGGAAAATGAATGTCAGCTGCTTAACCACTTGGCTAAGTCGGGTTATTTACCCTTTCTCACTGTCTTCTATATAACTTAAGGCCGAACTGCATCTTTGTTTCCTGCTTATATCCCAGTCCAGAGAAGTGAATCCATACTGTTAACCCATGGATGAAACTGGGCCTGTGAATGACAAATACCTCCGTGATCACTCACACGGACAGGTCGGAGGTTGTCTACTCTTTTCTCAGGCCTGAAAAGTTGACAGAAAAACCTGATGAGCCAGCGTGGTCCACTGATAGCTGCTGCTTGGCAGTGCATAAGTAGAAGCATGCTTGCGTTATTACCTGTCATGCTTCCAAATTAACTGTTGGGAAAAGGAAGATACTATGTTATTTATGTCTTTCTATGCCACAGAAATGTTCGTTAAAGTGAAGTTTCTGCATCAGACAGCAAATCATAGCACGGTACATCCCTTGGATCATAGAACTCAGGTTTGGCTGTTACTGGCCACCTCGTTAGGTGCAGAAAGTCTTGGGGACAGTGGCTGGCAGGGCTGAGCTCCACAGATTACAGCTTGCAGAAGTCTTCAGCCTTGCTTTTTGAAATATACGTCCAAATCTTACCTTCTTGCTCTCCCCATTGCCTTGTTATTATTCCACTGTTGTGAAAAGGTTGAAGAGAACTGAGAGTGGATTAGACAACAGACTCATTGGCTAGAGGAATACCTTATGGACATGCTTGTCTGGGGGTGGACCTAGGGGTAGCTGGGCAGGTTCGAATAGAAATGAGATGGCTCCAGAAAGCTCTGTGCAAAAGAAAGGTGAGGCTATCAATAACAAGAGGATATGCATGTTTGCACACTGGTGTAGTAAACTTTTGATGATGGTTTTGTTTTAGCTCTCCTATCACATGCCAAGTCCACCTTTGGATGAATGAAGCAGCCTCTTTGCAATGCAGTGCCTGCAGAAATCTGAAATTGCAAATGCAGTGAACTACTTCTTATTCAAGAACTTCTCCTTATTCAGACTTCTCCTGACCCAAGGACTGTGTTTTTCACCCACACTTGTGTTCAACAGTTGTGATCACTGTATTTCATTTTCACTTAAATTCAATAGCAGGGTTAGGCAATAACTCCCCAAAAGACAGTCTTTATGTTATTGAATTGTATTTTATTTATATCCCTCAGTGAAAAAATTATCATAGCCTTAACCTGTTTTCCTATATCTAAATTCTTATTATGGAGTGTGCATACACTGCATCTTGAGGCATACGATGTTTCTAATGTATTTCATATAGTGTCAACAATTTGAGCAAATTTATATCATCCTGATGGTCTTTGAAGGAATTATAATTTCAGATTTACTCATCTTGTAGCTGGAAACCGCAGACTATGGCAACTAGTGCCAGACAGGATATGTATTCAGGAGCCTGCCTTCTAACTCTGGTGCTTTGTAATGTAGCATTTGAATATTGCAGTCAAAAGAGAATAGTGATAAGGAGGATGTATGGATATTATTTGGAATATTTTTTATACATGGAGTGTAAAGTGGAGAACCTAATTGGAAAGGCCTAGCAATATCCCAAAGCAAGGCCTGAAATAATAGGAAGATTTCATTGTGAATATGAAGTCTTTGAAATCCATCTACCTTCTATCCTCACTTGAATAAAGAGTTACTTAAAGGCTAGCAGGGAGATGTTACAAGCTGAGGCTATACTCCTTCGGAGCAGTATAGCAATGGTCGTCTTCAGTGCTATCTCTTCATTCTCTCTGGTGCTCCTTCCCTCTCTTGCTGGTCCTCAGTGGTCTCCACAAAAGATTTCAGGGAAAAAACAGTGCTGGAGCACCTCTTCCCCCTCCTTCTTCTCTGGCCTTGAGGTTCCCTTTGTTTCTCACTCTTGTTTTTTCTTCTTCGTCCTCTGTCCCTCCGGCCCTTTCTTAGACACGTTTTCACAGAAGTGCCACCAGCGGCTCCGACAGACTCAGCTGTGTCCTGAGGTGGGGCCACCGTGGAGCTGGCTGGGGCCAGCTGTGTCCTGCACAGGACAACCCCTGGTCTCCGCTCCCAGAGGCCACCCCGCAGCCCCCCGCTGCCAGCGGGCGCAGCAGAGAAAGGAAGGGCAGCAGAGATGGAAGTGATTAGGGGAGCTGAAAAAAAAATGTGTGACTGTGTATTGTAAATTGGTAGGCATGTTGGACAAGCTCATAGTGTGAGTGGCTAGGGAATTTAGCAAGAAAATTATTTTGACAAATTGTATGAAAAAATGATCTTGTAAGATAATATTTACAGTCTGAAGAGGCTGCATCAGACAGATTGGAGAGGGAGAAGGCTACAAACCTGAATTTACAGGAGAGGGTGAGATGTGAAAGAGGAAGTTATTTTCCCTTCCTGTACCTTGTATTTCTGCCATATGTCCACCCTTCCTGATGCAAACTTGTCTTTTGCTTATTCTGTGTGGAAGGTTTTATGTGCAGTTAATTCTGTGGACCAGTAGCTAGGGTATTTTTGCAGTCTGCATGTATTTCCCAGAAGTGCTGGTATATGAAGATCTGGGAATAAGCCATTAAGATTTGTGAGAGGCTTGTTCTTTCCTACAGGGTGTTGTAAATAACTTACAATAATTTGGACTTAAGCAAAAAGGAATTAAGAAGTTGACTGCTGCTAATGAATACTAATGATTGCTAGAAACATGATCGATGCAAGGCACATATTATTAGTGAAGGTGCCCTTCTTAAACTTCATTAATCACCAAGATACCTAGGAAGCAACAAATAATACCTTGTTATTTGACAACAGCTAAAGGAAGAGCCAGTTTCTAATAGGTGTTAAATTCTGCATTCCCATCTCATGCTGATGTGAAGCAAGTTCTCTGTAAGAGTTCGTGCTGGCAAAAGTAAAGGATGTTTAGTGCCCTATTGGTGCTTCAGCATGGAATGTATCTGAATAAATGACTAATCCTGTTCACATCAACCAGGCAACATGTGAGTTTATAGTTAGCCGTGTATTTAAATAAGGCCTCTAAGGGCTTCCATATGAGCAGAGCAAGGCTGTGACAGTGACTACAGCCAGTGGGACTGTGCTCTCTTCTGAAATCTCATATCATACAAAGATACATCCTTCTACTTTTCCCTAGTTAAACACAATCAACAGAACAAAAGAATCTCTGCAGTTAAATGCTTGTTAAACATGTCTTCCAATTTTAGCTGCTTTAATGACAATAGTGGTGTTGCTTTTTGCCATGTCTGCGTTAGTATCTTCGTATAATCTACAAAGAGCTTTCATATATAAACTTCACTACTTTTGTTTTTCTGTTTTTGTTTTCAGAAATAACTCAGAAAACCTTGTATGAACGAGACAGTTTATTATCCAACTTCTGTTGGGGCATCATTGTCCTTAATTTCTCAATAGTAAAATCTAAAAAAAGAAATAAAAAATAAAAAATAGGAGTTTAAAAAAATCCAAATTGTTTGGGGAATGGCTTCTGCAAAAATATGTATGTTATAGAGAAAGTTTTAAAAGTCTTACAAATGACAAGTGGAGGGAAGTTCTATTTCAGACCCGCAGAAGGGCTTTTTGCAACTGACAACTTGTCCACTTTTTCTAACTATGTCAATTTGTCAAATGAAATATGCAACCTCTTCCAACCAGCCTGGGAACACATTAGTGTCAGTGAAAGTGATCTTGTTAATAATGGAGATAGCAAGAAACTTTTTGTGTTCCTTCCTCATAGGGACATATGTTTCTCTTCTCTCTGGGCATGTACTGTGTTTGTGAGAACAAGATTGGATTAATAGATTAAAAAAAAATACAAATAGCCACAACAATTTACTGATAATTTGGGGCCACCATACAGGTGTGTATATATAATGAACAGTAAAATGACTACAGGTGATCGTGATCAATTTTTGTGCCAGCTGGGATAGTAATAAATGTACAGACATTATTTTATTTTTTCTGTTTGCTGACATTTCCCCACAAATACTGTAAGAGCATGAAATTCTTGAGGTAGGGGGAGGGAACTAGTTGAGAACTGCACCCTTTTAACAAAATGCCATACCAAAAGCTTGCCAAATACGGGCCTGGTTTTTACCATTGTCCATCGGTTATTTTTCAGATTGACAGTTTTTAAAATTCCCTTACTCTGCATCAGGTATTTATTTTGTGCCTCACTAGTTTTTTAATCGACTAAGCGGGGATTGTGCAAAGAAAGTTTTAGCTCCTTTTGAAATCCAAGTTATTTCAAATGTATATTTGCAACCTATTACTTGATTTGGTTTAGTGAGTTATTTTGTCTCTTACTAATACCGTTAGTGAGAAGGTATGAATTTATAATGGAGGGGTTAGCTGCTTTAAGCTATTGCTGTCTAGCAACATTTAAATGTAACTAAGCTAGGGATGTTTTATTTCTTCCTAAGAATCTCTACATAAAAGTTTAATTATTTCAGTTCAGATTTTTTCAATATCCCCGTGTAGAGGAACCCTCTAGCACAGTCAAATCAATTGCTTCCTTTGACAGTATACAATTTACAGTTAGCCCAGACTTGATTTTCCTTTCCTGATTTACGTTGTTCTCTTACATTTCATTTCAAGAAAATACTTTCTTGCTCACCTCTTTGTCCTCTTTACTGGCTTGAAGTTTCCTGTCTAGTTTATTCATTGAAGTAACAAGCAGTATCAAGTATTTCAGACCTCTTCACCATGTGTTTGTTTGTTGTTTTTAACTAGTCAGTAATTAGTTCCTTGAGCAATTCACTTAGTAACTGATCTTCCAAGGAGGTTGCATTAGATCCCATTGATAATAACCTGCTGTGGAGAATTCTTTGAAGAAGCTCACCTTTCCCAAGTGTGATTCTTTCTCCTGAGCTTGTGATTTTTTGTTTCTCCTGAGCTTTCTTGTGCTCATTTACACTCCTCACAGTACAGGAATATCTTACAGGAATGCAAAAGTTCTTAATTTGGAAACGTAAATGCTTTAAGAAAATTAGCTTTTTGCCATTCTGTAGAGATGAAAACGCAGCTACTTTGGTCATTTTCCAGATTTTCACAAGTAAATTTGATTTGGTGCTGATAACAGGACGGGGGCAATAGGCAAAGCAAAGGTTTGAATGAGTCTGCATTTAATGGCAAGTTCAGAGCAGGAATTCACTGGGAAGATCTACTTTTGCCACAAGGGCTCTGTGCAGGCAGACAACGAAGCAGACTAGTGATGTGGACCCATGTTTTCCCCTCTGTGCCACCACCCGTGCTGCCTGTCCTTGTGGGAAAAAACAGTCATCTTCAGACACAGCTTACACTGCTACGGGTGTAGCAGCGAGATCAAATCCTTTTAGCTTTTTGCCTTTTATTAGACCTATGGTAAATTTAACCACTGTGTGAGCTCAACATCTTTCTGTAGAATTTTTGTTTTCCTACCTTGTGTATAGTGAGGATACTGCTAATGATTAACATGCGGGTGTCATACTCTAGGGATCATCCGTTTCCCCTAGGTGATCATACAGTGAATGTTTCATGGGTAGCTGTTTTCATCAGAGAAGCAGCACTCTTGCTTCCTCAGTACTTTTGTATCTGTTTCCAGAAGAGGTAGCTTCTGGGAGAAAACTTGCTTGTGAAAACCTTAATGTTCATTCCTGTTGGGTGGGGCAGAGTGCTCCAGCACTGCTCACCTTTGAGCCCACATTTGTAGGTCAGAAGAAGTATTCCGCATATGGAAATGTTTGTACCTGAGGCTGGCGTCTGTGGCTAAGGGAGAGAAGTAGTTATGTTGTTTGTAAGTCTGCCGGCGCAGCTCTGAGGATTTTTGCAGCATTGTTTTCACTGTATGAGTAGAATAGAAAGAGGTATTGCCTGACCACTGAATTCTTCTTATCTCACTCCCTTGCATGCCTCAGAAATTTTCAGGCCTCTTGTTTTCACCTATTTTTACAAATCTGCATGGGTAAAACAAAACATTTGTACATTGTGGTATTCTTAGTGAGCAGTTATAAAAAGTAACTCAATTACTCTTACTGAATGAGTAATATTGTTTTATATTAATGATTGTATATTTCCTGGTGTAAGATAATACGTAACAGTGAAACCCCATGGTTACTTTTACCAGAAGATGATAAAACCTGACATATTAATCTGAGTATAAAAGAGAAGAAAACAGTGAGGCTGTGGTTCACAGCAGTTTGCTTTGGACAAAATCCTTCTCAGCATATTTTGGTCACATATTGTCACTCATTTGTTTCATGATAAATAATTAATTATCCTATAATAGTTCTGTAATTCATTTTTACCCTTTATATTACACAGTGATTATTTTATAATTAACTATTAATTTAATAACATGGTTATGCTTATGTCGTAGCAGAGAATTAACATTGAGTTAATTATGAAATATTTCAGATGAAGCCATTTATACTAGTAACTTCTCCCATTTCCCAAACAATGTGTAACAAGAATTGTATTCAGAATAGTAAAATGGGATAATCTCGTGCGTGAATTATGACAGACTAGTGGGGTCTAAGGTAGTTCATTGGCACTTATAAATAAATAAAAAAAATAGCTTTAACACACCTGATACTTTAGCAGGGCCTGATAACTCTTATATCAGTGTTGACTCTTATTAGAAATTAGTGTTTGGATATTATTGTATGTTTAAGATGCTGATCTCTCATGCATTGCAACTGCATGGGAAACATTTTTGTGGGGCCAAAAACTGTGCACCCCAAGGCTTTCTAAGAACGTTTATAGGATACTAAATAAATCTGGTATTTGGATTACTAAATGAGTCTTGTCAGTGTCAAAAGAATTCTCAAACAAGACCACATAAGTAATTACGTAAATACATGCATACATATATATATATATATATATATATAAAGAAAAAAAAAAGTCTTACCTGCTTAATTTTGAGGTTTTAATTTTTGGGGAAATTTTATGAATACTGAAGTGCTGTGGAAGATCACAGCCTAGCTAACAGTACTGGTTTGCCTATGTTTATAACCTGCTTTTCATAATAGTTTTGCAGTAAACAGAGAGAAAATAGTTGCCTTTAACAAATAAAAGCCCTCCTAGTAGACTTCATATGGAATTATGAATTTTGCCTTTTTCCCAGGCAGTGGAAATAAATTTATTCTCAAGATGGATTTACTGTGCAAAAGATAGCTTCATAGCATTATGGAATGGTGTGTTTTGGGAGGGTGCAGCTCCTCTGAACACATTATTCCACCTTGTCTTCTTGTTTGCTGTATTCCTCCTTGCCAAATCTCTCTGTCTCTCATTAGACTGAGAGCTGTATTATTTAAGATGCTGCCTAAAGTGACATAACACAGAGTCACAGGTTACTTATGAAATTCTTAAAAGAAACAGATTATTTCAAAGCAAATGGAACTTGCTCTTAGAGAAATGAGTCCCTTTTTCCCTCTGTGTTTATTCTGATGAATTTCTGAGATATTTTTCAGCAGTTCATCACGTGACCAAACTTTCAGCCGCATAACCTTGCTATTTGTAAGGTATTGACAGGAATGTTTGACATCGTAGTACCTGAAATAGTGGGTAGCATTTCATAATCTGCTTTCCTCCATTCTCATTGCCATTGTTCCTTATCAATCTGTTGCAGTTGTTGAGTGTAAATCACAGTGTTGGAAGCTATTTATAGTGTGCTTTGTGAAAGGTCAAATACCTTCAGCTGTTTAGATGTTTTCATTAACAATATTATTCCCTGTTTTCATTCTGTTTGAAAATATGCCAAAACAGTATTTTTTTTTTTAGAGAACAACATTATGAAAAGAAATAGAGAAGTTTTTGATCTTTTCTTGATAAATTCTTTCATCCCATAAAAGAAAAACAGACAACAAAACTAATTATTGTTCCTTTTTATATCTTTTATCTGATTTTGTATTGAACAGTTCACACATGATAAATTTAGTCAACATTATTCGTAAATGCTGAATTGATTAGTTGAGTTTGGAACTAGAATATCCACAGGGTACTCAGATAAAAAAAAAAAAAAAAGAAGCTGGCATTGAAAGCTTAAGGAAAGCATAGAAAAGAACTTAATATTGCACATTTAATATCATCGTTAACAGAAATACCAAAATACTCTTTTTCAGCTTCTGTCATAGCTCTCTGAGATGTTTACTGCTTGCCTTTGGGGCAGAAAGCACGTGTTTCCATACTGAGATTCACATCCCAGAAGCCACGTATGTGAAACACTTTCCCTAAAAACAGCTGGCTCTCCTTTCCATCATGCTGCATCTTCCACAAAAAGGTAGTGGTGCACCCTACACTTTCATTCAGCTGTTCTGCATCCAGCTGTGTGGTCACTCGTGCTAGCGGTGCTTTGCTGACCAAATGCTGACCATTGAGCCAATTCAACTAACCGATGCAGCAAAAAATGAGCCAATGCTCACTCCCCCCAAACGAACAAACAAAAGGTTTAGCTTCTGATTTAGCATGTTGAATTGTCTTGTGAGGGGGTCAGACAAGCTCCAGCCTGTTCCAGTAAAGACTGAGGCCAGGAACATGGTTGAATGGCAAGAAGGAGTTGGGAGATAGAAGATGAGCTCCACAGCAGTATGTAAACTGTTAATACATTCAGGTGTCATATAACTGGGACAGAAGAATAATGTGAGACAAATTGACTGGGTCAAAGTGAACGTGTTTCTCTAAGATTAATAGTGAAAACAAATGCCGCTGGGGCAGAGACCAAGCAGAGAGGCACACTTGTTCTAGCTTTGCCACATTCTGCTCTCACCAGTTCATGGATAAACGTGGAGAACTGCCTCTTTCTACTTCCAGCTGTGTTTCTGAATGAAGGTAGCATCTGGTGCTGTGTTTTATGCTGTTGTACCTTTCCAAATGTTCCTTTGGGGAGCATAGCAGGAGAGCACCTAGGCTGAAGATTCTGCAGGGAGTTGGTGTAAAATGGTACCAACCTGCTCAGCTCTGATAAGACTGATCCTTCTGGGCATGTGCAGAAGCAGGTCTATAACACTTGAGATATTACTGGCGGAAATGTATGTTCGTAGTGAGTAGATGATAATTTTGAGCATCACTCTTGTGAATTTAATCGTGTAAATTCCACTTAAATCTTTCTTCTGGTGAGTATATCTCATTTTGAATCTGTATAGTCTCTTGTCTGCTGGGATTTAGAAAGGCACATTTGGTGCTTCCAATTAAGGTTTTGCAAATGTGAAAATTCAGAGTGTGTTCCCAAAAGGATTTAAAGAAGTAGTGGTTGGGAACTTAGGAAGATGAGTGAATAAATTGTATGTAGTAATGGAGTAGCCACTGAGCACTGGTGGGGGTGGCAGGAAATACTGACTGCAGATGCCTGTCCCAGACTGCTTTGGACTCCTCTGAGTCACCTGACCCAAACATCAATGAAGTGCTTGATTTTCTGAGATTTTTTTTAATTTTTTTTTTTCCCAAGGATTCCAAAAATGGACAGAGTAATCTGAGTTTTGTCTGGGCTTCTTGTAGGTTTTATGTGGTGCTTCCAGTTAGGAGAGTGGCAGTCCTGGCTCTTGAAGCAGTGGCTTGGAGTTGGCTTAAGAAAATGTTCTGATGGAAATATTTTTCAAAAGGAGGAAATATTAAATCAAGTTTCTTTGGTTTAATATGTGGTTGAATATGTGAATATGTGTTTTATGGAGTTCCTGAACACACTCAAAGTCAGGTAAATGCTTTTAGGGTCATGAACAGATTTAGAGTCATACAGATCTGTGCTTTCTAAAAGACTCTGAGACCTCTTCTGGCCAGCCTAACTCCTGAGGTCTTATTTAATACTGCAGCTGTTTTCTGCCACTTTTATGTGAGTTTAACTTGATCAGCATGCTTATTTAGAAACTGTTTATTTGCCACTTACCCTTTCCCTTGCATTTGTTTAATTAAAAAGATCTCTCAAGAAAACACATCGCTACAGTGCTATATTCCACTGTTTCTGTCAAAATATATAAAATTGCTTCTGTAATAATTGTCCTGGGATTTAGAAGAAATCTGTAAACAGGTCACCTCCCTGCTTTCGAATCTGTTTCCCACATTAGACAGATTGCCCTTCAGCCCGTAATAGGTAAAAAGGCTGGTTTATAACACCATAAACAGTAACATAACTGAAATAAATCTCACTAACATTGCAATTTATATCAATTGTTAGTGTTAATTTATGATCAGACTTTAATAAATCAATTTAGTTTTATAAAAGGACTGTAAATTAATTCTGCGATTTGGGAACGCACTGAAGTTATTACTGCACAGCACCTTATTAAAACATTTGAACACTTCTTGCCTGTACAAATATATTGCGATGCTCTGATAGTCTCAGTGGTTTTTAACTATGTACTACTGAAACAGTATAATGAATTTCCTTCATATAAGAGAAAATTCAGGTGATGATTATACATTTTAGGTTTAATTATATGCTATATTTGCATAGCTATACTGAGCCCCTTTATATTTATTATTCGTAGTGCTTTAGAGAGATCCTTTCTTGACAGTCTCAAAGCAGTTATGTGTTATGTCCATTCCTGCTTGCCATTCCTGCTCAAACAAACAGCAGGGTCTACGTGCACTTGTTTGGAAAGTACAAAAAAAAAAAATCAGAGGGAAACAAGAAAAGCTCCAAGTTTGACATTGCTTTACTTCCAAAACTCCTCCTTTGAATCTATTCTGGGGAAGAAACAGTCCGTAAAATCATTAAATATAAATATGAAAAAAAAAAAAAAAGCCTTAGCATATATTTAAAAAGGCATATGTTTTATTTCATTATATGTTGAAATGTCATCACTGGTGTAAAACACAGGATGATAATGAAATGGGAGCAAATACCTTGCACAGAAGAGACGTGAAAAGGTAAATTTAACACCTAACAGGTGTTAAGAGCCATAAATAATGAATGGCTCCGCAGTAATTTAATCCTTTGTCAATCAAAGTATTCACTATTGAGAAAACATCTTGCTGAGAATGCTATATTTAATGGAAATGCTTGTTAGTTGGAGAGGCAAAGTGTAATTTTACTAGCATAGCGCAAAGCATGGTGCATTTTCAAACAGCCTGTGAACTCTCAGATATCAAAAAGACTAAGTTTTACTGCTGATAGTCATAACATTTTCTTGGAATTCATGAATACAGTACAAATAAAACAATGGCAAATAGACAAAACACTTTCGCACTCAGTTTCTACATAACATTTAATTGGACTAGTTCGACCTGACTATGATTCTCAGAAAAGTATTTTAAAATTGTATGGAAAGCAAAATCATTCAAATGTAGGCAAAATATCAGTAGAATATTAACAGTCCTTTGTTGTGAACTTGTTGCAGTCTGTTTTCCACACAGGCCAAATCAGAGAAAAATGAATGGAGGCTTAGGTTGGCACAGGAGAGGCAGAGACACGTGTGTCCCATGCCTGTGTAGCTGTGCTGTGCATTGAGGGAGCCTGGTAATTGCAGTCCTCAGTCAGCTGTGCATGTGCTTAACTTGGAGCTCATAAACAGTCACAGGCTAGCGACAGATGTCCTCTTCTGCATCTAGTTTTGCCTATGGATGCAATTATCATCTGTAAGCGATGCCTGCTCCCTGCTGCTCTCCCCTGTAGGGTCTTCTCCCCTACCAGCACAACTGCTCTTTTGAAAGCTCTCTGACCTATTTCAGGCAGAAAGCTGGATTCGAAATTGGCTAAAACGATCCCGCTCATTCTGACTGAAAGTGAGCAAGAATGGCATTGACAAAAGCAGCTTTACGAGGAGGAAGTAGGAACAGTCACAAGAAACTCGGCAGCACCTTTTTGTCTCGCACATCTGGGGCTGAAAGCAAACTTGTGTCCTTGTCTCCTTGACAGAGCTGCCTCTGTTGTGGCTGACAGCCTGCAGAGCTCTGTCTGCCTGCCGAGCTCTGTCTGCCTGCCTCCTGCAGAAGCCGCCGCTGGTGTGGTTGCACCAACCCACCTGGAATTTGCTCAGGCCGCAGCAGAGATCTTGTGTGGGATGGCTGTTCGCACAGTCTGGGCTCGAGGGCAGTCTCTGAACTGTCCTTTTCTCCCTGGGGATGTAGTTAAGTACAGTTCAACAGGTGAATTCCCACCCCTAAGCATATTTATGTTGAAGATTAGGGTAAAATATATGCAGGCAAATAGTTTTGCCATAAATAACTGCCATGAGACAAGGTATATTGCTGACTACAGTAATCTTGAACATATTTAAAGTAGAAATCATGTCTCAGAAATGTCTAAACACAGATGTTTTCTATTTCAATAAGGACAGTTACTTGTTTTTATTGACTTTAATACTCAGCATCCCAAAGGGAAGCAAAGTAACAAAAGAGCATGATATACAGTTCATTTTTGTTTCAAGTTGAGGGACAAGTTCAGTGCTTAAAATTGACAGAGCATGTGTCCATAATGTAATAGAAAGACACAAAGGTAGGATTTTGTCATTTACTTCTTAGTATTCTGGAGAATGGGACAGATGAAAATTATGTACGTGTTTTAAGCTCTCAGAAACAGGGGTACATTTTGTTGTCCTAAGTTTGCAGGGGAAGACCTATTTGTCATCTAAGTATGGTGTCATTCAGTAGATATCCTGCTGGCTTCATTTACGGTAAGCAGTTCAGGAAAAGCACAGACAACTTTTTTCCTTTCCATCTGCTGTTCAGTTAAATTCATATTACATTCAGTTGATATTTATATAAATTGCTGGAAAGTTCTTTATCATTGCTTGAGCTGGTAACTGTTCAGTTTTTCAAGATCCCTTTCCCAAAATTAACAGTGAGGGCTCACGCTGTTTTCAATTATTACAATTCATTCCCTTTTTTTGTAAAGAATGCTCTTCTGCATTTGTGAAGCACGGAGAATAAGTTTTCCTTAATACCAGTGGAATCCCGGTGGAAGAGTGTTTGTCTGATAGTGCCTGCACTGCAGGTACCTTTGGGCTCACTCCTCTTCTCTTTGACAGCCAGCCCCTACTGAGTTCAAAGTGAGTAGGGTCAGAGCTTCAGTGGAAGAGAGAATAGCCTTCCTACAGCAGCCTGCACTGGGAGCCAACTCTGCGTCCGAGTTATTACTGCAATCTCAGTGCAGGCGAAACAAGTGGATTTGAGTACATCTGGCGTCGTACAGCTAAAGATATGCAAAAGAGTGACTGGTGAGAGTTCTGGTGGCTCATTTTATTGATTGTACAACTTGATTGCCCGAGCTGCTCACTTTGCATATAGACTAGGAGAAAAAGTATTTTGAGGTAACACACTGTAGCATCTTAACAATAGGGTGGTTTGAGAACTTGCTTATCATACTTAATATCCTAATATATGCAACAGGTTTTGAGTTCCGAGGATTTTTTTTTCCTTTTTTTTTTTTTTTTTTTGACAGTAGAGGCTGGTTTGGCCCATTTCTATTGTCTACATAAACCTGAAATAATACTTGAAGTGGTGGGCAACGCTACAACACCCTCAGTCAGAAAATAGAAATGGAACTATAGCTGCAATCACTATTTATGTCTGTGTGGGAAGTGTATGCAACCCTAGTACAGAATGCATTGTGGTCAATAACTTGCACTTACTGTAGTTCAAATTACACACATGCAGGCTGTCAAGGGTGACACATTTATCTAACGCCTTCTGACAGATTCAGCACAGTTCTTAGCTGGCAGACGAGCTGTTTGGACCAAATGTTCCAACACCAACGCTTTAGGCAAAGAGCCAGTAACTGTTTGTCATGCAAATATAAATAACTGATACCACAGCAGTGGTGCCTTGCTGCAGAAAAGTCTGCTTTCTGGTGGAAACACAGTTCAGTGTTTGTATTTGAAACACAGAGAATGAAATACATATATTTTTATTTTTAAATAGCATGTTGAAGTGGCAGAAAATAATTAGTAACATTCTTATAAATTCTGTAATATTTAAAATCTTGTGCCATGTATCCTTGGAATCTTTGAAGCTGCCTTTCTTTCTGTGTTTGAACAGTGTGTGGCAGAGTTTGGACCCTTCTCAGTGCAAGTGTGTAGGTTCTGGATAGCTCTTGTGTACTTGCCGTCTTCCTTTCTCTAGGAAGAAGACCTAGCTATCAGTGCCTGGGCTGTATGATGTTTATTTGGCTTAGAACTCTGGTAGCAACATACTGAACAGAATAAACATTTTTCCTTGTAATAGTACTGCTTGTGATAAAAGAATGAAGTTACAGCCTCCAACTTTAAGTCAGTTTTCTTAATTCATTCATGCTGAAGTCCTAATAAATAGAGGCACTTATGTGGTAAAATTCAGCAGCTGTTAGAAAGCAAACCTGCTACAATACAGATTTAGGACAAAACTGGAAATGCAAACTAGGACTTTCTGGGAAGACAAATTGTAATGATTGCCTGAAATTGAATTTGGTCTGGTGAATTGTAATGGGAGCTTTAATTACCATCAAGAGTCAGTTTCTTGACTTTCACAGAAGTGGCAGGAAGCAGACTCCTGAATCTTTGTGCTCTGAACAGATTCTGAGAAAAAGGGTGAAACCACTGGTTCAAATACTGCTTCTTAAATAACTTGTGTGTCCTCCATATGTCTGGCACAACTATTCTTCTTGTCAATTTTAGGTCTTTTGGCTCTTTTAGTTGTGTATCTTCTGTCTTAATTTCCTCAAGTATCTTATGCAACTTTTTTTTTTTTTTTTTTTTTTTTTGTCTCCATGATCCAAACACTTCAGTATCTGGAAAACAGTGTTTGATAATGAAAGTTCTGCCTCTGCTATCACAAAACAGTTCCTTATCCTTCTATTTTTCTATAAACAAGGATAAATTCTTATGCTCCCTTAAAGCTTAAATTGTATGTCAGTCACACCATATAAACATCTTCTCCTTTTCTTTTGCATTAGTGGCAGGAAAAAATAGTCAGTGTTGGTGATTTCCTTCATCCTTTTATTTGTTTCAAATCTTGGAGTCATGATACATAAACATAACCAGGACTTTGTTATCCAACTGCAAAGCTGATGCAAAAAGGGTAATTAACTTGGACGGTGACATCTCTCTGTAACCTACCTAGTTGATACTTCAAGTCTTTGTTCTCTGGAAGTGTTAAAGCTGTTGTTTTATTTCACTTAATCTCTTCGGTATTGCTCTGCATCTTTCAATCCACCTCCAGAATTTGTTTCTGCAATGTATTGCAGAAAAATGAAAAAGCTGCCCCATCATAAGTAAAAGCAATAGAAGTATGTAGGAAGTATATGAATAAATAGCTTTTTGGCATCCTTCTTAAAAGTTGTAATCTCACTGTCTTGGCTCTCCATTAAGACAGATGCGTGAAACATCTGTACTAGTTCTCATTCAGTGCCAGAACCCTGGCTGCTCCGAGCAGAGCTGAAAAGCCCATTTTGCTAATTGAGGAGGGAGTTACCAGCAGCTATTTTGACAATAGCAGTGTCATGGATTTCAGTCACTGGGGAAAAAAAAAAAAAAAAAAAAAAAGCTATTTATGCATTAAGTGTACATTCTAAATAATATCACACAGGATTTCACATCATCTAAGCATCTAAGCTAGCAGATATTTTGAAATATGAGTCCTTTTTTAAAGTTAATTACTACTTGGGAATCTACTTCAATGGTTCAGTACCATTCCTGACATAAAGGTTATACAAGTTTAATTGCAGGACAGCTCCACACTATGGAGTCCTGCTAGGTACCTCCCCAGATACATATTTTTTTATTGCATGCAGTAAATCTATTTTACTTACAAAGTATAAAGATATTTCTCTGAAAGATCTCCTAATGCATCATGTGGCAGAGAATGTATACACACAAAGCAATATTTAACTCAATGAGCAAAATCTACTTGTTATTCCTTTTTATGATCTGTCACTCCTATGTTTTCCAAGGCATGTGCGAATCTGTTTTAAATACTCCCACTAAATTTACTAAATGAGTAGAGGTTCAATGCAATTTTCCATTAAGCTGCTAAACTTAGCAGTGTGTTGGTAAAGCATATTAAGTTGTACTGTTCAGTTCATTTTGTATCTGTAATAGGGAGTTTGAAGTGACACATTTGCTCAGAAAGGAAGATCTCATTTAACTGTACTGAAAGCTGTACCACAGTTAGTATTGCTCCAAAGAAAGGAAGGTGTAATTGTTGATCTTGCTGATGTGTGGGTTCGGGACTGCATGATTTAACACAAAAAATGTAGCAAATATGCATTAATGTTCATACGACTGAGTAAAAATACTGGGTGGTTTTCAACATCTCAAATATCAGTTTTATAATGGAGATACTTCAATGGATTTATTTAAAATCAATGAATTTTAAATAAACTGATAGATCTGAACTGATTTATCCCTGAATGAATTTTATATTCAGGCGTGATGCAGGGGGGTGGGTGGTGGTGAATGCTAGCAGTCGTCTTCAGGAAATGCATCTGTTCTCTCCACCAAGATCTTTAACATAAACAGATTCACTCAATTTTCATCAAGCTTTTAATGTGTGAGTTTATTTTTTCAGGTCTCATATTGAAAAAAAGTCTGGGTTTTAAAAATCTGCAAGAACATCTGAAGTTTAGAGAAAGAAATTATTTTGTCTTGAAGAATGTCCCTAAAATGCAGTGAAAGTTTCATGAAAAACTCCATGTAATGAAGAAAACCGTAATGTATTCTGTGACTGACAAGTTTGTGGTCTATGTTTGAATATCCAAAGATGAGTATGAAAAAGTGCACTATATGTTACTTAACATGTTAAAATACAGTGTGTAACACTGTTAACATCTTATCTATACAATATTTTTTCTTCCATTATTGTAATATCTGTGTCACAGCTAAACTACGTGTTCCAAATGGCACTGAAGAGCAATGGTGCGGCCTCAGCTCTGTTACCTAATACCTTCCACTCAGACAAGACTCGGTCTGTCGCAGGCAGTAACGCAGCACTGTGTTCAGGTGTCTCAGCAGGGTTAGTCCCCGGTGTGTTTTGAAAGGCCTGTGTTCAGGTCACTGTCAGCTCTCACGTTCCTTGTGTAGTATCTGCCTGTCTTTTGCCACTGGTAAATTAAGCAACACAATTAACAACTGTCGTGGAATTTGTTCTTTAGGGGAGAAGTGTGTTGAGGCAAATTACTTTGTTTTGATTTGTTGTTTCGTGTGGGATATGTTTGTGGAAATACAAATATACACAAACTTGCTGGTGCAGCAGTAATCAGCATAACTCCGTAGACGCAGTTCTCCTTTGCAGGAGGGTTTGCAAGAAGCACATATGTGTACACAGTCCCATACTTGCTGCTTGTGGCAGTATCAGCAGATGTTTCTCGAACAACTAAGTGAAATGTGCTAAGATTTATGAAGGTCCTTAGTTTGTTGGAAGATTTATTCTGCAGTCTTGAGCTTCCCCAGGAAATTTCCATCTCTTGGGTAAAATATTTTCAACGCTCCAACATTGATTTCTAATACGCTTACTGATTAGAGCAGAAATATTTACAGTAAATAAATTATTTTGAATTCAAGTAGGGTTTTTGTCTTCAAACAGCTTATGCTTTTAACACATTTTTTCTCAAACCATAATTATGCAGTAAGTCATTTTATGATTCTTATTTTCAAGACAAACACTACGCCGTAAAATTTCAAGGTGTTCAAGGAGTCAAGAGGGTTTTTGAGAGTCATATCTGGGCTCTGTAATTGGTGTCTGGTCACAAGGTGGTAACTGCTCTGGTGTCATTAATGTCACTGAGACAGGCAGCTGAAATTAGGAATCCCTTTGTCCTTTAGGAGCAAAGTGGAAACTAAAGAGCTGGTGCTCTACAGGCTACTCTTCGTCTCTGTTGATGAGTTTGAGAAGAGGTCAGAAAATAGTAAAATTATGTAATAATTATAACTGTAGTACTTTGTGCCTTTGGGGAAAATGAAATCTCTTTGTATTCAATATTCCTTGTACACTGAAACAAGGTAGAAAATTGGAATTGCCTTCCAGGGCAAGCCATTTGTACTCTTGCTGATGTGTGCTAAGGAAGAATTTGCAGAGAGAATATTGCCTAAATATATCGCAAAGCTAGATGCAGTCCCATAGCATGTGCCTTTCAGATGGAACGTGCATCATTTGGGATTTAACAGAAAAAAAAATAAAAAAGAGAGAAAATCAGGAAATGGTTATCTAAAGAAAATAATTTCCCCAGTGTAAATAACCTGTTAAAAATAGATAGTAGTATTGTTTCAGCAAGTGCATACTTTTTTATTAATGTTAAATATAGCAAAAATAAAGCAATGCACAATCTAAGAGTATTGTGCATGTTTCACCTAACAATGTGCTATTATATATGTATATATATACATATACTTGTGCATGTGCATGTGTGAGTGATACATAGCAACAATTATGAATTGGCTGGTCTAAGCAGGTGGTAAGGATAGGTGGCTTTGGAAGGTGGACGTTTCATGAAATAAGTGTTATTTCTTACAAGGCTTTCCTTTCCCCTCCCCTAACTGGTCACATTTTTCATAACTCTTTCTCACTCAGTTTTTATTTTTCTTCATAACAACTGGAACTCAGACACCATAGAACTTTAAAGATGCAACATCAGTTATTGTTTGAAGCAATATACCTACTTCTGTATTTTATTTCTTTTTATTTAGTGCATGTGTTCAAAATTAATTTTTGTTACAAGAAGCTTCCTGGACAAATATTTTATATTTAAAAATGAGTTGCAGAAATATTTGTCATGCTGTTATATTTTCATTTGCCTACAAATCAATTCCTCATAGACTAATTTGGACCCTAAAGCCTCTCTTCACTAACTATCACAATATAGAAAACGCCAAACCAAAAGAAGCCAAACTAACTGTTTAGAGAATTGTACTTTCAATAACTGCAATCATCTATATTTAATATTATTTGTATGTCAATACAAAGCTTAAAATTAAACTATAAAAAGCATATGGCCCTGTACTTTAAGACAAGCAATAATCACAAACCTAGCATCATGATGAAACAACTCTCAGTAGAAGTATAATCCTACACTTTCATATATAGTATTTGCTGTGCATAGCTTCTGATTTACTTTACACGGGAAGAATTTCTCTTAAGCATTCAGGCGTCATGACCATACAGAACAAAATACAGCAATGGGAGATAGGAGGGATACATTCACTCGTCAAAAACTGTATATTGAAATTCAGTATTGTTAGAAAGAAGGGAGAACAATACTATTTGGAAGCATAGAAAGAAAGCAAAATGCTTTATTTTATTGTGGATTCCTTTTACAATCTTACGGGTCTGAGAATAAGCTTTCTTTGACAGACTCCCCGACTGAGATCAGATTCTAGTTTGATGCATTTTCATCTCTGTCATTAATACCAGTAAGTACATGTGATAGTTATGAAATTTTTGCTGTAGATGATATGGTGCACACAAGTAGTAATTCAGAAAAGTGACTGTACTGCTTTTGTGGTTTAATCCTATTGAAGCCCACTCTGTCCAAAATTAAAGAAAGAACGTATTATTGGCATAACAATAACTAGAGGTAGCCATATTCACTTGTAATAATTGGAAGAGGCTTTTCTGTACACTTCTTGCAGAGAACCGAATGTAAGTTAGGTTTGGTTTTATGTATTGTGCTAGATTTAGAGTCTTCTGATCTCAGCGGAGAAATTTTCATTGTGTTTAGTGGATTATAGATGCAGCCTCTTAAAAGGAGGTCACTTGTAAATTTTCTGCCTCTAAACTATTGTGTTTGGGCATATAGTATTTTGGGAAAATGCATGAATAAATGCCTCTTGCTTTTGTTATACAGATGTGAGAAAGATTTTCTTAACCTCCTGATCTGCTTAGCAAATCATTTACTTGACATTTTTCAGACTGGAAAAAATAATTTTTAATATTTATGGCTGTTAATATTCTCCAGCTTGGATATATTAAATGTATCTATTAGAGGCTGTATGGAGTTAAATCCAAAGTATCTCTTCTTCAGTTTCAAGTGATGGTAAAATCCTGTTTTTTATTAGATGTTGTTACATATGTGTACAAATTGCAGTTCTACTTTCAGTAAATGGAATGTAATCATGTTTTTTAATTTTGGTAGGATTAAAGCATAGATATAGTAGACATTCAGTGATATTTTCTCATTTTCCATTTTTTTTTCTTTCACATTCCCTCTCTGCCTGCCAAATATATTAACCTTCTAATATTTTGTCATAACTGTACCTGTAGTTCAAATGATGGTGGAGCTATGATGTTGCAGAGATTCATGGAATGTTTCCAGTAGATAACAATGGTGCTTGTACATAAAGAGACAATAAAACAGGTGATAAAGCACAATTTATTTGCTTAGTGTTGTTGATTCCTTGATCAGGATGTGAAGGGAAGCAACATTTCATGTTGGTTTAGTTTCCTGTTCAATAGAATATAGAACAAATCTTCCCTCAAAAAGGAAAGGCTTATCTTTCTCATTCAATCATGTTTGTTGTATGTTCTAGGGTAATTAAACAAGGAAGGTCTATGTAGCCTGAAAGTGTATAAAAATACGAATGTTCTCATTTGAAATGTTGAGAAAGTAATGCATGTTTGACATTCAAAGCACCTGAACACAAACGTGCAACAAAGAGTTTTTATTTTTTCTTAAAATTCTGCTTTTTTTTTTTTTCAAGAATTTGGAAGGAATTTTCTTTTGGTAATAAGATAGTTGTAGCTTTTTAAGAAAGAGTATTTGAAAATACTCAGTCTCAGTATATTTTAAAGACTTGTACTTTGTCATTGTTGGACATAGTATAATTCAGTTCTATTTGCAGATTGTATACTGAGTATTGGAAACTGCATTTGACTCAATGACATTCAGTACAAGGTAGCCGGTGTGAATTGCTTTATCATAAATCTTTAAACAGTACATGGGATTTAAGGCGCCTCTTTGCATCCTGCATGCTAGCATATGTTGATACAGGGTAACTGAATTAAAGCCAGTGAATGTTATGTATTTAGTGTCCTAGCAGAGTACTTCTTTATCTCCGTTCTGTTTGCAGCTGAATCTAATTGCTAAGTCATGTGTAAATACTAATCCTCATCAAGAAGTGGCATTGAATATTATTGGTTGGAATGTGCACAATGTGCTGTGAACCAATGCTGTGTAAGAACTTCAAAAATGAGCTGTGGCTTAAGAGGAAGAAGTATATTAAAGTTCTTTCCTCCAGAGAGGTACAGAGGTCAGCCTTGCATGACAGCAGTAGTTTTATAGCATTAATGCCATCTTCTTCATTATTAGACAAAATTGCAAGTATGAAGCTGTTATAATTATACTGATTCTAGATCTGAGCAATAGCGACAGAACAGCAAAAAAGGTAGAGAGAGGGAGGGCTGATATTCCCCTTTGGTGGGTTGTTTCTCTTCTTTCCTTTGATACAGAGAAGGACTTTCTCTGGCTTTATGCAGAGAAAAGGAGGGAAGCAATCTGGAAAGACTGTGAGAATCATGTTTCCCAGCTTCTTCCCAACAAATAAAATAGAAGGCTTTACCTCACTCAAACTGTGTTAACAAATGTATGTTTCAAGGCCATCCACACACAGGGAAATGGCTACAACAGGTTGCTTTAAGTCGCAGCAAATCCATGATGGGAAAGAGGGTCATAAGCATGGAAATCTCAAGGCTGTTGCTGCAGTTACCATTGTTGGAAGGCGCATTCTGGTCTCAGGAAGCTCGTACACAGAGGTAGAAGGTAGTGTGATAACAGCTCCTGTTGCTTTTAGGTAGGAAGATGTTCGTATGGATCCTAAGCAATTATAAGCTTTCTCTTCCTGAGAGAGACTTTGTGACCACCAGGTATCCTCGTTTTTATCTGGAAAGCTTGCTTCTTCCTACTTCTGCAAATTACATCCTCACATTTTCTTTCATTACCATACCACTCAGGTTTGATAGGGATGGAAAAATTAGCATTCTGTACTGGCTTGTTTAGCCCAGATTTCATCTAATAACAGTATGTAAATAATCAGTATGTCACCCCTGAGCCACTGTGCTGGACTGGCACAAAGACTGTAGACAGTCTGAATTCACAGCTTACAAATAAAGCTGGGCACAGTGGCCTGCTGAGGCCAAAATCCCCTGAGTGCATTGGGACTGTATATCCACTCTAAACTGGTTCCTTATTTTCCAGTTTCCAGGGACACTGCAATCACTGTTGGCCATCCCAGTGTTTTGGCAGTAACTTAATAATTTCAACTGCTTTACTTCTTGAAGAAGCTAATTTGACCTTGCACTTAGCAGAAGAAATGTTATTTTACATGGCCATGAGCTTCACTATAGTTTTTGCTTTCCATATATCAGGTTCAGCATCTATGCTTTGCCTGATGGCAATGTACTAGTTGAATGTAGTTTAGTGCTAAAAGCAGGAGACACATAGGGTGTTAACAGTTTGTTCATGGAAACATTTCTTTTATGTATCTGAGCTAATTTTGAAACTCCTATTATTACATTTTGTATACTGAGAACTTTACCTACATAAAAGGATCCTCAACCCAGGTTTTTCTACATAATGAGTATTAGAGAGTTTCTCTTTGCAGAAATCATTGCAAGCTAGAAATTATAGGCAAGGTCTTACAAAATGCAGTGTTTATTATTCATTCAATTAGAAGGACGCTATACAGCTATCTTCTGTCTTGCAGGTTATGAGTATGATTTAGTCATGATTTATCATTTAGTTATGATTTTGTTAATATAAATGTGTTTATAGGATGAATTTGCATCTGTATGAGCACCAGAAGCTCTTTTGTGAACCTAAACACCACAGGCTTTGTGTACAAGACTGATCAAAGATTAACTCGTGTCACATTTTGCTTAAGAGAACCAGTTAAGAAGAGAGGACTGTGTGTGACATCTAGTCACGCTTTTTGCTTCAGTGACATCAGTATTACATAAGTCAACAAAGACATTTTAACCACAAAGTCATTTAGTATGTCTGCCAGATTGATGTAGTGTGTTTGTGCACAATCTCTTGTACATGGACCAGTATTAAAATTTCTTCTTCTTTGTGTTGGATAAAGGAAGCTCCACTGTCTTCATTGAGCTGTCTTCATTACAGGGAGGTAGTTCTTGTGAGAATATTCCTGTTAACATGTAACTTTCTGCATGCATAGATCATGCACATCTACAGAAAAATTCAGGCTTTATGCTTTATAGTGCAACCACTGTCACTTAGTGCTTGAGAGTTTGTGTCATAAGGCTGTAATTTAGAGTAACAAGTATATAAAGGTGTATTCTGCTTTTTTCTTCCTCTACCCATTTGACCCACATCTGTTGCCTGTTTTGTCACAGTTTTTAAAAAAAGAAAAAGGTGAGAGAGATTTTTATGTATTTTTTTTTTCTCAAAGGCATGCTTTTTTAGGCCTGAAAACCGTCCTTTGTGTTCTAGCAAGTGAAAAACTTGCTTCTGTGGGAGGGATGGAGAAGAGATTGTATGATTTTTTTACTTAATAACCCCTAAGGAGCTGAGTAGATAATTCTGCCAGACTGATAAAGCACTGACCTCTTTGAAGGTGCTGTCATTAAAGCAGCCATTAGGAGTATAGTGTTTTAGAAATTCTGTATCAAGAGAGGGTCCTTTCCCAGAAGACTTACAAAAATGTATTTTGTGAGCTTAGCTTTGAAACCATACTCTGTTGAGTATTTTTAATAGAAACTCAGTTGTTCATGAGTGAAGGTAGTAATTCAAAGAAACTTTTTTCTTGACTATACCCAGATTAATATATTAGAGATGTTGGGCATGGAAACAGTTTTCATACATCTATTTTCATAATTTTACATGAATTATTTTAGAATATAATCTCATGACAAGGGATGCAAATTATAGGAACCTAAACAGATTTTATTGATGATGTCAGCGCTGTGAATCAGATACACAATTTATGTAATTTTTGGGCCCCATTATTTATTTAACTAAATGTGCTTTTCATCCAGGATCTGTTAAACCAATATGGTTAGTGCAGAAAATCAAACACAGGAAGAAAGTGCTTCAAAGTTCTAAAGAAATAAAAAAAATAAAATAAAATAAAAGTAAAAGCACTGATAACATGCATAATCCTGTTATTCCATCCAGCAGTTAAACAAATTGCCTTCATTGCTTCTGGCTTTTTAACTTTATCATACTAGTCATTAGTAATAGTGTTGGCAGAAATCTTTCTGGTGCATTCAAATGAAAATGTGATATTCATATATGAAAGTTTATAAATATTTAAAAACTATACAGGTGTATTTTTTAAGCACATGTGTATAAAAATGCAAAGGGGCAAGGGACAACCAGAGAGAAGCCAAAGTGGTGTACTGCAGGTTAAGATCATGTGGTTCGAGTTCCCCTTTAGGTGTTTGTTCCCCATAGCATAAGTGTTGTGGTGAAGGTGTTAAGTTTGATTTCTTCATATACATAATAAGTCCTGCAGTATATATAGTAAGTAAGTAATAAACTACTCGAGTCTGACTTTCCACAAACCTCTCTTGTAAACAAACTGTAATTTAGGCAAAATGAAAGCAGGGTTTTCTTCAGTTTCTTTCCTCTTCGGCATGCATGTATTCTTGAAAGCATAAATGTATTTTCTTGCAATAATTCACCAGAGAGAGCAAAAGGTTGTTTATTGTTGTGGCCAAGAATGTGTGTAAACCTTCCTTAAATGTGTAATGATGATTTGGGAGGCAGGAAGATAGATGTCCCCTTATAAATAAGAGACAATGGGTAGTATTTAAAAGTGGGTGTTGAAATAGTATCTGGTATTGCTTTGTGGTGTGTCCTGCAGTTACTTCTTTTAAGGTGAAATAAAATCAGACAAATTTTTAGGATGCTGTTGTCTTACTTTGGTGACCGGTACAGTAAAAACACTGCTTTTTCTTTTCATTTTGAAGCTCTGCCATACCTCAAGTTATGGTGTTTTACTAATGTTGCATGTCACGTTGTTAAAAAGCTACGTGTACATGTATATGAAGATGCACTTAACTGTTAGAGTGGCATTCAGGAGGCTGCAGGCTCTCTAACACCGCTAGTCTCTGCACTGAATAGGTCTCAGATATCTCTTTACCACTCATGGGATTATTGCGACTCAGTAGTGCAGCTTCAATTTCAGAGGAAGAGAGCAGTTAGCTTGTAACTAGCGGTAGTGGATTTCTAGATGGTACTTCCCTCATCCTTAAACCTGAAGTACAATATAAATTTGTAAATCAGCATGAATTATTTAAGTCTAGTCAGTCTGAGGTAAAAGGGTAAAATATTTTCAAAATACATATTATCTACCCCATCTTCATCATCTTTACAAGAGTAAAGAGCTGTCAATGAGAATGCCATTGCCTAGCAATGAGGTACTAATTTTCCTTTCTCTCATCAATCTGCTGGCTTTTCAGCTTTCTAGCAATTGATTTTTCTACAGAACAAACTTCATAGTAGTCAGCTTGTCAACTTTAAGGTCTTTTTTCTTCTTTTATTATTGGTTTTACCTAGGCTCCTCCACAGTGTTTTCTCAAGACAAAGATTTAACAGTGACTGGCTTTTTATTATTTCTTTTTTTTTTTGAAGCTTCTATTCTTCAGTAGTGTCTAAGTGCATCAAGTTCATATTGACAATGATTCAGCAAAGGTAGTTGAAAAGAGTTTTCACATATGATCTCATACTGCTCCTGTGTTTTTATACTTTGACTTAAGGTAAAATACCTGTTAAAATATCGATTACCATAGAACTCAGTCTCATTAAATGAAAGAACGTGTAATTTATCATGCAATTTGTTTCCATGTCCTCGATATCAGACCATTCCTTGAGACTGAAGTGTACGAGCTTGTTCTCTCAATAATCAGACAGTGACACACTGAGAAATTTGGAATCACAATCCTACTTTGGCTCTTGGAGTTTTCAGTACAAAAACCAAACACATAAGAGACTTTTCTTACCTTAAGTGGGATTACAGGTTCACAGAGTATAACTTGCCAACAATGGAGAATGCATAAGTTTCTTTCTTAATTTCAGAAGTGAAATCTCATGAGAAATTTTCCCCTTTGGTTAAAACACGTCTTTTTTTTCAGTGACTTGGCATCCAATTATAACCTACAAAAAGCCATATTTGACCTATCTAAAATTCCAGTGAATATCTACAGGCTTGAGACAAAAAGCACTAGATCACTTTTTGCGGGTATTTATTCTTTGTGAGGTTGGCATTGTTCTTCCCAGTATATCAAGTTCGTGTGTTCAGTGTGTACTTTATTTTGGGACATAAAGCAATGATCAGTCTTTTGTATCCTCTTCTATGAAAGTTTGAAACTTCTTTCTGTATTTACTTAATTCTAGTACAAAACAGAATTTGATACCAGCCCACAAAAGTGACAACATAGTAAAATGATGGAAATAATAGCCATGTGTACTTAAGAACTAGAGCATCTTAAATAAGACTTAGTATTCTTTGACCAAATCCATAAAGAAGCAGCAGTTTACTGATGAACAGTGAAGTTTGAAGTTTTTAAAAAGCCTTCAAATATTTATAATTATGCACCTGGATACTAGAGACCATCTTCTTTAGCAGAACATAGATATGGCAGAGCGTACCTTCACTCTTACTGATTCTGGAGACATTCCATTTAGAATGGAATTTCAGCGTTTCTTAAGTTGCTACCTCTGCTTTTACTTAAACTTCTGCTGTCTCTGCAGCACAGAGAAAACTGAACTTTCTTTTGCAAATGCTGAACTGTTACTCCTATATTACAGCTTTCCCTGAGAAAAAATTACTACCTGTGTCGAATCTGTGTGCTGACTTGGTGATGTGAACAAATCCAGCAAGAGTTATCCAAGACTATATGCTTTTCAATGTATGCTTTTCTTTTAGGTTACACATTCAAATGGAGATGTGTAAACTCTAGTATGCCAGGAGATAACGTGTATTTTTTTTTTTTTCTCCTCTTACTAATTAAGAAAAATCTGTGTGAATGAGGAGATACTAAAGTAATCCTCTGACCAGAAGCCCCCAGAAGGTAAGAGGATATTGTGCACCGAGAAAATAAGGTCAGGACATTGTTTCCAGTTTCAATCCAGTTTCGAGTGGCGTAACGGAAGAATCCCATGCAAGAGGTCACCTAGTAAATTTTTTGTTTTGCCAGGTTGGCAAATCCATCAAAATCTACAGTTGTTACAGCAGCTAATGGGTTTCTAATTAGAAATTAGCCAGCCGTATTAATAATATATAACGTTTCCCAAGTCTGTCAACCAAAAGGATGAAACTATTAACAGCCTGATGGCCAGGTTGATTCATGCTTGTTTCAGCATATGATTTTATACACTATTTATTCCTTTTTTCTCATGATGACCAAGTAGTTTTGAGATGGACAATGGCATTTTTTCGATTAATACCATGGCAGCCTTTTTTAATGATCCAGTTTGACTATTTGAAACCTCAGTGTTGTACTGGTAGTACTGTTTGCGATATAGCAGTGCTATAAAGATCTAGTTACTACAGTGCAAAAAGATTTTTCTTTCTTTCTTTTTTTTTTTTTTTTGCATTAATGCAGGAGAGAAAATATGTTGCATTCATCTGGAGATGTGAAATTAGTAGGTATACATATTTAGGTTGCTTGCTTCTGTTCGGTCAATACAACACGTTGTTTTGTTGTGAAAAGTCTGAGTTAATGCAAACTCATTGCAATTACATAAAATAATACCAGAATTGCAAAATGGAGACATTTATTGCTTTAATTTTCTTCTTGAAAGTTCTGTAGATTAATTGTATTCTATATCCCATTTGAGACAGCAGAAATGGGTACAGTCAAAATTAAGAAATTGTCTTAAGTTGGAAATTATTACTTATTATTAACTTAATTATTTTTTCAACTTTACTTCTTTGGAATAGTTTATTTTTATAATAAAAGTAGAGGTAATATGAACGTTGGGATAGTCATATAACCCATAAGGGAAAAAAATGTTTTATTAGCAGCCAGACTGGATTCAGCTTCGGAGCCAGGGAAATTTCAAAATCTTGTTTGATTCTGTAAATGTTAAATTTCAAAAGATCTGAGCCTGTGATATAATTTTACACTCACTTTATGCCCTAGGTGGTCTTAGAGTCTTATTGTGTCTCTGAGAAGCAAGAATGGACCATCTTGCATTGTCCCGTGACACACTTGAATCCGAAAGCACGCTAATTAATAACTATTTTTCTGTTTAGTTCTATAAGACTGACATTGTACACCTTGTGTAGCTCTTGCTGATCCTGCTGAAAATGGGGAATTACTAGTTTTACTTATTTGGGAAGCTATCATCAGTATTTTGAGACCTTTTAGCCACAGCACATAAAATAGAAAGAATTAAAACCAGCCTATGAGTTTTTTAATGAACAACATGTATAAATGTGTTGAAATTGCATTTTAATGTGTTTTGTATAAATTTGTAATGCGGAATACTTATGCAAGTACTTAAGAAATATCACTGAATTTCAGAAAATTTCATAGAATTTGAACGACACATAGAAAATAACTTTCACAAGGCAAGTGAGGTGTTAAACCTATATGTACTCCATAGAAATTTAACTGGTAAGGATGTTTTGGGGAATTTTCTGTTCTTCCCCTCTTAAAAATATATATGAAACAAGAAAGGGTAAAAGAGGGAAATACTCCTTTTGTTCAAAGGATTGATGCCTATAGTTTCTTTGTATCCTGATATTTTCAAAGAGCCACTTCCTTCAAAGTATCACAATTGAAGAATTGATTTAGACTTGTAGGTGAGCTCAGAAGAAGAAATGCATGTGCTTTGGTCAATATTTTAGCTTAAATGGGAAATTCGGTGTTCCAAAGCTTGCTCAAACCTTTAATGAGCATTTTAGATTTCACTAAGGCCAAAAGTAATGTTCTCCAATCCTTGAAAATAAATATTTTACTGTTGCTCTTTTCTGATGTGAGTGCTCAGATAATGGAGGCAAAGTGTTGGTGTTTAATCATTGCAATTTATTTTAATTGTAAATGTACATTTCAAGAGAAAAATTATCCAATGCACCTTTGAGGTTTTTTTTTCCAAATGTGAACAGTAAATCCTGATAGTGCGTAAAGCACTAAAAGCAAACAACAGAAATCCCATAATTGTTGATTTAGGGTACATTAAAGATGAATAAATTGTTAATGAGTAAAAAATAAACTAAAGTGAGTACCTCATTAATCTTATTTTAAGTAACTGAAAGTAACTCTAACAGTGTGTTGAGTTATGCAGAGATGATGATAAGGTTTTTTGTTGGCAAAGGTATTGTGGGAAATATGCAAGAAATTTTTATGTATTTGTATAGCATTTTATCTCCTTCTCTGGAGATATTCAAGACCTGTCTGGACGCCTACCTGGGCAAGCTGCTCTAGGGAACCTGCTTAGGCAGGGGGGTTGGACCCAATGACCTCTTGAGGTCCCTTCCAACCCCTACAATTCTGTGATTCTGTGATTTTTGCTCCTTCTAATATGAGTGTGTACAACTTCACCATTTAGGAGTCAGCAAATGCTAACCATTTAAGCTTTATTCTGTAATGTTCACCAGGAAGAAAACCATAGAATCATAGAATTCCTTAGGTTGGAAAAGACCTCTAAGATCATCAAGTCCAACCGTTAACCTAGCACTGTCAAGTCTACCACTAAACCATGTCCCTAAACACCACATTATGCATCTTTTGAATACCTCCAGGAATGGTGACTCAGCTGCTTCCCTGGGCAGCCAGGTCCAACACCTCATAACCCTTTCCATGAAGAAATTTTCTCAAACCTCCCCTGGTGCAACTTGAGGCCACTATCCTGTCGGTTCTCAGGGTATGAACCAAAGATCTCCAGACTTGCTGACAGTAACTGTACTTTGTCAGAAGCTAGGTAGGAAACACTTGTTGCTATTGCTTGCAGGTAGTCACAAAATAAAATTTGCTGGAGCAGGGGGAAGAGCAATTTCTGTACTTGAAAATATAAAACTGCATATGTGGCTAATTTTGATCAAGTGTTTCTCAGCAATTTTGGAAAAAAAATATATCATTAATTTTTCAATTTACTTTTGAGGATAGCTAATGGCATTCTAGCGAAGCGTAATGAAAATCCTGATATATAGGACTGTTCTCTTCACTGTTGTTCTAGCAGAGATGTATTTATGATTTCAGTGATCATCCACAGAAGTTCTGGTTTGGAATGATTGAATGTCAAACAGAAAAATTGTCCCTGAATTTGAAATGGATTTGAATAAAATTTAGACTGTTGCAGGCTAAGCCTCATCTTGTTTACTGATGAGCCCTGTAGAATTTCTGTTGTTTTTTTTTCACTGCCTGGATATAGCTGCTAAGCTTTTTTCAGACCACTTCTGCTAAATTTATGCCACAGTTAATTCAGTAGAATTTCCAGAAACTTTTCCAATTCTCACTGTTGTGGTGAAGAGGAAGAAAAAGAAGCTAGATTATGCAATGCTAAATAATATTCCTGAATTCCTCAAGAAACTGTCTTTTTCAGTTTCCAGGATACAGTTATCACTGTGTAAACATAAGCTCTGGTGCATTGTTAACCCAACCTTGCAGAAAGCTCTCTCTAGCCAAAAGATGCTATCAGCAAAGGTGTGAATGTGTCAGTTAAAATGAGTTGGTACTTCCTGTGATCTGTTTGTTTTCAACATTTTACAGTGTTAAGGAAAACTGTGTTAATTCGTAGTTTGCAAATTGAGTAGGCCTTTATCTGCAGTAGATCCATGTTGAAACTCGCCTCTAATTTCATAAGTGCAGCTACAAGTACAGCTCAGTTTAGATGTACATGCAGCTAAAAGTAGAAACAAATTTGAGCCACTGCTAACTGCAATGAGTTATCCATTCTAAATGTCTGTGTAATCTAACAAAATTCTAAAAACTACTAAAGAACAGGGAAGAAATAGATAGATAGGTTTGTGTATGGCACCCATGGGTGGTAGCATTGAGCATAATTTAAGACCAGTCAATAAATTTTAATTTTAAAAAATATTGGAATTTGCCCAAGTAAAATTTGATTTCTACCATTGACTTCAGAGAGCTTTGTCTGGGAAGCTTTGTTGAGGCTCTTTGCTGGCCTGACAAGTTAATACAGGTCACTGGCAAAGGACAAACAGGTTCTTGCCTCGGCAGAAAATAACAAACTGAGGGAAGAAGGTGATGCAAGATAAAGGGATAGTGTTACTCTGTTCTTACATAGTCTGAGTTGTTTTCTCTGATAGCCATTTATTCCCCTCCCAATACTCAACCTGGTTCAACAAATAGTTTTGGACAATATAAAGCCATTTTAATTGGTCTGTGCTTCCTGTAATATGTTGGTATGTGTTCTACCATTTATCAGGTCAACACAGCAATAGCCGGTCGTGGAACTGTGGTCAAAAAGTATAATCTCATTTCTTTTTACCATTTTAGAAGCTGTGGAGGCTTGAACCCAAGCTTTGAGTTGTGTTTGCAATAATACCTACTAGTGATTCTGTTGGACCAGACTGCAGAGAAATATATGCCTGTACGCTTATCCACTCTTCTTAGGTGGCAGAAACAGCAGGTTTTTTATAGCCTGTGCTAAAAAATTATGGACACTGGGATGGATATTCACTGTCCAGACTTCAGTGTTTCTCGGCCTTTCCAAGAGAAGGCAGAAGCTATGATGAGGAGATGCTGGAAGGCCAGATCCAACCCCTGCACCACCAGCTGTACTGTAACATTTTAGATCAAAATTCAGTCCGTAGTGATTTTAAGTAGTATAGGAAGCTGCATTTTAGTTTGGTTTCTGTAATATTCTTTATTAGCAGAATTCTGTATGCCCTGATCAATTCTTAAACTTCTCAAACATTCACGTTCTTCTCAATATACTACTTTGTTCTTGCACAGCAGCAATGTGGCTTACTGAGATGTCCTTGTGGGATTTGACTTCCTTTTTTCCTTCCCCCTACAACAGAAACTCTCCCCACCCCACCCTTCACATCACCTTGCAGTGGCCTTTTTTCCCTCCCCAATGCACTAGCACAAATGCCATTAGAAGCACGCAAAGCCTCTTTATTTTTTTATGAATCTTTCGAGTCTTTCACCTTTCTCTTGACCTAATAGCTTGTCAGCTGCACCTTACCTTCTTTTTCTTTTGCAGAATCTTTAGTATCGTTCATTTTGAAAGAATAAGTAAGTTCAAATGGATACAAACCTCTTTGAACTGCGAGATACCTGCCTCCACTCATGTAAAGCCATGTTAGTATGCCAGTGTGAAAACGCATTCAGTTTGTTTGCTCACTAAATGTCTTCATAGGTGGGGTGGAAAGATGGGTGCTGAGGGAAGGAACGCATAATTTTGCACAGTTATCTGCAATAGAAGGGATTGTTCTGTATATTATTTTGTATATTATCTCATGTGCGATAATGGACCTGAGCTCTTTCACATTCAGGCTTAATATAAATAGACTCCTAAAACGTGAGGGAATGTTTCACAAGTGCTGGCAGATGCTTGCAAAAGGAGATAGGCAGGAGTAAAAGATGTTCAGGAATATGTTACTTATTTCTTGTTATTGCAGAACTATTTTTATATATATTTTCAGAAAATGGCTTCTTTCATTCACAATTCTTCGTTGGGTCTGTCTGTAAGATGTACTGTAACCATAGCACTCTAGGCTGGCTGGCTGCTGCTTATAAGGCAGGATGAGGTTCATGCTGAAGTTGCTGCCTTAGCTTCCAGCCAGCTCAGAGTACTGGCAGCATGACTGTGTGTGGGAAGGCTGTGTAGACCCTGTGAAACTGTAGATCGAGTGGATAGGAAACCTCAAAAAGCTGAAAATAGTGAAGGAGTAAAGAATGTAATATGTGGTCATGAACAAGAGGGCTGGTCCTGAAAAACATGTCTAAACTGAATACTTAACAAAATGGTATTTCAGTGACATATGAATAACTGCACATGTTTCAAGGTTGTATGTTATGGTATTTAAACTAGGTAAGGGGATTATGAACTGCAGTAAAGATCTAAAGTCCTGAGTACCACATTTACAGTGAATAAAACCTGAAAGTAAAATCTCAAGGGAGCAAGAGAATTAATCTCTGTCAAAGCAGTACTGCCCCTGTTGATATGTGTGATGAGGACCTTGAGGCATTCCAGACTGAGAAAGAAGTACAGATACTGTACGAGGGAAAACTCATACAGCATCTTCAAGTCTTCAAGTAACTTGCAGTCAAGCTTGAATCAAAGCAAATTGCCTGTCATCTTAACCAGGTTCTCTTCAGTACAAATCAGCTGCACAGTGGCTAATCCTCACCAGAAACTATTATGCGCATCATTATTTGTTCTAGCAAATGCATAAAGTCTCTGGTCAGATTGAGCCCCAAAGGTAATTGCCTTGTTGCATCAAAGTGTATGTATGAAAAGCTTCCAGCTATCACCTTTCGTAATCTTCAGTTCTTGCAGCGAAGACTCAAATACTTTCTCAAATCATGAGGTCTAGTAGTGTTTTCAGAATTGTTGCCCTTCTTTGAATCTCCCTGCATGCCACTTTACTTCTGGTACAGCTGCAAGCAGCATGAGTCCTTTGAGAAATGTCTGCACGGAATAAAATTTGCAACATCTTGGCAGATTTCATGTTTTCAGTTTTAGGTTATTTCAGATCTTTGGACCAACTATCACAGCAGTTAAAAGCATGATTGTTTTGATTCTAATTACCTAGAAAGTGTACGTGGTGGTTAGGCACAATGTAAAGCTGCTATCACGTGGGTTTGCAGGGGTGGCTAGGCAGAAGTGAGGAAACGAGTGAGCAGTGCTGCTTTCCACAGGTAAATGTTGATGTCCCATATCCTATCCCTTCCTAGTAGTTACACAGCATATTGCAAACTAGTTGCCCTTTAAGCCTTAAAGTCTTGTGGTTTATTTGTTTGTTTTGGTTTGTGTGTTGTTTTTTTTTTTTAAGATAAAAAAAATCATAATTATTTTTACTTTTGTTCTTCATTATTGTTAATACTAAGTGTTATAAGTACTGAATGTTTAACTTACAGGGCCTGACACGTTTTATTCTACAACGTTCACTTTTTTTTATTTATCAGTCAGTGCCGGTGTTGTGCAGTCAGGTGCTTGTGAATGACCACCTGATAAGAAATCAAATGAAAGAGTCTCCATCACCTGGTTCCAACTCCCTGCCATAGGCAGGAATGCCACTCACCAGCTTGCCCAAGTCCCCATCCAATCTGGCCTTGAACACTGCCAGGGTTGGGGCATCCTCAGCTACTTTGGGCAACCTGTTCCAGTGCCTCATCACCCTCATAGTGAAGAACACCTAGACTATGGCTGTGGCCATCCAGCCAACTCCTTATCGACCAAATAGTCCACCCCTCATCTCTCTCCAATGTAGAGATAAGGATGTCATGTGGGACTGTGTTAAAGGCCTTACAGAACTAGAGCTCCGTTTGTTGTTCTTCTTCTTCTTTTGTTTGTTGTTGTTTTAACATCTGTGATCTCCTAATGACACAATGACATGGACGGCTCTTCTCTTTGAATCTGCAGGCAAACCGAAATCCCATTACTCAGGTTAGTTGTTAGCTGCCCATCACTGTACTCCCTGACTGTTCTAATAATACATAATAACCCATGAAGGGAAGCATGTGCTGTTCTCTCCACCTTTGGCCAAAGCCACATTATGCATTAAAGCTTCTTAGGTGGGGAACTGGTCCATTCAGTGGGCTTTACATTTTGGAAAGCCAGGATGTTGATATCTCAAGTTCAGCTTTATGACTTAATTGCAGAGTCAGGAAGGAAGAAAGAAGAAATGGAGGAAACAGTGATGAGGAAAAGGATTGATTTAAAAGGCCTACTGAATAAATTATTGGAAATTGATGAGAGTTCTCATTAGGATGCACTGTGAATAAGGGCTTTGACTTATCTTTACTGGGACTCACATCTTTGCTGTTTAAATATGAGGCACGTGAATAAAACAGTAACTTTTCTGATTTATCCCTTCTGTACTAAAACTGGAATAGGTGAATTGGAGCAGAAGTCATTCACTAGGTTCTGTTTGTGAACAGCATCTCAGATTTTCCATTACCTAGGCAAAAATATTTCGTAGTCATGACAGGTCATTTGTCTGCTTTCCTCTAACTGGGGCAACACTGGAAGCAAAAGCTTTTCAGGTAAATACTGAAGTCACAGAGATGATTCCTTATCTTGCGAGTGGAACAGAATGCAACAGAATTTTGTTTACAGCAAAAGAAGCATGCCTTCTCAAAAGGCTCTGGGGACATCTGCGCTAAGATGTGAACAATCTTTCATATTCTCTTAAGAAGTCCCACTGGACCTGGGTCAGCATGCAAACTCTTTTTTTCTTCTTGGTCCAGCAGTCTTGAGCTAGAAGCCCAGTGTAGGTTTGGGTTCCATGAAGTATCCTGTGATGCATACAAGGTCTGGAATTGTAGTCCTGTGGATGTGGGTGACAGAGCATCTGTGTGAGATTTTCTGAGATAAATACAGATCTACAGATCCAAAATAGTAAATAGCTGGCCTTGAGAAAGTAGAGTACCAAGTAGTGTTGGAAAACAACAAAACAGCTATAATGGCAGCAGAGAGGTAGCATAAAAGGAAATATTTCTCAACACTTACCAAGTATTCTTTATCATTCCTTCTTCATTACGTGTCCTGTTAGAATGGCAGTGAGGTCAGTTAGGTATGAGAAACAGCATAAATACTGCATCTTTCCAGCTTTACAGACTCCCAGTTTAAATGCTTTACCTTAAATTTTGTTCTTTTAATAATATTAAATAGAACGGATATATTGTCTGGAAGGAGCTGGAAGAAGTCAGATTTTTTTAATTAGAAGTTTTGCATATTTGGTTTAAGAGTAATATGTGAATGTTAGCAGTCTGGTTTAAATGAAATTTCTTGTTTAAAAATGTGGCAGGTATACAACCTAATATTTATTTAGCTTATTTTGAGAAAATAGGATGGGGAAAGTAAAGATAAGAGAGAGAGAGAAGTGTTATTGCCATCAGTGAATTATTTTTTATATATAGCATTATCTGTAGTCTCCTGTAGTACTGAGAAAGGGAAAAAGAGAAAAAGAAACACAAGACAAAAACAAAGACCAAACTCTTAAATTCTGCTCTTAGTTGCTGCTGCTTCCTCTGCAGAAGTTAAACGTAGATTCATGGTGGTCTCTCCTTTTTCTGCCAATCCAGAAGCTCCTATCTTATATGTTTCAGGGCTTATTTTTACCATCCCTGCACAGTCTTAGAGCAGGCCACCCACTCCACCTGGAATCGGTAGAACAGTGCTTACTCTTTTTAAGGGATTCGGAGCATGGAACTTTCTATCTTCTGTATTTAGAGTACACTTTTTTCTTTCTTCTTTTTTTTTATATATAATTTATATCAAAAATACCCCTTGTAGAAAATTCCCCATAGCTTTTACTTTTAAGTAAAAAAAGGTAAAAGTTAGTTATGTTAGTTAAAACTAACATAAAGTTAGTTTTGCAGGACCAACCTATTAGAATTTATGAAACCCTGAATTTCGTTGAATCCCTTGTTCAAATACAAGGAAATCAGGCAGTGCAACTATTTGCAGAACTTCAAATAATACAATAGCCAGAAGTAAATAGGTTAGGGATTAAACTGTGTTGCATATATTGTGTGATGAAGTTTCAGGACCTAGAAAAATGCAAACACAAAATGCCAGAGCTCATGGTGTTCCTAGCAGTTAGTCATACTGCTTGGTGCTGTTGAGGCAGATTCCAGATTGTAATGTTACACAGAGGCTCTTATAGGAGGAGATTTGGATGGTTAAAGCAGCCTTTGAAAGCCAAATTTGGCTTATCTTATTAACCTCTGCTGAGAAAATTTGTTGTTGCAGCTGCATTTAGAAAACTGTTAGTACCTCAAATATCCAATGTACTTAAAACTGGGATATCTCTGTCATGCTGAAGTCTGCAGACTTGCTTCAGGCAGCTGAAATTCTGCAGAAATACTCCAAGACAAAAATTTACAAAAAAATACTTGTGAGGAAATTTTTGTTAATTCTAATAAAGTAATTATTGGTGAGTGTTTGTTTTTAGGTAGATGCCCTGCATTTGATTCTGCTAGCTTCTGTGAAGGCAGATTTTATGCAGGTCAAATTGTGCCTTAGTAGGAGAGTTTTCTTTGGATTTCTCTAAGATAGAATTGCTCACATTGGGCTCTGATTTCAGTGTTTGTCTGTGAAAACGACCAGCATGTTATCTGACAACTTTCATTCCAGTGTAAGCTAGGTCAGTCAATAAAACAAGTTTTACTGCTGTTTTCTTGGTCATTCAGATTGGGGATCTGGTTGCACTGCACTTGAGTTAACCTCCAACTTAAATGTCTGACTTTCTTCCTTGGAATTGACCTTAACTTCTTGGTCTGATGTTTTCAGAATTTTTCAGTATTTCTGTAGAAAGATACATCTTGGTATGAAGGTGCCTTTTGTCCTGAGGAGAATTGCCATCTTTTTCCTGCAGCCTGCAAATTAAACAAAAACCTAGTCTTGTCAGGCTTCCTGTAGTAGTTTCTAGGAAGAAACGAGTTTCTCCAGAAAGAGTTTGAGAGCATATTTATGTTCTGAAATTGTTTATCTCCATTTGTTTCATAGCAGACGTAGAAAAGACACCTAAAATCATGCAACATGAAAGCATTCAGTTCCACAGTGGTATCCTAGGTTTTGATGTCACCGAAATCTTATAAGAGTGGAGAAGAAAGATAGAACTCAATGGCTTATCACCAGTTTAAATTCTTGGTCTGATATTTTCAAAAGTTTTCAGTATTTCTGTAGAAGGTACATCTTGTAAAGATTTATGTGGTATTTCTGTAGAATAAATTTCATTTCAACAAGATAAAATCTACCCAGGATCTTACTTTCAGTAGTGCTGGTAGGAAAACACCTGGTTTATTGTACACATAGTAAGCAGTCAAAAAGTAAATATGTCTTTAACTGAGCTAGTAGTTACCTAGAAAATGTCTGCTAAATTTCATCCAGTCTGAAATCTGTTATGCAACTATGTTTTAATACAAGCTTTGCCTTTACATGCTAGGTTTTCGACATAATCCAATAGGATCGGGTGAATTTCAGTACAGCTACGGAAAAGCAAAACTGTTTCAAACAACATGGATTATAAAAATGTTTTTAAATGACTTAATTTTTAATCGTTACAAAGACTTAGATGAAATGTTTCATGCTGTGATCGATCATTTAAACATTACGATAACGAAGGCAGTTGATTGATGTACTTAAAGCAGAAATGTATTAGCTATTGCCTAATATTATGTTACAATCTAGTCTGTTTTGAGTCGGGGGGACCCTGTATGCTGAATGAAAGCAGGGGAAAGAGAATAAAGTCTGAGGTCCTGGCTTTTTGCTAAATCTGTAGTCTAACAATGTAGACATACTGCAATAAATTTGCTGAAGTTTTTATTTATTTATTTAAACACAACTTCACTGAGGCAGCAAAATGCACGTGTGTTTAAGAATATACTTCACTGGTTTGTTAGATGGAGTGTGATCTTTGGAAGCAGTGAATCTTGTTCTTGCCTTGGGACTGGAGGCTACCACGTGTGAGAAATCTTTCCTCAAAATTTGTTCTCTGGAATATTTTGATTGTTCCTAATATGTGTCAGTACTAACATTAAAGGAAATAAAGTGCAACTCTAAATCAGTTTAAAGTGGTTCAAAAATATTTACAGGGGAGGAACTCAGATTTCTGTTTTTTTAATATGCAATATTTGTGTCTGAATTTAGATGCATTAATTTATAACATAAATGTGTATCACCAATATTTCTCACTTAACATCCTAGGAATTGTTTTATTTCTGACTAATCCAGCTGTGTTGAGTACTTGTGTGTTCAAAGGCTTGTTATCTCTGTCTCTCTCACTTTCTTTTTTTTTTCTTTCTTTTTTTTTTTCCCACCCCACAGTAATAACCTGGTGACTTCAGTGAAGCAGAACGCAAATTGTCTGCTTAAATAACAGCAGGAAAAATCACTCATGCGACTAAACATAGCATCAGCATTCTGTCTTATCGGAGGATCTTTTTTTTTTTTTTTTTTCCCCTTTGGTTTTCATTTCATTCTTTCACATCTTGGTTCAGCAAGTTAATAAAAATGCATCACATGGAAACAAAGAAAGTAAATGTGGACATTCAAATCCCTAGACTCAGAAGTTGATTTATCACTGTTCCAGAAATTGTCACTACTGCTAACCCAAATAAGTATTCTACTGTTGTTTCATATGTGTTTTCTGTGCCGTATAAAATCCTGCCATGGTTTTCTAAAAAGGTTGGGTATAACAAGCTATGCTATCAATGCTTTCACTGATATTCTATCCAAGAAGCTCTTAGAAAGTCATCCATTTTACTTTTTCCTTTTTGTACAGTCATATTCAGAGGAAAAGAAGGGTTGTAGTCACTTGCAAGGATATTAAGCATGCTAGAGTATGATTAGTATGTTTTAAAGATGTCCAAGGATTAAAGTGGAAAAGAGGGAAAAAAAAAAAAAAAAAAAGTGGGAAAAGTGGGAAAGAGGGAAGTCTCAGGTAGCTATTCCTGGGATGGTCTTCCACTGCAACAAATTATACGCTTTGCATAGTTTAAGGGTTTATTGAGAACTGTGGCTGTAAAAGTAGAAATAGCAAAGGAAGCTCATTGAAACAGTTTTGATTTTGAGAAGAATGAACCATGAAGAACAACAATTAGCATTAATAATTAAGGAGGAAAGGTATTTGACAAGATTACCTTATGTTTAAAGAGTCTGTTTTGAAAGAATTAAAATACTCATGCAAATTGAATTTTCTTAAAGCTTTAATCATCTTGTTAATTCACATTCATTAAAAAGTCCCTAGTCAAAAGTTCCTTTCAAAGCCCAGTTAGAGCGATCTTCAAAATTGCCTTTATTGCATGTTTATTTGTCTCGTGTGGATTTTCCAGTGAGCAGACGTAGAGAATTCCCAAATGCACAGAAGTGATTGGAAGAATTCCCACTAATGTTGTGCAGTTTTAGATCAGGTCCAAAATTCACAGATTACTGATGTCAGAATTCCGTTAGTCTGCAAATGGGGTGGGAAATCGAGTTAGCATAGAAAGGTAGGAGTGGGAAGAAGGTGTTGGGGGAGTACTGTGATGTTGAAATATAGCTTGGCATTTCTATGATGTTCTCTTGCTTGGAAGAAAAATAATTGTAAAAAGGTTCCCACCTTATGTGGGGGAACTAGCTGTATTGACCCATAGCTCAGAACTGTTATTCAGATTAACAGCAGAGGCTGAAGGAAAAGTGTGATGGTGTAATTAAGAGGGAACATCCTGTGTACATTGTAAAAGCATGAAAAAAAAGCAGTTGAATATCTTTCATGCTACCTTAGTAATGTATAAAATTATTACAAGTTGGAAAGGAATATTAAAGAATCATGATGGACAAAATCGTACCAGGAAAAATATTTCTCCCTGAAAGCTGAAATAGAATTTGAATTTCTTGAATTTTACCTAAATTGACAATTATAATATTTACAATGAAAAAAAATGAGGAAAAAAAACCCACAAGCAATAAGATCATAATTATGCAGTTGCTGAAAACATGCACTTTGCATTTTTTAAATTCCCTAATTAAATCCTAATTAACATGTGCACTAGAGTGTTAATTCTTGCTTTTATTCCTCTAGGGCATCTCTACACCTTCAGGAACATAAGCTTACTCAGATATGTAAAAGATAATTATCAATAAATAGAACTATCACGTAGTATGTTCATTATATTACATATCTGTTGTGTGCCTGCTAGCCTATTAGACAAAAAAGCAATAAAATTTGTTTTGATTTTGTACAAATTCATTCAGCTTTATCAACAGGACATCACAGCAGCCCCAAAACTGGTCAGCATATTGTCAGGTAATGGCAAAACTGGAGTAATTTTTGACTGCAAAATCCAAGTTTAACTACATGCATGTTTGAAAATGTGTCGTGAAATCTAGAAATTTCTGTTGATAGATTGCAAAAGAAAAGAAAAAAAAGCGCCAGTTATAAATAATGGTCAATTTTCTGTCATAGAAGTTCTTTACTTCAGAAGCCAAGAAAATGTTATGCAGATTTTTAGGTTATTTCTATTCTCAAGCCAATTTCGTACTACTTGAACTTGATATTGACAACTTGCTGGTTTGTTCATATTTACAAAAGCAATCTCTTCATAAATAAATAAATCTCTCCATAAATAAAAGGTATTAATTAAACACCCATTTAAAAACCCAACAGGTCAAAAAATACATTGAGAATAAACGAGTGGTGAGATTTCTTGGCAGCCACCAATAAATCAACCAGTGGAGTTGTATTAGAGAAACAGATGGGTTTACTATATGAGAGATGTTCTAAGCATCCTCTCCATAGAGCTGAAAATCTCACTCCTGAGGCCTAATCCAACTCATTAGTGTTTAGAAAAAAGCAGGGTTTGAATTGGGTGGTAAGTCATTTGTACAAAACAATCACTAGATATTTTTCTTTGTTGTACAAAACAGGTGTAAAATATCAAGTGTCCTCACCAGGTGATTTTTTTTTTACTTCTGAGGTTGTCATTTTGACTGTATTCAGCTTTTCAGTAATTTAATAAATTGCCTGAGAAAAGGTGGTTTTCTTCCATTCATTTTCCTGTCCCTCTTTTCCAACAGCAGGGATGCTGTCACCATATGTGATGGTTTACAGTTCATTAAGTTCTTGTCCTGAATGTCAAAGGGGCTCATCTTTTCCATCTGAAGGAGCTGTTTTTAGAAGTGTTTTGCCAAAACTATTGAATTCTCACATTTTTCTTAATTGCAATTAGCGTTTGAATGCAAGGTTTGAACACCAATGAACAACATAAACTCAGCTGTCCTTGCCAGTAAGTAATGTTATCTGTAGTGACAATTTATTATTGGAAAACATGTTTTCTTTAAGTAAAGTAAAATCAATAAAAACATAAAACAAAGCTATAAATACTTGACACCTCTAATGAATTTCCATCATTTTTTAGTTGAATATCCATTTTATTCTGTGTATTTTGGTGATTTTCACTAAGAATTGCTAAGGTTCCTTTTCCTTAAGTGACTAGAAATTACTTTGTTTGCTTAGACAGAAGTTTATCAGGTGTAACGAGATAATCCATAAACTATAGGAATTTAGGAAGTCTGTAAGAAATTATCCTACGCATACTTTTGCACCAAAATAGCTGTTTGTAGTGTTTAAAGCACTAACAAATCAAAAGGATTTCTACAGCCTTTCTAGAAAACTCTGAAGGCTTAGAACCCCTTTTTGTCAGAAAAATTTTCCTAATATCTAAAGTAAGTCTTTAAATCAAATTATAATGCCTATCTTTTGTTCTTTTCTGCCATGCATAGGATGACTGTCATTTTTCAGATTTTTGCATCATAAGTGTCTCATGAATCTCTCTTTAATGTTTTTTTTTTTTTATTCCTAAATCAAATAGATCAAGTTTCTTCAGCTCTTCTTTATCTGTCATGTTCTAAAATCTATTGTCTTTATAGTTTTTCTTCTGTAGTCTACAATTTAACAGTAGCTATTTTGGGGTCTCAAAACTAGCTCATACTCTGTCAGTGTTCGGAATAATTGTCTTTTTATTTTGCAGTTCTGCTAATACCCCAAAAGTGAGCTTTTTTTTTTTTTTTAACATAATTTCTAGGACCTTTAAAATATGTTCTAGGCCCCCTATTCTCTTTTTCAGTTTTGCTTTCTGGCCCCTTATTCCTTATTTCATATTGGTGCATTTCATGGTTTCTTCCCACATGCCATATTTTGAATCTGCCTCTACCAAATTTAATCCTAGATGGTTTTTGTTTGGTTGGTTTTGCTTTTTAACTTTGTTTCCAATTTATAAAGATAATTTTGGATCAGAAAGATCCAGAATGCTTGCATGTCCTTCTGCGTTCTTTCACCTGCACTTTTTCCTGATGCTCTCACTGGGGGGATAATTTAGATATTGCCTGGGTGGACTCTTGAGAATCTCCATCTGAAATGCCTTTTTCAGTTCAAAATCAGAATATTGGTCATTACTCCTTGAACACACCGTTTAAATTAATTATGGATTTACCTTCATCCATGTCATATTTCCCTAGCTCGCCTATGGAGATTCCACAGCTAGCAGTTTCTAAGGCTTTATTAAATGAAGGTGTTTTACATCTACTGCTTCTACCTTATCAATTAAAGCACGTTACCTGTAAAGAAGAAATTTAATTGGTTTGGCACAGGTTGCTCTTGACAAATCTGTGCTGGCTATTTTCATCACTTTATTATCCTGTAGGTGATTATTAATTGATTATTTAATCATTCTTTTCCAAACTCTGTTGAGCGATTGAAGTTGGGCTGACTGTTAATTATCATTCTCTCCCTTTTTGGGATGGGAAATAAATCTGTACAATGTTTGTCTGCCTTTTTGGCTTTCATTTTCTTTGTTAGTTGTTCATGCTATAGCACCATAATTTGTCTAATAGCAAAAAAAGCTATCCTTATTTGCTTTCACTGTTACTTTGTATGTTCTCAGTCATATGCCTGTTTTCTGCCTTTGTAAATTTGCTTTTTGATATTTAATTCTCTAAAGAATATCTTCACTATTTCTCCTTCATATAACCATATCATAATTTCTTATCATCATTTTTTCTGCTGCTCTTTATTCACCTCTGCCATTCATCCTTCTGCCGAGACTCACGAGATTGAGTTTAACACGATAAGGATCTAGTTGCTTTCTTACAAAACAACTGTTTCATTTTCCAGCCAAAGTGATACTTCATCTTCTTAAGCTTTTTAATCTTTGTTTTGTGTGTATGCTTCCATGTGACTTGGACATAACATACAGTCATTTCTCACATTTGCCAAGAAAAACCTTCCTGTATATTCTGGATTCCCGACCTCTTGAGTGGCACTTAGTGCCTGGCTTCCTACTTCAGTGTTTGTGAAGGTTCAGACTGGAGAGTATCTGTGCATCATAAGCACACTTATGTGAGAGTTACCAGCACTTTTGGCAATATGACGTTTCCTGCACTTAACAACTCAAAACCCTCTGCTTTCTGCTCTCCTTTGTTGGCGCACTGAACTAGCTCCTGTGCTGCTTTCATTTCTAGAATAAGTCTTCATTGTTTTTCTCAGTTCTGAAGTCTTTAGTCTAAAGTGAAGTTAAGAAAGCCTGTCTTGATGAGGCACCTCATTTGAAATAGTAGACAGATATTAGCTTTCAGGTAAGTGTATGGTTCATTTACTGTTTTTCAGAAACTACATAAGGAAATGGCCTTTGCCCTGAAGATCACAAATTCAGTGTTCAAATTAGTTCTGCTAAGGACCATGAGTCAGGCTGGATATGAGGTAGAAAGAGGCTCCTGAAGTTAATGTTGGCATTTTCTCTTTTTCTCTAGACTGCATACCTTTCTTTAAGCATTCCATACCAAGTATTTGCTGATACCTGTGGCATGATCCCCACTATTTCTTCTTGGCTAATTTTTCACTTATCACATTAAAGAGAAACTAAAAATCACTTCTTCCTCTGTCACTGGTCTAGCCAAACTTGAGGTTTGTGTTTAGGCAATTGGGTTCTTATTTGCCTTCTGGGTATAACCTTCTTAGTATATGATCCATTTTCAGACAAACTTTGAATTTTTCCTGAGTATACAGCCTTAGCTATTTAGCATTTAGTAAAGAAATCTTTCTAATCAGAGTTCTGTCTCGCTGTTTCTTTATGGTCCCCTTGGCATACTCTGTCTTTTTTTTTTTTTCTTCTCAAACCTTATTGATCATACATGCTTGCCTGAGTGTTAATAACATGGTCTCTCACCAGGTCATTTCCATGGAGCTACTGAAACACTTCAGGAAAAGCTACTGCAAAGGGAAGGCTGACTTGCTCATGGGTCATCTAATAGAGATGTAGCTTTGTCACAGCTAGTGAGCAACTCATTGTGTCATCTGTGAAAAGGCATTTACAAGTGATCCATGGTCAGTTCAAGAGCCTCAAAATCAAATTTAACTAGAGCAAATACTTTATTGTGAGTGCTGTAATATCTTAAAATTATTCAGACTTGCCAAGAAATACACACTTCCCTAGAATTTAATCATTTTGTATTCACTTTCCTTATCATTGCTGAAAAATACAACAACACAGAAATTTTCTAGCTGAATTGTTGAAAGCACTATAAAGTGAACACCGTTATGCCATTGTGGTCCTTTCACCTTGGAGTCTTTCAGAAAGCAATAGTCCTAGAACAGTATAGAATAATACATATTCTGCGTCTGAGTGCCATATCCCAGTTACCTTAGAAATACAATTTTAATGCTGACTTTGTGATCAATGTGCAGTAGGGGCTTTGGGGATATGAGTGGATCACCTGCCAATTGTGAAAGCACTAGTATAGAGATAATAATAATGTGACCATTCTCCAAAGTATTCTTTTCAGAAGCAGCTTTATACATATAATACATTGATACTGAACTGTGAGTATTGTCAGGGTCTTATTATGCAAGGTGCAGTCTTCAGCAATACTGTCCTGGTAGTTTAATTGGAGAATGAGAAATTACCAAATGTCAGATAATGTAAACATACTTTGGGCTACATTTGATGATGCATTTCAGAATAAACCCACAGTTTAGATACGTATAATGAGTGTGCCGGATCAACAGCTTTTACTACTGTGCATCTATCCAAATGTAGATGTCCAAATTTGTGTAAGCCTGAACTTTGAGTTATGTGCATGGTGATAAAGTCTTGTAGGCAAAGGGAGTTGAGCAGGCCTATTGGGCATTGAATGTCCAAAGGGAATTGAGTAGGGAAATATTTATTCTAAAATAATATTGACTGTTATTCTCTGTAGTTTGATATTCTCTAATTCTGAACATTGTTAAATATTGTTAAATAGTTTTTTGGAGATTGATTTTCATTAGTCTGTATATTCTGTAAGAGATCGCATCCATCAAGTGCCTCTTCCCACTTCCATGAACGTTTGCACATCACAGAATACCGTGAGCATTAACAGTGAAAAAAGTCCACTGCTATTAGGCATTGAACCTTTAAAAGGTTGCACAGCAGGGAACCATGTAATTCTTGGACACTTTGTGAATAGGACTGACATGTTAGAGGATGCAGGCAGAATGAAGCAAGAGGACAATTCTGTGTGAATAGATATTAGGCAGTGCTGAGAGCAGTTGGCTCAGTTCCCTGCTCTAACACAGAATTCTGTTTAGACTTCTCCAAACTCTGGCATCTGAGTTACCTTGTGGAGGTGACAGTATAAATATTACCATGGGTGCTGATCAAGACTTTTTGAAAGAAAATCATCCAGAAGAGAAGGGGAAAACTATTTCAATGCTTTATAGTAATCCATTTTAAAAGATGTTATATGAAACACTGGGTTTTTCATTTGAGATCATTTTTTATAGTGAATGTATGTTATTACATGTTAAATATACATTTGAACTTTAAAACTTTAATGAGTTAGAATGTTTTTTTAAAAAAAAGTTGATGGAAAGGTGTCTTCTGGACAACTAGACAGTACACTAGGGTGGTCATATTAAAATGCTAAAAATGCAGTTGATATGCAGTTTCATCCGACCTGACCTCTGCACTGCAGTCTTTTACAGTGTTTACCCTATGAGCATATGAGTTTTCATAGTTTAAAGAAACAGAAAATTGCAAGCAATACTATAATAACTTGCAATTTAGACTGTTCATGCAGAAATTCAATAGATGACATTGTAATCATTGCAGTGGGATACATATTTTATTACAGTATGGTTTTTGAAGTATCCCGAGGAAGGTTATTCATGCTACACTAGTCAGAGATCATTTCTGTTAAACAAGAAAAATAAAACTGTTAAGTGCTAGATCATTTACCTGGCTGTAGAGCGTAAGCCCATCTGTGCATTCTGCACTCTCTCCTGAAGAACGCGATAGCTTTACATGGCTTAAAACTGCAAGATGACGCGTAGGCTTGTCAGGCAGGCTCGTGTCGACATCAACAAATCAAATAATGGCTGTGAGAAAAAACATGTGTTGGTGGGTAGGAGGCCATAAGGGTCAACAATTGGCATTTACACAGATCTTTACTTTGAAAAATAGTATTAGCAGCTTTTTGCTGCTTCCTTTCAACAGCAGTGTGTGAAGACTAGAGTCGTGAAAAAAAACTGATGCAGTGATGCTTGTCAAATTGCTGTGGATTCACTTAAAACTTATCATTCTGAGTTCTCTCAACTGTTTTTTTGTTTTGTTTTTTTTTGTGTTTTCCTCTCCAAAAATAAGAGGTAGAATCCACAGATAAAAAAAAAAATATCCTTTTAATAAGGGATTTTCCAGGTAACAGGGACAGAGCTGCAACATGGAAAGAAAAGCCCATTTTTTAACCTTTGCATAGAAATATATAATTTTTATTAAAATATTTTTTTATTTTAAACTTGAAATCATACTTACACATCTTAGTTTGTAAAAGATTTATTATTAATTCCCATTTATTAATCAGAAATAAGTCATTTATTTTAAATTGATCTTTTGGTTCAAAGAAACATTAGACAATATAATTTTCTGATTTCTCTGTATGAGGGAATGTTATAAAGTAAATGCACTTTACAAAAAAATCCTATCTTGTGGTTTTCTGAAATTTTAGTAAGTGAGAGGAAATTGGATGTTAATATTTATCAAAGCGGCTTTATTTATGAGATGTTGATAGTGTAATACGATGTGCTGATTTTTTAACACATTAGATATATCATTTATATCAGCTATATATTTTCAGCTCTAAGCATCTTATTTATTCTGTTTTGCATATAATTAATACCTTTTTTAATTAACTACAGCTTTGTGGATTCTTTGAAACAGTTGTTTGAAACATTCCTCTGATTTTGATTTTATTTTTTTTCTAATGGGAGGCTACCAGTAGTCTTGGCACTACATGAGACAGGTTATATTTGTACAGTTTTATTAATATAAATTATGAAACGAGAGTAGGAAGTGAAAAGAGCTCACTTTTTATTTCAATTGTTTTACTTAGATTATAAGAAAACATGCTGGAAACAAAACCACACATAATGACAAGCAGAGTAGTATTAATAGCGAAAGCGCACACACAACAGTGTGAACAAAGCTGGTAAGACTACTGGGAAATTGTGCAAAATTCTTAGAATTCATGTGTAAAATTTGGGTCATTTGAACTAAAAGGTACATATTGACTGCAGTTGGAGTATCTCGCTAGGGTAAGCTGAGGGCTGAATAGCATATAGGGAATGTCTGATGCAGACTCCAGTGTTGGTGTCCTTTGAAGTGCTTAGAATTCTGCATGCACCATTTAACTGTTTGCTTTCGTTGGGGTGTTTTTTCCAGTTGTGGGGCCATATGGTAAGGAATTACCCTGCCTTCCTTGCAAGCTGCACTGTTTTTATTAAGGTGCAGAGAACTTATGTTTAACAAGCGAACTTACTTTTATTTAAATGTTAGATAACAAAGAAATAAGCTAGCAACAGTCTGTCTGCTCTGTGCACTCTGGAAAGCAGTCTTCAAGCAGCGGGTGAAGCAATGATGTCTCCATTGCCCTGCTGGTGGGATCACAGCAGGCACAGGCATATGTGTGTCGGCTTTGATGTAGACGGTCTGAGCCACTAACACAAGTCAAGTCAGAGCCGTACAGGTTTCAAGACAGCTGCTGTAGCTGAAGCCTGGGTCTCCAGTCCCTCTGTTACTGCTATATGCGTTCACTAGGTGAAAGCTGGATTGAATAAACCCATCCATGCTCCAGTTGTATCTTTGGTTTCCAAACAGAAGACCTATGCACAGCTGCTGTGCCACACCTGCATATTAACACAAGGTGTTAATCACTGCCGGGACTTGTATACTTCTGCTGAAATCATTCAGTGTTCTTAACTACACATATCTTAAGTTTACAGGGTTGGAGGTGACTTGAGCATGTGTCTTCATGCTGCAATTAAACCTCCGATTGCATTGGAGTGGCAATCTGTCTTCATACAAGGGCAGTATCTACTCAGGGCACAAAGCCTGTTTTTTTTTGTTGTTGTTGTTTTGTTTTGTTTTGTTTTTGTTTGTTTTTAGTTTCTTCACTGCCTTGCTTTCTTTCTCTCGGCTGCTTGTTTTATATTTGCTTTTTTTTTATTTATGCTTTTTTTTCAATACTCTTCTCAGAGACCTTTCTGTGAAATAACTCTGCTTTATTTATTATTATTATTATTATTATTATTATTATTATTATTATTCATAAACACTCACTTAGCAGTAGTTTTACTAGGCTCCTGTATTTTATGATTTAATTTCTCAAAATTCGTCTAGATCGTTAAGGCATTTAGCAATATATTTGAGTCATCTGTTCTTTTCCAGGTCCCTTTCCTGTTAAGTACTGATTACCATCTACAAGCCAAATATATTTTTATTGACAACAATATTTTTTAGGATGAGGGACATAAATATGTATTTCACACAAACATGCCATTCATTAGGTGATAATCTACAGAGTGATATCTGTGTCTGTGCCTGATTGCTTTTCTCTTAAGGTACTAAGCTCTGTCTCTTCAAAGTAAAACAAAAGCTTCACAAGAAAAAAATAAAATCAGAGCAAACACAGTGAAGAAAAAGTAAACTTGATGGAAATGGTGGAGGACTGCTATTTCTATACTTTGCAAACCCAGTAAGGAAGAAAATAAATACCACTAAAGTTGTGGCCTGGAATACTAATATGAAGCAATTTTTCTTGGAATACTTTGTGGCAAGCCCATCCAGGCAATCTGCAGGGAAAGTTAGAACAACCCCCCTAAACAACAAGACTAAGCAAGAGTAATGCAAATTGAGATAACATAAAGCATGACTGGCAAGCAAAAATTTTTAACTTGAAGACTGGCTCTTGCAGTTGCCAGCAAACTTCTTCCAGATGGGCTTTTAGCAAAGGGTGACATCCTAATTCTGAGTTGGACAGACTGGAAGAAATGGGTTAAAGAAGGTTTGTACTCCGTGCAAAACATAAAAATTTCCATTTGGACAAAAAAAAATACTTTAAACTTCATGATACACTTTTGTGGAAGATCTGTCTAGTTCTATCTGTATTGTATTTTAAGTGGTTTAGTTTCAGTAATATTCTCTTGTGCTTCCAGGTACTGGACTCACTGTATGTACTGTGTCTTGTACTGAATGCTCAGTCTGTGGGGTCACCTTGCTCTCAGGGAAGGACTCAAGGAATGCAGTTGCTGTTACCAAACTTCTGGGAGGAAGTATGTTGAAAATTATAATTGTAGAGGCACAAGAGGGGATGGGCTGTCATGCTTGCTTTCTGTTAGTGTGCACGTTAGAGGTCGAGTGCAGTCATTCTTATAAACAATATGCAAGCAGTTCAAATGAAAGCTGATCTTGCTTTTTGTGCAAGGCTCGTGTGTAAATTGCTCTTAAGTAACAGTATAGCTGTGCTTCCTTTTGTTAGACTCTTTCAGCACAGCACTAAGCCCGACAGCAGATCTTGAAACGCCTTTTCCCTTTTCACATCTGTAAACACATTCTACTTATTAGACACCAATGCCAGCTGCCATATGTGCCATATGTGATTCCACTGACGACTCTACAAATATCATCAGAATATCCAGAATCCATCTTAACTGCCTTCTTAGTTATCCTAGTGCCATTACTAGCTTCTAATCTTTGCTATGGACATTGTGAAGAGTCAAAAGAAACTTGGCCTGGCAAAGCGATAGCATGCAAAGAAGTGACTGATTAATGACCCTATCATCCTGTTAATTTATGACATCTGTGCCAAGAGCACGTTAAGGTGGCTGGCTTGCCAGCAAGAAGTCTATTTTCACTAAATCTAATGTTAAAAAAGTTAGAATCTTTCTAGATCCCTTTTTTAAAATTCCTTTGCTTAAGAAAGACACTATCCCAAGTGTTTTCAGAATTTGTATAGTATTACAGAGAAGGTTAATGCTGTATAGATTCTCAAATGATTAGAAAGAATTTTAAAAGGCCATCATTACTGTCATTTGTGAAAATCAAGATGAGCCATCATTTCTAACAGATGGACGTCTAACTTCTTCTGTAGGTCTCTGCAGACAAAGACTAAACTACCCCAGTTAATTTCTTGAGTGCCTGAGTATCTTAAACATTTTTCTTCCAGTCTAACTCAGAGCTTCCTTGCTGCAGCTTAATCCTGCTGCTATGTTGACCAGAGACATAAAACATCACTGTTCCTGCATGCCTGAGCAGGAACTGTTGAAGACTGTTACTACATCCATCCCATCTCCTCTCTCCCTAGCATTTCATTCGTTAGCCTGAATGATTCGGATTCAGCATTCTTCTTTTTTCAATCTTCTTTGCTTTGGTAGCTAACAATTTGCATTATTCTTGAAACTCTGCCTCTTTTAGTCTTCTCCATCAATATTTCTTGAAGAAATGGTCCAAAACTGAAGACACACATCTTCAGTTCAATATCTTGGTGGCATGGAAGGATGACTGCAAGTGATTTGCAGGCTGTGCTTCTGTGGTCCAATCATGTCATCACTGGTTTAAGTTCTGTGATAGATGATGTTCATTCAGTTCCTTTTCTGCAAATTGTTTCCTCTGTCCTGTTCACAAGGAACTCGAGTTGTGAGCATTTTGCCATGCTGGAGAGTTGACTTCAAGTGTAAATCTAACTGCTAAGGCAACTGATGTCCAGACACTTACTAAATAAGTAGAAATCAATTGACTGCAAAATTGAATGGGTCACACAGTAGAAACACTTTAATCCCTGTATAATTTGCAATCTAATTGAAATTAAGTAAATGAAAACAATGCAGATGAGGTAAGCAAAGTGTAACTACGTGTCTTGACTATGCTATTAGGAAGTCTGTCATGGTTTCTGCTTCCTTCTGTTTTTTCCGAGCAACGTAAATTTCACTTTTCATTTATCTGACTTTTCAGAAAAATAGGTATAGATAACTGAACAGGCAGCTCATCATCAAGCTTTTATTTGTTTTTCTTTCACTTTCTGTGTGGAAGATGCGTCTATTTAAAAGTCTGATATCAATCATCCTTCCAAATAGATTCACCTTCTTCACATGATTTGAACCGTCAGGTCAGACCAATAGAGCAGTGCTGAGCTGTGATTGCAGACCAGCATGTATGGCTTTTCAAAAGCCATGAGCAGGCTTCTGATGCTTGAGTCAGAAATTGCAACTTAATAGTTATTTTTTACTTTAAAAATTGAGTATTACTGACATCCTGCATGTTGAACAGAAAGTTTGTTTGAAGTGGCTGCCATTCTGCTTTCTCCACGCAGCCAGCATTGCCTTAATAGCTCTCTGCCTATGCCAAACTGCCCCTAAAGCTAGAGGCATCCTTCTACAAGTCCTCAAAGGGTTGTACTGGGCAGACAGCCTTCTGGAGGGTGGCATCACTATCAAGTACCTCTCTGGTATGGTTTGTGCATTTCATTTTTAAAGCTCTGTTCATGCAGCCATGGAGCTTAGCACTTCTGATATATATATATATATATATATTTATCTACTACACAGTTTGTAAGAGCGGTGATTCAGCATTCAGCATGGACTAGAAAGCCTGTATTGTGTTCTGAAAAACGCCAAGGAAGTTAGTCTAGGCTACTGTGACCACATTTCCATTTGTTCTATCTAAGCTGTTGTGACTACACTGCTATCCATGTCCAACTCATTTGGCTTAAAATAGCTCAGGTCTGGCTTTAGGATATATTCAGTTGACAGATATAGTACTATCCCAAGTACTTTATGCAGTAACATGTCTCTGTGTTAAAAGCGTTTCAGTTTTTCCCAAGAAGCACACCAGGGATAATTAAATGTGGGAGAGGTTCTGTATATGGAACATGAAATCAAATGAGACTTTACAGCCTGGAAAAGAGATGCCTTTAGGGGGAGATAGTAGAGATCTGTTCAATTGTGAACAGCGCAGAGAAGGTGAATTTGGAATATTCGTCTTTTCCTGTACAGAAGCTAACTAAACCAGTAGGTGAGAAATTATTGAAATAAAACAAAACAAATGACAAAGCCAACAATAACAACAACAACAAAACACCTTCAAAATCATGTAATTAAGCCCCTGCTTAACTCTTGCCAGAATAAGTGTGAGTACTAGAGCTATATAGCTCATTAGAGGAGAGGGGAGCATTCTGATTAGGTATCATTACATGCTTGTCTTTCTGTTATATTCTTCTAGATAGTGCTCACTGTCAAAAAAAGTTGGAAGAATCAGGCTGGAGGAATCTTTGGTTTGATCTGATACACTTTATCCTAGGTTCTAAAGCATTTTTTTTTCCTTTCTGGTGTATAAATTTATTTGTCCTCATTTTCAGTTTCTGGCATGATTTGAACTCCTCTATTTGTCTCTGAAGTGCCCACAAATAATTAGTCTTAAACCTGACCTTTTCTTTACTTTGCCCAGAAACACTTATTTTAGATTTAAGCAGCTTGCATGCTTTTCCTGTATCTTTTGCTGTAAAATTTAGGATCTGTGCCTTTTCTTCGTGACCCATTCTGCCCTTCAGAAATCCCAATGTGCCTCTCTGCTTTCCTTTGTTATTAACCCACTGTGATTTTTTCTAGAAGAAGTTCTAAACTACAATGTTCAGTCAATAAACAAAATACTAGAGTGGCAGCTTGATGGACCAATTACAGAAAGGTAATTGTAAAAATGTGCTTTTATTTCCTCCAGACGTTGCGTGCAGAAGTGATAAAGTGGACTGCACATTACTGAAGTCAAATTATGATGAATGAGAATTCATGCCAACATTTCGGCATGGTTTTGGCAACTTGTAGATTTATTAGCTGATTAAAAATAAAAGATGAAGACGCACTGCCTGTTGGTTCATTGAAAAGCTGTTCAAATGCTAATATAATGGAACTATTATTTCTAAGAACTCTGATTAAACGTGATATTATACTTCTACAGCATCACTTTTCTGTCTGCAGTCTCACTGAAAAGGATAATCTGTTGTAATAATATCAATCTTTTTAGATAATACCATTAAACTTTAAGCCAATGGAATATTTCACTTAATGAAGTAATGTGATTATATGCATTTTAAATAATTTCTGTTTTCATTGATTTGTACATAAATCAAAATGTCTAAGAACAAAATCATAGTCTGTCTGGTTTCCAGAGTGAAGAGTTTTAAAAGTGAAACTTAAGTAACCAGAGGGTTACCTTTTCCTTGCTTACTTGGGTTTCATAAATTTTTTCTTACATAAGTACCTCGTTCCTTTTGCTAACATTAAATTCTCCAGGCTAGCATTAATTTATCTCAAGGATTTTATCCTTGTACAATTTCCCTGTCATTCATGCCAGTATAGATTATACTTGTACAAAACCGATTTTATCTGGAATTTTGTGATTACTAAAATAATAATGTGCTGTGAAGAGTTAGATATTTGTAGGATTTCCTGTAATTACATTTATTGAGTTTATCATAATTGATTTGCAGATTAAAAGATCATATAATGATCAATATGTCCTCTGATATAATGTCAGTCCTTCCTAAGGGTCTATTTATCTTGGGGGCTGGTGTGTGGGCAGGGTGGGAGTGACAGAATTGAGTCTGGATGTAAAACTTACTAAAGACCTAAAGAATATAATAAAATATAGAATCAAATGTGAAAGTGACCTTTCTGCCTCTTTTTCCCATCTCATTCTTTCTTATCCTCCTCTCTAACTTGCATGTGTCAGAAACTGCCTGTTATTTTATTTTCTACAGTTGCACAAATCCAGTGTTTCATCTAACTTCCAGTTAGCTATCTAGTTTTTAGTAAAGGTCTGAGTAGGAGGGAATAGAGAGAATTAACTTCAGAAAAATAATGACTTGTGTAGTAGTTTGTTTGTTTTAATTTAATTTAATTTTATTTTATTTTCCCTTATTTTTATTAGTGGTCTAAGACAAATTCAGCAAAATACAAGTATTTGCCTTATATGGGATGCTAACACATATAAACTTTGTAGGAGCCCCATAACTGGTATAATTGGAAAGGTTATTGTTTGGAGGTGAGCTAAATGCCTAGTGTTGTTTTAAATCTTACTGGTTTCTCTCAAGAGATTTTGAAGCTTGAAAATTAATTGTAGGTCATTTTAAAAACTGGCTTTAAATTTCTTGCCTTTTAGTTACATTGAAATTTCCGTTACTCTATTAATTTAGGTCAGAGTAAATAGGAGTTCCCAACTGGCTTAAACTGTACTATTCATTTATATATATATATATATATATCAGTAGGCCAGACGGGCCAGATAATTATCACTAAGCCACATCAGCAGGAATGAGATCAAAAGGCAAGACAGCATTTAACCAAGAAAACATACATGCATTACATATATATAAGAGAGGTGAGGAGTTCTGCTAGCAATTAGAGTCCCAGTGAGGGTCCTGCTGTTGTTACTCTGCAGCCAAGACATTACTGAGCCTGACCTATGCACTGCATGGGGTTTTAAAATGTATAAATATGAATATAATAAAATAACCCAAATAGGATTTCCTGTAGATAAGTTGGCCTTTTTTCTGAGATAAGATATAATAACTGTAGTGTGTTTTCAGAGGAAGCTATTTGTGCGTGAAGAGAGGAGCAATATAGAATGCAGTCAAAACTATTTTCCACAGCCCATGATTTGGTCATTTGTAGGGAAGAACGGGTGTGTGTTTGAAAGCGCTTTTGAGTGTTTTAGCAGTATGCTCAGAGTGAATGAAATTATTGGCATGCTTAAGTGTATTGCTTTATTCCCCTGAAATATAGGACAGAAGAAGGAAAGGAGAACTGCAAGCTGGTATGATGCCCAGTAGCGTGGATGATTGTTGTGTCCATTTCTTTGATCCTTATTCTTCACTAACTGTTCTTAAAGACGAGTTAACCCAGGGAATGCCCGCAGTGCAGGCACGTCTGCGTTTCTCTGTGCTGCAAGAAGGTGGCTGTGAAGAGCAACAGTGCCCACTGTCTTTAAACTGTCAGGTATACTGTGGATATTATTTATCGTGCTGTTCTCTCCTGTTTGCTAGTGCCTCCTTTTCAAGTCCTTACTCCGCAAGAGATCTTACACCTATACTTGTTTACTCATATTACTAATAGGAAGAGTCTTTCTGCATAACTTGCACCTTTTTACCATCTCTAGAAAGTTAACATGCATACTTTTCTGTTATTCAAAAAAATGCTTTCCCTCTCCGTGGTTAATGATAGAAGTAGTGTTATTTGCTATCCTGGGTTCATTTTTTCAGCGTACAGTGAATTACAGTGAATTATTCAAGTTGCCTCCATGCATGATCATGCATGATTTTAAAGTATTTGTCATTGGTCTGGGTATTCTGTTTTTTTTTGTTTTGGTTTGGTTTTTTGTTTTTAAGAAGGGTTAATTTTTAAAGAGATTTGTCACTTGCAGTGCCTTGTTCAGGAGGAGAGGCTGCCATTGTCTTTGTGCTTTGAAGTGCATATCAGGAATATTACTGACTGCTGCTTACTGTATTTAATGGCTGCCATCATAAAATTTCAAGTGTTGTTAAAATAGCGAGAGAGTTAAACTCAGTTTCTGGTTTTCCTCAGGAGAGGACAAATCACACCAGAAGCACTGGAGAGAATAGCTGACATCTCCCCAACAGAACCAAGCTAACGCACAGGCTGCCAGGGGCTGGGGAGGATGCAGAGGCTGTGGTGAGCAGAAAGTGTTGTTGGAAGCAGGTTTGAGTGCCTAGTTCCACCACAACTTCTTCCTCACCGGCCCAGGTGATGCAGCCTCTGGTGAGGTTGTTACAGCATGACTGAGCTATACGTTTCATCTACCACATGGATTGCAAGCTGGCATAGAAGACAGAGTAAAAAGTCAGACCAAGAAAAACGTGGTACCTAGTAGCTTACTATATCACAATATAAAATAATTACTCTAATTGTTCAGAATCACAGTGGCAACCAAAACATGGTCTTTAATAGCAGAAATTCTTGTGAAAAAATGTGTATGTGATGATATGCATTTTGGCTGGGGTGAGAGAGTCAAGGCTAGGATAGGGAGAGTAGTTCATCAGTGGATGTTGGTGCAGGTGTGCATAGCTGGCATAGTGGAGACGAAGGGTATAGAAAAACGTTTTATGCGCTTGCTGAAACTAGCTCAGTATGGCCCATGGGTTTTGTCATCCACCAGAGTAACATATTTTCAGCAAAGTAATTTGATTTGTTAAATACAATGCACAATGGGACTGCTGGTTTCATAAATCACGCATTTCAAAAGTTTTAGAGAAATTTACAACTATAAGTCTATAAAGAAAATAATTTTGGGTATGTGTTTAAATATTTTTTTCTTTCTTTCTTCTGCTGCTGTAGTTGTGCTATGTAATTCTTGTGCATTTGTAGCAGTTACAAGACCTGCATAGTCAATGTTTCTTTGTCCCTTATGTAGACATCATCCTTCTCTTGAGAAATTGTGGCTCTAATAGCAGATGTTACCTTCGCTTTATCTACAGTTAAATCTGGCTTTATTTCCATTCCTTAGATGCTACTGAACACACAGGGATGAAGTTTATAATTTCCTAAAACTACAAGCCAAAAATACCTCTCTTCACAAAAAAAAAAAGATTCATGATGACATTTTATTATCTCATTTACTATTTACATTTAACTGTGTAGCTAAGTCTGAGATTTGCTGGTGGTATGTATGGTGCTATATCAGAGATTTGCTGAGATTTGCCCTGAAAATCAGATATTTCCAGTTCTGTTCGAGGATTTGGACTGCATCAGCCTGAATGATTCAAGCTAAATAAACAAAGTTGGTATTCACTACGTTCCTTTCCTCTTCTCACACTTTCTAGAGTAACACTCCTTAGAAACAGTCTCTTCTATTTAGTCCATGGCCACAACTTGGTCTTCTCATCAGATTTTTTTTCCATACTAATGTAATTTGGTCAACATTCTGTACCTGTGAGGGAATCAGAGAGTCTTGAGTTTCCACGTCCCAGAAGCAATGGCCCAAACAGGAGAGCAACCACATACACTTTATCAAGGCCGCTAAAAGCAGTTCTTTACTGAATTTATTTTGAGAAGGCATGATTTTCAGGCTGCATGACAGCTGGGAAACATCAGTAGGAGCAAAGATCCATCTTTTTTTTTTTTTTTTTTTTGTTCAATGTCAGCTAGCAAAGGTAGGGTAGAGCTGAACTTGCCAAAGATGTTAGTTTCAAGGTGATGAGAGGAAGAACAGCAGAACCTCCTCTAGAACTTTGAGACCTCACTCCTGCTCTGATTCTTGACATCCTTTATTTTTCCATAAAATTTTCTCAAAAGTTCTTCTCTGAGGTTAGGTGGAGACTGTCTCTGTAGTAAATTGAAGAGTGTCATTAAACACTGCCAGGCACTGACACTTGATATCAAAACTTGTTAACTTGTTACGATGGTAACAGCCACCATATAACAGAATCATCACACTGGAGGATCAGACATAGTGGCTGTCCAATGGAGCATCCTGTCACTGAATTTCCAGTATTTAGAGAATGACTCTTTGGACTTGGAACTTTGAAGTTCTGTATGCCAAATTTTTATTTATTTATTTATTTATTGTCAAATATTCGAATTCTAGATGTCCTTGCTCTCGCAAGCACCCATCACCTGGAATTTCTGCAGTCTTGGCCTCAGGCATGTACTCTGCACTGACACATTGGAATTAGGAATACACCTAAGTATTTTGTTTCAAGGCAGATTTTTAAATTAAAAACAAATTTATCAAGAGAGCTTTGGAAATTATTGCCTCTAAAACTTTTGAAAGGTAAGGTGACCTTTGTAAACATAGTGTCAAATGTATTTCTCCACTTTTAAGTCCAACAAAATCAAAAGCAAGAATGTTGCTTCTTCAGCAAGCTTTGTCTCAGAGAGTAAATAGGCACTGATGTAAACTGGATACTTCATAATTAGCTCTTCAGCATATTACCTATTAGCCTGGCATGGTTATGACAAATAGTTTTGAATAAGAAAGCTCTAACTCAACAAAGATATGAGTAGGAAGTCTATGCAATGCATCTTCTAGCAGAGTCACATTAACAGGAATATAAGTCATAAAAAGACTTAAGCTTTTTTTTTCTTTTTTTTTCCCCTGTCATTATAAAACAATACATAATGATGTAATAAGTATAAAAGTTACTGTTGATTATTCCTGTTTAATTATTCCCAAGGCAGAGAATTAAAGAAAAGACTAGAGCATGTAGGATACTAGGGAGGCAGTAGAAGAGGACATAGTAACTAGTAGACAAATAATAAAAAGGAAAACTATTCTAGTAATTTCTTTTTCTACCTCTTGGTTGCAATGAACAGCACAATTTGGTATATGTCTTTTGTATATAAGGAATATCTTTTGCCCTTGTGTCTCTGATAAATTTTCCCTATGCAGCAATTTAAAGGTCATTTCACAGCACTCACATTAACTATGTTGTGCAATTAGTACTTTGCTTGTGACAGTGCAGTCGTTGTCCACATGCTCCTGTTTCCTTTTGGCCTAAATTTATGTTTTGATCATAGTTCTGTCTGAAGGACAAAATCTTAGATCTGCACATCGATGCTCAACCCTAATAAGCAGCTCTCACTTTGAGTGGATCACCCAGTGAGATCAATGGGACTTCTGCATACAGTGTAAGAACAGTGTATTAGAGGTGAGCTCTGCTCTGTAGATTTCAGAGAACAATTCCATCGTAAGTATAAAATGATAAATGATAAAATGATTATATTAAAAAAAAGTGGACTGTATCTTTACATGTAGCTTCTAAATTTGGTGCTAGTGCTCAGTGTAAGTTTATTTCTATAATCTCTCTGATAACAAAAAGTGGTGCTAAAATGCATATAGCTGGAACAGTAGGACACACACATGTATTTAAACAGGTGAATTTATCCAGACATAGCCCATTATGTAGACACTTAGGCATGTGACTGATGTGTTTAGAGAATACCAGAATAAAGGAAGAGACATAGGTCTGTCAAAATTTTGGGGTCTCTGCATCCTATCTGTGCCCTGACTGGCACTGAACTTTTGTTGTTGAAGTGATACTTGACTGTAGCAAACATACAATAAATATCTTTGTACCTTAATATTCAAGCAGGATCACAATGGAATTGCAAAATCTCTTTTAAGCATACATTGAAGAATTTTGAGATCCTCCAAAGCAAGCACAAAGGACAGCATTTTTGTAATTCATTATTATTATAAAAACATCAATATGAAACAAGTTCTCTGCAGTAATTTGTTGTATGTTGGAATCTTAATGGAATCTGTATGGATTTCATATTTCAGGGACTTCAGGTGATACTACCTGCCTGCATGAAATGCTGTAAATTGCTTAATTAGTCGTCAAATTAAAATTACCAAGTGGTCTCTGTCACTTGCTATACTAAAGCTGTACTATTGCAACTTGCTGTACAGTTGGTTTAGTGGGGATTCATTCTTAGTTGTAGTCTGTGCTAGCAACGTGAATGGAACTGAAGAAAAAACACTTCTGGATGGGACAACCGTCATTAATCTTACTAATTAGTCATTGCTGTCAAGTATATCTTTTAAAAAGAAATAAAAGTAGTCGTTCTTGGCAACTGGATCTGCACGTATTACTGGACAAATGCTTCCACTAATTTTAGTTTTCAATTCTTTTTCTCTTTATATTATTTGGTTCTTTCAATCTAAATATTTTAACTTTTTTTTTTTTTTTCCTCAAGGCAGTATGAGGTCCACAGGAGGAAGTCTATAGCTTTCATCTTGATTTATAGAGACGATGATAAAAGTTTAGTCTCACAGCTTGTTGCCCATTTCTCTGCTAGATTGCTGCCTACAGCATATGTTCAAAGACAGGTTGCCCATAGTTGAATGTAGCTTTATTTCAGTAAACATAGCCTACAGTAGAAACATATTGAATTTAGGCTAAACTTGCAGAGAGATTGGAAGAAAAACACTATGTATAGCATTGGGTTGCAATTAATTCTGTTCTAACATTTATGTTTGGCTATGCTAGAGGGATAAAAGTAGATGGGGTTTCATCCCTGTTTCGGATATCTGTGGTTGTTGTGGTTTGTGGCTCAGGGTATACTGAAATGAGATATTGTCACCTGTGTTATATGAATGCATCTTCTTGAGAATCAATTTTCTATGTGTCTTAGAAATCTATCTCTCAGATATCACAAAGAATCACTGCTTTGCAACCTCACCATGCTATAGAGAAGAAACAATATGAAGCCACAGAGGAGTAAGAGAACTATTAATCCTCAGGTGATGAGGAAGAGTGCTTTTCTGTGCTTCCTCAGAAATCAGGAGAGCAGTATGATAACACTGTCATCACTTGGAAATACTCCTCATTGTTACGTATTTTATATGCATATATATAACACATAGAGACAGATACGTAAGTTTATATATATACACTATATACAATGTTATATCAATAACAGTAAAGGAAGTATTTACTTTTATTGACCAGTACCTCCAATGTTAACTAGTTTTATATTAATTCAGTAATAGAATTTATATAGTTTGTATGTTAGTGATTGCTTGTTATAGGAGGGTGTTCTCAGTTTTACCAAAAGAGGATATGTACACACTGCTGTCTGTGTGTCATTTGGCATGTTGCAGTACAAGATCGATAGTGTTCCTTTTGCTCAGGTGAGTCCTTGTATGACTTAAAGCTTAGTAATATTATGCAGTCCACCTCTAGGTAGTTGGCAGGAGGGAGGGAGGTCTCTGCTTCACAGCTGTCTTTATGTCCTTCCACTCTCAACTTAGTCTCACTTTTAGCAGTGTTCCCTCCCATGGAATAACCTCCCATTCTCCATTCATCAACTACACATGCTGTTGTTTGAGTGACATATGTATTTTGTTTTTCTTACCTAGCTTCCACTCCTCAGTCATCAATCCTCTCGGCTGACCTTACTCTTTTCTCCCCAGATTTACTTTTGCAGCCTTGTTAAAGGGGTTTGACCTTTAACGTCACACCCCACTCCGCTCCTGTCTCTTTGTTGTCTGGAATTACTTCAGTAAGGCTCTGATACAGCCGAAGGGCGATTCTTCATGCAGCCCTGTCCATGGGAGGGAGTCGACTCCTGTCAAAATCATTGCAATGCAGAAGCCCAAAATTGCAGCTCTCTTTCAGCATTAAATCTTTGGTAATGAAAGGGCAGTATTTATTTATTTTTTTCTTTCTGTTGCTGAGGTAGAGCAATACAAAGTGCCATACAAAGTTACATTATTACTAATGATAGTATTAGCTATCACTGAATTTCAGGAGAGATAGGAAATAGATTTGCACTAAAGGAGAAATATTCAATTTAAACACCTCAGACAGATTGAATGGATTTTTTTGTTACTTTTACTTAAGTTGGTTTAAACAGAATAGAAATGAAGGATGTTACTAGAACTACATGGTGAAATAGTGGTTCATTAATATCATCATCCATAACCTGCCTGTCACACACCCCTTGTTGAGACCAGATTGTCTGCTGTAGGAAAGTTCAGATTAATCTATCCCTTATGTTGTCATACTTACTGGAGTGGCAGATTAAGATTCTATTTTTGGTGCCTAATTTCTAAATTAGCAGTTTTCATCAAACCATGTTTACTGCTGTCACAGAAGAACAAGCTGGGATGTGCACAGTCTCACTGAGTGACGTGTAATTATAAAAGGCTGAGGATGTGCCCTTGTGCTTGCTAAATGAGATGGCAGCAGTGCTTTTCCTCTCTGAATATACTGATGAGCTCTTTTTTTGTGTATATTTAATTGGTACATTCTTTATTAGTTAAAGTACTCAGAGTTTTTTATTTTTACTGACTGGTAATTGGTCAAATTTAAAGGAGATTTTTTACTTAGTTTAACCAGTTTCTTTTTCTATATATATTTCTACTTTTTTTTTTTGTAGTCCCTCCTAAGTGGCTAGGCTTACTTTTTGTATTGTAGTAGTTTAATAAAGTTTTAGTTATTGGAAAGTAGAAGAAAATGGCTTTCTCAGCTCATTTTTTTTTTTAAGTTGTTCTTTGAAAGGTTAAACTGTATCAGTGTCTGGGTTTTCCCATCCAGCCATGCAAAGGTTTGTAGGTTCCAGGATGCTAGCGAAATTAATTCCCAGAGAAGTTCTAATAACTACATCGGTGTGGAGTGAATGATATCATTTTTCTTCCTGAAGTTGTGTTCCTTGTAGATATGCACTCTCAATTCTCTAGTGAGTGAATTTGGATCGACTCCCATGCCTAAAATTAGCCTTTATGAAAATTGGCAGTCTTCGGGCAAATTGGAAACAATCCACCAAACTTTTTTTAAGGTCTTAAAAGATGTTAGGCTTCTTGGGAAAAGTCTCATATCAGCTGGGAAGTAATAATCATATGGAATGAAAGGTAAAAATAGGGCCGCCAAAATTTGCAAAGAATTAGATTTTGGCAGGAGGATATTCTGAATGTGGAGGGAGAAGTCAGGGTGCTGGCAAGATTTGTGGACGTGGACTTAGAGTGCTTTGTTCACTTTCAGTATTTCAATGTTGTTTTAAACCCAGACTGAGACTATGATTTATGCCACAGCTTTTCACCAATGGAAGTGTGATGAAAATGATTCTTCAATGGATGTTTGTTTTCAATATTTAAGGTCACAACGAAGCATTCTTATATGTCTAAGTAGTAAACTGCATCCAGGTTTGAGGTTCTTATGTGACTGTCATGCAGTGGAACTGAGTAGCTGACATTCAGCATATAGCCAGGTTTCATCCCTGATGATCTATAATTCAGGAATTGCAGCTGAGTTAATTAGAGCAAAGTGGTTTTGGAGAGAGATGTAATGGAACTAAGACATTCTCATGCAATTTATTATTGTTGTTATTATTATTATTATTATTATTATTATACATTTTGTGGAAACCATGTTTTTGCAATAAATACTTGATTGAAAATGCTCTACCACTCCTGGTGTCCAAATAGATGCTACCTTCTGATCTTTCTTGCAGTGCTTAGTATTGGGTTTTATTGAATGGAAAGTTTTAAAAAGAACAACTCACGAGTGTAAATGATATACAAAAACAGTCACCAGTGAAGACACAAATGCTCCTGAAAGCATAAATATTTTGAAAGTATCTGCTAATTGCTGTGAAATTCTGTGTTCGTTAAATTAATTTGAAACATATATATTTTTTTTAACTTTCTGTTTCTGTGCTAGAGTAGAAAGCATTAAGAAAAAGTATCAGGTGATGGCACTCCATATAACTATGAAAATGTCCATTGAGTGCTAATTAATACCAGTTAAGCAAACCAAATTCAGATGCTACTTAACTTAAAAAATGGCAGAAGGAGTTTATTAACAGACAATCTATGGCTCTTAGAGCTATTCAGGTTAGTGATTGTTAAGGATTCCATATAATTATATATGATTTTGAAAACATTCAGATTTGTCTTGATAGATAAATCTTAAGGAATTAATTTGAACATTTCACTACTATGCATATGCCTGGATGATGAAGAAACATTAATGTTTCTTAAATATATATATATATGAAATAGTTAAATATCTTTACCGACTGCTCTATTTTTAAATACCAATTACACATAGAAATATTATCATAGATTGTACAGAATTATTTTTAACTTCAACATCTTTTATTCCTCATTCCACTTTATTTCCTTATCAAGAAGGTCATTCAGGATAAGCAACTGACTCTTTATTCAGGCTTCAGTTTTCTGAAGAAAGGTCTAGCAGTCTTGAAAAGGACTCATAATCACTCCTTTGGATTTCTTTAGATATGTTTGCTGAACTCCTCAGGGAGTCTTTGATATCCTGACACTTCATGTTAGTGCAGCGTGTTTGCCAAAAATATTCCTTGTCAAAGAGGTTGCAGAGCTTTTTTCTGTTTGCCTCTTGAAGCTGCATGGCACACAGATGCCTAGAGTGAGAAAATGGGATAAAGAAAATGGTGTAAATGTAATTACTGTCAGCTATTTGGTGCAACAGCTTGAAAAGATTTTTCATCAAACAGTGGAGGAGTGTTTCATTGAGAGTAAGATGGTAAACATTAGGTTTTGATTGTCAAGCTGCCTTAAAACACCTAGAATCCATGCTTTGGAGTTCCTTAAAGAAACTTCAACTAGAGATGTTTCAGGTACTCCTGTGAAGTTTTAAGTTGTATTGGTTACTCACTGAACCCTGGGTAGGGAAGTTATGTCTACTTACATTTAACAGTATCTGTGGGATTCTCTTTCAATCACAGTGGTACCCTATTATCTCCAGATAACAGTAGGTCTGAGAACAGTCTTTCAGTCATGGAAATGCTAATGAATTCGTGTTGCGTTTTCCTTTTCTCTGATAAAAGAATTTGTACCTGTAACTTCCAGACATATGGACACAGAACAGAGAACAGTACTAGAATAAATCACAGTGATTTCATTCCAGTCTTACTTTTACAAACTGCTGCCTAAATTGTCAACACCTCTACACTGTTAGGACTAAGTAAGCTAGCTTTTGTAAATATGAGCAACTCCATCATTTATCTTAAGCTCCAATCTGTCTTCTTGTTGTTTTTAAAGGTAATATATAATATTAAATGAAATAGGAATCACTTCCCTCCGGAAATGTTATTCCAATCAAAGCAACTTGACTGTGCATGAGTGAAAACAATGCCTGGCTTAATGAAATTTGAAAGAACTGATGAGATAAATGGATGAAATGAAGGATTCTGAACAATTTGTGCAATAACTTCAGGGTGAATGCAGAAAAAATGAGCCTTCAATTTGAATGTAAGGGCAACAGCAGTACTGGTAAACTAGCTGTCATGGTTTTGGCTGGGATAGAGTTCATTTTCTTCATCGAGGCTCATATGATGCTGTGTTTTATATTTTTGGTGAAAATAGTGGTGATAGCACAGTGATGTTTTTAGTTGCAGAGCAGTGCTTGCACAGAGCCAAGGACTTCCCTGCCTCTCATGCTGCCCTGCCAGCAGGGAGGCTGGGGGTGCCCTGGCAGCTGGGGGGGACACAGCTGGGACAGGTGACCCAGGCTGGCCAAAGGGATATCCCATACCATGTGGCATCATGCTTAGCAATAAAAGCTGGGGAAAAAGGAGAAGGGAGGGACGTTTGGAGAGATGGCATTTGTCTGCCCAAGAAACCATAACACATGACAAGCCCTGCTTTCCTGGACATGGCTGAACACCTGCCTGCTGATGGGAAGCAGTGAATGAATTCCTTGGTTTGCTTTACTTGTGCATACAGCTTGTACTTTACCTAGTAAGCTGTCTTTCTCTCAGCCTGTGAGTTCTCACACTTTTACCTTTCCTATTCTCTGCCCCATCTCACCTGGGGAGAGCGAGCAAGCGGCTGGGTGGTACTGTGCTGCCTGCTGGGTTAAACCACAACATGGGCTCCTGAAATATATTCTTTGAAAGAATTGGAAGGTAAGAATGTGGAGGTGGCTTTGGGAGAAGTGGACATTTGAACATTGTTTTTGAAGTGATATAGGTGAAAGGTGACGAGAGAATAGACTAAATCAAATGAAAAGGGAGGAGCAGAGTTATGTAGAGCCTCCAAGGTGATGGCAGGAAGACTGAACTTTATTTTAAAATCTGGCATTTCATATAAAAAAAAATAAAAAATCAACACTATTTCTTAATAAATGAAAGACTGTGATGTAAGCAATACAGTCTTATTTGAAATTAATTCTCCCATCTTCCGGCCTGAAAGAAATGAACATGTAGTGGACCGGAACTGAATGCCTGCCACATCCAAATACAGTTTGAGCTTAAAATATTTGTTCAATTCTAATTCTAGATTAGATGTAACAAGTGTCAAAGAACTGGACTTTGATTGACTTTATAGCCTTTATATCTGTCATAATACCACATTTCTGAGAGGCGTGGTTTATATATTCTACTCACAAGCTCAGCACTGTGTTGTTTGGCAGATTTGGGTCTGGGCAATCATTCTTCCAAAATCAGATTGATAGAGTAATGGATCACTTGTAAGGATCACTTAAGTATAATTGCACTGTTTGATTTGTGCAAATTTTGTCAGTAGAATTGTGTCAAACTTTAAGAACATTTTTTCCCCTTGCTTTTATCATCAACTATGTGGGGACTAAAATCTCTATATTAATTTAGCAGTATCTGATGATCTTCTTTGCTCCTCACTGCCTATTGCCACCTTTCTCAAAGGGTAGGACAGACTCCACTGGGTACTTTCAGTGGCTTTCAGATCTGTTTACCTAGATGATGGAAAAAAGAACAGATGGTTCAAGTTCTGTCTGGTTCTGTAGTAGTTCATAGCTAACAGTTTATCCCTTTCTTGACCACAGATTGAACTGAATAAGTTGGTGGAGGGAGGAATAAGAATTCATGGGGTCTTCATGGGGTCTCTATATAATATAGTATGTGTGAGAGCTCAGAGTCCTCCAGCATGTCTTGCCCACAGACACTTAAAAATGAGTTTAATAAACGCATCATGAGAAGCAACAGCAATGTAAAAGACAACCATATGTTATCATGCAGCACGATTTAGGCTTAGTTTATTTTCATTGCAAGTATGTCTCTGACCTGTTTGGATTATCATCTCATCACTATTTTGATGTCTTAAAATCAGATAATTTTCTGCTACATTACTATTTGGAAACATTCAGCTTTCAAACATCTACATTCAGGGCCATCATTTGTATAGCATTTAATTAGTAAACAGTTTGAAAGTTGGAGACTCCTAATTTAAATCAATTAAAAGGAAAGTTGTCAGTGGCATTTTCAGTGCTCATCTACACCTTTACAATTAGTGAGAGAAAGAGAATTTCTGTCTCAATCTGGCCACTCCTCAGACTAAAACTGGTTCTCAAAAGTCAGGAAGTAAAGCTGGAAATTAGGAACAGATAATTCTGCAAAGTACAGACGGGAAAGCTGCTGTATGAGATTGTTCGCTGAGGTCATTATCTGATAAGGTCTTTCACAGTATGAAATTAAAAAATATTTACATCCAGTGGTTGTAAGCTGTGAAGTATCTTTCTGTTAGATCAGATACCCTCCTTCCCAACCATTATTTTTGCCAAGTCCAATGGGGCTATTTTATTTTTGTGATAATGTTTTGTTTTGCTTGGGTGAGGTTGGTTAACAAGTGAGATGTCATAATTACTTAAATTGTCTGTTTGGTTTTATTTCCTCTGTGGGACATTGTATATAACTGAATTTGGACTGTCTGTTCCTTGGGGAAAGGTTTCCATGTTACTGAGGGTGTGCATGCAAACCAGGACTTTTTTTTTGCACAAATTCATGCCATTGCCATTTGTCCACATGCAGCTTTGGAATGTAGTTTAGTGAAAAACAGGTTATAAAATAGCTTGTTCTACTTTTAATAATTGTTACTTTTGAACACATTCCTTTGTCATCCCACATACGTATGATAATGATGAGATGCACTTCTCTCAATGCTAGTCTGTTCTTTTAACAACACTTATGAGTGACACAGATTAATAGAATATGGCATTCCAGAATCTAGAGTAAAATATGAAATAAAAAATGACTGTTTGAGGAAAAATTAGTCATGTGCAGAGGGACCTATTAAAGTTGCCTCACATATCAAGCCTTTGTTCCGAGCATGTGTGACTGGAAGAGCAAGGCTGCGCTGTCAGAATTTGTTTAGCTAATGGTTCTAACTTGTTAAAATTTTAACCATGGCTCCTTTTGTTGTGCTTCAAAGGATTCGTAATGCTCTTTATATTAATTTGTCCTATACTCTTGAAAATATCATTCTTTTAGTTGTTATTTGGACAGTGATTTGACTGCTCCGGCAAATACTGTTTATATGTAATTTTGATTTTGAATATGGAGTTCCATGTAAAAAGAATCTGCATAAAACTCATAGCTTGCATTTTTGTGTTATCCAATAAGACACAAAATACAAATCAAGTGCAAGAAAAGCTTGGAGCTAGACTGTAAGAACTGAATTCTGAAATCTATCACAATTCATACTGTCAGAGAAATATGCATTTAAAAATCTTTGGTCATGTATAATAGTAGAAAGAAACTATGAGGAGAATTTCATTCTAAACAATGCAACATACTTCCTAGTATTTTGAGAAATTATTATGTGTAGAATATCATGCCACAGAACATGTCCCAGCATACATGTTTACATTTTTATAATTCCCATGTGTTTTACCAGAGCCTAAGACTGGTTACAGCGTGAAATAGCAAACTTCTGAACCAGTGTTTCCATCCTTCGCACAGCGACAACTTTGTTCCTCTTCATGTGTGAAGCTTGGTATTGTGCTCTCTTTCTCTATCTTCATAGCAGAGATTTTGTCGTGGCAGTTACAAGTGGGCATATGGAGGCAACAGCCTTTTGGGCATCAAAACCTGCAGCATCAGAACAAGCCACATTAGTAGACTAGATAAAGGATGCTTCCTTGCTGATAAATACCATGTCAAGTGTTCTATCGGCATGAAAATGTGTGTAGTTTTCTATGCAAAACCGAGGGGATTCCTAACTCTCTGCCCAGATTGGAAATGCACACTCAAGTATGTGGTTGGCCTAAGATGCCCGTATGCTTCAGCATATTTTTGGATTTCTTTTTGATTAATATCATGCTTCAGTGCATCCATCTGTCTGTGTACTAAGTGCAAGTTTCAAGGGAAGATAAGTGATATACATCAATTAATAACGCAGGCAAAGTTTAGGACTGAAGGAGATTTAGTAACTTCAGTAACTTTAATAGTAAAGTGTTGTGAGATTGAAATGATAAAAGGTTTATACAATTTTCAAAATAAGTGAAGTCTGTTTCATAAAGGTAATTAATAGAAACCTATGACTCTGAACAACACTTCTAGCTCTTCTTGTTCCATGCGATCAGGAAAACACAGGAGATACACAAAATATATTTTGTTGTCATACTAGCCTAGGATGGACTTAGTTAGATAACTGCAGTAATTTCCCAGAGACTAAGCAAATAATTTCATAGTAGTTTGACAGGTCTGAAGTTCACAAAGCAACAGCTATGTCTGTATTTTACCACAGACACATTTTAACCTACTCCAGAAACTCTGCTTCAAAAATGAAGCTTCTGGCTTTCCTACAGCTGTGCTTTCAAAGCCGTTTTTAGAAGTGTGGCATTGTCTGTGTCGGGTTTGGAAACTCAGACTGTTAGCTTAAAAATTACTGAGTGAATTAACAAAAACCAAAAAGCCTGTAGGAAGCTTAACCCATACAGTTTAGCAATCACTAAACCAGCTAACAAATAGAGAAGATTTAAATTGCTTCACAATGCCAGTTGCTTACAGAATACCTGCCATCCTCTTGAGAGGTTAAAAAATAATCTATTTGCAGCTCTAAGGTTGAAGAATGCAATGAATTTAGTAAGCTCAAGCCTCACTGCACTTGTCTTTCATGCTACCAAATGTGTCCTTTTAAGATATTATACTGTTTCACACCTGATTGAATAAAGAATTTAAGAAGATACCTTCTCACAGTATATTTGTTCTTAAGTCTCTTATCATTTCTTAATGTTGGAACATATGCGTGTCGATATCCATGGGGCAGCTGGAAAATATTTATAAAAATTGTCCTGGTCAGTGCTTTTAAAGCTTTATTTGAATATCTGAGGAAGACTTGGATTTTATACTTAACACACACAAAAAAAAAGTTAGACTGCTTATCTGCAAACAAATACTCTATACCATAATGTACTCTGAAAATAGTGGTTAACGGCACAAAAAGGATCGGTAAATTGCAACCTTAGCGCAATAGAATAACAAAGACCAAATTTGTCACTGGTGTAACTCTATTACAGTTAATCAAATTACACTTGAAGTGATTTGGCCCAATGAGTCTGCAAGTAATTTCATCTGAAACAGAGACCGAAGGACATATGGTTACTGTGTATTTAACAATGATGTTCTGTGACAAGTTTCTGAGTTGTAATCTATATTGTGTGAAATCAAATGGACTTTACACAGCAGAAATACAATGTGCTTACATGTCTGTCTTCCTTAAAGACTGCACATTGCTAAATAACCTAAATTATCTCAATATTTCTGTATTCTTACATAGTTCGTTCTAGCTTCAATCTATAAATTTATTAAAGCTATATAGCTGTGGTGCATTCAGCTAGATTTCAATGTATACGTGTATTTAGGAAAGCACCAAAAGACATTTATACCTGTATACAGGTATAGATATTGCAGATGTACCAAGCATTTGTAACATTTTTGCACTCTAAATAATTCAGTGTGTTTGGAGATATTTGAAACAAAAACTGCCTTGGGATATCAGTAGGTCATAGATTCAGTGAGAATCGGCTTCTCCATTAACTAGCACTGGCATTGAATCAATATAGTGTGAGTTATGCTGGCAGCTTGTTCAGTTCAGCTTTATAAAAATGTGGAATAAATATCCAAATTTCACAATAGCTTATCCAAAGCAGAAGAAATCCCAGTGACTAATTTTGCACACAGAATTGATGAAGGAATGATGAAAAGAACATAGCTTGGACAAACCTTGGACAATTATTCATGGATAGGATTTGTTGTAGAAAAGTTAGTGAGCATTATAATTTTGCTTGTTCCTGATCACAGCTGTTTTATTTTCTGTTTTCTTTGTTGTTGTTTTAGAATTCAGGTCCGCATGTTAAGAGAGTCAATTTATATGCTTGCAAAATTCACTTGAACTCCATCAGCTGAGATAAATATGTAAGAATGTAGATGTTAGGGAGTGGAAATTTCTGCTTTAAGAGACTGATAAAGTTTCTGTTCAGGTGTCACAAAGAAGAGGCTAAATTAAATTCTTTTAATGATGTGTGTCTGAGGTTGCAAAATTGCTTACACCAGATCAACTTCCATGTACTTCAAGATGTCTGTGTTTCTGTTAGCTCATGTGTGTGCGATTGATTCCATACCCTGGTCAGATCAAAAACGCTTAGCATCAGAATGTGTTAGGTTCTTTTCCACTTATAAACTGTCTTCTACAACAAACTGACCTTTCTCTGAATAGGTCAACAGCTTACAGAGCCCAGGGACCACCATCTGACCTATGTTACACTGATGAATTTCTAGAGTACCTTCACTGATGTCAGTACAGCTACTGCAGTATATGCTGGTGTGAGAGCACAAATTTCACTGGGAGCTGCCTTCAAGTATCTATATAAGTAGTTTACAAACTTTAAATCAATTTATTTCTTTTCAGAGGTAATTAATTAAACAAAGGTTTTAAATGTAACACTTACACCATACCAGGAAAAGCTAATGTCCAGGGTAGAGGAGATTGACTTGTAGGTGAAGAAATCTTCTAACCTTTAACCTTAGAGACTGCAAGTTGAGTTTGTATTGGAGCCAGCTGTCTACAGAGACAGTTATCAAAAACATTTTCCAAAGCTATGTGATTGCCTATGGTTAAACGGAGTCTACCTGTTTTCTATTTATTTCATAGTCTCTGGAAGCAGAAAATAGCAATGGAAATTCTGTTTTAAAAAAGGAGCATAAAATGAGTTTGAATTAAGAATAGGTTTTACTGACAGACTACATTATGTCTGATTGGTGGAAAATTGATGTTACATGTTAGTTGACAATTTTTCTTTCATTGAAATTAAAGAAATTTAGGACACTTTCAAACAAAGCTATGTTAATTCTCTGGAAGTGCACTTGTCTGCCTTGAGGGACCTTCAGAAATGTCTATTTATGATAAACACCTTCAAGCATAAAGTTTTCAGGCATGTAGAATGTTAGCAACTATAAAGGAAGAACACGTCTGTTTAATTCAGATCATTTTCCAATTTACATAAATGAAAGGCTTGCATTTTTTTCCCCTCAAGATTCCAATTTTCAGTTCTTTATTGCATGAAAACAAGCAAACAAAAATACTGAGATGTGTATTTAACACCAAACTCAGGGCAACAGGCCCAATCTTGCAAAACCTGCTAGTCTTGGCTTTGTGTGACACTGCCATCAGTAAGTCCTCCCAGGTAGTTAAATTCAGTCCAGATTCAGCGTTAGATCCCAGGTAACTTATATTATTTCACATCCATTTAGGACTGTTGTGTTGTGTTGTTTTAGACCTTCTGCCAGTCCGATGTCTGGTTTGAGAGCAATGAGGAGCAGTGGCTAGGTGGGAGCTATACAATCGAGCAGACTGAGGGTGCATGCCAAATGACTGTTCTACCATATATCTCCATACCGATTTATGTAATGCACATTTTTTTTGTTGTTTTGTTTTATTTATCCTTTCAAAACTGTAGCTTCTTATTCCTCACCTGTTACCCTTCATTGTTCCATAGACTATGAATCTAAAACCTAGAGCAGACCATTGAACTCTCTCCCACACACTCTGTCTGTAGGTGTGTGTGTGTGTATGTAGGAAGCAAGAAACAAATACTTTTCAAGTTGTGTAACTGTCCTAAGCACAGATGGGAATGGTCAGGTTTAAAGCCTATGGAATGGGCTTAAACCAGGTTGCTCCAGTAAGCAATATTTAACATAGTTTGCGGGGGAGATATAAAGAAGATTATTGGATGATACTGCATAAAATGAGCTAATGAAATGCCTTTAAATGCTCAGGAAATTGATGTGTTTTTCAGGTGAAGGTCATTTTGTGAACATAGACATCTGAAGCAATGGTGATGGTAGTAGTGAAGCAGCTACAGTGTCATCCTTTCACTCCTTGGATTATGCTTGATAGCACTGAATACTTTGCAATGGATTTTTCTCACAGATCCAATACTGTCTATGACAAAGCAGGCATGAAGTAAAGGCCCTGTTTCTGGATTTTTAAACCCAAAGTCTCTGAGCAGCTCATTTAATATCAGCTCAAGTTTCATCATGGTGTGTGTGTTTACTGGACTTCCTACAAAAGAGAACGACTATATTAGAATGGTATTCTGCCATGTCCCATGCTTAATTGATCTCTTCTATGAGTTGAACAAGTATGAAGGCAGAAAGTGCAAGGGTGGAACTCTTCAGCCAATAAGGAGCTTATTCATTTCAGTTAAATCTATGTTGGGTATCTTTAGATAGAATATCCGTTGTGATTCCCAAATAGGAAGTGTAACTATGAAACTACACTGTGTAGTGTTTTGGTCACTTAAATTCAGAATTCAGGTTTCATAGGTACTGTGGGATGCGCTAATAAACTACATTGAAATAGAGTGCTCCCAGACTTTACAAGTGAGCATATAGAGCTTTAGACAGAGGATATATATGAACAAATGCCCTTACAGGAAAATATAGAGTAAATACTGAAGTAAAAAATATAAATGAGACTCTGTGCTAGAGTGTTAATTTTTCTTTTTTTTTTTTTGCACTGTGCTAGAATATTGTTGAACCATCATGGAGGCTTAGGCAAAGGTGTGGCTCCTCTAAGGCAGAGGTAAAAGTATTACAAACTATTTATTGTTCTGGGGACGAAAACTGGTTTGCTCAACGTAGTGGCAGAAAAATACTGAAGAAATATATTTTGTGTTTATTTAGACAGTCTTTACATATAGTGTGTTCTAAAATTAGGCAAAAATAAGTTCCAAATGATGTGGTATTTCTTAATGCTGGTGAATGACTTCCATTTCTTGGCACCACATATCTAATAGCCTCACAATGCCTTAGTAGAAATATTATACAAATATAATCCAATAAACCAAAATTCAAAACTAAAGAGCCAATAAAACTGAGATAAAAGCACTTAATCCCATGACCTTTTAAAGTGAAACATGGAGCAGAAATTACCAAAGTACAGCATATTTCTTGCGCGTTCAGTTTTCTTCATTAGGTACAAGCTTGTGTGTTTATTCATGCAAAGTTGAAGTAATAACAAGAGTTAAGCAAATAGGGTATGGTAAATTAAAGGATGTCTTTTTTTTTTCCCAGCTAAATGTCTTTGAACATATAAGATTAGCTGACTTTTATTTATTTATTTATTTATAATTTTATTTTGACCTATTATTTCCTTCAATATGATCCTTTTGAGGATCTGTGTAACTACAATGTTCTGTATGTGAACGTTGTCTCAGTTACTGTGTTGTGATAGTTTACAGTCATGGTAGTCATAGAAATGTGTGCAGAAGCTTCTAGCTCCTTGCCTTTTTTTCTAATCTAGTGTAAGACAGCTGTAAGAAAGAAACCAGGCATCCGGTCTTATGTAGTGTTTTGCGAGAAGACCTTGCGTTGTTTTTTAGCTGCCTACTGCATTACTGGACTTATTTATTTGACACAATACTGCTTTGGACTGTGGTTCATCATCTTGGAGTATGGGTCCAAGACTTTGAATCTTGCTACATATGTCCATGTAGACAGCCCTCTATTAATTAATGTGATTATTAATTATGCGGCCATTTAAAGCCTAGAGATGCCACCAAAATTTTACTGAAGTGCTAATGTACTTAGGAAAACTTCAGGAAGTCAAAGACAAAGGCTCTTTTCTTGGTGTGCGTGCACCTAATTCTCTTCACCTGCCATCAACAACTCACCGTGATCTAGATGGTAGTGCTTCTTAAAATCTGTTTAAGTGTACAGCTATCCCTCATCTTCATGGATATTGTACATACATGTGTATTGGCTTGTGTTATTTTACTTTATTCAGACAAGAGTATATAGATATTTATCGTTAAACAGAAATATTTTCTGCCCTCTGCAGTATTACAAGAATAGTTTCTTAACTTTATCTCCAGAGAACAACCAACCAGGGAAACATATTGTTATCATTTTTTTTAATACTGGCAATCTGGAAAGGTAGATATTGTTCTCTGTTACTGCACTTTGTCAGCACAAATATGGTATAGACTTTATTAATGTTTACAATATAAGCCCTAATTTACTTATGTGCAATTACTGTAGCAGTTTCTGAAGGCAGCCAACTGAAATCCAGGATTTCTGTTCTTGCCTGAGATATTACTAATTTGTCTCTGAAAAACAAAACAGGATTGCTTGTAAGCCTCTTTGTCAATATTTTAATTGTACATTATCAGCCATACACTGGTCAATCCAGTATCAAACTGCATACAGGATTTAAGGAATATTTGAAAGATTAAGGTTATTAGAGAGAAGATAAGTTGGTATGATGCTCTGTTTAGAAGTAAGGATTTCTGATGAAGGCTGTCTCATACCAATGACCAGTGAGCAGCAATGGAGCAGTGAGGAGTGTGTATATATATATATATATAAAATGCATATTTCTGTATTTGCATATGTATTTATTTATAACATATGCAATTACTACAGATAAACATAATGCCTTATAAAATAACCTCCAGTTAAGTGGAGAGTTTCCTCACTAGTGTGGATCAAAAACTAAGGTCACAGTTACGGTGAATGTTTTGACTTTCTTTGGGGAGTGAGATTGAGCCAAAACCTGAACTTTTGACCTGTGCTGTGTCTTATGGTCAATGACATCTGTGAGCTTGTTCCTGTTTGTTTTCCTCTGATAACAGACCTGTGTATTGTAGCTGCTCCAGAAGGAGGACATACATCAGAGGATAAAAAAGTGATGAAATCCAGGTTTTACTCCCTACTGTAAAGTGACCTTTGAAAAAGTTCATCATTTGGAGCTGTACTATCCATTGATTTCTACTAATGTATTTTTATCCTTTGTAGCACAATGAAAACTCTGTGGAATTTGATCCTGTAATTCACGCAGGTGTTCTAATAATTCCCACTTAATAAGGGCAAAACTTCTGTCTTTGCTTACTGAGAAAATATGCTGGTTATTGTGGAACCAAAGGAAATGCAGAGAGAGAATAGATTTGTTAGCTGTGTTGAATCTTTGATTAAAATGTGCTAAATTTGAGAAGATTCTATTTTATAATTAATTAGTGTTTCCTCCAGATACAATTTGATAAACCACAACTAGTGACTGAAATTAACGTTAAAGAAACAGTAGCAACAACAACAATAAAACAATGAAAATAAACAAACAAAGGGGGGAAAAAACAACCTCAAGTCTGAGCATTGCAAAAGGTGAGACTGGCAAGCAAATGTGTTCAAATGTGCTTCTGTTAAAATGGTATTTTATCATTTAGCTTATGAAAGGCAACTTCTTCTCTTAGGCTACCTTTATGCAAGGAAAGAATTGTTGCAGTCTCTAGTGTGTAGCCTCCAGGCTGATAAATTCAGCAGCTCAATGAGTGGGTGACAGAAAGGTCATCCAACTGACAAACTGTCCTATATATCTTTACAGATATGTAACACATTGATTGACTGCTAAAATAGTTATTAGTTGTGATAGAAACCGTATGTCTTCTTACTTCAGGCTATGAATTCGTCAGGTACAGGTGACATATATAGTTATCTGTAGCATCACAAGCCCAGAGATGAAATGACTGAACGAAGTAGGGCTTCATTTGGAATGTCGGGAACATACCAAAAAGTTCAGTAATTCATTCAGTGTAGCACACAGAATTGTAAAGGCTGCTTGAAACTCATACAAATGAGAGAAACTTCCTTGGCCTGTGGGATAGGATTGTAACACTCGTCTTGCAAAATGTCCTTCTTTGAGATATCTGGTATATTGTCTTTTGACCAGGCAAGTACCCGTGAAAGAAAAGATTCCTTTGGAAGTCTTAGGCGTTGTTGTTTGCAATGGTGGTCCCAGCATTGCAAAGAAAAATATTTTGAAACTGTCTGTTCCAGAAAGCTACAAAGAAAATGAAGTGGTGGGTAGCTATTTCCTCTTCCATCTCCTAACTGTCTATGGAATCCCTAGCATGAATATCAACTTGATAGCTGGGACTGTGAATATTTTCTTGCAAGTATTTTATCAAACATATATATTTGTATGTATATGTTCAGCAGTTAATCTCCTCTTCATTTGTTTCAAGAGAAAAGTCTTAAATATTTTCTTGTTGAAAAGCAAACACTTAAGAAATAATATTCCATTTCCATTTCAACTATTAGAGGGGTCTGCCTAAGTTCTAACCCTTTCAAACTAAACCCCTCACTTTCGCATGCTTACTCAGTAGAAGAGTAGAAGTCTCCAAACTTTGAGATTCACCCAGCAGTTGTTCCTATAAAAATACATTTTTTTTTTTCACAAAATCTTGGCAGCCATTTGAATTTTTCCTATGAAGTAAAATGGAGTTACTATGAAATGTCATAATAAATCTCACCAAGTTTCCAGATAAACTTGTCAAGTTAGAAATCTCGTTGTCAAGAAAAAAAATAAAAAATTAATGCATTTCCCATCCATAATGACTAATTTTACTGAAGCCATCACTTTTTGGAAGTAATTTCAGTCATCATGCATTCTGGTTACTTTCTTGTTTTGCCTGAGCTGCTTGACATACCAAAATATGTTACACTTGGGTTTCCAACTGCTATATGCAGAATTTGTATCGTTTCAGTACAGTATCTTTTCAAAACAGTGCTATGGTATACGGTTGTGCTGCCTCATTCCCCTCATACGTCCGGTTCCTTTAAAAAGGACTGAGAATCAGGACCCTCAAAACTTTGCACGAGCCTTTTATTTCAAATAAGCTTGAATTGTATTTACAATGGCCTTATGAGCCATTCATCATTATTAACATTGTTTGAAGCTGCACTGTTCCTCCCCTTTGTTTTCAGTGAATTTCTTTCCTGTGGAAAATGCTAGATTGACAGCCTTGAAAACTGAAATCCCACTGTTTATCTTCAAGCTGCAATAGGATAGTCAATGACAGCACAAACATCCCTTCTGCCTCATCAATATGCCTGAAGTGTGAGCGAAGGTAGTTCAGTCTCCATGGCCATTAAATCCTGTTGATTCCATCAATAAGGATGCCAGTTACTGAAAGATGTCATAGTGACTTTGTGATCCGAATGACTGCTCAAAAGACACTAGATTGAGACGCCAAATTCATCTCACATACTTCAACACATATACGATGGTAATGGCTTTCATTCTCAGTGAATCTGGGATGGATTCAAAAAGGCCTCTTGGATTTAAAGCTTTCTAAAATTCAATAACCATTCCCCTGAGCCACACAGTCCTTTCACTTACTCGAGAAACTTGTTCATGTTTTTTAACAAGTTCCTTTTCATGTATGAGGTCTTCATTGTTTTCAGTAGCTTTCTAGCAGTAGGAGATAGGATCTGTGGGGCATGCGAATAAGACTACCGAAAGATTTACTTGAATGTAAAAAGCTGCATACCATCTGCTACTACTTGCGTGCATTTGCTTTGTGCTGTTAAGCAAGGTGCAGGTACCTGTCTTTATACTCAGTTCTGACCCTGCTTCTGTCACCAACAGGGGGTTGCAAAAGCATAACAAAATATAAGGAGAGTGGAATGGATTTGGGTAGCACTCAGCAAAGTCGTCTTGCTTCCTGCCTCAGTTTCCCTTACTAGAAACTGGGGAGAGCAATGCTTAGTAAGAAGATTTTAAAAATGGATTGGTCTATACTTGTGAGTTTTGTCTAGCATGTAAATGTTAAGTATTACTTCCACCTAATTCAGCTATCCACTAGTAGATTAAAAAATAAAAGGGAGATTTAGATTTTTAGCTGCGAGAAGCCACTAGAAGGTGGTGTAGACAGTATGCTGTCTTGTTTTGTTCCAGAATGCTTTCTTGAAAGAGAAATATTCTTGGAAAATTCAATGTACAAGGAAAAGCAAAGTTTGCTTCAAGAAAAGCCTGTAGAAAACATATAAGCTTCATTAGTTATCAGACAATATTTAACTGAACTAGTACGCTGAACAGATGCTGTTCAAAGAGTGCTTTTGTCTAACAATCATTTTGAGCATGGAGAAAAAGAAAATGAAGAAAAAATGTAGGAAAGTTACCTGTGAAAAGGAAACACATATTCAGCCTAAAATAAAAGACTTTCCTGCCATCCCAAGGCTTCCATATTCAAGGTGAGTGTTAATGGTATATATGCACAATCTTTTCACTGTCAGTGAAAGACTTTTGTAATTCTTGGAAATTAACTTTTGAATTAACTGTGACTCATTTTGGGGGTGGAGAGGTGGGGGTGTACATGCAGCTGGTCAGACCAAGCGACAGGGACGGAGCTGGGGACACTGACATGCAGTGTGAGACAGCATTGATCATAAGCTGCTGCTGGCCACACCTTTAGTTTCAGATGTTTTAAAACTCATCCATCTTGTAGCAGTAAACTGAGTACTACCAGCATGGAAATAATTCAGCTGGGATCAATGCCAAATTTGGCTGCTAGTTCGTAAAATTTTCAGTGTAGTTAGTCTCTGTTACTGGGACCCTTCCATTAAGGCATCATTGTATGTTAAAGCCGAGTCTAGCAGAAGTTGTGATTTGAAGCTGTTCTCTGCAAAGTTGTGGGCAACTTGGAGGCAAGCAACACTGACACTGTGCTAATGAATGAAGAAATTGATACAGTTTCTTCCCCAACAGAAGCTCATTAAATTGGTTAAGCAATTAGAGAGCTTTGCTTCTGTGCTTGTTGGGTTGGGGGCTAGTCTCTTCCTGGACACATGCAGTGCTTACAACTTGTCCTGGGAGACACAACTGGAAGAACCACCCCTGGCTCTGCACACTCCAAATTGAGATGGGATGATTCATGCCAGCTGAGGATCCCTGCCCCAAGGACCTGGTTCTGCTCCCATGAACTCAGTGTTAAAAGTCTTACTGACTGCTGTGTAAGATCTGATCTCAACTGCAGCAGAGACAACAGGGAAAGTTGTGGTTATAGCTTTGTACATGGGTTGCATACCGCAATATGTTGTACAGTTCTTTCTAGGGCAGTAGCACTTCGTTAGTATATATCATTTCCACTCTTAAAAGTTCTCCCCCATTCTTAACCTTAAGCTATATATAAATTTTGTTAAACAAATGTATAGAATCGACATTAATATAATCAGATCTGTGCCTTAAATAATACATTTTTTTATTGTAAAAATCACGCATTTAATTTATGGCCACTTATAAATTATTTATTACTAATCAGTAAATGATCAGCAGGCATTTTCCCCTTAGTTATTTTGGGCAGTGTTGAGTAGTACGGTAAGAACTAATGCATGTTATAATGTATAAGTCCTATGAAATAATGGATAGCATCCTCTAGTAACGTATTTTAATATTATTTATACATGCCTCTCTCATACGTTATACAGTAGAGCTCCTTGCAATAATTTTACTTGAGAAAGCAATGCCTATACTCATTATGCATGTGTCCAAAATTGTCATCTTAGTTTATAGTGATGCTGGTATTTGCTATTTACCTTTTTAAAACATTAATGCTGTTTGCTTCATCACTGTCTGGACCAGTCTAATAGAGAAAGAGAGCAGCTCTGCCCGAATCCTGAAGTGCAGGCAGTAGGCGGGCTCCCTGTGCCAGTGTGGAGCCCCACCAACACCAGTGGGAGCACACAGATGTGCAGGACCCTCAAGGACTGGTTGCACTGCTGGAGGCTGGCCTGCAGAGAACTGAGAGGATGTAGTGTAACCAATCCAACAGGGACTCAGATACAAAGCTCAACTTCTAGCATTTCACAGTGAATGCAACCAAACAGATAGCTCTGCTTTATGAATTGGATTGCCATGCTCCTATCTCTCTTTTTTTTTTTTTTCTTTTTCATCATAAAATGCACGGCTCTAAATGCATTAAAAGGAATAAAATCTCAAAGTTCAAAGCTTTTCCAGAGTACTTGCTTATTTATTGTAGGTTTGTAACAGTTTGTTGAGTACACCAAGTTATTTAAGCTGTGCCCCTTGTAGTAAATAATATATATATATATATTTGGTTTGTTAAGTATCAAAATAACATAGAATCATTTGGCTTCCTTTTTAAAATGCACCTTTAAAAGCCACTGGTAGAGTATTCCTATTGATTATTCATTAGTATCTATGTGGCAGGTTCCTAGTAAGGAAAGATAAATAATTTTAATGAAAATGCAGTGACAGAAAAATAAACAGAATTGAACACTTGGTATTTTAATGACTATATTTTCTTATGGCACTTCATGGGCACTTTTAAGCTGACTTCACGTGGAATATGGTCAGTCCAATAACTGCCTTCTGCAGATGTACTCAGTACAATTGCAGACAACTTAGGTAGCCCCGTGACTGATAGTGCGTGGTATTCTGGGCTTGCAGTACAATACTCAGTGATGATACATAATGATGCTTCTCTGTACTTGTTTCAGATCTGGGCTGTAGTTTGTAACAGCAATAATACATAAAGGCACTCTTTTAAACACTTTCAAAATATGTCTCAAAATGATGCAACCCTAAAATGGGACTTCTAAAATGAGGTACCAAGGTAACAGCACAGTTTGACTGAGGAGTTTGCACTTCTGAAGGTTTATCTGTATCATGCCACATGGTAGGCTGTTATTAGCTTGTCTAAGCACTAACAAACCTACATTGAGTGGAAATTATTTGAATTCATACAGCCAGGAGCTGGCAAAGAGAGCCCACGTTTGTCTATACCCTATATTTTCAGTTTGGAATTTCCCCTTCTTTCTTTCCTGGTAGATCTACTATGCATGGGTTTCTGAGAAATACTCTATCATAGAGTTCAGTTTAATTTCCCATGGATAGGTGTCCATCGATGGCTCAACTGTCTCTTCTTGTACGCAAACTGACACAGCAGTATGAAGAAGTAGTTATGATATATATTATTTAATTTTTTAAGTATATACTTCATTGTCATATCTAAATCTTATTTAGGTATTTCAGACTATATTAAAAAACTACACTAAGTGTTCTTAAAATTGTGGATGAAATAATGTTTTTTAAGAGATCGCTGCTATAAAAAGTGTGTGTGTGTCTTTCAATTAGTTCTCATTATGCTTTTGATCAATAAATGTTCTAACAACATAGCTTTTAAAACACTGCTTTGCAGTTCTCTGGTTTTGAGGATTGTGTCAGATTTCAAGTGGAAGGAGATGGTTTGAAATTTTGCTGGCTTTAATTCTGTTCTCAAGGGGAGAAAAATGCAGGCCTTGAGATTTAGTAGTCTATTTTTCTCTTATTGTGGCTTCCAATTCTTTTGTGTGTGTTCAGCTTTCTTGTTTCCACTGTATCTCTTGCAGTGGAATGATGGTAATTTATACACACCTGTTCATTGTATGCTCAAGGTTTTTTTGGTTGGTTTCTTTTTTTTTTGGCTTGTTTGTTTGTTTCTGCCACATTTTCTTTGGTTTTATAATAAACATAAAGTTTCATCTCTCTGTTCCTTTTTACTATTTTCTCTAAATTTTTGACAGTGAAGCATTTTCCCAAGATAGCAGTGGGAATCCTCTGCAGGCTCTGGGAAAACAGTAGACGCAAACATGTGAAATTACAGCACTAGAATACAACGTTCTGTATGTATCTTGGTAAATATGAGTATATAAGTAAACTGAAGATTGAATACGATTCAAAATCTGCATTCTTGCAAGACGTATCTTCTGTATGAAATTTGGACATTTGAGATTTGCAAGGCATTAGAAGATTTTAAGATTAGAACATTTGAAGAAAACAGATGGCCTCATCTTATTTAATTTAATTAAATTTATTTAGTATGGAGAAGGGAGAAGGCTAACTGTCTCCAGCATAAAAGCTCTGTAAATACATTAGCTCCTGAGAAGCCTGCAATTTGAACACTGCCACTTTGCTTTTTAGATGAATTAGGTGTTGTCTTCTTTCATTCTATATAAATGGTGAGGCAGAATAACTTCTGAAGTTCTTTTAATACAGAAGGATGCACAGGTATTCAGCCTTGTATTGCAGGAACGTTACTATTTAACAGTGAAAGTGCAATTCAGACCTATCTTTCACCTTCATGTTGTCTTAGACAATCCCAAAGATCTATTTTCAATTCAAAAATATCTTCAATATAGAGTTACTTAACAGTATGAATGTCTCCCTCACCTTGCATGCATGATGAAAAGTATTGCACAATCTTGGATTGTGAGTTGGACTGGGTTCAGAGTGTGCAGAGGAGCATGTGTTATGTTTCTGTACTCCTCGTTATACCAGTCAACATCTACATGTTGACTTGTATTTTTAGATAACAACCTAGGGGAAGTCCTTGCAGCAGAGAATTATAGGTTTCTATTGCAATGGTTCTTGTTTCCTAATCTGTTTGAGATAAATTTCACACTGTTCTTAGCAAGGCAATGTGCACTCCACAGTTCAAGATTCTGTGCTGTAGTTTTCTTGTATCAGTTTTTCTTCAAGATGACTGTATGACTAGATCCTGTGTTGTTGTTTGTTTGTTTGTGTTTTTGTTTGTTTGTTTGTTTTTCTCATGCTTATTCCTAGATTCAGAAATGTTAAGAAGAGAAGAATACCTACAGTCTTCAAATCTGAGCTCCTCTGTGTGCGGACCATGATCAGGTAGTAGCAAAGCATATATTTTAAAAGATACTAAATTTCAAAACCCTTTAAGCAATGAGGGGAGGGAGGAATGTTTCCAAGGAGCTTCACACCTTCCATGGTAGTCTGTTACGGTGTTTAATTATCCAGAATAATTTTGAACAAAAATCAGTATACTTGGCCTCATTAATGTAAGCCAAAGACGGGCTTTTTTAAAGCAACCTCCAGACAGGATTTGTAAACATCAACTTCATTTTTATTTGGTACAAAGCACGTTAACAGCAGCAGCAGAGAGAGAGCTAAAATTTTACAAGTAGAGAATTAATCACAGCGGGTGATGACAGGCTGGTAAAGTGTCTCATTAGTAAAAGAATAACAAGGAGTTTAATGGAGAGTCAGTGTTTTGTAAGTATAATGGCCTGGGTTTTCAAAAGGGATTGGTGATTTGGGAATGCCTGTAGTTTTGATACCAATTCAAAACACCCACATTTCAGAAGGCATTAAAAACATTTTTCTGCAGCTGCTTTAAAGTTTTTTGAGGGTGATCATCTGCAGATCAGACTGTTGTATCAGTCTGAGAGAAAATTCTTGACTAAAACACTTAGTTTCACAGTATTTTAGGAGGCAACAGCATGGTTTAAGAGGCAGATTTGCAGCTGATATAAAATATCGTGTACCCAGACAACATAGAACAGTGCCAGATTACAGTAGCTGACATACAGTCCCTGTCGTAAACTCTCTGCAGTAGAAAAAGGCTGCATCATTCTAAGCGAAAGTTATATGTTATATGGAAAGTTAAACCTCCTCTCCACTCTGCAGCAACAGCACTTACACAATACAGTATTTTGGAAAGGCTGTATTCTAAACGTGCATTCTGCTTGCAACAGACGTAACTAATGCAAGATCTATTCTAGAAAAGGGCACAATAAACACAGCTGGCAGAAGCAGGAGACAAAACCATAAAAGACAAGAACAAGCCATAACTGAAATGGATGGATTGGAAACTGGAAGTTATGAGGATTGTTTTAGCTATTTTGAGGATGAGCCAGGAGTTTGACGGCAGGCATGCTGGGTAGTTTACTCTTGTTAAGTATAGCTAATCCCTTCTAGCAGATTATCTGTAAAAACATTTTTTTTCTCTTTAATCTTCTGTGATACACTTAAAAATATTATTTTGATTGGCCTTTAGTCTCATGAGTGCCTTTTCCTCAACTACTGAACATATAATTTATATAACCCTGTAACACAGTATACTGCAGGTAGGCATTTTATGGCATGTTTTATTTATATTTTACTGTTGATATGTGCCAGAATGGTGTTTCTGTTGCTTCCAATTTCACTCATCAGAGCAGGCAAGACAATGGGTGAAGTATCTTGAAATAACTATAGGCTAAATCACAAAGGGGATTTAAGCAATGTCTAAATTCTTTGAAGCCTGCACCTGGTATAATCTGTTCATAACAAGTTCAGAGACTAAATAATATAGGAAGAAGTATGCTCCAAAAAGCAATTAATGAAATGCAGTCTGTTAGTGCAAGAAAACCTCTTTTTTCTTTGATGACTTACACCTCCCACCCCCCGTAAATCTATCGAAGTCAAGTGAGAATTTTGATGCCACCTCCCAATCTACTGAAGTCACAGTGAAAAGATTTTAGTGTTCATTATATAGCCAAATTATTACTAGATGTTCAGTTCACAATAAATCTACTTAGGGTGCTTTGTTCTGATGAACTCATTTAAATGTATTATATTAAAAAATTACATTTTCAGAAGCTTCTGTAGACATTTCTTAATCGGTTGTCATGGCGATGTCACTGATTACAGTTTTTAATGTCCCATTTGAAGATTATGCACTACTTAATGATCCAAAAAGTAGGTCTAATTTCTTAAAAAAAAAAAAATAAATCTTTTCATGGAGTGAATTACAGAGGTTAGTCATAGTAAAAAAAAATAATGAAAAATGCAAATAATACAATGTAAAGGAAGATTTCCTTATGATGTTCTACATAAAGTACCTTTTTAATAAATATAGCAATAGAATAAAAGAGGTGCAATCACTAAAAATGTGGATTTGGGTAGCAGTAAAGAACACCTGAAATATCCTTGTGCAAGGACTGTCTTTATCTCTCCTTAAAATTACAAAATGGTAATGGTCTGGAGAGCATGTGAAATTACTTTATATTTAAAAAGAATTTGTTGTGGCATATTTCTCAGTTCCTGGCTGGACTGTCACTTTGATTTAGGTAGCTTTGGAAGCTGCAGGAGAGATCTAGCTGGAAATTCAGTTTCAGCTTCACCTGAGCGTGCTCCACATGTGGGGAAAAAAAATTCTCGTTACCTTTCCATCCTTAAAGGATAAAATGTCACTAGTCATTACTCTAAAAAGTTTAAAAGCATTCCTTTCATCAACAATATTTTAAATTTCAAGAAATATTTTTGTATACCTTTTAAATCTTTTTAGGTGTCGCAGACTGTAAAATTGCTTCTACACATGTTCTTACTGTCCATCCAGACAGTCAGAACAAGATACATAAACTTCCTGTTACAATGCTAGTTGCTGTTTTCTCCGATAAGGAGAACATAATTTTCTATTTAAAAAACAATTTTCATTTAGGTCCATTTCCAAAATATTATTTGAGAAAATTGCGTGGAACCCCTGTGAAGTCAATAGAATTTTAAATGACATAGGTGTGCATTTACATCAGTGTTTAGGTTTGGAGAAGCACTTTAAAGGTCATTTCCTGAATGTTTTCAATTACTGTGCTTTGGTTCACATCGTGTATAATCCCAAAGCACATGAACGGGATTCCATTCTGTTTAACCTAAACCAGCAGATCTCTTCCAAACTCTTTTGTGTGCTCGGTTCACACAACCTGGCTAAAGCTAGTCCTCCACAGTGAATGTGGCGTGAACATCAAGACCTCAGTAACAGCTGGTTTTGTCACCCAATCCTCTACTGTTTTGCTGTATTTGAATTGGCTATAACCAGTCTTCAGAAGAGATTCCTTCTGTCTTGCTTACAAAATGGGATCCATAACCGTAACGCTGAGTAACCTTTAATGTTTTTATTCTCAATAAAAGGTAGGTAAAGAGGTTGTATTAATCTCATTGAACAAATGAAGACTATGGGCAATGAAGGAAACAAAACCCCTTGATTCCCAGAAGCTCAGTGCCTTTTCAGAGGTCAAACCCAGGAAATGGAAGCATGGACTTTCCCTGTTAGAATATAGTACTCTACGATAGCTCTGATTATTCTTCCAACTCTTAAAATTCTCCTTATTCTGTGAGAGGAACAGAATTAGTATCATGTGTTCCGACTTCTATTAAACGAAACTTTTCTTATTGGGCTTATAATTTTTGCTGTAAAAAGAGAAAAAAAACAAGACAACACTCTGTCCTTGTCATCTGTCTTGGGCTCTCAGGTCCTTAGAGACATCACAGTGATCTTTTTTTTTTCTCAGGCCTAGTTGTGTGCAACAATTACTAACTTCCCAACTTCAAACCTGCTTACTATTCATGAACACCCATAGTGTGAATGTATTTATTGCTGCGTCCACAGGACATACCTCAGGCTACTTTACTTAAGATATGTTGAAGATAAATTTGTTAATAGGGAATATAGGGCAATTTTAATTTCATACTTTTTTCTTTTGAGAGGATGGTCTTTACAGTTTGCAAAATTTTTCCTTTATTATTTTTTTTTCAGATGTTGCATTTAAATTCACAGCTTGAGCAAACAGTTTCTTTTTAAAAAAGATGTTTGCAGATCAGGCCTAATCTCTTGTTACAAAATCAGTACTCGACTGCATTGTAGCAGGTTGGAACTTAGCTCTCTCATCATAGTTGTATAATAAAAATTGTGTTGTTACCTCATCTGAGCTCCATGACTTGCATGTTTGGCAGCACGTTTTGTGTCTAGTATTTAAAGCTAACCAGGTCTCCAAACAAATAACTGTCCTGATAACCTCCAAAAGTTTTATTAATGTTTATCCATGATGAGTGCAAGTACTATGTAAAATAAGTAAAGAATAACACCACAAATGTCTTTTGAGAGATATTAGAAGGGAGTCAGAAGAGAAAAACTTATGAAAGTTGCATGAGCTGTGTATTATTATGCATATGCTACAACAGCCAGAACATTAAATATCTGTAGCTCTATTGCAGCCACAAATACTATGTTTGGTGTGTAAGAAGTCTGGACTGTAGAAAGAAAGTGTTTTTATTCAGTAAGAGGTTTAAAGATAAAACCCTTCAGAGCTGAACCTAATTGTCCTTTGAGGTATGTGTTAAGGTCAAAGCTGTACTTGATGGTAATTATAGTTACCTTCCCATGAAATCTTTGCAATTGTACTAAAACAGTATAAAAACTCCTGAGCTTTTACTGTTTTTACTGCAGACAGAAATAGTGTTCCTTCTTTCTTTACAGTACATACTGCTAATTTAAAAGATCATTGTATGTTATTCTTTAGGTGGTTATTACCGCAGTTGAACCAATATCAGTAAAATAAACTTCACAAAAAACAAGTTAAAAGGAAATACTAAGAAATAATATATTTTTTTAAAATGGTTATTCTAATCAGGAGGCCATCCTACTTAAAAACCCAGTAAAGAAATGAAACACCTCATTATTTTTTTTTTTTCAAAAGGCAGCCATCCTTTATTGGGATTCAATGCCCTCATAAAGTACTTCCCTCAGTCATTAATGGGGAGAAAAGCTGCCACATACCTTTGCATGTTCTTGCAAAAACTTTGCACATTTTTTTTGTAGTGCAGGATCTGCCTGAACAACAGTCCTTTTTAATAAAGCAAATAAATGTAACACAGCAAAATACTTCTCACTAACCAGTCTCCCTGGCTTTCAATTTTCTAGAAATGTCAATTTTATCTAGAAAGCAAACAAGAAAGGAAAAGGAAGTAAAACAAACCCCAGAGCTCCCATTTGCATTCCGCTTTGTTTACTGCTTATAGGGCTGAGACTTCCAGGCTCTGATAAATAATCCACCTTTTTGTAAGCCCCCAAATCTGCTGTTTCACTTTCAGCTTCAAGTCTGCATAAATTCAGTCACTATTTCCATCCTTTTTACCTTCTCGTTCTTGTTCTGCAAAGTCACGTTGCTATGAAACATTGTACCATTTCTGTTGATGTGAAAGTGTCTTGATGGTTGTCAGCACTTAGTGGTAGAGCGCCAGGGTTTGTCCCCTCAACAGCCAGCATGCTCCCTACTGTGTCTTGTCTAGAAATCCTTCCTGCCTTTCTTCATTTTGGCAATTAGCTTCCTATCTCCTTTGGCACATCATCGCAATCCCCTAGGCTTCCTCAGGATGATCACTTCTATTTTGTGGCCTGTGTCCCTCAAATTATTATGTAGAAGCATTCTATTGAAAGTATTTCTATTTCAGTTAGCTTTAGGAGAATGTTTTTGAATGAGTCGATTTCTATACGCTTCATCGTAGTGCCGTTGTTAAGCATAGTTAAAAAAGAAATAGATGTAAGATTACAAATAATTGAATTTTAAGTCATCTCATTTCTTTAGCATACTTTGACTTAAAGTTTTTTCTTTTTTTAGTTAACCTATTCTATCTGCATTTGCACTGAATCAGACAAATTCCAGTGTTCCAACCGGCCTCTCCGTGGACCATTCACAGATCCTTCATTTTCTCAGCCAAACTTAAAGGTAAACATTCCTTCTGTAGAAATGTTTGGTCCAGTCTGTATATATGCATATTCAGCTTCACTTCTTTCAGTAGCTGGGGCTTTTTTTTGAGGAAAGTTAAGTCCCATAAGAACAAAGGAAATTTTGAAGGGTAGACTATATAAAAAATGTTATTAACAGTACACAGCAGAAATATAATTTAAATGCTTTCTCTGCTCATGACAACAGATTGCGTATTATATATTTATTACCATTTACCTGCTATAACTGCAATCCTCATTTGTTCACAATGATGGTATATTTACAGTCATGCAATAGCTTGTTTAGGCCAAATATAGGTCATTACATTTCTGTGAAGTACTCAACACTTTGTGGCTTTATATGCTGACCTCTCCTCTCTTGGCTTAAATTATTTCATACTAACATATGCAAATTTTCCCTTTCTCTCTCTCCCCCCCCACCTCCCCCCCACACCCCCTTTATTCCTTCATCTAACTGATGGAATTTTAATTCATTATTGTAGACTGAGTGACATGCATTCACTCTAATGGTCAAATGATTAGCTCTTCAGGGTGGCATAAAGGATGATAAAACACATATATTTATCTGTCATTGAATATTCAGAAAAGATCATGATCTTACATACAGTTCAATAATAAGATACATGATAGAAAGTTGATTTTCCCTCTAAACTTGAGACACTTTCCATACTGGCATTCAATTTGATTAATGTTTACATTAACTGCAATTTATTGGTCACTTGCTCAGCAGAAGCTTTCCAAAGACAGATTATATATGCTAATGCATTACTATTTACATCCCCATAAAACATCCACAGATTACAAATTGCAAAATGCAGGACTAATTAACACTGATCAGCAGACATGTATGCTGATGTGATATATTGGTAAAACCTGATTTTCAGCTTCTTTTTGTCAGAATCAATGTGTTAACCGTCATTCTGAGGAACGTCTGAGCGGACATTAAAACACACCAGTAAGACCCTATTCATATATTCAGACTTGTTTTTCTATAGACCTAAATAGTTAAAGATAGGAATAAGTCTCAGAGGCATCTACTTTGAAAATCAAATACCATTTACCTAACCGTGTAAGTAAAGACATACCGGTAAAGCAAACCAAGGAGAATATTCACAAGACTGATTCACACAGCCCAAGAAATACATTTCAGTATAGACGAAAACTGAAATCTTTCTTTTTTTACATATTGTTCCTAGATATTTTTAGTGTGATAAGAATAGGAGATATGATAAGAAGGAAATCACAACATAACTAAAATCAAGAAGGAAAAAGTTTAAGGCAATGAGTGCATTCAGAGATCATTATGTGTATAGTACATTAGAAAAGCAATAGCTTCCATTTCTGGTAAAGGAAATGTATCAAAGAAAAAACAAAAACAAAAACAAAAACAAACACACTTCATTCTTGTTTTGCTCAAGTACATTTACACACAAGTGCACCATATGCTAGTGAGCAGCAAGACTAAGGCAGATGTGAAGGTTTGTGAGAAGAACACACAGGAAAGAGAAATTAGCATGAAGAAGCCGGCTGATCTTTCTCACAGCCCATAATCAGAAAGGAAAGTGTCATTCCTGTTTACTCCTAGGCAGTGTTAGAAAACGAATAGCATTAAACATTCAGCAACATTATTCCTTTTATATGTCTGCATAAATTTTTAACAGTTGTGATGTCCAAAATAATTTGTGTAAGATTTAAAGCTAGGAAATGTGTTCATTCATAATACACCTTAGCCAGTCAATCCAATAGATACAGTTTCTGAGTACTGCCCTTAAAGCCTGTATTGGACTATATTTGAATGAATTGAAAATTAAATTTTATATTTGTGCCAACTTCCTTCACAATATAAGAAGTTAGTTAAGTTTTAGCCTACTAAAAGGAGCCCCAGAAAACCTCTGCCTCTTTTGTCAGATACACCTTTGCCAGCACGTGTGCACTCACACCTACAACTACCTTCTTTTTGTCATCACTGGTGATATGAGATATATTTCATATACATATATATACTAATAACATATTTACATACACATATTTAGTAAAATGCATGTATCTCATTTTAAGTTGTCATTCCTGAGGAATGCCATTTCAAGTGTGTTGATACAGTAAGTCCTATTGTTAGTGCTTTTATGGTCTCACATCAATCTGTACCTCACATACATACCAGTCCAGTCTTCAATCTTCCCACTTTCCTTGATGTTTCGTCTCCATCAACTATAAAAGTCTTTCAGATGGTAGAGGAACATGTCATATTTTCTCATCTGTTGTGAACAAGGTTCAGGTCATCCATGCAGTCTGTTCAGCTACCATAATTGCTTCCTCTTAACAGGTGGGGAATGCTTTGCCAGAATATGACAGTAAAGGAAGTAGATTCATGAACTTAAAGAGCTTTTCTCTGCCTAGTCTGATCTCCAAGCATTTCAAATTTTATTAACCTCTTCTATTATCTGATTTATTATTCTAGTGCATAATATCTTACAAGCAATGTGGTTGGACTATCAATAAATGGCTCTGCTATTAGAAACAAAACAAGACTGACATAAGAAAAGAGAGATCTGTCTTTCTTCTCTGGTCAAAAGGACAAAATAAGGCAACCTGACTCATGTCCTTGGCAACTTTGCTACCAGAATTTCCTTCTAAACGTTCCTGACTGCAGTCCCCCAATATTGACAAATGCTTCAGCTGCAAAAGGGCTGTTAGCTTCAAAATGAAGTATTTTCTTGAAAACAAACAAAAAACATACAGAGTATGTAAATACATATTTTATGCATTAAAAATTTTAGGATTCAAATGGCTTCAACTTTCCAACTTCTGGTGAGACCTCTATAGTACTAACTTAGTGTGCAAGTTCATATTTCTATACAGGATAGCATTTGTTCCAATCTAACCTTCTCACATAGAACATTTCTATAGGTATTTCAGTTACTGAGTTTAAATTTTTCTCGTGATCCACAGTATGGAAATTATACTGTAACCACAGATATTTGTCTGGAAACCGGTATAGTATTAGTGTCATCTGCTGATTTTTGTCTTCTGAGTTCACCCAAAGTGAAACAATCATTCTGGAAGAATATGCAGTACGGATATTAGATTAATCAGTTATGTATTTGTCAAGAAATAAAACATAAAGGAATATATGCCCTGAATATTTCTACATTTAATGAATAAATTATGGAAACAATTGCAGTTGCTCGCAGAAAAGAAAATCTTACTCAAGCATTTACAAGTACTTTATTCAACCATGTTGTAGATATAATGCCCCCTTCCCCTTCTGTTGTACTTCACCAACAACCAAACTAAAAGGTTTTGTGCATCTGTTCTTTTCCTTGGGCCAGACAACAGTAAGGGAAGGTGTGTGGGGAGATATTTCACAGGAAAAATAAAATCACCCATTGTCCTAATTGAAAGAAAAAATAGCTTTTCTGAATTATCCAATGTAGTTTTTGAAAGTAAGCGAAGAAATTGAATTTTGAGTCATGCCAATATTTGGTTGTTTGGAAGCAATGAGGGTATAGCAATAATAATAATAATTTAATAAGCATCCAAATATATTCTGATTGTTTATTTATTTATTAATTTACTACTTGGGAATTGGCTAATAGGGAGGGTAATGCGGATTATGTAATGGATCACTTCGCTACTCTGGAATAGCACAGCCTAATGGGAAATGCATGTAGCTTCCTGCATAAATTGAGGAAGAAGGAAAACAATTTCTTTGCCAGGGTCTCAGAAACAAAAGTAAAGAAAGCTTCATCCTTTTGTGCTGCAGTACAAGTTTACAGGGAGTCACAATGCATTCTTCTAAAGAAATGCTACTGAAAGCATATCTTGATTTCCATGGCAGTCAGACCACTACAAAGCTGCACCTATTTTCTTCCTAGTACTCTGCACTTAAAAGTGTGTGGCTGAAGTTGAACACTGCCAATAGCAGGTCCTTCTTAGCGAACAGCATTTTATATCAGAAGTTGCATACAGGAATGACAGAACTGTATATCCATATTAGGTGTTCATATGCCTTCAGATCCCATAGACCAGTTTAATGTTATATTAAGGCTCCTCAATATGGATAAGAAGTATTCCAAGAAATATTTTTTCATATAGATATGTAGCATCCTTCTTCACTGATGCAGAACAACTGCCTGCAGATCAATGAAAATCTGCTGTTTTCACCCATTGAAGAGATGTAATATATTTGTCTCCGCTCCTAACTCAGATGAAAAAATCTCTCATGATATATTTTCCTATTAGTTTGTTGGCATAGAGACAAATACCCCGTAGAAGTACAAAAAAGTGCCTGTGATAGTTAGGAAAAAATTCCCTAAGTTGTGTTAGTGCTAATAATTAAAATATAGGAAGCTACAAGTCAAGAATATGAAAGCCAGAAATGAATACTGATTTCTCTTAGTTTTAGGCCTTTGAAGTACTTTTAAAGTACTTTTGATTAATCTGAACTCATACAATTAAAGAAGCTCATCATACTGCATCATGCAGTGTTCAGATGCCCTAACTTTTGAATGCTTGCCTCTGTAGTGTTAATAGAGCATTAACATAACATGTTTAGACACATCTGAACATCATTTTTAGTTAATAATGCAGTAATTGTTTTGAAAATAGTATGTAATCACAAACTCTATATAATCTATTTGTAACATTGGCTAGAAAGTCTCTCTTGAAGCTTGCAAAAGTGTCAGATAGTTAGTATGCCAGAGGAAGCCACCTATGACTGAGTGTGGTACAAGCTATTGATTTCATCTTGCCCAAAACAAATTTTTGTACTAAAAGTTGAGAAGTTTCTTAGTCAAGTCCAAGTAGTGGCTCAGATTTCTGCCAGCATCCTGCCTGAAACTTTGTAGCCTTCTTTCAAGGCATCTTCTTTCGGTTTTAACATCTGTCATTATTCACATGTCTGTGTGTTTCCCTGTCTTCTTCTATGTACGGTTGCAGGAAATTGGATGTGTAAAAACAATCAGGCAGCTTTTCCTGTCACATTTGGTGAGTGCAGATCATTGTAAGATGCAGAAATAATTGTATAATTTAAACTTTAAGTAAATCTAATGCTGTATATTTATGTTTGTGTACATACACATATGCACACATGAAAATACATATATATCTATTTATACACTAGCCTGTCTCATGCACTCACAGCCTATGAAGTCCTATATTTGGGCTTCTTTTCAGATAACCGTTTGCACTTCTCATACCAAATCAATCTCAAAGTGGTAGCAATTTAAAAAAAGTCAGTAAATCTTAGGGAGGTAAGTGAAAGGTCATGTGTTGGGAACAAAGAGAAGTAACATCAATTGTATGCAGCAAATACTGTTTATCTTTTTCATTCATCTGACAGTTTTGAAAAATTGTGTGTTATCTAACAATTGAAAATAGAAGAATGCTAACATTTTTATTAAAAAAAAAAAAAAAAGCTTGTTCTAGACCTTAATTTCCAAGTATTACTTTCAGTACATTGATAATTTAATTTAGTGCAACTTTTAAAAGCAGCAAACCTACAGCTGCCTGCTGTACCCTATGCGGTTTCAATACTTGTTATAATCTGATGTGTAAGTTAGTGTACCTTGAGGAATAGGGAGTCTTCCAATTTATTAGCTGAAGTATCTTACATCTTTCGATGCTTGAAAAAATTTTATATTGACATATCCAGAGTTTTTATTGAAGTTATATTAGTGCTATCTATCAGGGATATGCTAGAAAATCTATAACTTCCACCAAAATGTTGCCCATGTGAGCAATTCAGTTTATGAAGTACAATCTTCTCAGGCTGGCTTAGTGCCTCCTGGTTCATTTTTCAAGCTATGTGATGTTTAATGAATTTGTCAAAATAAAAACTAATACACAGTTTCACGTCTATCATCAAATTATGCTTTCCAATATAGAGCTAAAAGTATGAAAAAAGACACCTACATGAAGGTCTGCAAATGGAAAACATCGCAGGTCTATGCTATTCTATTTCCTGTTTTGACACTTCTTTGCAGTCTCAGAGCTGTTTTACTTTCATTGCAATTACACTGGGAGTTTGTCCAGATAAAGTAATGACACTGTTTCATTATGTGAAGCATGTAGATATTTGTCTGTGGTGCACCATCAAGCCAGTCAATATATTAGCGAAAAAATAAATAAAAGGAGAGGCCGAGAGGTCTTTATGACCTTGTTTAAAGCAATCTCAGATTCCATTTTCTAAACTACTAAACAGAGATTTTCAAACTCATTTGTTTTACCTTACATATTAAGTCAGAACCTTACATCAAGTAACAGACTGACATTTTTAAAAATAGCTTGACATAATGTTTGCCCTGTTTATGTATGCTGCATTGTTTTCCTCGGGCCTCAAGTTTCTTTGAATAAAGCTAAGAACAGTAAACCTTTAGGAATACTAAAAGGGAAAATGAATTCTCTTTGCCCTGTTCTGCAGGCATGAGTAATATATGCTATACTGGTTACCAATTTTCATAATCATAGGCAGTTGTCAATCATCATAAATCAGTCTCTGCTGTGACCTCTGTGGGATTAAGCAGGTCGCTCAGAGTGCTTCACATGTTTTATTTTTCTGTTTCGATGGAGTGAAGTAATGTCACAGTGGTGAGAGGAGAGTCACAAGACCTGTAACTTCAATCAGGTGCCATGTGTGCACTCCCAGATACAGTCGGGGCTTCGGGACTACAAAGCTGTGCTCTCACTGCAACTGCATCCAGGGATGACAATTCCCCAGCCTTCCCATATGCAAGTGCAATGTTCAAGCATATTAAGCTAATAAAGCATATTAAAAACCCACTGGGGGAGCACTGCTGATTATGGAACATAAACTAGCCTAACCTTACAGCACAGAGAGGCTTCTTGCGGAGAACATATAACCATCAATAGACATATTCCCATGTTTCATCATTAAAAAGTGTATCTTAAGTGTATCTTTTGTAAGCCTGTAGTGTCAGCTGCTGAGCTGAAATGATGTGGCCTTGAATTTACTGGAGTGATGCTGATTTATGTCTGCTGATATAAATTTTATACACGTGGATGCTATTAATACCAGCACATGGATAGAATAACATTTAAATGCCTCAAATTCATCTGAACAAATAGCTTGCTGGCCTGTAAAAACTTGTGCTGTTAATAGCTTATTGTGATACTATGTGTGCCTTGACGCATTGGAGTGTAAGCACAAGCTTAGATATGCATGTAATCGTGTGGGATCGAGAATGTGAAAGAGGAGCAGTATGGTATGAAACACTAAGTGCCATCTGTAAGAAGTACTCTTTGTACAACAGAAAACAGCCTATTTACTGGCCAGGATAGTGCCAGTCCCAAACTAATCCCTGGCTAGTCATGCTATTTCAGTCCTGTGCAGGCAGGCTCCGACAACCTTTCTGCTGTTTTAGCATTTTCCCGTGCATGTTCAGGAGGTGATACTGCTGGGAGAGTCAGCAGAAAGAACCAGCACCACCGAAATTAGACAGGATTAAAGGTTTTTTTTTTTTTTTTTTTTCCAGGCAGGCTTGAAATCGCTGTAGGAAAGAAAATTAAGATGTTGAAAAAGACAGAGGACTCCCAGTGAAATGATGATTATCGACAGGTATAAATCTAGGAATAAATAGGAGGGGTAGTATTGAGAGACAGCCTGTTAAAGTCTGTGATTGCCCCAAAGGGGTTAATTGAGTTTTTCAAAACATTTTCCATTGGTTTCAGATGATAACATCTAACTAATGAATCAAGAATGAAGATTCCTTGAAGGAATGTTCATTAGCATAATTATGCTCATTAACATAATACGTTCATCACTTAATACAGATCTGATTGGCTCACTTAGGATTAAAAGCCTGGAGCTGTAAAACTGAAGATGACCTTTGCTATGAGCTGGGAGACTTTACTGCTCAAAAGGTTTGTGATCATGGGGTCCTGGAGCTTGTGTTTTCATCAGTGCTTGCAGTATATTTTTGTTCACAATTACAGCCTCAAAATAATAAGAGCTCTCATAGTTTCTCTTTAGTACCAGAACATCTAATATTTGCCAGTCAAATTCCTATGAGACAGTACTGTACATAGGAGTGTATATTGGAAATAGTTAATACAGAAACTCCATATAAGTTGAGTTCATTTATTCTTGATAATAATGGAATGCTAGGTTGGCATCCTAATGTCCTATTTTTCTGCTTAGTTGGAACCTGTCATGTGCATGTTAACATTAACAGAAAAGCTGAATATGAAACTTGACTTTGCTACCTAGAACATTAAAATTTCAGTAAGTTCAAAAAAGAAAAATGCAAAACATTTGAGAGGTCATTCTGCTTGTTCATTTTTTTTTCAGTAAATTGCATGCTGCTCTCATTATATCATTTATCTCTCATAATAGCTTAATTTGGAGTCCTTCCAAATTAAAATGGAGACAAAGTCATTGTTTTTCTGTTTTCAAAAGAGATGCTGAATTTCTTATGAATAAGGCAATAGAGCGATGTCTTGAATGCTAAAAGGAATACACAATTTCCTTCTGGTAGCTGTGCTGGCAATTGAGTTAGTATGTTTCCCTTGCTTGAATGGCTAAAGAAAATAATGGTTTCGTCCCTTCAAATGGCACTGTTGAATCCAAGAGTTGATTTCGGCAATGTGACTCATACATCATGCTGTCTTAGTCCGCATATGGTCTCTTCTTCTAGAAGAGTTCCTTGATGGATTCCTGTGTGATAAAACACATCGCTCTGCACCTTATATTGCTTCCATTGCATCCTCCATGCTGCAAGGGCAAAATAAGTCGGTAAACCCTGCTTATCTCTGGAACATTCCCTTTTAAAGGCAATATATGATGTTATTACTAAAGTCATAGTTTTCAGAGATGATGAGACGATACTTCTTTGTTTAAGGAGAGTCATGATACAGTCATATCCACACTCATACTGCCTATTGTCCCCACCTGCGTAAGCTAAACTGTCAGCATGTTACATGCTAATTTAATAAGGCTGGTCCAGTACGTAACTACATGTCTGTATGCTAGTCACAATAAGCCAGAACAAAAAAAAAAAACATATCTTTGTGGCACCTCCGGAAGTAGCACCCATCATCTGTGAGGTGAACTCGTAGGAAGTTTTATGCTATACATATGACTGTTGTCATAAACCTAAGGCTGCTCTGTGGTTGCTTAGCAAATTTCGACTCTAAGCTCTGTCTGGCTGTAGCTAATTCCAGTATCAGCTTGTGAGAAAGGCCCAGCTGAAATTTTCAGAAGTGTTTCAGTTTTCCAGTGTTTTGAGAGGGATAAATCAAAGGGGTAACAGTTTAGCCATTGGTACATGCTGTTTGTCATGCTTCAGGATGGTGCTCCCACCCCTCTTGTGTCTTTTTTCCATGTGGGAAAATTACAAATTTCAATTTAACAAATTGTGACTTTGACTACAACCAGGAAATTCGACTGATGTTCCTGTGTTTGCATGGGCACCAAAAGCAAAATCTGACCATGCACCACCATCAAATGTAAATAACAGAACTGAAGAAAACAACTGTAGGCATTTTTAATAGCATCCCACAATAATATGGAGCACCTAGCAAAAAGTAGTATACACAATTCACTGAATTTTAAGTCAGCAAAATGCAAGCATTTCTGTTGGAAAATGGCCAGGACACAACTACTATCTGCTACATTTTATTTGTAATATTCTCCTCCATAACAAGTGATGAGAAGAGGTCAAAGACACCCTTTAACTCATGCCCTGGAGATGAATACAATTCACACTGCCTTTTAAATATTAACTAGTGACTGTTCTCAGTTTTCCTACGACATAAGTAACAATAGTAATAATTAATATCAAATGCTGTTATGAACCTTTCAAGGCATGGATTTCAAAGAACTCTGCAAAAATATGAGTGTTGCTATTTCCCAGTTTTGCAAATAAGGAAAGTGATGTGGTTTGGCTTAGTGATTTGCCTAAAAGCACATATTGATATAATGTGTTTCTAAGAATAGCACTTAGAAGTTTCAGGCTGTCAGCCAAAGGATTGCTTCCCTAAAGCACTTTGCTTCTGATACCTAAGTTAAGACCCGTGGAACGCTGATTTAGATATGACTGAAAAGGAAGATCACCATTTAGTGTACCAGCAATGCTATGGTTTTCAGAACCTCAGACTGTTATTGGAGGTATCAAAGATTTCTCTTCTCAGTATGAACAGACCTAAGCTGTTGCTTTTTTGACTAGTGAGGTCGTGGTCCTCACTAGTGGATGAGTGTATTCAGGAATACTCTTGATATGTTTTAGCATCCTTTCTCTGTAAAATTCTTACTGTTATTCCCATTCTTCTGGAAAGATTTTACTTGATTGATAATAAGTACCGACAGGACATTAAAACTTAAAAGTTTAGTTCAAAGTGGAATAAAGTTAAATTCAGTGTGAACAATGAAGTAAACAGCAGTGGTTGTGGGATAAACTTGAGAATAGAAAGCCCTGCAAGTATTTCACTTACAGAGTAAGTTTGGCCTCACTAGTCTCATCAGAGAAGTGTCACCATCTCAGTCTGCACCATCATTTATTCATGGAAACTTAGTCATTAGCTACCACTATAATAGTTTAAAAATAATAGTGAAAAATTAATGAAAGGTAGAAAGTTACTTGTAATTTTTTACTTCCGGTACAGAAGAGAGCAAAATTTTAACAGCTTTATTGCTATTCTTAAAATGGCAGAGAAAAAGAAAATAAATATATCCACAAACTATATATGCTTACAGTCTGTTTTGTGATGTACCAAAGCAGTTTACAGTCTTTCATCATTTTATTTTGCACATCTCTGATAGCTGTTGAGGTAGCAGTGTTACATGTGGTAGAATGTGGACCGAGACCCACATTACTGGGTTTAGTTAGGCTCCGTTCAGCACTGACTAGTCCAAGGTGTAAACCTTCAGAGGCCTTCATTGCTCCTTACTTTTGGTTTTGTTGGAACACTACCAGCCCTATGCTGAACCACCTGAGGACAGCATGAGTATGGTGAAAGATGTATATCCCCAGCCTATGCACTATTAGGCTTATTTTTTAGGCACCATCTGACCAAGAAATGAGACTTCATTGTGAGGTATGGGCTAGATCAACCTATAAATTAGCAGTAGAATTTATAGATAAATTCAAGTGATTTAATTCTGTATCAGGAGAAAAAGGGTTGGTGCCTGGGAATGCGTTTCAGACATGCTGTACTAAGACAAGGGAAAGCTCTGAAAACTAGCTCAAAGAGGTGCTTCTCTTGTGCATTCTTTCTAACTTTGCTCTTACTCCTTGAACACCTACTTCTAAGCTGCAGGTCCTGAGAGTCAGTTGTGCACTTAGGAGCACTGGGAAACAGGTGAGTTAGGGAGATTGGAGAAGGGAGTGAAAGAATAAAGGAAGTAACATACCTAGGAGACAATAACTGACAGAATCTAAAACACTGCTTTTGAATGTAGACCACAACGCAGCCAGAAAATCAAAGGATATTAAGGTAGTCAGTAATATGGAGTATTTGAATTTATTATAATAAATAAAACAGTCTGGATAAAAGAATACCAACACTTCCCAGTACCTTGGCCAATGAGCAGTATAGTTGTGCTTTTTATGAGACCTTGTGTTATTCAGTTCTGCCCGCTTGGCAGCTCCCTTCTTCAGGAAGCACAGTCTCTGCATGCTAAGGGTGCATACGCTATGCTTACTTAATTGGGGTTTCCAAAAACACAGGCAGAAGTTAATGCCTAATTCCCAGAGTTGCTAAGGATGTTAGGTACTCTATTTCCCATATTGGGACACTATGGCCTGTACATGGCTCAGCTAGAAGGGCTAAGGTCTGGGGCCAGAAGGCTACCTACTGTGTCTTAGATATCCTCTGTATATAGGTGGCTGTTGCTATTCCTGATGGGTTTTGTTTTGTTTTGGGTTGTTTTTTTCTGAGTGCTTAAATCTGTTTATTTCCCATTGTAGGAGTCAAGGTAGAAATCTGAACCTCAGACACAGCACCTAAAGCCTGATACCAGCTCTCAGGAGAGAGTAACTTCCTTACTGTTCAGGGAGGAGAGAGAAAGGGATCAAACCTCTTTGTTCTCCTGAGACATATTCTTTGTTTTCAAGATTTATTGAAAATGAGAAGGTGTATAGAGGTGTACTGTGTCTTGGCGGTATTTCTTTTTCCCAGATATGCCCTTAGAAAGAGGTGTGTGGTTTTTGGTTTCTTTCAATAGGAAATGAACTCAAAGTAGTGAATTACATGTTTTGCAAAGAGGCTAAAACTTGGTCTGTGTTGCATGCAAGAAATGGGAACTTAGGTGGAAAGTAGCTGAAAAACGTGCATGTAGTTTTCTTCAGAAGTAAACTACAAGTGCTGATACTGTTCTTAGAAGCTAGCATAGTGAATGCCTCCTTTTTACCCTTCTATTCTGCATTTATCACCATTAAGCTCTAAACCACATTTTCCAAAGTTTTTGGACAATATTTATATTGTTTTATTTTGGTTGCTTTTCATGATTTTTTTTTTCTTTTCTCTAACCAAATCCTGTCATTCACTTCTGCTAGTTTATAGCCTTTTAAGGTTCATTTCCATCCTCAAAGCTTTCCTGTATGTTTATTGCATTGTCATTGTGACATATTTTCTTAGCACTGCATTGATTTAACCTGTCAACTTTGGCATCCAGATTGGATACAGTTCTTTTATTGAATCCGTGTTGTTAAACATTAGTTCTAATGCCAAGTCATAGTGATGCAATTAGCGCTGGATAAATAATAAAAATGAAGTGTCCAATAATTTATTTGAAAGCATGTTACTGAATAGTCTGTGAATATTGTTCACTAGTGCAGCAGGATCCTGTGGTGACTCATGGAACTGTTCCAAATCTGAGCATTGCTGAACAGCCACTGAAGTCAGAAGTTCACATGCAATAATGTGAGAGCCCACCACACTTGTCTGGGTGCTGGTGTAGAATTTTGTTTATTAGTTTACCCAGTAATCATTTCTGCCAGTGTGTACAGGCAAAATTAACTGCTGTTCATTAATGATTGCAGATCCCCGCTTGCATCTGACGTGTAGGTGACACTTTGCAAAACACACATTTCATTGCCTAGGGTAAAAATTTAGTAATAAACCGTATCCTAAATTGGTGTAAAAGGGGTTCTTCCAGCTGAGAATTTTATCATGTTATATTCTCTAGGAACACATTATCAAATACATTCCTATTCATGTATTACGTTGTTTTACAAGAGCACTGTTAATAACACTCTAAGAGCAAATATCCGAGAGGTACAGAGTCTTATCCAGTATAAATTAGGATGCTTACATCAACCAAATTTCTTGTCTTCAGACTGTTGTTTGTGATTAATGTTTGTGGTAAATAGCCATCACAGTAGTTGTCACAGTTAGGGAGAAAGGGGCAACGTAGGGTGCCACTTCTGATTTCCCTGAATCCATGCATACAAGTACTGGAAAGTATTGGAAAGAAATCTTGTGATTCCTTGCCTCAACGGGAGGACTGTGTCCAGACCTACATATACAGACTCATGTTGGTGACAGTCTGTTTGCACTGTGGTTTTGACTGTATTTATTCTGAAAGATGTTGATCAATAATGCTCTTAAAATGAAGTATTTTTAATGAGCGATTTGAAAAGAGAAAAAAGGTTTTTACTGACCATGTTACAGTTTTATTATCAAGCTGGCTCTTGACTGACTTCTTCAGCAAGCTGCATACCCTGTTTTGCTAAATTGCACTAAGAGAAGAGTTATATTACATATTCCATCTTCTAAGTGATCTTTCAATCTTTGGCAGACATAGTTTACCCTACCAATCCTCTTTTTCTCTCCTTGTCTGTATCTATTAAGAAGCTGAGTTTAAGACAGCCCTGACTGACACAGCCTAGTATCTTAGCCTAAACAGTGTGCTGCTGAATTGCTCTTTGCTTTTCAAAGACCAAGATGTGACTGTGTAGTTTTCCAGTTTGTATACTTTCAGTTATGTAACTGTGAAGGTGCCTTAGACCAGCTGCCAAGCATATTCAATGTATGAGAGTATAGTGTAGCATCAAATAAAGGTTTTTATTACTAATGCTTACAATATGACTAAAAAAATTAACTTGTGTCTAGACAAGGTCTTACTTTGTGTTTATTCAGTTCTTCTACGTAGGCCTTATAGCAAAGGTTTGCAGCTGTATGTATTGGTAGAGCTGTGGAGGGGAGCAATAAATCAATGTACTTATCATGTGCCCTGTCAGTACCTGGTCTTTACTGGGAAAAATGATGATTAAACCAGCAGTCTGAATTCATTGTATCCCAGTCACTCAGACATTCACCGAAGAGACAGGCTACTCTATGTGGAAATCGTCCTGGAATGGGTGCACCTAATGACAGTAAAAGAAGGCTTTGTCAGAACAACATATGCCACTTCCCTGCTGAATGAAAGAAGCAATGTTGTTTGTTTGTTTGTTTTTTCTCAATGAGACTGTGTCTACCCCAGGACTTTTGCTACTACAAAAATATCCGTAGCTGACATTGTTCAATGGAAAAATGTGTGTATCTAGCTTTGGCGTAACTCTGATCCTAGAAATAAGAGATCACACTTTAGATACATGTTGAAATGGGAAATAAGCACTGCTGTATATGGTCATCAGTGTCACAATAACATTGTGTATGATGCATTTGATGATTTTTTTCTATAGCAGTCTGGCAACCTAAAGATGTACTGAAGTATTTGTCACACCCTCACCTGGTATCGTTAAACATGGTCAGAATACATTTCTTTAATTGTGGGTGTCTTGCATGAGTAAGTCAAATTTTAGGCTAGATGCAACTTTAGAAATTGCAGGGAGATGAACTTGACTCTGCATTTTCTTGACTTATTGACGGCATGTAATAAAATGCAAATGCCTACCTTGTATCTGTGAAATAATAATTAATGATAAATAGTAGTAGTTATATATTTCTTAATTGTATAAATATACATTTCAGGAAGGAACTGGTCACATTTTACAACCTAATTAAAAGAATGTATAAAAGGATTATTGCATGCAGTGGTCTCTGATAATTGAGAAAGACAAATAAAACCAAGCTTTACTGCAGGCTATTTGAAGCAAGAAATTCTGTAACAGAAAAGGAAAGGAAAGTCTGTGCTGAATGGGCACTGCTCTGCATGCTGACATGGCTGATCTGCACATGGAAGGAAGACTTCATGGGGCTGTTACCATTGTTCCAGCAGTTCTAGGGTAATACTATATCACATGGCATGAAAGGAACAGCATGTATTATCAAATTCCATTACCCAGAAGCTATTCTTCAGAGTCTTTGGTTCAGGTAATTATTGCAGTCCCTAATTTGGCAGCTTGCAACAAACCTTTCTGTCATAATGCTGCAGTCAGACAATACTCAGAAATGCTGTTGCTAAAACGGCTCAGAGTTCTTTCCCTTGGTACTGGCAGCTGCAGAGAAAAAAGATTCAGTTAAGAAAGCATACTTACCTGTGAGACCTATGCTACGTGCTTTGCTATCCATTTTATTTTGCTTCTGCTAGCAATTTCTCCTCTTCTTTTATTGTTTATTTTCTTGTTTGAAAGAGGAAGTACTCATAAGTAAAAACAAGAAGAAAAAAACACATAAAAATCCCCAAAGCAACAGCAAAAAGAGAAAACAAACAAAACTACTTGCAAACTGTGGAGATGCTTTGAAGTCCATTGCTGTGTATAACAATCTTCCCATGCTTCAGATCAGGCCTTTTGTGTATATCGGAACATGTCTATATATTAGTGATGTGTCATGACTTTGAAGGCACAAATACTCAGAGAGATCACTGACATGCTAGGAAATTAACTTTGAAAATGAGTGGCCTAAACCAGGCTTTAAGAACAGGCTGAACAATTTCCAACTGAAAGTTTTTATATAAGAAGATATTAAACAAAAACATTGCATGGGACATACTATTTCCACTGAAGTTTTCATCGGAGTGAAGATGCACTGAAAAATTTAGTAAAATCAATATATCATGTTTTGTAAAAGTGCAATACAACATATTGTTAGGGTGTGAAACATTTTGATGATCAACATGAAACATGTCATAATTTTGTTTTCGTTCTGATTTGAGGTGACGAAAAAATACAAACATTATGAACATGTGGAGTAGAAACCATATTTTGGTTTTCCAGAAAGTATAGGAAAGTATAGGAGTCTCTTTTCCTCATAATCACAAAACCACCGAATAGTTGAATTTGGAAGGGAGCTCTGGAGATCACTTGCCCAGCCCTCCCGTGCTGAAGCAGGGTTAACTACCAGTGGCAGGTTTCTCGGGCTGTGGCCAGTTGCATTCTGCACAGCTCCAAGACATTGCAACCTCTGTGGGCAACCTGTTCTGGTGTTCAACCATACTAACAAAGAATTTTCTTCTTGTTTAAGTGGCATTTCCTGTGTTTCAGTTTGTGCCCATTGCCTCATCCTGTCTGCCACTGGGGACCACTGGGAAGAGTCTGATTCCATCTTCCTTGTTCTCTCACATCGAGTATCTTTACACATTGATAAGATCTCCCTGAACTGTCTCTTCTCCAGGCTCAGCAATCCCAGTTTGCCAGCTCTCCTTGTACAGCAGGTGCTCCAAGCCCTTAATCATCTTTGTGGACCTTCACTGGACTTGCTCAGGTATGTCCCTGTCTGTCTTTTACTGGGAAGCCCATTGCTGGACTCCAGGTGTGGTCTCACTAGTGCCAAAGGGAGGGGAATAATTACCTCCCAAAACCTTTAATTCACCATCATAAACTATAGCAAATATTAACTGGACAAACTTCAGTTATGAGCCTTGTGTCCAGCCAGTCAAGACTGAGTCCTGTTTTTAAAAGTATTTGTTTAATGTTTAGGATCTGATTTTCACCTTGTTCCTGTGTGTAGGTTGTAAGAATAACTTCATTAAAGGTTAGCCAACAAAAGCTGTAACTGCCACTAAGTCAATGCATTGTAAAGCATTACGGATATGCTCTGCTAAGGTATATGTTCATAAATACATTGACAAAACCTTTTTCTGAGCTCTAAGTTTCATTGTGAGTGTCAGCCAGGTAAGTGGGTAGCATTTTCTGTAAAACTTTTCCTTCTGAAATGAATCAATAGCTGCTGAATATCAATAGGACAAGATGAACTATTCTTTTAATTTTGGGACTACTCTTAATTTGGGGGGAAATTGAAAGAGGCTATAGTACGTATCATGGAAATGAAGAAACCTAGCTTTTGCATATGTGCTGTATTTCACTGTGGTATAAATGGCAGCGCATACAAGTTAATAGTAAAAACTAAGGATCTGGGAACTTCTGGGGGCAAATTCCCTAGGAGAATGGCTGTGATAGGATCTTTCCATTTCTATCAAAAAATCCGAAATTCATGTCAGGTGGTGTCAGGAAGTACCTGGATTGAAAAACTTTTCCTTGCTGCTGACAACGGATGTAATAGCAACAGTAGCCTCTTACACACTGTCTTTGACAGCTAAAGTAGGGCTTTATACCATGTTGTCTTGGCTTCACCAGAAAAACTAAAATTACATTTATTCCAGCCTTGTTTTATCTTCCTTGCTATCTTCTGAACTAGTGGAAAAACAGGAAAAGGGAGAGAAGATCATACACTGATCCTGTCACAGAAGAACAAATTCAGAATGCCATCCTTTTTGTCTTGCACTGGCCCAAAATAGTTGACCCTTTTGACTGACAGTGAATTTTCTGTATCTAGAAGATCCCAAACACATCATCACACAAGATGAACTAATTCGTCTCCTATCATCTCTGGCTTTACCTGTCTTTTTTATGCAGGTGTCAGTGTCTTGCCCAGTTGATTGTCAGTGACTACTGCAAGTTTGTGCTGTCTCCAGAGGCAGTGCCTCTTGTGTCCTGGATAACATTTAAGATCTGGCAAATGGTCATGCTTTCACTTCCGTGAGAATTTTTACTTTAATGAGGAACTTAAGATTTGTCCCATTTTTAACAGTAATATGCTTAGCCTTAAGTCATAGCTATGCACACCTAATTTTGGCAATACCTTTTGCATCTTTATATATGGAGAGAAAATGCCTTCTTCTCTGGAGAGAAAGAGAAGTATCTGACAGTCCTTTGAAACATTTTCCATGTGTAAACAGATTATTAGTATTGTGCAATAAATATTTACTTCCAATTCTAAAACCCTCAGCAGAAGTGACTAGTACTCTGATATTGCATTTTTAAAATCCTTCAGGAGGCAGAAGAGTCTCCTTTAGTGCTAATTTATATATGTGAATTTTAGTATAAAACAGCTATATTTTTTTTCATATTAAATATTGATGATGCGTGTTTCACAGTTTCTTGAAAAATTTGACTGCAATAATCATCTCCTCCTGGTCATGTAAAAAGTCTTCTCTGAGCCTCTAGCTAAAAATTGACAGTTGGCTAAGTCTACATGAAAATAATTCTTTGTTGCATTACAAAATCATATAGGCTCTGATTTGCTTCCTGAATGTCACAGGGTAAAACTCAATTGCAGTCCTCAAATAGGAAAACGAGCACACACAATTGGTGCTCGTGTCCTACCACAAGACTGCAAAGAGTCCCTGCAGCCTCTCAGTGACACCTAGTAAATGGTTTGGATTGCCTGGGCATGTTTTTTTTTTTTTTTTTTTTTTTTTTTTGGGGGGGGGGGTGGTGGTCAGATCAAGAGAATTTAAAAACTAATGTTAATTATTTTGCTACACAACTGCTTTCTGCTTTGGACAGAGGCTAATGCAGTTCATTCAACTCCAGTCAGGACAAGTTCTCCCAAGATCCACAGGAAATAATTCAAAGCCCTACATAATGCAGAGTAACTCCAAAAGTAGTGAGTCCATTTCAGGTATGAAACCATCAGTTGTTGTGAATAGTGTTGATTTTTTCTGGGCTAAAATAATCCTGAGAGGAGCAGTCTGAGTTTATAAAAGTGAATTAAATACACAGCAGAGATCTTTAGCTTAATGGTGATGTTGCTGGTGTCTTTTTCAAGTTCTCTGCTGGGATCCCAGTGCAATTCAGTTGTGCTCCAACATATTTAAACATGACTTTGCTTGCTTTAAAGATGTGATATAAATATGCTCTAAGAATAATGCAAAACCCCTAGGTTTGCAATGCCTTCAGCGTGATTCTTAAGCCATTAAGATAGAATTGGAATCACAGGGGAACACAAAAATGTTGTAATCGAGTTCAGAAGTTTTTGTAGAATAGATTAGATATGTTGTTTGAGGCAGTTTATTGCCATTAATATATTTCTGCTTAAGTTGTTGGTTGTTGCTGTGTCAAAAAACAAAAAAACAAAACACTAAAACCAACCATCAAGCAAACAAAAACAAAACTACAACAAAAACACCAAGACATTTCCACAGGCTGCAAGGCTGCGTTACCATAATCCCCTGCCGAGTGCTGAACTGCTGTGCCTGTATGGGTTTCATCATGTGTAGGTGGTACAGCTCATGCCCTGGAAAACTGTAGCAGCATCCACCTGACACCATGCCTGTGTTGTTGAATGTATCTGATGTTTAATCCTTAGGAGGGTTTAATCAGCCTGGGAGAGCTCTGCACTAACACAGTTGAGAAGCTCAGTGTGCCGTTCCAGTGTGGAGGCAGAGCAGTGGATGGACCAGCGCAGGATGATGCCTGCTTATGATTCCTTGGTGCTGTCCACCTTTGCAGCCATGCTGTGTTACAGTTGTCTCTTAGGGTTATTTTCTCCTGGGAATGTTGCCTCTTTACAGAGGCAGCAGGTCTTTTGCTTGTGTGGAGATCCTGTGCATGCTCTGCTCCCTGTTTCCTTATCCTCCAAATTTTTTACCCCACTTCTTCATTTTTTTTGAGCCCTTTCTGTAAAACCATTATTTTATGCTGAAAGTCTGTTACTGCTTTTTGCATACCACAAAGCATTTAACACCTGACATTTGCAAAACTACTCTAATAGAGAGCTTCTGGGTTGATGTTTTTTTCCCCCATCTGATACACAGAACAGAGATATTTGTGCTTTGTCTCTCTTGGTGAGAGAATCTGCTCTCACAATTCAGACAGGCTGCTCTGTTGCTCTGGTGTCCATGCTTTGCTAACAAATACCATGCAATGGGAAAGACTAAAGTTCAAGATATGGAGGTGACATTAGCAGTGGCTCTTTTCCCTCTAAGATTCCCCCAAACCATCTGCCATCAACTGATAAGACAGTGTAAGTTGAAAAATGTAAGCAGCAGAGTTCCTAGTTTCATTGTCTGCATGACCACAGGAGAGATGAAAAAAACGACAGCACAGTTCTGCCAGGAGGTACGAGCATCAGGGGAGTCTCCTTATTAAACTAACATAATAGATGCAGTGTACAGAAGAGTCACTTTAAGAAAGGCTTGAATGAATGAAAGCAAATTCTTTATAAAGGTACATAGGTATTATACCCTATGAGAGTGGAGACAAGAAACAGTTCTGTAAAATCCACACCTGTGGCCTTTAGGTCTAATATTTATGACAGACAGACTGAGCTTTGATTGACCACCTAGTGTATAATCATTCTGTAAATATCCACAGCATGCTATGCAGTGGCACTGACCCAGTGGGTGCAGTTTTATTGCAGTCTTCATGCCTGCTTTCACATTATTATGCTGCTGTGGCCTTTTGAGCATAACATTTAAAATGAATGGACTCCACACTGGGTAGGATTTACCTATAAACTGTCATTTCTGTTTATGCAAACAGTCATGACTCTTAATGAGAATTGACTCAATTGCTGGTGGAATACTGCTGCCTCTCCAGCTAGAAATCACAGGCTTCTAAGTCTAATTTTAGGAATCCAACCATTTTAAAAGGTAGATTAAAAGAGATTGAATTTTGACACATGAAACCAGATTTTCAAGAGAACTACATGTATGGCATATCACTCCAATATAGATAGTTCCTATTACATGTATTTTTTATGCATTCCACTCATTGCACAGGCTGTTAAGAATCTGCCACCTGGGGCTTTGATTTTCATAATACAAGCAATTCCCCATGCAAGTGCATGGATGAAAATCATCTCGTGTAGTCTGCAACTGAAGGTCTAACACAAAACAGTTCTGTGCATGAATTTTGCTAACGCCAAATCTAAAAAGTAAGCAGAGTCAATTTCCATCACATATTCTGAAATCCTCAGTTTAAGTCGTACAGTGCCATCAGAAGAGAAGTTTGTATCGGAGGCAATGCAGAGCAGTAGCAGCACCGGAGGGATATTCTGAGAAAGGCAGGAGCTCTCCTCTTCCTGCCCTCGTGGGGAGGTGTGCTTCAAACTTCCCCCACGGCCGGTGGCATAGCTGGGTTCTTGCTTCCTGTAGCTGGATAGATCCTTCTCTCTCTCTTGGAAAATGGCACACCGAGTGAGATTGGCAGTAAAGCATTCTGAAATCCATTGGATCTGGAAGGTGAAGGCAACAGAAAGGAGGAAATGTCTCTGTGCCTTTTTCTGACCCTGTGTAGAGGCACAAGCTAGATGTAGCTGGCCCTCACATATACTTATTTGGCTATCGCCTTTCATTTTGTTATTTTTGCTTTGTGGCAGAGATAGTACAGTCTCGTAACATCCTCCAGCTGCCTTTATTCATTGTCTTGAAAACCGTCTGCTTACCAGACATGTGATTTTCAATTTTAAAAAGCCCTCATTATTCCCTAAATCCTGCTATTCTTGAGGTATTGGCCTCTAGTAAGATGATAATAATTCCCCATTGGCCTGCTGATGGCTGAGAGTTTTTTCCCCCTTTTTATGCTTTAATAATTCTATGAATACCAGTAATGAATGAGCCACAGACGTTGTGTTCTTGCCTTTCTCCCAGTGCTAGTTTTACTCTAAATATAAAATGAGTTGGACCTCTTCTAAGAATTATTAGGATTGATTCCTTTCACAGGTCTTTAAGCCTTTGCGGTTTGGCAAGCCAAACTTACAGGCTTCAGTCGCTGTGCAGCCAGTGATATTTACTTTGCATGTGATAATTCAAGTCTAAAGTTCTTTGTGCAGGGCAGGAGGTCTTCTGTTTGTTTTGCAAACTCTGGATTATAAAACCCTTTTGTTTTTGCTCATGTAGGCTTATACTTTCTGTGCTGGGCTTTCATCTGGTGTAAATCAGGATCACTTCACCAGGCTCACTGAAGCTATCCAGTCTTCTACAAACTGACAATCTAATACATGGATTTACAAACAGCAAAGCCCCGAAAATCTCCACACTGTATTTTCTTGATTTTGTTTGTTTTCCATGCAAAGCCAAAAACTGACGTAAGCTTCACGGAGAGGTGAGTCTGGCCTAAGCATCAGAGTTGTAGCAGAACTAGAAACTGGTCGGTTTTCACCAGATACTGATTTTTTACTAGGTCATAGTTTTAGGCTAATTCCCTAGGAGTCGTGTACTTGTTGAGCTTATTCAGTGGGATTTTTATCTCAGAACATGCAGGCATATGAAAACATGTTTAGCTGCTAATTGCTTTGTGTGTTCCCTGTGTTTTTAAGTATGAAGAGTCGATTTGTCTCCTTGGTAGAATGAACCTTGCACAAAGGCAGACCCAGCAGGACAGAGCCCCTTGTTTTGTGGTGGTCTGCAGGCTGCAGGGGCTGCTTTGCCATGTCAGGAAGGGAGGGAGAATAAGTTTCATTCCTCACTTTGCAAATGATTTTGTGCTTTTCACCAGAAAAAATGCAGTTAGCAGGGCCAAGATGACAAGTAGCGACAGTCTGTGCAAAGGGAGATTCTTTAGAAGGGCTGGTCACAGCAAGAATGGGTTAAAAAGTTACTAGTTCAAAACACTTTCATGCCTTAATTTAAAAGTGGCACTTGAGAGATGCAAAGTGCTTAATTAGTCAAGATTTCTAAGTCTTCCCACTTACATATATTCTAATCGTAACCCTCATCGTTTAGCTCCCTACCCCCGCCTTTCCGTGCCTGGGTGCCGCTCAGCAGCCCACTGGTAATCTGCCTGGAGGCTGTGACCTGCTGCCCCTGCACATCAGCAGAATCGCAATGACTCTCTTCTTATGTGAGTTTTGTTAGACTGGAACATGCAGCTCAGAAGCAATTGCTGAACTCCTAACATCCATGCTTTAATTTTGCAAACCTGCTTTGTCACTTTGCTAACTGTTATGTTCCAAGTTACGGAGCAGCTCTACTTCTTTTCTGCTAGTAGTCAGTTTTTGTTGCTGGATACTACATTAGGACTTTCGGTCCCTTTCTGGTCATTAAATGGCTTGACCCAAAGCCTCCTGAAAACAACAAAAGTCATTTCATTAACTTCAGTGGCCTTTGGATCAAACTGTGTCAGGCTGCATAGGGTGGCTCTGAAATAGATCTATTGAGAATTTTTTTCTTCCTTGGAAAATGTTAATGCTTGGGAAAAAACAGCTTTTGGTGAACTTCTTGCTTCAGGAAAAATGCTGAAAGGTTTCAAACTGCTGATGTGTCAGTGTTTTCTAAATGAAAACAAAATACACTTTGTTTCAAAATATAAAGGATATATTGGTGAAATATTTAAAAGACAAAACAATCCAACTGAAATAATGTTTCACTATTCTTCATCTGACATTTTTTAGATGTTCAGGAAACCCAACTTTCCCTCTTAATCCCAATTTTGGGTAAGAATATTTCACAGACCAAAATAACCCATGAATGTTTGATGACTGTTTTCTGTAGTTCTACTAAAGGAGATCACCTTTCCAGAACTTATGCCACTGTGCCATTTGCCCAGAGTGGCAATATTTAATGTGATAATAAGAGGAATGATAAAAGCAAAGTAGGAAAAATGACTGAGCGCCTTAATTCTAATTCCTAAATCTCTTCCAATCTGCAGAGAAATTTGTCATCTTTATTTTTATCAGGCTGGATATGCATAACTTTTCTCACTCCTACTTCACATTTTAAATCTTTGAAGTTTGGCATCATTTAAGTTACTCAGTTCTACATTCCTTCAAGAGAAATTATATCTTATCTAAGAACGAATGACAAATGCTAGATATACTACTCCACATGAAGCCTAACCATTGCCTTGCAAAGCAATAACACCGCCTGCTTTGATTCACATTGTATTCCCTCAGCTCACCTCCCACCAGCCTGTTTATCTTATTCACTAGCAGCCAAATATAAGGCTGAAAAAGCTTTTGAGATTTGTTTCTGTAACAAGTGCCAAATTTTCTATTCTGATCACACTGTTGACTGTCTTTTGTTTGTTTGCACTTCCTCATGCACTCTTTCTATTGCTGTCTGGGGCTTATTGTCTTAAATGTTCCCTGATTGTACCACATTTCTCTGTCCATTTATCTGGGCCCAGGTACACTAATAATGTAATGAAAAAGGATTTCTTCCTATAGGAGTTGTTAAAAAAAACACCAAACTGGTGTAAAAAACTTCACAGAGGAAGCCATTTGCAGTTCACAATAACAAGTTTTATTGGTCAATAAATCCCAGAACTATACTGCTTTGGTTTTTGTAGAATCTGCTGGCCCCTTATTTATTAACTAGTGATTTCAAAAATATAAAGCACTTTTAATTCCAGGGCCCAATTCACAGGTTTTGTGTTGGTCACTAAGACAGATGAGAGCTGCTGCTGAGGCTTTACTGGTGCCAGGAGAGGCGAAGATAGCTCCTCCTTGCCGTACCACCACTTAACACCCACTAGTATTAATGGCACAAAGGCAGGATTTTCAGGTAGCTCCTCATAGGCTCATCTTCTGAAGTCTATGTTCAGCATCCAACTGTGTCTTTAGAAAAACAGTCCTCCTGGTCCCCATTTAAGCACTGTAATGACTTTCTCATGGGTGTCTGATTTTGCAGTGCTCTTCATTGAAACTGCTAATTCCCTGCCGTCATATACCTTCAGTACACAACTGCAGTGTGTTTCCGTACATTTCAACGCTAAGAGAATGGACGTTAGAGTCAGCAGACACTGGTCTATTCCTGATTGGGAATTTGTCAGTAAAATTTCTTTAACTAGAAAAAGAAAGAAACAAAAGGAAGAAGGCATCAAAATCAAAGCATGGTCTAAGGATCAGTGTATCTTGACAGATTTCCTGTTTTAAAAGCAAAATTGAAAGGTTCAGATCTCCCATTTCAGAAGGCTGATGCTATCATGTGTTATTTTGATTGATCTGATGAAAATTGGTGAAGCAAGTAGCTTCAGCATTTCTTATCCATCATTTAAATTTAGTAGATTTAGATTGCCACACACACATGGTAAGTCTGATGCAATTTCACAGAGACCCCAGGCAGAATTTAGATATAAATCCACACTGTATTACTGCACTACAGTTCCTAGAATATTTAATTAAATTCCTCTTTCAGAAATAAACTTTTAAACCAATCTTGGAGTCATTATTTAGGTAAAATACCAAATGACAGCAAGACTGTGAGGATCAAGTCCCACCGTATGAATAGTGTAGTTTATAATGGTTTACTAGGCAGCAATGATTCAGTAATGCTGTTTGGTTTTTGTATTGTTTCTTTTAATTATTGTTGCCCATGCAACTTCAGTAGAAGCTGGCTTTGTATTAATAGGTAATATATTTAATTCTATCGGTATCCTGCTTACTCCTCTGTGTGATCTGTCCTTCATGCTTTTGCTTTAACCTGTTGTATTATTGATACATGAGTAATGAGATAAATAACACTTGCCACATCTTGAGCTCCCTATCTTCTTCAGGTGTGTTTGTCTTTCTCAGAAAGGAGATAAATTCTTACTTACTTTAGAGTGACATTTACCTTTTTCTGAAGAGGATGGAACATATGGAATGATAGCAAGCGATGGTGGGGGAAGAGAGAGGAATATCACCTTGGGCTTTTTAATTCATCCAGCTCAGTCAGAATCACTGTAGGGTACCAGTGGTTGCTTATGGGAACCACGTCGTTGTTGTCCCCCCCATATGCTCCTTTTAGCATCTGAGCATCCATTAGGAAATAAAAAAGACATTTGCACAGGGAAAGTTTAAAGTGCAGACCAGTGGCTCTGCCAGATCTGTTTCACTATGAGAAAAGTGAAAGTATAGAAAATAGCATGTCAAAAAGAACAAATGTTGCTAATGAAACATGCACTGCAATGAGTCTTTGCTGGCTGAGCTTTGCGGGAGCTGAGTCATCTCAAAAACTGTCTTTACTTTTTCACACTTGTGTTACATATTGTGTTAGGGGGATGATGACACTTAACTCCAATTGACAAGCACTTGTAGCTGAAGTGTTACTGTAACATTGAATAGTAGATGGATGATGACTGTTAGCAAACTATTCAACTTTATCAGCCCACAGATGGTCAGAGAACATGTTGATTTCTGAGTGGTCGAAATGTTTCCTGGAGACCTCCTAGTTTCCTTAAAATTTCTATTGAGAAATAGTTTGGGTTGGCAACAGATCCATTGCCAAGGCAGATAACACACTAACTGAGTATTTGTCTTGATTTGTAATGACAGATGAAAAGCATCTTCCTCTCTGACAGAATAGCTGTTTATACTTGTGTTGGATGCTGTGGGGGTCCTGATTTCACTGCTGAGACACAGAGGCTTCATCTTTCTGTCGTGTGACAGGGTTCTCACTTCTAGCCTTATCCAGATTATTCTTTCCTATGGGTATATTTGAAGGGTGTTTTTTGAGTGCAAATGAACATGCTTGAATACAAACAAGTTTCAAAATCTCAGAGGTTGCCACAAAATGGAATTGTTATCCTCTGATCAGCCTTATCCTACAACTGTTTCCCACTACCTGTTATTTGGATACTTTGGAAAAATTTATTCAGAAAGAGGAGATTTAATTGCTATTTTGCAATTTTAATGAATAAATGGCATTTCTGTTCATCTTTCTATTTACTTTCAGTATGTAAGGCAGAGTTCTAATGCCAAGAATGAATTTCATTGCTAGCAGAAAAAAAGACACTTCATTAATACTGAACTGTTATTGCTGGCATATGTGCTGGCTGGCGAATGTCTGTGATTATCAATAGAAATACAGCATTTCAGGCACAAGAGGAAGGCTGCCATTTTCAGAAGTAGCTAACAGTTTCTGTAAGTTTGATGTAGGCAAATGAAGAAAAGTTAATTTACAGAGCAGAGGCGTGGCTGAACAGGGAACTTTTGCTGTGTATTCAAGAGAAAAAGAGAGTTTATGACCTGTGGAAGAAGAAAGTTTACAGACAACACCAAGTTGGGGGGAAGTGTCAATCTGCCGGAGGGTAGGAAGGCCCTGCAGAGGGACCTGGACAGGTCCTTTGCATTATACAGTCATGACTAATTTTCCTTCACCTTTATCCCCATCATATTGTCCTACTGTGTACAAAGTTTTAAACAATTCTTTCAGCTCTTGCTATGGATATCTGACACCGCTTGGCTGTCTGATGCTATTCTCCCTAATAATTTTGTACACGTGATTGAACTTATAAAAATCACATAGCTAGCAATCTATCTATACAGTTTATATACCTGTTCTTACTTTTCTGACTATTAATAATCACACTAGTTTCAGGTTTACTACTAGAATTAAGATCTCACTTGAGTGATTCTTTAGCACGTGCCCTTTAACTATCATTTACTTCTCCATGATAGTTATTCTGGCTAATAGCTAATTCCAGTCAATTTTCTTTCTAATTCTTGAATGTATGTCATTTAAGAATCAAATGTTCCAGTGCTTGTGCTGTGTTACTTGAAAATACATCTCTGATCTGATTGTATCAGATTAAACAAGTCATACATATCCAATTATCTTCAGTTATCATTCTAGTTAGCATATAGCTAAGTATAGAAGATCTTTAGTACCTGTTCTCAGTTACCCATATAGCATTTTGTTTCCAGATTCAACTAGCCTGAAGTATTCGTATCTCTCTCCCAGGTCCCCGACATCCTTCTAGGGGTTTCCCAGCCACCTTGTATCACATAGGTGCAGAGGATATTGCATGTTTCCTTTATATTAGCTTCTTTTTTGCCTTATATTTTGACCTCAAACTGGTCAAATTTAACCCTCTTACTTTATAGGTTTATTTTAAACCCTTTTAGGCTAAGGAGTTTTTTTGTTTTGTTTTGTTTTGTTTCCTCTAGAATAGGGGTTCTAGAAAGCCTCAAATAGCAAGGATGCAAGTGAGAGGAGAGCATGACTCCATATGCTCTCTGATTTTCAGGAAAAACATCTCAGTAAATAAAAGACAGTGAAAAGACAAAGTCAGAGGTTAGTAACAGAGAAAATACTTACAACTAGTAAGTAGCTTTAGTCAGTTGACAGAGGGAAAGAAAAAAAGAATATGCACCTTTGGTGAACTAAATGGCAGAGCTCAGCCATTTTATGATTTGACAGCATTACACTTTTATTGAAGTGCAGTGACTGAAGACCATCAGTTACTCTTTTTCTTACACAGGCAAGTTCTTTAAACAGCTTCAACTTGTGGTGTTTTTCCCCTGGTCACATCCGCACTGAAGCATATTAGGTGTAACAGGATAAAAGACAAGTCTCTAAGTCTTATGTAATGCCATTGATGTCTAATGACAGCAAAATCTGGTCTGCTTTCATCTAAAAGCAGAAAAAATGAGTTTAGCACAACAGAGAAATATAGCAGTCAACATAGTTTAGAAGAGTGTGTTAATTTCAGCAGCGTTTATCAGAACTTAAGAGGGATTCACATACAGGAGGAATAAGATATTCTATAACACCAAGAATTCCTCAGTCCTTTCAGGAGCCAGAATACTGAACTTCATGTAACGGTAACCTTGTATTATTACACCAAAACCCACAGTCTTGTTGAGATTGGGAGGCAAAGAAAGGGCAGCAGTATTTCATTTTTAGCACTGACAAAAATACTGGACACTGGCATTTTGTGCAGCATTTAGTTTTAACAGACAACCACACGAAACAGGGCTATTTTGGCCCCTTTATATTGTTCCACGTTCATATTTCAAGAAAAAAATCTCTTATTTCTCTCACATAGGCATAATCAAAGCAGTAAACAGGTATTTTACATACGCTATGTAATTCCAAATAAGTGAAAAAGATACTTGACTTCTCCGTGTAAATATTTCCTAACAGGATCAGATCTTCAACTAGAGTAAATCCTTACTGAACCCATAAGACTTGTGGTCTGTGGACTGATTTTGTCCCATGTTTGCACATATATAACTTGCTCAGAATTCGAAAAACATGTAGAGACATTGCTATCCATGGGAAAGATGAGAACAAATTACTAAAATAAGTCAGACAACATTATCATTGCTTAATGTTCATAATGGGAGGTAGAGCTGTAGTCAAGTGACGCAGCGAGGCATATGGGGCTGTCTTCAGCTGTAGGCCTTCTGAGAGCTCACGTGCTCAAGAAGTTCTTGGCTGAATCAGGGCCTAGTGCTAAACGCATTTGTAAACTGGTGTTAGCACAGGTTTCTATTAAAACTTCTGCTAGGACTTAACAGGCGAAACTCAAGCCGTACAGCTTATTTTTAAATCAAAAGCATAAGTTGTGTTTTTCTAATCACTTTGTTCCTTTACCTGCTTTGTTTCCTATGAAGAAAGCATATGCAATTATAAACTGGAGTCCACAGCAGGCTGCAGTTCACCTCATCGGATTGTACCCGTCCTCTTTCTTTGAGCAATCACAGCACCCAGATGCCAAGCTGTTAAAATAGTTTTCTAGCTATAGCATCTGCCTTCAGATTGATCAGGCAGTTGTGTCTGAGTCAGTTATGTGGTTAAAGGGATAATGGACTGTCTGTGCTGTCTGGCCTTCCTGAATGCCAATTTCTTTTGACTTGCATTTCACAGTAATTTATGCATCTTTACCAATTGTTCAGAAGGTTTTGCTGCAGTCCACCTTGCTGCATTTCAGTATGCGGCAATAAACAAAAGCTTCAAACCTGTCTTGCTTCTAACTGAGGAGTGCCTATACCTAAGAATGTGGGTTACTTTCTTTCTTTTCTTTTTTTTTTTTCCAGATTCCCTGTTTAAACAACAGTAACACCAATTGTCTGCTGCGCCATTGTAACAGGCCCTTTATAATTATGCTGTCAGACATTTTCTCATGATTCTGGGCCACAGCAATTCAGTAACCTTTCTATTATGAATATTTCAATGTTTGTAGCTCTGAATAACACAGACTGGAATAACAAAACAAAACAAAACAAAAAGCTCCTTCTCCCCTTTCTCCCCAGCCCCCCAGCTCCTTTTTATAGTTTCAGCTATAGAAAGAATAAAAATTAAATGTTAGGTACTATCATCTGAGATTATTTTTCTCTTTTTTTCTCTATGTATTGGGGATAAATAAATATGATGAATTTATTGCGTGTGAGGTAAGCATTCTGATTTTTATCTTCTCTCTGCATGAAACCAATCTTCTCTGAAAGAACATTTGAATTGAAGAAATAGATGACAAATATAAATATGGATGGAAGTTAAAACTTTCAGTATAGGTGTGAAGACAGAAACCATCTGACCAAAAAAATTCATTATGTTGTTTCTGTTGCCAGCTTGCTGAACTGATGCACCAAAAATTCTTCAGAGGTAAACGAAACAGTACGTGAAAAAGTCAGAAAAAAATGGCATATATGTAGTGCTAATTTTATTATTTTGTAGTAAGTCACTCTTCATTGATTTCTTTTTTCCCTTCCAGATTTACTGATAAAAGGACTATTTTCTGGCAAAGAAACTTGCTGTGGGAGTGCATGTTGTACTTCTGTTTATACAAGATGTACACATGTATGTGTGCTCAAGGAGCACATTGGCTTAATAGTAACACAGCTTTGGGGGCTTATAGAATGCACATCCTATTTAAAAACATTTTCCTATCAAGCTGCAGATAATGGTTAATATACTGTAGTAAGTGTAACCTCATTATACATTCCTCTGATTTCAATTATTCACATGCTAATATTTTCTATTAATTTTTAAATATTCAGGTTTTGATGTAAATCATTATATTCATCTGAATAGATTTTTATATTAATTATTGAACCTTTCTTTATTATATGTAGTTCAATTTTCTTTGCTAAGAAAAAAAACAAACAGGTAAGGAAACTTTGAATTATACTACCTCTGGATGTAACATGCATCCATCTGTTTACACAGAGAATCTTCTATACATATTTCTGATTTTGTACATATTTTTTGTACAAAATTTGTAATTTATATTCATTACAGCTGAACCAAGAACTGAGAAAAAAACTTGGAAGATTAGCACGTGAGTGTGTGTGAGAGAGATTAATATGCAGAAACACTTAATGTCTCACTGACTAAAGAACCAAGAAAGAGATCAGAATGTGCACATCTATAGAAACATAATGATATGAGAGCGAGAAGAAAAAAAAGCCCAACATGTAGTGGCCCAGATTATATACTCTGTCTACTGTCTGGAACTTGGAGTAAGTTGAAAGGGTCCTGGATAGCTCATGGATACTTTAGTTCTGCGTACCTTCTCCCTCCACAGCGTGTTCAGGTTTGATTTTGCATGTGGAATTGGTTCTAAGTATATTTTTGGAATATTAATCAAGGGAGTTCATGTTGACTATTATAAGTTGTATCAGCCTCTTAAGTTGATGGAAAGAAAAGATACCTTAATCTGTTACTAAAATAGACATAAAATAGACATAACCTCTACAGAAGGAAGTTAGACATTTGGCTAAGAAGTGGCATTTTTTTTAGATATAGCCAAAATTTAGAAATAGCCAAAATAAATTCCATATGAAATGTAAAAAGGCTTGAGCATGCACATATATGTGTGGGATCTAGTACATTTAGGGTGTATTGTGTTCCTCACATCATGGAGAGGGTTACTATCATTTGTGATTTGCATCCAGTTGTTGTGGTAAGGTCAATCTCTCTCTCTCTCTTTTTTTTTTTTTTTTTTTTTTTTTTTTTTTTTGTGTCTCAGTGTGCCCTCACTGACTGACTCATGTCCCATGTCTGTTGTCTGCCCCATGGATCTCATCATTCACCTCTCCCTTAAATGCTTTTTTTGTCTTCTGTGGTGTCCTATTTACATAGTTTTGTTTTGTTCTTCTACAAGTATTACCTGTTTTCCTTGCGATTATTAATGAGGAGGTAAGAAATAATATTTATGTGGTTTTCCTCTGTGGATCTACTCCAAAAATCTGACTGAAGCCAATGAAATTAGCTACATGCCTGAAATACAACACATACTTAATAGCTTTTATGAGTGACGGTCTGTCTCTCTTTGCCGCTCTTCCCTTTTATTATATGCTCGTCTCCTTTTACACAGCTAGCTCTTCAGATGTATTTGTGGCATTGAATACACTTGATAGTAATTGCAGAAGTAGTAAGAATAGTACTAACAATGTGGTATTCTAGGTTGTTCATTTTATGCTCATTTCTATTTAATAAATGCCTGTAAATGACTCCGAAAAGCTGTAGTGAGAGAGTCCTTTAACAAGACAATTACATGTCACAAAAATCAAGCGATAGAAACCATCACAGCATCTTAAGTGAACCCAGTGCCAGTCCTCAAAAGATGTCAGCTTGTTGTTGATGCCACTGATGTCTGGCAAACACGTATTTTTGTATTAAATCCTGCATTGAGCCTCTTTAATTATGCCATAGATGAATTACAATTAATATGTAAATAGAGACATAAAACTAGGTTTATGACATGTGGCTATCAGTACCAGCAATCAGTTCTTACAAATCTCTCCCTTTTGAATGTCCCTCAAGCTGCTTGCTACACTATTTATTTTCTATGACTTTAGCTACCAAACTGCCAGCAAAATTCCAAGCACACTGTGGCCTGTTTGCAATTCACACATATTGAAAAGCATGGCAAATTATGATTCACTTGGCTAACTAGCAAGACAGCATATTGATGGCTTACTTGTACAAATATCTTTTCCTTCCACCATATTTTATATGTGTATCTATATAACTTCACAGATTTCTGTAATAAATTTTTTATTTAGAATTAGTCAGAAACAAAGACTCACAACAGAGGACACTTTCTTTAGCCATGCTACACAAGCACCTGACCAGAGCTTGTAGAATTTGCCAGCTCGACTGCATCTCAGTTTTGCTAGACGCATTTGCACAGCTCTGTAACTGTATATCAGAACTGGTCAGCAGGCAGATTTTCTTTTCCACAGAACAGTTAAGCAACCCCAAAATAAACCCCCCAAAAGCCAGAATTTTCACTGAGCAACCCCAACCCACATAAATCCTAAAACTGCAAATCTGTTCTTCACCCATCTGTAAATTACAATATTTATATGCTACAGAGATCATGGTGTGCATGGTTAGAACCAATGAAGAGAGTAAATGTCATACTTAATTAATAATGGTGACAAGCACTTCCTAGCATTGAAAGGCAGACTGCATCCCAAAACTGCACATTTCCAGCCCTACTGAGCACTGACTCTGAAAGTCAAATGAGCAGCTTTATCTGATTGTTGTTGTTATTAGGGATGCAGTGAAAGCAATGAAAAGTAGGAGTCAAAGTGAGAATTTAAATATACGTCTCTATGAAAGCTTCTTGCATCTACAGATGGAAAAGTCCTAAAAGAGCAAGCATGGGGATAGCTGGGATATACAGGAGCTTTAAACATAATTTATTTAGGTACCTGTTGTAGTGATATGCTCAGCTGAGCTAGTTTGTCTCAGCTTGGAGCTGGTCTGAGTCAGCCTGGCTCAGTCTCAGATTGATTTTTTTTCTTCCCCATTCATAGTCCCTGGCATTCAGAGCTGCATTTGCAGCCCAGAATCGGCATTTGCTGACAACCTTCCTTCTTTGCTTGAAGATGCATGTCTTGCAACACATTTAACAGTAACTACGGCTTGCCTCTCACATTTACATGTTTAAACAACGTTATCAGTGAGAAAAAATATGTTTAATAATTTGAAGTACAAAATGCAGAAAAGTTTAAAGACTCCAATTTTTCAAGTGTTTTTGAATGTACCCATTTCCATCCATCTTTATGCACGTAGGTAATCTCTTAGACTATGTAGTTTTCATTTGAATGATCAGCTTGCTTCAGTTTTAACTATGAAAGGCAAAAGGAAAAGAACAGTTAGTCTTGAAAAATCTGCACTTTTATGTAGTCACACCATAGTATGTCTGCGTTCTTCCAGAGCCTGATCCCTGACTTGAAGCCAAATGAATGTCCCCGAATAACCCAAAATGCACAGGCTTTCCCAGGCAACACTGCTGTAAGGCTGCTCCTTGTGGCACCATGGAATTTGCTGGCTTTCTCGCTTTTGGCAAAAATGTAACAGCCTACAAAGCCATGGATGAACGAACACCCAGTTCACTCGGAGACCTGGGCCTGCATGCATCGGTTGCTTACAGTTCTGTGATAATGAGCGACACCCGTGTGTAAGTCTGTGCTGCCCAGGCTCTCTTCCAACTCTGATTTCTGCAAACCCTTACTGGAATTGTGGAAATTCTGTAGGAATCGGTCAGGAGCAGGTAAAGCAGCAGCAGCAAGAGCAGGTCCTTTTCAGGCTCCCTCTAAATCGGATGAGGATGGTCTCATGCTGTTCTCACAACTGTCCTAATGTTTCCTGTGATGTCCCTATCACTCCAGCTTGGCTAGTGGACCTGAGGAGTTGGAGATGACTGGAGCTTCCCCTCGAAAATGTCCTTGAACATTCAGGCCACGGTGGCATGAAGGGAAGCCCTGGCAGAGCACTGCCTGTGCCAAACCAGGTAGCATCTGGTTTCTACTGGACACACAGCAAGCGCTGCTGTGCAAAGGTGTACATTAGGTAGATGCTTGGATAACTGTCGTGTGAAAGACAGAGTTGGGCTTTCTTGTGTTAAACTTGGAGAATTATTCCAATAATGATTACATTAATTGAGCTTTTATGCCGTAAGCTTTTAAGTTATGAACTTCCTTCCAACCTATAGCCTGACAGATCAGAAGGGTTGAAGTATTCTAGTAGCTATGCAGATTCTATCAGTAATTTTCAAAATTTATCACATTTAGAAGGAATCTATTAAAAATACAGATACGTTCATCCGCATCAATGTCTTTTTATACCAGTTCCCTACCTGCTTTTTGCTGCATGAGAAAAATGGATCATTTTTGTGACAAAATGCAAAGCTACATTATTGTGCTTCTCACTGTGAAAATGGCAGCAGGCCTGATGTTTGCTGGATTTGAAATATTTATTGTACTGCCAGAGGAATGCAAACCCAAACAATTTCACAGATAATTATGCCCACTAACTATATGCAAAAGGCATCCATTTCTCCTCCAGTGATACTATACACATATGGATCTTCTGTTAAGAATAATCAAGTTTACACATACATTAAGGAGCGACAGAGCAACAAGCTCTCCTCCTCTCCTCCATTAAAAACTGGACAACTTCCTTTGCAGATCAAGCTATTATAAAATTAAAATTAAAGTACTTCTCTGAAATCATAATACTTTCTATAACATATGTGAGAATGCAGAAAGCAGTTTGGAAAGAGAGAGAAACCTAGAGGGGTTGGAAGAGAGCCAAAACTATAAAGAACAATGAGTGGGCTTGCTGGTCTGTTGATCTTGGATTCTCCCCAAATATCATTTATTTATATGAGCTGCTGTTTCTTTTCTTTCTTCTCCTTCCCCCCCTCCCCTCTGCACCCTCTTCTCCCTCCTCATCCCGTTTCTTTCTTACAAGACAAGGACAAGAGAGAGAGAGAGAGAGAGAGCAAGGCAGTGCAGTAATTTTAAAAGGAGGATAACTGGGAATGAAAAAAAAGAGGTGTTTATTAGTACAGGAAATTGGTTTACAGCTTCATAAATTTAAAACAGGCATATCATATTGCACAGATTATGAAGTGTTAGACTGCTCTATTCAGGAAGCTGGACAATCTGCTTTGCAATGCAAAATGTACTTATACAAACACAGTGTGGATTTAGTAGAATGTTAGGGACCACTTAAATAAGGTGGACAAACACACAGAATCAGAGACTAGTTGAGATTGAAGGGAGCCTCTGGAGATTGAGTCTGACCTCTCCCTGCTCAAAGTTGGGTCAACAAGAGCAGCTTGCTCAGGGCCTTGTCCAGTCTGGTTTTAAATGTCTCCAAGTCCATGTTGCTGAATGAGGACCATCCAACGATGCTGAAAGAGCTACCTGATGACATTGGAAGGTTGCTGTCATGGTAGTCAGGGACTAGAAAAGGGAAATGTTATGCCCATTTTTAAAAACAGATGAGGAGGGTCTGAGAATATGTTGGCTGTAAAGCTTCAATTCAGTCCCTAAGAAAGGACTCCTGGAAAGCATTTCCAGGTACATGAAGAACAAGAGGGTGATTGGTATCAGTCCAACAAGCTAAAGGAGAGCTAGAGAATTAGGTCCAGATTCTTGTCATATTTTACACCAAAAAGGTACAAAGCAACAGATACCTGTTGTAGCAAAAGAATTCCTAAATTTCTAAGGAAAATTTCTCTACAGTGCAGGTGGTTAAAACACTAGACCAGATCAATTGTCAAGAGTTGTTGTGGAATAGTGTACTCGACAATACTTAGATCTGACTGCACTGAGCCCAGATCTAAATTTCAAGCTGACTCTGTTCTCTTGCATCATACAAGTATAACTATCTGGCACGCCAGTTGTCTCCCTTGGCATTTTGAAGGCAAGGAGGAAGTATGCTTTGGAGGGCTTGCCAGTTAAATCTCCTGCAGTGTTGCTGCTTTATAGGTAATTTCCATGCACCCAACTTTTGAACTTCACTATTTTCATCCTTCAAAAATTTCATGTTTCATATAAGTAAGTAAAATATCTGAAGTTATATAAAAATACCTCTAAAGCCTTATGGATTTAACAAAAATTACGCTGATGAGTGGAAACAAGTATTTTTTAATTAAAAAGTTACAGAAATAGTCTAAAAAGAGATTAATATTTTTTTTTTAGTTCTTCTTTCATTTAATACACGTTTCTTCTGTGACAGGAGCTAAAACAATGAACAAGGCAAAATAAAGACATACTGCAGAGCATCAGGGTAATATATTGCAAGTTCCCTCATTGCTTAAGTTTTATATTCAGTTTATGCATGTGAGCACCTTTGCCTTTTCAAACATGAAGGCTTACATGTCACATCTAATGATACTGAGACAAAATAGATACCCCTGCATTTTTGTTTCCTTTTAAATCAGAGAGCTGACTAAATCACAACAGGAAAACTACTTTGCTTTGCCTTCAGGGTAAGGTTGGAGAAACTGTTACAAAATGGTTATCAGAATGGACTTCTTCACAAAAGGAATGTGCGCTAATCTCAGGTGCATCTTTAGTCCCATAACACATATTGAAGTAATTCACTAACAGCAGCATATTTATCTTCACTCCTGTGAAACAGGGAACTCACATTTTACAACAGGCAGAAATCAAAGCAGAGGGAATATTAAATAAATGCAGTAAGATAAAAAATAAATAAATTGAAGCCTAATCAATTGCAGTTGACTTTCTCAGACTTTAGTATGTTTTCTTAGGTTTTTAGCTGGACCAGAGTCCCAGCCAGAAGGGTACACGCTATGTTGTTAGTGCATGAATAATCATAGAATCATTTAGGTTGGAAAAGACCCTTGAGGTCATCAAGTCCAACAACCACCAACCTAACACTACCAAGTCCACCACTAAATGTACCTTCTAATAAAGTTATATAAGCATTATTGCAGCTTTAATGCTATTCCCACTTCAATCATAACCATTTTTGGCATGGTGAAACAACCCCTCAAAACACGATCGTAGAAACTTTGCAATACAGGTCAAAAAAAGCAATTAGCTACTTATTATTAGCAATTAGCTATCAATGACCTCTGAGAATTACAACCCAGATCAGTATGTGCGGTAAACAGAGGAAGTTTGAAACTTCAACCCAGCAAGAAGGGAGATGCTGCCATTTTCCATGATGAAGTATCTTATCTTCCACTTCATGACTGCAATCAGTTATATAAATACAACATTACTGGATTTTACAATGCAAATTTAGTAATCTCTACGTAGCGTGTGCAGTGTAAAAGTCCTCAAATGCATAAAATGAAGCACACTGAACAAAAATATGCACAATTTGTTACGCAGAGCATGGAAGAAGTGTTTGCTCAGACAGACTCTGAGCACCATCTGGGAGACAAGTGTTTAGTTTTGCAACAGATTGCATAATTTTCATGTAGAATCTGGAGAAGAGCTCTAAATGCTTTAATAGATAGTTGATTTAACATGCGTTTAATCTTTGTTTTGTGTTGTCTTAAAGGCTATGCATATGTTTTGAATGACAGAAGTAGTCATTAACTTATTACAGTGCTCATCCCTTTGCACAATTTGCTTTCTTTTCTTTTTGTCTTATTGTGTGTGTCTGTGTGCATGTGCTATTTCACCTTACAGAGTTGGTTTTCACAGCACATGGTAATTAATCTTAGTAAAAGCCAAACATCTACTGCATATGCATGCCATTTGATTGATTAGATTAAAAATTTAATGTTACAGTTCATACATTAGCAATACTTCAATATAACATATACCAAGGACTCTACTATCAATAGTAAGAATACTTCAAGAACAACACAAATTAACACCTGAAGCATAAAGAATGACCTTGAGAAAATGAAATGCTTTACTTAAAACACACACCCTAAAATGTAGTTAGATTGAGCACCATGTTTATGTTCTAAAAGAGCTGTAAAAAATACTGCATTTGAGAATAGGAAAACTTCAGATAAAGAATTTCTCACTTGGAGCCTTTTAGAAGAGGTATAATGTTTAGAAACCCAGCATTCATTTTTATATTTTTTTAGTGGTATCCAACTAAATATATCTGCTACACAATAGTAAAAAGCTACATGTTAGAACTTTCATCAATGTTCTTCTTGCCCAAGTTAATAAAGTCATTGGGAGGCATAAACTGAGGATTCACTTTATTAGGACTAGAAACAGAGAAAGAAATACAAGAAAAATGAGACTATACATATTGTATAAAAAAAGGCATGCTGTATTATGTGACATTGTTATGATAAAATGAAATACCATCCTTCATTTGGATATCTGTTCTTCTATATCCGAAAGCAAAAGCACATCAAAATACTTCTGCGGTGATTGACTTGTAATGCAATACACTGCAGCATCTTTGAACCTTAAGCAATGATAATGCTTTCAAACCTGCTATAAACTGGGTCAACTGTATGAAGAAATTGTAAAAAATGATGCAGTAATTCAATTTAGCACTGTGTGAAAACTGCACAATAGCAGGATTAAAGGATCTGAAAATGAAGACAAGTGGTTCATTATTAACTCCTTAAATGTTGTTCCTTCTGCTTTTTCTGGAATGTCATTTATTTCTAGCTTGGAATTGTAATTTCTATGTCATGATAGAGTGAATATTTTCTATATTGCTTCTCCATATGAGTACATTGAAGTTTCCTCAAAGGCTTAATATAGTTTATGAAATAAGTCAACATTCACTATTAATTTTATCCATACAGGTAACAAAATAGATTAGACAAAACAACAACAACAAGAACATACATTCATGTAAAAGCTGTGGCATGTGTAAAACACAGTCATCTTTAAAAAAAAGGGAAAAAAAGGAAAAAAGAAGGTAGCAGCTGTATAAATAGCCAAAGAACGAGGAAAAAAAAATGTAGCAAATTTAATGCTAAAGCTGCAACTGAAAACTGCTTGTATACAGAGGAGGTACCCTTATTTTTTCCTTGTGTAATACAGTCATTTAAACAGGTGACCTCTTGTGTTACATGGTAATGTTATAGACATAATTTCTTTATGTGCCTAAAATGGGCTTTTTTTATCCTAGGCTATTTTGTGTTGTATATGCATGTGAAAATGTTTTGGATCAGCATATGTAACTACCACGGCCATTCCTTCAGCAGGAAGCCCAGCCTCTGTCCCACTGTATCACAATAGTACTCCATGCTGGTGATCACCAGAATCCAGTGTTCAATTGAGAGGCAACGTCAAAATGAATAACAATGTCAGAGAAACCAGCCTGGAACGATTTAAAGAGCTGGGTAAGCCAAAAGATTGAAAAAAAAAAAATCCTGCTGCAGGGGAGCAATTGTACTTTTGTGTATGAATCTATAAAAAAAAACCTCCTCTGAATTCTTTACTTTGAGAGCTTAGATAGTTTCTATTAAATTTGGTTTGGACATCTAAAAATAAAGTTGATAATAGACAGAAGTGTAGTCTTCTGCTATGGAAAATTGTCTTTCTTCCAAACTGTAATATGTTTGATCCGACCCTTTTTTGAACATAATCTTTTTCTTAATTGGCAGAGAATTGATTCAAAATTCCATTTGGTACTATTTGCCCAAAATTATAGGACAGCATGCTCCAAAATGCATGTTATGGTTCTAGCCAGCTCCTCATCAGCCTGACGCTTTCTGACCTGCAGCAGCTAGGCCAGAGCAATGTGCCCTGGGTCTGATTTCAAGTCAGGAGCCAGACAGGGCTGCTTAACTTTGGTCTGGAAGGCAGTCCTAGGTCCCCCAGTTTAGATATACTCATGGCACTTTCCATCCCTGGAACTGAGGTTGCTTTGTCTGCATGTCAAATTAATTAAAAATCAATGTGGGTGCAAAATCGTAACAATCCAAAATAAAATATTATTACTAACCAAGCAGGATCAAGCTTAAACTTAGTGTCTTAGTTGCAACTTACACTTTCTCCTTTAAAGAATGTGCAGTGTGTCTTTTCCTCTGCTTTTCTATCTCAAGTAGGAGTGGTAATTATATGAATTACTACTTCCTTTTGAACTCATGGCTACATGATCCCAGAGCACAGAAGCTACATAATGCCTCGCATATGCATATCTCTATATCATTTTATTGTACAGCTCTGGAAGTATATGGGATGTGGCCTTCATCATCTAGTTGTTTCAACTTATAATTCATTGTAAAATCAGTGGTCAATGGTCTCAAATCTAGTATTAGTGTCTGGGATGTCATTAAGTCAGCGTTAATTGAAAAGGAGTAGTTGAGCATTCATACAAAGAGATTTTACTCAACAGCATGAATGGATATCATAAGCATAAAGTATTGTAAATGCATGTGACAAAAGAGTTTGTTTTGAGAAATAACAAGAGACAAAAGGGATACAATATTCCAACTGTAAATCATCATTAAGCAATTAATGCTTTCACCATCTGTGGTCCAAAACATAAATTCCTCTCCTTCATAAGTGATCATTCATTATGATTGTAGGTTTACTCTTATCTCTGGGAACAAGAAAAGATACATAACTTACATATTCAACTTATCCTTAAGGACATTTTCTTAAAAGTATCTATGTTATATATAAATATTTAATTATATAACAGAAAATTTGTTGAAGGAGTATGGAAAACTTCAGAATCTGAGTGGGAGTGAAAACATTTTTTTCTAATGTGTCTTATAATAATGCAGATCGGTCTTGTGAGATAAATTCATAAGCCCCTCACCATTTTCTCAGGTATTGCAGTTTTCTCAGGTTGGATGATGAAAATGATTCAACCATTATGTTTTCTTATAGTCAGTCTCACGTTTAAGTCACTAGAATTTGCAACTAGAGGTTTCATACTCTGGAAGAGTGCTCTATTTATGGAGGAGAAAAATCAACAATCCTGCTGCTCTCAGATTGTTGATTTATGTATTTATTTACTTTAAATGCATAAGTGCAGGCTGGATGGGGCTTTGGGCAACCTGGTCTACTGGGAGGTGTCCTTGCCCTTGGCAAGGGGGCGGGAACGAGATGGTCTTTCAGGTCCCTTCCAACCCAAGCCATTCTGGGATTCTGGGATTCAACTTCCCGCGTGTTGACCACTGTGCTTGTGAAAGCAAAATGTAGTTTGCTTTTATGCATACTTTGCTGTGTATAAATGATTGCTTTCAGTAGTAATAACACACATTTTAGGTATATGATCCAATATCTACTGAACTCAAAAGAAAAGTTTGTATTGCTCTCCAGATTATTTGAATCAGGTCCAGATCAGGAAAAGAAGTGATCTATTATCTGTTGCTGAGTGAAGTAACAAGAGTCAATTCAGTGCCACAGTTAGTGCTTGGCAGCATCTTTGCAAAATGATTGGCAGTTGCTTTTGGTGGGTATAAATACAAGAGTGGAAGAGCATGTACAATCCTTAGCTGTCTTCTGTGCAAAAAAACCTTTTTTGATATGGTGCACAATAGCAAAGAACAGGTGTTTAGAAATGACATTTCTGTGGTAGAGCTGCTGATAAGTACGTGTATATGGGTGTCAGCAGCAAAGCCAGCATAGCAAGCCATCATTTGGATGAATCACTTGGCCAAGTGATAATGTGAATAGAAAAGAAAGTTTGCTGTCTTGGGTGAAGTGGGATAGGCGTAATCAAAGCACAGGTGAGAGATGGCAGCAAAACCTTTAACGTAGTACAGAGGATTAAAGCATGAGGTGGGAAAGAATAGATATGGACTCCTAAATTTGTTGGTAAGCTAGACATGCAATTAGAGGAAGCGGAAATTTAAGAGCCAATAAAAGCTAAATAGAAGGCAGGCCTGTCTGCTGTGATAAGGTAGTCATTTAGGACCACAACAGGTGTTACTACAGTAATTAGAATATACTGAGATATCTGATTGGAACTTTTGCGTGATGAGAGCATTGCCAGCTGCTTTTGATATTGGTTGACGGCAACAGTAACAGGCCGAAAACACCTGTATTGAAATCTTTTTACCAGCAAGAGGGAAAGATGCTTTTCAGTGGTTTTATCCTTTAGCATTTCCCCTTTTTATTCTGGCTTAAGTCCTTTGTAAACAAATTAACAGTCGTGATATTTTAAGGGCTTAGTTGTGCCAGATGCTACTCAAGATCTCTTAAGAAGAGGTTCCATATATAAATGGTATTCCTCATTTATGAGCTTCCCTTCCTTATTATGTTTGCTATCAAGTTTTGGGTTCACTTTGTAAGTTTTCAAAGCTATATTATTATATTCTGATGTTTTTCATAGGCACTGGGAAAGGTTTTTGCTGTCCTGTCTCTCTCTCTCCTCAAGAGTTTCAGCTTGCCTGAAAGAAACAAAAAAAGATGATTTGCAGTAGATCAATATTCCCTTAAGATGTAAACTGCATCGCTCTTAAAAGTGAAGCAAGGTTTGGCCTGGCCAGTACTCTAACATTGGATCTCTAAGGATATCTCAGGGGCTGCAGAAATTGTAATGAGGAATCAATAACTAGAACAAATCTCTCTCAGGCCTGAAGCAACCTCTCAGAGTATGTTTGTGTCTTTGTATAACTGGAGCTGGCTTTCTGTAAGTGAGATGCAAAATGAAGGAATTCAGGAAATTCATGTGGCAGTTTCAGTACTGTGCAGGACTGCAAGTTTGATCCCAGAGGTGAGATTGGGCTGTCAGTAACAATATTCTTCCTGCCTGAATTTCCATGGGAGAAAAATACTCTCCTTTACTCGTCCCTCTTAGCTGGTATATGTTGCTTCCTTTCGCTATTCAAGCAGAGGCTGTGGGGCACTCTAGGTATGTCTGAATTATAGTTTGGATTAAAGTGAATAATTTTTATACAGCGTTTTGGGGTGAAATGAGCAGTTTCAAGGCCTACAAGTTATGCGGAGTATTTTGCTCTCTCCCCCAGCATCCTTGGATGTGAACAAGCTGAGCTTTCTTGTGTCCATTCAATAGCTTTATAAGAAAATGAGGATTAAGCTGCTAGATCACTACCACCAGCATTCTGCCTTTCAGGGGCTATTTTTTCTGTCACCTTAAACTGAACCGTTCTGGGTTGTGTGTGACATTTTGCCAGGTTGGAGATCCAGGGCAAATTGAATGCCTCTGCAGCTGAATGCTGAGTGTGTGTAAAGGCAAGCAAGAATCCTGTTACATGTATTAGATATCTGAGATGCACAGAAAGCCTGCAAATGGCTTGATATTCATAAAATGCAAGAAAAGTTCAGATGCTGCAGACTGGGATGTTACAATTTATATACAGTAAGAATCTTTTACCTTTGTTTTGTGAATGACCTTCTCATTTTTGGAGTCCCTCTCTGTTCTTCTCTCTAGGCTAGTTTTTTTGTGTTAATTAAAGCCCAGATTAAGTATATAAAAGCGTACTCAAGCGCACCCAGCTGAAAACAGGGCTAAATGAACAGAAACATGCTAGCAGAGATGTGAGCTTTGTCACTGGAGTAGAATGACTGAATATGAAAGTCATTACTGGGAAGCAAAGTGACATTTAAATTATGCTGCTGTTTCTCCTGCTGGCTTCTGACAGGGTTTTTCAGAGAGAAAATTAAATGAGTTACAAGACACTTAAATGCAATGCTTGAAAATGTTATCTTAACATGTTTGATTATTAAATGAAATGTTAGCCCCATGTATCTGTATGATTTTACCATGAAAGTGGCATGTAAAACTGACACTGTGCCTTCTCAAATCTTTAATGTACTAACTGGCATCTTTTAAATGCTGGCTTTGTGCCATTTCTATTGTACCCACACAATAGAATTAGTCATGTGGAGAGGGAAACAGCTGGCAAAAAAAAAAAATGCATAAGCAGCCAGCTTAGCATTGTCATAGGTAAAAGAGCAATGAATCACAGACAGGTACAAAACTATCAGGGAAAAAAAGGCAGTAATAAAGGTGATTCAACTGTAATGTCAGGCCCTCTGAAGGAAGTGATCTGCAGATGGATAGAGAAGTGAAGAAGAAATGGCTTCAGACAGGTGAAGACCAATTTTTGCTGTTGAAAAGAAAGCTTTATCCTTCTTGTCTGAGGCCCCAGTTTAAAAAAGGGTATTTATCTATGGGGTTAACTTCATCAGCTCCACTAACTGCACTCCAGTGAGAGATAAGAAGATAATTAAAATTACCGCCATGCTTAATCAACTTGCCAGCGTAGGGATACTCTCTTGAATTGGGGCACAATTAAATTAAGCTTAACTTCTTCCAAATATATGCAAGAAGTAGACATCTGGCAAAGTCTAGCTGAAAAAGCACAGAGCTGCATTATGACAATCTCCAAGGACAAAGGAAATGGAAAGTGAAAGGGTATCAGAGAGCAAGACTTCTGCCAAGTCCTTTAATCTTTGTTTTGCAATGCAGACTACCAGTCACAAAAAATACTAAACTACTGATTTCAATCATTTATTGCTAAATCATTCAACTAGTGATTTCACTAGTTTACCCATAGCATACATAGGTATGAAAACATATGCATGTATGCTAATGTACCTTATTTTAGAATGTTTCAGTAAGCATTCCTAACTGTTGTGAAGCATCTCTAACCGTTGTTTCAAAACAATTTACAACTGCAATTAAAGGGTCTGAAAGTGATATAAAAGGAAGCAGAATAATTGAGCTAATCACAGACAAGATCAAGGCCCTCTGGCCTTGAAATCTATAGCTCCATGAAAAGAAGTCTTTGAATATTTGCTGAATCTAAGGATATTAACAATCAGCAGTTACAGTTCTGTCCATCTACAAGAGGCATCAAAGAATTAATTTTTACAACATGCCTGGAAGGTAAACTGCAGAATCCCTATTAATTTTACTGAAACAGAAAGTCGAGAGGACAGTCAGAACTAATCAGAGCCAGATTATATGTTGCAAGTTTCTGTTTCCTAATCTTGTATCAGAATATCTCTGGGCATCTGCTAAAAGCTCACTGAAGATGAAAAGGCTTCCATTCAGATCAGGCCTAATGAAAAGAGCATGGCTGGCAGTTGTACTCTCACACTCTGATAAGTCAGAAAGCTTTAAAATAATTTAGAGTGGGAGTAAATAATTATATTTTCTTATTTTTATTTTCTACAGTAGACACCTTGAAGAACCCTTTCAGATATGCAACCCACATTTCAGAAGTGCTTTACGGAGTAAAATCACTCACTAGGAGCTGAAATCTAGGACCTGCTAAGGGTTCTTCCACCTCTACTCAGGTGGAATTTGCCTCTGCTTTTCCCCTTACCTTTCAGACTGGGAATAGTACATCTCTTCATTTCTCTGTTTTGTTCAGCATGTTTTTCATAACACTGGGTTGTGAAGCCAGAGCTGCCATGGACATAGAATCAGAGGCACACTTAAGATTTTATAGGTACTTCTGAAGTCCTGGGAAATCTTTCAAAAGCTGTATAGTTTTAGTCATGCTGAATTGCTACTATCTTCAGATCTAATTCATTCCAGCAGTTGATTTGCACTTTAACCAGTGTGACCAGATTTCTCCCATAGGAAAAATTTTGGTTCTAGCTTACTTAAAATTCTGTAATTTTTATTCCCACAGTGGCATAAAAGTGGGTCACTTTGAATCCTGTTTACGCTAGCTTCACAAACTTATTCATTGGTTTTATCATGCAGATGGTTGCATGTAAGAAAACATATTTGTTAAATGTAAATTTTAACTGCTTGGAGTCTGTATCTCTACGTAATATCTAGCCTAATGTCACCACAGGACAACATTTATGTTTTCATTTAAAAATAAAGCAAGCAGATGGGACTTCTCTCATCCATAGAGTGGTAAATTAAAAACAAAAGTAACCATTTTTTTTAATGTTGTACTCTGCTGGGATGAGAGTTTGGCATTATAACATCTGATCTAATTTGAGTATTCCAGTAGCTGCTTTATAGCATTTACTAAAACACTGAAATGAAGCCTGCTGATATTGTTTTTGCGTAATCCATATGAACATGCAAACCCCATAGAGTGAGCCTGTGCTTCCCCAGTTCCCAGTAAAATAAAAAAGTCCAGTACAGACTTCATTGCTTTCATGGCATATGTCAAGTAATAGTCACTATAGTTGAAACACTATCCTAAAAAGTTAAAACTTACCTTTGTACCCCATTGGCTTCATACAAAGCCAATTTGAGATTATCTGTCAATGAAGACAATGGAAAATGGAGGGGAAAGAGAGATGCCAGTCTCTCAATTTGTATCTTTGAAAACTTCCTCCCAAGTAAACAGCTTTTTCTCAGTAATATTTAGGACTCTAATTTTCTGTGAATCTTCCAACCACTAGGACAAGTTATTAAGATTCCAGTGAAAATTCAAAGTGTTTCTTCAATAGGTAGAGGTCTTATGGTGCCAAGAAACTACCAATAGTGACTTAATCTTTGACCTTCAATACTAAACTATTAAAATCTATCATCTTTAACTAGACACAAAGCATAACTAGTACATGATTAAATTTTGAGAATTCAACATACCATGCTGTAGATACACTATAAAATTGAAATGCCTCTTTTATCTAAATATAAAATCCAAGTAAACACACTAAATAGATAAATGCACAGATTGTGTTTCCCAGGAAATAATGCCTTTTGTTCTATTATGGAATAAAAAGGTTCTCATTTGTAAGTCATTGACTCTAATCTAGTCAAAAATATTACCTACCAGAAACTGCTGCAGTTGCTAGTTGGTTCCAGACCAAATCTTAGTAAGAAAATGAAGGCAAACTTCTCATTCAGGGGTAAAGCAATCTAGTAGATATATTCCGGACAGACTTTGCAAAACTGAGCTCCATTCTTTGCTTGACTGCTGGCTGAACTGATGGCAAGTCATAGCTGTGCTATTTCCATAAAATGCATAAGAATCTCCATCTGTTAAAAAGGAATAAAGTTAGTTGTAGTAACACTTCTAGATGGTATTTATATGGTGCTTTGAAAAAAAACCTGCTGTGGTGTGGTGGTCGGGGCGGGGTGGGGGTCTGTTCTCCAACAAGTAGCTCATCAGACAGTGAGAGACTGTGCTTGTCTCTTAGCATTTGGTTTCAGTTTGGCACTGACAATCAGGAGGAACCCTCTGACCTTCCAGACGTGACAGATGACTTTAGCTCCAACTCTGTACACCCCATTACCTTTTCACAAGCACCAGCCATACTTAGAAAGGAGAAATTCTCCTGGATTTTCAGGAAGATGCTTTTGGCAATCTATCATAGAACCACAGAATGATAGAGCAGTTTGGGTTGGAAGGGACCTTAAAAACCAACTCATTCCAACCCCCCCCTGCTATGGGCAGGGATGTCACCCACTAGACCAGATTGCCCAGGGCCTTGTCCAGTCTGGTCTTGAACACCTCCAGGGATGGGGCATCGGCTACTTCTCAGGACAATCTAGCCCAAATATAAATTCCTTTTCTATACTTTCATAACTTAACACTGTTACCAAACTGAGAGTAAATGCATTTTTTTCAGTAAGATTGTATTAGTGCTTCATAAGCATTTATGTTCTGCTTCTAGCTAAGGAGGATGAACAATTTTACTAAGTGATATGAGAAAATAGCAAGCCCTGTGTTTATTCAAAGGCTATACAATTACTTTAGTTGATATTTTTATTCTGTGACAATAATGATACCATATTTTACACAAATATGCTACTCAGTGAACACTGTGTTTGCTGGTATTTAAAGGAATTGTATCAAGAGATGAAAGAGCATCTGATTCAGTCTTAAGTGTCATAAAAATTTGCTGTACAAGAAGAAATACAATGAATAAATTTACTATATCGTCTTACTTGGGTAACCCTATATGTATAGTGACCCTGGAACTGAGGCTCTGTGCAGGTGCAGGGCAACATCTAAATTTATGCAACTTTAGAATTAGGACTGAATATGGAAAACGAACTTTTGTCCTGAATCAGCCATCACGTCTGTACTTTTATTTGCAGTAGTGAGCATATCATGTTCAAAAGACTTTGAGCTTCTTTCCAGAAGACACCTAACCGCATTCCATATTAGTATTAGTCAAAAACAAACGTTTTTCATGAAGAATTCAGAACAAATAATTTGATTTTCCTTTTTCCTTTTCAGGTTAGCTTTTATGGAGAACATAAAGAACTGGAATGCAAATGCAAGCATGTGCAGAGGGCCAGTTAAGGTACCCATTCAGAAACCTGAAGGATCAGCTATGTCTTAAATAACACCTCCTTCTGTGGACTTAAGGTAGGGAGAAATGCTCACCATCTTTCAGGGTGTCTTTTGACAAAAATAAATGTAAAAATTCTTTCTTTTAAACAGATGGCTAAAAAGTAGCTGTTTCCTCTTCTCCCCTCATTTTTCTCAGTAGCTAAACTACTCACTGAAGAGGTAGAGTACTTCAGTTCACAGCTTCTTCTATCCAGGGAATTGAAATTCAAATTTAAATCCTTATCTGTCTTTCTAAAGAGTGCTTCATCACCACTGTATGTTGCACTATGTGTATATCTGTAAGTATGCAAGAGAGCATTTTTCTCAGTCTTTTTAGGGAAAGAGTTTATTTTGCATGACATACTAATTAGGGAGCAGGTGCACCCCTTTGCAGTCTAGGCTCATAGTTAGAACACTTTCCTGGGTGGGAGAAAAAATATAGATACCCTAAAACACAGGAATTAATTCAAAACAGAGCTCCTGCAATCTGCTTTGTTCTGAGAACTGGATAAAAACAGTTACCACTGATTACCACTCTTGTATTCCTCTAATACTACATTTTAGAGTTCTCATGAAATTAAAAATGAGCATTTTGTACTGAAACAGTTTTTTTTTTTTCTTTATTACTAATAGAAAAAATAGAATCTGGTCTTTGCAATAGTATTCCCATATGGACTCCAGAGATATTTTATTGTCTTTAGGGCAAGAACTAATTCAGAGAAAGGCTCTTTTGTTCACCATCTATGAATCTTGACCTCGACCTGGAAAGTCTATCCTCAGTGTTGCATGTGGGGCAATTAAACTTCTGTGAAGAAAAACCTCCCTATCACAGCAAAATATGTCAAGTGTATCAGAGCTCAAACCTCCAATCTAATTTTATTCTTTTTAAATGAGCCAAGCTGCTTCAAATTAACTTGAATGAACGGAGAACAACAGCATTTAATAGGTCTGAGAAACTTAAGTTTCTTTACTCTGTTTTGGGTTGTTAGGATGTTTGTTTGTTTGTTTGTTTGTTTATTGTGGGGAGAGCACATTTCCAAAGACATGGATTTCCAACACCAGCCACGGGGCTCAGACATTTAACTGCAGTTCATTTAACTGAGCTACACTGGCCTAAGAAGTTACTGTGCACCTCCTGAGTCTTGTAGCTGTTAGTAACAGCTCATGTGCTTGCTAATAGCCTTCCCTTCTTTTGAATTAATATAAGGTAGGGAAAACCTCAGAGGAATAGGCTGTTGCATTTTACCTGGGGAGGCAGGCTGGAGTGCACATACGCACACACTGGCCCTTTATGGCAGCTCAGCTGATGGAAGTTCCTTACTACCTTTCTAGAGCCGAGTGGTTAATACACTGATCGCCCCTATCCTTTAGCAGACTGGTTGGGTGAAAGGTGGGAAGCATGCCCAACCAGAGCACACATTGAACAAATTATGGTCAGACAGCTCAACGAGTTTTTTTTCACGAAGCAAAGATGCTTTAAAATTCACGGGTCCTCAAGTGCACGCTGAAGGAGCACAAAACAAAATCTTTGATATTCTGTTTTCTGTCAGTAGCGTCTGACCACAATAAAAGTTTGCATGTCTCCAAAAGCTGCAGGTAATCATTGTTTTGCTGAGATCTGTACTTAAACATACTAACATTTAAATTCATTTCTTGCTTCTGCTGACTCCCTAGCAGGTGCTATTTTAACCGTAAGTATATAAGGGATTATTAGGGAACTTGGTCACTGTTATACACAGGAGTAAATCTCACTCACTTCAGGTCCCCAAAATGTTCAATCTGTTTTGCTAAAGCCTCATTTTGTTATATATCCAATGCATCCAGAAGCCCTTTTTATCTTAAGTCCTTGAAAATAAGAAAGTTTATAACAGGAAATGCTGAAAATGACATGTAACTCAGCTTATCATTTTCCTTGTAAAATCAATGCTTCTAGAATGGTGGATCCCAGAGTTTTGCAATTTTGCATTGATCTCATTCGCCCTGTTTCCCATGAGAGCCTTTCTGAAATACTGGTATTGAGTAACATTCTCGCTAGTATGAAGGGAATAGAGAAGGAAAAACCTTTGCTGGTTGAGTAAAATTCAGAATGACACAAAACATCCAATTCAGCCTCCTTTAGGGTGTTTAAGACACAGAACTCATTTTTCTGGATGAAAAGCAGACAGTGACACTGCCAGCAGCAACTGTGTCACCTCAGGTTCTCCCAGCAGGAGGGACACACAGGGTGGCTGGAGTGGGAAACACAACAGATGCCACAAATGGAAGTGTTCATTTAGAGCCCACATTTTAGATAAAATGAGACATCGGGCATATAAAACATTGACTCCTCAGAACATAACAAACGCAACTGTTCACTAATGAAAAGTATAGAACAATGGAGATCTGTTTAAAATGGGGGTCCTAGCTTGTTTCCAGAGCATCCATACCTAGATGTGGGTGAATAATGAATGGCTTGGGTTGGTATCTTAACCACAAAACTATTCAAGAGAAAAATTAGGGAAGAATAAAAGGGAAATGTTTTGAGCAGCAAAAAACTTTTCCCCCACTCCCAGAATACTTTAATAAATTACATAGTAATTGCATTATATGCCATTTTGTTAACCAAAATGCTTCATATCCTATTTTATATTTATCCTCATTAAAAAAAAAAAAGTCTATTGTGTCTCTTTTTAAAGGAAAAAATAGAGACTTTTTTTAAGAACATAATATCAGAAAGAGCTAAATATATATTTTAAAGAAAAAAAGAATAATTTTGAAGAGTCACGCACAATACAAAAATACATCATTTCAAGTTCAACTACATAAGGCTTTTATACTCCTTTTGATAAAAATAAATTAATTTTAAAGACAAAATATTTAAAAATAAATGTTTTGAATATGACTGCTTTGCAGAGGTTACAATAAATTAAAATAAAATTAATCACATTTTTTCAAAGTAATATTAACATATCTGGATGCTCCTCAAGCCTTTAAAATAAGTGACAGATATTGATGAAGTTTAGCAGTTTCCCAGCACTTACTTATTATTGGAATGGTTCTGTGAACGAAGTTGTTTGTGTTAACTTGGGACTAATTAATAAAGCAGTGCCTGCCATGATCTGTAGATCATCAAAACCCTGATTAGGAGGGCTGTAGTGACTTTGTTTCTCTTTATATAGAAAGTGATCATTTCCACTGCCTACTAGAGAAACAAAAATTTACCTACAAAACTTACTTGATTTTTAAAGGAAGGGAGAATATGTGCATTGCTAGCTACAGCTAAGGGAAAGTTAGTGTGTTTTTTTTTTTTTTACATATATTTTTATTTTTCTAGTGATTACGTTCTGTCCATCTACTTATAAAGGTGACAGACACTTCGTTCTTATTATATATATTATGCTCTGATGGGTTCTCCCATAATAGCTTTTAGCTGAAGTTCAGTATATTCTCTAGACTGTTGCTCAATTAAAATGTGCTATGTCTACTTACCTGCACTAGAAAAGTGCAGAAATCTATATACAGCAATAAGGCAAAAAGATATGGAAAGGTCCGTGGCCCTGCATTATTGCTGGTGTACTTAGCATACACTAGGTTACTGCCACTTAATGAAGCCCAGAATAGGTAACGCACAGTTGAATCCAGTGGCAGACAGATAACTACAGTTGCTTGTGTTTTCTCAGGAATGCTATTTCTCCATTCATGCCTCTTCTTTTACTTTGAACTCATACATGAAATCAGTCTCTTAAGTCCCTCAGATGTTTTTCCATAAAGCAGTTACCTGGTGGCCCTCCTGTCATCTTCGTGTGAGCCTCAGATGTGGCTTGAATACGCTACAGCTCTGCATAAGGTGAGTTACACTTGGGTGAGTGCCAGAAGAGAGATGCAAATAGCTTGAGATGGGCAATGATGAAGATTACAAACAGCACTTACATGTCATTGTTTCCATGACCTATTCCATTTCATGAGTGGTCTGGGGTTAAAAATACTGTTCTGTCTGCTGCACAGTTTGTTTGTGATTCAGGCAGACTATGCCTGCCAGAGAGAACTACAGGCAAATACAGCTAGATTAGACGTGCCAAGGCTGACTTCCACTGAGGCATGCTTTGTACAGCTTCTCTTGCATTTAGCTTACCTGGAAAAGCAGTTGTTTCCAGACCACCAGAGTCCCAGGATGAACCTCAGCTGTGGTAACGTTTAGGATGCATGCACAGCTATTCTGGGTCCTGCATGGGAAATTCTGCTAATTGGGTAAACCCACTGTAGTGTACAGGCACCAACTGGCAGACACAACTTTCACAATGAGAGAGATCCATAATTTTCAAATGTAACTAACAATTTGTGACAATAAAACAGCAACATGAGCCAAGATGCTGGCACTTCTTCTTGTCACCTCTTTCAAACACAGTAACTAGAATTTGCATTTGTTTCTTTTCCAAAGGCAATAACTTATTTTATAAAGTAGGCATTTAATACATGCATTTTCTTTGGCACAATTTTATTTTTAAACCGAAGTCTCTGAAGAGTTTAGTCTCATCTCTCTTAAGAATAGAACCTGAACAATATTATTTAAAATTGTATCCAACCACAGAAATGTCATTATCCATAGGCACTGAGATAAGAACTGTCTCAAAAAGGGTAAGTAACAATTGTGATAAAGGAAGGCGAAGATGATGGAATTATACAAAATTATGAGTGACACAGACAGGGTAAAACAAAAATTCTTGTTTAAACTTTCTTATAGTAACAAAAGGATATTCAGTGAATTGGAAAGGCAGTACACTTCAAACCCACAAAAGCAAACAGTTTATTAACATACAGCCTAGCTGCCCATCGTCATTCATGATACAGCATCGTGGTTACACAGACTGTAACTGACTACATCTGTGTCTCCCTTGTGCAGTGCATGCCCCCTGGCTATTAGGGCTCCTTCGAGGGGAATGTACATTTTTTCATTTTTAGATCATGCCCTGGGCTACAATACATAGGATATTTATCACTTTTACCCTGCAGGTTAAATTTCATACAGAAGTCTGTGCATGGTCAATCCAGAAAAGCATTTTTAGAATGAAAGTATTCTTTATTTTGCACTTGGCTTTGGGCATAGATCTTTAAAGATAAAAAGAAGAAAAAAAAAAAAAGGAAATAAAATTGGAGGGGATATTTGTAAACACTGATTTATGCATTGGAAGGAAGCTGGTAGACCAAGTAGGGATAGCTTTTCCAGATATCCTAAATTCGTTATTCTGGTTCCCCCATGCAAACTTCACAGAGAGCCAACAGGCAGATGAAGAAGCATTCACCTGAGCTGGTGCTGTCGTACAGCACTGCACGGCACTGTGGAGGATGGTAGTTCAAACTCCGACCGGTGTATTGCTGTGGTAGCACAGAGCTAGCTCTGAGCTGAGACCATCTGCCTCTCAGCAGCACACATTAGGCAGCCCAGCACCATGTTGATGTAAACATACTGCTTTACGTTCTGGAACCAGCTCCTGCACAGTTGTTCAGTGCACCACTGCGTGGCAAAGACTGGCCCCCCTCTCTCTCCTCTTAAAAACCTCTCTCTTTTAAAACTTGCTTTGTTTTTCTATTTTTTTTTCTTTTTTGGTATTTTTTTGGTGAGAGTCCTTAATCATTTCTTGTCAGAACAAGTTTCATAGGCTGTCTGGGAAAGGACATAGAGTCATTAAAGTTAGCAGTTCTGACGTTGTTTCTTAACAGCCCCTAAGTGTCACTTGATGGATGGCTGTCTGGAACGATATCCTCCTTCCTGCTGATGTTCCTGACCAAACCCAAGTAATACAAAACGTCTCAGAATCCCAGCAGTCATCTATTAGCAATAAATTATGACACGGCACTCCAGATCTTTTGCAGTCATCTACAATACACTAATTCTGTATAGGATTTGTAAAGGATTAGACATTATATGTGTAACATGCACATCTACAGTTGTGTTAGATAAGAGAGAAAGAGAAACAGACCCCAAGAGTAAGATCTTGTGTTGGGGTTAGAATGAAATTTCCCCTCTCAGTGGATCAATAATCCAGGGCAGAGCAATGGACTAGGTGACCTCTTTAAAGTCCTTTCAGGTTTAGGGTTTTGCCCATGACCTTTGTGACTTCCCCTCACATTTTGTTAATAAATAGGTTTTTGAAATTTCTGTGAAACATCTGTTAGTGTCCACAGCCAAAAGGAATATGATGGAGAGGCTAAATTACAGGTCTGCTCAGCTAAAACAATTCCTATGGGGTGTTTGGCCATTATAATAAAACAAAGAAATGGAGAAGTCATTTGGAAATTTACTTTACATCAAGAAAAGAGTTAATTTAAAAAACACAACTTGAATTTTATGAGGATAATTCATATCAAATATTATATGGGCAGAAGCTGCTCTATTTCATTCAGCTTCTGGAGAAAAATAATTATGCTCTTTACATTTTGAAGTGCATTTGTATTCCTTCCAAACAGTCTTATAACAACAAATGAAGTACTTACTATACAGCTTTTTCCTGCTACTTTTCAACTTAAATTTAATTTTCACATAGATTTATTTAAAACAATTCTCAATGTGACTCAGCCAAATGATGAATTTATGGAAGGTTTAGTAAATGTGTAATCTAGTTGAAGTTAAAAATTGCTACTTTGTAATTCTGTGCCTAAATGAAATTATCCATTGCAGCCAGCTATTGTGCATCCGTTTACAGCCTATTCCTTGTGGTACAAATTCAGTCTATAACTGAAAGAAAACATAATGCAAATATTTTGCAAACAGAAAAAATGCATATATACATATATAACATTACTATTAAGCAAATGTTTTAATTTCTTTTTTCTGTTCCCTGAGCCTGCTTTAGCAGATACGTGTGTATAAATTTTGTATATGCAGAGAATACATTGTACATATTCATGATCCTAGTTTTTGCATATAATAAATGACTGTCTCTGTCCAAAAATAAATAGAGTCTGAATTTAAGAAAAAAAGTTAAACCAAATCAATTTTGCAGAGCATAAAAATATTTGCAATGTGATCTCACTGCACAAAAGGTTTGTGACTCGTATCGATAATAGAGCAGACTGTGCAAGAACTTTGCTTTGGGCAAATTGTGAGACTGCTTTTTGCTTCATTGTTGGCAGAAAATCAGCACTTATGCCAGACTCGGGTCTAAAATCAGCCTATATCTGATAAAGAGTATGGTGTAATCAGCCTGACTGAGCTTGCATTTAGCAGGAGATATGTATGAGTTTACCATTTTTAAAGAGCAGGTCCCTATATTTTCTGAGAGAGAATTTGTCATTGAGGTTTGAGATGGATGCCCAGCATGGAAGGACACTCAACTCTTAATTAACTGCTCTTTAATCAGCAGTTTTGACTTAGAAGCCATACTAAGTTTGATTAGGATAAAGTTCATTGCTCCTACACAAATATATTAAAACCGAGCTACTAAATTCTCTGTTCGTGTCACCACAACTATGTACCAACTATGTACACGTTGTTTAATTCAAAACCCAGTGCATAAAATTTGTGGAGAAACTTCAGAGTATTTCTTACTGCAGTAGTGCTTCATGCTATTTATTCTGTAATGTCCTGATTTGGATAGTGGGATTTCCATTACTCTCCTTGCAAGAATTAGTGGAAACACGGAAAGACTTAATTCCACATCCACAGAGATTACTAGGCTCCCAAAGTCAGAATGCATTCCAGTTTGCATTATAGCCCATCCAACATGCAAATTAGACTTCAGTTGTATAAATTACTGAGAGTGAGACTACTTTATTCTTTCTTTAAACAGGACCAAAAAAAAATCACAAACTGTTTCATCTTCTTTTCCCATTATTTTCATTTTTGATGTTAAAAGGTTGACAGCTGCACACTACGGAGATAGGCTTACAGCGAAATTATGACAAGCTAAGTGAGTGAACATGCCAGCTCTTTTGAGATAACTGTCTCTGAGCATGCTTTTAACCCACAGCACCTCACGGCAGAGGCAGTAGAGCTTATCCATCTTCCGCTGAGGGGTCACCTAACTTGTGTGTGTTTCAGGGAAGATGCTGAACCCTGTCAGTTACCACAGAGTGTTTAACTCCATGTAAGCTCATACCCTACGTTACCCTGTAATAACTGCTTCATGACTGTGATGTTACTCTTTGATACAGGATTAATGAAGCACAGCAAATACTCAGCTATTGATTATAAGGACTCATTTTTCATTGTTAGTATCTCCTGCCTACTATTAAGCTATACAGCACAGTGAAGTCTGGAACTTAAAACAGTGCCACATTCCAAAAAAAAAAAGAGAATTCAGAACTCTTTTGCCTGTTGTTGCCTTGATTGCTTTAAACCAGAGAGAATGTACTGAGAAACAGCTGAAAGTTTTCAATTTGTGATTAAGCCATAGGTTTTAACCTGATCTTGTTTTATAATCCTTTAAACTGTGCATCTGAAGTTTCCAGCAAGCATTGTATTGCAACAGTTGTCCATTGGAAAAAATGGCTTTAGGTCATGCAACCAGCATTTCCTGAACAACATCACAAAGGTATCTGGAGCTCCTGGTAGTTCAGCTAGTGACTTCCTCAAATTTTGTAGGTTTCCCACATGGCAGCACAAGGGGTTTCTTTCTTTGGAGAATTTTATACTCGTGATATATAGTTCCGCAATCATACCGAAGACTGGACTTATATGAAAGCCTCCAGAGTTCCCAGATTCTTCAAAAGGCTCGTGAAATCTTTGAAGATAATAGCACCTTCTGTTTTGTCTTCTGTATTCAGTGATATGGAAGGCAGACAAGGCATTTGGGTTTTGTTATTTTGCAACAAGCCTGTAAAAGAGGCCTGCCATAAACAAAGCTTATGAATAAATGAATGCATCTGACAAAGAAGTTAATGATCACATGGACTGAGCCCAAATTCTTGATCAATGAATCATGTAGGCTGCTTTGTTTAGGCTTTGGCAAATCAATACTCCATTTTGTTAAACAAGTGAAATAGATTTTTTTTGTGGGGGTGCTCTAGATTAATTTTTAAATATAAAGTGTCAGACAGAAAATCTGCAAGAGTGCTTGAGAGTACTGCTTGGAACTTTTCAAAATTCTTTGCTTCTTTGTATGCTTCTTACCAGGTGACAACATGCACCAGATGACCAGTTAAGGGAAAGAAATAGTAAAATTTAAAAGACTATATTGTAGCTACAGAGCTGTAAAAGAGCTCATGACATTGCAGAATTATTAGTACAGTATAATTATGTTCCTATATTAGATTGCTAATAAATGAAGTGGAATTGGTAAACATTAGGACAGTCTTCACTACTTTCTCTTCCTGGGCTTATAATACCCAGGACATGAGAAAATAAAAACATCAAATTTGTGGAAGTTTTTCTTTTTGTCTTTTTCATATTGTATTGGCGCTTTATTAGATGCAGGTGATTACATTCCCTCTCAGTGACGTACCACACCTGCAGTGGGCAAAGCAACTCCAATACATAGGCCTTTGGATTTTGATGATAGCACAAAAGTCAAGACTCCTAAAGGGATTTAAGTGTATAATGATGGCAGATGTACCCTTCTCAAGTGCTAGGAAATAAGCTTAGCCTGAATGGTAGATATTTTCTATCCAGCAGCAAAGTTATGCCAATTTCATATGAAGAGACTTAGTTAAGTAACTACTGTGGGTTCCTGATGGGAGGCTGGAAGCTGAAACCAGTACCTAGCTTTCAAGAGAACTTGACTGGTTGGCTTTTGAAATTTTCTCCTGCAGTATCAGGTGCATCAGCAGTATGAATATCCAGATACCTCTTCTGATTCTTGCCCTCACAGCACTTTCAAAACTGATAAAGCAGATTAGGCAATTAGCTCCTGCTGAAAGGCAGTGGAATCTAGCTCCCTAGTTTACATTATGCTTAACTATTTCCATATTCAAGACATCTAGGTGCACTTTGAATGCCTTTATAGCTCCCTAATTCTGGCCCCTAAATGTTGGGTCAGAACTGGTACCGTGAAGCATGGGAGTATTGCTGACTTTGCACCCGTCCACTTGGTACAGCTAACTACTGAAATTCCTGACTCTAGGGCTCAGTGAGTGAACAAAACTCTGTCTTGGGAAAAGAAGAGAAAGTTTCTAATATTGTCAAGAAAATGACAGTGTCCTGCAGTTGATATTGCCAGAATGATATTCCTGAAACATAGCTCCTGGATAGATTTAAGTAGAGACAAAATGCCATATCTGATTACAAAGATCAGAGTGGTCTGCTTCTGCAAAGCTCTGAGTACTCGCAGCTTGCATTGTCAAAATTAGATTTGTGGGTAAGTGGAATTTCTCATCATCATAGCAATTTGTTTTGGGTACTTAACAATGAATTTAGGGGCCTAATTATAAGTAGCCAACACTGAAAACTTTGGCTTTGTTTTTCTAAGAAAAGCTACTGCATCCCAGATTCCCAGAGTTATTTATTACCTTCAGCAGTATATCTTGTTGAAAAGGGAGTTCAGTAGCAACTTCCAGTGTGGAAAGCAACCAGCACTGTGATATGGATAAGAAATGACCCTTTCCCCTAACCCTGTTGATTACTGCCCTTTCATCAAGCTTCTATGTGCAAATACTGCCCTGTCAGAAAATAACACTGTGACTTTAATAAGAAAGCTGAACAAGAAACTGCTGTCTGAACTATGAATTAAGTATTCTGTATGGTCACTGCACTGAGCTAGTGAAAGAAAAGAAACCAACTGTTCTGCAAAAGATAAATTATTATCCCCTAAAATGGTTTATGTTCCCTTGGTTATTTGTAGCGAGTGATTGAAAGTCAGGTAGGGGACACAAGCTATTGAACAGATCACTGGGGACTCTTCCAGGTTTGGTCTGTTAGAAATCTTCACAAGTAAATCAGAAAATTCTGTACAGAATAGGACAAAATGGAGCAAAATAGAACAAATCCAAACCAAGTATTATGCCTTACAAGAATGTGCAAGCTTACAGATTTTTAGAGGAGCCAGGATCTTTTTGACGGTTAATTTTTTTTTTTTCAAGCCTGAGCTGGGTTATTGGAATGCTAACAATTATTCATTCATAGAAGAGAAAACAAGAAAATGCCAGCAAGTCAGAAATAAGCTTATTCACAGAAGTACAGTATGTGTTTTGCAAAGCTGTTGGCTTGATATTCTCAGGATGAGACCACCCAGAGGCAAACACTCCTTCCATTTAAACAGAAACTAAGACCTTGTAGTACTTCTTAAAACCAGGCATTTTTTCGTATTCTAACATTCTCCCTGACTGCAGGTTCATACATTGCTGGAGGTACATTGCTTGGATTTTTTACATCTGAGTAGTGCTCAATATTAATAGTGGCACAGTTAGTTACTGTCCTTTTCTTTATCAACTTGGGATCAAATGTTCTAACAAAAATCAATACAGTATTTCCCCATTGTTTCTCTGACAGCAAGAACAAATACATACACAAGATAAAATGATTATGTTTTCACAAGCAATTAGTATGATTCAAGTGCTACACTGCTAAAATAAGTTTATGCAGAACCAGTGTTTTTTTAAACAACATTTCACTTTTACTGCTCTACAAATACCTCAGTTATAGCACAGCTTTTATGCATCAGTACCAAACCATTGCCCTCTTTCAGACTGATTCAGGCCATTAATTTGCAGGCCACACCAAGCTAGGAGGGGCTGATGAGCTGCTTGAGGGTAGGAAGGCTCTGCAGAGGGATCTGCATAGGCTACATCAGTGGGCTGAGTCCAGTGGCACGGCAACCGGCCTGCGTGCTTACTTGGGTCATAACAACCCGATGCAGCAGTACAGACCTGGGGAAGAGCAGCTGGAAAGCTGCCTGACAGAAAGGGACCTGAGGGTGCTTGTCGGCAGCAGCTGAACGTGAGCCAGCAGTGTGCCCAGGTGGCCAAGAAGGCCGGTGGCATCCTGGCCTGCATCAGAAGTAGTGTGGCCAGCGGGGCTAGGGGAGGGATTGTCCCCCTGTACTCAGCACTGGTGAGACTGCACCTCGAGTATTGTGCTCAGCTTTGGGCCCCTCACTGTAAGGACATTGAGTTGCTTGAGCGTGTGCAGAGAAGAGCAACGAAGCTGGTGAAGGGACAAGAAAACAAGATGAGGAGCAGCTGAGGGAACTGGGGCTGTTCAGTCTGGAGCTGAGGGGAGCTCTCATCACTCTCTTACCTGAAAGGAGGTTGCAGCAAGGAGGTGTCGGTCTCTTTTCTGCAATAGGATGCAAGGAAATGGTCTCAAGTTGTGCTAGGGGAGATTTAGACTGGACATGTATATGTATAAATAGAATATGTAAAAATATTTTCAGTTTAAGAACAAAATGCCATCTCAGAGATTTCCATAAATAAAGCATTAAGTGATACAGGGGAAAGAAAAAAAAAAAAAGGAGAGAGAGGAAGGAAGGAAGGAAGGAGGGAGGGAGGGATTAAATCAATAGAAAATTATGCATCTTAAGCAACAACAAAAAAATTTGTTACTGTTACTAACATATTTGTTAACACTTTGGATGGTGATTGGAATTCAAACTTACACCGCAGTTCCAAAAATAGGTAGCAACTGTTCTTTCTGATGCTGTCAGTGCCAATGCAGGGCTTACAATGCTGAGACCTCAAAACCTTCCTTTTACACTGACATGTTTAATATATTTGTTCTTATGAAGACACCAAAATTGGCATGCACCACAGAATACGTGGTATTTTGGTAAAGAATTCTGCTGGGAACCATGGTTCAAGTCATCTTGCACAAAGAAATAAACTGGGATTAATCTTGTATTTCTTAGGTAATTGTGTAGAAAAGTTACTGTGTGGCTTGAGTCCTAAGCAATAAAAAAGCCAATGCATGCTGTGGGGTACGTCAGGAAAAAGATGACGAAGAACTTCTTTAAGGGAAATGATGGTGCACAGAGTAATTTTTGAGGGAACAAAAATGGCTTTCAGATCAAATGTAATGAGGCTTCGACTCATTCAAGAATTCTTTGTGACAATGTAGTGTAAGAGTTCATAGCTATGAATGGCCATTGTGCAAGAGAGAGAGCGTCATGGAAATCTCCAGTTTAGAGAAAGCTCGAAGTGTAACAGAAAGCAAGTTGGCTGCTTCTATCCCCAAGACACAGATTTCACTCATCATTGTTACAGAATGAAAAATTTAAGAAAGCCCCAAGAGAAGAATTTCCTTATTTTATTCAAACGAAGCTTCCATCTGAAGGCACATATGCTACCATATGGGATCCATTTCAGGCATTCATTAGGAGAAGAATAATTAGTCTAGCATCATACCAGGAAGAAAGGAAGAGGCCCAGAGGATAATTACTTTAGAAACAGAAATAAAAGACCTTGAAACTAAATTTGCTGGGGACAAGTCTATGAAAAAAAAAAAAAAGAAAAAAAAAAACTTATTTATGGGAATTTTAAATTCAGCTATCAAGGAGAAGTGGAAAAGGGGCATGCCCATGACAGGATTATGTTTAGCTTGGGGAGAAGCTGGAACACCATTGTTTTAATGATTACAGAAAATATGTAGTCTCATATTTCAGCCATTCAACATAAGCAAGAAGCCTCTTCGCTAGTACAAAAAAGAGAAACACTTCCACATTATACTAGGAAGAACTGCACTCTATGTCTTTTCTTTGCAAATGTACCATTATTACTGCTACTGGTCATAGGCCTCAAATCTGGCTGTGACCATTTGAAGGTTGCCAGAAGGGATTATTCCTTTGTATACTTTGTAGAGCTTACTACAAAACAACCTACAAGAAAGAGAAATATCTCTATTAATGTAAACAGAGCACAGACTGAATAACATGAAAATAGAGAACACACAAAATGGGTGAGATTCAGGTATTTTCTGTGAGCAATTAAGCATACTGAGATAGTGCTATGTAAGTTAATTCTAACCATGTATTTAACCAACATATCTCTACTTTACCATCTAGAAGGTGACAGATAGCCACATCACACTGAATAAAAGCCATACATTGTATAGTGTGCCACAGTCTGTCTGCAAAGCCTTGGGCCCTAAGTAACTGACCCCTAATTAACTGGTGAGTTTGGAGTTTCTGTGCTACTCAAAAGGCCCATGGGAAGTGAATAGTGGTGTGATTTGGCCCTTAGAAAAAGCACTGGTGACTGGATTCCTCTTCTTCATTCCAGGAAACACCTGATATGCTGCAGCACTGAAATCATAATGGGAAGTAAAGGTTTGTCTAGGTAAAATCCTTTGATTGAGACAGTGGTCAAAGGGACAGCTCTTTGATGTCTGAATCTCTTTGTAACAAAGAATAAAATGAGATCTCACATTGCTGCATGTGAAACAGATGGTATGGGTTATGACAGTAGTTCATTCATATTGGGAACACTTGTTAAAATGCATTATCTTTTAAAGATACAGAAAAAGCTATCTAGCATTTTGTGACTCACCTAGAGTATAAACAAGATAATTACCTGGTTCACCTGCTAGAGCAGAGAGATCGATTATAGAAGCTAATTAGAGACCTGTTTTAAGCAGATATGAACTCATGGGTTTTCGTTATGGGTTCTTCTCCTCTTAACACACCACAGAGAAAACCATGGAACAACAGTGATTAGCCTTATTTCATTTTTATTGCTTCTTCCATTCAGAGTAAAACCACAAAAAGTCAAAAGTGTAGCTAATTTACTTTAGCAAGCCAGCAAATGTAAGTTAATTTCCTTCCTTTACTACTTAGAAATCTCTGCCAGCGCATTAATGTCAAAGAAAAACAAAGAAAAAATACACATCCATATGGAATATGAATGCAACTCATGGTAGCTTGACAAACACTAGCAGAAAAAACTGTCACATTTGCAAGGAGGTAACAGATATTGGTAGTGAGCATTTGAGTGCTTAGTTATTTGCAGATGTCATTAATGCAGCAGATGAATATACTAGGTTGTGATGTTTGTTGATTTTTTTTACTTTTCTGGCACTGGAGAACATTTTCATTTCCTTTAAGTAGCAGACTTCCTTACTGTTGTTGTTCCCAAAGGCAGAACATCTATAGCAGTGTCCACAAGTTTCTGATTGCTCATATTCAAATGCATCATATGTCTGTGATATACTGTCATTTCCAAGTGCCATGTGATCCCTCTAAATAATCCCTCCAGGAGGGATTATTTAGAATCTGTCATGGGCTGTCCTGAGCAAAGGCAGAGTAAGCTCATAGCTGCATGCAAAGGATCATGTACACGCATTTCAAGAAGTTCCTAGAGGTAACCAGCAACCAAGAGATATCTTATACATTCCCAGTGGTACTTAAAATACTGGGCTTAACTGTCTGACATAATATTTGCCCGTATCTATGGCTGTTGCACATGCAGCTGCACTGCTGCCCATCAGTGATATTAGCACTTTTGCAAAAGCTAGACAGTGACAGATACTAAGTGTGCGTAGCTGCTTAATTGTCTCAGTGATAGAGTCATATTTACACCATTTGCTTTCTAAACGCATTTTATGAAAACTAACACAACCTAGGTTTACAAAATGGCTAATCTTGACTGACTGCTGAACTCCATGAAAAGCTTTAGCACAGATAATCCTAAAGCAGGGGGTGACAGCCATCTCTGACCACAGAGCTGCAGTGGGTGAGTGCTGCTGTTCTACCTGCCAGGCTCCTCGTTACACTCTGGGGTAACAAAGAAACCTCAAACGATATCCTGAGCAGGCTTTTCTCTGTGCATTCTCCATCCATACATTGTTTGGGAACACAGATACCTAGGAGGGAGGTGAAAATCCTACTGTTAGGCAAGGAACCAGGTTTACGGCTGGCTAGGGCTTAGGAGATCTTAGAAGTTGCTATTATAGAATTAAATTTGTTATTGAAAGTTGCGTTAAATATCTGCTTGCATTTCTGCTGCCAGATTGGTGTAGTGGTGTAAGAAACTACCGTGCAGTCACAGAAGCATACACTAGATAGCTCATTTGGAAAAGGTCACAGTGCATCTATACCACATGCTCTATACTTTGCTCTATAGCAAAGTCAGCGCATCTGATAAAAAGACTAAAGTCATAACAAACATGCCAAAAAATAAGAAGGGCATAAGCAGTATCTTAGGCTCTGTGAGGACAGTGTAGTTGTTAAACTGGGGAGTAAAGATTCTTTTCCATTGAACACAGCAGTGGTAAAACATTTATCAGTAGAAATAATATTACACTTTAAAGCAGACCTGGCACAAAGAAAAATCAGTGCTTGCATTTTATGTTCATTCATCTCTGCTCCAAAAGAACTGATGGTTTTCTCTTTCCTTTTGACTTACAGAACCAGTGAAAATGTTCACGAGAGCTAGACAAAGGCTAAGACCTTACCAGTGCAAGAAGCCACTCAAAACTCTTATTAAAAACCAAGGTGACAGAACCCCCTTGCTGAAAAAACAAACAAACAAAAAACACTAATAACAATACAAATTTAAGAGTGTTTCATTATTTTTAAGAGAGCAGAATTACAGTAATATGAAGATTTTATGTAGTGGTTCTTTACCAATCAGATAAATACCAATCAGCTGGCTTTTCACCTTAGCTCCTTAAATACCCTATCCAATGATTAATTTAACTTATATGGGACAGCTATATCATCCTTGAATAAAGTGATTTGTATAGATCTAAAAGCAAGTGCCTTGGCAGAAAGACAGTGGTGATCATTATTTCAAAGCTCTTTTTTTTTTCCCTACACTTAAGACTTGTGAAATTATTTATTTGACAATCTGAAAATAAAACTAGAACTGTATTAGCATGTAGGCTGCTCAGTAAAAAGCAAAATAGGGAGAGAGAGGATTAATAAATTACATGCTAGAAATGGGAAACAAGATTAGAGTTGACATTTTGGCAATGTCTTTTTCACAGCAAAGGAAAAAAAATGAAACAAGATTAGTTGGAGGGGAAAGAGGAAGTCCATCAGTAGGAAAAATGAAATTGAGAAAATGTGAGGAAGACTGTGAAAAATAGGAGTTGATTAGGATAAAGGGCGCAGTAAAAAGTGACTCCATAGCAAAGAGGGACATTGCTGTCAAAGGGTGAAAAATGCTCAGTGAGTCAGAGGGTGAGAAGGTAGGCTGGAGAACAGCATGCTGCTGGCAGTGAGAATGCCCAGCAGAGAGGACAAGGTGAGAGCAGTGCATGCTGCTGGTGCTACGAACACCAAAGGACTGAGTTTCCCCAAGGCCCCTATGTGCGTCATTGCTACTTTCTTACCTCTGCTCTGTTGATGTGGGTAAATGGCATGCTATACTGGATCATGCAAGAAACAATTCTATGAAAATTCACTGATTTAGGCAAGTTTGGATTTTCATCCAGTTTGTTTGTTTTCATGGGTCAATATAGATAGATTGTAACCTACAGCAAATTTCAAATATGTATATTAGCTTGCTTCCTCCAGCTAATTACTGTAGCAACACTTCAAGTACTGATATTTGACATACTGGAGCTGCTGTTCCTTTTCTGTTTTCAATGGCAAGCCAAAAGAATGCTCCAACTTTGTGCTACCTTCTCTGCAAGGTGAACGGACGTCTTCTGATTCCAATTCCCTACCTACATCATGAATGCTTAGCTTCTTAGGACCTGTTTTCTTTCACATCCTCAACTTCCTCTGTCACTGTTAAGATCTCAGGGTTTTTTTCCTCTCTCTCCCTCTCTATTTACGCCTTAATACTTGCTGTTTCAAATGAAATGAGAGTACAGTGAGAACATGAGCATGGCAGCCAGTGATTACTGATGCTGGCGCTAACAAAGACAAGTGATCACTCCAGCTGGGCTGTAGTCTGAGCAGTTACTTCTTGAATCAACTAGATCCCTTTTTCCTGGTATATAGAATGTGCAGAATGGAGAGGCTGGAGGCAGAGACCACTGCTATGAGATAATGAAGTGCAGAGCTGTTTGCCACATCTCCATTTGCTGGCACTTTGCTATCAGTACTCAGTCTCACAAAAAAAACTAAGCACCTATTGCTTCTGAGTATAACCGAAGATGGCACGCATAGGTATCTTGCTGTCATCCAGGTAAGCATGGAGATCACTCTAATGCACATCTAGTTTGAAACCGAAACACACAAAGAGCACATTGGAGGCAACAGAACAAGAGCACAGCTTTGACTGAGCATGAGCCTTATGAGGCTCTGGGGATTTGTCCAAGCAAAGCCTGTCCTGAGGACGAACACACTGGCAGTAAAAGAAGATGCCTCTTAACTGCTAGACCCAGAGTATCATCTGAATCTGCTACCTGTTGGTATTCGTGTGAAGATGAAATTGCCATATGCTACCATGAAAGAAAAATTTTTATGCCAGGTATTCTGTGAACAAGCTTGGAATTAAGAGCAAAAAAAAAATAAAAATCTTATAGCTATAAAAATCAAACCTTTTTGGTACAAGATAAGTGACTATCTGTTAACTATTCAGTGGCACTTTTTTTCACCATCTTGGGCCTCTATCCTACCATCCAAGGGACTCTTAAAAAAAAAAAAAAAAGGCCTTTTAAAATTTACAGGAATCATTCAGTTACTGCCTTAATAAGGTCTTTCACGAAGATATGAACATGGGCTCTGTCCAGGACACAGCATGGTGAATCCTGCTGTAATTCATCTTAAATGAGTGATCACCGGAAAAAGATGATTCCCCTAGATAACAACTTATGTTCCTTTATGAGTATCAGTAAAATGCCAATTTTTCTTTCATGCAGTCTTCTACAAGATATGGGATATAGGAAGATATCTTCTAAATGCAGTGGTAATTATCATCCCCTAAAATGGTTATGTTCCAACAGCAATTACTCCAAAGCATCAGAGTCTAAGAAACAAGATAAGGGATTTTGCCTGTATTAAGATGTAAGATATAACTAGTAACTGGCTGACATACCTTGGCAATGTTGCCCATTTCATAGAGTCGTAGAATGGTTTGGGTTGGAAGGGACCTTGAATATCACCAAGTTCCAATCCCCTGTCATGGGCAGGGACACTTTGCGCTAGACCTGGCTGATTCATAATTCCTGCACTTATGATTGTATGTTGTTACCTATTGAAAAGTTACATTAACCTATCGGTAAAATCAGGAGTAGTTAATGTATAAAATGGAAAGTTTCATGTTCTAAGGCAGTAGGAATATTATACTGTTGAAATACTTACTAACCTTGAGATATAAATGACTTTTGGTCCTAATGGGACATCGTTTCACCTAAGCAGAAAATATGGGTGGTAGATGTACAGTATTTTCTTTTTAAATTCATCAGCAGCCTATTAACATCATTTTACTTTTTAAGTAAATGTTAATGTTAATTCTTTTCTAGAATTCACAGCCTGCTTTTAATTAGGATGACAGACAAATTTAAATTTGCCTTTATTTTTCTTTCTCACAAAATGTTCTTTATTCTCTATTAGTCTCCCACAGAGAATTTTTGTAGTGAAGAGGTTTTGTTTCAGAATTTGTAATCTCCTGAACAGACTTTATAATAATGAAATATAAGACTTTTCCACAAAGTAACCTGCTGTTTTTCTCAGTTGCATTTGGAAAGTTTCTTGTAAGGCAAGAGGTTAAGTAAATCTCCAATTCCCTAGGGGTCAATGTGTGGAACATGCAGATACATACCTAAACCTTGCATAATCTCTTAAAACTCTCTGCAAATGTTGCTTTTCCTTCCGGCATCCTTGTTTTTAAAGTTGTGACAGAAGCATACTAGAAGAACAGCATCCTAGAAAGATGTCACAGTCTCTTACTAAATGACAAAATATGGTGCTTACTTAGAAGTGCTTGCTAAAAGACCTTCTAGACTGCTGAACTGCCCTCAAAGACTCTCTGTTAGCACATGTACAAAATTACCATTTGTTAATAATTATTTTTAAGAATATTCTTTCTAGAATTTTTATACATGTTGATCAAAGACCTTAAGGCAGCATTCAGCAGTCACAGTTGATAAAATATTTCTTATGTAATGCATAAGAAATCCACTTTCATCTGGACATCAGCAAGATTTAAGTTACCAGAACAAAAACATAAAGAGTTAACATGCATGACTTCAGCCCTGCATGACTGCACATTTAACCATGCGCAGAATTCATGTGCATTAGTTGACTGATTCTTAGACTTGTGTCAATAAGTTTTCAAGATACTGGGCTACATTTTTTCAGCATTTTTTTTCTTTTACTGACCTTAAGAAATCTTACTGTGATTCAGCCAAAAGCGTGCCTGATATCATACCTGGAATGAACACATCAGTTCTACATTATGAAGAGATCAGAGTGTTGTAAAAGTCTTAAGATTTTAAATGACAATACCATAAGATGCAAGGAAAAAAAAGATTTACATTTGAAACATACAATAGGTAATGTCCAGTGTTATGAGCATTACAGAGACAAGTTTGACCAAATGTTAATCCAAATGAAACAACATAAATGGGAAAGTAGAGTTAGTGATCACATCTTACAGTTCATTTGATATAAATTCCAAAGAGCAAGGAACAACTCAAGTATAGCATGGGATTATAAGAAGAATTTGCAAACAATATAAGAAAAAATAGAAAAATTGAAAAGGAATCAATCAGATTTGGCAGAAAGCCAGACACGATTAAGCTGCTAGATCAAAATAGCTCCATTATTTTTTTTTTATCTTAAAGGTAGAAGATTTCAAAGTATGAATGTTGAACTGGAGAAAATCACAAAAGTTTTGGGTAAAAACAAATGGGATGAAGAAATGAAGGAAGATACAAAAGAAGAATGAAAATTGGTTCTGGACATTAACATGTGACCCCGAGGACAGTACAGAGCATGACATCCGCCAACAAAATACCACAATAAAAATGTCTAACTGCAAAAAGTATTCAAAGAGTTAAGGAACAAATACACTCAAACACACAAAATGGTACATTGGAGTAAATGAAGTTAAAAGTGTGTAGCAATGACAAGAGAAAAAGGGGTAGGCTGAAATTGTATATGACATTGTTTTTATAATATGCATAAGAAAAGAAAAAAGGTTTGTAAGGACTGAAAGGAGTACTATTGTGGGAAAAACATAGAGAATATAAAACATTTTTTTTTGCCAGAGAATGACACCAAAAGAAAATAAAACTATATATAAAAATGCCAGATAGGTATCAAAGGGAATCAGTTTCATATAAAAGAGGATCAAGAAATAACAGCACCTGAAGATTGACACAGCTTTAAAGTGAGCTGAGAGCTGTCCCAGAATTCCAAATAAAATGACAGTCGGTCAGGTAAGCCTCTTGGAGAGATGCACAGATGAAACTGCTTTAGGTAAAAATCATGAGGAACCCAACACCTGTATCTAAGAGGGAATCTGCTGAAATTTACTCCTGTGTGGAGGAACTTTGCAAGTTCTTTGCAGTGTTTAAGATTTCAAGCTTAACAACTAGAATTTACAAACTGTTATAATGGAACTCAGAGGAGATTATGACGCAACATCTTAGGCTGTACAATGATTCTGTCCCTGAGGACAGAATTTCAGGGAGGGGGATTACACCAAGTTGAATGAAGGCACATCACACAAGATGATAAAGTTCAATGACTCAGTATTGGAAAGAATAACTTAAGCATCAGGTGTATATTGTGAGTTCCAAATGAACTTCTTACAATCAAGGGGAGAAAGAATCTCCTGACTTTTGGCACTCTTCAGTGGAGCTTTGGTAAAGGAGAGATAACAATGACTCCATAGTCTCTCCAAAATGCTGCACATTAGGAAAGACCAAAGAGCTGTAAATATGTGGAATCAGTTCTCTCTCACTCTCTGTATAGGTGATTTATTACCTGTCCTACAAAAATATTTTGTAATGAGACTAATATCATACATTCAGACCATTTTTGCATCCAGTTGCATGCTAAAAAGGAAGTGAGAGAAAAAAAAAATCGGTGTGGATAGGCCATCTCACTAGTTTCTTATTCTTCATTTTCTAAACATCAAAAATAGCCCTAAGAGTTCTTTGAATGCCTTGTGCCCATGCAATATAGGCATTTATCTTCACCTTCTGCACTTTACAAGAGCACTGGAGGGGTATTGCAGCTGCCATATGAAACTTTTGCATCTGATATTTAATTTGCTGCAAAACAGAATGCTTTGGAAAAGAAAGTGAAGTCTTTGCTTCTCTAAATAACCCTCCCCTCCCCACTGCAGACATTGTCTTTGTAATATTTTATGATTTGTCATATAACACTCTGGGATATTTTCCCACAGAGGACAGGATTATAAATACATTGCTGAAATGAAATACCTGTATGGTATTCCTTACTCACAGTACAGCTTGGGCAGTGGCAGACTAGGCTATATGCATATTTTAATATTTTATTTTGAGTTTTTCAATTTTTGTAATAAAAAGCAAGAAGGAAGCAAAGAAGAAAACAAGCTTCGCATTGATTTAGGACTTCAGGGAGAAGAATAAAGCCATTCCATCTATTTTACAAATGCGAATATGCTTATAACATTGATCTCAACAATGTAAATCAATAATACCCAGAGCTTCTCTGTCCCCCACAGATTGCCTGCAAATTATAAATGGTGGTTACAAAAGTATAATCAGGGTGAAATATTATCAAGTCTCATATTCTACACATGCAGTAATTCAAAAAGGAAGCAGATATCTTGGAACTTAGAGTTTTGATGTTTTAATGAGAGTACTATTTTTTTCTAGAGAAACACAACCAATTAAATTGAGCATCCAGTCTTTTGCTGAAGGAACACTCTGCAGCTTCCAAATGATTGCAGTTCTCTCTTTTGCCATTATAGGAAAATCTTTTTATCCTGTCACCAAGCTCAGTGCACTCAGAAGGTATAAAGCAGCTGACAGCTCATATTAGTAGTATTCAATATAGTCAGATTGGGTTGTGTATCTTACACAGTAAATGCTAAGAGACACAAAGAAACACTAAAAATATACTGTAAAATATATATTTTTTCAGGACTTTGATCCATATCAAAATTAGACTTTTGGAAGTGCATCCAGATTCTTAACCTTATTATAAAAATCAAAAAAAAATATATAAAAAAAGTAGCACTTGATCCCCTTCCCCACTGTCCTCAGACAGTGGAGAAAGAAAGCAGCATTTGAGCGGTGTAATACAAGTTGCTTATTATTTGCCTTGTAGTTATGCCACAGAAAATCTTTATGTTAAAAGGTATACTTTTTCCAGACTGGCAATTATCCAGTTTTGTTCTGACTTCTGAAACCACCGAGGAAGGTTAGGAAGATGTTGAAAGACAGTCGTGAGCCTGATGACAGACTCCAGCAACAGCTCAGGCAAGGGATGTGAGAGTCCTTGTTCGGGCTTTCCAAACTTGTCTAGAAATGATCTTTTCTGAGTGTGTTTTAAGAATTCCTTTTCCATGTTCATGTGTTTATTTTTGTTTAAGTTTCAAATTTTTGCTAGAAAAGTAAAAATTGACCCTGAAATGCTTGTGTGATTGTTTTGCCAAGTCTTATGTGTATCTAGTGGAATAGTTTCTGAGTTGCTCACACCTTTTAATGAAGCTGTCCTCACAGTAAACCCATGGGTAGGTAAATGCTATTATATTCATTTTACAGATAGAGAACTGAAGCACATAGGGACTAAGTGATTTGTCGAAGTTCACACACAGCATATAGCAGAACAGGGACTCAAAATCACCTTTCAAATTACAGGGCTTGAACTCTGTCTGATGTGCTGCACACTCCTTTCTCTTACCCAGCCACCCCCCTGTCCCCTTTCCACAGCCACCTGTCTGTCCGCACCGACTCCGCTCCATCACGTACTCCATCTCGTTTCCTTCTGGGCGTGAGGCCAACTAAATCATTTAAGTCTCCTGGGACTTCACAGAACGTTAAATGTAAGACGGCACGTTATGCATACATCTGTGCCTGACACAGCAGCCTGTGAGACTCTTATCCTCCTAGAAGGTCTATGGAAAGAACATTAGGAAATGTACTGAAATACCAAATACTGAAACTCCAGAAATGGATTTCAGAAGTGTCACAGGGATATTTTTTTCACCATTTTTGGTCTCTTCACAAAACTAAGTTAGCAATGTATTCCTGGGAATATGGTGGACATTTCCAGTCATGTCTGCTGGAACCACTGATCCAGTTCACTATTCCAGCTGGAGAAACTTCTTCAGTGTAAAGACACTTGAAAATGTTCTACACTTGGCTAAATATCAACAAGTACAATACAATATAATTCATCTAGTATTAAATTGTATTATGAATAATACAATGTGTAATGTTACATGGCTTTATAGAAATAAATATAATAAAATATAAATAAAGCAGAATATCAGCCCCTAAGGTTATGGGTATGGCTTGCAATTAGTCTACCCTTGAGGAAAAAATATCTTTTTCTTTTTTTTAAAAGCATTACTTAATTGTAAGGTGGCTCTGTGTAATTCTTTATCAAACTAGGTCCTTGTTTCATAAGCACACAGAAAACTTCTCTTGTGTTTCATACAGAAAACCAATAATTGGCCTTATTTAATTTAGATGAAATAAATAATTTCATAGCCACTTCTCATTTAATAAGGTTGGCTACAGCCTGCCTTTTTTCTCCTCAGCTTGTATATTTTTGTTTTGAGTGAACATAAAAGCATATTTTCTTGCCTGCTGAGTGTTCATTAAAACCACCTCCAAATCTTTGCAGCCATTAGAGTCCTCACTATGCTCTGATCTTACTGGCATATTGATTTAGCTGTAAAAACATTCCTTTCTTCAAATAATAATAGTAAATATATTAACTGAAAGTTATGGAAGATAGCTCTTCATCTAAAGGCCTAAACTACTTACCAAGGTTTCAAAAAGGAAAAAAGGAAAAAAAGGAAAAAAAAAAACTAATCAAAAAACCAGAAGGTCTCTGAAGAAACAAGGGCAATCCAAACACAAGTCTTCCACGTTGCTACCGAGATGCTGTTGCTGTTGCCCAGTAAGACTAGGGAACTGGTAGGCTGCGAAGGAGAATTTCACTTGAGCTAATGCTTCTCCCTCGCTGGAATCCACCCAGGCTGCTTGGCTGGTGCTAAAGGTATGGAAAACCCAAGAGAGACAGGAGGAAATCTTCATCTGCAGCTCCAAGCTCTGGCCTGCTCCCCCAGATAAATTCACCAACTTAAATGCCTTCATCAACAGCCTTCTTCTGGGTTCGTGGCCAAGCAGTACAGCATTTGCTGGCATTTGGGGCCTGGAAGTGGCCCTCTTCCCCACCGCGCTTAGGCCACTGCCCACAGGGTTAGGTAGATAGTGTGTTATCTTGGTGTTTACCTTAGCCTTAAACGCTCCGTTGAGTTTTGAGAGCGGTTCTCCTTTTTTGGCACTTGTAAGCAGCTATGTAAATCACAGTCTCTTTCCTAGAAGTCTGCCTCAAACTGGGTGTTACCTGCTTGGGAATTTGTAACTGGTTCCTTATTCTGGCATGCAATAATGCAGTCCTTTTTGAGTTGGGAAAAAATGGTATAAATGATAAAAACAGACCCTGATAATGGCACAGGACTTGAGGGGATGAGTAACTTTATCCTACAGACAAATGGGGAACTCCAGACCTCTTGTGTCACCAACTTAAAGGAGGTAAGAAAAATATGTAACTAAACACAACCTGGAAGGTTTTCAATGAAGCCTATGATACACTCTTTGTTAAATTATAATTCAATATTCTTTTGAATTAGCAGTCTGAGCAAAATTATCGATTGGCTTTTCAGTACACAGACTGTTTGAGAATGTCTTCCTCTGGTTAAGGTGACACATTGCATGTAATACAGTAGATAACAGAGCTGTATTAAAAGCCTACTTTAGATCTCCATTACACCAGAATTCTGTAAATAACTCTGCTTTTTAATTACCAAAGATTTTTTATGCATAAAAGCACTCGAATTATATAGACAGAGTGACAATGCTCCACAACAGCAACAGGGAACACAGATATTAGATCAAGTTATTTTAAAATTCCAATTTTCAGACAGGGCTATAATGACATTCAGCCAGCACACTGACAAAAAGCATGCAAGTGATTAAAGCTACCTAACAGGGAAATACTGAAGACAGCAGTGTACAGGCAGCTTGATATCTATCTGTCTGTCCAGGAGATTGCTGTACTACTAATTGCAGTTGTAGCCATGCTGCTCAAAGGATATAAGCAAGATAAAGCCATAGAGGAGGGGGTGGAATAATAGAAGATATCTCTCCCTACCTCACTTCTGCTCTGATTGGGTAGTTGATTACTTCTCAAAGAGTTTAAGAACAATTATGATAAAGTTATGAAAGTTATCATTTTAATGTCAGATAGAAATAGTCCAGTGCACATCACTGTAATAAATGTTAAACTGTTGTCAAGAAAGAACTAGACAAATGATACGATCCAGTCTCCCCATCATACTGAACATACAGAGCCATAACTATTACTCTGTTACATCTGTCTAGGCAGCCAAATTGTATGCTAATATGTAAAATCTTAATCACAGAAATAAGGGCATGAAAATCACTGTTTAGTTAAGATGCTTCATAGTTCTTGGTTACTCTCTCATTTGCCTTAAGTCATATTGTTAGTTCAGTCACATACCTCATCATTCCTGAAATCGCAACAACCTCTTTGTAACTTGTCTGTAAAATTTTCCTTTTAACTTCAGTTTATTGTTGATGCCTCTCTAAAGAGTTTTGTGTTACTGTACATTAAGCCCCCCCTATAAAAACACAATTTATTTTACTACATTATAAAAGAATGCCAGTTATCCTGGCACATCTGTGTTATTTGCACAGTCCCAGGGGAAATACCTATGTAATAGTAGGGAATATGTTACAATTTGTTTGGAAACATTTTTACAGTCACCAGGTGAGCAAGTAATTGCTCACATGAAAATGGTTATCTCAGCACATTACCTCAAAGGTGGCGAGATTACCGTGTGTGCACAGAATATTGGGAACTGCTATCAGATTTGTTTGGCAGCTAATCTGATGACTAGCTAAATAACTAGCTAAATGAAGGAAGTAATGGAGATGCGAGTGTTCACGTTTGAGGTAAAATGCTAAGTTTTCATTGGCCCAATCCTGAGATAATTAGGTAAACTACCTGGTGCTGACTGTGGCTTCATTCAGAGGGGAGGCAGAAACAATTTGTGCTTGCCCTTGCATCAGCTGGACTCGGCAGACCCTGACTACACTCACTGTGGAACCAGGGCTCTGCAAATTCAAGCAGATTTTTCCAAGTCGTAATCCAAATTAACGCACTCTTCTGATGAAAGCTGGGAGGTAACGAGAGGCACTGAAAGAAGCCAGGTGCCCTGCAGGGAGGGAAGGAGAGCAGGAAGCTGGAGAGGAGCCATCCCTGTGGAAAGCAAGGCAGCACTTCCACCCGTGGGACACTGGGAGCTCAGCACAGGTGCTTGGAGTTCGCGGTGCTTTCTCCACCTGCTGCGATCTGCCTGGGAGGGTTTTGTCTCTCAGGCTTACTCCCTGCACTGAACAGCCTTACCACGGCTCCCAGCTATGAAGTAGAAAGGTTTAACTTACTCTTTTCCCACCTGGTAACATAACGTTACAGGCTGGCAGTGCTTGGCTTAAAGAGGTATGCTCTGCCCAAGTTGTTTCTGCATGGACATGGAGCTTTGCTACAGCTTTATTTGCAGGACTGAGTGAAATTTCACAGCAAAAAAATATAAGAACAATTAAAAAAATCTGAGATAAAACTAAAACTACTAAACAAAAATGTCTTTTTGTCAAAACATCTTGGAAAAAAAAAAATATATATATATATATATAAAATTTCCTGTTATTTTTTCTCCCAGGCAAAATATGAAAGCTGAAAAATAAATAAATAAAGAAAGAATGCAACAGCTCAGACATCTCTGTGGAAAACCGGGCCTGTTGGTAAGCTGGCTACCCCTAGCTAGAATCAAAGGAGCTTATTTTACTCTCTCCCCTACATACATATCCAGTGCTGTGAAAACAACTTCCAAAATTATCTTTCAGTCACACATTATTTTTAATGGTTTTTTCTTTTTGCTTGGTTTTATTTCTTGTTTTAGGCAATTTTCTAGAAATCTTAAGCTCTCCTCCCTTTTCCCAAGTCTAATTATTCTGTATACACTTGTGATATATCTAGAACTACATTTCTGTAGTCCTCCATTTCTAAGTATACGTTGTTCACAACTGGTGATCATCCTAAGGTTTGTAATGCTATAAATAAAAGTTGAGAGGCAAAGCACATCCCTATTGTTATGATGTGCTGAACAATCAAAATGCATTCTTTTATATTCTGTAAATGGACTATTATCTTGTCCTTCAATACTCAGATGGTTTCCCTTAGTAAAAAAAATTTAATAGATAATTTTACAGCTGAATAACATTTGACCTTGGAACTGCTCATTGAAATCAATGAGGCAAGCTGATTTTTATGCAGCATCTATGCACTAAAAAGGCACTTTAGGCAATTCCAAACATGAGACAGCATAGCAATAGGAAACACTGGTTTCTTGAAACATGAAAGAGCTTGTATGCTCTACAAGGCTTGTAGTTACTTCTGTGTAAACTTTTAAATAAGTATTATACATTTTATCCCAGCAGGACTCATAAAAACCTTCCACAATAGCTACACTAATAAGGAGATGTACTGATCCTAAGAGTTCCATCACAGCAGAGTATTTCTAACAGTTTTGGTATTTTTTTAATTGAAAAATATCTCTAAGGACTATCAGCATAGGTGTTTTCTACATAGGTATTTTCCACTGCTGAATGGATCTGCTTTTATTAAAGCATAGACAAAGTCTACTGTAAGGCTAGTATTATTAATCTTAAGTGTCAAAAGTTAAAGATCAGAAATCTAAAAACTATTAATGTGTGGTCTGGAAGCAGGTCTTTTAAATAGCATGTTGTCATCCCTAGGTTGATTCTTTGTCACTTGAAGCCACTTTTCACCAAAAAAAAAGCAAAGTCACTGATACAGTGATTGAACTTGTAATAATTCAGATGACTATCTACTCATGAAATAAAACACCATACAAAACTGTGTTAGTATATTTAACAAACAGATAAAGAACTTCCAGACACTCTTATCTGCACAGCAAATCTGGTCTGGTGTGAATGGTTGTTTCATGAAGGTGTAAATGGTAGTGTGAACCTAAAGTCAAACCTACATGTAGGTTTGAAATACACGTGTAAATTCCTACCCATGGAAAAACAAATACCTGGTCCTCATCAACTATTCATCTTCCTTTGCAGACACAGTTAATATAATGAACTTCAGCAGTCTCTTTTGTCTTCATTCCTTCCTTTCCTCAGACCTTTACAGATTCCCCACCCAATCCATGGCAGTCTTCTCACATTTGCAGTTATTAAGTGGTGTCCAGTGACAGCCGTATATTTATCTTCAGCTCTGACACGAATGTCTGTCCTGATAATGGTTATTGGGTAGTTCATAGCTATATGCCCAGAGACAAAAAATCGAATGATCAGGGCTAGAAAGCCAGGTGCCCCTTCATCATGACAGAAAGGAGGCAATGTGGAACACCCGTGGCTTTTACTCGTGCTAACAAAAGGACTGAAAGCGAAGATCTCAGTATTCTTGAAACCTGAGATAAGATGAAAAAATGTTTTCCCCCAGAGAAAACAAGCACACTTGATCCCTGCAAGTTGAGGTCTGTTTAAAGGTCAATAAAGACTGCTGTTTCGGTTTTAAAATACAAGTCCTATAACATGGAACAATTACCCCCAAATTATATAAATTACAAATTAATTTTTGCTGATTATTATACACTGAATTCATTTTAGAGAACAACTCACTAGAGCATAAATGTCAATTTCATTATTATTTTTCAAAACTAGGATTCAATTTTGCATTTCTATCATATTCAAAAAAAATAATTTCCTATGTAACTCAGTGGGATATTCATATGTGCTCAGAAACTAATGAGGTATGGGAAATAGATACACTATCATAAAAGGAAAATTACTAAATGAGAAAAAAAAAATTAAAAGGACCTTTTACAGTAAAAAGAACAATTTCATCACGAAGTGGAACTGCTTCTTCACTATATCTCTGGTTCTTTGCCATCCCAAGCGGCCTGTTCAATTCTGTAACTATTTTGGAACATTCTCCTGCTTTTACTGATTGAAGGAATACTGTTCATTAAACATCTTTGTAAAGTAGTGATAAAAGAAAAATGAAGTCAAGAAGTTTATAAAGACTTTTAAAAATAAGATGTGCTCACTGTCTTTTGGTAATGCTGTTTTGTCTACAGTAAATACATGGTTCTCTAAAACACAGACAAAATAAGGGGAGCACACAGCTGTACTGCTAAATAACACTTCCTCATTATTTTTAAGTAAACTGAGTAGTATCTTCTTTGTCTTGTGGGCTGAGTGCCCTTATTCACTTGGTGTAATTTATGGCTGGTCAGAGCTTTCATACAGCTGCTTGTCATATTCCAGTTCTTAATGGACTCTGTGTTAGACTTCGATTTGCCTGCTTTCAAACTTAATTTTGGCAATTACACTAAGCTCAAATGATTTGTATGAGCTTCTTCAAAGGTGAAGGTATTCAAGACTAACACATGCCCTGGTGTAATGACAGTGTGTGAAGTCAGCCAGGACACAAATGTAAGGTGTGAACCTGCAACAAGCTGGTAACAGTTGCTGGAAAAATGCTGTTACAGATGAATTAAAAATTCTCTTTAATTAAGAGCTACGTGTTCAGAGAAAGTTAGTGAAAGATGTCTCTAAGCAGAGTAAGAAAAATACATATTCATATTCTGATAAGGCAATCAAGATGTTGATGTTAATATTAGAGCAATAACTTTAATTGTATTTCAGCAAACGAATGGCAATTAGAAAACAAATTATCTCAGAGAAGCATGTCTGCTGCACAGCTTAGCCCCGAAGGCAAGCCAAAAGCTAAACCTTTTTCTTGAATTTTAATGCAGGAGATAAATAGACACACCTCTGGAATTATTCTAAATAGAAATACCATAAACGGTTTAAAGTTACTCGGAGGCACAAATGTAAAAATTGCCTTTCCTCTTGAAGTGGATTCTTTGTTGCTGTAGTAAACATTAGCATGCAAGAGTAAAATATTACTCTGTGCTTTAAAGTTGGGGAAAATGTAACAGATGTTGTCCATGCTAATTAAAGAGCATATGTGTATAGTAAATGATTTCCATTAGGGTAAGATTTAGTGCAGAAATGTAATATTAATGATTCAAGGTGAATTTTGTACTACTTCTTGATGGTACACCATTCACACAGTGACCAAGCACAACCACAGCCACTTAGCCACTTTGGTTTTTGCCAGGGCAATTCCCCCTGCAGAACCTGGCCAGGCTGGCCCTGACAAGGTGGCTGCACCAGCCTCTTCAACCCTCTCTGCATGGTGTGCCCAGGGCCAGCCAGTGTGTGACTCGGTATGCAGCAGGCTGGGCGCCAAGAAATACACTGGATTTTCATGAACTTAACTGAGACCTAAAATCTGGCATAACATTTCCAGATGTAACATTTTCTTCTGTGATAAAAAGCCTTCTTCAAATAAAAATATACGCATGCGGTATATTTATATCTAGCCATCAGTGTCTTTCCTTCTCCCTCCCCCAAGACAACGTGCCCTTTCTGTCAGGCCGAAAGTCTGTTCACACTCCTCTCACTGCTGTAGGCCTTTTTGGCCTGCATCAGTTAGCACTGCCCGTCTTTTGTTAAAGCGGTGGTGGTAAAATACTTAGACATTACTCAGTCCTACATGGTTTTAGTCATACTGTTTTGAATGTCTATAACATTTTTTGATCAAGCTTGAATGTTTGCAATGTTACTGTGACTGAATCCACCAAGATTGCAACAGAGCATTACAGTTTTCAACCATCAAATTATGCATAAATGCTAAAAAAGATGGACTGCAACTGAGATCTTGATCCCTAAAGTGCTCCTCACTCAGAAACAAAATCAGCAACAGATTCTTTTTGTACCTGCAATGTTACAGTCCATCTTCATTCTACAAAGCAATTAGGTACCTCATTAACTTTAAGCACCTGCTTAATTCCCATGGCTTTGAAACCAGGGGGAGTTGGATGCTTGTTCCTGAATTTGGGTAGGAAAAATATACTTGCTAGAACTTGCAAAAAAAAAAAGAGGATTATGTCTGCTAAACTTGTTATAGACTAGTTTAATAAACTTTACGGTACTTAACCTTCATCTTTACTACATCAAGTAGCAAACCTGGGCCCATATGTGTGAAGACAGTTAGGGCACATCTTCAAATGATGCACCAGGCATTAGCTGATTATAACAGTCTATTTATAACTTGAAATAATATTAATCTGCTCAACTGACAACTACTCCCGAAGGGAAAAAAGTAGGAAAAGAAAGGGGTAGGAACCTTCTTGATAAAGCTTATGCTTTTAGGAGACTGTTCATGACAACTTTACCAAACACAATATTCTTTCCTTTGGGTGTAAGCTTTACACTAAAGGCACACAGATTTGCATGAAAAACCTAAGGTGTCTTTCAGGAATCTCAAGATGGTGTTGGCCAGGTGTTTTACAGCATTTTATATACATTCACATATGAAATGTCAGCCTCACAGTGTCTGTGTTTCCCCTGAAGAAACAGATGATGCAATTCAGCTGTAGGCTACAAAGATGTAGCAGAGACTCTTCCAAAATGTGTCCTTTAAAGCCTGCACTGACAACCGTCTTAAACATGGGCCGGAAGCTACATTACAGCAATCTCTACCAATGCTAACCAAGGAGAAACACAGGGATCACAGTAAGCAAGACCTAAGAGACATCAGGATGAATCTCCAGCAATAAGATATATACCTCCTTGGCAGCAAGAGAGAAAGTTGTAAGAGCAGCCAAGACCTGTATACTGGTGCCTGTTGAGACAGGAAACACTATGACACACTCTGCAGAAAATTAAATGCACACCGCTAACTCCCAGCAAAATGTTTGCAGGTGAGTTGGTAAGGAACAGAATAGCAAGCTTGAACTACCTTTATATTAACAACTATATCAAAGACTTTTATTTTACATTGTGAGCTTCATTGTAATGCAGCAACAAACATATATATTAATAAATAAAAGATGTCCTCTGGACTGCTGAACACTTCAAAGTATGTATCTGAAAGTTTTCTTCCCTGTTTCCTGAAATAAAAGTATTTTCCATTGTGTTGGCTATCTGAACACATATTTTATGCACAATGTACTGATTTTGCCTTCCTCACAGCAAGCTATTTCTCTTTACAGGTGATGAGAGGATTTCTTAGTAACCCTTTGTGATCTGAACAGCGAGTTAAAAAAACATAGAGGTTGCTGCTGTCCAGTGGTGAAATTAGTGGTAGAGTCAGGTGTTTCTTACTACACTTATTAATAACATATTAAATATTTATTGCTTGACAAGAGGAGTCACATAAGCCACTGACCCTTACCCCCAGCAATAAGCCTTTTTTTACTCACCAGGACTCCAGCCACAGACATAAAACATGTTGCAAATCTGTTTTACTGTTATTTTTCATTATCTTTATTACAACAGTTTCCCTTAAATCAGTCAATGGGGATCAGTAAGTCTTACCACAGAAAGAGACATTTTTATGTCATGTACTACTTACTGTAATTTTTTAATTGTTCTTTGTTTAGCTTTCAGAACTGAAATTAAATTTTCCAGTACACTTTTCAAGCAGTACATTCATGTATTGTTAAAACTACTTCTCAAGTATGTCTGCATTAGTTTAACAACAAAAGACAGGAAAAAGTTGTGGTTGAAAATCCAAAAGGATACTGGATTAAAATTCATGAGGGGCAGTTTCTCCCTTCAGTGTCAGAAGTAATGCGTGCACACTGAACATCAGAGCAACTCCAGCAGTTGAAATGTGTTGAAACCCTTTGCATCTGCTAATATCTTTCTGCAACTTATCCAGTGCTTTCCTGTACTTAAAATGGTAGTTGAAGTGGTCACATGATTTGGGTAACAGTCTAGATTTATATATATATAAAACTTCAAATGTTAGAGATACTGTAAGAAATATATCTAATAGAAACAGTGTAGAGAATCGAGTTACTGATGTCAACTGGAAACAGACCAACCAAAAAGAAGTTTGGTAGTGATTCCCAAGGCACACACTGAATACTAAAATGTATTAAATTTACACACAATTCACATTTCTCTGTCTTCATCGCTTTAGTGAATTTTCAAATATGACTATTTCATGAAAAAAAAAAATCTATACTAAGGACATTATTCCCTATTTATGGCATAGAGCTTATTAACTGTACTTCCTAGAGTGTTAAAATTCACAGGGAAGAGTACAGTCTACCTTTTCCTTATATTTAAAAACCTTTCAAAAACAAATCCATCACATTTAGCATTTGTACCTCGTTCTCAACCGACAGGCCTAAATGTTACTGAGTGACAGAATTGGTACAAAATATACTGCAGCACTACCTACTGCATCAATTTTAAAGTCAAGGGGACCATTTCTAGTGTGGGAGGAAGCAAGATCCTTTTTTCCTTAGACAAGCCAATTTCTTTTGCTAGGTTTGCCAACAAGCATAACAGTATATGTCAAACACCATGGGTCTATTTTTAATATAGGGCCACATATTGTACACATGACATATAAAATCTACACGTGTACATGCACACACATTTATATGAAGTAAAACATACAACACTGGCTACACCTAAGTATAAATGCAGGGCTTGCAACTTCCAGATAGAAGCCATCCTTATTTTTTTATGTGAGTACATGGTGGGAACTGACTCCAGTTTCACACTCTTATTTCACGGTGGATGAGAAGGCACCTCTAGCCTACCAAATTGAATTAGGTGCTATTCTCAAGTTTAATTAAATAAAATAATCTTGGAGGAATTTATTACAAAGAGAACAAAAGAGGGGGGAAAGATAAATGAGGAAGTAGAATTTAACGATATTTTATTACACACATCATCACGTCCTTTACCTTCATAATATCTACCAAGAAAATGAATTATTTTCTTCAAAGTTTATTAATTAATCATATCCTTTTTATGAGAGACTGATTATTAAATTTTAGTCATCAATGGGAATGTTCAGCTTCTTAATATCAGACTGAAGTCATGTAAGGAAAGAATATTAATTGGTTTCTTTCCAAAAAGCAGGTGGAAAAGGGAATTTAACAATCTAACAGGCAGGTATAGGCCTTGATCTCATGTGAAATCTCATTACTGTCTTTCTTTTGCATGACTATTAGTTAAAATTCTACTATTTGGGAAGTTAATTTGCGGACTACAAGAAATGAGTTGATGGTCCCACTGTACATCCCGCTGTTTAGGTGCCAACATCACAAAGATGTCAGAGCTGTTGTTTCTGACATACATGCTGACAGGTTTACCAGGGCACAAAGACTTCACAGGCACCAAAACTGAAGGCAACTCCTGACCCTACAGGGACTGCCCCCTGAGGCACACTAGGGAGATACTGTGAGTGAATTTTAATTTGCAGTAGACTGGTTCTATGGATAAACCATATGTTCTTAGTCTCCATACTTGATATTTTCTCTAAAAAAAATCACCTTGGTTCACTGGAGAGGTTAAGATGAGAATTAGAAGTGTGTGTGGGTGTGGTTGCTGAGAGGAGAGAAATGTGCTGGCATGCATATATATTTCTAAATAATGTATAAAATAAATGAGAACTTTGACAGAAAACAGCAAAGATTAGATGGCAGTGTGTGCAGAAAACTGCTGAAAAAAGTAACACGTGTGACAGAAAAAATGGACATAGGGCTGTGAGAAGGGTTTCCTCCATTGCCAATTCCTCTTTGAAAATGTTATGAAAAAAAAAAAAAAAAACAAAAAAAGAAAAAAAAAAGAAAGAAAAGCAGGTAACAACAGAGATCCATTACTAATGCATAAGGTAATATTTTGAATTAATAGTGCAAAAGCTTCAGTAAATATATCTGAAGCATTTGAAAAGAAACAGAGTGATGCACTTGAGTCACACACACACACACAAAAAAAAAAAAACAACCACAATACATTATTTTCCCAAATATGCACCTCTGGTGACAGAACTCATTAGTTATCACAAGAAATGTACAGCATCTTCTCAGGTCACTTAGAAGTGAATGTAGTGACTCTGGTCTCCTATGACCTTTTGGTCTTCTTCAGAAGATAACACCATCAACGGTTAAGATGTTGAAGGCAAAGTATCAAGTAGTTTTTCAAGTAAGTGAGTTTTATAATTCAGAAAATTCAGATATTTTAATAGGACAAATTTTAGCTTCTAGTATTATTGCCTCACAGAATGATCCTGCTCTATGCTTTCTGAAAAAGTTTTTTGCAGCTGGAAGCTGAACAATTTTACACATTTCAATCCTCAATACAGAATATGAAGATCAACGAAAAGGTAGGAATAAGTCATTGCCTGGACAACAAAAAAGTAAGTGAAGTCCTGCAATGACTAATTCAGAACTCTCTCGGGACGACATCATACTACCCCATCCATGGAAGGCAGCCATACAGACAGATGCTGGTGTTGACTAAGTACATTTATTCTAAAGAGTGATATCCATCTTCTGCCAAGCATAAGAGATGTGTGACTACATCTGTTCACTCCACTAAGGGAGCAAACAGACATAGGACAGAAGAAAGGGCTGCCATAAAATAAAATGTTAATTAGTGCACAGAGCCCCATCTGAATCATTAGGAAGTCTGTATTTCACAAGCCTTTAGGATTAGGCTATCGCAGATCCCAGTGAAGGCAGTGAAGGCTGTGCACTCAGTGTGAATGAGGAAAAAATTAGATCAAAGATTAGTACTTAGTTTGACCATTATCCACAGATCCTTAAATAGCTGACAACAAACATCTGCTATCTGCATACACACACACATATATATGTGCTTATGTACACAAACATATCCACACAAACAGATACACATACACATGCTTATTTTTGTCTGTGTGTCAGAGTATACAGACCTTCTTCCTTCAAGTCCTTCTCTATAAAACAACTAGAAAACAGAAGTTCTTCTGTTATACTTTCTACATTAGTTAACCACAAAGATCAAAGGAATATGAACGTAATCAACTGTGGTTCTGGAATGAATATATTCTCATGGTACATTTCATGTGAAATGTGGAGTTGATTTCCAGCAGTATCATTAAATAACATGAAACCTGGGGAGTTCATTCAGAGGTCTGAGACAGATGAAATTCATTTATGAATATGTCGCTTGCTTTGTAGTTTAGGGATTGACTTGACTTTGCAACACTGCCTTCACTTAGGTTTTAAGGGTCTTCAGGCATCCAGAACAGCCACCTTAGAAGAACATAACCATTTGCATATATATATATAGTTAAATGTGTTCTTCTATTAAAAATAGCTTCAAATGTGACTTTACTATTACTTGTGTATGCATACAATGCATACACATACCTACATTGCCTAGTTTCCCTGACAGGTTGGGTTAAAAATTGGGACTCCTCCCTAAACTAATTCTGTGTTATGTTCTGTTTTCCTTACTGAGTCCTGTTGCCCTAGGTGAAGATGAACAAGAGACTGTCAAAATCTCTGACAACCTGTGAGTCATAAAGTGAAATCGGTCATTTCTATGTACGTTTTATAGATAGGCAAAAGCAAAAATATGTATTGTGAAGGCAGACATTTCCTGGCTAAGATGAAGCATAGATTTGCTTTCAGTAACTTAAAGCTGATGGGCTTTGTGGGACAGCCAGCCCATCCTGAATGCTGTCATCCACAGCTACTGACAGAAGTATGCTATAGGATATCAAGTATGATTATCCACAGAATTCACAACAGGGACGCTGATGCATGTGGCTCCAAGACAATAAATTTGTAATAACCTCCATTATTATATGCTCAAACTAACAGTAAGAATAAATTTTCCACCAGAAGGGGACATGGAGTAAATGTAGCACCTTAAGTTTGTTCTTATAAATTGATGTTTTAATGGTAGTTTCTGTACATTTTGTCTTCATTGCATGAACTGCCAGTTACCTACAAAGTCTTTGCTTTGGAATTTTATGGCTGTTATGCAAATATTTGATGTTAATAGCTTCTTTTTCTTTTTTTGTTTTGTATAGTTTTGCTGAGTTGCATTATGCAGCCATTAAAAATGAATAGCCAAAATAAAAATATTTCATATTGGAAACAATACTTAAAAATTAATGGAGTTTTAGCAAAAAGCTGTTTCCCATAATTTCACCAGCACAGCAGAAACTTCATAAGGGAACGGTTAATCATCAGAAGACAGCATTTATCTAATGCCCTTTCTACATTTCAAGCATTTGGTAAAAAATCCCTACAGTTGCCTGAGCTATCACACACACAGACTGGACACAGTGCAAAGGTGGCTTTAAGCTACCTTGTCCTCCATGCAGTGTCCTGCCAGAGGCAGGTACAGGACACAATTCCCTTCTGCTCACAGTGCTTAAGAGAATGGGGAAATAACTTTCTACCTATTCTTGTGCTTTGGACAAATTACAGTTTCAGTTTTGTCTGTGGATAGCAACGGTAACTGCACTAGAAAGGCTATTCAGAATATCCACCAGAGAACAGAAGAATAATGAGTCTTGTTTCAAGAAAACTAAAGGAAAGCCCCACAGATTGTACTAACTGGATTTACATGAGGCACAGAGGCATGACAGCCTGTTTCTTCACTTTCTTCTTTTCTAGGTGGCATACAAACCCATCAGTCTCTTACAATCAGAGAATCCAGTAGTCACAATTGCACTTTCTCACTGATAAAGTTACAAAGTATTCCAGGGATTCAGTATGTGTTTTAACTGGTATATATTAAAAATAAAAATAAAAATAAAAAATCAGTGTGTTTCTAAGGAGGGCAGGCGCAATCATTTACTCAACATACTGGGAAATAGAGAGTGAAATAATAAAGGACAGTGATTGTCTCATTGTTGATTTTATATTCTTCACTGCTCACAGGTAAATTTTGTAAATCAGTATGTAGACATCCTAATGGAAAGGAAAAGGGAAAGGGAAAGGGAAAGGGAAAGGGAAAGGGAAAGGGAAAGGGAAAGGGAAAGGGAAAGGGAAAGGGAAAGAAGGGAAGAAACAAAAACAGGAGTGACCATGAAAAGCAATAGGTATGCAGATATAACAAAAGTCATTAAAGATGCCAAGAGTGGAATCAGATTTCCTACTTAGAGTTGGAATGGTTTTATGGTTTGTTCTCTCCTGAATTACCTGTCATCTTCATGACTGCATTTTTCATCCTCTTAAATTATACTGAGCTCAGCAGAGAAAATGGCAGCTGAGATTATTCTCCTGTGTAGGCTTGGATTAGGTAAATTATGTGTCCCGTTATTTTTGCAAAGGATCAGCTTCAAATTCAATCCACTGTATGATTTTTAGTGAGTTTAACATACGATTATAAAAGTTTAGCTATTCCATTTTGGAAACAGTCCAATTTACATTCCCTGTAGTTGTGCGTAGTTCTGCTTTGCAGTCTTACAAATTTCACTGAGGTGGACTTCTTTGCATCAGCAAGCCAGAATGCAATGCCAGTGATTGATTACTGAAATTCTCTCAAGTACAGAGTGAACATCAAACAAAAGTCTGTGCCCTGTTGGTATTGATTTAGAACTGATGATCTCATTAGAAAGCTCTAATTCTCAGCATTGCTTTGGTTTACACAATCTTTAATTTATTTAAAAAAAGCTGATTGGCGAACTATTTCAGCCTCATGACTGTCTTCTCATCTCACTAGACAACTGCTTTAGTCTTTGAACATTTAAAAGGTCATTAATCCAAATGCTAATGCAATCAATACTATATTAAATAAACTATAAAATGTAAATTAATATTAGGTAACCTGATGCATTGTGCCATAAGGTTTTAAAATGTGCTTGCTGTCAGCACATTTAAAATGATAAATTAAAACAGCGCACCTTTCAAAAAATAATCCCAGCCATTTTAAAATGACTTTCTCCACTATTTAAACATTGATTCACAGTAAAAACAGTAAGAAAAATACATATGCTTCACTTTTTGGTTGAGCTAGCTTTTATACTGGTGCCCTTTTTCAAAAACTCGTATATACGTAGAATTGAATTTTAAACACTAGTGGGAATTTGTAACATGGATGAGTTTGGCCTCAGAAAGAGAACACTTGGGTCTAATTTGCTGTGGTTAGGGGCTGAGGCCATGCTAACTGAAGCTCTAGAAGACAAAGGAGATCTGACTTGGCACATACCTCTACTTTAGTCCTAAAAAACCCCACAGATTACTTACAGATGCATACTATTTTTAATTCTGACCTTAAGCCTCCTGAGAGCTATCTTATGGCACAGCTAGCCTTCATGCTCATACCTCTCATACTTTGTCCATGCTCTTGCATAGTGTTTTTGTTTTTTCTGTATTATTAAACAATTTTGCTCAACAGGTCTCAATTTTGAATGGCCAATAGATACTGTTGTAATCATTTACAGCATTTGCTTAATGCTTTAGAAAGGCTATCTGTGTTCTGAAAAGCATTTTTAATGGGGTTTCAAATTGAAAAGCTAGTTGAGAAATCAATGTATATGTACCCCTAGCATCTATCCATCTTGCATCCTGTGGATCACAATCTGAAGCATATGAAAAAGTTTATTCTTTTTTTTTTTGAAATCTTGGACAATGAAAATGGAGCTCTTTCAACTACACTGGTAAAAGCTTTTTTCCTTTTGTTACCACTGGAAAATCCTGCATACCATCAGTGCTTGCATTTGAGCTCCCTGTGCTATTTACCTTCCTTCTCAGATTTTTTTTCTGTATCCAGGTCATTGTCCAAATAGCTCCTTCCTGCACCTTTGTCTTGAATGTTAAAACAATCAGTGTGAACTTTGGATATATCATGATTCTTTTTAAATGCCTCCAGTAGCTGATACTGATCACTTTCAGTCTTTTGAATGGACAGTTGCTTAAAAAAAATGCATTTTTAGCAACCACATTTATCTTATTATCACTGGTGTTGCTTTTTCATTCACTGGTTATCACAGCTTCTTATGCTTTTTGTGCTCACCTTCCAGGCCCATCATCAGCCTGGCTTTCTCCTGTTCTGCTGTCTGCTAACAAATCTGTCAACCTACACTGCCAGCTGAAAAGTTCAGCCAAGGAAGCTTTGGGGTGCAAAAAAAAATTGAAAATAAAAGGGTCACAACTTGTTGTATCCGCAAATTGAAGACCAAATGGCTACAGTTGCACCAACATACAGCTGCAAGCATAGTATATGAGAGAAATTGTTAAGGAAAGGTGCGTCTGGTAACAGTGAAGCTGCCCTGTAGAAAACAATGATGTTGCACATATTACTACTATGCAATGATGACAATCTTAAACATTTATTGCTAGCAGCAAAACAGGAGTGATCCCAGTTCAGCCAAAAGAAAGAACAACAAAATAAAGATCGATGAGAAAATCACTTATTAGAGTAAAACACTATTTGCTTACAAAATCTGCTTCTTATGTTCAGTTTCAATTTGCTTGTAGCTGATCCTTCCTTTGTAATCATTAGAAAAACACATTTTAGCAGGTCTAAAGCACGGAAAAGGTATGAAATGAGTGGGAAGCCTGGGCCGATTTCAATTTATAAACTAATGCAAGCAGCCTAACATAAGCTGTTCTAGTGCTAGACAGTTTGGCTGAAGAAAGAATATTTTAATGGATCAAAGCTAGACTGCAGTGGATTAGCCTCTGACCAGCTGGCAGCTGATAGGAAGACTGTGACCAGTATCAGTGCAAGTGAATATTTATGGCTAAGAGATGATTGCTTGTTCAACCTTATCATGTACCGGGTGTGTTGTTTTGCTGAACATAAAGGTCTCGGAACTTCCTTAATTTAGAAAAGCACGAAAACAGAAGGCATAATTGAACAGTTCTGTGTTCTTTCCACTCTGATTGCGAAGTGATCCCCTGTAAGTATGTTGTGCGGTAGTGAGACTCTAAGAAAAGCAAGAGCACTGCTAGCAGTGAGCCTCCAGGAACAGCACTGCAGAGGCTCAGCACACAGCTCACAGTGTGAAGTGATGAAAAGGTTCCTGCAGCTCAGAGGCAATACACCCACAGCACTAACTCTTTATGTGGTATGACTCAGCTTGCTAGTTTTTTAACTCAACTGATAAATGACAATAAACAAGGGCATTAAAAATAATTTTCCTTGATGGGAAAAAAATCAATAAAAAACCAATCATACTTGGGTATGAAAACATTTTCTTTCACTTCATTTTACTTTTTTCATTGAATTTTTATGTTCCCAAGTGTCTTGTTTCAAGTATCTTGGATATTTTGCAACACTATCCACAAGGGGTGACATAATGAGTACAGGGAGAACGTAACTAAGTGATGTGTAACAATGTAGTGCTAATTTCCATGGTGAATAATAAAAAGAAATTTTGAGAATACTGTGCAGAGCACAGAGGATTGGAAATGACAGTACAGAGAAGAGTGGTAGTGGTGAGAATATTAAGAGATTACAAGGTATAAGTACTTCAGTTTTGAAGAGGTTGATTTCAGAGCACTTAAATATCGCTAGTCATACTAAGCTAAGTACTGGGGTAAAAAGCAAATGCAAATCACACTGGAAACATCCTTAGGTCACCAAGAAGCAAATGTTGTGGCTGTTACCACATGATTCAAAGTTGTAAAGGGATGTTATCTGATTCACTTCAGAAACAAAATATTCCATTATATTCCATTTCCTTTCCCAACTAAGTCCTATCTTGCATTATGCTTTTGTCCACAGAAACAACAAATAACTAAGAAAATTCTTTCTGATAATTTTGATGGTTATTTAAAAAATGATTGCTACATAGTCGTGAGTTTCCCTAATTGCTGGAAGTCTGGAATAGTGAAAACTTCAAACAGTTAATGCATTTGCAGCATTTTTTTAATGAAGTCACTCAAAGCGCAGGAAGCATGCTTCTAAAATCAAACTCTGGTACAGGGTAGTATTTCATATTGGATCTGTTGCTGCACGCTGTTCTCAGAGAATACAAGTTTCTCTGGGACAACGGTGCACCTATTTGCCGTGATTTGCTAACAAGTGTCAAGACTTCTGCATGAGTGCATCCTCACTTACTGCAAGCTTGATGTGCTTCTTATTTCTGGCATCAGTTACTTGCACACTGAAAATTGAGATTATTCTAATTTGAATTAAATTATTATTAACTTTACATCTAGCACAACCTAATAGCGGATTTTTTATTTATTTATTTTTTATTTTTATATTTTTCTACTGGATGTCATTCACTAAGAATGGAAACCCTACCCCTGAGTTGCTCCAACACAGTGGTCTCTCTGGCAAGTCGGCACCAGAACAGCACAACATATGAAAGAATATTTTTAATTTCCTTTTTCAGAAGAATCAATTGATGTCTAAAAAAGTAAAGAAGCCTGAGCACTGTCTAAGAGATGATAAACATCAAAGAAATGTACGCAAAGCTTTGTTCTATATCCTTAAAAAGTGTCTACAGTTCCCATGATATTTGGGTCAGCTAGCCCCATCTCACAAACTGGAGGATATCATCAAGAGCAAAAGGGACATGTAAGAAAGAAAATGATTGCTCCCTGGTGTTAAGCAAACAGCCGGAGCAAACATCTATCATTATCGCTGCCTTCCATGGAATGCCAAGGGCTAAAAGATATCATGTAACTTCTCTTTGCTGAGAACAAAGTTTGACTGTACCAGAGATAAAATGTCCCAGCCAACATATTTGGATTTGCCATTCTTTTCTACCATGGGTAAAGTTCTTTGGTAAAACTCAGGTGGCACACACACACAAAATAATTTTTAATATTAACTTTAAACCTCAGTTTTTAGTAAATTTTAGTAAGTTTACTAAATCCTTTCAATCCCAAGCATAACTTATTAATACTATGACTTGTATATAAAATGCACCCTTATGTACTTATAGTGTTGCTGTAATCAGAGAGAAACCCTTATTCCTGACATCAGCTATACTAAGATCCATTCTTCGAAGAACATACAACACCTGAAGAAGGGTGAAAAGGAATCAACAATTTCAGAACAGAGAACTATGGTCATATCCCAATTTTAAGAATGTCTGCTAATACAACTTTTCTAGTCTGTTTAAATAAATGTATATATATATATATATTATTTTCATTTATATTGCACTGTTATTACAGGGAATACATTATTTTACATTATTTTAATGAAACAGAAAAAATCCAGGATTCCTTTTCACCTTTCTTCAGGTGTTGTATGTTTTTCGAAGAATGGATCTTAGTATAGCTGATGTCAGGAATAAGGGTTTCTCTCTGATTACAGCAACACTATAAGTACATAAGGGTGCATTTGCATCCTTTGTAGCTTTTACTATGCGCATATGCCACAGCTACACAGAATTGGGCCCTAAGTGATTTTTAACCCCACTCATCAAAAAACAGTTTAACATCAAAGTTTCACACTATGTTAATAATCTAACTGACAAATTTAAGAGACAGCCTTGAGTTTTTCTTAAAAGCAATGCAAGGAAGGATTAACTTTGTCATTCTTCAGAAGAAAGAGAATATGATTTCTAATACGCTCTTGGTGAGACGGAAGAGGAAAGCAAGCACACTGCACATTACAATGACTTGAATGACTTGACAGCTGTTAGCTAAACAATACAACATTAATTTTCAACATTTTTGCACATGGCTGGGTGAAAGATCCCTTAATCCCAGTTCCCATTCTATTTCTGCCTCATTGTTGCTGTCTCCTTTTGTATCACTTATTATAATCAGTTTCTGCTGCATACTCCCTTTCACCTTATTATTGTTGCAAAACTAAGGTACTAGGTTAATTCAGACTTGCTTCCCTGGGGTACATTAAGATGGATTTACGCACTTTATTGAGACAGTCTGACTTCAAAAGCTGCTTTATCAGTTACTACCAGAGAGAGGGAGACCCATCCATGACAGCAGTAAACTAACCATAAATTCTCATATTCTATATGCTGAGTGACTTTCAAAAGGGAAACTATTGATTTTGTCATTTATGAATGGATTTAGTCAAATTAGTCTTTTCATTGTGCACAATAAGACAGCATTGTGATTAGGAATTAGCGGATAAAGCTGTGTGGAACAAATGGAAGTGCCATTTTGGGGATCCTCAGCACAAATTCAATAAGCTTTAGTTATGCCACCCTGATCACTTTGTTCATGACCAACTACTCTCCATATTTCGATTATCTTCAAAGGAAAGAAAAAGTGGCCTCCATCTTCAAGAGGCACTTTGCTCTCCAGAAGACTTAACCTTTCAAAGAGCTCTGATGTCTTTACCTTTGAAGGAGCTAATAACTTGTTTGCCAAAATGGCATGAGTATTTACAGGCATACTTGAAATCAGACAAAGGTTACACAGTGAAATAAACAGAGAGACTGTCACTGTCAACAATAAATTAAGTTGGTGCTAAAAACATAAAATGTTTAGAGTGTAACAGACATCACTACGCATTATGCTACTCAAGCCTCTGAACTTTTCCAAACACAATAAGCACTGATAGGCCCTGGATACCTTCTCCTGAAGAGCCACTCCAGATGGTTATTTCAGTAGCTGAGCTGTATTGCTAGAAACAAGGCTAGCACTCATGTCCTGATTTTCATCCCATTTGTGTGGTGGCTGGCAGGACTATACCAGTTCACAGCTATATAGAGAACAATGTCAAATGAAAAGCCATTAGGGAAGAATAGTTGTGTGTGAATAGTGTGTAGCCTGTGTCTTCAGCCATTAGCTTATCCATAAATGCATGCACAAATGGAATGTGTATAAATCTTTGGATGAAAAATGAAATAGGGTAGCTAGCCCAGTATTTGGTACTTCTTGACTATTCAATTGAAAACTTTCTGCACTTGATCTTGACTTTTAGAATTTAGGAGTGCAGAAAAGCCTAGATTTTTAGTTTCCTTTGCAGCTGCAGCATTATTTTATAACTACTTCTGTGGCCAATTTTATATTATACTTTATGTGCTACAACAGAAACTACAAGGCACATGCTACAGTTGCACTCTGAAGAGGACTCTTATGCATGCTGGATATATTTGCCTGGAAATATGGACTGGTTACATTTTGAAAACTTTATTATTTCGAAATATTCTATAGACCTTAAAGATACATGTTTTGGACTTGCTGTGCTGTGTCCAGAGATGCTAGATATTGGTACAAAATCAAATATAAGGTATTTCAGTCTCTGCTCCCCTTCACTTTCAGGAAGAAACTATGCATATGTTAGATAGCTGATGTAAGCCTGTGAAGCAAGCCGCTGCTTCTGGCTGGCTTGTATCTGAACAGTTAAACCACTAATTCCAAGAATCAAAAAGAGCTATACAGCCATAAAAGCTATACCTTAAGCTGCGTATAATGAATCTACTGTGTCCCAAAAGCACCAGTTAGTGCAGGCAGCAAGCAGCTGTTACTACAGACACCAAGTCACCTACTTTTCAAAAGCTTTGGTGTTATTGCGTGTGTGACACTCAGCACATCTTTCACAGCAGGAAAACGTTATCAGTGCATTGTAAATACACTGCATTTTCCAGATAAATTTTAAAAGAATATTTGCAGAAAAATCCAATGCAGAAGAAAATAAAGCAAAAACTAATCACATAATGAATTTTGTTCTTCATTTTACTGTTGAATGTCAGGTATAGATATTAACATAGTTCCAGAGATGGCAAAGGGGAAACTGAAGTTTGTGCTGATACATTCAAGCTTGACCACTGACTGTCAAATGGAGTTGATGGGGAGATGAAGATGAAATACTAGAGCATCTGGCTAGCTGCAGCTGTTAGGCTTGCAGAACTTGCAGAATACCAGGGCCATATCCTGAAGTTTCTGGCTTCAGTTACTGAGTTTTACGGCACTGGTTACTGGACTTGCATGAACTTATACAGCATATAGATGGCAGAGCAAGAAGAACCCAGGAAGGTCCCTTGGCTCAGACTTTTTAAAATCAATAACCACTCTGTCTTAAGTACACTGCAAACTTGCCCTACAATTCAGTGAGCATAGCAAGCTTGGTTAGGAGAATAACACATTGGGTATTTCATGGCTAAGTAAGCAATACGTTGACTATAAAATTTATGATGTGCTAAATATAGCAGATTATTTAATATTGATATCTTTATGTTCCTCAGATGAACCATGCTAAAATGAAGGAAGTAAAGTCATTCCCACCAAAGGATAATGTAATTAAGTCACTCAAATATCTAAATATCTCAGACAAATGGATAGGGATATGAAATGGATAAAAATGATATGGGGGTAGAAACCTGTCTGAAGTTACCAGGAGTTTTAAGGCTATTACAAGAATGGGGAAAGGCCACTATCTCAACTTTGTTTGAAAATGAGCAATCTTTTGTAGGAAAAGAAAAGATAACTTTCTTGGAGAAAATATCAAACGTAATATCAAATTTTTAAAAAGAGAAGAATAAAAAGAAAAACCACTGATGCACAGCCATGCTTATGCAAAACAGGAATTTAGTACAGGCTTACTTATGAAGCAAAAAGTTAAACGTATTGGTACGCTTCACTGAATAAAAAGGAAGAGAAGATCTAAGGTATCAAGCAAAGGCAAGAAAATCTCAGTGATTTAATACTACATTTGATACTACAAATATTTATAGGGCTCAGTGCTACTTCAAGGGTATTAATTGTTTAACATGAAGAGAATAAAACCCTTCCTGTCTGCCTTCTGTCTTCTAACATCCATACACCATTAGTTAGAACAGCTGCTTTAAAATAAGGCACTAATGAATTTTCAAAGTAATTGTTACACGAAAGAACAAGTACTAAAAACAAATATATTATACTGAAGCTAGTTTAACTTAAGCAGAGATATATTAAGACAATTTTGCTGATTCATCAGAACAATATTCAATTGTAACAGTAACAAACATTTACATTGAAAAAGAGCAACTGCTTTAGTAGCTACTGCAGCTGTTATTTACACCATGACGTATGTATGATGTTATCATGTAAGGAGAATGCATGTAATGGTTTTGAGTGCTACTGTAAGTAGGACATACTAGGAACATATACTTGAGAGCATTTTCAGGAAGGTATTTTGTCAGTCTCCTACCAGAAATTGCTAGTGGAAGACAACGATTCTTTTGTTGCTGAAAATGTAGCTTTTTACCTATACAACACAAATCTCTTTGACAGTCCACGACTTATTCTGCAAATGCTTAAACCAAGAGGATCTTAATCATCAACTTTAATGTGTTTAAGAACAGAGCTGTAAATAATTCTGCCATTAGTGTGGCTGGTAAACTGTGTAAGCACAACTACCATGTTATTCAAAAACAACCCTGCAAAAAAGTAAATCATGCAGTCTCTAGCATCATCAATTGGGTATTGGAGGCATTTGTGTAACAGGTTTGTTTATGCAGCAGCAATTTTGCTCTCCATTTTCCCTTGCTCTTAACTAATAATGCCAAGCAAAATGTTCTCTCAGAGAAAAAGAGCCAGCTGTAAACAAATGTTACATCCTCTGAGGCTTATATTTTCCCTTATGGAAAGCAATGCACTGGATAACGTTATATATTTATAATAGAAAGATACCCCAAAATATCACTGTATACTACTTCATTTAGAAGGAAGATTTAGATCTTCTGATATGTGTGTGATCTAAAAAAAGAGGCACTTGGAAAACTGAAGATTTGATGAACTTGAAAATCCATGAAAAGTTAAGAAACTGAATGGCAGATTTGAGGCATAGAGAATTATCCATATTATTATTTTAACAGTGAAGTCTAAATTCTAGTCTCTTTACATTAGTAACTTAGTCTTCTTAAGACTATTTACAGCTTGACACATTTGAGAACTGATATAGTGAAAATGGAATCTTTTTTTTTTCAACTTTTATGCTAATTTCCACATTTTCTTATGTTCTGTCCTTCCCAAAATAATTCATTCACTGACGAAAAGCTATTTGAATAATCTTTATATATACAAGTTTCTGCAGAATGGAAACTAAAGAATAAAGAAGTGAGCTGAATACCTAAGTGCAGTCTGAAACATTAGGATGCATGAAGATTATGTTATTCACTGCACAAGTTTTCATTGTTAGGAAGAATTCCTCATCAGGGAGAATCGACCCTGAGCCCGGTATGCCATATATTAAGTACTACAAGACATTTATTATTGAATGTCTATGAATATATTTGGCATTACTTATGTTACAACCAAAGAAAACAAAAGTAATTATTGCATCTTAATTAAGGGTAAATACTGGTAGGCGTATGCTATCTACAAGAATAGCTATGCATCTGAAAATGACTAGATCTAATCTAAAATGAAGTGCTGAGATTAGCCAAAATCCTCTAGACATTATCTCCGTGTAGGACTGTTTTTATAATCTTGTTCTAAGGCTAAGATCAATGAAACCTTCAAGAAGGATTTAGTGATGCTGATAGGATTTTCTCTTTTTGATAGATTGTTAGGTGAAAAAGCCATATTAATAGGAACACATTAAAAAGTTTCTTGATTGTGCACTCACGCTACATGTAATACTAGTCCTGTAGAAAATAAACCTTTATTAATGTAGGAAACACTTTTTATATTGGCATTGCTACTTCAGATGCTCATGAAATGTAAATCTTTCTGAGTATAAGATGCCGAATTTGAATTGCAAAGAAAGCTGATTTAGGCAAAGACTAAAGCTAATTAATATACTGAAATCTATCTCAGCTGTATAAATCTTATCTAAAGATAATATCTTGCTTTATATGCTCTCAAACATCCCAATGTGTTAGCAACACTGCTTTTGTCTCAATAGGGTGTTTTCTGCAGTAGCAAATAGGTTATACAAAATTATTGTCCATAACCCTCTGTTGAAACACACTCAGTTCAGTTATCTGAGAGAATAAAGGATCTTAGTATTTTACAAGGTCTGAAAATCTCAAATAATCCCGGGGAAAAAAAAATCTGCAGATAATCTAAAACTGTCATTGTAAAATGTATAAAATAAAATCCCCAAACTCCCCCTTTTTCCCGGATTATGGGAAAAATAAAAAATAAAACTATTTAACAACAATACTTTTACATGATAGTCAAGTCTGAACTATTAAGAACCATTTTTTATTCTTAATTTCAGTAACACTAAATAATTATTATACATTAATATTACAGATAATTACTGCTGTCAAAACAAACTGTCCACCTGCGTTTAGAGTTATTTGCACTTCTTTTCCTAGATAGTAGCTACAGCGAGAAAGTGTTTCATCTTCCTAGAAATCACTGTATTGTGGCAAATGCAAAGGAGAAGGACTGGTTCTACAATAGACAAAAAAAACAGCAATAGATGAAGTGCAGAAAAGAGACAAAGTCATGGTTGAGAGTAACAGATAAACAGACCAGGTAAATAAGACAAAGTAAGGCAGAGAGGGATAATAGGGAGGATCAGAGAAAGCTGAAAGCAGGTTAAGAGGCCCATTAAGCAAGAAGTCAGAGTACAAGAGGCTGTGGTTCATTACCAAAAATAATAATAATAATAATAATCTAGAAAAAAAGGCAAAGTGGACTAGAAAGTAGTTTAAGAAAGTGAACATAGTCAGAGTGGAAAAAAGAATATGCAATAACTAAATATTATAGAAAATTTTTGGTTTATGCAGTATATGTACATTTAGCAGTTATTTTAATGACAGTTTTTTTATAGTGAAACCATCAGCTCCTATTGTTGAAGACATGCTCTTCAGCCCCAGGACTGCAGCCACTGTTCCAGAATTCCTACGATGGGACAAATTCCAGAATTCCTATGATGGTACCTTGTGCAATAATTTATTTATTTTTAATGGTTATTTTTAGTGAACACATTACCCAACTCAGTTGCCATAGTGCCACCAAGAAAACAAGAATGAAAATTCAGTAGTTAGCTATGTCAAAAACTTTTCAAGATAAAGTGATACTCAGATTGGACTTTCTTAATTTTTGCTGTGACTACAGAACAGTAGAGAAATGAAAACTACAGAGATGCTAACTGAAGTAAGAGATGCTGCACAGACGAAAATAATTAAGGACTAATCAGTATTAATTGGCTGAAAGCAATCTGCTAGGTTTTTACTAGGAAATGGGGATAATTCCATGTCAAAAAGCTTTCTTTCTTTCTTTCATTTTTGTACCCCTTCTCCAGGGCTTTTATCTCTCACCAACTATAGTGGGCATTTTAAAAACACTGTGGAAGATGAGCCACATTCTTAGATCAGCTGAACTATAATGTTTTACATCTGAGGCATTTCAGAGGGTGATTCAGGGGAAGGAATATTACTAGAAACATATTTAAAGGGAAAATATATTTTAGTGCTCCCACAGAGCACTGAGATTTCAAAATCCTCTCATGCTATGCTGAAACAGAAATCTTAGGAAACCGTGAGCAGGAAACCATTAAAAAGGAACAAAACCAGGAAACCTCATGAAAACTGTCCACTTGTACTCCGCTTCTCACAGCACTGCTCTGGAATGTGAAAGAGCCCAGTTCAAATCCCTACTCTGATCTTCACACAGCAATTCAAATCTGGAAAATGCTTTTCCAATCCAAAAAAGCTTCTGCCAAACCTTGTGTGTTCCAGCAGAGCTCTGTTTTTGACAAGAAGATATTTTCTGATGAAAAACCATTTGTTAAAAAATCCTGAAATAGAATATCTCTGCATAGATGATACATTAAGAAAAACAGTCTCTCATGAACAATATATAATATACATTAATGGTTAACACACTCCAGCTCCTAAAAAATAAAGTCTTCAGTGGTTTTATGACAGAGGACCTTAACTGTATGAAAAGGATTATCAAACTTCATTCTTGTTACAGAAGGGCTGGGCTCACTGATAAGACTGCATACCTGTTTAGCTGGAGAAAAACATCAAAATGCTGTTCAATTTGATAAGGATTGTGTGTCGGAAGGGATAAAAAAAACAGAAATGTTATCTAGGAAATCAGTAAGTTTTAAGAAAATTGTTCTTATTTAGTAATTTCTAAGGACACAATGAAGTGTCAATTGTAAAATGTTGAGGTATATTAATATAATAGAAGATATTACATTCATATTTCACTAGACATTTTGATCTGAGAAAAACAGTGTCATAGATAACTAAGAACTAGCAATCTGTGGGCATTCTGTAAATTTTTTTTCTTGTGTATTTCATATTTGGTCCTTCTCTTTCAAAGAAAATGCACTGATAATGTTGATGCTACGTTTATATTTTAAAAGAGGAGGTCATCTTGATGAGAACTTCACTATGGTTTAGTTGCAAGAGAAAGAATTCAGGAAGAATGCAGGAAGAAATGAGTAATATTTCGGCATCCCTTTTAAGGTAAACAATATGTTTATACATTTCTTAGAATGTACAATATGTGCCTCAGAGACTGGAATTTGTACGGAGAAATTTCCTGCCTCCTCATGGTAAATTATGTATTCAAGTAAGAGTTCTACAAATGTGTATTATGTGTTGACTGCCTCTGAAGGAACTGTTCTAGTCTGATAGCTAAATACCTATTTATAAATCTCTTAAAATCCATATTATAGACCACCAAAGTGTAATGGCTCATCCTGGAATGGTTCCAGCCCATTGTGAAAATACATATTTAAGATGTATACAATGGATACTGTTTATCTTAAACAGGCATATACACACACAGAAAACACCCTTTGGGAAATATCAGTTCTCCCTGGACTCAGCCTGAAATGTAACAGAGTCTTCATCCAAAGTAATTAAATCGTTCCATTCACTTTGATTTGAAAGTACTCAGCATCTTGTAGGAAATGTTCAGCACCCATCAGAATAGGGAGATAGGAAAAGACTATAAGGAGTCAAAAAGATATGTTGTATAAAATACTCTTACTTAGGGACAGAAATCTGAGGATACAGAAATCATATGTACAGCTGTATTAGATGAAAAGGCCATACTCTTTTTTTTTTTTTTTTTTTTTGAATGAAAGGAGGTCAGAGTGGGGGCTATTAAACCTACACAATCCCTCACAGGAGTAATCTAATGTCCCTTTCCTGTTGGCATTGCCATTACACACCTGAAACCATGAGGGTAAAAGATATTTTCTAACATATAACTGTGACTTTATTAGGTAGCAAAAGGCCTGATCTTTCACATTTACACAATTACATATACCTGATACATACCAATTATTCCTGTTTTTAAAATGGGGGTTATGTACAGCACTCTGGACCAGGATCCAGCAGACTACTTTTCTGCCCAGAAAAAAATAAGATACCTCACTCATAAACCCCAGGGGAAATGGAGTTTATATTGCTAAATCTTTTTTAACCTCTGCTATAGCAGCACACAAAACACCTCTGACATGTTATTTTATGCTAATTTTATGATCCAATGTCTATCTCTAAGGTGTATGTCTGTTTTTCGTTGGCTGTCCTTCAGGCAAGAATAATTCTGGAGTTGACCAGTCCTGATCAGTGTCTGGTCTGTGCAGTTCTACAGTGTCATCAGGACTGAACGTAAGAAAAAATAATATATACATCTTCTGCCTGATCTGCTACTGTGGTTGTATAGGCTGGGATTCAAGGACAGAATACTAGTTTATATATGCTGAACATGTGCAAATAAACTGTGTTCAAAAGATCCTAGAAACAGTAAGTATATTCTTTACCATTTTCTAAGGAACAAAAAGGGCTTTAATATTTGCATTGATACAAAATTTATTACAATTTTTCTTTAAAATCTGGTTTAAATTGAGCTTCCTTTGCCAATTAAAACAATAAAACAATTAAAAAAAAAAAAACAGCTGCCACTTACACATCTGCCTAGATCTAAGTGTCTCCAAGTTTTTGGAGCTGAGCCATTCACTTCAGGAGAATGAAATAAAATGTCTATCTACACTTTTGACTTTGTTTAAAGTTTCCTTCTTAGCTCAACTCCTAATTTAATCTCACTGGACTAAACTCTCAAGGCAGCATGAACCCTACTTCAAAAGAGATCTTGAAGAAGGAATTGTGAATTAAAGCAACACAAGTCCTATTTATGTATCCCAGACTGGAGATATAATAACATTTAAATGTGGCTTTAGTCTCCACTTATTCTCTAAATAGACTCATTTGATAGTCTTCCAGATCTTATTCAGTCAAAAGCTGAGAAATTGTTAGTAACTGCTACTATATGATTTCAACAGGATTTTCAAATAATCCTGGCTCTATTAAAGGGCAATGCCCTGTTTACTTTAATGGCACAGACTTCAGTCTGACGTACATAAAATACCTAGATAAAGAATAGAAAATTTGATGGTCAGCTTTCAAGTCGTTTGAGGGTAGGGAAAGAGGGGTACTCCTCAGAGCCACTAAATCTACATATAAGTAATTGCACTTAAAACAGCTGTGCTCTTTGGGGAAATTTTCAAGCTGTAAATAGTCTCAAATGTTTGTTTTTGTATTTTGAGTGAAGTGGTTGGTCCTGAAAGCAACTTGACACATTTTATTCAGAGTTATCAGCTGTTGCTAACATAAACAGTTTTGAAAATCTAAGTAAAATACATCTGTGATCATTTGGGCTGGATGAAACAGAACGATATGTGGCTATTTGGGTAAACAATGAGCAATGAGCATTCACTGGAGTTCAGAATTTAATATTATTCAGATGAATCAGTGTAAACATTGGGTGTAGAGCTATTTCAGACAGATAAGCTAGAGTAAAAGCACATTCTTCTCTTCATCCCCATTAGCAGAATGCAGTTCATTTCCACATTGTATGAGGCCTGCTGTTTTCTCTTCTTTTGTGTGTGTGTTGTGCATTTTATAGTTTTACAGTTCATATAAGGGGTCAAATCCTGAGCGATGATGAGTGATTGCTGTGCACACTGGCTTGAATAAGCATTCCAGAAAAGCTGCCTCCATTTAAGATTCAGTTCTCTCTACATATTGTTTACACCAACCTCATTGTCATTTTTTTTTTGAAACAAGGGGAAAGCAATTGCCTTGAATAACATATTATTTTATTCTGTGTACAGTATGTGTACATAAACTGGAAAGTATTTTGCTTTCTTTATACTAAAAAAGAATTTTTCTATAGTCAGTTAATGCATATTTACTTACTAAGTCTTGTATGTCTAGAGCAGAAAACAGACTTGGGAGGTTGGTTCGTTTTCAGACAGGGATAAAAACATAGGGGTTTTGTTCTAAAAAAAATTACTAAATAAAATAGAAGGCAGGGCCAAAAGCCCAGGACCACAGTTATTCCTTGGCTTGGAATAACTGTGAGATTCCAAAACTTACTGGTAGGTATTCATGAAAGTTGGGATTCAGGAAGCATAAAATGCTGAAATCGAATAATCTTAACATTTCATTATCCTTTAACCAGTTTAATGTTTGTATCTATGTAAACTGCCTCTGCAGTCTATGCTTTCATTCTGATGGATTCAGTATAATTAGTTAGCGATGAAAATGGTTGTACAATGGCAGCAAGCATACAGAGTGAAAAGAGTGGACTCTGCAAGAGTGTTCATTAGCAACTTTTTTGGAGAGTCAGCTTTACTGAAGAAACTGGCTAATTCTTCAGTATTTTTCTGTTCTTGTTTATATTGCATGAAGTAATGAGGTAGAACATTCTGTCTTGTTCGTATTTTGCTCAGAAATTCTTGAATTATTGGCAGATAGTTTTCTTTGAGGGTTTGGCATGGAAAAAATCATATAAACGCATGCTTAGCTGTTAACTCGCCTAGAATCTCAGTATTCTTTGCAAGGTACCTCTATACTCTTCAGATGTCCTTAAAGTATTTTGCTTGATATATGCCTAGAGATACATAACCACATGTTCTTATCTTGATTCTTATTACATTTACTCTTAGAAGTTATGGCTTTGCCAACAGGCTTCCTTAGGCCTTATTCCTGCCTTGGTAAAAAAACTAAATTTGTTAATGAAAACTGTACAATGGTACTTACTGAAAATAATGATAGTTATAAATGGTGCCAATAGATATTTTTCAGATTTAGGCAATATTTTTTTATTTTTTATTTTTTGAAAAGAGAGGATAGGATTTTCTGGGAATGAGAGATGTGTTACCAACTGTCATAGAATTTACTGCCATAAATTGAATTCAGTATTAAATTCAATGACTGCAACTTTTTGATAATAAGTGGTTTTGGCTTAATAGCATGGAAATTTAGCATTAGATTCTTGAATTGGATGAGAAACACAGTTACTACTACCTGCTTTCTGTAGCCCACACTTCGGGAATTATCACTTGGGAGAACAATCACAGAAACACTAACAGAAGCAGCCAGTGTTTGAATCAGAGGCAATTATTAATTTTCTACTCCTATTGATGAACTATATTATATAACCTGCATAAAAAGTAACACAGGATTATACAAACCTTGCTGTTCAAAGAGCCACTTCTTTCTTTCAGTAGTACCTCCTGGATAGAAGCATGGCTGAGCACCCTCAGACTGGGGCATCTCTCTTCAGCACACAAGAGAATTTCTTACAACTGTAGGGAAACAGCAAGAGAGATCACAATTAGATCATGATTGTGACTGACTGAAGTAGGGGAGTTTAAGGTACCAGTGGACAAAAAGGACAGAAGAGGAAACTCATCTGCAATTACTAAGGATCCATGAGCTGACAATTCAGATCAAATGCTGCTGCACCTTAAAAGGTCCCTAGTATTAAAGAATATAAACACATATTTATTTCTTCCATTTTTGAAAACGTTTTGAAAACTTGTCTCCAAATACTTAACTCTCATATACATTACTCTAGGTATTATGCAACTTCTGTTCACGTATGCAACTGAACTATATTTCAAATGTGAAGTTCCAAAAAAAAAGTGTTCCTATCAGCACCTGGGCAGAAGTCCTGCTCTTGCATGAACTCTGACTTTCCTAGCTTATGGTATGCTTATGCTTTCCTAGCTTATGATGAGCAGGATACACAGCTGTAGTTCAAAATTCCACGGTTGTTCCTTTCTGCCATAAAAGAAATAATTGTACACCATTCTATTCACAGCAGAATTACCGATAGGATCACTACAGATGTCTTTTTATGTTTACTACTCTAAAAAACCCTGTATGACTCTGCTGTTGAGCCACCTAGTCTGGGATAAATCCCAGGTATACCAATATACATATTTCCCAAGAAGCTCTAAATATATTGAAACTGGGGAGTAAATTAGCCCAATGGACCTCTGGTTATCACTAACAAGCCAGTCTGTTAACAGCTAACGTGGGTATTTCCAATCTTCCTTGTAGTATGTGGTAAACGACACACTTTCAAAACGAGAATACAGAAAACTTTGAACAAAGCTTATAAAACAAATCCTAATGTGTTTCAGCATCTTTGACTAACTTAACCATAGACTGCTGTAACCATAGGCAAATTGTAACCATGAAAACCAGGTTAAATCTATCCCAACAGGCAAACCTTTTCTTTATTGCCCACATTGCCTGACTTCCTCATTCTCATTTCTAAGCAACAGTTAAATTCACCTGCACTGCATCACTGTCTTCCCACATACCTGTGGATTTGCCTGCTCTACTGCCTCCCTCTGTAACATCTTTCACTCTTATCTTCACTACTCATTTAAAGTTTCTGTACTGAAAGCATTACTTGAATTCCCCATAGCTCTTATCAGCACCGTAACCACTAGGTACCATTCAAAACATGTAAACGAAAATGCTCCTCCAGCCAAAAACAAACCAGCCAACCAACAACCTCAGCCAACTGCAAACCTATGAAAAGCACCATGAATCCCTTCCCACCTGTCTTCCTCCTCTGAACCTCCTATACTTGTTCTTTTCATTTCTCTTCTCTGTGTTTCTATCTTATTTGAGAAATCATATTAAGATGGCATATCTCATTTACTCAATTAATTTATAATCCCTAGTGTGGTAAATAATAGCTGAATTTGTGCTCTTAGTGTACACTTATTTCTGTAGTTATTTGCGCTACAGTCAATGAGAGGTTACCATTCACACAACACTGCTGTAAAGCCAGCGTGGTAGGATCTGGCTCTTGAGAATGGTCTCACCTTTAAAAGTGACCTTTAACAAAGCACTGGCTGGTTACCATTTGGGACACCTCTGTGAGCTCTCCAACCATATGACAGCAGACATCTCCCTCAAGTTTGTGAAGTTCGGTGTTACCAAGCCAGATACAGTCATCAGCTGGGTCACACTGCAGGGCTTTAGTTGGATGAGGTTAAAGAAAGGCAGATGTGCCTCCATTTGGTACTCCCTTGTGACTGGGAATCCTGCAGACTTCACAGAGATTTTCTATCTGTTCACCTGCAATATATATCAACTGGTGCTTGTGCAAACTGGCATATTACAGTTTTGTTTGGGTGAATGGTTAGCATTTAAAACACACTCCAGACAAGGTCCCTGGCAAACTATATGCAAAGATGTGTGCTTTGATTTTTCTCACATTTCTAACTGTATATCCTCCCCCTTGTTTTTCTACTACAGCTCGGGCTTCACTGGCATTTAGTACATTGGTCATTCATCCTCATTTCTTCCCCGCTGTCCCTCACCTCATTAGCCTTCTGCATACAGTCTAAGTCCAGCACAACTTAGGTTCACAACTTAGTGTTTATTAGTTTAGTGCCCAGCAGTAAACTTACATGTTGAAGCTTGTATACCGAGCACCACAGACAACACACTTTCTCACAAAATGCATCACCTTATACAAGCTGCACAAAAAAATCCACATTTCTGTATGATAAAATAGGTAATCCGATCTGCAAAATATTCTTTAGATTATCATCTGCTCAGTTGTATCCATGTTAACCACAATGCGGCTACAAACCCATACAAACAAATAGGAACAAGAAGAATAGGAGAAGGCACAGATGTATTTTGCATTAAGTGTCAGGGGTCGGGTTAGAAGTTCAGTACAAACAGAATGTTACTGTCGGTGATGTACATAGGTTCTGTTCTGTACATTTGTTTAATCTGTCTTCAGAGAGAAGTTCAACTGAGAGGTTTGGATTTGGGGCTCATGGCTACACAAAGAGTGACCCACCCAAGGTCATGCAGCAAGTCAGCAGTTTAATTAGGATTTGATCTCAGAATTTTCCTGGCTCTTGGCTATTTGCTCTAACAAGCAGCTGGTACAACCTTCTAAAAACATTTATTTAGATGGTCAGTGGCCAAGAATGAAACCTGTTCCAGGCAGCTGTGTTCACCGCTCTACTACTCTGTTATTCAGAAATCTAGATAAATCACCACACAATGAAGTGGTTGGATAGTAGTTTCATAAGAAGGGATTTGGGAGTTTCAGTGGATTGCAAGCTGAACATAAATCACCACTTAGGTATTGCACAAAGGGAAACACCATACTGGGATTATAAGCAAAAATACGACCTGCAGGATACAGAAAGAAATCTCTCAGCTCAGCTCAGCACTCACAACTCTTCAGATAATTTAAGTCCACTTGTGGGCAACACACTTGGAGAGACACGAACCAATTTGAGGGAATCCAGAAGTGGGGAAAAAAATGATCAGAGGCTGAGAAACACCGCTTATGAGAAAAGAAGAAGGAAAAAAAATGGAGAATTCAATCTGCTTTCTAGGCTGTGGTGAACAGGGCAACAAGCAGAGGGATTACATTGCAATGAATAAGGTACTGCTTAGATAGCAAAGAAAAGTTACAGACAGCATAGCAGTAAAGGGGTGTAACTGTTTCCTTTGGGTTCAATCCTGTTGTAATGAAGAGGATGGGAAGATACTGTATATTTGGAATAACAGTTGCACTTGACTGTGGTTCTTTTCAGCACTACAGTGTGCTAGAAGTTATTGGTATGATGTAAACTGAATTGTCATTTATGTATTTCAAATGCCCACCTGGATCACCTCCCAGTGGCCACTGATACTCATAAAGTAAGAAGTACTAGAAGCTCAGTACCCTTCTCTCTCTTTCCGCCACTTGGGACTATGTTCTCAAAGCATTCATGCGGAGCTGTTCTCTAGCTAGACACCCCCCTCCTGTACCACGTCGTAGGATTGTTAGTCACATCCCAGGTGCAGAACTGCTCTTGTCTTTACTGAACGTCATGGAAGGATTTTTTTTTTCCAGCTCATTCTTTATCCTGTCACGTCTTTGTGAATGGTATCCTTCTTCTGCTATGTAACATCAGCTGATCCACCCAATTTGGTGTCATCCACCAACTTGCTGAGGATTTCACCCCATTGAACAGGTCACTAATGAATACTTAAACAATAATAGACACTTACTGGTATTAACTCCTAAGGAACAAAACTTCTAACTGGCCACCAGCTGGACTTTAGGCCAGTTCCCGTTAGCTACTGGATGCTATAGAATCCATTCGTACAAACATACGGCAGAGCACCAGAGAACCTCGTAGAATTAAGCATATTCTATCACTTATTCAGTGCATATGTGCTCCCCTACATTTCCCCTAATCCCTGCTCTCACACACAGATCCCCTTTTTGGGTGAAGAGACCAAGCCTTGGCTTTAATAACATGAACAGTTTTTGAGTGGGAAAAAAATGTGTACAACACCTTATTCAGAAACACCAAATCAAATGCCTGTAAATAAGAGGAATTAGGCTTCAAGTGATATTCCGCAAAGGTGTTGACACACAGAATGCCTTGACAGCCCATCTGGTAAATGCGGATGTCATTCAATACTCTGAATTTCCCAGTGAATGGCATGCCAAAATCTCACTAGAATAAGGAATTGTACACCAAATGCCAATCATTCATTATTTTCTAATTCCCTAAGGAGTAATTTTTATTCAGTTTGGCATTTATAAAGGAAAAAAATGCTGTGCCTCTGTAAATGAAAATTCTGTACTTTTGTATCAAGCCAAGGGTTGACACTTACAATGCATGCCAACTGCATGCAGGCTTCTCTGAGGGATGACCATGTGGAAGATATGGAAATGGTGATGCTGAGAAGAAAAACAAAGGCCTCATTAAAATGCTATTGAATTTTCCTTGTTTGTTTTCACTTTCTAGATTACCGGTCTAGGAGAAAGAAGAAAAAAAAAGCAAGTGCTGGAATACCTCAAAATGCCATAATCATTAATTCAAACTGACTGGAATGAGTAATGCAATATCTTGGCTAGATTTTACATCTGATATGGGCTGCTTAAAGTAACATATTCTGAAGTATAGATGGACATTAACAATGTGTGTGTGTTAGAAAATATAAATAAAAGACCACAAAAGAATTTCAGGGAAAAATGGTTTTCTAAAATTTGTAGGTTCTCTAATTCTCATGGTTTGAGAGACATCGTTTAAAGTAATTGCAGTGACTCTTGGTATCAATTTATTTGATACCTTCAGTTCTTGTCAACCTGCTGCAACAAATGCATGCAATCTTCTACCGACACAAAGCCAGCCCACCCAACCAAACCCATTCAAACTGAATAAAACTTTTCTTGAACATATGTAAAATATATTTATATGTAAAATATGTCCAAGAAAAGACACCTTCTCTCTTTCAATATATTTTACATGTGTTCAAGAATTGTACATATTCCAATGCTTTATTTGAAATTACGCTTTGTTTAAAAATGTACTTCAATTATTACCTTTAATATACAATTAAGTATTCAGAGTGAAGCAAACTGTTGCATTTGACCTGATTTCCTTTCTTTTTTAGAGTACAAACGACATAGTCTGTTACTTGTACTACTCTGCAGATGACTATTAGACATCTAAAGTTTTTGCAAAGCAAAAATTCTAGCTTAAGTGTTTGTATTATGTTTTGTGTTCTTTAACTTCTAGTTATAGTAAATAATTCCCAGTGTGTAATGCATATATGGGAAACAGGAAAAGAAAACCTTCAGTCCAGGTCAAGAGAAAAGAAGACCAATGAAAAGATATTTGACCTTATTTGACCCCTTGTTTTACTGAGCTTTCAGCCTCCTCTCAAGCTGCAGTGCATGTCTCTGAATAGAGGAAGATAAGAGAGTTGTATATTGTCCTGAAGGATGTGCTAAGGACATATAATGCTCCAGGCATGAACACTGAACACAAGGTATGCCTTGAGAAACGTCAAAAGACAAGGGATGAATGAAGGTGCATGTGACCTTCATTGTGCAGGGGCTTGAAACAGGGAGAAACTAAGAAAAAGGCATTGATTTTTTTTTCTTCTTCTATTTGTATGTTAGGTTTTCGCTTCTTATAGGGACAAGATGAAAAGACATTTTCCTGAATAAATGTCCAATTGTCCAATTCTGCTTTGGACCGTCTTTAAAAATAAATAAATTAATTAATTAAATTAAATTACTATGGATATGATTCATTATACCAATACATCATTTTCACCCAAATCAGTGGTTATCTCAGCATAACACAATATCAGTCAACTCCAGCCAATTCTATTCTGATTCAGTGAGATATTTAAGTATGCAAATAATCCCAGTAAAGACACTGTCTGTATTGAAGACACAAGGACTATTCATATTATTAAACTTTAAAAGCAAGTATTTGAGTATTTCTATTCTCACCATGCACAGAAACCCACAGAACTGTAAATATATTTTCATTTTTTGCTTCATTTACTGACTTGAAAAAAAAAAAAAGAAATTAAGTATTCTTTTCGCTCAAACTGATTTTAAATCATTTGCTTTTTTCTCATTAAGGTAGCAAAATAATTCAACAAATCATTTTCACCCTACATGCAACATTCCATTCCTAAAACCAAGTGTTTGATTAATAGCTTAAGAAAAGCTTTAAGAATTTAAGATTAATAGCTTTAAGAAAAGCTTAAACAAAGAAAAAAGAGACGACAATTCACAGTACTTCCAGGGAAGCTACTTATCCAATTATGCATAATGGTGCCATGGCTAAAGCACGAAGGAGCACAGAAAACCCGTAGCTAACTCTCGTGATAAAAGAAAGTGGTATTCATTTCTCCTACCTCCTAATGTCCTCAACACAAAAGCTATACTTAAGCAGAGCCTTTCAGTTCTTCTTCCTAAATACTCATAAATATCAAAAATGAGACAGTGAGAACCACCTGGAGCTGATTCCCATCTTTGCACTACCAGAATATCCTGGTAGCTGCTGGTTAGGTCATTTCCCTGGACACTGTAAAAAAAAGACAGTTCTCCCATTTTTCCATCCAGTACATCTATCACTGATAACAATTTTTCCTTTCTTTTGAATTTATTTAGTAAACATGACAGAATCTGTGAGGAGCCAGATCTATGTAGTTCATTCTTTGCAAATACGTAATCTGAAGGGAAAAAAAATGCTTAGTTCTCAGTTTTGTGACCTATCTTTGTACCACTCATCTAAGGCATAACCCCGTACCAACAAATCCAATTTTCTCTCATCAGCTAACCCACAAAATAAAGCAGATGGATTGACAGTCATGCACAAGAAGTTGTCATTACAGAACATAAGATGCCCTTCACAGAATTAACTTGTGAAAAATATTGCAATGATCTGTTCATAGACACCTCTCTTGAAACAGCCTCCCTTCCTTTCTATTTCCAAGACCTGTAGCAAGTTAGCATAACTTACATGCTTCTGTAGCCTCCGTCATTATGGTATCAGCATGACTCACAAACATTAACTCCTAGATCTATGGATTGTAAGGCCAGAATGAACTACTGGGATGGTCTAGACTGACCTTCATGATGCAGACCAATAATTTTTGCATCAAGCCTGTCATTTCTGCTGAGCTATAAAATATCTTTCAGAAAATTGTTTAGCCTTCATTAAAAGATCACGATTGATAGAAATTCTAATCTCTCCATAACGATTATTTTGCTGCCCTTAGGTTTCCTTTATTCCTGCTCTGAATTATTGTTTTTGACTTTCACTCGCTGTATCTGCTTATCCCTTTTTTACAAGATTAAAGAGCAATCAAATATCTTTGACATTAAGATAAGGTAAAACTAAGTCTTTTTTTAAGTCTTTTTTTTTTTTTTCCCCCAGAAGTTCAACAATTTGTGCTTTTCTTGTCTTCCCTGCTATGATCTTCTTTAGTTCTTTTTGAATAAGCTTGTCTTTCAACTGTTTGCTGAGCTTTTACGATTCTTATTTCATCTTTACAATCTCTCTCTCTCCCTCTCTCTCTCAGATTGGCCTGTATTCACAAGTTCTTGTCTCCCCAGTTTCACATACAGTGGAAATAAAATTTCTTTACTCCATAAATGTTGACTATAAAATTAGTGTAACATAGAGTATTTACTCTTGTGAGGAAAAGACCTGATATATTCAATTTTCAAATAAAAATACAGATAAAAGCAATCTTATCAATATCATAAAGGAAGCATGCAGCAGAATCAGGACTTGAATATGTACTAAGTTCCAGCCTAGCCATAAAGACAAGATTATCCTACCCCTTTATTAAGCACAGAGCACATTCCAGCATTTAGAAAAGGAAATTAATGCCAATTCTTAGATCTGTTCATTTCTTTTAATACTAATTAAGATCAGTAGTGATGGTATTTATGACTTTTAATATATTATGTGTCATGTATAAATATTTTCTGTATCAAAATTAGGCATCAGTGAGTTTATTAGCTTTTCAATAAAATTTCTGTAATTCTTCAGAGAAACATGAATCCTTATATGCCATTTACCCACATCTGTACTACTACTGTAACACTTTTTCTTTCATACATTCCACATTCAGAGTCTGTCACCTCCACACTGAGATAGCATCCTATTTCTCAAAGTGAGCTGCCATCTTCATGGTTACATCAGCTAAAGTGCCTGGGTGTTTCTTGGTTGTTAGATTCTGTTGCTATTTGAAAAAATGACACAGAAGACTTACCTGCTGATTTGACAAATAATAGAAACATACTGGCTGAAGAGATGATCCTGCATCCTTCATTTTATTGTATTTCATTCTGTATTAAATGCAAGCCCTTTTAGATCTTTGCTATTTGCCAGAAATAAAATGCTGGTTAACAGCACCCCATAGCTGAACTAAAAACCCAGGATCCATGTTGCCTGTGACAATAAACACTTACAAAACATAGTCTCTTCGTGATCAGTAAGACTTCCTCGGTGATACTAAGACACTGGAAATAGAATAGCAGAGCAATTTTGTTCTCATTGTTCTAGGGTCACACCATTCCCTCAAAATAGGAAAATTTATTGTGGCACAAATGATAGATGGATCATCCCCCCCACCCCGTAACCTTTCGTAGACTTTCTCCACCTTTTCAATTTCTAGTCCCTCTGTACATTGTTATCTCTAGCAATGCAATGCTTGCTCCTGTTATACCCTGATAATGAGCATTTTAAAAAGTAGCTTTTCTTAGGAAAAGTTACTCATACATTCCAATTATTCTGATACTTAATACTGAATTTTTACGTATTTTCAAAGGGTTATCTACACTGTGTTGAAGTGATTTTAATTCTTCGGTTTTATTATCATCCAGTATGTTCATACAGTATATTAATCTTTCTTATACTGCCATAAAGTCAAAGAAAAACTATCATAGCAATTTTGTTTTTATTCCAAATATACTAGCTAAATCTTCAGCTTTAATAGAAATGCATTTTTATTATTTTCCCTAGAAAAGGGATTGCTCCTGTGACAGTTCAAGACATTTTCTTATGTATGAGTCATAAATTGCTGTATCACAAGATGTGCCACCAAATGTAGGACTGAGTATACATATGTCCTACACCAAAGACAGTGGAGGGTCATTAAACTTCATGTCTCTCAGTGATGATGATATTAGGAAAAAAAATGGCTGAAAGCTAAGGAAATTGGTCCAGCCCAATTTGTCTAAAGGAGGTTTGTGAACTTTCTCTAGAAGCAGAGTAAATATTGTTTAGTAAAAACTAATTATGTTAACGCTGCCTGATTTTGACCATTAGCTGTAAGTTAAATGTTACCTGGGATAACTTACATGGATCTCAAGTATCCAAAAAATCAGGCAGAGAGGCATGCTTTAGGACCAGACTTCCTGCTAATCTGGAAGATTATCCAAGGAAGAAGGAAATGGACTGGATGATTATAATTTTCTCTACTCACATCTCATTTCTTGATGTGTCTTCAGAAACTTCAAAGAAAAAAATATTTTCTGTAATACAGAAGATTTCTACATTTCTACACTTCACAACTCTATTGGATGTGCTTCTCTGGAGTTTTACAAAAAAAAAAAAAAAGGACTTTAAAAACCTTTTTGATCACCAGTGATTTCTCCAAATAATTTCTTTCTCTCCTTTACAGAATAAGCAATACTTTACTTCACCCAACTGCTCTATTGAATTGAGTATGTACAATGACCACAGAGATATACAACTCCTGTACATGCTATATGATGCTACATGTAGCTTTGTTTTTTCCACTGAGAGGTGGAAGTAGATTTTCACAAAAGGGTCTGTACTTAACTGATCTCTATCTACTTGGGTTTTATTTCCTGGATGTGTTTGTTTACTTAACACATTCAGGAACACTAACATCAAATTTACACTTAAGAATTGATTATGAGTGGTGCTGGACATGAATGAGAACATTAATTCTACTCCTGTATGTATCTTGACTTTTTTAATGCAACTACCTAATTCACGGTAGTATTTATATAACTACATTTGTAGAAGTGAAGACCTTTTTTATTAAATCAAGTTACCTGCACAATTTAGCAAAATATCAAAATTTTGGCCATATTTATGGCTTACAGAGGACTCCACACTGCTTTAACTAGTGTGTCATCTTTCTCAGAAAGATATGCAGTTCAATCAAGACTTCTTTTTTAAAGGCCAATTTTTAGCTAAGTTCCCATGATTAATTCCTTTGAAAAATCCAAACCCTTCACTTTTCCTGATTCTTATAATCTTTAAAAAAGAATTATAAATCTTTAAGAACTAAAAAAGTTTCTTACCAAGGCTCAACCCTTTAAACAGAAGTACAAGACAAATCACATTTTTTGACCTATATTTAGCCTAAAAACCATAATTTTCTTTTAAAGCGATTTTTTTTATGCCATCACTGAATATCTTTACGTCTAATCAGCACACCACATGATGTTTTCCTTGTACTTTCTGCTAAGTATTTAGACATGACTAAGCCTGTTAACTACTTTTAAATGACTACCCTAGAGAAAAGATAACATTATATTATTCCCATTTCCAATCTTATAGGGAGGAAATTAGTAGCAATTCAAAATTTAGAGAACAAATGTATAGGAAAAATGTGTGAATTCCCAATTACATGCCCCTTTTCATATATTGACAGTATTTTTAATTTACTTCACAAGACATATTTCTAAATTGCAGAAACAGATTTCCATCCTCAAAAGGAAATGTTAATTAAAGCTTTCCTTACTGAAAATAATAAATTCTGATAAAAATTGAAATCTGTTTTGTTTGTTTTCTTGTGTTATTTTTTTTTAATTGCAACAAGATTTTTTAAAATTATATTTAAAACAGAATCATAGATTTTGAAGAACTATAAAAAGTTTGTTTTCAAACACAACTCTTTAATCCCTGAATAAAAACAGAGGCACAATCAGAGAAATCCCATTATTCTGACCTATGTTTAGCCTAAAAAACATTAAAAAAAAGGGGGGGGGGGAAAGAAATTAAATAAGATATTTTAATGAATAATTTGTATTCAGCTAGGGGGAAAAGCTTCATTGTCTATAGCTGATTGTTCCATAGTGGCTAAGACAAAAACAAAACAAAACAAAACAAATGAAAAGATTAAATCTTGTTTCTATTTCTATTCTACCTTACAGAAGTAGATCTGAAATGTAAGACAACACTCCTGTTTGAAACACAATGTCATTCAAAGTTTGGACTAAACTTCCACTAGCTTGCCTAAGACTATGCTCATCCTGAAGTGTCCCCTTAGGTCACAAAGCAAATTCAAGTAGTATTTTCAAGTCAACTGAATATTGAACATGGTGAATAGGAAAGAAATACAGCTATTCAAAGCCATGAAATATTTGATTTCATAGAAAAAAAAAAAAAAGAAAACATCACAATGAGTAGGAATGAAACTATTTCACAGCAGCTTCAATGTATTAAATTAATTTTACAGAAAGTACTGCAGTAATGTTAAAGCAGAAGAGAAACCAATACATTCATTTATTGTATCCATACACCAATGAAAGGGATATAAGAACTGAAACATGATTCACATTATATTTTGCATCTCAGCATATATTTACACTATTCCACTATTAAACTATGCAATTCAGACTTCCAACTAGCACTTACCCTCAATTAGTTTTGATATTGCCAATTTGGTGCTAAGACATACATTTGTATATAAATCAATTTCCCGTCTCAAAATTTACCTTGAAATAAATTTACTTTAGGGTATTTGTAGTGGATGAGACAGCAAGATCCCTGTCTGTTTTTCCTGTGCTTAGCAGTGTATGGCACAGATCCTAAAAATAAATAAAGGAGTTTTTCTACTGATCATTACTTCAGAGGTTATTTCATATTAGGCTAACCATTTTACCAGGTATCTGATACCGGTTCATCAGAGATTTCACTCTCTAAAGGTTACAGAAACAGCTTTCTTACACAGTTTTAAAGAGAAAGACAATTCCTTCTATGGCACACAACTTTTCTAATGTTTCTAACTCATCCTCTTACCATTTGAGTTTACATCCCTTGGTGTATTTCCACTGTAATGCTGTGAACGTAGGACACTCGGGAGGCACTGCTGAAGGCCCCTTGACACAAGAGAAAAAATAATGTTCTTCTGAGATGAAGTGAAGGAAGGAAACTCAGAAGGAAGTGCTCTGCCCTTCTGATAGCAACCCATAAGAAGGTTCACTACACAGTTTGGACTTCATTCTTCCATAAAGGTTCACTACAAGCCTGACTTGTGCAACATATTAAGATAAATTTTAGTGTGGACCCCAAGACCATATGCCTGAGGGATTAAATTGGAACATCTCTATTGGATCTGGATGAACTACAAAAATTTACACCAGTTTGAGATCAGTGCTGAATCCAAATAGGTGATTAAAACACCTTAAATATTTGCCTTTTATTTACTTTATTTCTATATTTTCCCTGTTTGTATCTTTCTTCCCCGTGTAACAACTTTGGCTATACATCAAAATGTATACTCACAGGGAAATGTGAGTGTTATTCTACACTAAGACTTTCTCATTAGTGCATGCGTGTGTCTATGTATATCTACATCTATATAGGTAAATGTGCATGCATTTAAAATAAGCAGGGTCTTCTTGCACATGAAGTTATGGGGTCATGTTCACATATGAAGTATGAAAGCCTGATTTAAGTCATATCCAATTCAGACAAAACCCTTCAACTTTGATCTGCTACATCTCACATGACTGACTTAATGTCCTTCATAGTGTCTGCTGGTCCTCTTACCTTGACTGGAAATTCAGTCCTTTACTTTTCATCAGAAAGGTGTCAAGATTGTCAAATCCAGATATTTTAAAGGAGAGCTAATCAATCACCATGGTTTTGATGAGAAAACATCCCCCATCAGACCTAGTCACATTTTTTTTTCTCTGCTATCTGCCTGTATCCATTTGTTATCTGTTTTAAGATTATAAGTCATTTAGGACAGGGAGTGTCTTGTTAATTTCTGTTTGTAAAACACCTAGCACTGGAGAGTCGCCCACACCAGTGTCTTTTCAATTCAAATGATAAACATAATAATCTGCACCAACAACCTCCCTGGAGGGTGGTGCAGAATGAAGGCAGTGTTGTAGGGGGTTCTATAGTCTCTTCCTTGTAAACACCACATCCTAGTCCCCAGTATAAACTGAAATTTTGATAATGAATAGTTTGGTCATTGCTCTGAATCATCAGTGTTTGGTGGGTTTTTTGTTTGTTTGTTTGTTTGTTGTCTGTAAGTTTTTTGGGGGTAAAACATGGCATGGAGCATTGTGCATGCCTCTGCTTGCATCCTTCACTCAGGAAAAAGTCAGTTTCTGAGCAATTATAATTTTAAGATCTTCAGGGGGGTGGTAGAGGTGACAGTCATTTTATGTTTACTTGTTTTGCCACTTCCTTCAAGAAGCTTCATCTTGTCTTTTACACACAGCAGCTGAATACAGGATAAATCTTTTTCAGTAGGTGTAATATTAGCTTTTAAGCAGCCTCCAGGGTTAGCTCTATAGTGCATTGACATTCTACATTTCCCCACTCCCAATGAGTATATTGCTTTTGTGACACATGTGGCCCATTCAGCAATACTGGCTAATTCCAGTTCCACAGCCTTTTATTAAGTGTTTTGTTTTGTCTGACCTCGCATCACAGGATCATCTTGCCTACCTCTGACTTTTTCATTACCTTTCATTACCTCTCATTTCAGTTTTCCCTACATTACATTGTCATCTTTAGAGACTTGCACTCATAACACTTGGAATAATTAAGTGATCTGCATAGCAGTAATGCTGTTGCCCTCTGCAAAAATGCCATGCCATCAGCTTTTAACTAAATATGACAGAAATCCAGCCCTGAAGGCAGCAAAGCGAACAGCTTAAATTCCAGAAAGTTTCTCCTGGAATCTCAAAAGGTGTAAACCAGAAAAGAGCGAGATGATAGTGATGGATGAGAAGTTAGTATTTTCAGTGAATGCACATGATTAAGTAGTTTCCCAGAAGACGCCTATTTAGTCTTGCAGAAAGACGGAAGGGAACGAGGCCTCTGTTTTTGTTTTTTCATCTTCCCTATCTTTCTTTTGACATGCAAATCAAGATTTCATGTTATTTTCTCATAGATTTTTATTCTACTATTTGAATGTTCCTCTCAGTCTCTTTCCAAAAGGATCACTCTCTTCCCTGACACCTATTGGTTTGACAGGAAAGGAAACAGGTGAAGAATTCTCTTCCTGATTGCTGTCAGTAGCCTTTCTGATGAAGCCTTTCTTTGGGTACAGTTCAAGCACAGAGTGCCAGGAGAGCCGAGCTTTCAGCTTGCACATGGGGAAAGGTGGCCCACCTTCTGAGCAGTCCTCAGCTCCAGTGCTAGCCTATGTCTGTCACCCTCTGGATCAGGGCTGGATCTTGTTCTCTACGGTCAGATACACTAACAATTTTGCTGCAGAAGGCTGAAGTGTTCGAGGATCTTTCTGGTTTTTACATAAACTGTATTGCAGATTCAACCTTTCCTCATATTCCTCATTTCTCCCAAACAATGTGTGAGCATGCCAAGTTACTGTTGTGTTCTTCATCTGTTTAACACACATGCGTTCAGATGACAGTAGCTCATGTTAAACTCTCCTGATGCCATTTTCAATTAAGGAGGCTATAATTCAGACATTTGCGTGCAGCTTCTCCATTTGTCACTGAAATATTTTCCAGCCTTGCATGTTACTTGAGCTATTTAAAGTGAAGACTATGACCACTCTCAAAATTATAGTTAAAATAAGAAATCTTGAATTTCTCATTCTGAAATCTCAGGTAGATAGTATTAACATGATTTCCTACACAAGGTCAGAAGAGCTATTTCCTCTTCTTAACATGCATCATTCTCCTATCGCTTAATGAAGCTTTATTGCCAGTCCTGCTGTGTCAGTGCAACATACTAGTATTTTTCTCCACCTTGTCTCCCCAAATATTGCAAACTTCTAATCATAAATTCTTAACATCCCTGAAAATTTTCCCATTTCTCTTCTGAAATTTTATGCTTCATTAAGGCATTTTAGACTTATGGCTTCTACAAATCAGTTCTCGGAGAACTTTGCTGATGTACTCGTCACTTTCAGGTCTCTGACTGGATTAGAATATACTCCATTTTACCATTGCTTGGTCTCTAATAAGACTACACAGATGCAAACAATAAACTGCAAACCAAAACTGAAAGAGCAGGAAAACTTTCATTAGTAAAATTCCTTAATCTAAATAATAGAAGTGTTTTATCCAACCCTTCACAGGACGATGAACATTTTGTTCATGGGATCTTGTGTTTAGCTACCAATGAACCTCCATAATGTTGTATGTATTAAATACAACCACAAAGTAGAGAGATCACTGTGTGGGTTATTGAAAACCTCTCTCTCTCTCAGTGCAACATATTGAGAACAGCTCCTTCAGACTTTCTTTAGAATACTGCCAATACTTAGTATTGAATATTTGATCCTATTTTTACCCTGCCCTAACCCAATGTTAAATAATGAAAAGCTTGGTTTTAGTTTTGTTTGTTTTTCAGAAGAGGTTTCAAGAGTGTGCTTGGGCATTACTTGCAGACTTGTCCTTCATGCAACAGGGAATTTCATTATTAAAGAAAAAAAGCCAAAGCTTTCATAAAATATGACAATGCCAGTTACTGATATTTCGAGAAGGACAAACAAACAGAAATCAAAGTTGCACGAATCCTAATAACACTCCAGGAGACAGCAACAATGCCAACATGTGGAAATCATTCAAAGACAGCAGTATAGGATTTATCTCAAAGTCAACAGAAGCTCATCACAGTCCATAAAAACAAGTAAACAGCTATATTAACACTGAACAGTAACAGTTGCAACACAAAATTGAATTCTGTAATCAACAAACACCAAAGAATTGCCATAATATTTTAATGTGTGTTTCCTTAGAGTTTGAGTCTAGAAATTATGGGTAGGAAGGGCATCAGATATAACCACTGCTGGGAAGGAATAGTGACAAAATGGTTCCATTGTATAGCTGAGGAAAAAAAAAAAAAAAAGGAGAGAGAGAGAGAGAAAAAAACCCTACACATCTGTAAATAATTATAAACCAAGCTGTGTTTTATTTTTTTTTCACAGCTGGAATACTAGTTTTTATTACAGCTCAACTGGCATTGCAAATTAAAATCCATCTCTGTTTGTTAATCTGCTACTTAAAATGGCTTCCACCAACTGTTACAGTTGGATATTATGTTGTCATTTATGCATTAAGTGGGAATGGTTCAATAGCATGAATATTTAAGAACAAGTACATGGAAAGTAATTTAATTGGTTTTCCATTGTTAACTGCTGAGTTATGCTCCCAAGTTTTGGTCAAAGCTTGCTTAATTTTTCATTACCTATGAAGCAGCATCCACTGAACTAATGGAATCAAGATCCTTTGTAGGTACATCTGAGGGTGTCTGATCATAGCAGAACAACTTTACACTTTTAATGGACATCAATTAAAGTACTCAGCAGACTTCTACCATGCTGGTTAGTCTATGCTAAATGAGTTATGTGGCAAACTCTTCCCTGAAGATGTTCCTTGAAAATACATATATATCATGAACAAAGGTACTCCTGAATGACTCTAAGTACAGTGGAACTTCTAGCAGAGATTTAAAAAGGTTTGCACTGGAGTTATGCATGAAAAAAATGTCTTCTCACGGCCCCCTGTATCTATAGATGCCCAAGATTCACAGAAGCTGAAGTGAAATTTGTAAAACAGTAAATTGAATGATTATATAGGTTTAATTTTATTTTAAGATATCCACCTGAGTATACAACAGAGGTAACCAGATTTTTTTTATATAGAAGTTAGGCAGTTTTGAAAATTTACAGAAATAATTCACCAGTAGGTTTCTAAATGACTCATAATGAAAAAGTGCAACTTCTTCAAATGTTCTTCCAGAACCTGCATGCCACAGAAGTATTAGCCTTACCTGTTACTCAGAGACAGTCATCTCTAAGACAATTTAGTTAAGGTTGTTCATGAACACTTCCCCACCTCATCTAGCTTTACAGGAATCCCCATGATCCATATCGCTAAGTTACTACTTTTATGGTTGCTGAGTCATGATATACAATTTTAAATACCTTTAGAGCTATTAAATACTTGAAACTTATGAAAGAAATCAGCATATTTATTTAGAAATGAAATAAGGTTTTCATAAGTGTTAAATGATTGCTAAATATCACTAAAGTTCAAAAGGGCCTGGAAACCTAAAATAAGTTCAATAATACTGTCGAAAATATTATAGAGATCAGGTGATTCCCAGAGATAAGGGCTATGTGAGGTGCAACATAGATAAATGCAAATATCTCCACTTATCTATGTGTCTTTGACATCCTTAGCCTTAGATTTTTGTTTTTTACCACTTGCACTTTTACTGGAAACTTTCATGGGAGGAGAGCTAATCCTAATGGTGATCACTGAAAGACTGTGGAAACAAGAAGAGTTCACAACCTTCCCAGCTTTCTTGCCACATCAGGTCTTCCTGGCAGTTGTTACAGAGCGTAAATTCAACATCTTTTTTTTTTTTTTTTTCTAAGTGGCTTTATGTATTAACTCTAAAATAGATACAGTTAAATGCCTTGAACTTCAACCAAGTGTCTAAATCTGTATCTCTTCATCATTATTTAGGTGTAAAGCTAAGCATTTTGAAAAATGTTACGTTAACTGCTCATCTGCTTAAAATGCTGGAGATTGTCCTTCACATTCTTAGTCTTTAAAGTACTGAATATGCTAGCAAGTATCTTCCACCTGTCACATTTCCCAAAATAAAATATGTAGCAGTTTCATTCCCTAGTCCTGAAAAAAAATATTCTATCTCCCCCAGTGTACTGAATCTTCCCTTGACTAAAATAAAGGAGTCTGCAGTTGAATGAAACTTCTAAAATTCCTCACATGGACTTTTACGATAATCATCTCTCTCTCTCTCTTTTTTTTTTTTTTAATGTTGTAAGACAATAAATCTCTCTGGGCCAGAGGAAAACTACTCCTCCACTCAGCTTAGTTTTAGCCCTATGTGGACTTTTTATGTGATTATTCTTGGGGTATATTAGATAAATATCTACAAGTATGTCCTTTGAAATGTCATCCCTAGTCCTACTGTGAATTCCCAACAAGATTTCCTAGTTGTTCTCATTCTTTACAAAGGGAAGGAGTGGAGATATGGAAGGACTTTTTCTGGACAAATGCATGCTGTTGTCACAAGTTATAGCACTGCTTCCAAAAGATTCTTCTGCTTGAAGTATTTTCTCCCTATAAGAAGTCCAAGGTACACATTTCTGTACCTGACTTTTTTCAATGTTTTCTTTCTGTCTCTGCCTACTATTCTCTTATGTGATTGTCCTCTTAGCACTTCAATAACACTCCAGATCTGTAAGAAATACTTTTTCTTTTTCTGGTAATACACTGGATAAAGGGTTTTTAGATGCAAGAACCTTTCCTGTCCTAGGAAACACCAGAAGAGGTTAAAGACTCACTAAAATCAGCTGTTTAGATGAACTCTGTTTTTCCACTTAAAGACATCAGTACAATATTGAACTGATTTAAAAACAAACAAACAAAAAAAAAATGCTATTTCAGTAAAAAGAAACAATTGCTGCTTCAATGATCCCAAAATGTTTGATTTTAAATAAAACTGTCAAAATGACATTTATGACTATATCTTTCAGAGTACTTCTACCTCAGAAAATACCAACTTCTCTTTCCATTTCAGGGTAAAACCAAACATTGATAACTTCCAATTTGACTAAGGTCTAACTCTTAACTATTAGGTTTTAGGAAGCATGTATTAAGGGGCCCAAAATGGCACTTGAGCTGTGTTTGTAATAATATTAGCAGAAGTGATTGCAACCTCTATTACAGGAAAAAGAAAATGGTTGACAGAAACTGCATGGAATGGTTACTTCCAAATAAGGAACTGATAACCTTGTTCCGTATATAAATATATAACAGTATATATTTCTTTATTTTATTTTTTATTATTCACTATCCATAATGAAATTATTGCTGCAACTGAGAAACTTCCCCTACCTCTCAAAATGCAATATAAATATAAAATAAATGTTATTTAAATAATATATAAAAACATAAATATAAAATAGGAGTAACCTCCACTGTTAAACAACTGCTTTTCTGGGCACGGAGAATTGCTGGTCTTAAATCTTTCCTGCAAATTGTTAAATACTTCCAGAAGACCCCCAAGCTTTTTTCCTAGGGACACTGAACAAACAGTGACACATCTTGATGCAGGTTGTACTCTCATTATTTTGAGCACACGTCAAAGCTGGGAAATAGCTTGCAGGGATAAGTTAAGCATATTTTGAAGGACTTGATATTTATGGAACAGAAAAATATATTGTAGGAATATATGACTGATCGTGAGTGATACAAGAGTTTTCCCGCTGACAATCCACTATGCTTCAGGGTTTCTGACTTCATAATTCTAATAACATTTTCCATCCAGTTCTAGAAAGGGACAAAGAAAAGTTGACTGCATTTCAGGAAGTGAAACCGAAGACCAAGTCAGTGAGTTTCACACATACCAAAAAAAAAAAAAAAATGTCTAGTGAATTCAAACTGCTACTTGGAAGAAGACGTTTCTACTGAGGTGTGGGCTTTTTTTCACAGGACTGTAGAGTAGACACATCTCAGAATTCAAAACATCTCAGTTCTCCATCTGCAGAAAGCATTACTCTTTCTTGCTCTCCTCTAATGGAACATCATCCTGTTAGAGATGGCAGACTACTTATTTCTGCCAGTATTATTGAGATACTAGGTAAGTTCAAATATGGTCTTTTCTCTGGTACTCGAGCAGAAATAAGAATGACAAGGCTGACGTTTCTGCATTTCAGCATAAAAATATATTTTAGAGGACAAAAGCCTGAAATATTGAGTAAAGGGAAGTAACTTGAACTGGTTAGCCAGGGAGATCAGATATGTTAACTACGAATTTACACAATTTTCATTTCCTTTCCTGTCAGCCTTTTCCCAAACTAACATGTCATACAATGGATAATCATGGGAAAGCAAAGCGAGGACACGAGACAGCATTTCCCCTGAACGACTAGCTGACTTGTTTTCTGCATCTTCTGATGAACTACAGTTGGGGTACCTTAGCCCCTGGGGGAGATGGGAATTAACTTGTCTGTGTCAGGCAAGAGCACGTGACACAACATAAGAACAAGAGCAGGAATATGATGTTCAGGAAGTCTAAAAGAGTGATGCAGAAATCTAATAGTAAATTCACACCTATAACTATGGAGAAATCAATCAAGCATATTTTGAATGCTATTTATCAAACTCATTATTTTAAAAGAGCAACAGGACATTCAGAGAACTCATACTACTACTTAACAAAACTTAGCAAAAGGACAATGTGAGTCAGTTTGTCTTTCTATTTCACTTGCACACTCCCATAACATTAAGCAGGAGTGTCATATGTTATTATGTTTTATTGCTTAAATGGGCAATTTCCCAACTAAGTTAGGCCTTGTGAAGCTCTTCAAATGCAAACTTAATCAGGAAACTTGCAACTCTATAGATTGCACTTGATGAAATATACTGTTCTCCAGCTGACCTTCAGGAAATGCAGCATCAGTTGGAAGCATGCCTCACTCCAGGTCTATGACTCAGAATTTAATTACATTAGAGAAGGGTATGATCAGAAAAACTGATGCTGTTTTTTATCCAACCACTGAGCTCATTGCCAGGTTAGTTATCAACCTCCATTCAGTTGAATGGTCACTTGGGAAGTCTGTGGTGGCAGTGTTAATACAAAGTTGTGGTGCTGTTTTTCCTGCGGTGGCTGCCTTCCTGGAAAAAGACAAAATAGGATGCAGTAGGGTGTAGGGGAATGCCCTGTAATGCAGTTCAGTTAAGTATGAGATAGTTTGTAAATTGTCCTAGAAATTCTAAAATGTTGCAGAGAAAATCCTTCTTGATTTATACCTAAAAACAGAATGACTCTGTACTTTTCACATACTGTTAAGTCTAATTACAGGAAAATGATTGTAGAAGAGATCCAGAATTATTATTGCCAACATTTCTGATTAGTGAGGGAGGTAGCATTCAAAACAAATCTGCATTCACTGGAAATTCTTTGGTTTGAATTTTAATTTTTGAATCTCATAAAATTGGTTTATTAAAAATGAAAGTAAGAAAAAACAGGTTTTCGAATTAGAAGACAGCACCATGCAGAATGTTCATTATCCTTCCCCCAGAAAGGAACGGTAGGCAGTTCACATTGCAGAGTCAAAATTATTTGCAAAATGCACCAGCATATATTCAGATACACCTGAAACAGCTTACAGGAACAGTATTTGACCAGATATACCTTAAACCAAAATAAAGATTTTCGTAACCTCAGTCATTCCCAGGAGTGTGGAACAGACTATTGCAGTGCTGTTTTATAAATACATTTTTATCCTGGCAATTTCTTTCTGGCAAGATCTTTTTCCTAACAAGGGAAAGAGATACTATCAAATCGAAATTGGCAGACACACACACACACACACATACACACATATATATGTAAACATATAATATAAGCCCTGCTTTGACACTGTTCTCTTACAGATGTGTTGGATGGCATGCTGCAAAGCAGAACTAAATGCTGTACTGTCATACTCAGACCAAAGTCCATCTGGTCCAGACTTCCACCTCCAACAGCAACCAACAAAATGCTTCAGGGAGAACATTTTAATAAACAGCTACAAATTAATTTGCACCATTCTGATACTGACACTCTCTTAACACACACCAAGTTCCATCACAAGAGTACTAACTGCTACAAATATATACAGCTAAGCAACTTAATCCCAGTCTTTCAAGTAGTCCCTCTCGTTTCATACACCTGCATACTATCTAAGTCTGGGGCCCTAAAACTCAGTTCTTCAAACAGCAAAATGAACATTACTCCACTTTGTCATTCAGGAATGACGAAACCTAAACGTCATGTGGTGACACGTGATTGACAGACCATAGGACTCCTTTAATTCATTTAAATTAGGATTTTTTGCATTGAGAAAAGCATCACCTTGTTTCTCAGCTAAACACATAACTCATTATTCAGAACTCCTTTATCCAACAGAAACCTTAAATATTTACTTTCACTGATGTCCAGAGTGCACCACTGTGTATCTCTAGAATTAAACAGTTTGGCTCCTCGCAGACTCATAAGCCTGATGTAGACACAAAAGTGAGGTACTCCTTCATGTGGATTGCTAGTGGGGCTTGCTTTGGAAAGGTTCATAAATCATTCTTTACAAAAAAAAATAATAATAAAAAAATCACAGAGAATGAAGTGATGACTGCCATTCTTTTAAAGTAACAGGTGGAGAAGAGAAAGAAGGGCAGAGTGGTGCTGCTGTTTCCCCTTCATTTGTGTGAACACAAACCCAAGAAGCAGATGTAGGCCCCTTTTGTCCACCTAAGTGATTTCAAAAATACATTTCCACCTTCTACAAACTATACACCTAGATTAAACCTAAATCTTACCAGGAGGATTTAAGGAAAAAGACATAAAATCTACTTCATCCTCCTGACTTCCTAGTGACTGGATCAGACAGCTCTTCACTCAGCAACCTGGATGCTGTGAATCTCTTTCTGAAAGAGCAACCCACCTGGGCACTGAGGGAAACAAGCGTCAAGCTTAGAACAAAAGATTCTACTAGACAATCATGCACTGAGTAGCTAGGTTATATCATGTTTTGTATATCACCTTTTATCTTGATCAGAAATTCCCTGGCCATTATATTTCCCTGTCGTACACAGCATCACAATGGGAGCACATTCCACTGATTTTGGAGTATGATCTTCAAGATTTTCAGAGTTACTGTTTCTAAGTCTGAAGCCTCTCATATTGAAAGCATATTGAATTGCTTCTGATCAGAAGAGAAGAACAAACTGTTTTCACCCAGTTTGCCAAGTGACCTGGGTTGTTTTGGCAACATGCCCATCTTATTCACTCATCTTTTTCAACACATCCAAACCTTTTCACTAAAGACCTTATGCATTTCCAAATTGATTTAAAAAAAAAAAAAAAAAAGAAAAAAAAAAAGAGAGAAGTTAGAAGCTGGAATCTGCACTTTCTAGGCTTGAAGAAGTTTCAACTCAGTAGCAATTCCCCAGCTGTAATTGACTTACAAGAGAGTTTAAATCTATTTGGAAAGTTCCATATTAACTCTAGCCTCCAGAGTCTTGTTTCCAGAAATAGCTCCCATTTGAACTGTAGCTGTTCATGTATATCCTTAAATCAAGTCTGTGACTATTTTTTACCTGGGGAGCCTGTGCATCGAGACAGGCATTTCAGGGACACAAGACAGTGGTGCACAGACATGAAGGTCTGCCAGCTGCTGCAACGGCTCAGCTACAAGGCTGAGCCCCAAGTGCTCATGCCGGGCGTGCTGCAGCACACAGCAGGAGACAAGCACGCCTTGCGTATATTACACCTTTAAACCCCATCACTAGAACCTAAATGAGTGAACCGCTCCAATGCTAGAATTATTTTACCTGTTAAGCTAAAACACACAACGAACATTTAAAACTGTCCTTTGATTTGAAAATGTGGGTAATTAAATCCTAGCACAGGTTTAGTATTTCAGCGTGCTCCCTCTGATCTTAATTATCACATTTAGAAAGAGCTACAGGGTCCAGGCTGTTAGAAAATCTGATTTTTTTTTCCTGACTTCACAAGAGAATTGTTTGCAAATAAGCTTGGAAGCTGCGGTCAGTAAACGAGTTCATGCTGGACCTTGAAGTCAACAGGAGAAGGCATAGCTCAAGGACTGAGCAATGCTGTGATTCAGGCAATAGGAAAGCTCATGTATAGAGGCCAGCCTGTATCATCACGCTCTTAAGGCTTCACTCACACACCTCCAGTAACATTTGTCACTTGACTTTCATCATCTTGGTGAAGACTATGTAAAGAGCATCCTCCATTCATGAACAAGAAACACTCAGAGCAAATCAAAACAATTTCAAAATAAGTATTTGTGGTGTGCAAACACATTCAAGCTCTTCATTTTCTTTGATCTTGTTATAGCTTGTCATAAACTTGAGGATTCCTATTCAATTGTCAAGCTATTATATACAATCCACCAATGTTTTCAACATGAAAATTGCATGGTTTATAGTGATGTTTACTGCAGCACTGCAATTTCACTTTTAGAGATCCAAGTTTAAATGTAGCATGAACTACATCCGGAAAAGAGGGAGTGGGGCTCACGGTCAACCCAACATAGAGGTGGGTTAATTCCAAAACCACATTATAAAGTGATCTGTTGCAAGCTTTCAATTATTCTCATAAAAACTCGACATTAGGCTATCTGGGCTCTTGCACAATAGAACTCAGTTAAATCACTCTTCCACAGTGCCTGCCCACAGCCCATTCAGCTCTCAACAGTGCCTGCACTGATTACGAACACTATAATCAATGCCCAGAACAAATTAAAGAGAGGGATAAAGAGTCATCTGCCATCATTTGTACATTCTTTATCTTTCAAAGGCTTCTAACAATTAATTTGTGGGAAGTTTTATTGTTATTAAGTGAACACTTTATTTTGTAAGACACTATGGCTAAAAGATGCTAGAATGCAAACAAACAATGGCAATCTGTTATTATGCTATAAATCTGCTTCCCAATCTGACTCATGCACCAAGGGTTTAGGATCTCTTTAAAGTAACATATTTGTTTACTTGTAAAGGGAAAAGGTCCTTCTGTATGTACCAAATAGATTAAAATTTAATCAGAATAAAAAAATCAACTCTTTCCAAAGCATTGTTAGGAATGTGGTGATATGCAGTTTGATAGCTAAGGGAGAATTATTTAACTACTTATTGATCAATGAATATAGAAATGCTAGCAATCATCAATGTATCCTTCAGAGCCACAGATGATGACACAGAGATTTAATGAGATGCAGGAAAGCCAGTAAGGATCCTCTTCGTTGATCTCATGCATCTGTGTTGTTTTAACTGCCCTCTTTCTCCTTTTTATTTTGATTATTTTCTTTGAATGTTCTGGGTCAGCTTTTACCTGGATTTCTCAATAGTCACAAGGTATTTTAAATGGGTTAGGTGTCACTAAAGATTCTCCTTGTAATACTTTTCAGGGCAATCACACTTCTTGTTGATCTCCGGGCTCATACATGTGTGTATACATGCATGAACAATTTGTCTGGAGGTATATGCACACCTAAATAAATATAACAACACAAAAAAATTTGATCAGAATATGTTTAGATATATATTGTGGACCTATATTCATTCAAAAAAAAAAAAAGAGAGCAAAAGAGACAATGGTGAAAGGGTGTTTCTAGCATTGCTACATAAAGCAATCAAAAGTTGGGAAAAAAGGGAGTGTAAAAAATTCCTCTCTCTTGGGATGTAACAATGAGAATGAATGCTAATCAGCTGGCATAATCACACCTGCTTTAAACACTCACTTCCCTTTTAGGGAAAATTATTAACTTCACAGAGCAAGGCAGACCGTTCAGAATAAAGCATGAAATAGAGCAGCAGTTTCTCACAGCACCTGTAAGCAGGTTTGCATTGTATAAGTAATTATGATTTGAATGGATACTGCATAGATGTTATCATCTTCGATTATAGCTGCTATTTCCATAACGCCATTTCCATGTGAATGAAGAGCAAAGTCTGTCAGAAAAGTGTTGACTCTCCTAGGCAATAATACACCACTGATTGTGATAATAGTGGAACTCCTGCACTCTGTAAAAAAAAAACAGCTTGTGTATCAAGGACAATTTAATAACAACAAAAAAAAGAAACAAAAAACAGCCTTACTGTAGTCAGCAATGGTTGTGTAAAGAAAATGCTAGTCACTTGCTGCAGTTCAGGCACAAGGATGATTGTCCACAGGCCATTATAACCAATCTAACTACTTTGCTTGGTACTTCAGACTCCTATCTGAAGCCTGTTAGGTATGAGTGTTGTTTATACAATCTAAAATAAAGGAAAGCAAAAAAAGACATACTGCACTGGTGTCCATAATTTAACACAAATTACCAATAATGTCCTCTAAAGAGTAGGTTAAAATCTCCTGGAATAAAAATTATCAACCATTTTGCTTGTGACTTTTGTTTCAACAGAAAAAAAAAAAATCAGTCTTTGCTTCCAGTACACTCTCAGTGCATACCAAAATGGGTTCTTTTTCAAAGACACTACCATATTGCAACTTCTACCATTGAAGATGATTTACTAATCCACATATCCTATAATTATTGCTCAAATGGTGCAATCTCTCTTCAGACCTAGCACAGAATTAATAACAAGAGTCCAGTGCATACATTTTCTTATGAAAATAATAGATTTAGTCTTTCTTCTATTAAAGCTTCTGGCAAAACTCCAATAATAATGAGCAAACTCCTAATAATATTTAACTGTCATATGATTACTATGTAGCAATTCCATTAGTAATTAAAACTAAATCAAATCATATATTACCTTTTACCTTTCTTAATATTTGGCCTTTCAAATGAAGGGACAAATTAATGTTGATGTACATGAAAAATACTTAAAGGGGAGGGAAAATGTGTTTTCTGTCTATTTATCCCTACAAAAAGTCAGCCAAAGCCCTTCAGATCCCTTAAGCACAATATATCATCAGGGTACCAGGGAACGAGAATAACTTCTAGCCTCAAGAAAACTGATTTAGTGAAAATGGAAGTTCCCAGTACTCTTATTTTTCTGCATCTGCTCTTATAACTAAACTGCTAGCCATCAGGCATGTGCAAACTTTTCTATAGTGTGGTATCTAGATCTACTGCTTAGGTGGGGTCACCCCTGCCTCCCACTCTACCCTTCAGCTCAGCCTGGGCTTCAACATGCCTAGTGGATCTGATCTCTCATACAGGAAGCCCCTTAATCACCCATGGTAATCCATACACAAGGTGGGGTATTTGCATTTCTATCCATCTGTATCTTATATCTGCCTTAGACTTTTAAATATATTACTCTTTTAGATCAGATCCTTCTGAGGTGAGGCATTCCAAGTGGAACGGAGAAAACGCCACTGTCCAAAGAGCAGGTAAATGATTCTGCTGTAGCTAATGGATCTTTACAGCCTTCTTAACCTCTTTCGACTGAGGTACTGTGGAAAACATAGAGATCTAAACTATTTTTGGTCTAGCTGAGTTCCCCTCCTTCACTTCAAAGGGCAGCTCCACCTCAGTTTGCACTGGGGCCAAAACACGGGGTATGAAGCGCTTCAGTTGTCCTTACAGAAAGCTGATTTAGCCCAAAACATTCTAGTGGTGGCAGCAGTGATGATGGAGCACAGTAAAGTTTTAACATTTAAAGCTTCATATAAAAAGACTTTTAAATGCTTTACAAGTGATTCACAGAAGATGGCAAGGAAACACTTCATTAGCAAAAATGTAGCTGACTGAGGCGACTCACAAAACTTCATTCCCTGACAGAGGTACAGTTTCATTTGTGGAGAAGAACATAAAGCTAATCACTGCAATAATATCAAGTTTTAATCCCACATCTGATGAAACTGAGAATCCATGTGGACAACATAAGAGGGCTGCAACCCATAGCCCTCTCGCATTGCCTATCTTGACTTCCCATGGTGACGTGGGTGCAGGTCCCCCACTTACACCAAGCTGCTGCTGCCGTGACCTGCACAGCTGTTCTCCCTGTCCGTAGCACAGTTAACACCTCTCATCTAGACTTGGGAACCTTCCTTTCATACAACAGCTTTTTTTTTTTTTTTTGATAGTGCAGCCTGTAATGCCTCATTGTCAAAGACAAGATTTGAAATACTTCTGCAAAACAGCAAGTATAACCTGGCTTCATCTAAAAGCCCATTCCTGAAACATTCCCAAGAAGCTAGATATATGGAGAAAGCTATTTGGTACCTATCTAAGGTTTCCTTTTCTGAATGTGAATTTGACATTTGACAAAGCTTGCAATTTCATGTATAGACAACACTTTCACAAAGCGAGCTCGAGAGTTCAATCCTGACAATAAAGAACAAAATAAATGCATCATCTGGTTACTGTCTAAATACATGTAACATGTAGTTCTAGACAGCTTTTGGCATATAGGAGCTCCCACATTTAACATAAATTGCTCTCAGCTCCTCCATATTTAGTTTTAAATATATGCACAAAAATGCATGAAACAGTATTTTTGAATGAACTCCTCCCCGCTGCAGGACATTCAGGGAATTATATCAGTTTCTTCGTCCAAATTTTCCCTTTTTAATTTTTATTCTCTTTAAATCAATAGACATCTCTCAATCTGTATGTTCCCCTGTTAGAAGCAATCTAACCTTTCAGTAACAAACTTCAAATATGAGCCCAGTAATACAGCTGTGACCAGCTGAATTTAAAGACCTGATAAGCACTTAGCTACTAGTACCTATCTGCTTAAACCACTGCTAGTAATTCATTATTGTACCCCTCTGAAGTTACCAGGAGAAGCAACAAAACTGAAGTCTCATATGAAATACGGAGCTGTCACTAATGCTAACCATCTTTTCTCCTTTTTTCAAAAAGCCTTGTAGGAACATAGACAATTCGCACCTTTTTTTTTTTTTTTTTTTTTTGACAGTGTTTTTATCAAGGCACTTAAAAAAACAAAGAAAGGAACAATGGGAAAATTCTGCTCTCACATAATACTTCTAGACTAAGATTTTCTGTTTTGTTTTTCCCCATAAGAAAATTACAGGTTTGGGATATCAATGCAATTGGTCCAGTTCAACTGTGCAATGATGTACTAGCATTGAGTGGACCACTGAAATCAAGGCATACTAAAAAAGCAAATCAATGCTGATAATCATCACATGGATCTGAGAGCACAGCTTGGCATTAACTATTTTAGGGTTTAAACACCTTTAAAAAATGGTTATTTTTGTATTTATTACAGATCTCTTTGAATACACTATGCTCCTAGGCAATAAATGCTAAGAATAAAAATGTACAACCTAAAGGAGAGCTTTGACTGTACACTATACTAAAAAGTATATTACAAAAAGTAAAAAGAAAAATTGAGGTTCAAAATCTATTCTGGTTGAGAGTGGAACTGAACTGGTGGTATTTTGATCAAAGCATAGTCCTACTAGGTAGAACATAATGTCTTGGCTGTACTTTCTTTTGTGACAATAGGAGCTCATTTAGCCAGCTAATGCTGGAGAATAATCCTTAACCACTTGGGGCAACAGTGTTTGAAAACGGGCTCAGGAGAGTATACGAGAAAGCTCTGGATGTTATGTACTCAGCAGATCTTTGGCAATCAAGCATCTGCATAGCTCCACAGACAAGAAAACGGACCACAGATGAATTAAACAGACTTAAATTTCACTTTAAATTTTGGCCATTTAAAGACAATTGCTAAAGTGGAAGCTTTTGATTTTAATAAAATAAAAATAATTTCGGTGTAACATTTTACTCATATATTTTGTGTTGTATGCTTGTACCTAGCATTTCCATTCCATTTTTTCCTCTCAGTAAACAGAGGAGATCTAATAAGCAGAGTTCTTTCTCCTCATTCCTTCCCTTTCTTCATTCTTTGCCATTTTTATCTAATGTCCTGAAATTTGAAATGAAGCAAAGAAAAAGATGAAGAAAATGTACAAATCAACCCCATATGCAGGACAAGAAAGGGAACATGGGGAACAGTGACACAAGAGCTTGTATCATTTCTTAAATTACTTCCAAGCAAATGTGCAAGGGGATGCAAAAAAATGAACAAACAGCCCTGTTATCCATACATTAAACCTGACAAGAGTTTTGCCTCACTTTTGTGACGTTATTGCTCCACTCAAAACATTTTTAAAGCTGGACTGCAAAAAGCAGCAATTCCACATTTGCCAAACGTGGTCTCCACCCACTTGGCCTCTACTGTTATTACTGCACTCTTGGTAGATTATAAATTATGAATTGTATTTAGAAATTTGCAGACGCATATTTTCTTTGCAAAGAGGAAGCGAACGCATATTATTTGTTCTTTGTACACCCATACAATAAAATGAAATCACCATTTTTATAACTTTATAATAACACATTCCAAGCACTTGACCCAAATGTATTTAAACAACAGAGTATTATTTTTGTATGTGAAAAATCTCTCCCCCCACCTCACACCTCGTCTTTTTCCTGGGGTCTTTTTATAGCTCAAAATAGCCAAGCTTATCTCGCTGCCAACATCCTCAGCTCATCTCAGTGTTCTGGGAGATAAGATTAGAGGCCTTGATCCTCCTGCTGTTAGAACAAGACCTCAATCTCTCACTGTCTCTATTTAATCAGGTTCCTATTTTAGCTGCCACAAAGCTGTCAACAAAAGAAAATAAGCTATACCCCATTAAGGGGTTAAATTGGATTTCACAATGTGCAAATGCTCGTCTGAACAAAATTACACCTGCACCCTCCATCAGGCAAATTACTTCTGACTTTTAATTTATTTCTCTAGGAAATGGAAAGGTATGGCATAACCAAAGTCAATAGGGAATAAAGAACGAGGTGTAATCAGCCTGCTCACCAATTCAGAGCCCTCTTCTCTGTCAGCTTTAATAGATTCTCAGACCACACAATTTATAGAATGTAAGATGTATCTTTTCTGGTCTGCGTTTTATTTTGGACTTGTCTAGTTAATGGTCCTAACAAGTGACAACTGATGTTTGTTTGATGTAACAGTGCCTGTGAGCCATAGATGTTACTCAGGCAGATTTCGGATGGTCTGTTTGCCTACTCCAGGCTGTCACAGTACTGGACTTCACTCGTGCTCATCTGCAGTCCAGAAGTTCTGCTACTATTTTGTTCATGAAGCAAATCAATCAATTCTTTGTTCAGGTCTACTATGTAGGCCTACAAAAACAATAATTAATCACTTGAAATCTAAGGAATATTTGTACTTTTTGTTCAAAAGTTGTTGGTTAACAATATGGTACCAAAAAAAAAAAAGTTTCATTTTCTTGGATACTGATCATATTGTACATATCAAATAACCATATTCTTTCAAAATATGAAAGAATGTTCACATTTTTTCTTTTTTTTTTTCTTAACATTCCAATTTTCTTAATTTTACCAAGCCAAATCCCAAATCTACTGAAATCAGTAACTCTCTCCAGTCCTTGAGCCTTCTCACAGGGGAAGGGGCAGCACCCGTAAATGTGAAATATCTCCAGAACGATGAAACGATGCTTAGTATAATGATCACCTAGTATGTAAACCTTATTGTCACTGCTCATCTTGCTGCCCTACTCACTTTATTTTGTTTGTCAGCCCTATAGTAGATTTTGATTGTCAGTGGGGGCCCCATTAAAACTTAATCGTAAATACAAAACCAAAAAAGTCACAAAAATAATAAAATTCACATTTGAAGAAAAAGCTTCAACCTCATTAATTTTTTGAATAGCATTAGAGAATCTGCACCATATGTGATCCCTGCAGAAGGGAAAAAGGTCATTTTTTCTCTAAACAAAAGAGGAGGAATATCCTTTGCATCTTCAAGTTATTTTTTAATCCCACGTTACAAAACGTGTACTTGCCTCCAGTGTATTTATTGCTGTCTAGTAGGACATCTGCTACCTTGCTGCTAACATCTGTCTACCTATGATCATGTAGTGTTAGGCATAATTTTGTCCTTAATAGCTTTTCTCTATTTTTTTTCTTTCTTTTTATCTCCTCCAATAGACTGTATTTTGTGACTCAAAAATTAAAACTGCTTTATTTTATTTTATTTTATTTTCATTCTAATTAAGATGCACAATCCTCATAACTGCAAAAGGAATAGATTTGGATTCTGGATAAATATTCTTTTGTTTAGCTTCTGGATCCTTCTTCAATTGTGCGACAAGAACTAATCACAGTGATATTAAAGGTCTTGGGAATACACCATAAATCGAGGAAAGAGGAAAGCAATACTTTGAAGGAAAGAAACCTGTAGTGGGATTAAAAAGTAGATTGCACCCTGCTATCAAATTGCCATACAAGTTATTCATTTTATCCTCTTACAATGGCGCAGGTTCATGTTTTTCAACAGAGTGATTATCTGAAAATCAAATGCATGTGCCTGAAGTAAATAAGGACAAACTCCATGCAGTAGGGACAACAAGCACAAACCAAACAGGCAAAGATGTAAGCACATAAAATAAAGGTAGATTAAATACAGCTTCAAGCATTCTGATAGACCCTTCTTCAAATTCCTCTTTAAGCAATTTAGAAACCTAAAACTGCAGTCTGAATTGCCTGGTAATTCTCTTGGAACAAAGATACAATCCTTCCGCCAAAACACACGTTACTGGCATGTCATGGAGCAACTGCACAGGGTAAACAAATACTGGAGTTCACTTTTGCTTCTTCACCAGTTAAGAGAGTTGGGTCATTTTACTGCAAAAGTTTACTTACATCACAGTATAAGCATGTTTTAGTAGCAATAGTTTGAAAGTCATGTAATGATAGCTAAATCCTAGGATCTGCATCTTGCTCAGTATCGAAACCTCATCTGGTTCCTGAATTCATGCAAAAGTTCTGAAAGGGCATTAGTTTTTATTTGAAGATATAGTGATACATTGAGGTGATAATTTCTCAGCAATTTCATTACAGTTTATTTTGGATAGCTGAGAAAAGGCAAGGTGTTTGGCCAGAAGTCAACTCACATAAAACCTCCTAACTTTTCTCAATTAAAAAAAAAAAAAAGAAAAAGCAGAAATGGCTTTTAGATACAGTATTCTATTTTACTTTAAATAAAACGTGTGAAATTTAGCTAAATTGGATTAAGTTGCACCTTTACAATATAAATTCATCTAACTTTAGTTCAGAAATAACTATATGTATATTTAAAAATGCAGTTTACAGATTGATTGAAATAATGTGTGACATCACTAAATACATTTTTTCTTTTAATGACCATGTCATTAAAAAAAATGTAGATGTTTTCCATCTCCTGTACTAACACAAACACACCAAATTACTAGTCTACTAATGATTTCAGGTAATGTTGGAAGATTCTATTAAAAGAGATTTAATTAATTAATTGATTTTTTATGGCACAAAAATGTAATACTGGTGGACAATTCTTACTAACATAGCCAAATGCAAGTGTTGGAGTTCTCAGCTATGAGCCAGACTCATAGACCTGGCTCATTGGGATCACACTGGATCCCAAACCTTTTTGCAGTATGTTACAAAGCTCAAGTATTCTTGCAGTTTCGGAAAAGAAGCTGTCTGACAGATACTGCACAGTTAAATACGGGTTATTATTATCATTACCACAACATATTATTAGAAGCTCCATAAGCAGTCATGTATTTTGGAGAGGCACCGATTTCAGACACAGAATGTATTAAGCAAATATAAATTAACAGATTGTCTTTTGCTTCATAAATTCAAAATATTTTTGAAAACAAAAAAATCTATTCCATCCCAAAGCCTCTAAAAATATGAGACATTTTTGCATTAAAAATACATACATATTTATCAGGAACCCAAAGGTCTCATCGAAACCTGAACTATTGGCAACTATTACAGTATTACGATGCTATCTATTCACCCCAAATCAGCACTGGAGCAATGTTATTAAACTGGTAGGACTTCCCACCCACACTTCAGAAAGCTCTAGTGCTCCACAACTAAACGAGAGAAACGCAATTTGCCTGCATACAATGATGACCCAGAAAGCTAAATCTTTTCCCCAGGAAAAATAGATAAACTTGTGCTGAAGTTCCTAAAATGGCAGTGCATTCAGCTGTTACCTAATAGAGTCTGATGTTGGATCACTGAGTTTTCCCTGGAATTTAACATCTCTGCATGCAGTTCTTTCAATAAATAACCCAGTCCAGGTGGTAGAATAAAGAAGTCTGATGCAAAAATCAAACAAACAAACAAACAAACAAACAAACCCTTTGATCTCAGTAATGACTAGCAAGTCAATCAAACTTCTCTAATGCTTTGTCTCATACATCAAGGCTTGAAATCCGGAGTCGAAGCCAAATACCGGTCACTGTGTTGAGCCAGCTGCAAATGCATACCACTTATGACAATGCATCTGTTTATAGGACACTGGAATAAAATGTCTGTGGTGGTGCTTTGCTAATTACATGCACAGCAGTCATAAAGCATCAGCCTCAACCCCTGAAAAAAAAGGACTTTTGTATAAATGGAACTGCATACTATTAGCACTTCAGTCCCCAGCCTCAAAGGGCCCAGAAGCATGTAGGAACAATATGAACAATATACCTCATTTTCCAGAAGTGCTGGTGGATGCCAGGGCAAAATCAAAAAAAAAAAAAAAAAAAAAAAAAATGCTAGCCATTGTTTTGCTCCAGCTGAAAAATAATCTGAGATCAGACCCCTATCTCACCTCTACCTCAAGGTAGCTCTCAATTTAAATGAAGTTTCCCAGTTTAAGCCACAGGATAATGTGGCCCTATGTATTTAAAGGATTTGAAAAGCAAAACAAAACAAGAAAACTGCAGTCCTACAGCTGTAAATACTGACTAAATCCTCAACACCACTGCATGTTGCATTTAATCAAACAGAATTTTCAGAACCTGGTACCCATATGCCTGCATATACATTCCCTTACACCTTCCAGGACACTTACTCTGCCTCTCTGGATTTGTAATCAGCCCCACTGCTCCAGGTGTCTCCTCCTGAGTTCCAGGAAGCAATTCTCCAGGACCTTTTCCAAAGTTCTCCTTTGCCTGATCTGACAGAATGCATCTCCCCAAAATTTAACTCCTTGGACTGTCACATACAATATTAAGACTAATTCAGTATACTCTTCCTTCCCATCTCTTTCAAAGCTTTTTCTGGTTGTTTAGCACAGTAACTTTTAGCCGTTTGACACCCTCCATGTTTAATCCCTGTGCTACCATTCACTGAATGGACAGGTGTAATTTGTTCACAATTCTAAAGGACAGCACAAAGAAAAGTAATTTTCCCTGGTAATAAGATATATACACACAGAAGCCAGGAAGGGAAAGCACAAATAAAGCCAGATTATCTTGCAAAGTCTCTGGCTGCTCCTTAATGCTAATTTAAGTTTCTATCAATAGGCAGCTCCTACAGCATGACACTTCAATACTGATTCACCACAAACGTAGGAAGTGGTAAGCTGAATCATCCAAATGAAATGCTCGGTATCAGAGGCAGCAATGACAAGGACTTGAGCTCTTTCTTTCTTTCTGCCACACTTCTGTCTTTGCTTTTATCTGACATGCTCAGTATGAACCCAGCGGAACCCAACATGCAAGGCCCAGCTACCTACACTTGCTGCTCTGCTGGCCTAGAGCTGGAAAAACAATATCTAGCTAATAAAATTTTGGTTCCACTGATAGTAATCAGGGATTTAACCTTTTTGTGGGTTTTCTTTGTGTGTGTTTTCAGAAGTTTCCACCCCACCTGCTCACTTCTCTGATCGGCCCAAGAGGTCTGTGTCTTCTCAGCTGGATGCTGCCCACACAAACAGCTGACAAAGACCTGGCAACAGAGAAGGGTGTGAAAACCACTTAAAGTGTGTCAGACACCTTTCGAATAGAAATTTCCTCCACTCCATTGCCAAGCCACAGCACCTACTTATTTTCACCCTCAGTTGCACTGAGTACTACAGAGACAGAAACTCCTCGAAGACAGCAGTTATCCTTTATTCTGCTCAAACAGGACTGATCCTCAGCTGCGCTTACATGGCAAACTGGACAATCCAGTTCTTATAAGCTTACAGGCATCTTATGTTATTCCACTTCTTTGTTTCTGAATTGTAGAAAAGGAGGGAATAATAACATTGCAAGATAAAAGGAAATAATCCCACATACAGCACAGATCTCTGTTTAGGTCCAGACATTTGGAAGTGCTTAGGACCCAGAGAAATCAAAGCCAGACTTAGCAGATTTTGAGGACTGTAAAGTCCCCAGCAGTGCTTGTTGTGACATGGCCAGTGTTTCAAAAGCTCTCAGCACACAAGGTTCTTCTGAACTCTTTTGAGAATCTAGATCTAAGTATCGTATTAGGAGCTGCTGTGTGCTTAGCATACTTAAGTATCAGATCTCTATTGTGGGCTCTTCTGAGCCCTTTTCAAAATCTGGTCTGCACTTTAAACATCCAGCTTCACACATTGTTTCAGTCCTTGGAGGATTCAAGAGGTTTATAATGAATTTTTAAAATTGTGAAACTTGAATGAAAAGTGCCTTTTAACAGCTATATAAAGTAGGTTATCTCAGGCAACACATTTGTTATTGTTGCTACAGGAGGTATATGCCAAGTATAAATACCATTTATTAGCAATGAGTGATAAAGCCTCGGTGTAACTGAAGGCTTAATAGCAGAATGAATTAACTCCTGCTCATACTGCTGCAACTTTAATTCTAACATTAGGCATTAAGAGAAAAAAAGATAGGTTCCTAATGTATTTCACCAGTGAAGAGCCAAATGTAAACAAACAGATAAAAGTTGCCAGTGGCTACCAGCCATTAGGATTGAGCAGTGCTTAGCTGCCCTAGCCCTATATAGACGTTATCCTTTTCTGAAAATGGAAGGACTTGGTGTTTAATATTTTACTGATGATTTTTACTAGCTGATTTATCTCCACATTTGGGCTAAGCTAACAGCTAAGCCAATACCATGCCGCTTTTTTTTTTTTTTTTTGAAACTCTGCAAAACAGTAGCCAGAGTGGAAGAAAACAAAGCAAATTAAATATCTTTTCATATCATTGGAGAGGAAAACAAAGACAGACATATTGTTTTTATTTTGTGTTTCTGTTGTTGTTTTGGTTATGTTTTTTAAGATTTCAGGGTGGCAACGACAACAAGAAGCTGAAAAATATTTGCCCTTCTTCCTTACTGAAAGTCTTGAAAACCACAACTCCCACTCCTGGCAGCCAGGAGAATGTGCAGACAGGCTAACTGGGTACTAGGAGGAAGCAGAACGGGTCTCAAACCTTTGATATCTAGATCCAAGATTCACAAAGCCAGGCTTTGTTTTGCTGGAAGACAAGAGTTGGTAAAACATTTTACTGAGTTCAGCATCTGGAAGAATGGATGAAACTGTTTGAAGGGCTTAACATGCAAGATTTGACTACACAAAGGGTCTTCAGAAACCCAAATCTAAACATTGCAATTGAAGCCATTCTCTATCAGATTGGAGAGTGACGTGGGATGTATTTATTTTATGGACTGGGAGGTCCATAAGGATGAGAATCTCAAGTAAAACTCACAAAAGAGGTGGACTAAGATGGTGATATTAAACAAATCTTTTGCACGTCACTATAGCTTTGGATTATGAATTAGTCATCTTGTAACTGCTTAGACCTTCCAAGAACATTCTGAGTTTACCAAGTACCCCAAATCATCTTGCACCTTAACATAATGGAAAGGTAAATGTAGTCAGTGTTTCCAATAGCTGTCTACAGACTCCTGAAAGCCACGGCCTGTTTCTCGTACCCTTCATCAGCATGTTCACTCCCCTTCAAGACAGGATCTTCTCTCTGTGTCCCTCAGAAGTACTGCTGTAGCTAAGGTTCAATACTATGAAATAAACTTTGGCAGATGGTAGAGGAGAGAAATAACAGAAGGTATTTTGAATCAAACAATGCTTGGGCGTTTTGCAATATAGAGGGTTCTCTATAAAGATATTCTGTTCACACGCAGCTAGTGACAAATTAGGAATTAGTCTCAGTGGGAAACAAAGATGGAGACCAGGTGGATTCTAACAAAACCCACACCCATCAGATCACCTGCTCCTCTCTCTCATAATCAGAATTTAGATTTTAGCAGTTGCTCTTAGACACTGTCCCTATCTAAACACCAAGAACATGTGGGAATCAGGCTTATATTTTTCCCCTTTCTCTCCATGAAAGCCCTCCTGCAAAGGTTAGGAAATATCCTACAAAGCCAAGGGTTCCCTAGCTTCCATGCACTGCTTGCAGCATTTGCAAAGGCAAAGATTAACCACATTTCTAAATCATATCCCTTGTGTTTGTGATGGTTCTGATTTATGGCTTTGTAATCTTCAGAGCCCAAACTGCAGGGAAGGAAAAATGGATATTGGAAGAAGTCATAGCAGATGTGTTCACTTCTAAAAAAGAATGCACATGTGCTGCAAAATAAAAGCACCATTTGGCAACATAAAATATCTTGGCATCTGTGTGAATTTGTAACTGCAGTAAAATATTGATATGGCTGATAAAGCTGAAGTTCCGTTTTCCTCTCTCTCTGCATGTGTATGCCTTGAGAGAAAGTTTCCTTTTCATACTGTGGGATTTTATTTGTTTATTCTAGATGTTTTTTAATTGTTTCTTATCACTTTGCCTGACAAAATGGCGATAAATGAAGTTAAAAAAAAAAGTTATAATAACTGAGCAGATGACATTTTTTGTGGCCTCAGTGCACTGAGAAAACATTTGCCTGTTTTTCCTAGACATAATGAATTTTAATGCTTAATCTTAAAAACAGTATGAAATTAGTGGATGCATTTCTCTTACTTAACAGTCAATGTATATCTCCTTTTAACTTGTGCTGAGAGTTTTCACACTGATTGGAAATAGTAAAAAACATCTAAATGTCCTTTGAACAGAAATGTTCTTCTTTGGGAATAAGCAAGGGAAAAATAAACCAAGAAGGAATTATGTATTTAAGTACATAGATCTGACTCTGTGTTTTAGGCCATTATTTACAGAAACCATCTGTGAAGTTCATGTCTGTGTATGGGTTTGCCTTCCCATTCCTTCCCTAGGTTTGAGGTTATTCACACCTCACAAGCAATTCAAGTTAATAAGTTACTGGAGGTTTGAAGCTGACTGCAAAGATCTATGAATCTGTGAATTTTGTTCATACTTACAGGGAGATTTTCTGTTCTGAGATAGCTTAAGTGTGAAAAAATTCCTTCTGAAACTATGTCTCAGAGCATTTGACCTCTGATGTACCTGGCTAGAATAGAACAAGCCCATAAAAATGAAAATGAATGAGCATTACTGTGTTAAATATTTCTTATATTAAAGAAAACTGTCCCCCCCTCACCCCCTCCCAAGGCCTTAATCTCTATTTCAAAACCAACTTTATCACTTCTGGATCTGTGACAAGCCAATTTTACCTCCTCCACACAACCATTCACTGTGCACCATTAAAATACCACTACACCCAGGTTTTTGAGCGAGTCTAAGAGATTATGAATATTGAGAGTACTTCAAATGTAATTTCCTTTTCATAAAAAACTTTGGTGTCTGCTCTGAGTGCTGATATAATATGTGGAGGCTGCAGGCTTGTTCTTTTAATCCATAGCAATTAGTTTCTATCAGGATATACTCCCACTCTCTTGAGAAGTTTTATAAACTGGGGGGGAGGAGAGACAAAAGCAAAGAAATTCTACCTTCTTAAATCGGAATAAAAACAGCCATGAGATTATCATGGGTCTGTAATGGACCATAAAAAAGTCTACTGCAATCATTTGCTGTCACTGTATTATCTGTTCTGTGAAAACAAAACAAAACAAAACAAAAACCAACATTTAATGTCTTTTTTATATGCTTACATTCCTGTTAAGACTATTAAACACCTATGCTTCATTCACCCCAGCACTGAAATTACGGGAGTGTGAGGAAGAAGGGGAATACATACTTGTATCACAAGTTTACAGTCAATACCAGAAACAAGTCAATAGTTAAAGAAGAGCTAGTAGCTTGTGAAGACTAAAAGAATTTCACTTGCAGTAACAACCTAACTCCTGTAATACACACCATCCAATTTACCATTTCATACCTAGCTTTCAGGTTATTGTGATGAGATCACTGGCTTGTTGCTTTTTACAGTTCTCAGTGTTATTATTCAAAATGAACACATGGGTTATTTTCAGACCTTCACAAGAGACTTTCAACAGCTGCAAAGATTCCTGGAAACCAGTAGCAAACCTAGATATGAACAATGTTTCTATACTGCAGTACCACTTTCTGCTAAGTTGATGTTGGCTGCAGATGAAGTTTGATGCGAGTCAGAGCCATAGCAGAAATAGCCTGAATTCAAGGAAAAGACCAGGTTTTAGAAAACAAGCTTGTTTCCTGCTCAGGAGACAGTTACTGTGGTACGCACTACTTTCCTACCAAAAGTCTCCCCTATGAAATATTAAGAGTTTAATTTAAGAATCAATCAACTTTCATGTTCAGAATTCATGCCCTTCTCGATATAAGGGTTGGATGCCCTCCCCAAACAACTGTCTAACAGCAAGTAAGCTACCAATAGCTTCTCTACTATTTTTATTAAAAACTAAGTCAATAGCTTATCCATCCAGCCATAAGCACTACATTACAAACATTGGCTGCCAACAAATTATTGAATTGGTTCATTTAATGGAACCCAAAAATATTTTAGCAAGAAAACTCCTTTGTTATTACTGAGGTTTTATTTAAACAACATCATTTATTGAAAAAATTCAGCTGTGAATATGTGAACACACCTATGTAATCTTGAATAAAAAACTTCTTATACACAGAGAAAGAAAGTAACCATTTGCTTTAGGGATATGACTCAAAGTACACAGAAACAGTCTCACTCTCATCCCCTTTTTTCCTAATAGTAACAGACCTTTCTTCATTAAACAGTGGGTTAGTAACCATCAGCCACCCCAAAGTAAGAATAATCACCATTACTGAAAGAAGGAAGAAATAAATAAATAAAAATAATAATAAAAAAAATAAAATAAAGAAGGAAACAGATGAACAAAAGCACTTCTTATTGAAAAATATGCCAAAAGAAGCAAGGCTATTCTATAGAACAACACAATGCTATGCAATACTCTTTTCAAGCTAGCTTGAGTATAGCAAGTGGTACTGATGCATTTGCTTTACATCCTTCTCCCTGTGCAAGACAGGCAGAGTGATCCCTAGGCACTTAGGCAGCTGCACAGCCCAGTTTCTGACAGCTAATTCACTCTGAGCTAACTTGGCTTTCCTTACTGCACACTGAATTGTGCCACACGGACAAAGTCAAAGAAGCAGTCAAAGAAGACTGTTTCATCCTTTCCACCCTTAAAGTCTGTGTATCTGATGAACAGAAATAGAATAAGCAGAAGCTTTTCCTGAAAATATTCACTGAGCAAATGGTTCATCCCCTGGTTAAAAAGTAGCTACGTACTGACACCCCAACAAAAGCATGTGGCTATTGCCTTAATAGACACTGAAGCAATAAAGGCTTGACAGGTGGAGTAGATGTAGGTTTAGAGGCAAAAAAGCCCTCATCAAGCTTTTCAGTCCTTTGTTGATTTGTTTTTTTTTAGCTCCATTTTTGTTTACCGCCTGTATTTCAGCCTGTGACTGAACAAAAGAGCAGCTGCTGAATCTGGTAATATTGTTCAGCTTAGGCATTGCTTAGCAAATCCGAATAGTGTTAAATGGCTTTACTTTATTAGACTGCAGATTTGAATTGCTTAGTCTGTATTTCATTCTGTGTGTCTGAAGATGCCTATACATTCCTTTTGTAGTACACATGCATTTATTGAAATACATACATATTTTAAAGCAAAGAATTATTGACTACTAAAATCAGAAGAAAGCAATGAGCTCTGCTGCGTATAATAGAGGTTAAGAAATCAGGACACATAGGTTTCCAGTCCAGTCTGCTACTGAGTGACTATATGAACATTGCTACTTATGAAAGTAGCCTAATGAATAAGAATTTAACGTAGACCTACATTGTAAAGGCCACAGAGTTCCACAGATGAGCCAGGTCTTATTAGGGATACCATCACTCTAAGGTACAAGTTGCTTATTAATTGCATTTAAATATTCTACATACCACTTAAATTGGACACAAAGGTGTGTGTAACAATAAGGAATTAAAATCAGCTGTCTTCAATTTCTAGATTTAAAGAATATTGATTAACTATTTTTCATTTTATATGAGTCTCCATTTGTAAAGCCAATAGGATCTTTAGTATCTCCCCATATAAAGCTATGCCTGCTTTGTCACTGAGCTCTCTAAAGAGCCTACCAAGAGCCAATCCTGGCCACTCTGAAATTGTGAAAGAGCAGATACAAAACAGTGCATTAATAGCTTCTAAATAATGACTTCTTTAAACACAAAACAGAACCAAAACAACCACCACAACTTCTAGCAACTGAAAACATGTGTTCGTAAGGCAGGCTCTCATGCCCGGTTTTAAGGATTGGGAGGCCAACAGATGATCTCCAGGTGTGTGCAAGTTTTGGAATCCATAAGGCTGTACGCCGGCATGGCCGTACACAAACACCTTATGTCTCTTGAGTTCATTCAGCCCCAGTCATTTGCAGGCTAAACAGTGGTATTTTGTACTCAGTGGAACTTGACTGTTAAACAATAACTTGGCCTGCAGCCAGAAATGGATACTTAAACAGAAATCCAGTTCTTCCAGATGAAAACTGTTCTACAAACTTACAGCGACAGCATGCAGCCTGAAGAGCTTTCAGTATGTTTGTATTCAAAGAACAGTTACTGCCAAGCAGCACCTTGCAGGTCAGAAAGACAAAGCAGAGGAAATAACAAAGTGCACTGATAGCAAATTGCCTCGGCATGCAGTGAAAATGGAGCATGTAGTCAAAATCGGTGCTAACCTGTCACATGTATCTGACAAGGGAGGAAAAAAAAAAACAACAACAACAACAAAAAAAAAACACACCACAGTGCAAGTCTTACCTACAGAGAAACTGCTAAAGAATGTCTGGATTTACTGTAAAAGTGACAATGATGTGTCCCATGGAGGAGTCCCTTAGTGACTGTGATTAGGAAAACTGGAACAACAAGTACAAATGAAGACGTGAGCCTGCTGAATTGCTTTGATGCCTGGGCTTGGGTTCAATTCTCATCATCACACTGATAAAACAGCTCTGTCATTATAAGTGCCTTAATTTTCCTGTGAATTATCAGACATTTCTGGCATTTAATTTACATACACTTTTTAAGCCACATTCACTATTTCAGCCAAAAATGATGGCATTTTTAGCCTGGCTAAGCCTGAACATTTTTATTCACATCAATTCCAAGTATATTCAAATGACTTAGAGGTACAGCATCTCAGTCATATTTTAATTTTTGACCCTAATTAATTCATCAACTTCATAACTATTTTTCTCATCTGAAACTTGTTCTTAGCTTTTCAACCCCTGCCTTACAGCTTCAACTTTAAAGCCAAAATGAGAATCTCAGCTCCCTTTCCTCTTCTATTAAGATGATTTAAGTTATCTGGAATTTTTCCCACTCCCACAAATAGCAAGCTTTCTTTTGCATTTTGGTAACATACACGAGTTGAGAGAAAGCCAGCTTCCACCAGCAACTAAAGTGGAAGAAGCTTAATGCTGAACAAATACTTAACAGTGCACATTTTGTCTTGAACTAAATTAATTTCACTACCAGCACTGCAACAGCCAGGGGAGTAGCATTTCTCAGTGCAAAAGTACTTACTTTTAAATATTAAAAATACAAAGTGCAGCACGAACACTTCATTTGCTAATATCCCAAAGACATTAGCTAAAACCAGTTTAACAAAGGTCAGACACAGCAGAAAAGCCCTCCAGGTCAGAGTGTTGCAGATAAGCTGAGTGGATGCTATGATGTTTCTCCCCTTGTTCCTGCAATTGTGCTGGCCTCTTAAGTCTAAAAAAAACGTGAGAAAGTAGCACTCCCTGTTTCCGTACTAGTGCTAGTGATGCCATCACCTTCTTCTCGCAGAGCACTGTCCTGTTCCTCTGCTTGTGTTGTCATTGCAGATCCTCAGCAAGTGGGTCAGGGAGCGCACGGAGAATCCACTGACTTGCTGACGTGAGACAAATAATCCTCTGCTCGCCAAGGGCAGAGCTACTGGTGCAGAAGATAATTAAACACTGGCTATTGCTTTTTTCTCAATGCACTTGGAAAGGAGATTAAAAGAACAAGGCTTGGAACTAAATCCTAGGCTGCATTATTGCCTTGATAGGAGGTATAAGTGGACAGAAGGGAATTCAAGCATCAGTGGAGACTGTGTTTTCACACGTTTTGAGAACAATAAGAATATTTGGGTTTACATCAAAAATACTTGCCTGAAATTAACTGAGCAGGTAATTACATAAGAGCAGTTTTACTATAGCACCAGGGCTACCAAAATGCTAGATCAGTATTGCCTGGTTCATATTTCACTATCAGCAAGGTTTTTCCTAATTAAGTATTTCCCCGAAGAACGTATTCTTTGCAAGGCAAATATTTCACACAATCTCGTGTTCTGACACTTCCACTTTGGTAGTACACCGCAGACCAGACAATCATTGTTTTATGTTACAAACTTCACACTGGTAAAAGCCTGTTTCTTATCAGGCTCAAAGGAAGACTAATTTTAAAACTTCAACAAGTTACTAGCAAATTTCATTCTTGGTACAGTTTTACCTGACTCTGCTTTGCTTTTAGCTAGTATGTGAAAACATGACAATGTTTTTGCCATATGGATAACATCACATAAAAATATGTTATATTCCAAGTATATCAAAGATACTATAAATTGGTTATAGATATGAGTAGAGGTAGTAAATTATTAGCTAAGCAAAGAATAATCTAATAACTGTATATACCCTGTCTACAATACCTAAACACAGCAGGTTGGTCCCACACTTGCAGGCTTGTCTTTTTTGGTTTGGGGGTGTTTTTTGGTTTTGGGTGCTTTTTTTGGTTTTGCATCTTAGATCAAAAAGGAGGAAAAAGAAGAAATATAACTTGTAGTATTTTAAAGTCCTGAATCATATTCTTAAGGATAGAAGCTTAAATCAAGATAAAAACCTGTTCTAAGGCTACAAACCACTGGGAGCTATTTAGGTAAAACAACTTGTTAAGACCTGTACAAAATAATAGACCATTCAACTGTCATTATACGAAGCTGTTAACAAATGGGGAAAAAAAAAAAAAGAAAATAAAAAGAGAACGTTGCTCCCTTCCCAACAACAAGAAGGACAAGATGAATTTGGACCTTCTGTGAGAGTCAGAGCTGGTTGGTTAACATATTTAAGAGAGTTTCTCCATTTCAACTACTAATTCTTAAAGCAGAGAAGGTATCTGCCTTGTCTTAAAGGTACATTACCTTAACAATATCTTCTGATTTATTTCTGATCCTGAAACCAATGGAAAACAGATGGCAGAGTGACACAATTAAAGTTCCAAGATACTTTATATTAGCAAGGAATAACTCGAACTCGGGAGTCATCAGTGTCTCATTTCAAATCACAGTATCACAAACCACCACCAGCCCCCCCCAAAAAATAAAAATAAAAATAGTCAAACCTCTACCATTCTGAAAACAAGCCTTAGTATAGTTAATATTCATTATGGATAACGTTTCTTCACCCCAATGTTTCGTGCATCTCTGCTCTGACACTGACACAACTGAATAAGAAGCTCAGAGACTTTTTGGCTTTCAGATACAGCTACTGTGAAAGGCCACTGAATAAACTGATTTTGTTCCACTGTCCCAGCAATGACCTCAGTCCTGTCTGAGGAGCTAATTCAATTCCAGGGACTCTCACTATCAGATGCTGTCAATTTGTCCCCCCCTTTTTTTTCATAGTAATATCTAATATGGACTAGATTTACTAGGAAGTGAGCTGATACCAGCAAAATTCACTTCAATTAGGGCATGAGATGGCACTGAAATTTGTCCCCTGGAGGAAAAGAGACTATCACTTTTGATTCACGTACCTGTAAAGGTTGTCAGTAAATAAAGAAGCACCATCATATAAGCAAGACTTCTGCTTGCAATTTAGGGAAAATATTTTATGTACATCTTGTACATCTTATATACATCTTCTTATGCTAGTGAAGGAATCTAAACAAAAATGAAAATCTTATATTTTGAATTCATACATTATGAAGTCAACCCCCCACTCCATTTTCTCATTTCCTTTTGTTTTGTGAGTTCAAAACTGAATCTTTTATTAGAAATTTCTTGGTAAAAACATGAAGATGTTTTGGGAATTTAAATTATTCCCACATAAAAAGCAAAATAAGCCCCTTTTACTTTTTTATTTTTCTTTTCTCTCTCTCTCTCTCTTTTTTTTTTTTTTTTAAACAACAAGCTGCTTTCCACACAGAAGAATCCATTGCTTTCTCGGTATTAATGGTTTGTGTACACAGGCATTTGATATTTCACTCTTCAAACAAATCAGAATTTCTAAGAAGTTCATAACAGTTTCCAGCCTCTCTCAGTAATTTCACTGAGAACTTCTGGGTCTATTGTGCTGGCCTCTCCCTTCAAGGTAGGATCCTGTTCATGGAAGAAGTTTCCTATAAAATGCAGTTTGGTACCTCTGAAGTTGTACATGCCCTCGCTAAACTCAGGTGGGTAGGATACAGCCCAGCTTTCAAAGCTCTTGAGTAGAGGCCTTCACTTCAAAGCAGTCCTATTATCTAATTTGCACTATCACACAAGTAGTTATGAGAGTTAACACAAATTAAACACATTCAGTCTGAGATCAATTCAGTTGCTTGTTAGGAAAACTACGATAAATGAAAGAGTCTTTGTAAAATCAGAGGCTGCAATGCAAAGGGGCTGAAGCATTTTCTAAATTGGGAGGTAGGTTTGTAATGAAAGCACCAAAATAAATTCTGATTGGCCACTTGTGGGAAAATTTCCATCTTTTGGAAGACATCCGAGAAGCACAATACACAAAAGAAAGAAACATAAAGAGAGTGCTTTGGCAAGCACTATTGCACAAAGCCCTGACACTATAGTCTTCTTCCCAATCCTGTATTTTGAACTCACCTGTTGTCACCAGATTTAGTTATGCCTCAGATTTGAAATGAGAGGTGTTAACATCTGCCAGCCTCTCCTTTATGTCCTTCTTCTTTATTCTTTCTTCTTTTTCCAGTCTGTCTTGGTTTTCTTTCTACTTACTAATGCCAGCTTAGATGCAATGTTGCTTAGCTTTTACTGCAGACAAGGGACTAACAAAGAGCTCCCAGTATTAACGATGATGACAATACAAGTTTGCCTAGTCTCAGACTATGAGCTGCACCTCTGGTTCTCTGCTGGTAACAGAGACTGAAGGGGTAGCTTTTGCTTGAACCATTTATCTTTGTTTATCCTGGCTTGCCTTTAAGTAAGTCGCATCAAATTTCTATGCCAAAATCTCAACACTGTGTTATTCTGCTTTTTTCAGGTGAATAGTTATAGCTTCTGAAAGACCATCAAGCAGGATATTCCATAATAAAAATGTATTATAATTAAAGAAATAATAAAGATGACTAAAACAAGAAAAGATGCCTTTTCAGAGCTTTAATCTTTTTATTTGCATTTTTCATTGAAGGTATAATGACTTTACAAAGATTTTTGTTGCAGGTGGGCCAAACACTCTGTTCAAAGATCTGAGAGGTGCAAGTGCTTAGGGACGAACCATGAGTGTGAATCCCTTTGAATATCTGTACTTATTCCATCCCCATTAGACACAGCTGAACCTCTGATACGGCAGAAAGATCTTGGCACTGATGATGTGACTCCATAAGGAGAGGGGAAAATATTGAAAATCTTGCCTATTTCTTCTTCAAAATGGAGGGGAGGATGAAGATGTTTATTGCATATTTTGTATCGATACTCAGTTACAGAGACAGTTCATTTTACCATTATGAGACAGGAGTCTTTTGGCTCCCAGCCTATTACAGTAAATAGCAACATTAGCGCAGCACTGTGGAGATTGAAGGCTCCCAGTCCTCAGGCAGAAGGTTTATAAACTCTGTGCCAAGACTGAGGCTCCCAGACAAAGAAGATCTGTCTCTGTCCGTGTGATTCAGCAAGGAAGAGTCTTGAAAAAGTCTCCAGCAGCACAAATAAAAATGAGAGGAGTATTCACAATTTGCACTACTGCGATTGAAATACACAGTGTCCTGCCATTTCTTTATATCCTGACAGAGAAAAGGGTGAGTCATAGCTAGCTAAATGTTGGTTCCTTTAGTCTCTTTATTTTGACCTAATATTTAAGTGACTAGAAACCTAGAAAGAAAACCACAGGTAGAGCTTCATGCTTCACATACTGGTGCTGTCTCCGCAGGTCTCCTGGATGCATCCCACTGAACCAAGAGATGCAGCCTGATGCCCAGACTGTTGCTCTGAAGGACTCATCCTCCATCTCAGCTGAGAACAACAAAGACACTCCTGCACATGAGTAGTAAATTCATGTCCACTCTAACAATAGCCCACTTTTGCTATGGAAGCGGCATATGGACTTTCAACAAAAACACATTATGAAGTGTAAGCTTACATGTTAATTTTCCCCTGGGGAATGATGTTTGGGCAGTTTCTCTAGGGTAGTGGTCTTGAATAGCCAAGACAAACATTAAATAATGGCATGCATTGCAGACAGGTTTACCCACTAGAGACTAAGCTCATCCAATGTCTAAGTACATCCTGGGGAACAATCCCCACTTTCCAGAACTTACAACCCACAGAGGGAGAGAGGACCAGAGAGGACATGCCTAGGATCACTGCACACGGCTGCAAGAGTGCCAGCTGCACGTCCTGCGCCTGATCACCAGTTCTGCTGCTGCTCGCCAGTCCTGCTGCTGCTCGCCAGCCAAGCAGCTCCCATGATTGCCTCGATGGTGCAGTACCATCAGCACCAAACGCCACAGTCTTCAGCCTCACCTGGCATTTCTCTGCTCATATTTACTTAGCATTTTGCTGTGGGCTATTTAATATACTGTTATGTATTCAATTGTTGATACTGTTTTTTTTTGGTGTCCCTTCATTATTCTCCAGAAGAACAGACTGGCAAAAACTGAAGGATAATGGCCTATTCATAGTCCTAGTTCTAATTAGGAAACATATTTATATTCTGTGGAGACATCGGAATCGTATCATAAGGATTGTATCAGCCATCAGAGACTCACTTTAGCCTCACTGAAACACCTAGCTGGTGTAGCGATGTTTAAAGGATTTATGCCACGGCAGCCTGTAATTCTCAGTCTGGCACAAAGATGTGGCACATAATTGATGTGACGTGGGAAGGGAATATCCCTAGCCTCTGATATTAGCTCCTGCATGTGTGCTCATACAGGAAAGAGAAGCACTGGGACTAGAAGAGATCAATGAACAGCACTTAACTAACCTGAATAAGCTGTAGCAGGGGGAAGGCACGGAGTGTAGTCTACTAATTTTAGAAACTAGTAGCCCTAATCAGTTGATGAGTATTTTCATTAGTACAGTATTTAGAAAGCCCCCCAGATCACACTGGGATTTCTGTTCCAGGTATTTCACATGCTCCTAAGGTGAGTTCTGGCACAAAGCCAGCCAGTATCTTTTACCCACTTGTAATTTGGGCTGCAGGTGTTACAACTGACTAATGTTTAGCCTGAAATTTGCAGGTTAGAGAGTTTACCAGCTTTAGAAAAATTTTGGCCTATGCCATAACCTCAAACAGAAAAAAAATATATTTTCCATTTTTAAGTTTTTTTTTTTTTTAATGTGCCTGTGACCTGCAGGAAACCTGTCCACCTTCAGGAAAAGTTTGCAGGCACTATAAGAGTAGGAAAAGCAATTACAGGCTTGTAACAGTAATTCTGAAACTGCCATTCAGATAGGCTCGCATTCTCGGCAACAGACCGGATCAAGAAGGCAGGATTTGGGTCCTTAAGTTCCAAATTTCAACATTTATACTCGTCTACCATTTGCAAATTCCCTTTCTGACCCTGAGAGTAATAAAGTCCCCTAGAGTTTGTTGACATAGTAGAATGTGTTGCTTTGAAGAGCTACCCGAGCTTGCTCCACTTCTGCTTGGGCACAGCACGTCAGCAGGGCAGATACACCAGCTCTGGTGCTGCAGCTCCTTCAGCGCTAGCTTGGGTTCCTCCTCAGCAACACACTGCGCCACACAAACAGACCTCAAGCTTCTGCTGGTGATCTGTAAAAGGTTTTTTGTTGATGAGCAAAGGCATAACAAGTTCTGGTATTGCACAGCTGCTAGGACTGTCCAACACCATACATATTCAGCTTTGTCATCCATGGGTTTCAATCACTTGGTAAGCTCGGTGTGTACCTAACTCCTCACTAAGGCTAATAAAGCCTAATAAAAGGAGTGGTACAGTAGCTAAACTATTAGCTACTGAAGATCCAAGTATACATCCACCTCCTGGATGGGTAAGCTGTTAGTTCATAACCTCCCATAAACACATCTTAAGTCTTAATGAATATGTGGGCATCAGGTTTTCCCCTGGTGCCAGTTTTCTACTTCGTTTTAAATAATTAGATATAGAGTAAATGAGTGTGTCACGTAACACCGGAGTCACACTGGCTCCCTGTGTGTTTGGGGAACAAGCTCTGCACATACTTGTCTTAGATCCCCTTCCTCCCTTTATAATACAGAAGTCCCAATGTTAGAGTTGCTCATTTTGCTAGCCACCAGAATCCCTAAACTGTTAGTAATCAAACAACCATTTCACAATGCTCGAGTCTCCAGTAAAAAAAAACGTTTCTGCAACAGTCGGAAGCAATCAATAAACTAATGAAAGCTGAAGTGGCTGTGAGGCAGCAAGACTTCTATGTACCTAGAGCTGAAGCTGTTCTTTTGGCACACAACTACTCTTTGAACTAACGGGAATGATTTTGTCTTTTTCTGCAGTACTCTGATTCACTACATCAAAAAAAAAAAAAAAACATTGCCTTTGTGAATGACTTCATTACAAGAATATCTTTCAAGAAGAGCAACATAAGAACACAACAACAACTGTATCAGGTCAAACAAAAGATCCAGTTAGACTGAACCCTCTCAAAAAAGGATAAGAAGAGGGCAAGCATATGTGGTGCTTTCCCCAGACTTTCTTTTAGCCTTCAGCTATTTGTGTGGTACATGGACTCCTGGAGAAAGGTGTGGCTTCTGTGTACTTAGTAATGTTCAACAGGAATTTCTGTCATTAATCTGTCCGCCTTTGCCATGTAACATATTTTGTAGGACACATTTAACACCAGCTAAATTATGCATTTTAAACACTTTGATTGGAAACTCTCTGGGCACAGCCCATCCATTTGTTCCTGATTATTCATTGTTTAGCATATTGATCCATGACTAAGGTTACTAGGTACTACAGCAATACAGCACAGCTTGGTAACATATGAGACTAACCTCAACAGACAACACGGAAATGAAACAGATGAGAGAACTCCAGCAAGTTCAATAACTATGAAATCAACCCAGTAATGGCTCAGTAGAGTATTTCCAGTATTCTTACAGTTCAGAGAAGTTAGGGTGGCATCAGAAAGCGGTAGCATTTTTTACAGCAACAACAAAAACAACAATAAAAACCTACCTTAATAGAAGTCACAGCATTTTGAGAATGAGAAGAAAGAGTAAATGAGTTTTATGCCACGATTCAATTTTTTAAGTTAATAGCCTAAAAATTTAATTTCAATCATTCTACAGAGTTTTTCCCCATTTTTTTTCAGAAGGTGAAATGAATACTTCAGAATGTTAAATCTTTTGATCACTGCAGAGGTGGAATAAGCCTCATTTTGTTTCTGTTGAACTACTTTTCACTTACATGAAGGCTATTCTGTAATTGTTAAAAAAAACATACTGTATTTGAAAGATCTACTTTATTAGCAATATCTAGCTCTGTTAAAGTCCATATAATCACAACCCATTACTGTAACTGTTTTGATGCTCTACTGTATCTTTTCAAAGTCCATGCAGCCTTTCTTCAAAGTAATACTCACTTCTGAGTTAATTTTGAACTAATAATAGAAGTATTTCTTCGAACAAAAAGTTATTCTGGAATGACGTGTTGCAGTCTCCAGTTGCTTTCATCTTCCCCTTGAGATGTTCTGATTTACATAATGTTTTAACTATCTTTTTACTAAATATATATATTTATATAGATAAAATTCTTTTCAAAAGGCAACCTTGCATCTTAAAAGCTCTGAATATGCAGCAATATATGAGTCTGGATGAAAAAAGGCGACTGACTGTGAAGATTTAAGAAACAGACTGACATCTGCCACCTCAATATTTCCCCTAGAAATGAAGCAGAATATTATATACTGTGGAATTCATTCCCACTGGCAAAATACAAAACTCATCAGGAATCTGAAACTGAAAAATATCTCAGTGTGTTTTTGTATAGATACACACACAGACCCTTATAAGACAAATTTTCTAACATAGGGTTGTTTGTTGTTCTTTTTTAAGCCTTCACTTTGATTCCACAAGCTAGGTATTCATTATTTTAATTGTCAGGTTTAACACTTCCACAGCAATTGGTTGAGGGCACAGTTTAAAGGTATTTCCCTTCAGCATCCATGCCTCTCCTACAGTCTCTTGTTCTAAGCACAAAGGGAAGACTCACAAGAAGACAGACAATAGAATGTGGGAAACTTGTTGCTGCTGATGACAATTCATTATTTTATAGAACTCAACAACTGATCCAGGGGTATAATTTCTTACTCAGTTTAATGCAGTGCCCAAATGCAAGGTTATAAAGCAAATGCTTACTGGTACTATTTATTTCCGCTGCTAAAACATCATTTAACCAACATTAGGACTCCTTGTGCTAGGTGATACGCAAATTTGTACATGATTTAAAGGTTTTAAGAACTTACTGGAAGAGAATGCAAAGATACAAAATATAACGATCGTTCTTAATAATTTGTATTTCAGGAGCACTTAGAAGTTCCGAACAAAATCAATGAGTCAGTCAGATAAGAACAGCATGAACCTATCACAGGATTGTCTGTGCCATAAAACCTTCTTATACATAATATGCAAAAAAAGAAAAACCACTATCTCCATTCAAAGTAAAAGAGATCGGTTTTTAAGCTAAAAATAGAACTCAGGTTTTCCAAAAGTGAATTCATTGCGTATTGATCCAAAAAGCCATAGAATACAAAATTTTAAAGTTCCTTTAAAGAGAGCAATATTTTTTGATGTTTCATGGGTTTTGCCAGGCCTTAATAGAGGCTCTTTATCCATTTAACATCTGCCCAAATATGAAGCTTTGAGAATTAATTTTGTGCATTTCCTGTTACAGAATACAGATTTATTTTTTTTTTTACATATGTTTGATACATACATACAGACTTTCCACACAGTGATAGGTACAGCTGCAGCCTGTCAGTAACCTATGTCAGTAGTGAACTCCCACTTGTGAACGTCTGGAATTCGCTCTGGAATTCAACTGGTGTTCAGTAGTTAAAAACACACACATCTTCTCAATACCCCTCTGCCCTCCTCATATTTGATAAGTTAATCATAACGATTAACTGAGACAATGCAGAGTAGGGTAGTTAACAGGCAAAGCAAGCAAAAACAATCAAAGAAAGAAACAAACAAAACCCTACACTCATCATTTTGGAAACTATTGACCCTGGAATTTGTCTTTTTTTGACAGCATTATTTTATGTCAGAAATACTTTATTACAACTACATCTGTACCTGAAAATCAACTTTTTCAAAAGCCACTAGAACTTCATGAGCTTTCATTTTAAGTGCAGGTTAGGCCTAAATGTTTACCTACTTCCATAAATCAAATGCAACAGCAACTTATGGATTACATAAGGCAATACTTGCCATAGTTCTTGAGATCAAAGATTCCTTTAATAATGCCACATCTCATTTGTTCTTAACAGCATAAACACTTTTGTAACAGTCTTATTCTACACATCCAGAGTTTGCCAAACCTCATTTACTTTTAATGAGATGGCAGATATTTTACTGTGTTTAACATTTTTATATATTCTGTGATATAAAGGCTAATGACAGATTTGTGTTCCTTCTGTTCAGCTGGGAGAACACAAGCTTTCTTCTAGCATCATATTTGGAAGACTATGACTATTTAGCATTACCTAATCCCCATGGAAATTAGTTCCAGAACAGCATATTATCCTTATTTTACTCTTTTCGAAAACCAGGAAATGATAATTCCTGCAGCAGCTCTTAATGAGCTACTTGCTTCAGTGTAAGGCAGGACAGAGTGGGAAGATGACAGCTTAGCTCTATCACTCCACAAGACAATAAATTTTAACCAGTGGACACCAAGACATAAAAAGGCGAGACCACCAGTTCATAAGCTCTATAATGCTGTCAAACAAAGTCTCTATTCCTTCCTTGCTTCCTCCTTCCCCAAAGAATTTTTGTGTTTCAAAGGGAGGGGGAAATTAATAATTTGTTTTTGTCTCACACTTCACAAATGCAAGACAAAACTTGTCATAAAAGACCTAGCCTTAGACACCATGTGACTGAAAAAAATGGTTATAACAAAAAAAGGTCATGGAAGTTAATACTGAATTACTGCCTCCAGACATCTTATTAAGCTTTGCCCAATTTTAGATCTCTAAAGCATGGGATTCCATTCAAATTCCTTGGAGAACTGGATCTACTGCTTTCATCAGCAGCATCAAAGAGCTACTTCCAGCATCTGCTTGGGCATATATACTGCTAAGCTTCTTGAATGTTTATTTTTCCTTTAATAAGCTTCCATTCCCCACTCAAAAAAAAAAAAAAAAAAAGTTCTGATTTTAGGGCCAGATAAGGATTTTCCCCATAATCATTAATAAATCTTTAGAATCACCCCAAATTATCACAAAATCAATGACTTAAGTGTAGAATCACCCCAAATTATCACAAAATCAATGACTTAAGTGGTGTTTACTAAGTCACTATTTCCTTTTCAACAAGTCCAAGGAAATTATACTGTAATAGAGCATTTGCCACAGTAACATTTTCATCATAACTAACACAGGCTAATATTCAGTGTAAAATTACTACCATGAATTAACTTTATGTCTGTAGAAAATGAGATTGTATGTAATTACTGATTTCCATTCACAATAAACTAAGCAAATTATCTTCACAAACATAAATGCACCATAAATTTGTTTTGAGGCATAATGAAGAAATAAATTTGTGAAAGAAATATGGACTGAATCTGCCAAATTATTGTAAATGATAGCTTCTTTAAAATTAAGGCATGTAATTGCAATTGGAAAATGTTATCCTCTTAATGGTTGTATTATTATTTAGGTAGACCAATAATCCTCTTTGCTGATGCCTCATTTCTAAACTATTGGCAGATTTTACGCATTTTAATATCAAAATGCCATGCAATCTATAAATAAAATGATTTACCATTTGCAGGATTAGGTTTGTCCTGATGAATTTTAGAGGATTTTTAAAATGGAGATTAAAATGTTTAGTAGAAAGTCTCACATTTTTTCGGCTCGTATTATTTAACTGAGTATACTCATTCAATAGACAAGATTGTTTTAACATATGGTACCCTGAGTTTAATGTTAATGAGTGAAAACCACCGTACTGAATATGACATTTTAAATCAAATAAAGCAATCACTTTGATGATGTTTTAACAATTGCACGTTACATCCTGCAATAAAATTGCAAAGTTACCTTCTTTAAAATGCCACAGAAGTTAAAATACTTGTATTGTTGTAAGGCACCAGTGATATCTGACATTCAAAAAGCACTAAATCACGTCTGACACAGCCTCTATCTTTTTAATGACCATGCACTTTAAGACATTATTAAAAATTTCAACTGTTTTTAAGTGGCCAAGCCTGTAAAAATTTTTTGGATTTGAGGAAATTTACTAATGTTACTAACCCTACAGGATTCCTTCAGGTACTGTTGTGAAAAATAAGAATTCTTTCTCTCAAAATAATAATAATAATAAAAAAAAATCTGCTCATAGCCATTAAGTTACATTATATGTTTACATATTAAGAAAAAAAAAATCACCAGCAACAAAAACAAACACAAAAACACTTTCAAATAATCATTTTAAGTAGCTTGCAGCCAAATCAGTAGAAATTACTGCAGACAATTTTATGAGATCACTTTTGCTGCTGCCATAATGCCTAACAGCTTTCCAAAATAGCTAAACAAGTATATCACATGCTAGGAATTCAAAAACGTATCTGTACATTGTCACTGAAAACACAGTACAGTCTTTGTATCACACTGCCAGGCATCAGGAATCACATTCCAAATTTCCTCCTCAGCATGATTTTTTTATTTTTTTTTATTTTTATTTTTTTTAAATGAAGTAAGTATCATCTCTATCTAAATAAATCGTGTCCAGCATATGTGGACCCTCAAGATTGCTCTCATTCTTGTGGCTACCTTGTCCCATCCCATGCAGGGCCTGGGTTAATCCCTTCTTCCTCCTCTTTCCTTTTTTTGCACCCTGCCAGAGCTTCACTTGTGGGAATGAGGTAAATTGCAAAAGAGGGACAGAAAAAATACTCGGAAAGCTTGCCTCTCCCAGACAGATTCAGGTTGGAATTATCTTAAAATAAAACAGATCATATTAAAGAATTCCTGTACTTTATCCAAATATGTGTATCCAAGAAAGATACAGTAATCTTTGTCTGTACTCCCCATACACCTATGCCAGATTAGACCAAAGCAACTGCTTTGTTACAGGATTATAGGAATTTCATTTCTTGCTGGGTATTTTAACACCACGCCTAGCCGACACGAGGCCTTTTTGCTCATTCCCCATGCTGAGAAAACAAAGCCACAGTCAAGCAGGAGCTTGAACGCAGTCGCAGTTCCTGACTTCCATCTTAGGAAGCCTGACCACATGTGGTACAAAATTAAATGGAGCTAAATTGTGGTCTGCAAGAATTAGCTTTTGTTTTACTCTGTATTTGTTAGGAATATAGCTTTGTTAGGGTGAATATGAGGTAGCAGTGTGCCCTTGGAGCCAGCAAGGCCAACCGTGCCCTGGGGTACCTCAGGCACAGCTCTGCCAGCAGGCCGAGGGGAGAGATTGTCCCACCCTGCTCTGTGCTGGGGCGGCCTCACCTCGAGTGCTGTGTGCAGCTTTGGGTGCCATGATATGAAAAGGACATAAAGCTATTAGAGAGTGTCCAAAGGGGGGCAGCAAAGATGGTGAAAGGTCTAAAGGGGAAGATGTATGAGGTGTGGCTGAGGTCCCCTGGTTTGCTCAGCCTAGAGCAGAGAAGGCTGAGGGGAGGCCTCATGGCGGCCTGCAGCTCCCTCACAAGGGGAGCAGAGGGGCAGGCGCTGAGCTTTGCTCTCTGGGGACAGCGACAGGACCCGAGGGAACAGCATGGAGCTGGGACAGGGGAGGGTCAGGCTGGGTGTTAGGAAAAGTTTCTGCACCGAGAGGGTCGTTGGGCACTGTAACAGGCTCCCCAGGACAGTGGGCATGGCACTAGGCCTGCTGGAGTTCAAGATGGTTTTGGACAACACTCTCAGACACATGGTTTGATTTTGGGGTGGTCCTGTGTGGAGCCAGGAGTTGGACTCGATGATCCTTGCATGTCCCCTCCAGCTCAGGATACTCTATGATTCTATGATTCTACTGCCTGTCTGCAGTCCTGTGTGGAGCCAGAAGTTGGACTCAATGATCCTTGTGCGTCCCCTCCAACTAGGGATATTCTATGATTCTAGTGCCTGTCTGCTTATTCACAGAGTTAGTACACCTCTGTTAGCAGCAGCAACTTCCAAGCTGCGTAAAAATCCATTTCTTACACTAATCACGAAACCATGTCTGATGTTATTAAAGTGGTCTAAAAGATCATTTAAAAAAGGCAGTTCTGTTTATTTACGAAGTGTTAGGTATGGGCTCTAAATCAATGTAAAAGTTGTCTTTTCTTGTTTGAAGGAAGGATTAATATAGTTTTCAGTCCTGATTATCTTTCTAAACTTACAGAAGCCCAAGTTTGGGTCTTGCATTAAGACTTTGGGTAGTGACAGTACAGAGCTGAAAACATTGGCCTTGAAATTTTTACCTGAATAAAATTAAATATTCTAGACAAAAACCCTTTCTTCTAAAAAGGTAGATTTTTTTAGATAATAGATTGTATTTTAAAAGTCAGTTGAAATTCATAATTTTATTAAAAATGCTAATTACCCCTGAACTAAATAAAAATTTCATGCTAAATATTGGGAAATTTTAAGTGTTTTCTTTTTTCCCACAGGTGGCTCATGACTGCCGCAAGAATTCATAGGTCCTGTATCCAGCTGTTTTCCTTCCCCCTCTTCCTTGCAGGGTCTTCAGTAGATATCTTCTGTACTACGTATGGACACCCAGCAGGCTGCCCACATCCAACTCTTCAGGCTTGGGCTGCAGCATGGCAGGGTCCAGAGCTGAGCTCCGTTCCTCACACCAACTTGCTGCCTTTATCAATGAGGCTCCATGTGGCAGGAGCTGAGTTAAAGTTCCTGCCAACTACTACATAAAGCAGTGGTGAAACAGCATATACTGAGATTCCAGCATAGCAAATTATTCTGTAATGAGAAAGTGATTCTCAGTCATCCAGATAATCCAGAGAGATCTTGTTCTTTGCTGACTTCCCTAGGCATAAGAAGAGAGTTTGAATCCTAATATGAAATCATTAAGCCAGTTTGGTTTTGATTTCTGTGAGATAGTGCTGGGAGAACTAAACAAGGAACTAGAGGTGATCAGTAGTTAATATAAGTAATAGCAAATAGTAACTGCAAATAACCTACAAAGGATGGGAAAAGGACAAGCCTGTACCCCTGAGCAGAATCCACACATTTCAAGTTAATTTCATTGTTCATTAAAAGCAGACAGAAAGCTCACTAAACCTGGGGAAAAGGGCAATTTAACCTGAAAGTCCCTGTTGTCTTCATTCCGTATTAACCAGGTGGTTTGACATTATACACAGATCACTAGGTGCTTGCTAACATTCCCAGTTTGGCATCTCCCATCATATCCACTCAAATCATGCTTAGCATGTTCCTGCTGATTTAGGAGAGATCTGCGATGTGGGAAATAGCCTTATTCTACCAAAGGAATGAAGTCAAAGCTCTTTAAAACTAGGCATTCTGCTTTGCTTTGTTTTGGGGAATGAACCACTCCAATGGCAACTTCTAACTTCTTTATGCATAAGTCCCTATGTTTTAAACACTGAAATCAATCTGCGATTCAGTATCAGAATCACTGAGTAGTGTGGGCTGAAGATCAAAAGGTTAAAGACAGACTAATGCCTGAAGTGTCATTAGAGAGGAAAAGGCACTTACTATTCAATTCCTCACTGCCATGTGCTCTACTGAACATCCAAGTGAAAGGGATTTAGCCCCTATAAAGGCAGTTAAAAGGTCATTGTGCATAGAAAAGAAAACTTTTCATTTAGCAAATGTTTTAAGAGGATTGTGCAGTGTAATTAATATATTTGTGGGCTTTGGATTCTGGAATGAAGGGAAATACTTTAAAATACAGTTATTGTTCATAAATGTGGATGTCTCCCCAGGCAGTTTATCGCTAGGCCAGATGTTTTCTACTCCATATGCAGGAAACACAGTCGGTGCCTTTGAAACCTTGTAGATAATATTAGCTCTAGAAGACTCCTTTGCAAACAACCATAATACAGTAGCCCTGAATTTATGTTTTAAGGCAGGGTCTGCATAGAACCATAAATATTTCCATAACATAGAAGGGGAGTAAAGATAAATGCTTATGTTCATTGAGGTATCTGTGATGATAGCTTGGACAGGTTTATGAGTCAATGCCTCTTTTACTTCCTTTTTCTCCATATATAAAATGTGAAAAATATATTTTGCCTGATATGTGAGATTGTTGCAGGCACTAATTAATTCATTATACATTAATTCGTTATGCTCCCACAGAACTGTATTCTAAGTATCAGAAGATCCCAGCACTGCTGCTTTGCAGCTATTGTTCACTGCGGTATGGAGGATGGAGGGAGGGAATATGCTGCTGGTTGAAACAGAGCAGCTCGACCCAGGTAATTCTCATGCTGTCGGGCTTATTTCTTATTTCAGGCTACTAAAAAACAGGACAGCAAGTGAGGACATAATGGGAAAATTGTTACTCAAATTTAAATGCTTTCTTAGAAGCTAGAGTTCTGTAGGAAGTAATTCTGGAGAAAGGGCTAGAAGTAAATATATATATATATATATATATATATATAGTACAAGAAACAGTTCCTAGACAAACAAATGCATCTCCGTGAAACAATGAATACTATGACATGAGCTGAAGATCACCACTGTAGTAACATATGCCTGGCATTCAGGCACTTTTTTTTTTTTTTTTTTCCCCAGAGAATCACAGAATACACAAGAAGAAGAGTCAAGAATTTCTTGAGCTGTCAATTTAAAGAAAAAAAATAATTTGAAGATATAAGCAATGTCAGAAAAAGCCACCATATCAGCAGCATCTGCTAACATGGGGTACTTAAATATATTTCTCTGTTTATGATCACTGTAGTTTAGAAAGATAGTCATAGACTGAAAGCGAGGAACTGTAGTTGAAAAATGCTTGATACCAGGAAGAACACTTCCAGTGCAATGCCACATAATGTAATCTGAGGACTGCATAACAAATGTTTATAAAAGAGTCATTCTTACTTGTATTAACAGCATTTTCTTCATACAAAAGTCAGTGCAAATAAAGGTGGTATAAGAGAAGAGGCATCTCTCTGCATTGTTGAAAAATTTGCACAGGGAAATTTGCCTTATTGAATGGAAAAAAAAAAGACTTTTATCTATAATAGCTTATAATTACAGTCCATTTTTTTATCTGCATGTCCTTCCCTACTCCATATAATAATAATAAAAAAAAACTTGGATGGAAAGGGAGAGATGTCAGAAAAATTATCGTAGAGTATTATCTTATCTCCTGCTCATGATGCAGACTCTGATCACCTATTTATCTCCTCAATATCTGAGGTTTGCTATCCCAATCAAATAAGTCCTTAGTACCTAAAAGGCAGAATTAAAAACTTCCAACTTTACCAAAGGAATTGATACTATCAAGTAACAGGCAGGGGTATTAATACAGAAAGGGTTTTGCAGACTACCACTTCCACTTCAAATTATGGTCCAAATCTGGCAAAAAGCAAGACTCATGTCCAAAGGCATTCTGGCTTCAGTGGGAATCCTGCAAAGTTGCTTATGTGCATCTTAATTCGCAGGCTTATGAAAGATATCTTGAATTACACAGCTGTAACCGAAAGAACTTGCATTCAGGCTATAATACAGTCGAAGCATAGTCAAGGAACAAGGCATGGCTTTGAGTCATACTTCTGGATCATTTGGTGTTGGATTCTATTTATTGTATAAATGAGGGTTCCAGTAATAGAACTGGAGAATAATGTTAAAAAAAATAATAATTAAAAAAAAAAAAAGTGCCAAACTCTCAGCTGGTATATAACATTAGAGTATAAACTTTACCAGTTCTCACTCAAGCAAGCATCTGGACCAAATGCATGCATTCTCTCCAGTGTCTTAAATTTCTACTTGCCATGCAGGAAGGAGAAATATTTCCGATGGGAATTTTAAAATTCCCAATTTAAAAGGAATACTAGAAGACACAGAACTGATTTTAATGTAGAAGATATGTTATGGAGGTTTGACTACGATAACAAAAGTATTTCAAAATTTAAAAATGATGCTCGATCATTACTACATTGAATGAAAGCTGAGAAAAAGAGAACAACTCATCCACTTAATGTCTACATGGAGTTATTTCCCTCCAGCTCCATACATACCCTAGTGTCACAAAACAAAATAAGCTTTAAGAACACGACAGTTTATACACACAAAAAATCCCTTTGTGGTAAGTGCCAACAAAGAACACATTGTACATTAATTGCTGGTCTCTCAATCCAGACCATCTGTCTCTGCGATGTAATGAAGGCTGGCAGCATTGCTGCTATTTGCTCAATAACTAAAATTGGGTCTGAACTAAACCCTCCTCCCTGTCTTGTTACACTATCAGCTTGACTTTTGTGAACTGAGATACAAATACAGTGCACAGCCACCTTTTAGCAGCAATGGCTGAGCCTGCTGTAACGTGCCTGAAGTTGAGAACAAAGAATATTAGCAGGGATAATGAGAAAGTGAAAGCACCAACCACACCTGAAAGCTGAGTATATAACTGCCATGCTTTCACATGGTGAGAACGTTCAGTACATACAGTGATAGCTGCCTCTGAGTATTGCTGAACCACTGCGGGGGTTCATACTCACTGTAGTGTTATGTCTTGGAAATATATTTCTACTTGTGTAGATGGCACCTGTAACAACTCTTATTTGACCCATGTTTGTAAGCAGCTGTGAAAGTCTAAGTAGTCTTAGCTTAAATGCAAAAATAATGAAATACTGTAGAAGCCTGGGTAGCAGCATCTGATATTACAATAACCGTTAAGTTGTACGATCTGCTCTGCAGAACAGAAATGTAAGCCAGGGAGAGATTACATTTTCATTTAAATGTTGATATGCAGAAGCAAAACACTGAAGGCAGACCTGCGGAATCTACATGCCATTGTCCACAGAAGTGACCTGCTATATTCAAGGATCTCGGAAACAATTTTTCTTTCCTGGAATTTTCACAAAGACAGTGAAAACGTGGTGCTGAGCACGCTACACGTTCTTCCTGCTTTGTGGTGCCCAGCCAGCCCTGGAGGTGTGTTGTGTAAGCAGTGATCTTCATGCTTACTCTACATGAGCATGTTATATCCCAGCTAATGCTCAGCTGGTCAGCTGCTCAAGGGGAAGATGCGAGTTATCCTAGAGTTTGTACCTTCCCTCCAGAGAAAACGTACATTGCTTAAAAGGCAACAAGATATAGGGAGACTCTGAGCAGCCTAATATTGAATATAGATCTGACTACAATTCTGTGGCAGCAGTCCTGTTTCTACTTTCACTAACACTGGCAGTTTTAGGATGTGGGTGACAAAAAAAAAAAAAAAAAAAAAAAAAAAGACATTATCATATGCGTGTAATTCACACAGCTCTCTGAAAGAAGGTGGCCATGTTGCTGCAAAACTTCTCTTTGGAAAGCTGGATTCATCAGTTCCTAGCCTGCTGAGCAAGATTGATGATTTTTCATTATTTTCTGGCTTCAAGATCAACTGGGAGAAGTTAAAGGTTCTACTGTTTTCCAGATTTTGCCCCAGGAAATTTGTCCTCATCTTGGAGTTTTTTGTTTGTTTGTTTGTTTGTTTTTGTATTGCCAGAACACTGTGACGCATTCAGGTATTTGGTATTCTCAATATCTCATTGACATGGGGAGCAAACATTTTTCACCATTAATTAAAATCCTGCAAAGAGATTTTGACAGATGGAAGTGATTGAACCTATTGCTATGGGGAAAGGTCAATTCCATTACAATGATTTTCACTCCAAAAAATTAATTATTGGCTGTTGAAGATACCATTGGAGAGTCTGAAGAGGATTTTTTTCCCCAAAGTTACAACAACTGTTCAAAGAGTTTCTATCGGATGGAAAAAAGCATTACTGTATCCAGACCAAAAAGGAGATAAACAATTATGCTTAATCTTTAATCTAGATGCCTAGAAAATTATGAAAACTTTTTTCATTGATTCAAACTATTACAGTATAACATCACATATTCATCAAATCATCCAGCACTCACTTCTAGCAGCAGTACAGGTTTTGTAAAAATTGAGATGTTTGCCCATTATAGAAACTGGTTCTTGTTTAAGAAGATTCAGTGCTTAAGCTAGAATTAGTCTGGGTTTTTGTTTTTCAGCCACAACAAAAACTGTATTTTCTTTGGAAATTTTGAAATTTTCCATGAGGATATTTTGATTTATTCCCAAAACAATGTGCATGCACACACATGAGAAAAAATAATATATTCATACCATATTTATAAACAAAAGACTTAAAGATGGGAATTAAACATGAGAAATGAGCATCTAGTCCTGGGCTCCCCAATACGAGAAATATATGGAGCTACTGGACAGAGTTCAGTGAAGGGCCACTATGGTCATTAAGGGACTGGAACATGTCTGTCATGAGGGAAGGCTTTCTAATACACACCCAGTGTGCTTTATTTACCTGCCAAGCATGTCACAGTCTGGTGGTAATGGGAACTCAGGAGAAAATGGGTGCTGGACTTTGAACATCTAAACTTTTTCCAGGTGGACAATTCAGGTGCTGAGGATTAGGACCTTGTGCTGCCATATATCCCCCTGTAAGTGGGCAGATTCCCACCACTGTCACTGTGACAGTATGAATACTGTCCTGCCCCTTACAAAGAACTCTGAGCTTGAAAGCTCTGGTCTGAATCATCAATCTTATTCCAATGCGAAAGCAGAATTTACTCCTCCCCACATTTCTCTTGACTTCTGGTGTAATGGTCTAGAAAATGCCTACATGAGAGCACTCATCCACTTTTTGCAAGAGCAACAGCAGCAGTGGGTCAAAAGTTCCCAGAGAAATTGACAAAAATGTAATTCGTCAATGGACAAAACAAATCAATTTTTCTAGGCTGCCTGTTCTTCCGTGGAGTGATTTAAATGAAATCCCACAATAGCCAACATTTTAAGATGTCTGCATGAGCAAAAAGATGTGGCCTCCTTCTCCCAGCCCTGGGACTGTAACAGCTGATAATGGAGTAATACTGACTCTAGATATATTTGAGCACTGTCTGAAACCTGATTGTGCATGACTTTCAGAGAGCATAAGCCATGAAAAGTATGTTCGATGCAGCCCAAAACTCCCAATCTTTTTCATTTTTATAGTTTCATAGTCTTGCAAGCTTGAAAACTCCTGAGAAAGCATGTGGTTTAAAAAAAAAAAAAAAAAAAAAGTGAGTAACATATTCTTGCAATTGGTGCCAGCCCAGTGGGACTGAAAATCTGTTGTGCAAAGATATAGGGAAATGAACAATAGAACAAGAATACTCTTCTTTCAGAAAGTTAGCAGCTCAACATCTCTGCATGAGACAATGAAAAAATGAGAAGAAAAATATGAAGCTACATAATGAGCTAAGCAAAATATTCAGCTTGACCCAAAGACCAGAGGCTCATTTACTTGATGACACTTTAAAACTTCCACTGACACTGAAGAAAATAAACAACATGGATGTGAATTTGCACCCAAAGCTGTTTTCAACCATTCTGACAGAATAGAATGGCATATTTCATCATTTCTTAATCTTCTAAAAATCTGGTCTATTGCCAGAAGGATAATCCTGGTTTCCAGGACTATGATTCACACAGCTAACTGACAACTAGTCCTAAAACACAAGGTTTTTGGTTTCGTACATGATATCTAAAACCATGGACTGGGAGGTCATGTGAGTGTGAGAATGTAGTCTAAAGGAAGGCTGGAGAAAAGACAACTGCCCTTTGGGTGACACCTTGCAGCTAGGTCATGTAATCGAGAGGCCATGCTTTATGGCAACAGCTAGAGAGAAAGCACCTGATCCCTCATAAAACAAGAGTCTCACAGACATGATTCTTTACTGGGGAGAAAATTACCCGGTAAAAACAGAGCACATCACAATTTTTGGAACAACTCTAAGGTTCAAGTGAATTTATACAGGATTTTTATTTTGGGTTTTATTTATGGCATTTTTGATCAAGCCTGCGGGTGTAAATTCTAATAACAGTATCAAATTGCTGTATGTAATCACAAAGTGTATTTAGTGTTTTCAAATGTTTTCCAAACTTTATAAAGGAATAAAGTCCATGGCACTTCAAAAGAAAACAACAACAACAACAACAACAAAAAAAGCCACTAGAGACAAAAAAGAGCCTAAATTATCTCATTCCCTGTAATGGGACAGAAGTCATATCATCTTAGTTGTCTGAATGCTGTTGAAATAAAACAAACTGACCTTCTTTCCTGAACAATCCATTCAACATACTACTTTTGTATGAATTCTAGAAAGGCATGCATGAATTCTGTAGAAAGGCAGAATAATAGTCAAACATACTTTTGCAAATGCAAAGATTTAAATAATTTTCCTATTATCTCCATCACAACCAAATTATTTAAGAGCAGTATCTCTTAAGGTTGATAGAAATGCATATTTTGATATATTTTAAGCCCTCTGTAGCAAGGTCATTTCCAAATGGAATGAAATACAGACATTACAGTTTACTGGTAGTTCGTGCACAATCTTTAAACAAGGCAGAAATGTGGCTAGTCTTTACTTGAAAAACAGTAGAAGCAATAAAGGCAAAGAAACATTTCATTCTGCCTTTTACTCCCTGCTAAATGGGTTTTAGGAACCTCAGCGTAGTCCCCTGAAAATTCTCTCTGCAGCCTCTTCTTTTATGATTCCCTGCTAAGCAAAAAGTGTGTGGTAGCTAATCTATTTTACTAATATGCAGAACCACCCCCAAAAAAAGTCACTAACTCACAGAGAGGAAGGCATTCTCACTTTTCTTAAAAAAAGACTCAATGGATATATTCCCATTGCATGCCAGATTGTTCATTCAGGCAATGCCTTCAGAGCAATGTCTCATGTTCAGTGGAGCAGTGAAGTCTGTGCTATGGGGTAACAATTAACAATTACAATATGGCTCACAGTAAAAACTTAGTGAAGCTGATGCAAGGAGAAGGGAATAAAATTTCTTCACTTTCCAGCAGATTCATTTTCAGATGTAGCCTACATTACATACACAATTTTTGTTCAGTGAGTCTTCCACCATCCTCCAACAGTGTGCTGACAGCATTTTTATCTAAAGTCCCAAATCTCAAGCAGCCATACCTTGGGAAGCTGAAAAACACAGCTCAAGATTTTTCCACACCAATGTAGCCAAAGCTGGTAAAAAAACTGTTCCACAGTATTAGGTACACTTAAAGCTTGGTGAATAGAAACAGCGAAGTGAAAGCATTTCAATGACTATGCATAGATGATTCCAACCTAGCTGGGGTCCTTAATCATATTTACGTAGCATCTGGTATATTCATGAAAACATTTGTGTATTATGAAATTTTAGCATTATCATCAATCTTAAATCATTAACAGCAATGAGTACTTGAAATAAATAAATATTGTTTTCAAAGGTATGGGAACTAATGAAAATATGACAAAAGTTCCACACAAACTCTAGTCTGCAAACAAATCTTAGACTAAGTGTTTCCACAAGTACACAAAGACGTGAATAAACATTCTCTCTCACACAAATCAGGATCACTCCATCACGTTTTTTCGTGAAAAAATAGCCTTTTAAAAACCTAGGTTTACATGAGTTCTTTTGTTATAAATTTTTCTGCTTTGCAGTGAAGACCAGTGTATTCATACTGGGTTATTTACATGATCATCATTATTGGCATCCATGAGAACTTATAAAAACTGACTAGGAGTTCACCCTAATGCCCTCTAGCCGTAAGGTGCTTCTGAGAGATAAATTTAGTTCAGTGCTAGCTCCAACTTTCCTTCTAACCAGAAGGATGTAAGCCTATTCCACACAAAACCAACCAACCAACCACCCACATACACACACACAAAAAAAAAAGACCTACAACACTGAAAGACATTAGCACATGACCATGACAGTAAACGCGGCTTCATGTGTGCCATACTGCCCTACTAATCTGACTTTGGGGGCAGAACTGTCCCGTGTCCTGCCCAGAGAGGCAACACCACCATTCGTAGTGGCCTGGGCAGATAGCGCCATGCCAACAGCCCACGTACTCCCTCAGGTGAACCTTGAGTTACCTGTGTATTGCAGCTGCTCTGTGTGCACAGTTTGCTGTGTTTCCCGCAAGTTGCCCATCCACGTTGTCAAATAATCATTGTTAACAACCTTTTAAGAAAGTTGCACAGAGGTGTGATGGATGAGCTAGCATTTTTGTAGTGTCTGTTAATGAACAAATACTGAACCTATGCGCTGGCATTTTCAAGATGTGCTGTTTCCAGATTGGCTGAAACCAACACAAGCCTTTTGTTGCAGTCAATCTGAATGCAGCTGTTTAACAATGCTACAGTGAACAATTGACACACTAGTGCACTAAAAGAATGATTACACACAGCATGCATCAATCACTTGGCAGAACAGGAATATAGACTCATTGTAATAGAACAATATCACATGATAAATACCTTTCCCCTTGAAATCCTTGTGCCTCAGCATTTAGAGGTGATATATGGTCAGTCTTCACCTTGACATTTTTTCCCTAGCAGCAGACTATTGTCCTATGACATTTTTTGAAGACGGACCATACAAATTTTTTTTCTGAAAGAATCTGTATGAATTTATATACCCGTAAAAGGAAAGAAACAACTACCACTTAAACTAGAAAAGTGAGACTAGGAATAGCTTTATCTTCTCTGTATTTTAATAAAAGTATGGGTTTGGCTCCCTCTTCTCATGTAACATTTACCATTAGTTCCTCAGACTACTTTTATCACTTTACTCGTAGGTCATAGAAAACCGTACTGTGCAGAACTCTGAAGCTGGTTGATTCTTGGGTGAAAAACAGCTGGTCATTCTCTTACATCTTCTTTGGGCTGTTTGTTACAACAGAGCTGGTTATGAGAGAAGGAAAAAGTTAACTCATTAACCTGACCTCAGCAGAAGAAGACAAGAGTCTCTGAGAATCTCAGGATTTATGCCCCTTGAAGCATCCCTTCCAAAATTATGACTCCAAATGGTGCCTACCACATTTTGGTATACAGTACACAGAATGTCAACAAAAACTATGATATTGTGACATAAAGCTAAGGTTGCGAATTTTGTTTTTTTATGACACACAGAAAAATAAGGTAAAGGAGCGCCATCACAGAACACTGTCGTATGCTTACGGGTTGGAGACACATTACTGCAGTGATTTGACATAATATTTTCAAGCAGTTTTGTACAAGCAGTAAAGTGGAAACTAATGAGGTCCTCTCAAAAGTATATTAATGAAACTTTTGTTTGGCTTCTCCACTTCATGAAGTTTTTATGACTTGCTTCCCAGAGAAACTAGAAAGAGAAATTTGAAAAGAAATGGCATTAATACTATTTTCCATTTCTCGCCAACTGTAAAGCTATGCTGACTGACTGCTCAAGGTTCAAAAGCTTATGAATTGGTAGGGAGGCAAACAATAAACACCTTTTAGCAGCCTTGAAAAGAAAGTAGCATAGCTTAAAACTTCTCTTGCTGTATTATCAGCCCACAGAGTTGGCACTTTGTATGGCAATACAAATTCCACATTTGAGCTGGAGTTGAAGTGATCAAGTATGTGTGGAAAATGGAGGTTATGATGAGGAACTGTATTTTGTGGCATGGACTTCATCACTAAAGGAAAATAATCCTGAAAGGTGTAGTATATGCTAATGTATTTTTTAAATTCAGAAAGCCTTAAAATAGGGAGAATGCACTGAAGCATTTTAAAGACGTTCAGAACAAACTATTACATGCTGAAGTTCATTATCACTGGCAATACAATTGGATTTCACAAAAACAGTTTGTAAATAATTGCATATGAACTGCACATGGTTGCTCACAGTTTACACATGATTATAGTTTGATTGCAGAGACAACCATACAAACAATGAGCTCAATTTACCCAGTAGTTGTAAATGTTTTGTAAATGGATTATGTGTACTTACATCCATTTGGTTAAATGTACTCAGTAAATATTTTTCAGTTGTGAATCCATGCAGGATACCCGGTGAGGGTTTCCTACAGTTCAACACTCTGAGCTGAGCAGAGACCCTTCTGCTGTCTTTAGGCTCACTTGCTTTTACGTTCTGCTCTTTCCTCTCATCTCTGTCTTTATTTTGTTGGGTCTGATCAAAAATCCGTTACAGTCAATGGAGAGAGATATCAACGCTCTCTGTATCAGGCTATTATATTATAAACTGGTAACAGCCAATTATATATAATTCACATCTATTTACAATGACAGCTATCCGAACTTTACTGTGTCCTACTGCAGTGGTACAAAGAGAAGAGAGGAAAGGCTGCCTGTATAAGACATCGAATACCAATGCTGGGAGAACTGCCAGGGGTTTGAACAGCATTAGGTTCAGGTAACCAGTCAGTCTGATAGTTCTTGGGAAGATTTGTTCAGAATGTATCAGGCTTTTCATACCTCTTAAGCCTGTCTCGTTAGGCTGGAAACCTCTCAATTATAGCCTCTTTTCGGACTACTGAAGCCGCCATTCCTAGACTGAGCCGACGCAATCACAGAGGGAAGCTTTCCAGAACAGTTGGTATTTTTGCAAAACAAGAACAAATTTCGAAAGATAAGCAAAGCCACATCAAGCAAGGATAACTTGGTAACGACCAGTTACTGACTTACACACAGACAGCGTAATTCTATGCTCTTACTCTTGTAACACCCATCTCCCTAAAAAAGGGGGGCATTGGGTGGGTGCGGGGGCAGAGGAGAGAGATGTCTTCCTTAACGGATTTTTCTTTTCTTACCTTGCATTTCAAATCGTCATTGGGAACAAACATTTCTAAAGTGCTGAGAGAACAGCGGTCTTAAAAGAATGTTTGTTAGTGATATACTTAAATGAAGGAGAAATATTCTTTTGTTTCCCCCACCACACTTCCTTTATTCACATAATTAGCAAAATGAATCTCTGTATTAGTTGCATCATGTCACAGAACAAAAGACACAGCTGACTCCAGAGTTCGTTGTGTAGCCTCAAAGATTCTTTGTGATGCTTAATAACATACTTCTGTTGAGATGGTGCCATTAGATCATTTTAAATTGACAATCTACCCCACTCTTGTTTACAGTACATTCAAAAGCTGTAAAAGCTTTTTGAAAACAAGAAAGTCAGTGACTTACTGCTATGCTTAATATCTTTAATGATAATAAAGGCCATTTCAAAACTACAGCAGGCAAAACAAATTCCTCTGAACTTAATGAAGTTATGCCCGTTTATACCAGCTTAGAATTTCATTCAGAATTGTGTTTTTGAGGCACTACCTCACAATATGCTTAGCAGCTGCCTTCCAGTGATGCAAAGACTGTGGCCATTATTATATTTGAAAAGTTTTGGTTTTGTTGTGTGTTTTTTTTTTTTTTTTTAACAGAGAGAATTACTAATTAGAAAAAATGCCCTCAGTTTCGGGGGCACTAGAAAATACTCTTGTTAAAAATGAAAAACAACTTCACTATTAATTATGTGCACTGAGACCTATGCAGTAACCAAAAAAAAAAAAAAAGAAAAAAGAAAAAAAAGTAACTATAACATATAAGATCAAAATAACTAGTAGCATTATTAAAGATCATTCGTACAATAATTTTCAGATACTGTGAAATTCACGCCTTTTAACTGGTACAGTCATTACTTGTGCGTTTTATACAAAAAATAAATCTTATTATTGAAACAGGACAATCTTGTTTTCTTTTACTTTTGCCATGTGAAACTTAATTCAAATTAATTGAAGAAGGAGATTTATGTTCAAAGACCTGAATGAATAGGAAATAATGAAAATAACAAAGTATACACAGATTTCTTTTAAAACAGTTACAGATTCTGGGTACCACAGACTTTGATGCCCAACTTAAAAGGATCTGACTGATTCATCTTCTGAACTAGATACCTTTTTAAGGCTCTCCACACTGGGTACCCACCACCTTGAATCAGAAAAGGACCTGAATGCTTTTCTTAGCTGATAATTTGAGGCATAGATATTCCTCTTGGCCAAAAAACATATTAAGAGTATGTATACTTTATGCTTCTTCTTCTTCAAAATCCCTTAAAGGGAAAATTCAGCTGCCAACATTGAAGGAAGACTTTATGACCTGGGTCTATGCCTGCATTTCCCACACACCACGTATGATCACTGAAATCAGCTAGTCTCTTTATAGGTTTTGTACAAGACAGCCTAATCCACCAACAAAACGCTTGTTTATTTCATGGATTTCTTTTGTCTCTTTTTTTAAACAGAAAATGAATTATTTATTACACAAAAGAGAAGAAAACCAGAGAAAGTGTGCTAAGAAAGCTGGTTCACCAGGTAACAGAATGTAGAGAAGGGAATAGACAATAAGGCAGACAATGGAATATCTGACAGAGGTGAAACACTGAAGCAGCTACTGGAGGACTGAAACTGAAGATCTCCCTACAGTACCATCTGAACAACATGAAAAGGAAAAAAAAAAAAAACCAAAAAAAAAACGGTAAGCCGAGGCAACAGAACCAGTCATTTCAAGCATTTTTTCCCCATCACCCAGCACACTCAAGCCAGTCCAACATACAAAACCAAACAAACCCATATGACTTGCAAATGAGATTCTTAATGAGCCTGTATAGTTTAATAATCACATCTAGACTTGTTTGCTTATGAATGCAATAGCTATCACATATTACAAGAATTACATACACACAGCTACAGGACTAATATTTTCAAAGGTGTTTGCACTTAGATACCACATCAGCCAAGCAGAGATTTGTCCTGCCTCTAGCTGATCCACAGAAGACAGCTCCTGCTACAGTATGCTGGTGCCTCTGGTGTCTGGTTCAATCTCCCAGGCTCATTCCTTCAGTTCTTCCATAGTGCGCAAATCCCTCAGCACGTCTCCCTTCAACTCCCTAACAACATCAACTTGTCAAAATTAGGGGATGTTTTAAACCAACCAGTTTCCCTTGCAAAAAGGTGTTGCAGAGGTCCAAAGCAGGTGGACAGCAACACCTTCGTGCTGTGCAGGTAGGAAACGTAGCTCTGAATAGAGGTTATAGTCATTTGGGAATGGTGTGAGTCAAAGAAATTAACACATTTTGCCCAAGAAGCATTCCGGATACATGGCTTCATAACACACCAATTCATTACTTGAGGAGATAGTGCTCTTCCTCTCATCAAATATTAACGATCATTTCAGGAAGTTTAAAAAATTGTCTCACGGCAACTTCTTGCAGCCATTAATTAAAATAATGAGCACTATAATATTAAAAGTGTAATTCTCTTACATGTCCTCAAGTGTTTGCCTAGGAGTCTCTTTCATTGGAGGAAAAAAAAAAAAAAAAAAAAAAGAGTCTGAAAACACAGCAAATTAAAAAGTTGATAATTATATTACTCCTAGCCAAGGCTACAATTCTCAGCTGGCAAATATGCAGATTGGTTTGTTATCTTCTTGTGTCAAGATGCCACAGAACTATTGTCTTTCTCCCCCCAAAACATACACTAGGTTTTCCATCTCTTTGCTTATCGAGCAAAATGACAGACACTGTCCACCTTTGGCGATTTAGAAGTGCTGTATTTAAAGGGAGACTTTCAGTACTTAAGGATGGCGCTGAGCAGAATGCAAGGGAAACTGAGAAAGGTTCTGTGTGCCCCTACATTTAGATACCTCAAAAAATTTGTCTCTGTTGCCCTATTTATCCCTCTTGCTTTTGGCTCCCACAATCATTCAGACGACAGAGGAAAACTGAACACGACTGTCATAAAGGCATACAAGACTCTCCACACAGTAATTCAATTTCAAGTCAGTAAGTACAAGAACTTCAAGAATCATTTAATCACGGATGAAAAGCCAGCAATATATGTCTGCTTATGAAGTTTTTTTTTTCCCTTTTTTTTTTTTTTAAATAAATACACCAAAATGTGTTTTTTCAGTCATCTGTAGAATTTTGACTTCACTACATCTTTTTAGCTGGCTTGAAACAGCACTTGAGAATGAATATAGGAGCCCTGGATTCATTTTCTTCCTCTTTCAAGGGATATCTTTCATCAAGATACTTGTGCAGAGATCCCAGAAGTCTGATTTGAGAAACTCTATTTAGCACAATTAGTGCTCAGTGCAAACCTCTCCTATTCTGTTAGGGCTTTTAAAAATCGAGCCTGTGGTACTATCTGGGAGAGCTGTTCCTTTCTCACTGGCTACTTAGATACAGCTCTGAGGAAAGGATATCCATGCAGGTGCAGCACAGTGCTGCCTTTTGTGGCAATGGGAACCACCCTTGTGAGAGCCTAGCCTTTCTTGAGATGTATCAGCCTCGGGATGTACTTGATTCTCCCACACTAGGAGGATGCTGTCCAGGCACCAGTCCAGGATAGTGCTACCTCAGCTCAGTCTCTGATCGGTGCAATCCTGCCTGTGTGAAAGCATTTCTCTTAAAGCCTTCACTGTGCTGAAGAGCCAGCTCTAAGATGACTAAATCCTTTTCACGTAAGTGGTGCTATACTTCAAGCTGCAAGTGTAGGTGACAATTGCAGATGTATTCCTGCTGCCCACTGCTGATTTGGTTACAGAGAGGGAGAAGCAATACGTTTCATCTTAATTCTTCATTTTCCAAAGTTTGTTCTGAAAGTGCTGTGCTACAATAAAGCTGCTTAAAATTGTACTCTGCATTAAAGCTTCGTCATTGAGGTCAGTCTGGGTAATTACAGCACAAAGAGCTGCTCAGTACAACTCCAAACTCTCTAAAGTATTACTTCATTTAAATTACATTTTAATTGTTTTGTCTTAATTTTTTTTTGACTTAACAATAATAATATGTAATATTTTTGGATAAAAGAAGAAAATAAAGCCAAGTAGCTGTCTGCATTAACATCACCTAGAGTGTCTGTAATTATCTATTATTCCAGTAAGATAATTAGAGAGCAGAGAAATTCTTTGTTGCTTTTCCTTTTTTTTTTTTTTTTTTTTAGCCTGATATGAAAATGACTGAATTATCATGATAAAGCATCACCTTCTACTGAACCAAAGATGATCTTTTCAGGAGGGCAATGACAGACAGAGTTCCCAAGCCTCAGCTGAAAGAAAACTTTCAAGAGTAAGTTAAGGGAAAAGCCAAGTCACAACATAATGATACAAGGGTATTTTAGGTAGAGTTGATAGTGGTTATTAAAAAAAAATAGCGAAGGTGGTTCAGCCCATGGCTACATTGAACATGCTAGCTGTGAAAGAAGCTTAAACTCAAGAGACAAATTAAGATATGATGAAAGGTTCTGTGCTATCAGATAAGAAAACAGTTTTATTTTCACTCTAGTTGTAACAGTGAAAAGCCATCAAATGGATAAAGAGAAGTAATCATTCTTATGCAAACACAAGCAAAACCATCTGACTGACACTTTGTATATTGACAAATAAACTCATCTGACCAAAAAATCTCCATCAAATAAAAAGATCCAAGTGATATGCTATTGGTTTCTTGGCTAAAATATGAGTGTATTCAGCTTCAGAATTCAAGTGGTTGAAAAGGTTTCAGGAGCTTGGCATTCTTCTGTTTTTTTTTTTTTTTTTTTGTTTTATTTTGTTTGTTTGTTTGTTTTACATTTATCCTGTAAATAGGTTATTACTAAATCTTCTCTATATATCAATGCAATGCAATTGTGGAAGAAATTGTTGAAATTTTGCCAAATAAATTAGTTTATTCCAGACTTCACTTGGGAACATCTCTATCTCTACATAGGCTGATGTTGGAGCAGAAACTGGATGTAATGTGGCAGTTCAGTAACAGTGCTCATACAACAAAAGCAAAACTGAAAAGGGACTAAAAATGAAAAATAATCTACAAACCCTGCATCTAATGATAGGTCAAAAATGGAACTCCAGCTGTACAGAGGGAAGCTTACGAATAATGATACAGCCAGCTGAGAAGCACAGAGCACTCCCTGAAAAACTAATGACCTGCAACAAGCATAGAAAATTATTTGAGTGTTTTGTCTCAGAAAGCAAATGGATGGAATTACTCACAAGTCTGAAACTAATACTTAGTCTTCGAAATATTAGGTTATGTTATCAAAACCGAGACCCTCCCCTCCTGCTGTGTAAGTCTGCCTTTCCACTTGTTAATCTTATGAACCTTGATACTATTTGTGCATTAACAGAACGGCTGATTTTTAAGGGAAACACGGAGTTCCAGGGGCTACAAAAACAGTTGATAACTGCGATCTTGAGATTTCTGTTAAATTGCTTAGGGTTTGTGTTTACGTACTTGACGCTGTTTGCATTTAACCCATTATATCCCTTGCTACTGTATAACAGAGGAGTAGGCACTTGAAATGAGGTCTGCCTCCTGTGTGGTAGAGGCCTTTTAAGCTACAATATCCTCAACAGTCTGATTCTTTTCCCATCTCATGTCATTTGCAACTTTTTTTTTTTCTTCCTTCACAATCATGCAGCTTCTCAGAGACGCTGAGAGCATCATAGCTCAGACTGCCCAGGAGTGTGGTGAGTGGGTGCAAGCTTGGTTCTGCCGAAGTGGAAAGCACCAAGCTCAGGATCACACTGCCTGGATGCATGCGCTCATCAGTACAACCACCTGCATTCAAGCAGCTTTCTGAGAGGATGTTCCTAGGCACCTATCTTCAAGTGTACTTCAGGCTGTGAATCTGTAACATAAGTACCACCAAACCTGATCATGGCATGCAGATTTTAGAAATGGGTGAATTATGAGGTACACTGACTCCAGTCAGTACTTACTACTCACATACTCAATTTCTATTTTGTGTGAATCAGAATTTAGCTCTCATGTAAATGACTCCAAAGAAAGTACAGAGGAAACAGACACTTACAAAGAACTATGGATTCCTGTTTTAAAACCAGGTACCTAAGAGTTAATTTTTAGGTGTTTAAGTCCCTTAATAAATCCAGATCTTAAAGAGTTGCAGCATACAGCCTCTCACGCAGAGAATAAAGACAATTTTTAACCACAAAAGCATTCTGATTTCAAGGGACTGGAAGAGCACTCCTTGAAGCCACTGCAGGCTAAGAACAAGAGAATGTAAGACTCCAGATATAAGGAGATAGAGCAGATGTATTGCTCTGTCTGTGCAGGCTCGCTGTTCCTCATTAACAATTTGTGCTACCAATATGAGAAATCAAATTCTCACTAACACACTCTGCAGACAGTGTCAGGCATGTGAGCCATCCCGAAGCAAACATTACAGTAGCAAATAGAAAGGAAGAAGACATTTGTGAAAATATGGTTAATGTGTTATTTACCTTGGACTGTGTGCAGGTACATTTATAAAACTCCCTAATTTTCAATGTCATCAGTCATAATATCACATCCATCCTTAACTAACATGGGGACAAACTTTCTGCATTACTGAATTTAGTCCTATCCTACCTTACTCTAAAGCCCCAGCAAGTTACATCTTTATATTTTAACCCCCCACCTTCTCAGAGAATCAAGTATGTACTTCTCGAGGTATGGAGTGCAAGGTGAATAAATTGTCTATTTACATGTACAGCTGACAATGACTGGGGGCAAGGAAGGATGGGGATAATGCTTGCTTAAGAATACGCAATGAAAGTACACAATATACTGCCCCAAACCCAGGGACAGAGAATTACTATACCAAATTCTGGTCACATCCTATCTGCAGGTGGGTGCACTGCACATTTTACAGATTCATGCACAACATAGTAGCATGTATAATTTCTTTATTTTTTACAGAAAGACAGTTTTGCAGGGTAAAATTCCCAACAAAGGAGGAGAAGAAGCCATTAAATAAATACTAATCTGCCCTGGCTGTCCCTACTTTTGCTTAAGTGAGTGACACACCGCAGCCTCGATACCTTTCTCTTAGAACGTAAAAAACCTAGTCGGACTGACCCAACATTCAGACTACTGCTGCTTACTGTGCACCAAGGTCTTCCTGGTATTCTTCACTGAATATACCATCTTGGTCAAAACTGACAGATGGAGACACACATAATAAAATATACACGTGTATACATTCAATAAAGGGTTTGACAGTCTGGTATCTTGCAACGGAAGTACCGGCCATGTGGAAATTCCCCCAGCAGCATGTGCTTGGTGTTGCAAGGTTAGCAGCACTCTCAGCCACCCCACTAGCACAACCTGAGTAGAACTGCATGGCAGCACACATCTTTTCGGTTTCAAGACATAATAAGACTCTGTTATAAAAATCACTGAGCACAATGTATTTGTAATGAATATCATTATTTGCAGAAGCTGGATTTTTTTTTTTATTTAGAAGAAATGGTGGTTTTGATAACCTTGTCTAGAATATATCTTTTCCCCAATTTAGTTGCTAAATCCTAGAATTCTTTGTCTCCAGTACATTGCCTGTAATGACATTTTTAAGACAGCAAATAATTTTGGAGCCATGTTCATTGTTCCATACTATGTGATCAATTGCTTGCCTAGATTTTTTTTTTTATTTTTATTTTTTTTATGATAAATTTAAAGTCTAAGGGTAAAGGAGAAATGAGACATACAGTAAGTCTTCAGTGTTATTTTATTGTTCTGTTTTTGTTTTTGATTTTTTGTTTTAAACTTTAGAAGACCATAAATGCAAACTCAGTTATAGAAGATTCAAATAAATGCTTCTGCACTGAACTAGGAAAGTTTTTTGACTACAGTTCCTCATTACTTGCAATTTTTAACATTACATTGAAGTTTGTATTTCAAATGTCTTTGGGGAAGTCCGTGGGGGCTGAAATTCATCTACAATTTAACGCACATTTTCAAACTATGTATACAATTAAACACATCATTTCCCATAGTACATTATTTGATTTGATGACTAATATAGGACAGTTTTGATCACTACTAATTTGGCGTCACAAAGAGTATTTCCATTACTCTAACAACCCATTTAGAAAATCTATTCTTCATTTAAATATTTCTTCCAAACCCTTATATTTCTCTTTCTGCCATTTAGATTACAAATTTAAAAAAAAAAAAAAAGTGCTGATTTGAACTATTCCAAGCATGACTGAAAATGTTTGGCCACTGCTATGGATCTTTGCCACTATTAGTCTCCCTCAACAACCTCAAACAATAAATAGTTTGTGAAAAATACGAATGACTGTATTGATTCAGAGCAAGCATCCACCTGGCTCAGTATTCATTCTCCAGCAGGGACCACAAACGATAATGTAAGAACAATCATATGACACATTCCTTAATATCCCACTTCCTCCCAGCCTCTGACCCTTTTTTGCCTCAGGAAGTATTCTGGGCCTGCTGTAGTTTGTTCGTTTAGTCACCCACAGCTGATCTCTTTCAATTTCTGCCTAGTCTTGAGCCCATGTGATTTTTTTTGCATCCACAACATTTAACAAATATTTCCATACATGCACTAAGTGCGGTGTGAAGAACTACTTTACTTTGTTGAATCTAGCTTACGTTAACTTTCTTTGATGGACCCTAGCTCTCATATTAGAAAAAAAAAGATGTGGGTCTTCATCCACGTTCTCCATTTCAGTCCTGACTTTGTAGTCTGCTATACCCTGAGTAATGAATTTCTTTCTTTAGAGTGAAGAGCCTCAGATTGCTCAGCAGTACCTTGCGCAGAAACCATTCCACATCTTCAATCACACTTCCTTCTCTGCAATCCTTTCAGCTCTAATATATCCCTTTTGAAGTGAGGAACCGTAGCTGTGCACTTATTCAAAATGTGGATGACCCATGCGTTTACCTAACCATGGTCTGTTCTGCTTTGTTCTCAGACTTGGAACAAGCTCTAAATAGTCCCTAAATTTTGTTTCACTACTTCGGTGCCAAGAACAAAGCTGATGTTTTCATTGTACTGTTGAGCATAACCTCAGTTTGTCATGAGAATTTTTTTTTTTTTTTTAAATATAGTCAAGTATTTGGGAACTTGCCATGTAGAAAAACTTCTGTATTTTTCATCCTTTTGTTCCCTTTTAGGTTTCTTTTTACAGGTTCCATTGATTCATCTTGTCCTTGAAACTAAAACCAGCTGTATTTTCTCTTGCAAATAAAGAAGGGACATAAATGAAAGCAAGAAATTCTAGGCTTACTTTTGGCAGTCCTCATTCCTAATGCTCACCACCCTGATACCAGTACCATTATCAAGCAGCACAAGTCCATTAAACAAAACATTTTTTTTTCCAGATATATCATATTTACATTAATACTTGTGGGAAACAGCTAAACATCTCTAAAAGGTTCACTGCAGCACTCAGGAGTGAATTCAGCAGCTCTGACATTCCCACTGAAAGACAGGATAGAGATGACTTGAGCACGATAGGGATGCAGCTCCAGATTTTCCAAAGATGGGGCTTTCTTCAGCTGTATTTTTACAGTTTATATTCAGTTTTAAATGTTGTCTTTGTTTAACTTGATTTTACTAATTCTGAAGATGACCCAGAGAACAGAAGGTAAATTTTCACTAATAAAACCACATCCAGGAGAACTGAACCAGTGCAGCATTATATTTAAAAGCTTTCTATGAAAGGAATATTTAAAAGAACTACCCAGAGACTACAAAGAATCTATAAACCAAGGCTACTTGACTAAAACAGAAGAACTAGTTAGCATGGACAGCAACGAATCGCACATTGTGCTGAGTCATCTCAGGCAGTGTGCCCCAAGAGAACCCCATAAGCGCCTCCTAATTCATGCCACGTCCCAGGCTGCCTCTCCTTGCCAACACAAGCACACCTGCAGCAGGGACACGGCCCTGCCTGGCCACACTGCTAGGAAAGATCTCTCCTGGAAACACGCTGCTTACAACCAGCCCTCTCCCATGTGACAGATTTTTGGTGTTATTGCCCTTGTTTAAGGCTATGAGACATCCTGTACTTTAATAGGAACTTAGGATAGATTTCAATAGGAAAAAGGCATTGAATATTTAGATCAATTTAAAAACAAACAAACAAACAAAAAAACACTACAAATATTTAATTTAGGGAAAAAAACCACCCTTCTGCAATCCACAAGAACATGTAGACATATTTGAGAAGCTTGTGGGCTTCCACTGATGCTAAGGACAACTATAAGCAGTTTCAAATAATAGCACTTAAAGATTCAGTTCATTTCATTTCAGGAGAATGGTCCCGCTTTTCCATAAGTGACTAATTGAGCTGACATTTGTAAACCATTATGGACCCCAAATTATAATCACCATTTCTTCCACACAAAGCTTTTTCATCCAGCTAAACTAGGCTGACTCCAAAAGTACATTTTAGAATGATAATTAATTCAATGCCAAATGTGCCTGCAGTAAAAAATACCTTTAGGGAATGAACACATAATAGTGTGTGTAGCTTTTAAATAAGCTGTCCACAGGGCTATGCCAATTTAAACAAATTAAAATAATTGTCAGTATGCTAGGTATGGAAATACTCTTTTTGTAAAACTGCTGTGAAATGCCCTGGAGGCTTGGGTGGCATAGCAAGGCTGCCCAATAGATCCAGGCACTTACATTGTCTCTGTCCAACTTGATAGAAATATCCTCAGGTGTTACAGTGCATTCTGCAGTGTTGATATAATAGCATTATCCTATTTATTCCAGGCAGATGTATGGAGACTCAAACAAACCTCTTGAAAGGGCGGGCGCCCATACTAGAGTATTCAAATACAGAATATTTCTCCCACTGCTCTTCCTGATTATCTGACTCACATGATTATTTTTCCATTTTTCGTCCCCCAAAACAGTAAGCTCAGAAAGGAGGAGGGTAAAAGTAACTCTTCAAATTCTTGTGACAACAGACACACAACCTATGCTGCGTCTGAACTTCACTTGCTTCTGCGTAACTGGATCATTGCGTTTGAGGTGGCATTGCTATACTGCACTCAGCCCCTGCTGTCAGCAGAGCCATCGGGGACAGCTCCAATTCCAGCAGCCTCACAGATGCTCTTAGATGCTCTAAGAGTTCTAATAAGCAGCAGTTTTTAGGCCAGTGGCACATCATGATCTTATGCTGCTTTTTGGGCACCAGTATTTAGACTGTCTTTATCTTCTTCAATCAATAGCTTACAACAGTAGAACACAGGCTTGTGAGGGGGGGAAACTGACTTTTTTTGCAGCTGTTTGTACAGCAGACAGGACTCAGGTCCTGGCCCAGTGTGTACTGGATCAGCTTTTCAAATACCAAAACAAAAACAAAGATTAAAAATGTCCTCCCACAAGCACTGTTAGATTGATTGCTACACATACTTAGGTTAATGCATAATATTGTGCAGATTTTGAAAATGCAGATTTATGTAAATTCATGTAAAACAGACACCTGGGCAAATAAGGAAAGAAATTCTCCAGGTTTCCAATAACACCACAGACCATCAGGGCTATCTTTAATTTGTTTCAGCGGGTTCAAAGGGCATCGGCAGGATTACATGAGCATTTTTCTACCTGCTACTGGTGAAAGCGGTAATATTCATATGATCTAGACTTAGCATGTATCCACAGCTTTAAGAAATGAAATCCCTTGGGAAGAGGAGGAAAACATTATTCCAATCTAATATGTTATAGCAAATTACGCAATGATCACTACCGCAGTATTGACTAACATTTCGTATCCTGGCCAGAATGACATCAGTCATTCTGATACTCTTCATCCCTACTCTTCATTTCCAAGCTTATAGTGGAAAAAGAAAAAAAAAGAGTTGTTTTCTTTCCCTTTTATGCTATTGTACATTACAACTGAGTATGCAATAGATTTTTACAAAAAAAAAATAAACTAAAAATTAATCACAACAGTATCAAACAAAGATATTCAGCTGCTTTCCAGAGCCTGAGAAAAACGTGAAAAGAAAAAATCCCTTAAGTCTCACTGAGAAAGGATATCTACAAAGTTAGTACTTCTCTCTCAGATACACTGAAGAAGGTGCTATATTTAGCAGGTCAAGATATCCTGAAGGGAAAAAAGAGATGATCTAAAAAGTAGGAACAGACCTGGCCATCAGCTCCCAAGCTCTGTAACATTTGTGTTTAATCTTCTACCCTGGCTCACATTTCTAGATATAAAACCACTAATCACTGCACTGATCCAAATTATAGTCCATATCTCAGACAATTTCTAGTCACGTATTCCAGTTTAAATTAATTTATATTTATATTAGAATGCTTCTATACATTACCTTTGACAAAGTGGTACACTAATATTAAGTATTTCAATAAAAGACTTTTCATAGCCAAATGTTCAGAAGACATTACAGATCCATGATTCTTTCCTGTCTTCTCATGCAGATCTGCTGCCTGGTTTTATACAGCTATTTTCATGCCATATCAGACACACATTTCATTCAGTGCCCCAGTGTTTTAAACTCTGGATGAAGTTTATAGGAAAAATATAGCAAATATTTGCTAGCATCTGGTTACCAAAAAAAATATATATGCACTTATATACCCCAGTCTCAGAGCATGAAAACCAACTTGATACGGGTATGTGAAAGTCCAGAGAGATATTCTAGAGAAGCTCCCAAAAAAAAAAATCTGGTCAAGAGATACTGACATTCGAGGTACTGGAATTTTCTCTCCTTTCTTACAGAAGGCAAAGGTAGGAAAACAAGAGAAATTTTCAATGAAAGCTGCAAAAGATTTCCTCTCCCCACCACCAAAAAACTTTCTACCACCCTCTCATGATGGATGTCCCATCATGAAACCATCTTCAACAGATGTTAACAAAAAAAGTTGAGGAAGAGCCTGAACACAACATTTCAACAATCTCTCTGTTTATCCAACCTAAAGTGGAGACTATTACCATCCTTACCTTGCGAAACAAAGCAGAAGAACAGGTACTTTTTTTATGGTGTTTGTCTTGTACTCTTACACAAGGACATGTATCATCTGTGAGAATTATTTCTGCCAGTATTATTTTTCTTCCAAAAGGAAGAGACAGAAACATGCATTTACCAAATGGGAGCTTATTAGGATTTTTTTTGTTGTTGGTATTAGGACAACTACTTTTCAGGGTCATGAGAGGATTAGACATTTAAAATTTCCTCTGAAGTAAAGCCTTTGAAAAAGGTATTTGATATGAGTTTTGGCATAAAGAATAGACAGCAAGTAATGCAAAGGGGAATTATTTCCTAAGATAACAGAAAAATTTGTCATGTGACATCTTGATGTTTTACAAGCACATGTTTAAATGCAAAGGTAAAGTGGAAAGATCAGAAGAGATACAAAACCTGATAGCTTTAACTCAATATGTTTTTCTTTGAAAATTGGCAGGAAAATTGACTTCTGTGAAAAAAAACTCTGCAGCTGTTTTGAATTGGACTTCACAGAGCAACACCCTGTCTGTCCGTCCCACTTACAGTCAAATGAACCCAGTGGGACTGACAGAATGCCCTTCACAAGGTATCTCTCTCTCTCTCTCCCCCCCCCCCCCCCGCCCTCCCTGCATCCCCGTGAATCATACCATTCGCACACCGAGCAGCCTCACGTCCCATCTGAGTGTCCCAGGGAGTGAATGAATTTCATTAGCTAAGAACCAAAGCATTCACCAGCTGGTAAGCTGCTCCTAATAAAAGATGAAATGGTTTGTTTTTTTTTTTTGTCTTTCATACTGTCAAAATATTTTGTAAGAAAGTCCACTTGAAGGGGATATTGGAAACCATGTTTTGAAAGGGGTGGAACCCTCACCTCATTGACATCAATGGAAATTTTGCTTTTCACTTCAGCTGGATTCCATGCAACTTGTTTCTTTGAAACATGTTCTATCACTATTAAAAAAAAATCTTGAATTTATTTTATTGTATTAAATGTTGTGATCTCAGTGAATTTACACAGCTATATCCTATTGAAATGGCTTCTTTTAACAGCGGATGAATTTTACTCAGATTATTAACTTCTGTCATTTTCATAATGGTTATTAAATTCAACTAGATAAGTGTTAATACCTATAAATATTCCTTGAACTCGAGGAGAGTGACTTGCCATATAAGAGAAAACATTTTCTGCAATATTGTTGTCATTAGCAGTATAAAAATGTAAGCACTCAGGTCATTTGGTAACACAGATACATCTTTCCTAGCCTTCTCCAAGCGTTACCCTTCATGCTGAAAAAGGTCAAAGCTAATCCTCTCCCATGGATTGTTCTCTTTACTATGGAGGTAGCCATCTGTGCAAAAAGCTCTAACTTCTGCTCTAGCTTTGCTTTTTCCTAGAGTTCTTCCTCAAGGACTATTCTGCCTAGCCCATCTGTAACAGTGAATAAAACTACAGTGCCTGCAGGTTCAAAGGAGACTTCTGCAAGCCTTTTACCTTATAGCAGTCATGAAGGGGTAGTTTTTCTTGCCCCTAGAACTGTGTCACATTACAATGGTTTTAAGGACCTTTGACCTCTGACCAACCTCCAAATTCACGCAAGCTGATCCACAGAATTAGCCTAATAGAGTTTAGTGTACTGAAAAGCTGACACTTTCATCCAAATGCTGTCCACTTAATCTTGTGACAGATTTGGAGGTATAGCAGAATCTCCCTTTCTCATCTGTGGTAAACAATAGTGATTTCCTCTGCATGATTTCTAGAATGCACATTTTTCTCAGTACTGTACAGTTTTAACTAGGTGCTAAAAATAAGAAATTTTTCCACGTACAGATATGGTTCTACATTTGTCATCTCTGGTGATCCTCAAAATGCATTAAAAATGGCTTAGAAGATGGTTTCTTCTGGAGAATACACAAGTCTGAGTAAATGTCTATGTATACAAAGTATTTCTGAAAATGAAAGTGGATGAATAAAATACACTATAAAGAAAGAGAAATAGAAAGAGGATTAGCAGCAACCTTTTAGCTGTGAAGCTTTGGGATGCGGGAAAATTAAGGTTAGAGCAAAATCCTGCTGAGTTAATATGTACGGAAAGATGAAAGAAAGAGGAGAAAGGGAGTGTGGCAAATGGGAGGGGGGAGAAAAGCTGCAAAAGGTCAAGTTGCATGGAGAAGAGGTGAGCACAGAATCAAAGGGTAGGAACCATATGAGCTGAATCAAAGCAGAAAGGAACCAAGGCTTGAAATAAGAACACTGATCATTTTGGAGATAGGTTATTGGATTAAACTGGAACACTGTTATCACCTTGTCCAAGGAACAAGAAATGAATTAAAAGCATATCGTACAGGAGCCTGTCAAGCTGTATATTTCTTTTTACATTTTTTCATTAGTGAGGTGCTGGCTTCTTTTGACTCTAATTTCTCTAGCTTTATTTGATAGAACAATAGGACTTTTCTTTTTCATTTACGTTGATTTCCAGGACTCTTCAATTTATTATAGATGATAATTCACTGAATATTAATCACAAAAGAAACTCCTGTTACTTTGACTATCTGAATCTGACTGGTATTGTGGCTAAATTTTTCAGAGGGACATGTGTGCTGAAGGAAGAAATTGATTAGTGCATGAACTAGTTCTCCAAGGAGAATCTGTGGCTGATGTCCTAATTTAGAAGTCTCCTCAGTGTAGAGGGAGCAATACTAAATTGACATGGGAATGATTAAAGATTAACTAATCTCTTAGCTTTTTTGCAGTGCAGCCACATTTGAGAATTATGTTGCTTATTCCTTCAAAATACTTATTACAGTGAAAACCTTTCTATATTTCATACAAACCATTTCTAATTGCTTCCTTTTAAAGTCTGCTTCCTCATCTCCATTTTCACTTTCATTACCTACCCACCTTGGTGACCAAAATGAAAAAGAAAAAACTTAGAGTCCTTTGGTACTCAAAAACAAAAACAAACAAACAAACAAAAATTGATCATGGGGAATCAATTTTCCAAAGAGGATTTACCTAGGCAGTAAAGTGATTTTGAAGTCCTATTGCCACTTAAACTGAGACAGGAAGTGAAAGACTTCAGAAGAAATTGGATCAGGCTATGGACCTGATCTCCATTTTGTGCAAGCTATACCAGCTGTATCCGTAAGGAGAACAGAAAATAGGACAGGTCTATAATGCATAGCCTTTATTGTCTGAAAAACACTAACTATTGGCACTTTCATCTCTGCGCATTTATATTCAGCAATACCTTTCTTTAAGTTATGCAAAAAAGCAAATACATTATTAAATATTCAGTTTTGACATTAGCTTCACTGAAAGGGACTAATATTTTATGTACTGTAACAGTTACTATCTCTCATTAGGGCTTTGGAAATGTGAGTGGATCTGCTCTTGACTATACCTCTTAAAATTTTGATCAGATAATGTCTGCCATCTTATGCAACTGTACGGATATTTTCTGTGAACATGTTCCTCTGGTCCCAGTTCAGTCATCATGGTCTGCCTGATGAAGTATGGCAGTAAAAGTGTCAGAAACACTAAGCTTTAATCACCATTTGCAGTCTTACTAATTAGAGCAACGTATATGAAGCCTGTTAGTCAGAAGCCCTTTAAGCAATTGTTTTTGATTCCAAACCTAGACAATTCTGTAAAATCTCCTTTAAAAGCAGGCCTATCTGATTCAGAACATTCTTATGTCTAATAGGTCCCAGTATTTCCTCCCTTCTACAGGACCCTTCAGCTTTAAAGTCACAGAAACATTCAAAAAAAGTAGACAGACAAGCTGCATTTTTAGTGTTTGCCAACAAAGCATACGAAATCAGACTGTTACTCTCATTCCACATAAACAGATAGCAACTGCACCAAAATAAGCAAAAACCATTTGAGCTGTCACATTAAAAAAGGACTTATACAGCACACCTAAGCCATTAGGAGTCACTGCCACCTGCAAGGCCAGAAACATTCTCATCTTCTAAATATTAAAATCTCCTATTTCATTGTTAATTCACTCCAGTGAAGAGTTAGTCTTCACTTGTCTGCTCACCAGGGTTCAGGATGAGGATGAGGACTGGTGATGTTAATTTCCTGTAGCCCTCCAAGAAAGGACTACAAGAAAGGACTCCTTTCCCTGAGCACTAGTTCTTGGTACAGAGCAGAAACATCACCACAGGAGGTGGGGTGAGGCTGCAGGTTCCGCCATGCCATGGGGACACCGCCCTCAGCCACCTGGCCCAGCCAGCAGCGCACAAAGACATGAGAGTGATGTCTGGGTGCATAACAGGACGTTCTCACCCACTGACAGAACTGCTATTTTTCTCAAAAGTGTTGTCTCAGTTTTCTCAAAAGGTGAAATTACTTTGCGGACAAAAATGGCATAACTACCGACCTCTTTCTCCCTCACGAAAAAAAACAACATACAACCACCACAAAATCTGAGTAGTGGCACTTCAGGAGTTTCTCTGCAGCCCTGTACCTCAGCCTCACCTTGCCCCAGTCACCACAGACCTGACCCTGTGCCACTACCACCTGGAGCGTCGCCAGCCCAGCCACCTGGCTGATCCTCACTGAGCCTCACCTGGGCTGATGGATGGCCTGGCCGCTGCCTCCACTGGGCTCTCGTCCTCTCTGCTGCACCCTCGTCCTCATACCCATGCTCACCAATGCGCCTCACATGCTGCCTCTCCTGGTGTGGCCACAGGCGGCACCGCCGCCCCCCATGCTCCCGCCACAGAGGCCGCACCCCCCCAGGTAATGGTCCAGGTCCCTGTCCCTGCCCCGGGCAGGTAGGCCACTGCTGAGCTCTGTGACAGAGGGAAGGGAGGCAGAGCTGCAACAAGGTGTGGTTTTGTTTTGTTTTTTTTTCAAATATTTTTATGTCAGCAGAGCTGCACCAAGGTGTGCTTTTTTTTTTTTCCAAATATTTTTATGTCATTGTGGTTTGAAACATCATGCAGTCTAGAGTAAGGTGGTGGTTTTTTTTTTTGTTTGTTTTTTTTTTGTATCCCATTAGGTCTAGCAGCAATTTGCAATAATGACCATGCCCCAAGTGAGGTAGCAGCAGCTATACCTATTTTTACATTTGATGTGTCAGAGTAAACCAATGCCTTCTGGTTATCTAAGGGAGAGGTAGGCAATGCTGGTACTGAATTGTCTTGGATAAGGCAGGATTTGAATGCTTGAGGAAATGCTTGGTCAAGTTAATACGTGCTGGCTTATAGAGACCACGCAGTAGCATACATTATAAGTTTTCCTTCCTCCCCAAGATACTGGCTTAGTTTACTTGCAAAATTGTGCACTCACAATATATATATTGAAACCATTAAGTAGTAAAATATACAGAAGTTGCAATTTATTTCATAATAAATTACAGTGATAAAGAGGTTCCTTTGATGGCTTCAGCCTGGTTCTAATGAATAATTTGTTTATCAAAAAAATCCTACCAAATAATTAGTCATCAATGATTTTCAGATCTGGATTTTGATCTTTAGATCAAGTAAGTCTTAGCTACCATTATGTCAGGGCAGGACTGTGCCTGAAGTAAAAATAACTTTCATAATAAAACCTCCAAAATGTGTGTCCTGCCTCCTTTGCACATCATAATTCTGTGTTGCTTGTTTTTGTGTTGTTTTTTTTTTTGTTGTTGTTATTGTTGTTTTTGTTTGTTGTGTTTTTTGTTGTTGTTGTTTTGGTGATCACCTTGGATTATTTTTTTTGTTTATTAAACCTCAACATTACAAAGCCTATCAAAACTTGGTATGATCTTGACCTTGTGTGACAAACACAAATTCAAGTTATCTTTAAAAGGAGATGTTTTTATGCCTTACATTGCAAAAGAAAATGATAACCTTCAGTATGAAGGTTGTTCTTGTTACAGACTCAGTGCTTGTATAGTCAAATTCTCTGAACTTGCTACGTGACATCATGGTTTACAGTCTGTAGAGACGAATGGGGGGAAAATACATTCTTAAATTCTTTAGTACTTTGTGCTGCAAGGTAACATTTCTCCTGCTATAGTCAAACACTGGCATTGATGAAATGTATTCTGTATTGTTTACTATAATAGACAAAACTTGTATTTAAAAAGGTTTGAAATGCCATCTTTCTGAGTGTAAGCACACATATAAAATCAATACAAATTCAACACCCTTATTTTTTGCAGTTCAATAATAATAATATTAAAAGTGTCTTTAAATGTCAAGGATGTTGGAAAAATTAAAGATAAAATTACAACAGCACTTCCTCTGTGAAATAGTAATTCTTTTAGTAATCCTGTAAACAAAAGCACTTATATAATTGTGCTCATCTGTTCTAGAAGTACTTTATGACAAAAATGTCTCTCCGATAAGAATTAATTAAAATAAACCATCTGGTTGGGAAATTTTCAAAATAGAATATATATACACACACACACACAGACATCAAACCCACAGGGTAAAAGGCTTTTCTCAATAAAGCCATTAGAATTTCATTTAGACAAGACCCTGTTTTACTGTCTCATAATGATGTATAATAATGTGTACTGGAAGGGTCATTGAAAGTACTAAAGTGTTGGTAGTAATATACTTCATTGTACTTGTTTATTTTAAACTGTAGACTAAAAATCACTACTGAAGGAAACAAAAAGACAAAACCACAAAAACTCTAGGCATATAGGTTAGGTTGGGCTCTGTACAGGGTTACTGAAGGAAGATGGGTTCTTCTGGAGGATGTGTCTTACAAAGCCTATTAGCAACAGAAAGGATCTAGCCCTCCCACCCTTGGCAATGAAATTCATAGAGCTCCAAGTCAGATGGCATGAGCCCTAACTATGTTTGTGACTGAAGGCAAATATCATTCCATGTAAAGGAAGCTAAAAGACTGAAATGAAAAATAAATGGGGTCAGAATTATCAGCCCAACATACAATTAACTTCAGAAAATGTAGATTCTTGGATTTTTTTTTTTATATTCATATGTGAAAATTAGGTGCCAGGTTCTAAACAGAAGACCTACAGTTAAAGCTTGCCTTAATCCTTATATTACACAGACACAAAATTTATGTTTTACACATTACCCTTTTGATAAAGGAAGTGCAGTTCCCGTTAGAATGAAATTGTAACATAAATATCATGTAAATAGCAACACTGAAAATTCTCCACGCTGGAACCTACATAAAGTTTTTTTTTTTCTTTTTTCCTTTTCCTTTTCCTTTTTTTTTTTAAAAAAAAAAAACTTATTTTTCGTTTGTATCTTTATTGTAAATTAGAGGCTATACTGCTTCCATATATATTAGGCAAAGTCTGTTTCCCTTCTTAATTTCTCTGATAGGGGACTACCTTTTGCTGCTGCCATTTGTTTGTTTGCTTGTTTAATGTTTGCCCTCACTTTCTGACATTCAGTGTGAAGGTAGATAACGAACCTTTTTCAGCTAACCCTATCATATCTTAGAATTTCTGTTTTGGCAGATGCTTTAGCCTCATATCAGGGTAACTCAATCACAAAGACACAAAATAACTCAATTATTATCACCCCCCAATAAGTATTACAGTACAAGCATATAAGTTAGATATTAAATTCTTCTAATATTAAAACTAAGTAATGCAGTGTTACCATGTGCCCTTCAGTAGCACTGCATTTTTACAGCATTTTGAGCATCATGATCTGAATGAACTTTGAAACAGAAACAATTTTAATTGCAGGCTATGGATAACTGCTGGCCATCTATGCATAAACACAGAAGAGAAACTGAACTAAAAGCTGCATGACTTCCCTTGTATTAAAAAGGAGCCAATCTAGCAGGATGGAGTTTAAGATCTCTCTCAAATACAATGCCCCTTTTCATTGTTGTTCATGCTCCAGTGTTTACTTTCCATCACGCCATTGCTGTCAGACTTGACATTTTTGTTTTTCAGGCAGAATTCTGATTGAAAACAATATGAGTTCTATGCGTGGAGTAGTTGCTGATTTGGGCCATAAGTGTATTGCTCACAAGGGGAAATTAACCATTACAAGAGAACACTCTACCATAATGTTCTCTCAGCTATAAAGCTGCTCTACTGGAGATAGGTTGGCATTTTCCAAGTCCTCATTAATACTAGTCAGAATCCAAATGCTTTACAGATTCTCCTATTCCATATATATTTATTCTGAAATTATGAGAAGTACCTTTTAAGCAGCAATTGTATGAAGTGAGTGACCAGAACAACTTAAATGGAGAAGTATCATCATTTTGATGTATTACATTTCAAAACACCATACCTTGGGCAATTCCTCACATGAGGATGTTACTGCACATTAATTTTGAGAATGTTAGGATCTGCCCACCACTATTTCAGCAGTAAATGCCAGGGCAATAAAGAATAATTGCTGCAGCAGTCACACTATTACAGTTAAAGCTCTGTTGGAGTTTCCATTATAAGTTGTAAATGCTCTTTTTGAAGGATTTGCAACTTGGTGCTTTTAAATTCACATTGGGCTGCAACTTCACGTTGGGAAGGATTAGTGTATATAATTGCTTGGGTTTTGTTTGATGTTTGGGTATACTGGCTGACAGAAAAATAGCCCTGCTCATTGAAATACCAGTCTTGTCTGCACACTGCTTTTTGCCCTAACTTTTTCATTAGAGTGCAATTTTATACTAGGATAATTACACTGGAACAACCTCTCATATAGCCATCGTGTAAAGGTGTTATATAAGTATAGCTCATTCCTTTAAGTTTTGTAGAATGCGCTATTTTTGGTTTCGTACCATTACATTCATATGCTTAAATCCTAATTATAGGTCTTTTCCTACTGTATTTTAGCTGTGGTGGCTTCTAAATCAGTAGGATTAGAGAAAAGCAAAACCTATGGAGAAAAACCCTAAGATGCTTCATTTAATTGTTTAAAGTGAGCAAACTGATAATTTTCTTCAATTTGTTTCTTTGCAAATAATATCCATACTTTTATATCTTCATGTTTTGATCAGTTTATTTTAGATGGATATTTGGGAAAAGCAGCTTTTCCTACTCTTTTCCTTTTTAATTCATTTTGTTCATTTTCTTTTTGCATCCCTGTAGTCCTAAAGCTTTAGACTATTCTGCTGAGCATTTCTTCCCACCTTAACAGAGCTTCATCACACTCAGTAATATATTTCATTGTTGGCTATTTACAATCACATAGGTAGATCACTATTTACAATCTGGGATGTGATAGAACTCAATATAGGTACAAATACTTGGCAAACAGAATTAACATGCATTGGAAACTATGAAAAAAAAAAAGATAATAATTAGCCTGGGTGTACACATTTGAATTAACATTCAAACTGTTAATATTTCCCAGTAGTTTAAAAAAAAAAATTCACTTTCATTACAGAAATACTAACAAATGAGAAAAATTAAAAATTGTTGAAAAGACTCTAATTTTCAGTAAGTTGCACCAAAAATACGAGAAGAGCAGCAGCATTATTATATGAACAGAAATCTAGCTTTACTGCAAAGCTTGTCAGTTCTAATACAATCAACTATAGAAGTGATGCAGGGAATCATGACCCTACATCTCAACTGCCACACTAGACTTCTCCCACCCAAAAGAACATAATTAATTAATTTCAGCTGGAGGATGTTCTCCAGTTTTATAATTAATAACTTGTACATCCACCACATTAACCCGATGTAGTTGAAACAGTATGTAAAGTGATTAGTAAAGGTAAATTATGGCTGATTTCCTTCCAAAAACTGGCTGATACCAATTGCAGTCCACTTTTAAAAGATCAAGACCATGTCAAAACTTACATACAGACAGTGAAATACAAAGAGCAGGAAATAGATTTTCAATATATATATGTGGTATTTGAAAGTACCTAGATGAAAACTATTCACATTTTTTTTTAAAAAACATACAGTTAATCAGTTATACTGCATTCTATAACTAATATGGCTGAGACAGCGTGATTTTCTGTAGCAGTTAATGTACTAAGCTTTATACACTAAGGAGAGCTGACAGTCCCAGACCAACTAATGCCAATTAATTTTGGCAGTGAGTTCAGGTAGGCCAGAGCTTATTGGTTCCTTTCTTTTCTTACGTACAACAGGAGAATGAACAGAGATAGACATTTCTTAGCAGGGTTATAATTGTTTTTGCAAGAGTATACTATCTTTGCAGTATTTGAAGACGGTGGCAATTTTGCTATTGAACTCCCATGGAAAAGGAATGGAAATCATCAGCCACAAACTGGCAGAGGAGATGAAAATCTTCTCTTGAACTACTTTGCTTGAAATATCTGACTCACAACTCTCTGTACATCAATATCCCTCCCATCTACCTCCTCACACAACAGGTGGTGTAGTCAGAACATAGGCACATGCGGATCTTAAGAAGCAAACTTCCATTAAAACTGCTGCTATGACTGGGAAGCCCAGAAAAGAGTTTTGAGGACTAGAGGGGTTAACAAAAAGCAAAATCATTAGAAAGCTGAGGGAGCTACAAGATCTTATTTTGTTAAATAAGTTACTAGAAGAGTCTATTTGGAATATTACAGATTTGCAGAAGAAGAATTGGTGTATTAGCAATAGGGTCTATAAAGAAGACAAAAATAAGAAACAATCATTTTTACCCAGAGGTAAGAAAGCGTAGGTTGTATGAGGTAATTTTATTGAGTTCCCTTATTCTGACTCAAATATTAATTTGGGGAGCTATAGTGCTAGAGAAGTATTGTGTTGGAAAATGTCTGCCTATCTATTACTTTTCAAAGTTCATCCTCAAGGAGAAAACTGATTTTCTGTGCATCTTTCTTGGAGAAATGAAGCTGCCTAAAGCATTTTAAGTTCCAAACACTAACACCCCATATGCTTATACTGGCAAGTATTCAAACTGTCATTCTCTGTTGTGCATTCTGCTCACACAAGAAAAAAAAATATTAAAAAGGCATTTAACATATTTTAACTTTTATTATAGTTTAGCAGGTGTAACAAAAATTAAGAGAAAGTTGCCGGTACCATCATCTTCCTAAAACTTAGCAAGTGCTCTGCTTAAGAATTGCTGCTCTGCAATTTTTTCCAGCATAGGTCTGTTCTGAAAACCAACCAACAATACAAGTACCATGTCACACCACATGTACTGATCATCTAACTATGAGTATGGTTATTCTGGTGCTCTTTTGGAAATACCCAAGCAAATCATTGGCGAAAAATATAAACAAATGTTAAAAGAGCAGACCTTCTACTTAGAGTCCAAGCATAAAACCAAACAGAATAACTTAAAAAACAAAAATAATCAGAAACCAAATGTACGTTTTGGGGGTTGGGTCAAACTCATTTAAAACTTACTAGATTCATTTACAAATGTTTTAATTTTTTTTCAAACCAAATTTTTTCTTCAAAATTAAAAGTCATTTTTAAGCTTTAAATATTTTTCTCTACATATTTTCAAGTTTTTCTCTCAATTACCTTCAATGTTATTATCTGAATTCAATGGAAGGTTAGTTTCTGCCAGTGTTCTTTCTTCCAAAATCCCCTATGAGTAGTTGTGTTAATTTACCTATATCTCATCCTAGATTTATGCAATGAAATCTCTGCTTTGTTATGCTATCCCAGTTTACCATAAAGGTGTACATTACATTTATAACGTGTCTATATCTGTACGTACAAGAAAATCAACCATACCTGAAATAAGGTTCAAATGCAGGTCTGCTGTAACCAAAATCTAACACTGTAATATTTAATTAAATGATGTATTATTGAATTAGAACCCTTTTTACTTGCAGAAAAAAAAAAATAAAATTAAAAAATGGAAGAAAAAAAACAGTGGAATGACGTGATTGCAGAGCTATACATTATAATTCCAAGGAGATGAAAATTAGAATGAAAGTTTTTGCCTTTAACTTCACTTCAAATACTGGTATAGTCTATAACATCTATCCCTTTCTACAAAGCAAGTGGTGTTTTAACAGTTTCTTCTCCCTAGTGGTGTTTTGTCCACATATAGCATCCAATGAGAAATTGCATTTCATTGGTCGAGTTATTTCATAAACCAGAGAACTAAAGGAAGATTCCTAAACAAGATGAGTACTTACAAACAGTCTGGCATTCATGTGTAAGCCTCTTCTCATCACTTTGTTTATATACATTCTGTACGTGGCAGTCCATCAAGGAATGTTAAATATGAAGACTTCAAAATAGAAACAGCAGTAGGCTGTTTATTACAGATTCAAACTTTGGCAAATAAGCCCCACCAGGCATCTCTTGGAAAAGCTATCAGAATTACTTCTGTTTTCTTGCTTGAGATGAAAAGCCCCCTATTGGCTGCCAATATTTGTGTATTTTTACATTTGGATTATCCATGCAGGATTCAATAGGCATAGTTGGTCCAGGAGAAATAACAGATTTGTGTGCCCAGAAACACACATTTGGAGCACTGATAGCCTTTTTCTACCCCACTGTGGAAACTTTACTGGGAAGGGAGGGCCTAAAAACACTGCAAAGGTTTCGCAAGTATAATGCTCCCCCTAGAAAAGTAAAGCTATAAAGATTGGAAAGGTCTGCATATCTGTAGCCCACGGTTTGAAAGGATCCAGTCACATCCTGCTGCGTCTGAGACTACATTCGTTGTCTGCCTTTTTAAAATGGCCTTGCAGGAGCTTTGCCACAAACATTCTCTACAACTTACTTGTACTGCCATCTACCCTTCAATCAGCCCTGTAAGGAAAAGATCCTGCTAGAGATACATGTGGTTTACAAGAGCATTAACTCCCAGTGTTGCTTTGCTAAGCCATGATCTGACAGACTATGGGGGAACCACTGTGTGAAACCGGGGCTTAGTAGGCAGGCAGTTTGTTAATACTCTCCTGATCTGTTTGTTTCCCTGCTTCAGCTAAGTTTGCTTGTATTTTCTTTTTCACCAGCGCAGTGGACCCTGCTGTATTCAGAGTCAGACAAACTATCTGCTTAATGCTGCTCTAAAGTCCCAAGAGGAAAGTGCAAATAAGTAAATAAATACATAAAAATCCATCACAAAAGCCAAATTTTCTATGATTTGACTTTAACTCTGGTCTTACAAGATTAGGCTAACTAGACAGGTGCATCAAAAACTTACCCTGCGCTCATTTGAAGGATCAAGCCATCAAAGCCCTTGCTGAGAGGGACAGTCTTCACTTATGTAAATTTTCATACTGGCTCTGAAGGTCCAACTCATGCCATAAAAATGGATAGGTCTGGCCCTAACTTGATATTCTCAGAATGCATTTACCATGATTACGATTTTCACATTATTATTTGATCAATTGATTGATGCATACAACATATTTTCATTCCGAAAGAAAATGAGATAATAAAGAATTACTGATGAATAAGTGATTACACTTTTTTTTTTTTTTTACACCAAGAATTTTTATCAAGTACTTAGAGCTGAATATAAGCCAATGTTAGTAACAAACAATCTTTATAAAAAATAAGCTGCTGGAAATGCACTTAACTTATCAACACTACTGTATCTAATTTTAGCAATGCTATTTAGATTATTATACATACTCTGGACAACACATTACATTAGATCAGATTCTCAGAGAGACTTTTATAATAAATGGATGGCAGTTGAATTTCCATTTTGACATAGACTTATTGCTTGGCATTCAGATGGATTCTGTAATCCCAAGCTAATTGTTATACATTGATTTACTACATTTAATCATTAATGCTGTAGGGAGGCAGACATAAACAGAGTCTTGAAACTGCAATATGATTGTGGATTATTTATGCTAATATCTATTTTATTTTTCTTAAAGCTGGGTCTATCAGTGCTGGTACAATATGTGCTATACAAATATAGTATTTTCTTTCCATGCTGCTGCAGTACTATAAATCATTTGTTACATCATAGTGCCAGAACCTGACATAACTTTGCATTCTGAAAATGAATGGAAATGATTCTTTGGCTCTTTCAATTAAGATAAATAACTGGGGTGCCACTGTACTTTTACAGCATTTCAGTCACTTTCAAAAATCCAAGTATGAAAAAGCCCTTTCTCTAAAATTACAACCCCCTCCTTCCCCCCCCCCAAAAAAAAACAAACCAAACAATTCATATATATGGGTTGTTTTATCCTTCTTCTTGTTTTATGTCTTTACAAGCCTCAATGCTGTAGTGAATTTTAAGCTCTTATTGTGTACTTTAATAGTAAAATTATTTTGTTTTTCCAAACAATTTCATAACACAGTTTAGCTGTATTCACTCATTCTAATCAAGATTAGTCTGGCTTCATAAGGAGGGGAGTCTGGAGGAATTATGATTATTGGAATGACAGATAGAGTGTACTACTTGGGGGGTAATTAGTAAGGACCACTGGCAACAGTCAGTAAGCATGTGTCCAGACCTCTTCCCTCAACACTGTACTGCATTGCTTATAACTATGTCATCTGCAGCCCACAGGGAAACCTGCCAGTGACATACACACCAATTCTGAGAGTTTTTATTTTAATAAAAACTTAGCCCCAAGCTCTGCTCATTTACATAGTGCTGTGATTCTTATTGTGGTTCATTGCTGAGTAAATTGCACCTACTAAGAGGGGTGGGTTTCTGTTGTACTATAATGAAGTCATGTCTGAGAAGGAACACAGGAATCAAGAAGAACACAAGTGAAGGGAACACGCTGAGATGGAAATGCCTTCTCTGTATCTCTCTGAAAGCAGGAGCTACATTGCCCACATTCCAGCAATAATGCATTAAAACATCATATGTAAAGCATGTCTTTCTTTTAAAGAATGAGCATATTTAATGAGGTGAATCGATAATATCAGTTATCATTAGTACAAGTTGGAAAGAGGCAATCCGAGTCCTATTACATTAACTCTGGAAACATGCAGCTGGTGAGCATTTTTCTACATGCTTAAAATAAATTGATAATCTTTGTAGATTGGAAAAGGAAGAGAAACACAATGATCAATTCAAAGAAGGATGCTCCAAGACTATTTATGTTTCTAAAATGTGAGGGAGTTATTTATTTCCTACCTAACATTCCAGGATAGATTTGGAACAGTAATTAGGCATCTGAAAGTGTAGATAGGTTCAGTTCTCACTGAACTCAGAAAAAATACATCTGCAGATATTTCCTTTGAAAATCTATGTACTTAAAATACCAAATTCAGGTTTCCCTGAGCTGAAACTGGTCAGGACCAGTTCTGGTCAGGACTGACAGAATAGGCAGTTGACTGATAACAGGCTTCCCAGAAAGCAAAGCAGCCACTGTCTTTCTGCCTGTTTTACCTCTGCTATAACCTCTGAAAGCTGCACTTGCTACTGCCTTCCCAGGGCATCAGCCGCTGATAACTGGTGAGAGGAGAGAGGAAAGGTGATCCCTACGAGTATAAGCAGTTTGCTGTCATCTGTCTGTGCTGGTCCTAGCGGGAAAAGCAAGCTTGATGGGCTGAACTTCTGTCTCTGGTTCTCTGTCCCTTATGTGTTTCCCATAACCTCTTCTCCTTTCCATGGCAGGCCAGGACCTTTCATCTGTGGCAGCATCATAAGCTGCTGAAACCCCTTAAGCCTCCCTACCTGCAGAGAGTCTGCTTTCCTTTCTTCTAAGTAACTATATACACATGGCTGTAGGAATTCCCATTTTATTTGTTAAAGTTTTTAGGTTCCCAATTCCAGATGATCAGAGGATTTTTCCATTCATCTGTATGCTAATAACTCTTTGTTAAGATAGGGTACATCTACCTCATACCTGTTCACTGGATTCAGTTGTCTGTTGAATATATTTATCTCACTTAACTTCAGCAGATTTGAGACTCTTCACTCTTATTTTTGAGAAAGTACTTGTCTTTTCTTATAAATCTGTAATTTTCAGCTTGAAGAAACACTTGTACCTTCAGGGAGCAATGTATTCTCTTTTCCCAGTGGCTTTTAAGTTTGTTTACTTTGTCAAGTACCAACAAGAATATTCTGTAGTACTGTAACAGTCTCTTGTCAGGTCCAAAGAATATATTTTTACCAAGCAAGAGCTTTCAGTTTGCTATGGACATGCAATATGGAATAATTGATCTAATCTACACTCAAAAACAGTAACATTATAAAAACAATCTCCCTCAGAAAAAAAAAAAAAAAAAAAGTAGGATTGCAATAAACTGTTCTCCATACATTTGAACTCTGTGAAGCCTCTTTCGGATCACCTAATAAATCCAGGACCAACCATATCTTCATTTGCTCATTAGGTGCTCAGTTTAAAAGAAAAAAAAAATCAATACTTGTTCCTGTCTCATTTCTGAAGAATGGCACTGAGCCATTTGAGGTCTGGAATGCCTTCAAGTGAGTGACATGCTCAGATAAAGTTCAAAACCTCAATATCACCTCAGCTTATTTTGAACATCAGTCACAGGATTCTGATTTTTGATGGAATCAGAATTAAAGCAGAGAGAGAGGAAAGCACACACTGTGTCGACAAAAGAATGGATGCTGTTTGGAGAAGGGGGGAAAAACCTGCCATTCTTCAACAAAATTCTATGACAAAATAAAATCATTATTATGCCTAGAGATCATTTTTAATCTTACAGATATTTGGAAGATATTAAGATTAAAGATATAAGGAAGATATTAATATTGTAGTTAGATGAAATAAATAAGATCCACTAAAGATGCAAATTAGATTTAAAAAAACAGTAAAGTTTTAGATACAGTATCTTACAGATTTTTCTGAAGATTTATTTTTACTGCTTTCAGGTTCATGTATCTTACTGTAAGAATGCAGAGCAAGAAGGTAATACTTTTGCAGAATCACTGGAATTATTCAGTGAAAAGCCCTATTATAGTGTCTCAGTTAAAAAAAAAAAAAAGATATTGACAAACTGAAAGGGCATTCAGGACTGAGGCCTTGGAAAGGCTGATCAATGAGAAAAGACTTAAATAAATAAATATGTATGTCTCATCTTAAAGGTGACTTTTACAAAAGTTTGAATCACATCACTGTTGAGCCTGGCTCTTTAGGATAGTTCTGGAAGAAAATACAACCAAATCAGACAAAGATACTTAAAGAAATAAAAAATTAATCTCTTAAAAATATAGGTACACGTTACAGATTTTTTTTTCTTGTTCAAAATCATAATAAAAGTACAAACATTGTAAACAAGTCATGTAATAATATTATGTAGACATTTACCAGTGGGAAAGATATGGACTAAATGATTTAATAAGATTTCTAATATCTGACTTTATGTAAGTACTTCTTTGATCTAAACATCAAATAACCAGACTTAAGTCATTCACGAGATATAGTGAATGCCAACCCTGCATATTAAGACACAATCAGGGTCAGTGCTTCTGTATTTTAGAATCCAACTCTTTTCCAGATATGACAGTCTCTACTAAACAATGCAGTATGGCACTTCCTAAAATTGAACTGTCTACAAATTTATTTTTTTCTCTAGGAGGCCATGGGATTCTTTTTGGCAGGAAGGTGCACATACATGCCTAGCCTTGAATCTATATACTATATTGTAGGCCCTGGCACTCAGGCCTTCAGACATTTGAGAAGCATTAGTAAGAGTTACGAACTTTAAGCACCAGGACACCTTCAGAAACCTGTTCTTTTCTTCCATTGATAGCAACCATCTTCTAAGAAGCAGACAGTCTAATTCCCTTTAGAGACATCATCCAGTGGGGGAGAATAAGGCCCCAGACACAATACTTTCCAAGTTTTCCTTATTCACTGGGTGACCGTATAAGGAAGCAGTGCTCTATGGACAGTATCATCCTTTGCCATCACTACCACCATTGTTTGGCACAACTCTTCAATTTTCTGCATTGATAAGAAGTATCAAGGGGCTGGCAGGTGGTATGTGGCCTGTGAACCACTGGTTGGGGTAAATTGCTCAAACTATGCCCTCTCAACTCAGGCTATTAAAAACCGGAGTTCAAAATTATGCTCTCTGTGCTTACTCTACATGTTTTCTATGAATTTCTTTGTTGTCTGCAGTATTTGCTCTCTGTTGCAAATGAATACTGCGGAAAGAAACAGCATTTTCTATACATATGCCTTTGACTAATGCCACCTTTGGTCCTGAATTCTAACTTGTCATCACTTCATCTCCTAATGCAGGAGCAAGACACTACTTCACTATACAGACATATTATGCCTCTTACACAGGTTGAAAATGCCTATTTCTGAGAGACAAAAAGGGAATACTTTAATGTTTTATATTAAATCATTCTCCTAACTGGAGCTAAGCTATAAAAAAACAATAACAACAGACTCCTACAGGAGCTGAGATTCAGTCTTTATCTGAGAGAGGAGAATACGCAATTATAAAGCCATCAAGGCTTTAAAACCATAAATATAATTAAGAATAAAGATATGCAGAGAAAAATACTGATGTAAACTCTTCACAGCTTTAAAATAACTGGATAGTATTCTAATAAGAAGGAAAGCTGTCCGCCATAATAGTAATATGATGCCACACTCCCAGTTTGTATACAAGAATATGCAGTACCTCAGGGGTTTCACCTCAGCTGTCTATCCCTCTCTCCAGTCAACACCCATCTAAGAAGAGACCAATGAAATTCACACTGAATTTTAGGCACCCATGTTTGCAACAGGGGCTCAAACTCAAGGGCTGAGAAGAGGAATATTTGCAAGACTGATGTAAAGGAATAAAGATAGAAATCCTCTCTTTCAGCAGTCTGATGTACTGTTAATAAGTTACAAGGTAAAGAACATTAGTAGGTGAAGAATTCTACTGTGAAAATCGTAAGGCAGTTATATGTGAATAATACATTCATCTAAAAGTGTGCTTTTGCATCAGTCATAAGGACAGAGGACAAAATGGGAGAAGGCCAGTATAAATTAGCTAATGCTGTTTTATTTATTGAAGGCTGCTTCTTTCTTTTTTCTGACTCTCTCTTTTACTTTTAAAGAATTCTTTGTTAACTCCTTTAGGGTACAGCCTTTCTTCACTTTAAATTCATATTCTCTTAAGTGTTGTGACACTGAGTCCAGTCACTTTTCCCCAGCTATCCCTTGATTCTTTTCAGAACTGTGTATCCTGTACTGCAATGCAGTAGTCTCAGTCTGCTGTTTTGCAATCTTTCCATATCTCTAATGACTGAGCCTTTATTTTCTTTGTCATCTTCAGGGTCCTGTGCACTCAAAACTAAATGTAGGAGTTTCTCTTACTATCAAATCTTTTAATTGTTCTCCTTTTTTTCTCCCATAATTTTACAGAAATATTGATATGTGCTGCTTTATGTTAAGTAGTAACATTTACAGATTTTTTTCTTATCTGCATTTATTACTTTTAGCATTTTCAGCATCTCTTTCCAGTTGACTAGCTTCTGTCAGAATCCTACTCTATAACAAATGTACTTGATCTATAAAAATGTTCCCCTGCTTTCTTTATCCATCACTTTTAAATTCTCTATTGGTTCATCACATGTCCTTGTTATTGATGCTCTAATTAGTTTGTTCCTTTTCCAACATAGTGATAATTACCTTTTAATTTTCTTTTGGCCATTTTCTGAGTTTTTGTACTTCTACTAAAGTTTGCTTTTTTTTTTTTTCTTCTTTTTCAGAACTTTGAGAAACAATTCTTCAATTTTTTTCAAATGGTGGCTCTATGCCATATGTACTTGACTTGTACTATGGGCATTTAACAATACTAATTTCCTTTATAGGCTGCTATAATCTCTTTTGATTGTATACAACATTCAAGCTTTCAATAGTCACCTCTCAGAAGTTCAGACTTTACACATTTGGCCCTTACAATGCTGAACTGACAAATTTTCTTTGTCAGCCTGGATTTGCACATACGTAAAATCATCAGCTATGATGGAGTCTGCCTTTTGGAACTGTTTAAAGTTTTGCTGTTTTTAACATAGCAATTATTTACTTTCAAAGTTGGTCTCCTGCAAATTTTAGATGAGATATTTTCAAGTAGCACTGCTATATCTCAGTACGGGAAGATAGCTATCCCTTTTAAGGAAAATGTATTGAAGACCAGCTGTGGCTGCTTTATGTTGAATACTAAACCTATGTCTCAACCATAAGCCAGACTCCTCATGTTTATAATGTGAAAGTTACTACCTTACGATACAAGCTACCTATCTGATGTCTTCACAGTCAGTTGCCAGAACTGAGCAATGTAAATTGGCTTATCTCCATTGCACACAATTTGAATGGGAAGCAAGCAAGTCATTGCTGAGAAGTGTTTTGGAAACTGGAGCATAAAAGAGTAAATCTTGCCTTTTCCCCAATTTGGTTTAAGCCATCTGTTCAGTGCAACTCAGAAGCATGCAAAAGAATTAAGAAAGAAAGACTACTCCAGTCAGATGTAGGGCGCAGGTGAAGAGCAGATTTGAAGTGTTTCACTATCTGACCCAGGAAACGCAATCAGTTGATTCCTCAGACTGCTCCTATGGAAAACCTTGACTCTGTATGGCAGAAATTGCAATGGGAAAGACATCTGTACTATAGTAGCCAGACAGCTTTGCAATTTGGGCCAGAAAAAGATTTTTGGTTTGTACTTGAACATGAAGTTGATACTTCTGAAAATAGTCTCGCATAAGATCTTAGTCCTCATGGGTTTGGGAAGACAAGACCTTGAGGGAGTAGGATTTTAGTAGGTCTAAAACAAAATCAATGTCCAGTGTTGTGAAAAGCCTATCCTTTATTATTCATATTGGATAATTTTATGGGCTCTCATTTATGATCTTTTTTTTTATATTTTTCAATTCCAGGCTACTAAGGCATCATGTGATACCTACCCAAGGTGTATGAAGCAATTTTTAGCCTCCATCAAGTTTTCTGAAGACCAAATATTAGCATCATGAATATGAACTTGGCTGGTGCTCCCAGAAGATTATTTCTCTAATTATTTGAAGTTATCTGGAAGTATTTTATTTTTTATTTTTTTTTAATAGTGATCTAAGTACACAGTACTAGATATACTAACAGTAATACACTTGCTAGGGTTTGTGAATAGAGGTTACTTAAATAGTATTTTCATTGAACAAAAATAGAGTGAAATATTTTATGCTGCCAGCTTTTCATACAAGAGAAATTGGTAGCAGCTCAATGGGCAACATGAGAGTTTGCCACACTCAAAAAATTCAGGTATTCTGTGAAGGAAGCATATTAGTATTTTGGGGGAAGAAAATTACAATGAAGGGAGATAATTTTATGGCAAAGGCTTTCACTCTTGTTATTTGTAGTGCAAAATAGCTGGTCTATCTCCCCTTCCTCCTTCACTCCCCAAACAATACTTTTCAAGGAAAATTCTGGTTCAAAATGGTACCAAATGCACTTTTTTAGTAAAATTCCAACTGACAAGGTTTCAGAAGGGCAACAGCAAGCTGTCAGTAAAAGGATAGGACAATTAGGTGGAAATGCTACTTCATGTCAGCTTCTGGTACAACTAACGACATTTTGCACTTTAAAAAGATGCAATTGAATTCTGAGTGACATTGGCTGTGGATACAAGCTGGCATAATTCCACAGAATTCAGAAGAGCTGCAGCACCTAAACCCAGTAGGCAATCAGGCAATTGGTTATAAATTGTCCATGAGATTTTTCATAGCTTTAAAAAAAAAAAAAAAAGTTATACTGCTTGCACTAATATTTAGTCAAGCTCCCTATGATGGCAGTATTAGAAATTCAGTTCAGATCTCCCTAAAATATCTACCAGTCAAACACAGGTTTATATATAAGGTGCTTGTGTATCAGGTGTGATCTTCCTAGGAAGAGCATTAGGTACAAGACACAAAACAATAGCTGAATCTAGCTGCGTCTAAAATTACTGCCCAGAAATCTCTACTGGGCTGTCACTTCGACTACAGACAGCTCAACTTCAGATGGATCTTACTGTTTGACCTTGAAACTTCACAGTCACCTCTGAATAAGCCCCCAAATTACATCACTCTTGATTAAGCCAGTAGCTCAGCCCAGCTGAGATCCCAAATCTAGATGCTACTCCATTTATCTTCCTTCCCCAGGAGATCTTTTTTTTAAACTTGCCTTCCACTCCAAAATAGGAAACTGCTCCTAACCACCAGGTAGTTCCACTTTACTTCAAAACCTGTCTGCTGTTGTTCCAGGCACTAGCTTCTTTTTATACATTAGTTTAATTATTAGCCTGTTTGGATAAGTGTAAGCCCTGAGTAGAGGGCTGGGGAGTTCTTTCACCTAGGAGTTAAAGTACTCCTTTGGACATAGGTCTGTGTTTTTCATCCTCCTCTACAGAAAACATAACTGAATTTTACATTTTACAGAAACTGGATTAAGAAACAGAACGGAGGAACAGGCCTTGGAGCAGGCACCAAACATAATGAGTGCCTTAAACACTGAACTGCTGAGTTATCCATCCTTTCTGACCTAGTGCATTTTCAGCTTTTTTTCTGCACAAAGGTACTGTTCTAAACGAACAACAACATTCCCCACCTCCTGAGTAGTCTTGTGTCTTGCAAGCCTTGTGTTTTAGGCACTCATCTGGAAGATAAAAGATGAGGTTTGAAGTTCAGACAAGAGGGAATTGACTCTGTGCTTGCCTTTTACAGGGCAAGCATTCTTACCACTTGGCTATAGTACAGTATAGTACAGCATCTCCTTCAGCTGTTCTAAAAGAAAAAAAAAAAAAGACAAAAAAAAATGACAAATTCTACTCAAAGGCACTAGGTCCCTTCTTTCAGCAAGGTGGTCTTGCTAAAGATCTGAAGCTGTCAGAGACGACTAAGGCCCAGAGTAGATTAATGTCCTATGTAAGGTACAATTCTGGATTCCAGTCAGCAGCCAGGAGGGTGAAGGACAGCTACTGCAGCAGCAAGCCTGCAGACTCTGTAGGGCATCCAGATTGTCACTTCCTATATTCATGGGAGAATGTTTCAGATTTGGGACTTTTTTTTTTTCCTTGAAAAGAAAAAGAGAGTATATAGAGTACTTGCAATATAATTGTAACTGTCTATTACTTTTACTAGAATACTATGATCCAGATTTTCAGCATATACAAGACGTACAGAAGTCCTGTATAAAAAGCTCAACCTCTCCACAGATGTAGAAAATTGTATAGCCACTAGTAAGACAGAACCAACAATTATTCTTAGAAAGTCTGACATGGTTTGTATACTGACCAGCACCTCCCTCCACCTTGTGTATATTCCAGAGGTCTTGGACCCTTTCAGATTTCCTACGTAGATGAAAAATGTCACTTTTCTGTGGGCTGTTTTGTTTTGATTTATGTGATGCTCAGATGACACAGAAGCATAGCAACACATGAAGTATTAACCGTTGATGTCATTAATGACTGATGCCATAAATAGGCAAATACCTGGCATATTCATTTGTTTTTCAACATTTTTCTATCCAAAGGTATCCAAACGTATCCAGATGTTCTCAGCATATCAGAAACAGAGCATAAAGATAATATAAAATAAAGGCTACTGCTTGAAGAGCTGGCAAATGTGATACTTCTTTTAACTTCAGGAAAGGTTCAGCTTATGCTGTTAGGCTGAAAAAGATCTTGCTTGGACAATCATGTAGAATTGGCATTTAAAATAAATGCTTGGCTTAAGTGAAGAAACTTCATTGGTTAGTATGGCATGAAGGAGACAACAATGCACTTGCATGTGGGTGAGATCCATGGTGACAGACAAAGGAGGCAAAACAGTTGCTCAGTTTCCCTACAGTCTTATAATACAAATACAAATATGCTGGCAAGATGGTACTTATCTTTTAAGTCATCAGAAAAATGTGTTTTCCTTGGAATGGGGATAACAACATGCAAAAATACCTGGACGCTCAGTTCAGACATTAGACTCTTGGTACTTCCTACAAAATCCTGGCCAGACTTTGTAATGTATAAGCATCAGTTCCAAAAGAACATCAGAAAAGTAAAAGCTTTATGTGCAGCTCTGGAATCCAGGAAAAAAACGTGTAGCCTTAGGCATTGTATTTAAATGAGTCTTCCAATATCCTCATGAATGTTAGCTCAGACACAGTTTATCTACCGGGGGAAACCAGAGATTCAGTTTCACTGCCAGCTCTCTTAATAAACATGAGCCACTGGCATTGTCCAAAATAGAGTAGATAAGCAGAAGTTGCACATCCCACTCATTACTATGCTATATTAAAGCTTAGCACAGTTGAGAGAACAACATTTCAGAAGTTACTTACAGTGACGTGAACAATTTAGTCTATAAACAAATGAGCAATAAATATCCTCATCCAGGAGATTTAAAAAAAGATGTTTTTACAAAAAAGTGATGATATGATATCTGACTGATATTCCAGCTGATGTGGACTCCTAAAAGAAGTTGGATGCAATAGAAATGCTTATATTTGCTTTGCTTTTACCCTTTTCATAGCAAATAGGCATATAGCCTATTCATAGCTTTCATAGCTTTTTTATTTTTTTATATATTTTTTATTATTATTTTTTTTAAATATGTACATGTGCTAGCATTTTGGTTTGGTTGAGTCCTCCCAGCAAAATGTATATTAGAGACACTTTGGCCATGTAATAAGAGCTGTGAATCTTAGTTGAGATCTATAAAGAGATTCACTTTAAAGACCCATTTCCTTCCCACTTACAGGAGACCACTGACAGGTCTGCTCCTAAGGAATAAGCGTTTTTGTTGGTGAAGACTGCTGTAAAGTGTAAGGCTCAGGCACAGTATTTGCAGATTCTCTTTTAATTCCTAAGTGTCTGAGTAATGCCTAAGTAATTTCTGAACCTTGCCTTTGACTCTTTATAGCCTGAAGATCAGACCACCTTTCTCCTCTCTTTATGTCCTGAGCGTAAATCCAAAAGAAGTGCTAGGACTGAGAGTAACTGCTTAGCCTGAAAAGGTTAGAGGTATTTTACTCTATTGAACCATACCCTGTAGTCCCACCATTTTGATATAGTTTGGAAAAGAGACAGGTATCTCAAGCCCCCTCCTCACCCACCCTATCCCCTTTATGAGCATTACTTAGTGAGAATGAATGCACAGATAAGTTAATTGTACAAATAAATTATCTGCAAGTAATTTCATCATACAGATCCAGAAACTTAGGCAGTAATATCAGTGTTTTTTTTCTTTAAACCTGTTATGTGACACGTTAGCTTAGTATTTATATAATTCTTAACCAATAAAATGTGGTACCAACTCTAGTGTCTAGCTAGTTTAATGAAGTATATAGGTGTGAAAGTTAGGAGTCCATTTTCAAATATATTGTCTTTACTTGTCCAAGAAAACTTCCAGGAAAACAGCACTGTTTTGACTTATACATTTACACACATCAAAAAGAAGCTGAAGTGTTTATTTTTGTGCCCCAAAAGACGAGTAGTTAGAGTTTCAGGAGGTACTTATTTAGGAGACCTGAAATATCTAGACGCAATGCTAAGCAAAAGATATATTTTGGCAATAAAATCGTATTTGTGACTTTGTGAAAATCCTGAAAAGAGTAACAGAAATAATGTTATTTTTTTTCTGATTTTTACTCCTACAGAGTCTCTTAATTTTTCATGTAAAATATACTTGAATTCTTTAAAGTCAAACCATTTTTTGTTTTCTTACAGGGGACTCTAAGATGGATCCTCTGATCATTGCTAATTCATTTTTTATTTTTTTTTCTAAATGAGAAAACAAATGACAAAGGAAAATGAGACAAATATGAAATTTTGTGAAAATTCAATAGGCATTATTGTTTTCCCATTTCTTAGCTTCATTGGATATCCTTTTCATCTACACACTAATCTAACTTTCTTTACATTTTGTTTTTACTTAAATAAACATTAAACATACTTGCCTACAGTAAGCTCTCTTGCTTTATTCTCTTTGCTCTCCTTTCCTGTACAATAAGCCTATTAATTTTTCATATTTTATTTTCTGAGTTTTTCTTTTGTTATTTGATTCTTAATGAATTCTCTCTTAAGCTTACAATATCAATGCTTATTTATTATGAATGTATTGTACAGGAACATTTTGACTGTGATTTTGATTTTTCAGCAGAAGACCTTGAAGTTCACTTTATATGGAAGAAATGACAAAAAATTACTTGGGAAATAATCCATGCAAAAATAAATAAAGATAATTTGGGGCGAAGGGAGAGGAGAACATCAATGATAGTAAACTGGAAAATTTATTTGGGAATAAAAAAAAAAATCCATTATAGAAGGCTACCTACATTAAATAAGGCATTCTTAGGCTTTCTTTGACCCATTTGACCCATTCCAAAAGTTCTTAATTGTTTTTAAACAAAATTTGTACATTATGTTTCATGGAGACTGCATCAATCAAAAGACACTTATTTTCTCCATTCATTGTTAAACTAGTAAAACAGAAAAGATGGTTAGAGCAGAGGGACTAGCACCACCATAGTACTTGTTTAATTTACATTCAGTTAAGAATGTAATTAATATGAAATATAAGAAGCAATAAACCTTTAGGCAATGATCTCTACCTGCTTAGGAAACAGGAGTGTTAGGAGTGTTATTACAGAGACATAGGTGACTAAGTCAGAAGGTCTACAGTGCACATTTGTTATATAGTCTACGTTCATCACTGTTCACCTCTTTTTCCATGTTTTTCTATCTGTGCTTGGGAAGGTGGGTATGAAAGAAGATGCAAAGGAATAGTTTGCCTCACTGACCATCAAGATGCCTTAAAGCAGAGATTATATTTTGGGAAAAATAATGTTGATTTACTTTTCATCTTTTTATAATTACTGCAAAATAATAAATATGAAATAACGGTAATTCCAGACATTATCTGGCAGAACGAGAGTTTTGTAAATAACTATTTACTACTTTTTTTTTTTTTTAAAGACATTGCTTTGATTGATTCTAGTAACAATTCCAGCCTAAGCAATGTAAGCTTGATTTGATATGATTTTGGACATGTTGTTTAGCTGTTTTAAGCTATCTACTTTCCCAAATAACTGGGAGATTGTAAGGATGAATTCATTGCTTAGGAACACTAAACTGAGGCTGTATAACCAGACTGTAGAAAAATGTATGGACTACAGTAGTTTTCAGAACAGGTGAGTCATGTTAAAATATGTCAACAATGTTTCATTGAATACCTGGACCAGGAAATAAACAAAATGAATAAATGAATAGAGTTGGAAAACACTTGGAGAAGGTTAAAGTTTTAAAGCAAAGACTTACTTGTGCTTTTATAGAGATATGATCGAAGATTGTACAGCACTTTGTAAATCAGAGGGTTGCTCTCTATTACGCTATCCTCTCTTGTCCATCTTCTATAATTTTGGATATACCTTGAAAAGTTACTGTATGTTTTCTGAATAACAGTAAATAACAAAACCAGGCTGTAAGAAATTGACATAATGATTTTTCATGCTTTGCCAGCATCAGTATTTCTTTTTTTTATATGAGTATGAAGAATCCCTTAACCTGATTTTATAAAACAGTATTTGATATTGCAGAAATTCTCTAAGGGGTACAAAACTTCTGTTTATTTTTTTGCTAGAAATCAGGAAAAAGTAGATATTTTCAGTTAGAGATGCTGTTACTTTAACTGGAAAGGATTCATATTCTTCTGAGTATCAGTCTGAGTTCTGGGTGCAAACAGACACAAAAAGCTTAAGAGACAACTCAGCTGGAAGCGCTCTTTGTAGCTCCAGCCAGAAATTCACCCCGGGTCACAGCCATACCTTGCTCAGAACACAAACTGAGCCCTATCACATCGAGCACATCTGAGCAGTTCATACCCCTTAACCAGCCTGTCACTGAATTTTCTGTTTACAACAAAGGAGGAAAATTCCATTTGGTTTTGAGTTTTGGTATGAGATCCTAGCTTATAATTAGTGTGGGCAATCTTAACAGTGAAGTAGGAGAGAGCTACACATCTTTGAATCCTCTTTATATCTAATACATAACAGTATTTGTGTTCTCTGTACTCACTCTAAAGAGTCAGGATAAAAATTGGGTTATTTACTCAAACTTGCCCTGAAGGAAAAATATTTGAAGAGATTTTTCCATTCCTTTGTCTCAGCAGTCATTCTTTATCACTTCCTCTTAAATTTTGAGAGTTCCTTGTAGCCATTTTAGTCTAGATGTAGGAGAGAGGAGTCTGGACCCAGTAAGTAAATCTCTTCCCCTACACTTGAATTTCTCGTGCATATTAAGTTTCAAAGTTTCCTAAGAAGCCTCTCACAGTGTATGCTTGCATTAAATTGCATATAAAGACAAAGATGGTTACTCTGCATAAAATATGTCTGATTGTTCTGTCTGTACAAGCTTGATTTTTCACTCTTAACATGGGTCTTATTTGTTTTTTTCATGAAGGCATCGGGGAGGGGAGAAAGGATGTCCTAGCAATTAAACAATCAGTTTGATACTGGAGGGAGCTGAGTATTAATTTTGGTCTAGCTAAAACTTTTCATGTAACTGAAAGTCACTTCAGGGCTATTGTGCCACAACTGCGGGTTTGTTAGCCTGTTCTTACTCCCCTGTGACTCACAGGAGTAATTCGCTGATGATTTCCAGCTGCCTTTGCAAACCCTTTGTGCCAACTGTGCTTTCACTAAAAGCCTTCCTGTGCCATACTGCTCATTCATACACATACACACCCACTCTCATTTCAGATTTGTACAGTCATAAAGTCAATGCACAAGAAATTATCAAAATTATTCTTCATGCATTTTAAGCACTAATAAAGACGTGCTCCTTTCAGGATCGGCTCTTTGTTAACGGCAGAGAGTATGGAATTTAATGCCTGTGTAGGCTGAGATTTTATACAATTTACATCTGATTCCTGCAAATGTTTCTTACCTCTTGGGTAAACGTTATCAGGAATATACCATGTTTTTCCTTCAGACAAGGTCATTGATGAGAAATGAACAGAAATGCTGTCAGCTCCCGAATCAATGTAACAGTTTTGACTAGTTGTTTTATAACATGCTGCTTTGCCACAAAACAAGACAACTCCTTTGCCAAATAGGAGCGAGTGTAACAGTTGTTATCTTTCAACAACTCTTCATTTCTGATCAAAAGATATGGAAGTATTTTTTGAAATCTGTTAATCCAAAAAAGCTTAGCTATTAATAGTTCCCAGAATTCCTTCTATGTCTGCCATGTTCAGTTTTTGCTATGATCAAAAGTAGGGGAACTGTGTTGATCAGAAATAAAAGAACATGGTGTTTTGACATTTTGATATAAACTTTGCTTTCTGATCTGATGAAAATTCAGAAATTTTACGTCTTCCTGCAACAACTCAGTAAGTATTTTAAAGAATGCAAATCTTCAACACAGTGAAACATCCCTGGGGAGAGAGGACTTTGCGTTCTCCTTCAGGTGGAGAATTGGATTTTAAATGCTGTAAATTATGTATGGCCAGATAGTATGTAAGAATAATATTTAATGTTTACACTTAACATGAAAAAATAGAAATGTGAATCTTGCCTCAGGTAAATAGTAGCTTTTGACAGAATAAATTTACTAGTCACAGGAAGAGTTCATGTTTACATTTTAATTTTTGGTAGGGAGTGAGGTAGATTGAAATAATCGCTGAAGGATGGCTACAAGTCAGCAGAAAAGAGGATTTCTCATTAGCCATTTCAGAAAGAGCAGGATATCTGTTTCTACTGTAGTCTGAATTTGTTCAGTGTTGCATAAACCAAAGATATATTCAGTAACCACCTCTGCTAACATACAACCTTCTAGTAAGATTTTCCTGTATACAACCCTATCACAAATGCTACTCTATACTTCCATGGTAATATTCATACAGAACAGATAAAAAATTAATTAAAAACAAACAAACAAAAAAACTCACAAAACCATCAGAAATACCTGACAGAAAATGCCTACACAAAAAAAAACTTGTGACATTATTGGCATGTGAGAAACTAGTCCTGACCATTCTTTACGTATTGGTCTATCAAGGTGAACAGCAGCTTCATTTACAAAATATTACCAGTAGCATACTAACTGTATATTATCCTATGTAGCTTCTGTGGTAGGAGGCCAGTTAATTATTTAGTCAGATTTCAATAGTTAACCTGACACCGGCAGATACTGGATTCTGTTTCCTTTCAGATTTATTCACCTCCCCTGGGGGAGGAAAATAAAGGTCCCTCACTACATTCTGATTATTAACAGCAGCTTGGTGGTGGACTTTCAGCTTCTGATCAAGGGAGGAGTTTTTCCTCATTTGTTCTGATAGACCCAGGACACAGAAACATGGTTTACCTTTTAGAGGAGCTTTTTTCAGGTCAGGAAGTGGAACCATCAGAATGTTTACATCAGAGCTTGTATTTCTAAACACATTACATGTGTGGGCCAACCAGAGCTGCACATGAAATCACATCTATTTCATAAAACTACTTCCACATTATATTGAAAAATATTTCTCTTAAACTCTATGTTTAAATCAACCTTCGCTTAATTCATCATGGAGACTCTTCTAATTTTAACCGTCTCATTCCTGGTCTTAGGAATTGCTGTTGTGGACGTTTCGCTAACATCCAGCAGTGCTACACTTTCCTTTCCAGTGGCTGTAGGGCTGTGTATAATTTTGCCTCTAGTAGTTCTGCACTGTCATGTTCCTTCCTGCCTCTTGTCCCTCTGTGCTTTCCAATCCTGTAATCACATTCTCTTGCTTTTCAGACGTGTGCGCTTGGAACTATCCCTCTGATCTTGTATTCAGGCACCCTCTCTCTTCCTTTGAATTCCTTACTGATACATTTCTTCAGACAATTATTTCTACCCTTTATTTATAATCAGTGATCTCTCCTGAACTGTTGCTTCTTGTCTTGTCTTGTTTTTATCTCGTATCAGATTATAAGAGCTTTGAGTAAGGGAATATGTCTTACTATGTCTTTGTAAAATGCTTTATAAACTTACAGTGACAGCAACAATAATTCATGGTATATTTCCACTCAGTTCAAGGAATTACTGCTTGCTTATTCTGGGCAGCATGCATTCCCATGGGCTGGTGAATTCAGGTTTACCAAGGCAATAGACTATGCTGATAATTAAAATTTGCTGTTGTGATCATCAAAAGCATTGTGACTTTTCCTTGCATTACTGCACCAAAGTTCCTGCCGACCTAAATACGTCTGTCAGTGGCACCGATTCAGCTGATGCAGAGTACGCTGGTTTTGCTACTGCTTTTGTGGGGGGAAGGAGAAGTAGACAACAGGAAAGAGAGGAGGCTCCAGCCTCTGTGTGATTGTTAAATGCACCTTCTTTCTTTCACTGTACTTGAATAACAATTTTGGTCAGATGTTAAGAAAGGCAAGGCTAACTGCAACCTTCCAGCTCAGTGGCAAGCAATCTGCTTGGAAGCAACTAGAACTTCCTCTTAAGGCCTCTTTTTCTTTATGAAAACACAAAAGGGCCAGTTGTTCTTTGGGAATTAAAAGTTGATGAGACATCCCGCTGTACAATTTTAATGGCTGTATATACTATTTGTTTTATACAATTTATCAGAAACTCAGAGCTCATGCCAAGACATTTCGGTGCATTGCCAGAGTGCATTTGAGTCAGAGTTTCGCTACAATTTCTAAGAGGGAGGCTAACAAATTACAATAAAACATTATATTGCACCTCCAAGCTGTCAGTGACTGAATGTTTAAATTGCAGTAACTTGAAAGTGATATTTTTCTTTGTGGAAAACAATGGAATTTTTCTCCCCAGTATTACAGTATGATGTTTATAGCAAACCATGGGATACATTCACTACTATGGATATAATGTGCTAGTAATGCATACTACAGTCATCATTAAACTTTTAAGAATAGCTACAATATTTGCCAAGGAAACCTCTAACCTGTTTTATCTTTTATCCATCAGCTGAAAGCCAAATTGAATCTGTTCATAAAATGAATATACCAATTCCCCTATCCCTCTGTTGTCACCATTCTTAGCTTGCTACTCAGAAATGGAGCTGGGTCCCTAATTTAAGAAACTATGCATATACAAAGGGCTTTGTAAAGTATAATATAGACAAGAGTACCTTCTCAACCACCTTTTGTCCCAATAGAAACTCTTATTGAGTATTTCATTGCAAATCCATTAGTAGTGATTTGCAATAGTCCAATTTAGAGGTCACTTAAGCATGAAAACAGTGTACAAGAAAGTGTATAATGAAACAATATCAGTAATAGCATATTTTAAATGTTTCATTAAATCTGAATTGTTATATTGTAGTACTGCTGTGAAATAGCTACTGCTTTCTGAAACAAGATTTTTTATACATATATAAAATAAATACTGTGCATTTGCACAGAAACCAAAGGAGTATAAAAGTCAAAATATTTGTTATTAATCATGTGTTTTAGCACATTCGTATACTGGATGGCTTGGGTTTTATGTCTTTATGTAGTCAATAATCCTAGATTAGATCACATTAATATAAATTCAGTGTCTTTATATGGAAGCAGCATGAAGCTGAATATTTTGTACTCACATATTAAATTAAAACAATTAAAACACTTTTTATTGCATTCAGAAAACTATTATCACAACAACATAGATTTTCAATGTCCTGATTTGAAGTCATGAAATAAACAAAACAAAAAAATCTATAATAATATATCTATTAATCTTATTCTTTCTAAGCAAGGATATCTAGTTCACTGGTGCTGTGCTTTTGTTTTTGCTGAATAGCACAAGGCAAGTGTCACTCTATGCAGAAAAATCAGGAGTACGACACGGTGAAGATGCACTGCTTCCCTTAATGCGTTATCTATTGGTGGAAGATAAGCAAAGTATAGATTTAATAGAAATATAATATAATGTACTCTACATTACTCTGTTTTGTGTCTGAATAAGCATAACAAGACCCAGAGCTTTTCCTTTAATGCAGTCTGCCCTTTGCAGAGGGCCTACATCAAATAGGAGTGCCATCCAGCCAGTGTCTTTAATTCCTGTAATTTCTCAAGAGTTAACTTTTGTGATTGGATGGTCAAATCACAAAGTTAAAAAAAAAAAAATGAAAAAAAAATCTTAAGGGATTTTGTGTTTTAGCAGGATGAAATTGCAGGGGAAGAAGTATCAAACAAAATATAGCATTTTGGAGCTGTTTGTTTTGTTGGGCATTTCTTTTATAGTGCATCTCTGACAAGCAAGGTTTTTTAAAAAAAAAAAGAGAAAAGGAAAGGTTACGAACCTGCAATGCATCTTTACTCTTACCCACACCTAATTATGCTATCTTTTCATTGTATTAGGTATTCCAAAGAACCATGAAAGTTATTGGTGATCTATCATCATCACATTAACAATGCTGTTGCATTACTGCAGGGGAAAAAAAAAATCTATCTTAAGGTTATTCCTCTTGAAATTTTATGCTAGTTAGGATCAGTCTAATGGACCTTTTTATGATATAACAACTCCTCTCCATTTGGGCTACATCTGCCAGACTTATCAGATAATTTTTGAGGACATAGTTCTTTATGTATTTTAGTCCTCAGGAGAAGCAGCATGTAACAGCACTGCCAACTGAAGATTACCATGGGGACCTACTCAAACAATTGGATGTTTTTCTCTTCTGAGGGTTAAAGGAAATAACAAAAGTGACAGGCTGGAAGAGGATGGATATATTTGTAAACTGTGACAATAAAAGTTGACATCATAGCAGGAACAAAGCAAGCAATCAGGCAGCAGCTCTGGCAAACACACATTCTACAATACTGCAGAAGAGTGTGCTTTCCTATGACAATACCCAGCACCAAATTCACAGGCTAAGAATCCTTTTGTTCCACCTACTTGTGCAAAATGAAAATATAGTATAGATGTAGTTCAATACAAGCATTAAGTACATCTCCTGAATGAAACTTCCAGATCCACTTTCCTGAGTAATTGGAAATAATAGTTGTATTGTCTAAACAGGCACAGCAGAGGAAGGAGAATGCATGACAGTAATGTATGTGTTTTAGAGATGGATAAATGAAATCAACATGTTAAGGAAAGCTGGCACAAGATAACTGCCACAGTGGTGTTTTTTTTTTTTTTTTTTTTTTTAACTGTAGCTTAAAAAAAAAATCTAGAATATATGGTTTTTGCATTTGCATTCAGGAATTTTGTTTGGGTGAAGTTCGAAGATTTTGCACAACTTCCTAAGATAACAGAGCACCTGCCATAGCTGCTAACAGTCCAGAAATCCCAGACATGTTTCCAGTGACTCTGTACAGCATGATTCTACAGCACTTATGTAGCAACTCTGAAACTTCAGAAAGCAAGCATCGTATTTTTGTATACATGCTGCACAGATGGTCTGCATGCTTCCGCTAACTCTGATGGATTCTGAATGCATCAGACTGAGTGCGCATGCACAGGCCATCTGTGCAGTGCAACAGTAGTACATCTGACGCTTTCCAGGAACATTGGACTCAATATGCATACATGTGTATACCACAAGGGCATAATTCTGTTAGAAGAATCCTGTACAGAAAGACGCATTGAGTATTTATGTGAGGTAATGGGTTTTACAGGAAGTCAGAGGCAGAGATGTCCAAGTCTCAGTCCACCACTGTCACACACAAACATACAATTTCTAACACAATTGCAGTACAAGCCCTGAGGTCAGCACAGACTTAACCCTTTTTCTCCCCCACAGCAGACCCTTCCCTCCACTTTCTTATGCTTCCTGCTCTGCCACTGCATAGTTAAAATTCACATTTGTTTTTCTTTGTCACCTGCCATGTTTTGTTTGATCTGGTTCTTCCTGCCTGATGTGTGGGTGCCCTTTTAAATCAGACCTCAACAAAGCCTCCACCAACTTGGCTGAGACTTCATGCTATTGCTCAAGGCCCTTCACCTCAAAATACTTGAGAAGACTAAATAGCAATAAGGCAACACACGCTAGATATGTATGTCCTGCCACTAATGATGGTGGGTAGCTATTATATGGAGGGTATTCTTTCTGATGCCCTTGATACATATACGGTAGGAGTCATTTTCACTGCCAGCTTATCTTTACAGTGTCAGACTTTCAGCTTTAATAGGCTCATTAATCATCTGTGTCACTCACTTTCCATTCCTTCCCTGAAGCTGCTCAGCTAAAGTTCTGCTGCTGCATTTTGCCAATACCTTGGTGTTTTGACAAGGGAATGTAAATTCCACTATCTAGTGGTTGCTGAACCAGAGGAAGGTTTAATTGGGGTCAATAAGTATCACAGTCTTTGGATGCTTATGAAGAGCAATAATGTGCTTGTCTCAAAGATGGACCCAAGGGAAAGCAGGTTCTGTTTATCATCTGAATTTCCCCATTCTGAACATATAGTGTTGGATCAGCCCCTGTCTTGGCCTGTCTGCTTGGGATATTTCACCCTAAGCACCTTTCATTTCCTTCTGAGTTAGCTGCCTCTACTATTTCATCCCAGTTTGACTAGACTCATATATGGTAGGGTCTGACTCTCTCAAGATTAATGTTCTTAGATTTCTGCCTTTAATTTTCATTCCTGTCTTCACATTTGATCTAATAAAAATATATTTACTGGTTCTCAGTTTTCCCTTTCACATTTATTATCAATCACACCTGATGTATTACTTAATCCTAAGTCTAGCATTACTCTCTTTATGGTGGACCTATATACTAATAGCCTTGTGTTAGAGCAGAAATCCAGTCAGCAATGGTAGCCTTTCCAGGATACCTCAGTCAACATTATTAGGAGATTTTAAAAACATCAGTACTTTTACACCTTTGTTGAACTATTTCTATCTCATTTGTCTTTTAAACAGTTACACTTTGAGTGTTTTGGTTATTGTTCTATTCTACCCCACCCTTATTTTTTATATATCTGTTTTAAACATCTGATAAATTAAAGGTGCTGGAGGAGGTTTCATCATAGGAATAGCTACCTTCAGAGCTTAACAGTCACCCTCACAATTCTTCATCCAGCCTTTCTTCATAATTCTTAAGCACAATGCATCAAAAGAGAACAGTACATTGAAAAATACCGCGTTGGAAGTTACTGATTGATTTTGCAACATCAGGTCTCTTGAATCACTGCCCATATATCATAAGATCTGAGTGAGGACTGAAGGTCCTTCATGTCAGGCCTCGCAGTATCCACAGTTTAGTCCCTGATTCCTGGAATGGAGTAGAAATTTAAATGCCTCAGCTCACAGGCATTGGACACAGGATGACAGGAAACTTAGAGTACCATCCATGACAGCCAGAACAAACTTTAGACGCCTGGAGAAACCAAAATGATAACTCTGAGCACTGGAGAGTTGATTAAAGGCCTTATGGAGTTGCCTAAATCTATCTAGGATCCAGAGCCCAGAAATTGCTCCTGAATAAAGGTACCTGGATCTCTTTCCTTCCCTCTGTTCCTCCTTCTCCAGAGAACCGAGAGCAGGAGCAGCCTTTGCACACTTCTGCTTAATTGCAAAAGCACCAAGATAAACATGCTGCTTAGCCAAGAGAGGTCATTCAAAGCTCTTGGTCTTAGGAGAGCATCCAAGCTATCAGCTCAGGCTGTTCAGGGTAGAATCATAGAATATCCCGAGTTGGAAGGGACCCATAAGGATCATCAAATCCAACTCCTGGCACCGCACAGGTCTACCCAAAAGTTTAGACCATGTGACTAAGTGTACAGTCCAATCGCTTCTTAAATTCAGATAGTCTTGGTGCAGTGACTACTTCTCTGGGGAGCCTGTTCCAGTGTGCGACCACCCTCTCGGTGAAGAACCTCTTCCTGATGTCCAGCCTAAACTTCCCCTGCCTCAGCTTAACACCATTCCCGCGGGTCCTATCACTGGTGATAACGGAGAATAGATCACCTGCCTCTCCACTACCCCTCACAAGGAAATTGTAGACTGCGATGAAGTCCCCCCTCAGCCTCCTCTTCTCCAGGCTGAACAGGCCCAATGACCTCAGCCACTCCTCATATGTCTTCCCCTCTAGGCCCTTCACCCTCTAGGCCCTTCACCATCTTCGTCGCCATCCTCTGGACACTCTCCAACAGTTTAATGTCCTTTTTGTACTGTAGAGCCCAGAACTGCACACAGTACTCGAGGTGAGGCCGCACCAGCGCGAGTAGAGCAGGACAATCACCTCCCTCAACCGACTAGCAATGCTGTGCTTGATGCACCCCAGGATGCAGTTGGCCCTCCTGGCTGCCAGGGCACACTGCTGGCTCATTCAACTTGCTGTCAACCACAACCCCCAGATCCCTCTCTGCGGGGCTGCTCTCCAGCGTCTCGTCGCCCAGTCTGTACGTATAGCCAGGGTTGCCCCGTCCCAGGTGCAGGACCCGGCACTTGCTTTTGTTAAACTTCATGTGGTTGGTGATCGCCCAGCTTTCCAATCTGTCCAGATCTCTCTGCAAGGCCTTTCCACCCTCATCCAAGTCCACAACTCCTCCAAGTTTGGTGTCATCCGCAAATTTGCTCAAAATACCTTCTAGTCCTACATCCAAATCATTTATAAAAACATTGAAGAGGACTGGCCCTAAAATGGAGCCTTGAGGGACCCCACTAGTGACCATCCGCCAGCCAGATGTGGCCCCATTTACCACAACCCTTTGAGCCCTGCCCGTCAGCCAATTGCTCACCCATCGTATGCTGTTTTTGTTAAGTTGTATGCTGGACATTTTGTCCAGTAGGATCCTATGGGAAACCATGTCAAAAACTTTGCTGAAGTCCAAAAAGATCACATCAGCTGGTTTCCCCTGTGGCATCCTATATATATATATATGTATATATATATATTTATATGTAGTGGCATCCTATAAAGCTATGCATCTGAACAGAAAATAATTCAAAATTCAGCAACTTAACCACACAGAAAAGGAATATTTGACTATGTATCTTAGCTTTTAGTGCATTTCTTTAGAAATACAGAAAACCCAATTAAATTCCTAGTTAAGATTAAGCCTCAGCTAAGCAAGTGAAGAGAACCAGAGTAGCTGTAATCCCTCCCAGCAGCTGCTAGATTCTTGTACTAAACAAAGATCTCAGTTTTGCAAGTTCTGGGTTTCAGCTCTGATTGCAGTAAAATCAGCAGAAAAAGAAACTAGCTAAACTGATTGATCTGTTCTAAACTCGATACAAACTTATTAAGCTTTTGGAAAACAATATCAACGTACTCTGCTTGGTCTCAGGTGCTGACTTCTATGCTACATGAACCCATTCATCTTGCACAGGATTTTTAATTCATGGCTTATAAAGATTCCATTTTGTTCTGTCAAAAACATCCTAAACTCACTGCATTTTAAGTGGGTTTGAAGTTTCTGCTGATCTGATGATTTTTGAATCTTTAAGAAATGTCTGTCTATACATGGACTCAAATAACAGTGCTAATAGCAGCGCAATATAGCAGTGTCAAATGCTTCTAAGTAGTGAATGTTTCATTTCAGTTATAAACATACGTTGTCAAAGGTGATTAACTGTCTTATTGTGATAGATTAGGCAGCTTTTCTTGTATTCTGTGAGCTAACAGCATTTTTTTTTAAATCTACGCTGGACAGTGAAGTGTTCATAGGAAGGTTTAAATAACTCCTGAAGGAACAAGGTGGTCCACAGTCTCTTCACTCTCTACTTCAGCGTTTCCATTCTACATTTTGTAGTGCTTCACCACCTTCAGGTGGAACAGCTCTGGACTGTTGTTTCTTAATGTTCTTCAATTTTCAGATATTAAAAACTCCCTTCTCGTTCATCTTTCTTTTTGTGTCTGTTGACAAGTTTAAGAACTATCACTTTTCCCAGAAGTTGAAAGATAAGGGACTCCATTCAGCGCCCAGAAGTCAGCTCTCTGTGGATAAGGGTTTGCTGAGGCAACGCGTGACAAAAAAGGCAAAGGGATAAGCAAGACCACTGAACACACATGATAAATTTAAATAGATCTGCTAAAGAAAATATAGTACATAACCATTATCAGTACAGTGACTTGTGTATTTGTAATAACCAGGAATCATAATGGCCTTGGCTCTATATGTAAGGAAGTGAATATAAAGTAAAAGCTTCTGGCAGAGATAATTAAAAACAGATCAGTCAAATCTAGGCTCTTCTCCTCAGCCCTCAGTCTTCTCCCAAACCAACACTTACTAATTCAAGGATTCCTTTGGGGGGGGGTGGGAGTGGTTTAAAGTATCCATGACAAATTACCTCTTCTAATACCTTCCACTTTGTTCAGAAAGAACTGCGACTCTAAGAAGTATGGTTCATAGAATATGTTTCTCACTGCTGAGAGAAGTTAGAGGCACTAGAAGAACAGGCAGGGACTATTCAGTGGACAGTCAAGACAAAAAATAGTTCTTGGAAAAAAAAATCCAAATTAAGCAAGGTTGTATACTATTGTGAATTAATCAACAGAAAAGCAGCAGGAAGAAACAGATGAACGTCTACAAGAATGTGTTCTAATAAATATTCTTTTTACTTTATGAACTCAGACTCACTCTTATATTTGCAGGAACTATTTTCTTTGACTTTGACATGGCCTGTGTGGTTAATAATGTATATTTTCAAAGGTGCATCTTAATATATACTCTGATTAAAGGAATTGAAGGTACCACTTAAGTTTTCACAAAGTCTTAAGTTGGAAGGATGTGAGCTTCCCCTAGATGACTCCTGATTTATTCTATATATTTTACAAGCCATTTACAGGAGCCAAGAAATACCTGCCTCAGTGGGAGCTTAGCACTTGGCTAGATTTGATACTTTACACCAAAAGGTCCCTTACCATATGGATATCCTCAGTGAGGAGCAATAAGACTGTGCAACAGCAAGATAGAATAATTCACCTTTTTTAATTACACCAAAAGGATAAAGTTATGTTGAAATGAAAGCTGGTGTCTTAACTTTGTCAGGAGAAACTTAACAATCAACAGATGCCAGTGTCAGGATAAGTTTCCAGTAAATTAAAATCAGTCCTTAGGAGTTAGCAGGAACTCAATTTAGCTGCCACTACCCCCAACTTACTTTTTTTTTTTTTTTAAATTTCATTATCATTTTAGTTTCAAGTGAAGTGGTTAGTCAGGCTGACATGCCCAGTGACATGTCCAGTTTCCTCCCAGTCTCAAATGACACACATTTAGTTGTTTATTTTGGAGGATGAACTTGGAAAAAAAAAAAAAAAGGCCAAAAAAGTTGGTTTCCTGGAGCTACCCATTCCTGCTAATTTCCTCCCATGAAAGGCAGAGCTGTAGTGCTGATCAGATAATCTCTGGGAATAACTGGAGCCATGGCATCAGCCATGAGAGGAAAATAAAACTTTCAAATGAAGAGCTGCAATTGGATTATGCAGTCTTCTCATTATCCAGATTCAAATGCCTGATGAACACTGTATGTGCAATGAAAAGAATGTCAATGTTGCATATAAAGCAGCAACTCAAAGCGTCTGTAATTCAGCTAGCGCTAGCCTGTGCCTTTAGGCACAGCCGCGAGCAAGGCGCTGCCCTGCTCCCCAGGAAGCCCAGGGAGGCATCGCAGCTCCTTGTAGGCCCGCGCTGCTCCTCATCCGCTCCAGGGAAGGAAATAAATTATTGCAGCTGACATTCCTCTTCATGCCTGGCCAGCTATTCTGATCATTAGTAAGCAGTGGTGTGGAGCCAATTCTATGCCCATTCTCTGCCAATTCCTTCACAGGGGGAAGTATCTGGAAAGCAGAGCCTGAATGTTACACTACTGCTGAATCCAAGATTGGGCAGGCATTAGCCAGTGGAGGAGAAACTCTGCTTGACTGAATAAAGGAATAACATCTAGAGTAGCTGATAGTAGAGGGCATGTCATTGCCATCTGAATTGCCATTTGTATCTCAACAGAGTTACGTATCTCAGTGAAGTGACAATAACATGATAGCGCTGTTGCCTAGGATGACTAGGAGAATATTATAATTTATCTACCAAGATGATCATCTTTGTATCAGTGTGGGTAACCAGACATCTGAGGAGGATTTTATTCAATCTTCCTTCCCTTAGGGTGCAGCTGGGAACTTGTTTCTGGTTGTACTTGACAGAGAGATATCATTATGACATTCTTGTCATTGAGAAGATTCTTGATGAGTATTTACTAGGACTGAAAAGCACTCCTGAGAAAAGAGCAAATTCTGTTCTTACTTTAGGAGTAATTTATTTGTAAAGGCAGTAAGCTGTTGTTGCAAAACTCTACTTTTTCTATAAAAACAAAACAACAACAACAAAAAAAACATGCAGAAAGACACCTCAGCAAGAATACATGGGCGAGAAATAAAACTCTATAGTCTACTTCATTAGTTTAGCTTAGAGAAATACAACACATGCCAAAAAGCAAGTTTTCTTTCTGCTGCTATAGTACCATGTAACTTTTAGCACTATTTTTATCTAGCTGAACATACTGACACATACAGAAACAAACATTTGTTCTTCCTCTTTTGTTCCAGAGGTAAGTACTGAATTTTCAGGTGTGTTTTCCCCTGAAACTAAAAGTGGTACGCAGAAACTTTCAACTTTGGTAGCTCATCAGCCATGATGGAAATTGAGCCCCATGCGCATTACTACAAAGATGCTCTCTTAACGCAGTTTAAAAACTCACTGCAGCCAACAGAAACCTTTTCTTTCATATTAGAAGGCACAAGGTGAGAGGCGAATCATGCGTACATAAACAAATGCCCAAAATATTAGGGCATAAAAGTTACCTAAACTGTAACTGACATTCTCACAATTACATTCAAGACTCTTGCACATGTACATGGTGCATGTTTACTGGGCGACATGAAAAAACCTGCTTCTCCTTCAAAAAAAGTCATGAAATGACATCACACCAGGAGCAAGAACTAAAATAGAAATTTCCTAATACATTTACATATTAGTTTCCTAATAAATAAAGTTTCCCATTGATAGATAATATGAAAATTTGGGGTTATTGCTAGCTCTTACTGACACATTGGTAACATCAAGGGCTACACATCCCTGTTTACTTGTTACTATTTGTTCTTGGTCCTCCTTTCAAGAAACAGTAAATTTGTGTATTTTCTCTACCTTATTATCTCTAATCCTTGCATGGGAGGAACTTCTAGACTGGTTTTGGTACTCTTTAGAATATAATGTGTTCCACTGCATAACCTGGAAGTCAGCAGCCAGCCTTAAAATACATATTTGTTCTTTGTCTGTAAAATGGTGTCATGAGATCCCTCATGTTCTTCTCAATGTGCAAATCAATAAATAAATAACGTTGTCTTCACTCTTTTGGGCTGTTTTTCAAAGCCAAGATAAACAGCCTAAAACTTTGTTACCAAGTGACTACAATACTATAAAAAAACAATATGTGAAAGTTTGAAGACATGCTGAGAATTTTGTAGTTTGACTAGTAAGTGGACTTATTAAGTAAGATAACATCTCTGACAGCATTCACTCCTTGCACACATACATACAGACATATAGTATTTCTTTGGTTTACTTCTTTTCCTCAAAGGCTATTATAGGCTCACTGAATGAAGTCTCAGACAAAAGTCTTTCTGCCACGTGCATATGTTACTGCAGTCAGCAGTATTGAGCCTGCCTTGAATTTTTGGACCAATTAAGTATTTGGTAACTTAAATTAGTTATGAAAAACTGTTCTGGATTACACCCTAATATCAAGCATGCAGGCATTTTCAGGGAGAAGCTTCTCCATGGGACAAAAGGAGAAGAAACACTTTCTCTGTAACAGTGCCTGTTGTAATCACTTTACTTACAAAGTGGTGTGAGTGAATAACTTTCAAAACTGGCAGACATTTACATAGAAAAATATGCATGTGCAAGAAGTATTCTCCTGATGAGACCCAAGAGACTTACCTTTATAGGTAAGCATTCTCTAAGCAAATTGCCAGCTTGTTTTTTGTTGTTGTTGTTTTGTTTTAAAAAACAGGTGCACAGAACAGGCACATTGCAGAGGCAAACAAAAAAAAAAAAAAAAGAAAAGAAAAGAAAGATAAAGAAGAAGTGAAAGAACAGCTTTATGCACCCAAAAAGATGTTGAAATCATTCCAGACAAGATAGGGGCAGCCCCATCTAGCAGACTAAGCAAGTGATGCTATAGATTCATAAGCAAGTAACTAAGCCACCCACACTGCCTGCATAGTCTGCCAAGAAGACAGATGGTGCTGCCTGTGAAATATCTTCAGATGTTCCTGATAGTTTACAGCATACATTTTATAGTAGAAATAAATGGAAAAAGTAGTCTTTTATTCCTTACATTTTATTGGCTACAAATGTTAGGTTATGTCCTTTTAAATCAGCCTACTAAAAGATCTGCACTTAATTAAACCCTTTAAATAATTGGTAGATTTTAACTTGCCTGTGGAGATTTGATCTCCATGCTTGCAATTTAATCTCAAAGGCTCAATCCACATTTAGTTTAGTTAATAGTTTTTACAGGCAAATGCCCAATTAGGAACTCTCTATACCTTTTGGGCCTCCCCAGGCTCAAAATACCTGTGCTAAGTAAATATGCTTTAAAAAAAAAAAAAAAAAGAGAGAAAGAAAAAAAGTGGGACTGGCCTGTTTTACTGATGTTTTACAATCTGTCTATAAAAACTACTTGTGCTTACAGTTTGAAATAATCGTAAATAGTGTAGTGTAATCTGTAGATCACTTCGAATACAGAGGATTTGGATGACCATCTCAACTACAAGGAACAGAGATCCTCTACTTCCAGTTACTCACGCTGTACACTTTTCTTTAAACCCATTTGGTTTAAATATCAGGTCACTATCATTCATGTCATTAAGTTTTATAAGCACAGGTGAAAATAAGTGACTTTTAAAATTTATATACACCTTCTCCTGTTCCCATCCCCCCAGGAAAATGTAATATTTACTGAATACACAACATAAAGGACAGCCCCTCTGCTCTGGTGGAAGTGCGAACTTTTTCATGGAAAACAATACAGCTGAAACTGAATGGAATCCCACAACACAACAAACAAAAGGGGAAATAATTCTTACCTCCTTCCAGCCTCGTGGCCCTGACACAGGTAACCTCCACACTTTCTCTCTTTGGAGGTGCAGCCATCAAAATACCAGCAATCAGGATGTGGCCACTGCCAGTAACCCCAGATCATAGATAAGCATGAAGTGGTGGATTGGTCCAGTGAGCAATGCAGTGCGGCCCAAAGCTCAGTTACAGGATTGCAGAGACCACCAGCCAAGTCCTCAGGACTCCATTACCAGAACACAGAAGAGTTATGCTGTAGTTCTCTGGCTTTGGTACAAGATGTAAAGTATTGGTCAGACCTAAAGATAAACCAACATGGATCCAAAATGCTTTTAAAATTTGTTTTCCCCATTTTCATTCACATTTTTTACTTTATAATCTCCCTCTTTTTATCAGCACTGAATTCAAGTTACTATCAACATTCAGTCAAGGAAAAAAGGGCATGTGGCTCACCCGTTCTCATACTTGTATTATTGTTATGTACAAATCACTTTGTTTTAGGAACCCACACTAATTCATCACAATCCCACTCATTTTTCTACCGGAGAGGATGGGTTTATGGGTAACTACTATTTTTCAGCCTGTATTTAGTAATGGTTTTTAATCTCATAATCACTGACAAACAGGCTGCAAGCTTTGTGTCAACAAGCTTATGTGAAATATCTCCATTCAGAGCAAGATACACCTCTGTTACCTCTGGGCTTTTTTGTTGCTGATCACTCCATTCAGCACAGGGTATTGCAGCCCTCCTCAGATATTCTTTAATTCCATTTCTTCTGAGCAATCAGAGTTCAAAAATAAGAATAAAACAAACAAACAAAAATTAAAAATACAGTCATCCAATAAATGTTTTAAAGGACTGGTCCCAAGGCCTATTTCCTATTTAATGGTTATTTAGCCTATCTCCCCAGAGCTCAGCCATCTGATGAGAGACACATGTAACCATCCAGCTGTTTCCTGTCCCCAGCTACCACAGAGATTTTTTTTTTCTTTGTCCTCCTTTTCAGCAGGCAGCTGAGCCAAGCTCTCACTAGACTTGATGCCTGTAGCAAGACAGGGTTAATTGGCCCTTGTTAACCCGCCCCAAGCCAATATGGCATTTGTAGGACCCCACCTCAATATGCCTTTATCTGTCTCACCACCAAAATGTCTGTGCAAGTTTCACCTTTTTAATGAAAACCTTGATACAAATCTCTTCACAGTGCTTGCACCTACACTGTCACAATCAGCCAGACATAAAAGTGCTAATCAGATGTTACAAATAAGACTCATTAGAATATTGGGTGCAGGTTGTATCTGCTTCAAAGGAAGGAAAATTGCTGGAGATTCAGGATTCGTATTGAGTCCCTGCTTAATCATTTATCTTCATGAAAGACAAGTATTAGGAAGCACTTACTCTGATAGGATATAAATCCACTGTCCTTACAGCATTTGTGGGCATCTACGGTGCTGTTTGACTTTTCATAAGAGAAGGTATTCAAACTGCAAGGCAGATTTAGACATGTTTCAATTTGCTTTCATTCTCTCCCTTCTCATTGCAATTCAGTTAGCTATATTATCTTTGTATATCTTCTCTTCTAAATAGCATATGGAACTATACCCACCAGCCTGTGTCTGATCCTACTTTGCTTGTCATGTATTCCAGTTTAAACTAGCCTTGAATAATCCTTTACTCTCTAGGTGCAATGATTAGGATTGTGTATAAGCCCTGCCAAACAGTGTAATAAAAAAGGAGAGTCCCTCTCTCCCTGCACAAGGTCACATATGTACATGCAGGGACCGACACAATTTGCCTCTGTGAATTCTTCAATATGTTAACTACCAAAACATTTAAGCTAATTAATTCTGACATAATAGCTTGGAAAAAATCAAGCATCCCTTATTCCAGAAGAGTAGCTCTATGGAGCTGTAGATGTTGGCAAATCAAAATAATGTTATATCTTTAAATGCTACTGGAAAGTATAAATTGACAGCCCGGAGATGAAAAACCTCACTTCATCTACAGAAAGAGATAAGAACAGATCCCCTATTATTTGACATACACAAGAGCAAATATAAAAGGACACTTAGTCATTTTTCAAGGTAGGAACAAATCAACAGCATTCTGCTTACATTTATTATCTACCTAAACACTTTCAAGCTTCCTCAGAACTGCACTTTCTTTTGCTGTCTATTGTAATGGCCATTAATTCATTTTCTCATTTGCATTGTCCCTCCCATTTGAGGCTCTTTCTTGTAGTTCCTTAGAAAAATGATTGGCCAATCACTGGCTAAATGACTGTATTGATTTCAGGAACTGCCTGAGTAAAAGCCAAACAAGCAGCCCCAGGAACAGGGAATTTCCTTGATGCTCTGATTCTTCAGACGGTCTTTTCTCAGCTGTTTTGTGCTACCAGCCTTTTTGTCCTAAGACAGTTGTGATGAAACCCAAGTGTAGCCTCTGATTTATTAGGAGGTATGACTAACATCACCTGTTTTCAGTGCAGCTCCTATAACACAACTTGCGGGGAGGTACAATCACTCTGACACCTCATCAGTTTAGCTGAAATCAAAACAATATATTCAGAAAAAGGAAATTGGCTATTAAATGTAAACCATACAAAGACTGCCTTCTTAAGTCTACTGTGCCTTCAATTAGATCATTGAAATAACTGGCACGCAGAATGGAAAGTGAGCCTTCTCCTTACAGCAGTAAAAAGCACTTGAAAACTTGCAAAGAGGATGATGCTTTTCAAGCTTTTAAGAAGTAAAAAATACTCCATACATTCTAAAAGGCAAAATGCTGCTTCCGTTAAGAATCTTAGTTAATTTTCACATAAAGCAACTCCAAATATTTTAAAGTAGGGAAAGAATATCTGTTTCAGCAGATACATACTTTTAGTAGATTAATTCACTCTGTCCCAGAGATAAAACTTTTGTTTTGGAAAGCCTTGGGATGCACGGTGATGAAAAAATTTTACATTCCAATTTAGTCACAGAATATTGTAACTATGTTTTGCAATAATTTTGAAAAGTAATGTCTTTTTTCAGGCCTTTGGTAACAGAAGTAACAAAGATTCCTATTTGGAATCTATTTTATTTTGTAATTATGCAAATAAGGTTGTATATTAGCATTAATCATACTAAATGAAGATATCTTTTTCAGTTTGAAAAACTGAATGATTATTTATTAACAATGACTGGTGAAGGAGCTTAAAACAAATAAGATTGCACTTTAAAGAAGCTTGCAAAAAATATTCTTTGGGAGGGTTGATTTTATTTATTTTGAAAAAGTGTGGTAGGCAAAAATATTTAAAACCAGATATGATTTGTGAGAAATGTGGTACAAATGTCTTTCAAATGCATTCATATTTATAAATCCAGTATCTGGGTTATGAAAAGGAAGCTAATGTGTAAATATCACTTATTTCCTTTATTTCAAAAAAGATGAATTGGCATCTGTCTCTTTTACTAGTAAATAAGTTATTTCTAATTAATTCATTTAAGAATGAATTTTCTAAACAAATGTTCTGAAAAGCAGCTGTGTTACGAGATGAGATTGCTTTCTGCCACTGGAGCTCTGAGTGCGTGGCAGCCTCAGAGCTCCGCTCTTGCAGAGTGCAGCTCATCAGGTCACTCTGATCTGAGGCACTAGCTGTGCAAGCTTTGGTTTGTGTGTCTTTCTCAAAATGAACTCTGTCACTCAGTTCACATGGTTCAGCAGCAAATTGATCTCTCTAAGTTCATACAAACCCAAACTCCTAGAAGAATTTCCTCCTTTCCTTAGACCCTGTGCCTTCTTCATTAACTTTGATATAGGCTCCCTGCCTCACTTCTGCTGTTTCTTGTGCTCATCTTCTTACAGGGTAGTCGGCAGCTTCACCCTTTTTGCAGGCTTATCCAAGCTCACACTGTAAAAGCTGTGCTTGTCCCCAGCTATGAAGAATCACTCTGTATCAAAGGTGAGGCATGATGCAGCCCACTTCCAGTGGCCAAGCACGGGGAGCTGGCAAGTAGTGCTGTTAATGGTGATGCTGACTTTGTCTAGGCTAGAGAGAGCTCGTCTCTGCAAGCCAGCCCTTCCAGTCAACACATATTTGGTGTCAGCAAATCCAATTTATTTTTTTTTGGCAATACGGCTTCTATCGTTGTTCTATCACTGAATAAAATAAGCCGCATTGGCAGCGGGATGAGGCTTCTAACGAGGTAGGAATTTCCTGCCTTGCTAGGCCGTGTTAGTCACTTTGGCTATCTGTTACAGGTCGAGCAGAAGGATTCCTTTGTAGTCAGTATCAAAAGACAGGATCCTCCAAAATGTGGTTCGGCACACTGGGGAGACAGATGGCCAACAGTGGGGTGGGTGAAGTCCTCTCTGGAGCACTCTTCCCCAGACTGAAGGGCACAGATGTCTAACTTTGGTTTGATGTGTAAAGTTAGTTCAGGCAATTTGTACCCAATTATTTTACAGGTGGTGTGAGAAGCCTAACGCAGCCATGCTCACATACTTCTGAGTGCACCGTCCTCTCTGAATAAACTTCAGGTAGGCTGCTTCACGTGCTTCTCAGCATGGTAGCCAGCAGAAATCAAATATGAGCCATGTTTAGCTCTAAATCAAAAATACTCTCTGTGATTTAAGCTTACTTCTTTGACTTTACATCAAAATGGAGCAGAGGAGACAGGCTTAAACTGCAATGAATAGGAAAGCAGCAAGTAGAATAGCATTTGTGCTGAACACAGGAACTAGCTCTTCTCTGATACCTGTTCAACTATTGTTTGCCAGGCTCAGTTAGGGTTGCTGGAGAAAACTTTTAAACCCCGTTATTTTGTATGTGTATTACAAATTATGGGTCAGGGCCAAGTTTTTCTGCACGCTGTACAAACACCTAACAAAAAGTATCACTAAACGGCCTGTGCCTTGATGAGCCTGGGGATCCTGCAATGGGAACTAAGCGAGGTGAATGTCACCATGGATGAGAAACACGAGACAGATAAAAGCTGGGAGGAAAAAGGAAGCAACAGAGCAGAAAAATGATCAGAGTCCTAGGTAACAAACATTCTGTGAACTCTGTGTTTCTGTTCTAATCATCTGGTTTGTGGCTGTCTCAGGTGTTTTTTTCCCCCCTCTTCTCCCTCCACCCACATTAACCTTTCCTTGTGGACTTAAGTCTTTTCCTGTTGTGTTTTTGTGTCTTTTATTTATTTATTTATTTATTTGGGGGGGGGGGGGGGGTCTTTTGGTTTTGACAGATACTTGATTTTCTGTTTGTAGACTTTTGGGACACTACATCATTTATCTGCACTAAATGACTCAGGACAATACAGGATCTGATTTTGATTGATTGTTTGTCTTCTATTTCATTACTAGAAATAAATGTTATTAAATAATAAATTTGATTGTCTTCTTCAAATTGGTTGAATTCTCAAGTCTATTCTTTCTCACTTTTTAAAATCTTGCTAATATTATGAAACGTATTATGGGAAATTGTTCACTACACAAGAAGTAGATTTAATAAAGATCTTTCCCCACACTCAATAATGACTGCTTTAAAACTATGCAAGTAAAAATTAATAACTATCATTCACACTTCTGTCTTCAAGTATTTAAGGGAGTTTTGTTTAGAAAGTTTCTTAATTTTAAGCTGGTACAGAACGCAGCTTTCTGTTTCACTACATTGGTTTCAGAAGTAATAGAATTTTGACACAGCTAAGTTAGAACAAGGGTTACAAAAACATTTTCAGTAGTAAGACAAGGGGTTTACTTCTGGTATTTTGTGAAAAAAAATGGGATCAATAAAAGTATTTACAGTGTATTACTGTGGGGAAAAAATAATTTGTATAGAAGTTACTGTGAGCTTTAGACTAATGGTCATAACTGTAAATGATATTGAAAAACAGATAAAATTAAATAAAGACTTGCAAAGTATAAATTTGCTGCTGGCAATCTAAAAAGGATTTTCTTGTTACTCACCCATGGGATTTGGGATTCTATCAAGGAAGCTTTCCTACTTGTCATACATCATTTCAAAGAGACATATATAGCCTGGAAACTGCTTTAAGGCAGCTGCAAGCAAGTGTCACTTTGAGTTAAATGCATTATTAAACTGTTGGGAAATTTCACATCATGGGTCATTTATCTATGCTAAATGGGTCAAAAGCCTCTACACACGCCTAGATAAATGAGAGAAGAGCAAAATTCTCCCTCGGGACGTAATACGTTGACAACCTCTTAGAATTCATGTTGTTATTTTTAGTAGATATGAGGAAAAATGACTTGCTAAGTACACTAATTCATAAAACCAGGTGCCAAATACCCATAAGAAAAGGTTACCAAATATTTCTGAATTTTGATGTTGCTTCATGCAAGGTATCAGTGAAATGAAGTATAATATGCTTTGGCTCTCTGTAATTAATGGCTGATTGCCGTTCCTAAAAGATCCATGTGGAATAACGCATATTTTACCAGCTTAGCTACTTTGGGAAGGAATAATGTGCGCACTTTGAACCAGGCATAGAGGTAATAGAAACAGAGCAATATAAAGTTTCCAAAACTTTTACATGTTATTACAATGTGATTTAATTTCCTTGCAGAAGAGGGACTTTGGTTTCTTAAATCCTTCAATGCCCATAACACGTCGCTGAGCATTCCCAGACACCATAGCATGCATCATCAAACAAAGTAGAAGCTGACCTGGTAGCCAGTTTTAGGAAATTAGCAGCAATGTGAAGTAACACGGTGAAGTGAGCTAGAAACAGTTCTTCACAGTGCATTGGTATTCTTTCGTGTTGAAAGATGAAGTTTTCCATCTCCTTGCGCGTTCATCCATCGAGCGGACCAGTCAAAAAATAGTTGAGCAAACAATTGCAAAGGGAGTGCCATCCTTTTAAATTACAAGCAATTTTACTTTCTTGTTAGCTGATAGATTTAAAAGTATATTTGGTATCAGTATTAGTTCATAACTCTGAGCTGGCTGAGTTCACACGAGCACTCAGCAGGTTTTCTGGCACTCAGAACACAGATGACCTCTGCAGATGAATCATGTCAGATCAGGACAAGTCAGCCTCTTTTTCAGCCAGAAGATTATGGGATATTTAACTGAATAAATAATTCACATCTAACACGTCAGGTAGATTTCCACTAGTGCTGAAGTTAGTGACTGAATCTGTGAAAATAGCATAGTTAGTTTGGTTACTCTCACCTGTGGCAGTGACATTTCTATCAGTGCATCACTGGCCTCAGCCCCCAGCACAGAGGCTTCCCTCTGGGAAGCTGATTCATTTCACTTCTTGTTTGTTTGTTTCTTTTTTACTGTTATGGTCAAATCATAGCAACCTGAGAGCACCAGCAATCCACCAGACTCAATGCACCAGGATGGGGGGTGATTTTCCTATCGAGCCCCATGAGGGCAGCATGATGATGAAGTCATCTAAATTAATTACTAGAAGAAATTTCTATGCAATCTGGAGAGCAATGAAAGTTTTTTTTAATGTATTCCTAATCTAGTTTTATCTTGAAAACTTTTATTTATAACTAGTTACTGCTTACACATGCGAGGAATTTTATTTATTTATTTATTTTGGTCAGGAATGGCTGAGTCGCTTTTATTAAATCAAAAGTTCAGGTAATCTCAGCTCATTATAAGGTTTCTGACACAAACAAAAATATCAGTTTGAACAGGATAAATGTTTATGGCTTGAGAAAAGACTGGCAGCTGTTCATTAACAGGCTAAATCATTCAAAATATCTTCTTATGAACTGGGTGCGAACACCATATATTAAACCTGGATATCATGAACAGGTGTCAGAAGGCCAAAATAAAATAACTAGGAGCAGATAAAGTAAACATATATATATGTAAAATATATAATTGCTCTTTAATGATAATACACCCTGTGAAATTCAACAACTTGAGTTTCCAATCTTGTATTAACAGACAGGAAATTAATAATAAATAGGTGATGGGCTACATTCAAATGCATTTCATTTTTTGTGTTTTTTTCCCCCCTTTTCTGGCTCTACCATAATTTTTGCAAGGACAACTGATGGCAGTCTTAGCAAACACTTTTCCTGTCTTAATCCATGGACCTTATTGCACTTCAGTCTGAATGAGCCCATAAAACATTTCCAGCACTACTTGATGGTTTTGCAAAAACTGTCTCCATGTCTTATTTTGATAGAGTACAGTGTTCAGTCTGTGTCTTGTTATAGGACCTTGAATATCACAAGCATTCATAGAAGACTGACCAAGATTCAAACCTTTATATAGTAACCTTTATATCATATCTAACACATGTAAGAATTTTAATATGAATGCAATAGGAATTCTGAAGAGAAAAGAAACCTGAAAAATTTTAATAAAGGATTATGACGTGATTAAAATATATTTTATCTTTCAGATTACTATATGGCTCTGAATTCTAGAAAACTTTCAGTTTATAGTATTTATCATAACCATAACATCAAATTCAAATTAAAGTTACATGAATGTAAGCTTTCTCTTTAACTATTTTTCATATTTATTATTTTGTAAATTATTTTCATGTGAAGACGACCTATTAAAACTTTAGTATGTTAAAAAATTGATGAACCAAACAAAGCAAAGTGTTGCAAGACATTTGACTGATGAACCAAGCAAAGCAAAGCAAAGCTGATCTGTTTAAACCAACTGACACTACTGGCATTATACCAAAATGTATAAACATGTAAGCTGACCTGCCAGTGCATTTTACAAAGACATCATTGAGAGCAAAATTAAGACATGTCTCATTAAAAATTTTCTCAGACACAGAATGTATATATCAAAGCCATGACACAGGCTCTAAATTAATTAACCTATTTTAAAGTACAAAATCTCTGTGCTAAGGTATTCTCTCTTGAAAGTTTCTGACAAGCTCCCTAGGTATCCTGATAGTCTTTTAAGCTTAATTGTCTTAATAATATAATAATAACTTATATCACCATTAAATTCTTACTTTGTTCCTCTTTATAAATGTACCAGGATGATATGAGAAACAGATATTATAAAACAGTTTCAAAGATTAGAAAATATTCCTGATGGTGTTCGTCACACAATGTGAGTAAGATTGTTTTACAGAGATTATTTTTAACATACTAGTTTTCTTCTATCCGTAGCTATTTTAGTGTACAATGCTTGTTGTCATAACGTACATCAGGCCATTTACAGTGTACACAATGACTCTAAATTAAATAAGCTAGATTTACTTAATTTGCTCAGTAATAACAATATTACATTATTTTAGCCAAATGTCTATGTCAAACTGAACAGAAATAAGAGGAAAGCAGTAATTAGTCTAGGTTAAAATATATCCTCAAAGGATATTAAATATGCAAGAGCTCATCCATGAAAATTAGACTGCAAGAGGTTACACCATGTATTGGCTTATTTTGTTACATATCAAATTATCTCTCATGAATAAATATATCTAATAATGTTTAACTCTATAATTTAATAGTGCCCTATTAAAAATATTTTCTGAATCAACCAAGCTGTGTATTTGATTTTCTATGATTATCAGATTTTAAGTACACAATAATTAAATGTGCAATTTGTACTGACTTCTGCAAGCACAATTAAAAAGACTGTGCACTTTAATCCCTCAAATAGATAACTTCAATAAATACAAACTCTAGGACCTAGTACTTAACTTGAATAATAATATAAGTTAAGGAACATAACAAGGTGTGAAGTTCCCAAGAGGAAAAAGATTATTTTAGATCTCTTTGTTTATCGGAAGAAAAAAGAAAAAAAAAAAAAAGTGCCTGAACTATTAAATTTGTTTGACATGCTTTGCAACATGAGCATTGTTGTACTCCCTTTCCCACAGCTACCAAGATCGTAGGTTTCTTAAAGGACTTCAAACCACATCTAATCTAGTGTAAAATCCTCACCTTGCTTGTCATTAGGCAGTGACACAATTTCCCTGTCAAACAGCTCTGAACTTGACTGACCCTCAAAACCTTCGCAGAGTTACCCACAGCTGAAAAGGAGCTGATCTGGGTAACCTTGCTGCCATTTGCTGCCACAAAGCACTAAGTGATACTTTGAAAAATGAACTTGGTTAATAGGTGCTGAGGAAGTACAGGTGACTTACAAGTCCCCGCATGCAGCATTAACCCAGAATCATCATTGCTCTCTCGCGATGAGAAATGATAGGAAGGACTGTTCTAGTTGCCATGGTGACCTCCGCTCAAATATTGCATCTCTCTCTCTTTTTCCTCAGGGTGCACGAAGATCTTTGAGGAGTTTTTGTTCCCTTTTCACTGGGCCCTGCCCCAGCATCAGGCCCAGCAACAGTGCCAGGCTGAACAAAGAGTGGGTGCTATTTGCTAATTCTAAAAACTCATGAAGATAAATTAGTCCCTTTCCTATCATGTTCCCTCCACCATAAGAAATGAAGATGAAGAGTGGAGCAATCAGCTAATTAACCCTCTTTTCCAGGCACAAAGAGCTGCATTACAATGTGACATTGCTCTGCCCTTTTCTTTTTGAGGTGTTTTCATGACCTATCAGAGTCTGCTCTATGAAAAGACCCTCTGCATCTGCTCTTGCAACCTGCTAATTACAATACTGTAATTAAACGCACACTGAAGCGATTGCCTTCATATATCACTGTGTGTGACAAGCAAAGAGTGACTTTCAGTTAAGACATACTTAGCTCCCCTCTTCCTGACTGAGGAAGCTGCAGACTTGTTTTTGGCTCGCCTGGTTTGACTGCTGCCTGAGGACATTGAAAATCCTGGTTGTCTGAGCTGCAGTTCTGTGAAACACGTGTGCACACATCCAGGCATGCAAATGGGCCAAAGTCACTGTGAGTACGTGGTAAAATCCCACTGAAGTTACTGCAACTGGGTATGGATAAGAGAGCAAAGTGCGTCCAGTGTAGCGGTTGCCCCATCTTCCCCTCAAACAGACAGCTTGTTTCTCAACTACTGTTTCAGATTCCTGCATCTCCCCAGAGATACAAGGTCACAACAATATCCTGGGTGTTTCTTGCTTTGATTCTTCATCCCTTCTGTGGTTTCAGCATTCCCAACCTCCTTTTCTCTACCAGAACAATAGTACTTAGTTCTTTTCTAGCAGCACTTCAGTCCCAAAGAGAGCAGAGCTTAAGATGTGATTTTGCTTGGTAAGGAACAAATAAATACATTTTTTGTTATAAGTGGGTTCTTTGGTTTTGATTCATTTTGTTGTTTGCTGTACAGTACACTTTGAGACTGTGTCTGAGCTAAACTTGCTTGAGGTCCACACCAGGAGCATTCAGATGTGCTCAGCTGTGGGATACACAGAAATTTCTGCAAATCACAGTGAGAAAACACAGCAAAAAAAAAAAAAAAAAAAAGTCCAGGCAGTGAAGGGAACACTACCTTACCATTGCCAGCAGTTATCTGCAGGGAAGCAGCAGTTATTTGCAGGAAAGCAAGGGGCACTGAGGAGAAGTCAGAGGACTTGATGGTCACCTCCTGTTCCCCAGCCACTACCACGCTCTGCTTCCTTACTCTGTCTTGATGGGATCACATCATTATCTGAGGGGGGGGGGGGGAGAAAAAAAAAGTGGCCATAAAATACCAGTGCCTTTGAAGTGTAGACAAAATGCAGACACATCAAAATGTATTTTTCTTTTCTATACCTTTTTCTTAAATGAAATATAATGGTCAGCTTTAGGCTAGGTGCTGCCATGCGTTGCCGATGGGAAGTGAGAAACAACAGCAATAAATTCAGCTTTCTTCCTGAAGTACTGCTTGCAGCGTGAGGCAGCACTAATCAAAGTCAAATCACAAAGGTTTGGATTTCTTCCGTTCAGTACTAATACCTAAGGGCAAGATGGAGGAGAACTGTTTGATATCGAGCAGCCATATTCCCCACACTCTTTACCAACCAGTTTAATGAAAGCTCAGTAGGGTTACTCTATAGGAGATTAGAAATGGTATTAAATCATACCAAAACCTATCATTTGATGGCACTTCTGTAGCAGCATACACGAGCTGGAAGAGTTTACAGCCAGTACTACTGATATGAACAAAATGTGTTTTTTTCCACCAGTGAAACAAAGACAGTTACACCTATGAGTAAGTGTCACAGGACTGGGACCTATGATGCTAAGAACAAAATTAGAGGAAACAAACAGCAGGGATGCCATAAGAATGAAGCAGCCTGTGCACAGCATTTCTTTGAAGTATAATTACAGCCGCACTGAAGCATGAATGTAGCCTAACATATTTGCAACCACTGTAATCAGTGTAATCATGCTGCCATTTCATTTACTTTCACACATTCTGTTAAGGCATTAGGACTGCTGTGTAGACTGCTGGAATGATACAGTTAATACTGTCGATTTATTTTGTTCATGCTGATAAATCGTGTTGTTATTCTGCTAAATTCATACTTCCTTATGACTTTAAGGCTAAAGCAGACCATTCCATAGTAGTATAAGAATTCTGCTTCTAGAATAAGAATAGAAGCCCAAACCAGATTTTGTTAGATTTTTAACACCTTTACAAGACCTCATATCTGCTGTTAATTAGCAGTATTGGGACCAAATAAAAAGTAACGGATAACTCCCTCTCGTAAAATTTTTCTTTCTAGTAGTTATTATTTAGTCACGGTGAACACAGTGAAAAAAAAAAAAAAGAGAGAGAGAAGACACCAAGAATTTTAATCTTGCTGTCATTCTACACTGTTCCAAGTCTACCACTTCCAGTTTTCTTTCTTTAAGCAGGTGCATTAGCAAAATAAAATAATATAATGTGAATTGCCTTGAAGGTATAGAAGGTAATTAGAACACTATAGATAGCTAAGTGAAGCAAGGGCAGGGAAAAGAAATGTGCAAGGTTTAACATCTGCACTACCATACAGCCTTTGCAAAACAAGATACAAACTGATTTGGAATAAATTATCTTGCTGATTTATCATATTAATTATAAACCTCCCTTCTCTCAGATGGTTCTTCAATGCTGTTTGCATAAACGCAACAGAATGAAGTAAAATTACACGAGTGAAAGGGCAAATGATTTTTCTGCTGGTAAGGTGCTGGTGTTGATGTTTTTAATTTATCTTAAGTATGAATGTTGTATTTGCCTGAATTTTAAAGGAAAAATTCTGTGATACTTCCTAAACAAGGCCATGTAAAGAGGTAGTGGAAAATGGTAGAGTGAGTTTTTAATGAAAATTCCACACCTTGATGTCTACCTAGGATCTTAAACAGCTATGTCATAAGCAGACTCACAAGAATGGAATCTATATAACAATTAAAATACTAATGCTCTTCTAATCACTTAAGCACCTAGAGTGTGTATCAAGGTAATCACATTCATTGTAAATTTATATGCTGTTCATATCCTTGTAAGCATTTTGAAAGAAAGTGGTGCAGAAGACACAGGTGCCTAAATTAATAAACATTAGAAAATCAGCAAGAGATTTAACTACACTGGTTATTGTTTTCATTATTAAATAATTAGTTTGAACATCTTTGTACACCTGGTCCCAAATCATGGGATTCAATTACCTTGAATGGCTTTGGGCTGCTATTTGATCACTTAATATTAAATCTGCAAAGTACTGGGCATTAGGAAGGATATCTGGTGGAGGATACTGAGATTTCCCAGAAGTTTTGTGAAAAAGTTCACTAATCAGAACATTTTGGTTTGCAGATGCATTACTATAATTAATTAGGGAAAAGCTTTATTAAGAGTTTTTTTTAAAGGGCAGAGCTAAAGAAAAAGGTGGCAGGAAAAAGGCTGAATAGTGTCATTTAATCATTCTCTCAAGAAAGTATTTTCTTTACAGAACATGTATATTTGATACATAATTTAAGATATGTCATGTGTTCCTCCTAACTTTCCTACCATTTGCTATAATATATACTGACTAGCTCACAGGTCCTGTCTTGTTCAGTTTCAAGAGTACTGAACTTGTTTTATTCCACCTCCAATATCTGCCTTGTGAGAATTCTATGCAAATAGAAAATTCAGAAAAGCTTTATTTGAATTTAAGACCTCCAACAGGGTCCTAAACAATACACCTCTGAGCATTCATGATATATTTTTAAAATATCTTATGCCTTTAAGCAACAAACTGGAATAGTTCAGTGTAAAATTCCAGATTTAAAAAAAAAAAAAAAAAAGAATTTAATTAAAAGCTGTAGGAAAGTTTCACATTGAATCTCAATGTTCTGCATGATGTTTACAATATGTAATTATTTTCCTGTAGAATTCAAGAAATAATAATTAAAAAACAACAACAACAACAACAAACTCCTAAACATACTCTTTTAATAGCTTCAGTAGGATAAATGTGAACTAAATAAATCTAGACTTAGAGGAAGCAAGTATCCAGTATCTCACTTACTTTTACAGAAAGACATTAAATAACCAAGTGCCACTTCCACATATATACCCAGATAATGGATATAATTCCCACAAAAGTTTCAATAAGTCAAAGCATCCTTTTCCTTTCCAAAGTTTTTGAACATTCACTGATTGCAAAACCCTGTAATTTAACAGAAAATGTTTTTTTTTTCCTCTGCCTAAAAACTCACTAAAAGCAAATTACTGTGACCCTTCGAAGTATGACAGGAAAACAACATGGATGGAGAGTGTTTTCCAAATCTTGAAAAGGGCTAATTGATGTGAAACTATTTTCCGGGTCAAAACACAATAATGTAGGCAAGATTGACAAAGGAGTGATTTCAGTCTTCGCCTGCATCTCTGTAACTTTCTGTTTCTCGTTGCTCTCAGTGACACAAAAGCAGGGACAATACTGGTGACAACCACTAACATTCTCAGACAATGGTATCCTGTTAAGGTAAGCTGCCGCAACAAAATCACACATTCTAGTATGTTTTTGTGGCATCATTTTAAGAGCTACAGAAGCTAGACTATATTTCAGATCTAAGACTTCTGCTGCATGCATTTCTGAATATGACTGTTCACTCTGACTGTGAACAGACATGATGTTCATATTCATTAGATGTTAATTTTTGTGAATGATGTAATCTGCTCTCTGGTTAAGTATTGCATAAATTACTATTTTCAATTTGATTTGAATTAATTTTAAAAAAAATCCAGAAACAAACAAACAAACAAACAAACAAAAACTCCCATGTACTTGTTTAAAATGTGCTTTGCAGGTACATTTGTATGAGTGAGACCTAGAGCTATGCCATGGAGATGACACAGAAGCTAGGAATTTGGAAATTCATTCTCTCTGTTACACCACTCAGTACCTGTCAAGGATGATGATGATAATAAAAGCAAATTAGGGCTAAAAGGCATTCATCAAACTTGTATTAGTTGCAAATTGATGGGCCTGCTGGGAAACTTCCCAACAGTCTTAGGCCACATTACTGAGACAGCCTAAACAGCAGGGATTTGGTACTTTGTTTGGTCTTATATATCATAAGCTTTTGTGAGATATTTACCATTTGAACTGATGTTAAGTTGGGCAGGTGTAAAATTCCACTTCTGTTAAGAATAGACCTTTCCTGCTCTTACATGATGGATAAAGGAGTGCATGGGTATTTCAGGAATACCTGTTTTTTGAAGAAAAAGAAAGTCAGAATTAGCATATTTGGTACAGTCAGTACAATAAATGTATATACAACATTGAATTTTTGTATATGAAAGCAATAAATATTTTAAAAATGAATCACTAATGAGTTTTACTGTCTCAGTCTGTTCTCACAGTATTAGAAATCAGCTCCTTCAAGTGACCATGTAGTCACCAAGGCTAAACCAGGGGTTTATATGCGTACATGTTCTTTAGGGGCAATATAAAATATAGGAGGAATGTTTCTTATTTTATTTTGAGTGGGGTTTGTTTGTTTTTTAATTAATGGAACAATACATTTCCCTGGTACATGCATGGCCTGTCCACCTAATCAGTATACTTTGGAGGCAATATGGCTTCATGGCAATGAATCAGCTTACCTTAGCTGCAGGCCTTGCAGCATTTTATTTATTTATTTTCCTTCATAGCGTCTCTGAGTCATCCTTGTTGGCGCCAGATCCCAGATTACTTTTCCTTGGGTGGAATTTCTCCCCAACACAAAATAAGACATAACACTGTCCTGGAGTAAAAATGATAGCTCCCTAATGGTAAAATTTTAAAACAATAAAAAGTGTACAGAAGTGTCTATTCCTTCTGCAGCACTAAATGATTTTAGGTGAGGAAAATTTGCAAGTGCCTAGAAATAATCTGCATGGCTGAACCTATTTGTCACAATAAGTATTGCACTGCAAAAATCAGAGACTGGCATTTGTATTTTAAACTGAAGTCTTCAGTTTTTCCTCAGATTCCCAGCATTTTGCCACTGATGTCCAAAGTCAGTCACCCAAGTACAGTTAGCCTCTTCAGGACTCTGGTTTATAACAGCATCCAGGGAATAGCTAGGGCCATTTTATACTGAAGAAGTTCCCAGCAGAACCGGTCATTTAGTGCAGAATAATTGTACAGGTAAGCACCTTGCTACGGTCACACAGTAGGAATCATAATACTGAAAAAGGTGAGATTTTTGGGGATTCTGCAGGTGTTAATTAGAACGATGAAGGTGAAAGTGTGTTTTCTGCAGTTGGTAGACACGGTTTTTGCTAGGCCCCTTTACAAGTACAGTTTGGGGAGGTTTTTGAATATATTCTTTGGAATCTATTTTGGAACATTTTTAATTGGAGGCCACATGTGTGTAGAGATAAATGTTTTAAGTCACTGGGCCTTGCTAAGGAGGCATTTGACTGCTGCCAAGCAGAGAAGTACACAGTAGTGTTTTGCTGCTGTTGAAGTTAGGTAGGACTCAGGCTGGCTTAAGTTGTGTTTTGTTCCTGAAGTTTAGTTCAAGTTTTCAACAGTAACTTGCTTCAGAAGGAAAGAGGACGGGATAAGGACTAGTTAACTCTAGTGTTTTCCACAGGGTTAACCTGAGCAATCCCAGTTATAGCAATCCCAATTCTTCAAAGCAGACCCCAGAAACCCCAAGCTGACCTGATTTATATACAATTTAACATAGAAAATGTGTATGAGAAGGTGCCAGAGAAATCCCAAGACTAAACATTTTAGTGTAAAAATTGTGATATCAAGATTAAATGTTGGTAAGGTTAAGATGAAATACAGCTATAATCTAATTATGATCCTTTCTTATTCATGACATTTTCATTTTGCAGGTTATTTCCTTTATTTCTGTTCTTTTTGTTCTTGTGCATTTAGGATGCAATATCATCTTATGCAATCTCCCAATTAAAGGGCTTCTCCTGTAGCTCTAATCATCTCAAAGGTACTCTGATAAATGCCTCCATCTCTTAAAATGCTTTGAGATACAATAAGTGCCTCAGAATATGCAACCGTAAAAAAGATCAGCTACACTGACTACTTGCCATAAATTTTGTCTGAAATCTGGATCATCTGTGAAGATTTAAAGGAGCAGAATGGAATCCTGTCTGGAATCCTTTCTAATTTTCATGCAGAAGTCCTACAGAGTATCTGAATACCATGGAAGTTTACGGTATGCGCAAACCCAGACTGTAAGAGTCCAAATAAAAAAAAAAAAAATCAAGATAAGGGTGTAAGAACTAAATTGATTCATTCATGGAGGTTGCAGGTTTAGTTAATATAGTCCTGTCTCTTCTGGGATTAGTAAACCGGGTCACTTCTTTTTTCCATCCTCTATCATAAATTGACTTGCTGTTTTGGTTTGCTACATCAGCAGAATCAAATACAAACCAATTTTCTCAGTGCAATGAGGGTTGTACCAGTGAGAGAGTGGGGCTGATACATTAGCATTCCCACAGTCACATCTCCCCTATCACTTGCCCACAGTATTTTCTTGAGTGAGACTTTGCCTCATCCATTTCCACATCAACTCTTCTCATGCTAGGTTAGCAGTGAGAGGGAGGAAAGAGAGGAGCTTTAGGATTTTTCTGTTGATTTTGCTTCACCTGCCTTGAGCTGCACCTCAGGTATAAGAAAGGCAGGTGTGACTTGAGAGCTGTTAAGGTAAATACTAGAAACTGCTGGAGTGACAGATGATACTGGCATATTATAATATAGCCTAGAGGTAACAGGCTTGGGAAATTGCATCTAAAAGCTGCAGTGATTCCTCCAGTAGTAGATTGCTGTTGGTATCCGCTGACAGAAAGCACTGAAACCAAGATGCAGAAAAGGAAACAGCAGTCCTTCTTCTTTATATACAGCCCCGCTGGATGTTTGAGCTTTCAGATAGATTTTAAGGGGAAGAATCAAAGTGTGTGAATTTATGTTGCTTCTTAGGACTAAAATAAACTCTTCCTGCACCTCTCTGCACTTGTAAAGCGAGGCTAATGGCTCTGCCACTGTGAACTTTCAAGTCAAAGAAGCAGTCACCATGGGTTAGAGAAGCAGGAAATCTGCAAGTAACCGGAATAAAACAAAAAGGATCGGAGATAGCTTGTCACCCCATCATGGGCAAAGTCGCCTCACCAGGACAAAAATTCTTTTTAGTGGGAGAGAGTAGTAACAGTGGGCATTAACATCACAGGGAACTCTTGTGTAGCTCCTGACAAGAACTTCCTTGAAAAAGATTTCCTTACTGTTTGAAGTATCTGCCCTGCCTGCACAGCAGACAGCTTGCTTTCTGACTACTGTCTTCCCTGTCTGCCCCCCTATGTGCTTCTCTGTTGTAACACCCTGTATTATTACAGGCACTCTCAGCACCTGGCTGCAGGAGTGAATCAAAGTGTTGTGGAGGTAGCATATCAATTTGGGTTTGTGCCATGGTAATAGTTATTTGACGGTTAAGTGGGATCATTTCAAAGACCTTTTTCTTCCTTTTCCCTATTTCTCGGTGCCCAGATCACTGCTTGAGCTGCCTTTCCCCTAAACACTATGTGCTCACCTTTTGTGACTGTCTAAAATAGAAAACCTCTGCTCTTGTCAAAAGGATAAACTGAAACAGTCACTTATCTGGCTGAGGAATTGCACACCGGAGTGCTCCATAACCACCTCCCAGCTGCCTGCTGCTGGCTGCAGACCCTTGCCCAGCTGGGACAGCTGCAGCCAGCAACATCACCGCATCCTTACCCGAGACCATCACAGTGCAGAGGATAAGCTGACCTCAAAGCTGTGAGCATCTGAAAGAAGGTGAACACAATCAAATAATCCATTTTGAATTCATGGTACTTACAGAATCTCCACCCCCAAAAAAAAAATAAAAAAAAAAATTGGATTATGTGTCAACTGACTTCACATTGCTATACAAAAAAACTATTTTCTTTTCTTCATTTTTCTTTCCACTGCTATTATCTAGCTAGCTTGTTAGCTGTCTACATGCGTGCACACACACACACACCACACACACAATTTTTCAGTCCATGATATCTACATGGAAAATATGTAGAACTTGTAAGCATAGCTGTGCAGGCTCTCCTGAAAGTTAACAAGATTTTAGCAAATTCCAAAGATTGGAATTTCCCCAAATACAGGCCAAATTAATTCATATGTAGAAAGATTTCTGTCTACAATAACAGGAGTAAATGCCACATAAAACCCAGTCCTGCTCCCATCAGAGACAATGGGAATTAAGCCACTAACTTCAAAGAGCAGTGCTCTCCCTGTAGAGTATATTTCATGCTTCTGCAGTCTTGGCTAGATTAGTGCAAATTAAACATTGGGTTAAGTTGCCAGAGCCTATAAGCGCTCCATTAGGCTCTGGAGGATTTGGCTAATTTTAGTCAAATACTTACCTATTTTACAGAATACATGCAAATTTCATCCATGGGATAAGCCCACTGAACTCAATAGAATGCCACTAATGAATTTGGCCTTACAGCTCCACCGTCTATGCATTTATGCAGTGCTTAAAATGCATTGCAGTTCTACGCACCTTATCAAATCTTAAGAAACAACTTTTTCATACTAGAGCATACAAAATAATTTAGTAAGAGTTGTAAATAAGGGGCTTTGACAAGTGCTAAAGGATCTAATCATCAAATCATATTCAGAGCATACGCAAGCCTTTTCTTGCCTGCAGGGCCATCATGGAGAAGGCTGTCTGCAGTATGTCCTTCCAGTACCGCTCACTGTCCTATATCCTTGTGAATGGCAAACTGCCCCAGGGAGCTACAAGCTACATTTTTCAATCATCTCTGCTTTATGTTAAATACACTTACAAGCAGCCAAGTAGCATTCCCAGAGGGTCTTACTCTGACAGAGGGATGTTAACAATATACTTCCGCTTTTTTTTTTTTTTAAATGTGCTTCAGTTATAGCCATTTCTGAATAATCTCCTAATTAGTGAGGAGGCCTTGGTTTAGGGTCGTGGACTGCTGAGATAGACCTGAGGTGTCTTTTCCTAGCTTCATGCTATAGCATTTTGGACGTGACAGCATGGACAAAGCCTTGCCAGATTTTCAAGCCTCATTTCCTCCCTGACTGATATTATTGGCCTCCTCACTGACTATGGGGAAGCACCTCACTACTGCGTGCCTCCGTTCCCACACATACAAGATGGACCGGGACTGACAATAAAGCATTTTGACACCTTAAGAAAAGCACTAGAGAAGCTCATTACCAAGTGTTTTGTACAATGTCTGGAACCACTGCCTTTGCAACCTCTGTCAAGGCTTCTGGGTGTTGATACAGATACAAATACCATACTGGTTAGTCATTTTTAAATGGTAGTCCTTAAGAACTCAGACATTTAGAAAAAGCACAAATTCAGGCAATACCGTGGGGAGAAAAAAAGAAAAAAAAAAAAAAAAGCAAAACCCATTGAGAAGGCAGAAAGGGTCAGGCACATTGCTGCTCTTCTCATAAGAAATAATATTCAGAACTTTTATGTGGAGACTTGACCACTCAAGCAGCTAATTGACAGTGGGATGTCTTGCTGTACACATCTTCTGAGGTGCTTTAATTATGCAATGACACCTTGTTGTCACACACATATTATAAATAATGCTTAACGCTGATGTTTGAAGAAAGTGCTATTGGGAATTTTTTTTCGCATTATGATTCCCCACTGAGGAGAATTCCATGTTATAAACAAGCCAGCACTTCAGCATAGGGTTTTGTTGCTCTTGGGTTTTCCCCTCCTCAAATTATTATTTTTAAAAAGCTTCTGGCTCTATTCCTGACTGTTGTTACAAAATTGAGTACTTCAGCAAATTGCTCGGTTGACAAAAGGGAAAAAAATGTTGCTTCCAAACAAACAATTATGATGACTTTGAAGCATAACATAAAATGTCTCATTGATTTTGTCCCAGAGGACTGGTGTAAAGAATGAATAACCAAAGATGCAACGAAGCATGTAATATTAGTGCATGCAACATTACTTGTGCAGTATTGTTTTTAATCCATTTGTTCACCTTTGCCCTCTGTGATCATCTACTATCAATAGGGGAAACACATGCAAGTAATATAAATATTTGATCGCCTCTAAGAAAATAATTTTCTTCCTATTCAAAGATGAACTGGCTGAGTACTGGCAGGGAAAGGTACTATTCATTTTCTATGGTCTGAATGAGGCATTTTTTCTATATTACAATTAATAATTTCAACTTTCAGTGCTTGAATTTCTGGCCACTAGAAGTTGGCATTTGTTTTCTTTTGGAAAATACATTTTACATCTGAACTCCGATTACACTGTAGAACTAGTACTAAGCAGCACTTTTTCCATTCCTGCTCTCTATATCTGTAATGATAAGTGCACTCTGAAAGGGCACCGTGCAAAAAGTTACTGACAAAACTTCACTCACATGCATTTTGTTCACACAACCCACTGTTCAAGACGGAGGACATTACAGTGTTAAAGCCAGAAAAGGGAGCAGTAAATGATCAATGGTAGCAAATGTTCTGCAGTCATTTCTTCAAACACAAGTGATGCAGTATTTTGTCCCTAGGCTGAAATAGATTCAATTCCCTATTAGGCTAGAAAAAAACTCAGTACAGATGTTCTGCTACCTTTGGATATGGCTCTTCTCTAATAGATCATCTTATCTTCAGCCAAGGTATTTGCTTCTGTGATGGCGAATCTCTGACTTGTAAGCTTCCATTCAGCAGAGTAAATTTAAATTGATAAAAAAATGACATTAATCAAATGGTAAAAAATAGTTGAAAACAATCAAACAGTGGCTGTCAGTCCAAAGTTTGATTCCTAATAGACACAAAACTGAAATTCTGTTAATCATATTCATCTCTCTAGATATGCCTGAAATCAGTTTCCATCACTGAAGTGGAACAGATTATTTATTGTTGTTAGTTTCTCAGCATCTTTTCAGTGCTCAAACAATTCTACACATCTTTCCACTTAGCTTCACTGGTTTGGGATTATCATACCTCTGTGAGCCAAACCTCAGTCTTAGATGTAGTAATCAGATCCTTGTTTTTTACTAGGATTCTGTTGAGAAACTGCAGGTACCCCTTTGCTACAAAGATCCAGCCATACTGTGCTATGACCTCTTCTAGACACAATCAGAAATATTTTTGTATTACACTACATAAGAAAGTGATACAGCCAAGATCATTGTGATAGGAAATCCACTATCTATGTGGTTTTGTTGCCTAAATACTTCAAAATATTTCACCCTTGCTTTTATGTTCCTGGACTCCTAGTTGTTCTAAATAACTGCATTAACAGTACAGAGAAAATAACCATTTCCTGTGGGAGTGACTTGATGATTTTGTTTTCAGAGTAGTAGACTGACAGAAGATATATCTATTCAGCTCTGCTGGGAAGTAGTACCCAGCAGTAAACAAAATTAGCCCACACCATGTTATTTTACCTATACCTTCCATACCTTGCTTTCAGGTTAGCATACGGTCAGAGAGGATTCAAAGGAGAAAGTAGAGTTTCATCACATTTTTCTTCCTGGGCTGATTACTCCTCCAATACTTCCAGGTCCTGTTCTATGACAGTTTAGACCACAACACTAACTGACCATGCTCAACCCTGCAGGTTTGCTTTAGCATCTATAATGGATGAGAACAAAAAGGAAATCATAAATAAGATTGTATAGCTAGGGAACATACAGGACCGAAATAACTTAATAAGTATTTGTAAAAAATGTAATAAGTCAAACGTATAAATGGAGGGAATTAAATGCCATGGTATATTTGCACAAAGCAATGTTTAAAGCAGAAACTGGAATAAATATAGATAAGTAGTAATCCTCTCTCAGCTTAACGAGGCCATTAGTAACAATTTTCAAGGACAAACTGAAAAATATCTTTTAAAATGGGGCATTATGTTAAGGAATTGAAAAGACTGATCCAAGGAAAACAATGAACTGAGCCTAGTTTTGCCTCCAATTCTGTATCCTATGCACAACCATTACTACTGGCAGTCAACCTATACTATCAGTCACCATACAATGAGACATAATGACATTATCTGTTTACATTGGTCTTGTTCTTATAGTGATTTATTTATTTTTATTTTTTTCCTAAAATTCACTGTGGAGCAGCATAGAGCATTTGGCTGTTGGCTTTTTTTTTTTTTTTTTTTTTTTAAGAGTATAGCAGAAAAGGATTTAGAAATAGAAAGAAAATATTCTATTCATTTTGGTCCTTTGAAATTAAGCCACTTGCACTTTATAAAGAAGCTATTGGAGATGACAAACCTGACATTTTTTTGCCTTGTATAATGCTGCAAAGATAACCGCTTTACAAAGACAATCATTCTTAAGAGTGCAAGCATTATTAGGTTTTCTCTGCTGATCTTCAAGGTGTAAGTGACAGGTAACTTAAATGCCCTGCCAAGTGCAAAATTTCTTTGCAAAACATCTCAAAAAATATGATTATCTGTTTTACATAAGACTTCACAATTCATATTATGTCTAATCCTTTAACATGTATTCTTCTGTTTTCTCTTTACCTGCAGGATTTCTTGTGAGCAGTGCATGTGGCTTTAAGTATTAGAAAAGTAAATGGTGCCTTGAAGAGCAGAATTAAATTCAGAAGCATCCTGCACTGATAGAAAAATTACCTCTACAATATATTCCTGCAGGCAGTTGTTCTATTAATTCCTGGAAACAGACAAATATCGATCTAATCCCAAAAGTAACAACTGTCAGTATAGCGAGTTCTCTGTGACCCATATCGTGTCTCTAACTCTGACAAGACAGACGAAGAGCTCTCCAGCTGGGAACAGAATTATGCCACCATTTTCTGACATTCTCTTTGATTTTTTTTTTCCTGTCAGCCTAGTTGATCAGTAGGCGATGTATTAATATAAGCCACCCAGCTGAAACAGGTTCAGAATGTGAAAGCCATGAAGACAAGAGAAAAGAGAGAGAGTTGGGTCAGACCAACTTAGTTTTCTTTTTCTTATAAGAAGTTTCTTCAGGCATAAATGATAAACTTCATGTTCTTTCCTTCCATAATGCTGGTCACACTGACAGCTTTCAGACAACAGCAAAACAAGCATTTATCAAACCAACTCTTTGCCAGTGCAATAATCCAGGATTGGGTGAGAGTGATCAAGCAGAGGTAGGGCAACGAACAGTGAGAAGTAGCATGTGGTGCTTGCAGGTTGGCTAAGCACTGTTGAGATCAGCTGCACAGAGCAAAGAAAAGCAGCTTGAGGGTCCTAAGGTGCTGTCACAAGGACATAGTCTGAAAACAAGACTGTTTAATTAGCGAGCTGAGATACTCCAAATCTCTGAGTCAGCCTTTCAGAGCCTCTGAATGCATATCTGAGTCAGCCTGAAAAGAAAACTCTTACTGGAGGAAGATAAGGAGAAAGGATCTAGCTTCAGTCATCAAACAGTTACAAAGGCAGGACTGCAAGTTTGTTCTGCAGCCAGTGGAGGCTCAAGAAGCTATCCCTGAAAGCTCAGATACAACTGTGAAGCAACCTCTGTGCTAACCTAGGCATTTTCAAGCCTGAACTAAACTGCTTATATATGCCTCCTTCCTCCACAGTGTGCCTACAGAACAACAGCACTGACATCCGCTCTTGTATCAGATCTGTGAAGGCTGCCAGTGTTGTTTGAAGTTTACCAGCCAGATGGGAGTTCAAACAAAGTCAAGCACTGAACAGTATCATCTCATTTTGGATGTAAGCACAAGGTGAAATCGAACTTTTAATCAAACCAGGAGCCTTGCCTGCAGACTGCAGTACTGATGGGACATTAGGTCAACAGCAGTGGTCACTGGTAAGGGGTCTAATATCTTTTCAGAGAAACTGTTAAATCCAGTATTTCTTATTATTTTCCAGTGCTTCACTCAATGTGAGGTACTGATTTACAAGTAGGTTTAGGACTTGAGGGAGAGAGATCAATAGCTTTTTAGTGAATACTAAGTGCTATTTGTGACAATTCAGAATATAAAACAGCCCCATGCTGTCCAGCTCTCATATCGAGAGAGAGAGGAGCAAGACTCATTGACCTGAAGGATGAGAAACCGATGCTGAAATTACTTTTTCATTTTCACCCAGACCTCTGACTTGACAGCAGGATTGGGTGATTATGTACCACTGGACAAAATGCAGAGTACAGAGAGACTGCACTCTGCTGGAGAAGTCACAGTTTAATTTAGGACGGTCATATATGTTCCTAGGATTACCTAGGCAGACTCAGTGAGTATCAGTTAAGATATACACAATCAGACTGAAGCTTCTGGGGAAAAAACTTATTGTCCAGGCAAAAACCTGTTGCTCTTGCATGGCACAGCCAGGTTTTGTGCGCAGAAAAACTTGAGATGGATCAGATCTAGTGTGTGCACATCTATGGACTGTTACAGCCTGGGTGCACAATTGCAGTTTCTATATAAAAATCAGGTTTTCTACAGCCATACTGTATGTTTCCATTATGTATTAAATCATTTTGATGCTCTTCTGAAGTACATGACTTACTTTACAAATATATAGCACTGTATAGCAAATGCATGGTAGTCCAACATGCTTTGGAAACACAGGACTAACTGAATCAGATCATAGATTTGATCTGTGGATGCGCTGTAGAAATGTTGTACTGAATACCTGTTATTAATAGAGTATTATGAGTAGGTCTGTTTAAAAACACTTTTGTTTGGTTCAAAAGGGCTAAATCTTCTTTACGTATACAGAAGCTCATGTTCCCCAAAGGAACAGAGGAAGGAAGCAAGTTTAGGTTTTCACTTCCTGGGCACAGATATTAATTAAAATGGATTAATTTAATTAACAAGAGCCACATCTTCATTAGGAGAATTTGAGCTACATTCCCAAGAAGCTTGCAATTCACTGAAAACGTGTTTGGAAAATAAAACATTCAATTGTGATGATAGATATTAAAAAGTGAAAAAAGAGCTTGTTATTAAAAAAAGAGAATTATTAGCACTTAATCCCATCTGTTTCTTGTGCTCATGGAGTTTAAATTAAACTACTTTATTTCTGTCTACTAATTAGGACTATTTATTACTGACACTTCTCAGATATTTATACAAGAGTTTGAATTACAATAGTTATTTTAATATGGTATAAACACAAATAAAGAATGACTCTTGAGAATCTCTGAAAACACTGAGTAATGTCAAACCCTAATGAAATTGGTGGCAGTCATCACGCTTGGAAGAAACTCTCAGCGAGTTGTAGGATCAGTCTTTGTCAGCTGAATTCTGGTTTCTCATTAAACTGGCTAAGCACAGTGCACCAGGGATAGCTAATCTACAAATCATAACTGGGAGATCAAGTGAAAAGGAAATCTGAAAATTCTTGTAATAATTATGAAGTTTGTTCCAAAGGCAGTAATAGTGAGTGTAGAAATATTTATCCCTGAAACCTAATTAGAAATTAACAATTCAGCTAAAGACTAAGTTGAAGTGAAAAACATGATCAAATATTTACCTAATTATTATGATGAGTTGTGGGACTAAAAAATTATAGAAAAGTGTTTCTTTATGGCTGTTTTCAAAAATACCTTGTCTGTATTGAAAAAGCAGAGAGGAGGGCAAATAGTTAAGTGGTATAAATCTCTTAGCAGCACTACAGGTAGGTCCTGTATTGTGGCACTTCTCATAATTGTAATATTCAAATTGATGGATTAGAACCTCAAAATTCTCATTTTTATCAGGAACCTTAATGCAGTGAGGTTGATGGAAGCGATATCACCGGATGCAAGTATGCAAACAGGAAAGGTATAACAATCTCAGGCCTTTAAGGTAGTTTTCCCAGCTGTTTCAGAATGCTGATGCACAACAAAGGCATATATGGAGGAACACCAAGGGAAGGAAAGAAATAAGATACAGTTTTCAAAGTGGAGAATGAACCCTGAGAAAAACATTAGCTGAACTGAGATACAAAAAGATTTAAAGAACACACACACACACACAAAAAAAAAAAAAAAAAAGTTGTGAAGAAAAATCTTTCAGCTTCTAAAAATAAGTTAAAGAACACTAGATAAAGTAGATTAGGAAATGCTAAATATTAGTATTTTTGTCAATACTTGGGTTTGGTAAAAATTCTAGTTCTGTCGATTTGGTCCTTTTCCATACGGGATTTTAAAGAGCCATTTATTATTGGCAGTAAGTCATTAACATCATCCTAATCATTCTCATCTAACTCTAAGGATTTTTTCCTTACTCCAGAGTGATAGTAAGTACCATTCCACCAAATGGAAATACTTTAAAAGGGAAGACTTAGAAAATTTCCAGGAAAGACTTACACTACAGCCCCCAAATAACATTTGCATTATTTCTGTCTTAATTATGCTTAATTTAAACAAATATTCCTGTTTCTATAAGCATATGTCTACAACGCAACAGAAGTCTGAAAATGATGTTTATTAGAAGTACAATTCCAGTTATTAAAATAAACAGTTATTTTCTGTGGTGTCCCTCAAAGACAGCTGGAAGCATTTGCCACCAAATCCATTATATCCTCAACAGATTTTTTTTTTTTTAAACTATTGCTTTCAGCTCAAAGAGAACCACTAATCTGCATGTATTAATCCCAACGTTAAAAAGCATCGATCTGCAATGCAAGCAATACACAGATTGGCAGAAAAAATGCATTTTGGCCAGATAGCAAGTATGGTGAAGCCCTGGAATCATTATTATCCAGCCTTCCTTACCACTTGGGTGGAAATGATTCTTGAATGGCCATGCTGAGTTGACATCAGCATTTACATAGGCAGGAAAACCCATAGAAAGATAAGGAGTAAGGCAGCTTTGGAACAGAGTGGGTTAGATCACAACCTGATTGGAATCCCAGAGCAATCCCAAAGAAAATTTAGATCTGAAAGCTGACTTCATAAGAACCCTTTCAGGAGGTAAAACACCATGCACATAACAATGTAGGTACTATTTTCACATTTTGCACATAAGTACTTTATATACATCTACCTTACTTACCTTGTGCCGAGAGTGGTATTTCAGACATACTCCAGGCCTTTGAGACATAAGGCTGCGGCAATCTTTAGAACAGCTGTCATGAAACATTGACCAAAACAAGTGTCCTAAGACAAAACTTTATGTATTGTTTCAAACAGTAACATCAGATGTGCCCTTATTGAGGCATGCAGGGCTTTATATGGAACTGGTATCTTCTGCTGAAAAGCATTAACCAGGTGCTCCGTTAGCAAAGTAGGAAGGTAAAAGCATGAAATTTTAGGGTAAAAAACCAAACCAAAACAAAAAACTATTCCTAACCAAATGCAAGCTTTATCCAAGGACAGACTTACACGAAAGGAATTCTTGTACAGTTTCCACACTGTGCTAACCAGGTTAACTGAAAGGTATGTTAAAATGATTTCAGTGTAACTTAAGTCAACCAAAACTAACAGTATTAGCTCTCAAGCAGTCACTCAAGCATACATGCAAACCAGTCTGTAAACAGTAGATTTTTCTGATTCAAGCAGAAAGCATGTTGCTTTGTAGATGAGACAGTCAAATACAACAGTATATGGGATATACACATTAAAAAAGAGGAAAAAAAAGAAAAAAAGAAAAAAAAACAAAACAGATCAGCTTCGGTAATAGCCTCATAGGCCTTTAAAGAGTTTCTCAGTGTAGTGACGGGTTTCGCTCCCTGAAGGTTGCTGAAGCTCTGATCGTAAGACAACCTTTCCCATCTTGACCCAGAGAACTGATTTGAACCTCGCTTGTGTAAATCACGGAAACAAGGACATGAGTTTCCTGACTGCAGGCTGGCATGGTCTCCATTCTGAATTTCTCCAAAACACTTTTTAACTATAAAATTAAAAATCTATTCTCTCCTGACATCCTGTTGAACATCTGTTTTCAAGTCTGGACAGAGGCTGTCAAGTCCCAGTTCATTTGCTTTGGGGCTGTTCTTGTCCAGACTCTCCATATAGGATGAATAACCTTCACTCATCTACTTCAGCTACGAAACACATGCCGGAGACACCTTTGATTTCACAGTACATCTGGAAATTTCCATTTTATGGATAAGAGGCCTTGAATTTATAGGATATTTTTTTTGCCTCAGGAAGATCTTGTTCTGCCACGGTTTTGACTATGAGACAAGTCCCACTACCAAGAAGATGGATTTCCCAGCCAGTCACATAAGAAATGGGACAGCACCCTTGTGAATAACTTGACTGATCTGGTACTTGTCCCATGTCAAGAATGCAAGGAAGGGTGAGTGTGCAGTATACTTGAGAAGCCTGAGCCTGAGAGCACTTTCATGCAGTGCTTTAGATACTTCTAGGCATGTGAGCTGACATGGCAAAGGGGAGGACTGGTTAATTCTGTTTGATATTGACTTATTCTTCCATCACAAGAAAGCGAATACCAGTTTCCTGTTCCCTCCCTATGCAACTCAAAATTTTCATGTATTGTTTACCATATTTTTGTGTTGGTGGTTTTTTTTTTTGTTTGTTTGTTTTTTGTTTTTTTTTCCCTGTGTTGAAAATACTAATCTATTTCATCTGTCCTTGGACAAAAGAAATTCTGTTCTTTGTCACCCATGTCTGTACTTCTAGTTCTAGTTTAGCCTTTCTGAGATGGGTAAGCAGTACCACAAAGTGTATTCAAAATGGAAACATACTTTTTCACCTAATCAGCTGGAGGGTGTATATTCTTCTTGACTGAAAACTTACAGAGGTGGAATAGAAGACAATCCGTCCATTTCATTTAAATACCTTAAGTGGGGTGGATTTTGATCAACGTTTTGAAAACATGTTTCCTAAGCTTTAAGAAAGCTGCTAAGAACCCTTGAACTGCATTATCTTGAGAAAATCGGGCATCTCCACAGGATCAGGCTGTAAAATGTTATCTACACCCAGCTCCAATGACCTGATATTGCACTGCCTTTAGATTTAGTAGAAAACAAAATAGAACCCTGGAGGGTTAATATTTTCAAAACCAGCCCTGGTTGAAGACAATCAGTGCAGCTTTTGATAAAACTGATCAAAGGGCACTTCTTGACAGCTTGGAAACCTGAAATTCTATTACTTGCCCTCTTTTAGTTTTGCTCTTTCTTCTCAGAAGACCACTGTTTGTTTTGCATAGTAGGAAACATTATTCCTCTGTTGTTTGGCTTTTGCACAGGGGCCCTCATTTCATTACACCAGAGTAAAACTAGTGTGAGATTAGGAATAGGTTCTTTGTGCTCTGCTATATTAAAACCTTTTTTTCAATTTATCTTTCTTTTCTTTCTCTCTCTTCTACCTCTTGGCCACAATTTACACATCAGCATCTTCTGCTATTGTCTTTATATTGGCTGAGAATCCCCTTGAAATATTCCTATGGAGTTGCTATTTCTCCTCTTTCCATTGAAATTGAAAGTGTTTAAGATAATGTAATTGGCATTAAATTTAAAAAGAAAAAAAAATGAATGGGGTGAATTACTAAGATCCTCTCAAGGATAGTTTGTGTTGAGGCTGCAAGGCCAGTGTAAGAGGGCAAAATCATGATACCTTTTAAATCCTGGTGCTGATCAAGGGATATATAGATCCCCCATTGACAAGTAATTAGGGGCACCTTAAAACTACTTTCCTTTAGACTGAGTACAAAAGCTGCAGGGCATACATCTCAGCTCCATACCTTTTCACAGGAGAGGACATCTCATCTGGCCATTTAACCCTTTACAAAGGCTGACTGGAATTTAATCTCTCTTTCATAATCGTTAATTAGTCACCTCTCTCAGCACCTTAACATTTTTCTTTCATACCATTTGGAATCAGGACACTTCGCAGAGAACGGCACACAAATTAAACCAAGCATTTAGTCAGTAACAGTCTGCAGTCAGTTTGAAAAGCCTTTCAGGCACAGTGTCTGCTCTCTTACACTGGTGGAAAACTACAGGAAGTCTAAAGATCTCAGTATCTAACCTTCCTTCTTATTCAAGAATGCTGCAGTTGTAAAACACAATGCAGTCCTCATAATTCCTTTGAACCAAACATTGAGATAACTAGTAGAGAAATGCTTAACTGAGAGACCAGCTAACAGTGATAATTTCTATGCTATCAAATCCTTATATTAGTCATCAGTTAAGTTTAGAATTGCTTTTTAAGCTTCTCTATTTAAGCTCATAGCTTTAAAATGCAAGTCCCTGCATTCTCAATTCGTTGCTGCTTATTGAGCATTTGGGACATAAAGCAGCAGCATTGTTTCCTAATTTGACTTTAGAATAGGGAGAAAAAAAAAAATATCTTACAATTCACCACAGATGTTCACAGTGGAGACCTCAGCAAGCCATTAAGACCTTTCTGCTCCTCAGTTTCTCCAGTCATATAATGGAGTTGAAAGTCCTACCTTACTTACCTGGGATACTGCGTATAAACCAGCTGGTGTTTGGTAGGGGGTTTCAAGAGGAAGAATATTTTCCAAATGCCAAACATCATAATTCCCTGGGTAACACATCTGTGAAAGCTCTTAAAGTAACACCCTGCCTTTGAACACATTTACAGAGGACTTGAGTGGGTGCATTTCCTATTCAATTGCTGTTTATTTGTTTATTTTTGGCAAGTAGATGTTTCTGCTTACACTCCAAAAGGATGCAAGTCACAGTTTCAACAGTGACTTTGGGAAAACCATTAGTGTCAGTGGCAACCCTGAGAAAAATGTCCTCCCTTTCATGGGAAAAGGACAAGTCTTTCTAGGAGGCAGTGTTCTCCACAGGGCTGAGGATTCGGATAACTGTGCAAGGCACAGAAAAAGCACAGAAAATTTTCATTTTTCTTAAAAAATGAACCAAAAGAAAAGAAAAAAGTCCTTCAATGTTTTTAAATGATTGATTTTTTCCCATTGGAACTGACATTTTTCATTAAAAATGCTTTTTGGCAGAAATGTATCTTTCAATTGGAAAGCTTTCCACATGAAAAATTTCAGACAACTGTACTGTAACAAATGCAGCAACAGTGTCTGATACAGGGCAATTTCATAACTAACAATATAGAGAGCTTGGTTTTCTAACAACAGAGCATTCAATTTTATATAATGCTCATGATTAAGCTGTGTGGCTTCAGTGTGCCCACTCACTGTACACAGTACCGGAAGAAATGACATTCTTGGGAGATAATGAACTTGCTCTTCTGCTGATGTGTCAGGAACAGCCAAAAAAGGACATTACAAACCAGGGCTAAGCTTGTAGTTGAGTTTAGCCCTAACATTAGACCTTCTGTATATTTATCGCAGCTGAAATATATGATCTAAGGAAGGTGCTCTAGACACAAAAAGGACTTGAATCCAAATGCATGACAGTAGATCCAGGTTCTATCCCTACATGATGGAAAAAAATGCAGTGTAGCAGGACACTGAGCAACTTAACTCCAAGGCTTTTAGGCCTTTTCCACCGATTCCTTCCCAAAAATTCTGTGGAGTCACTGAAGATCTACCCAGTGCCATTGGTGGGTCCTGGATCAGACTCAGAGTGACATTCCTTTTCAAGGTGGTTGTCATTTCAAGGCAATTAATTTCCAAAATGAATGGATTTAGATGTAATTTCCCTCTTTTCTGCATCGCTCTTAAAAACACCCAGGTCCATAGGATTACTTTATTTTATTTCCTACCAGAATCACAACAATGGACTAGACTCTATTTGCCTTCTACTGTACATGGCATTTGAACAAATCCCATCTAAATTCCTTTCTTGCTTTAATAGTGGCTTTGGCAATTAGATTTATAGGCCATCTCTGCTCTGGCATTTAAAGTCCCTTAGTACTAAAAAAACACTACTCCTTAGGAACAAATCTTCCCTCTTTTTTATCATTCAATAATCTTAATGACATAATGCAAAAATGTTTATTCAAAAAGTAACATTTCATTCTGCAGAAAACAGCGAGAAAGCAATTTCATTATATAAAAGTCAACATACTTTTAATGTTGTTCTTAAAAGCTAGCTGTTTCCTCATTTTTCACATACATCTTCATACATCTTGTAGGCTATATATTATTCTAATTATTGTATTTACTACAAACACTGCATATACATCACATGTATTCACTGATGACTAAGCTTAAGAAGTAAGAACTTAAATTTACCTGTTATAATTTTCCAGGAGACTCAAGATATTTCCAATTTATCTTTATGAGCAAGAACAAATAGTTCTTTTTTTTTTTTTTGCCCTGCAACATCCTCCCTAACAGTATCTCTGTCTTAACAGCTGTGAATCTTATTCCAAACTATTTATGTGTAGTGGTCTTTGCTGCTGGTAAAAAAACAAGCCTCCTCCCCAGCTCCCCTAGTGTTGTTGCCCTTTGCACTAGCCTTTTTCATGCTTGCTCCTTATTGCCCTTCCTTCAACCTCTGTAATTTAGAAGACTATTTCTAAGTGGCAATGCCATTCTAGTGTAATCATTGGTTTAATCCCTTTAAAAGTCTGCGATCTCTTCACTGGATAGGTATTGAACATCTCCTTGAAAAAGTAAGATTTTTAGATCCACTTTCACTCTCTAATCTATAGCTATTAAAGACATTCAATGCTTTTCTTTTAGCCTCATGCTTTTCTCAGACCAGAAACTGATGGAAGTGGCCTATTCTATTTTTACTTCTCTAGGGCACTGACTTTTTATGATAATGTCAGCTCTCCTTGCTATATACCATAAGGCTGCACCTGTCACCCTGGTAGAGCTCAATACCTCCTTTTAAGTGTGGTCCAGACTATTAGATTTTTAACTGATATAAACCAACATAGTTCCATTGAAGATGTGTTCATGAACTGGGGAGGTGTCTGCATCACTACTGTCAAAAGGACTTTGGGTGGTCAAGGCTTGGGCAAAAAATACAGTATGTATAGGTGGTCTTTTAGGTATTTTAACAATCTGACACCAAAATCTGAATTTCTGAGCTAAAGTGCTAAACATTTTCCTGGGTGTCCATACTCAGCAGAAATTGGGATTCAGAGCCATGAGCAGAGATGTGGGATGTAATTGTTCTGTGCAGCCCCACCTGCACCCAACACATCAGATGCTGCTGCCTGCTACAGCCAGTCTGCCTGTGCACAGCTCTGCAGGCAGCACTGTCTCCTTCCCTGCCAGCCACTGCATGTACTCTGAAGGCACTGTCCTCCTTCTGTTGCTCCAGCTTGGGCCACACTGACCACAGTGAGCTCTCCAGAGCTGTGCCTAGGAAGTTATTACTGCAGAGCTGCCATCTACATCATCCACAATATAAATCCCAAAGTGAATTTAGGAATATATGCTCAACTCCATCATCTTTCAGTTGCATCCAGTGTGCCATACGTTGTCTCCCAAAAGCTTTTGGGAGAAGCAATAACTGAAGAGGGAATAGACTGCTTTGTTGTTTACCTCTGCAAAGAGTCCTCATGATCTTCTTTTGCCAACAGCTGCAGGTTAGATCAATTTCTGGAGTCACATTTTGGTATGATTTAGTGTGCTTGACAATTGAAATACAACCTTTAAAATACATATTTACTCTGAAAATGTAGTCATCGGTTATGACCTTCACCCCAGAAAATGAAGCTTGAAAGTAGTTGCAATCATGAAACCTCAATGTGTAAGATAAGTGAAAAATTTAGTTGTCACAGAAATACTGGAAAAGCACTCAAAAATGCTCGGACATTTGTGACTTCATTACTCACTGAAATATTTGAGACAAATTGTCAGAGACAGAAGTAAATTGTCATTTAAAATACCAAATGGAAACTTCCTGGAATGGCTGTTTAACATATAAAAGATTTTTTGTAACTTCTTGGCAGTGTTTAAACATGAATGGTGACAATGAGGCAAGACTTGGCTGAAGACACCCACTGAGAGTCCTTAAAGAGAAGGTACAATGTCTTTGAGTTTGTCAGCAGCCACAGGGAATTTTCTCCACCTCTCAGTGCTACCCCACCCATGGCCCCATTGAGGCTTTAGCCCTCCTTGGGGTCTCTCTCTTCAAGCATGCACTCTGCCTCAGTTACACTTGGGAAGCTGGGTCCTCAGATGGTGTTTTCAGCCACCTCAAATACCATTTACCTCATTTATATTTAAATAACCAACCAAAGAGATTACTTGTGACAGGAAGTAAGAAAGACTTAGAAAAGGTGTGCTGAGACTGACTTTCAGAGGTCATTTTTTTTTTTTGGTTAAGCCATGCTTTTTGGTTGTTTGAACTCACTTTCAGTGAATGTACAGAGTGCATGATCTTTACTTAATAGTGGTACTAACAAAACATGATAATATAATCAGTTACGATGTTCACATTCCCCCAAAGAAAAACCCAGAACACACATATGATCACAGTACATGCAATGCTAGATGATTTGTTAAATTACCAGTCTAAATGCAGAATTTGTACCATGTGCTTAATATAATCAGACCCACATTGTCCCATTGTATTGACATTAAATTCTGTTCTATACTGCCAGGCACATTTATTTTAGCATAACATGATATTATATCCAGTAAATAAAAGCAGTACCTGACAAGACAGCACTAGTTGGCTTTGCCAGAAAAATTCCTTTGTTGAGAGGGGCCAGTGCAGTTTTCTGCCAGGTTAGTGGGCTGAGGTGGCTCACTGAAATGTTAGACAAATACCAGAGTTAGAGCACAATTAATACTTTTAGTAACAGCCACCTAACATATTATCCCAGTCATTTCATAGAAGTTCTCCAAGTCTGGGAAAAAATGTGTATTTTTTCCCCTCAATCTCTCCCATCATTAAATGACTTTGATTGAGTCACTTTAACTGCATTACCCCTCAAGTTTCTTCTCTGTTTAGTATTAGTGAGCACCTAGTGAATCACAGGAACCTAAATCAGGAATCCAAAAGCCCATAAAATCTTGTTTGCCAATATAACCCAATGATGTCTTTGTTTGCTGTTATAAATTCAAAGACTTTACATAAATTACTTCCAATGTAGATCTTCATGAGACAAAAATGAGGTCAGAAGTAAATAGTTAGTCAATCCTTTACAGATCCAGTTTCAGATATTCACAACAAGCCATTTATAGATATCAAAATACAAAATATGATGGAAAATAGACTGGTACATCTATGGGGCGCTCATAGATATTTCAAACAAAAAAGGGTAAAAGTGATTATGCCCAGTGACTTATTTGATCATTAATTTTGGTTCAATTCCTCTCATAAATCATAAGGACTTTGCTGGATAATTTTTCTAAGGAAAATGAATTACTGTCATGACATAGTCCTTCCATGACATTTGCTAATACATTTCTCTGTCAAACTGTGAAGTTAAGTGTTTTCATTGTTGAGCTAAAGAGGCTTAACATTAAAAACTTATGGAAATGGCCTTAATACTGAGATTTACTTCTAGAATACTTTTGAAATGTAATATCCCCAGGTACTTTATAAAAAAAAAAAAAAGCTAGACTCCATTTTCAATGGCATTTGCTGAGTTTTTATCTGTATTCATAATCCAGAATGTGTTGTTATAAATAATGAATCAATCAGCATCTGCTATGCTCACAAAACAGCTGTATCTCAAAATTTACTGTTGGCCTGATTCTGCACCTCTGAGGTGGCTGAGAACTTTGCTTCTAGCTTCTGTCAGAAGACAATAAAGCATACAGCAGCAGTCCTCGTCACAGTCTTTGGGTGTGCATGTACAGGTATATACATTAGTAATCTGACCAAGCCAATGGAATCACTTTGCTGGCTGGTACCAAAATGAAAACGTCATTTGAAAAGGTACATTTTTAGGCTGCCATTACAGGAGTATAATTATAAATATGGAAATGAGTAGAGGATTAATGTCAGTTTGAGACCTCACATTATGACCTCAAACTCTCCTTCCCCAGGCTTTGCCACCCAGGGGCAATACAATGTTATCCATGTGGTACTGTTGCCCCCCACTGTTGGAAGGTGTGGTTTCCAGAGACTCAATTTTTGAGGCCTTTGTGTTCAGCATGAACATTTATCACACATCTATTTTGCCCTGACCCATTTGCAATTGATGGAATGCAGCTGAATTTAGCAAAACACAGCTATCAAATTACCACGAGCCAATAAACACTGATAAAATGTCCTGTATCAAATCTTACCTCATTCAAATCTGTCTTTGATGCCTTTTCAGCCTCATACATTAATTTATACATTCTGCCTTTACACTCCAAATGAATTTAAACATCCTACAAAACACAAACGGTTATTACAGTCTGCTGTTAAAAGAAAAAGGAAAACACGGTGGAAACCTTGAATGCATTTGATTAGCTGATACACTAGAAAACAACACATTTTGGACAGGCCAGCTATGCCAGGCATCTAAAGGCCCAAAGAAAGCCATGTGTACACCAGTTTCTCTTCAAAACTGCTATACACGTTTGTGTAACAGCACATAGAGTTGTAGGTTCAGAGATGTAAGGCCCTCAGATGTCAGCTCTCTGATGAGCTCTCTGTTATCAACCATCAGTGCCTAAACCAATCTTGAAGGAGTTTTTTACAAAGAAGATAACAAAACCTGCAAAAAATGAGAGCAGACAGCAACTAGTTTATTGCCATTTTACCCATAGTTACACAGTTTTCTTAATTTAAGTTCTGTCACCCTCGAGTGATGTTCCAACCAATGCCTACCATACTGTCATCACTCTTATTCAAACTTTTTTTAACCTGTTTTTGCAAAATTTATAGAATTTCCTGACGAGAAAACACTTGCACTGCATTGACCTGGTTATAAGATATAGTGTGTCCTGGTGAGCCATAAAACACCCCATTGTCATCTCTCATAGGATTCTTTAATACAAGATATAGAAGTGGAAGTCTAGGATTTTGATTGATACACTGAAGATGCTGTGGCTGATTTTATATAAGAAAAAAACAAAGATTTTTTTAACTCTTTATATAATTCAGATACGTTTGGTAAATTAAAGCCCCAAGCTAGTATGCAGTTCTCTCTCTGTATCACCTGCCAAATCCTTGTTCTGGGCTACGTTAGGAACTAATTCTTAGCTTTGACTCACATTTACTTTTATCACAGCGTAATCTTGCCACATTTCTATTTATTATTGTCCAAAATCTTACACTTTGATAGCGAACAAAAGTAATCCTATGTTTTAAATGTTTCCAGTTTCAATAAAAACTGCTACTTTCATCACTTACTCAGCAACAGCTAATACACAAATACAAATTTTATACAGGCAAGAGCATTGGAACTAAAACTACTGCAAAGGCATTGCACATTTCTTAAAAGTTATGCCCCTCATTTTGCTAGTTAGTCACATATTTAATGGCAGCAGGGATCTCTTCAGAATTGGCTTTGCTTATTTTGCTTTGTGCAAGATACTGCATGATCATTATTCAGGGTTGTAAATAATTCCTAATTACATCTCAAGGGGTCCATTTTGCCTACCTAATTCTTGAAGAAACTACTCTCTTCTGTTTATACAAGCTTAGGCCATATATTTAAGCTATAATGGTACAAACATTTACCTGCACAGCAACATGTCATAGTGGGACTGCTCCCATTTTCACATGACCCACCTGCATGCATATACCGGGAACGAGGGTATGAGTATGAAGGTTTCTGTCTTTTACAAAAAAAAAAAAAAAGGTAGTCTAAACATGATTCTGTTCTGCCTTGAGCACACAGTACTCACAACCAAGAACATGTGGTTAATGAACAAAAGCCTTTTACTTTTTTTCCTTTAACTCAGGCTGTCACTATCTGCATGTTTATTTGCCAGATGCATCCCAGCTGCTAATTAAGCTTGAACGAATTAAGGTGAATTGAATCTTGCCTGAGCATCTGCTGTTCTCCTATTAGCATGGAAGGCAATGAAAAGAAGATGATACTACATCTTTTAAAACACTGTTTATACTTAGAAATATTTCCTGCAATATACTAATACAGATTTTTTTCTTATAACAAATACCTTGTAACAACAAAATGTCTTGCAGCATGTGCCAATGGGTTGACTTGTAGTGTAGTTTTAGCATTTTTCCTGGTAGATTCTCATCATATGCAGAACTAGAACTAAAATTTTAAATTAGTTTCAAAGAAGAAGGAAGAGCCAGATATCAAACAGCTGAGTGGCTTGATCAGGAATGACAGAGGTATAGCTTCAATTCCTCTGCTTTTGTCAATACTCTAACAAATGAAAAATTCAAAGTAGTGCTAGGCTACTAGTAGTGCTACTAGTAGTGCTACTAGTAGTAGTTCTGTGGGACCTTCTTTCCTAGAGAAAGGAAATAACTTTCACAACACCCCTGTGAAAACAGTCCACTGTGTAGTCTGTTGGGGTTTTCTGCAGTCTTCAAAGGTTCATCCTCATGATGCAGAAAAAAGCTTTGTGAGGTGGTGTTTTTTTTTTTTTTTTTTTTTTTTTTTTCCGCAGAATGATATCCATCAAATGAGAAAATAGTCTAAATGGAAATAAAGAAGGAAGACATCTTCATGGCAACATCCTGTCAAAGTAGGGATTCATTTAATTTACAGTTTGGAACATAAATACCTTTGTTGCATTTCTCTTTGGTCTAGATTCATTTCAACTTATGGCCAAGAGTGGGAAAAACTTATACAATTCATATCTAGGAAGAGAAAAATTGGGTGAGTCCTATTATCTAAGCCCATAACAAAAGAGATATCATTGTGAATTATGCTACAGAGATACTGCCAGAGTGGCATGAAAGGTAGAAAAGACCATCTCATCACCCTTCTGTAGATTACTCCTTTATGGAGTACAGTATCAGTACTGAGGTTTTTCCTTTACATTTAACAAATACCTATCCTGTGATACTTTTGTAATATGCAATCAAAGGAAAAACAAAACAAAACATAAAATAGAAGGTAGGACAAGATATTTGACTTAGTCTACCTGTGCCAAATACAGTTACTGCTTAAGAAGCTTAAGAGTTTTGCCCCCTGTAAAACCACAGTTAGTATAGTATTAATAATAATAATAATAAAAATTAAAAATAGTTATGAAAGAAAAGCAAAAAGTGAGTCATTTTGATCTTAGAGACACTTTTAGGTTATTTTAGATGCAAAGAAAATCTCTTCATAAAAGAAATATAAAAATAATTAAAACTCTGTGCCTTGCAAAGGTGCAGACTCTGCTTTTACACAATTTGCAGCAAGTCTTTAGAGTGATAAAATCTTGAATATTAGATGTGCATCCCTTAGGGCTTTCATTTCATTTTTATACTGAAAAAAGGCTAATGCAAGTTCATAGTAATCAAAAATGGTGATAATTGCTACTACTAAAATTCTCTGTAAAAAGTTTGTGCTGTCTTATCGAAAAGCAAGTGAAAATTAACCAAAGCTGTCCAAGTTAACAAATTTACTTATTGCACAAGAGACAACTGGAATGTGAAATTTATAAATGTAAATGTCTAGAATTTAGAAATACAGTTCCTCATTTGTAAGAATGATAAATTTAAGTTTTGTAAATGGTGTATTTTGGCAATTAAAACTAAGGGTATTCAATGGTAAAACTGCTGAAATAATGTTTCTTGCTACATGCCTTCCCATAGGAATGTACTGTTGAAAGAAAATCTAACGGACCTTCTGTCCAATAATGAATGTTCCTTTGCTAAAGACAAATGAGAGTCATAGTACCACTTCCTGACTAAATATGATTAAGTATTAATGCCTATCGAGTTAAAAAAAAAAAAGAACAAAACAAACACAAGAGGTATTGATCCCAAATTGGATAAATGTATTTGTTTTATTAAACTTAACTGAATTTTGCCAGTTCATATTGGTAAACTGAGCACCATGAGAAGAGTAGTTAATCATAAGACTCTGGATATCTTAATGATACTTGGCTTGTCATGAGCATTACCTGAAACACATTTAACTATTTGGGTAAATTAATCTTCATCGCTAAGTTCTGTCTAGGTAAAATAAACCAGGGAAATGGCTCTAATATGCAAAGTGAGTGAATCTTAAATATAGACTGCAGGACTTAAATATTTCATCCATATTTAAATAAAATCTGAATATTTCATCAAATCTGAATATTCTATTTTTTTCCATCAGATATAAAATAGTGAAAAGTTGATTGTTTTTCTTCTTTCACTGGCACATCATGAGTTGAAATAAGCATGAAAAAGAACATCAAGTGGAAAATTATTGCCATTTTTTGTTGAGTCAAGGTTCATGTACTCTTCTTCATAATTTATTTTTAAAGTGTATCCAGAACAAATCTGACCCTTTTCAGCTAAGCCATGCAGTATTCTCAAAAAAAGCCTTAAATATCATTTTTTGGGGAATATTTGTGTTGAACAACAAAAAATGATGAAGCCAATAACAGCACGAAATCATTGTGACAATCAGGAGATAAGAGTTTCAGATCCAGAGGACTAGTTGCAAATAAACAACACAACACATTTTGGATGTTAATTTTCAAAAATTAAATTATTAATTAATTCTTGAATAATTCATAAATCATACTTCATAACCACGATGAATAATAATTATACATAAAATAGGATGTGCAGGAAAAGAGATTACAATTGATATTGAAGAGATAACAATTGATATTGAGTTGATGAGAAATGAGAAATACTCAATATATCCTTCCTTACGGATCCGCTAATCTCTAAATTACAACTCTTTTGTGGGTTTCTCAAAAGCAAAGCACATTTGGTACTTACACTGCATCATTTCCATAAGAAGACAGACTCTTCATACGTGCCTTCTCATGGACCAGAACTGGTTAAGAGAAGACTTTTTTGTGTAAATTTAAAGCTATGAAAGAAAGAATTTAGGCCTCATCGTTAATGCTAGCTAGTGGTCTTCAATTACATAGACTGGCACTTCATATAGAAGCACCAATAAGGAGAAAGGTATTACTTTGAAACACAATTTGCCATAAGCATCCTACAATGCTAGGTATTCTATTGTTATCCTGTTTCTTCGTTTAAACATGGATTTTGCAGATGAATGACCAAACAAAGGAAGTGTAGCATTCATGGACCAATTTGCTCTGTGGCTTTGCAGGTATAATTGCTAATTGAGTTCTATACAAATAAATTCATCTAAAAATGAAGGCCTATGGTAGTTTTGTTGTTTAACTAATAATAGCACCTTGGAAAACAAACAAGCTGTCATTTCCAAATCATAGAAGCTGTTACTTTTTTTATTTAACCATTCAGTAAATAAAAAAAGTTATTGATCTCTATATTGGTAAAAAACTGAAAAACAGTAACAATCAAAAATACATATGAGCATGCATAGGCATTTTATTTAGAGATGAGAAATTCTTATTTCATTTTTTCTTGTTAAATTTCATTGTATCTGTGAATATGTCAAGATGACAGAATCTCATTTAAAAGCTGTGAAGACAGCTGACAGAAAGTGCATTAAAAATTAGATTTTGAATTCAAAGAATGAAAGCTTTAAATCACTACAGGCATGTCTGTAGGACAAGATTGATACCAGATGCTATTTAGTACATGTTATTAACAAACCATTCAAGCCTTGAAGGGACCTTGTCACTACATAACTTCTGTCTATGTAAATAAGATTGAAGCAAGGATTTATATTGCTAGCGATATCAAGCATCCAGTACATCAAAGAAACAGGACAGAAAGTACTGCTCAAGTTAAAGAAAGTACTAGAGAATACTAAAATCTATGACTTTCTCCTGACTTTGCTTACACACATAAATCACTTGACAGTGCCACACAAAATCTATTCCATGGAAGCATTGCCTTGCAAAGCAAGAACAAACACCTACAACTGTCTCTGTGCTAAGGAAAAAAAAAATAATAATAACCAAATATTGTTGTATTACTACAATGCAACACTTATTAATGCAGATTCAGTTAAATTGTTAACTGAAAATATATACACTATAGAACCTGTCAAAAATTCTTTTTCTCTCTGACTTTCAAAGGTCTTCATGCTACGCTCTTCACTAAACATGCAGTAACATTGTGTTTCCAAATACTCGGTGCTTTGGGGAATATTCTGATAGCAGTCTAAGAGGCTAAATTCTGGTCTTCCGTGAAAATCTGGTCCATAACCTCCACCGGCATATTTATACTATGCTAATTTGACACTTTTCCCTTTTCCTGTGGTCTCTCTAATTTATCACAACCAATTCTCCCTTTCTTTCTACCTTAGTCATCACATGCATACATATACACAAGTCACTTCAAAGTGATTGCATGTGCTACCAGAGGATGATGATGTTTTATAGTGATTCCATAGATATTTTCTTGGATTCATAATTTTTAAAAGTAAGGAAACCACTTGGAAATCAGTCTGACCTTCTGTCTCAACACTTGTTGAATTAAAATGTTTTCTGAAACATCCAGTGTTGATCTCAAGACTCAGTGAAAGAGAACGCACCATATCTCTACACAAATTTACGAATGGTTATCCACAGTATAACTGTTTTTATCTCTGTTTTGGCCTGATTTTCCTGATATAAAATTTTAAGTACTACATAAATTAATATTTGCTATAAAAACTTGAGGAATCCCAGTCATCAGGAAATTTTAAGAAGAATTTTGATGGGTTGGGATTTGATCTGTAAGGTCCTACGTGTTTTTTGTCTGTGATGCTGCTTTCCCTGTGCTGGCCTACAGCCATGGTAATTACAGTACCTGCAGATCATTCTCTGTAAGAGGAAACTTTGGAACCTGTCCTGAAAAATCCTGATATTTATCTTTGTCCATTATTAGGATACTTTACTGGGGTTTGTTTGTATTCCGTAAGTAGAATTGCACTGGAGAAATGATGCACTTTGGAGCCCATGAAAGTGATGGAAATCTCTGAAAGCAGATATCATGACTCCAGGCTATACTGCCTGTTCCAGATGGCTTCTCACCTTGGTGACTCTCTATCAGTAATCAAGATGAGTTACACTGGAGTCATCCTGACCGAACAAGTGGGAGCCTGTTCTGGCATAAGCAGCAACAGAGAGACATGGATTCATCTGCAGGATTTCTTCACTTCATGGCTGGGCTCAAGGGTCCAATCTTGACTTCTGAGAGATGGATTAGAAAGGAGTCTGCAAAAGGATCAGCACTAAGGTTTACTCCTCCAAGCTCCTCATGCTTTTTAATGAGGTTATCTGGCCTATGTTAATTACTGCTGGAAATATTCAGCATTTATCTGCCTCCCGACATGATAAATAAGGATACTGTTCTTTCATTGAAATTAAAAACTGCAAGAAACTCTGCTTGCTTACCTCTTTGATGAATCCAGCCCAGAGACTTTACCTTAAGGTGATGTCTACAATCTGGATTTGGTACAATTCTGTAATGTTTCACTTTTCTGTACTACTATTATTATTTTATTTTAGCCTCCTACTGATCTGTCAATTTGGAATTACAATGTTACTGGATTTACACATATTATTGAAATATGGGGATTTATTCAGTGTTGTATTAGAAAGGATGTCAAAACACAGGAAACTAACTTTATACTGTAGATGTATATATATATATACATATATATGTATAGACATCTACATATGATGTGTCTTTTTCTGGTTGCTTTTAAATTAATCACTTTCTCTTTGTAAGTCTATTCATTGTAACATCGTCCCCTAATGTGTCTTCTCATCCCAGGCTTTACTGAAATCTGTATAAATGCCCTTGATTTGAACAACATCCAGCAGATTTAAATTCTGCAATAAATTTCAAATGGCAGAATTTTATTAGCACTTCAAGTTCTTGTGAATTACTGAGATTGCAGAATGCAACTGTATTTGATCTATTCAGCCCACAGGGCATATTTTCAGAGACTTGATAAATGCATTGAGGGGGAGAAGACATTTCTGTTTGTTTCCCAAGTACTGAAAATAATTTTGCTTTACTTTACTTGGAACAGAAAGTGAATTCTAGTTTGATTTTTAGGACTGTCGTAAAACAAAGATGACCTTTCTAAGAGCATCATTTTTTATAAAAACTTAACCTCTGAATGCTCACTCAGAAGTGCTTCTCCCACCCTACTCTTGGTTATGAAATGGTTATACGGTCGTATGGATGGTTATAAATAATACTGACAGGGCTCTCTACCCTTTTCTAGTTTCTAGGAGGACCATGGGCCTAAAATTGCAGCCAGGTGTGGTCAGATTGCAGATGTATTTTCTTCTCATTGATATTCCTTTAGGGGCATGGCTGGCTTGAGACAACACAATAGCCTTGACTTTTTCTCTTCATCTCAGGAGGTGAGATATCTTGTCCTGGATAATTCACACACTGCTTTTAGTGGTGGAGTATAAAATGGCTTCTGTACACCACAGGCTTAATAAAAAACTGACAAACTGTAGCATTTCTGGGACATTCTGTCAGTACATAGATGCCCTGCTTAGTTGAAGTACTGTTGCAACAAACAAATTTAAAGCATAAACCTAAATCTTATGAGTTGAGGTCAGCTCACATGATTCATGCAAAAATTAGAATCATGGAAATGAAAATATATAAACACAAACCTCCTTCCTTCCATGTTAAGGTTGAATACATGTTTCAACTAACTATTTCAGGCATTAAGTGATATATTTTACAGCATATTGAACGATTGCTTTACTATGCTGGTAATACGTATTTCACTGAAAAGGAGTAAATTCCTTTTTGACCAAAGTAAATTCTAACCTTCTGAAACAAAAGTCTGATCTTTGAATTCTGTGGTCCCATGTTTATTGATGGCACCTTCTTTGATAAGATAGTATGGTTATTATTATTTTCTACAGAACAATAAGAAACTCAATGACTGTGAAACTTTGAAAGCAAAGTGGAATCTAAATTATGTAACATCAACTTGAAATTGGCACACAGTGTTTTCTATATGATAGGGGACAATTAAATCAGAGATAATGGAAGGAATAAACTAATCCAAGCACAAATCACTAGAGAAATTACTGAAGAAATGTAGCATACCAAAACAGGTGAGAATGAGCAAATAAATATTATAACTTCAATTAAAAAATAGAGTATTTAATGGACTGGAAAGGGATGTGGGAATTATATTGGCTGATATATTTCAAACCACTGAATTAGATCTATAATATCTGTTTGTGTCGCTGTATTTTAATGTCTGTGGTTGCCTGGAAGTCATCTTCTAGGAACGGGCAAAAAAAAAAAAAAAAGATGTCAGTATGCCAGTAAGACTAAAATAGTGCTAGTTACTGCTGTCAGAATATAATTGGAACTATTTTGTGCAACCACACATGTCAGGAACAACACTACAGTAACACTAGTTAAAAATCACGCTGGTTTGGGGAACAAAGCTGTTGCACTATGCACTTTGCACATGGGGGGGAATAAGCAGTCTCAAAAAAAATTCATAGGTTTCTTCAGTAGAAGCTAACAGTTCAAAATATAGGTGTTGGAAAGAGCTGCTGAAGAGCACAGCTGCATTTGTTCTTCGTTAACATGAAGGATTCTGTGCATGGATCTGTTGTTAGTAGAAGTGTGTATTAGAGTGGATTGTGTATTGCTGCAGTATGTATTAGAGTGGATTGGTTTTCTGAGCTGGAAATTCTTACCTGAAATTATTTCAAAAACAAAATCTCTTTTCAGCTAAACAGAAATGTTTCACTAGCAGAGATTTGACTCTGTATCAAACTGATACAAAGAAAATATTTCACTGTTGAATATCAGGCACTGGCATGTGGCCTCACAGGTGGAAAAGCGATGGCAGTATTTATTTTCTATTATTTATTCAGATTGCTAAAATATTCCCTAGTTGCACATCCTCTGCACAGGGTGCCTTTTCCACTGCTTAAAGTGAGAACATACAGCAAGACAAAATAAATGACTGCACCTCACATCTTTAGGGTATCATTGAACAATGTTATTTTTTCCCCCGAGACTATAGTGCTGAGTCCAGTAGAGAGAAATAACAAACCGTGAGTTGCTGAATTCCATCATATGAACCTAAATTCCTTATTTCAAATACATTTGATAGCTTTCTAGTACGGTGATATTTGATGATTCTAAACACAGCTCTTATTTAAGATAACCAAATCTACATTATTCCCGAGGGTTTCATACATTGATGGAATAGCCATAAAACTAGTTTTCAGTGGCTCCATCTATTGTGCATTATTGATAATTTGAAGCTTTCTTTTGCTCATTTTTGAGTGTCTCCCAGACCTTATTGACTATTCTTGAATGTTCAGGGTGCACAAGCATTCAGCACTCATTTAACAAAACAGTGGAATGCACTCTGTGTGTGGGTAATGAGGAATTTAGTTATAATCATACCATTTCCACTTCTTTAAGGCACCTGATACATATAAATGGAATAAACAGACTCAAAGAGAAAACCCATTTGGGAAGAGATCATTTGGAACTACATTTCCTCTGGTTGTCTTCCTTAGTAAAATGAAGAAAAAAATCATCACCTCTCAACAGGAAAAGCCTTTGTAGCACACCAATTTTCCTTAGATTAACATTAGGTTTAAAATGATCAGCGAGCCTGGAAAATATATTTCGTCTTGCCTATTCAACACACTTTATTTTGTACTGATAAATTCTTATTATTTCATATTTTTTAAGGCTTGGTTGCAGAACACAAACAATGTATTCCTGTGTTGCTTTAGTATTTTGACTTGTCTTGAAAAAAAAAAAAACCCAGCAGTTGAGGACTACTTAAATATTCACTTTCCAAAGCCTGACCAAATTACATTGCACATTCAATTTCTCCTACCTTCCGGAATAACCAAATTGAATGTGATGTGTTGTAAGAGGAATAGGCTCAGCACTTCTATAAACTTCAATATTTTTCTGTTACCAACCACCAACTTGTTAATTAGAGAATGATTGAATCTTATGGACTGGAGCAGTGTAGGGAAGCTCAGCTACTTATACATGACCTGGTCTGAAATTAAAACTGAAGTAGGGGAAAAGGAGCTAGCGGGAAAGAGGAAAAGAACATAGTTCACAATTAATTTTATATATTGTACTTTTATATGTATATTCTTGGAAAAGCCCTCTGATAATAAGTTTGTTTGGATTTTGGAGGAAGGAGATTATTATTTTTTTTTTTAAATTTATTGTTGATAGCAAAGATGTAGAATGGTTGTTAGAGGCATTGTGCTTGGGGGTCCTGAGATCGCTGGACAGATAGCATGAGCAGTGCCCAAACTAAATTTTAGCTGGTGTGATTGGAATACAGCTACTCAAATAACCACCTGAAATTTTACCACCTGTCCACAAATGCTACATAGTTAAAAAATAAAATAAAATGAAATTAAATTAAAAGGATTTCATCTCTGAATGTACCTACCTACCTTAGGCATTTATTTGACCCCATTAATGTACTATCAAAGCACCTCGCAATCTTACTACCTTCATCCCGAACCACCACTACCTCACCCCCCCCCCCCCCCCCCGTGAGGTTTTGCTGTTATCTCTGCACTCATGCTGACACTTTATGTTTCAAGGAAGTACAAAATCAAACTGATTCAAATGTAATACTTTCCCTTTGGCCTTGGAGGCCCAAGGCAGCTCTTTCTAAACATGGTTTCAATCATGTTTCACAGATTAAATGAATTATTCAGGTCTGTAAATCTACATTTTGCAGAAGATTTTGCTCAGCTTTAAGATCAAGTTATAAAAAGTCATCATTGCTCTAAACTAACTCATAATGGAACAGTTTTGATAAAAAAATCATGTAAGAAGTATATGTCTTTTAAATGCATGCTGGTTTTAGAATAAAGGGCAAAAGTATATTTTTTTTTTACACACTTTAGGGAAAAAAAAAATCAGTTCAAAGGAGGATCTGTAATTACAATTGAAAGGAGAGACCTAATTTGTACATCTGATAGTTAAAAAAAAGAGGTTAGAGCTAGGATTTCCTAATCACACTTTGTCATACCTCTTCTGCAGATCACTTTTATTCAGAGTTTGAACAGACATTACATACAGTCCTTGGTAAACTTGGAAGGGATTAAATATTCTCAGATAGGAAATAGAGAAAAGCAGAGCAGAGAGGAGAACAGATTAAAGGGTTAAATTCCATTAAATGATATTTCTTATTTTCTGTTATTTTGTTTCCCCAATAAACCATGATTTACAGTTTTCCCGTTTGTTGTGCTAGATGCAAACTGAAAAAAGTATGGAGAATTGATTGTGGTATGAGCGATGGAATGTTTGGAGACAGCAGTTCTTTCAAAAAGGCACTGGAATGAGCAAAGGAGATGACACTTTTTTTTTTTCATCAGAGTAAGCCACTTTCAGTGGTGAAGAGAAATATACCAGTAATCAAGGGGTAAAATGACAGGGAAGTTGAATAACAAATGAACTGGAGAAGACTCTAAATTTAAACTCTTCGATATTAACAATGGTTGCTGTAATATCCTTTTCAGGCTGAGGACTGATGAGCATTTTCCTCAAAGGATAGCGATGACTTTGGCTGTCCCTGGCCTCCCCTCTGCTCTCCCTCAAGTGAGTTAAGACAACTGTTTTGGGACCAAATAGAGACTTAGATCATGAAGGTGACAAGGTAAATAATAATAATAATTATTATTATATATTTCATATTATTACTTATTACATATGAGTATAGTTCCCCATTTCACTTTACTATTCAGTCTCAAACTTCTTGTGTACACTCAGAAAAAGGGGTTTTTAAGCAAAGAGAGAAAAGACACCAAAATGGGAGTCTGGATCTGTTGGATAGGACCCTCACAGAGCAACTGCAGTGCAAAGAAGGGAGGATAGCCTTCAACCATGTCAGCCCGTCAACAGAGTTGCTCTCCATCTTGTTCCAGCATGAGCCAGTTATTCACGGCTTGTCAGACAATGGAACAAAGCAACTGAGATATGAATAGTCCTGCAAGAAGTTTGGGCTTTTTCATCCGGAAGCTGCATTAAGTTAGTGACATTAGCACCACTGAGAATCTGTCACTGGGAAGATTATCTAACAAGGAAAACAGTTGTCAGGGAGAAAACCATGAAACCAATAAATATTTCCGAACATGATCCATTGTCATTTGTGAGGGCTGCTGCTCAAATCTCAATAATTGTATCACATCTAATTGTACACCACTGCCTTTGCTTTGTAAGGAACTTCCCAGGAGTGGTCCCATCTCCAGTTTACTTTACAGCAATCAACTGGCTAGTAGTTTCAGCAGTCACTTTAGCAGCTTGATTTGGAAATATCTTTTAAACCACAACTGGGCAATAAAAACTGTCAGTGAACAATTTTACTTGCTGTTTGTTGTTTAGCCACTGGTAGGAAGAAAGAAGAAAACAAACCTTTCATCAAAAATTTTAGTTGTAAAAGCTATTTTTAGGGATGGCTCTGACCTACTGTCATAACAGATAGAGACTGATGTGATAATTCTTTACCTTTGAAACTTGTAATGGGGCATGGAACAGGCAAGCACTACTTTCTATTATTTCTTACTACACAAGAATAGAACAGAACAGAACAGAACAGAACAGAACAGAACAGAATAGTTCTGTTGGAAGGGACCTACAAAAATCATTGAGTCCAACTGCCTGACCACTTCAGGGCTAACCAAAGCCTACAGCATGTTAGTGAGGGCATTACCCAAATGCCTCCTGAACACCAACAGGTATGAGGCACCAACAACCTCGCTAGCAAGCCTGTTCCAGTGTTTGACCACCCTCACGGTACAGCAATTTTTCCTAATGCCCAGCCTGAACCTCCCCTGGCAGAGCTTTGTGCCGTTCCTGCGCATCCCGCCCTTAGTGACCAGGGAGCAGAGGCTGACGAAGAGCAGGGCCTCCCTCTGTGCCTCCCTTCCTCAGGGAGCTGCAGAGAGCAGTGAGGCCGCCTCTCGGCCTCCTCTTCTCCAGACTAGACAACCCACGTGTCCTCAGCCTCTCCCCACAGGACATGCCTTCCAGCCCTTTTACCAGCTTTGTTGTCCTGCTCTGGACGCATTCACAGACCTTAACATCCTTTTTATATCATGGAACCCAGAACTGCACACACTATTCAAGGTGAGGCCGCACTAACGCTAAATATGATGGGACAATCACTTCTTTAGACTGGCTGGCTATACTGTGTTTAATGCATCACAAAATGCAGTTTGCCCTCTTGGCTGCAGGGCACACTGCTGGCTCATGTTGAGCTGCTGTCACCAGCACCCCCGGATCCCTTTCTGTTGAGCTGCTCTCCAGCCACTCGTCTCCCACCCTGTACCTGTGTCTGGCACTGCTCTGTCCCAGGTGCAGCACCTGGCATTTACCTTTGTTCAGTTTCATGACACTGACAATTGCCCAAAGAAGAATAAGAACTGTTTGATGTCCTAAGCGTCTGCTCTTGCCAGTCAAATTGTCACCGCCTATTTCACTGTGTTTTATCTATAAAACGCCCAAAGACAAAATTTTTCAGTTGGCATGTGTAGGGTGGATATATCACTAGAAAAAACAATGCAGGTACAATCCTGAGTAAATTGTTTGATATTATGCATGTTTCTTCTATCTCTGTTTATGTGCAATGTTGTTAACATCTATTCTAAGAGGCAATTAAAGTATTTGTTTCAAATTATAGTTACAAATGTGACTTCTTTTTAGGTAGTGACTTCAATATTAACCTGTCAATCCTGATTATTATTAAGCAAACTATTCATTTCATCAGTTCATTGCTGCTCATGTATTCCATCACTGGTCACCAAAGGAACTGGGCTACTGCAGCTGCTCCCTGAATGGAGATCTAAAAGTTTTCAAATGCGAGACCATCAAATAATTGACACTAATTGTCAAATTAATTACACTGGATGTCATACAAATATTGGGATTCATGAAGATTTTCATAAACATGCAGTAGTTATCTGAGCTCTCCTGAATAACACTGGCATGTTAATTACAGTGAGCTAAACACTGCATTTTATTCATTCAGTTATTCATGTCAATTGTCTGGCACTTGGTGAATTCTGTTTCTTCAAAAATCAAAACAGCTCTACTCTGTTCTTTGTATTGAAACCCTTATATTGTAGTCTGATGGATGTTATATTTGAGATCCTTTTTATTACTGCACACAAAGTAACTACACAATATATTCAAAAGACCTCATTTTCTATTTGCTTTTTTTTTCAACTAAGTTTTTAAAAAGTTATTATTGGCTCTATTAATAGTGACAATTGAAAAAAACAAAACAAAACAAAACAATGAAGCATAGGAAATGTATCCACCTGAATAATACTTAAATTCGGAAATTTCTCTTAAAGATCCATATTTTTAAAGAAGTGTGTTATATTGTTCCACGCGTGTTGTAACACAAGATTATTAGCAACTGCTCATTCAGATGAGGCACTTTGCATCTAACTGCCTACAAGCAGTTAGTTGACTATGAAACTGCCCAGTTTCTGTGTGTAATCAAAGTAACTGTGTACACATTTGGCATATAATTACGTTTCTAAATTGATTAAAATCCAGCCCTGAAACGACTGCAAGCTAAGGCTTGGCTCCAATGATTAGTTCTTAAAACTTCTTTCACAAGCTTGAACAAATAACACATTTGCCAAAAAATGCTGCCAACTGTGAAAGTTAATTATGATAAATGTAACACAGTTCTCTCATCAACAATGTACAGAGAAAGGCTTTTACCTCTTCTAACTTTATTGTCCATCAAGACAAAGATGGCGCTTGAGTTTTTTTCCTTTAACAAGGACAGATATGCTCATGAGTGACAGTTAAATTTGTTGGAGGTATTAAATTGCTAATGCTAATGCATTTTACAATCTTCTGAACTGATTTAATATATTAGACTGTCACTCAAAGTCTTAATAAACAATTCTGCACTCTTAGTTTAAAATCATCCTGTCAGATTTGGAGGTTTTCTCAATTGGCCTCTATTGTTAATGTGATAGTAGTTTACAAACAAATGACTTTTTTTTCTTCATAGGCTGTATCACATGAGACTTTAATGGGTGTTTCTCTTGTTTCTGTTTTTAATTTATTATGAAACAGCTGTGCCAGAGCTTAATGGTGTGGATTTGTGCTTTAAAGCACCTGTGCTTGTAGCTAGACTTCTCCCTTTCTTGCAAATAATCTCCCATTCATATTGGAATAGATCTTTCTTCTCATTTTAAGATATTGCAAACTCAGCCTTGTGCAACTTAATACACTTTTGAAGAATGATTTTATTATGTTTATTCTAATATAGTATAATTTCTCTATGGAGTGCCACTTTTGCTTCAGAGACCCATCAGAAGCTCAACAAGTACTGAAGTTTCATGTTTGCAGATGTGAAAACAGAGGTACTCATTATGGCTAATAGACTTTGACAGAGAAGTCATTAAAAATAAAATATTTTTTCTAATTTTGTGGAAAAAAATAAAAGAAATGAGAAATTCATTTTTCTAAAATGCATTTATGGAGAAAACCTGTGTATTTTGATTTTGACACTCTCAAATTTAAGAAGAGAAGCACCAGCATCAAATGGTTTAGATTATTGTTTGGATAAGTATCCAGATTTTGATACTTTATCTGTCTGAGTATGAAACCAATGTATCTGATTGTTGTCAAAGAAAAAGTTGTAGAGAACCTTAAGCTGGTATTAATAAAGCCCCCTTATGTTTTATTTGTTTTTCCTTATCTGTGTGCTGGTTGCAGTTGGATCTAAAATCTCTGCAACAGATAAATACAAATTGTTCTGACAGCTCATTCCATAATAGGCTGCTACTTGTTAAAAAAAAAAAAAAGTTTCATCTCTAACTCTCACACTTTTCATTATAGACTTTCTTAACTTAGTTATCCTCAGAGTTAGATAAGTATTCCCTAAGGCAGATATCTCTTTCTTTATAGATAGCTTTCAGGACTAGGACAAAGGCTGTGAATGAGAAGGACTAGAACTAGTCAAGACTACCAAGTTTAAAACTAATGAAAGCTCAGTAAGTCAACCGCATGGCAACGTGTGTTTTCATTTCATATGAATGATGAAGCCTGATTTTGCTCATTTGTATAACTAACCCGAAGCTGTACAGAGAGAGAAAAATCTGCCCAAATGTGAAGTTTACTGTCACTTACTGCAATAGGTTCACTTGCAGAGATCTGAGAAGCTGTGAGTGACGACTGTCTGTCAGCACCGTGATTAGATCTATTGTACCTGATGTGGCCAAACACGGGTTGTTACTACTAACCTGTTCCATTGCAAGGTGACAGTTCCTAAATCTTGGTAGAAAGTGTGGAAGATCTATTTTACGTGCTTCTATAGATCAAGATAATTATATGTTAAAAGATGCAATGCCATAATAGTACTTTATAAAACTTATAAACTTAATGCCAAGGAAGAAATTGGCTTTTGTCCAATGAATATGTTTAAAAGAGTAGTTACAGAAAAGATAATAGGGTGACAGGCACAAATGTAAGAAATAGATAAAGGCAGGCTGAGACAATATAGAAAAATTCTATCAGGATACTACCTTTCTCTCTCTTTAATGCTGTTGTCCATTGAACAGTTTCCCAATCTCTTCATTTCAGTATTACAAATAGACTGAATTTTTATTTTTGAAAGAGGATGCCAAGTATTTCTTCTATTAGATTTGCAATTCTATGAACTCCACACAGCATCTATAGTAAAAACAGATAATAATTATTAACTGGTATAGTTTTCATTACGCAGTTGATCTTGCATAAATTTCAAGCTGTAACAGCGCTGGTCTGCCATTAGTGTAGGATGTGGGAGGAGCTGACGAAAATCAAGTCCCAAAACAATAGGTTTGTTGGGACCGTAGCTGTAACAGCTTTCTTAGTTGTTGCTTCATTCCTTGTGGGAACAGTTCTGCAGCTGCACTACATGCAGAACTCCCACTGAAGTCTTTGAGCAAGTGCATAATTGGGCCCTAGTGCACACTTTAACACATTTGTTTTCATTACCATGTTTACTATCTATGTTTTGGAGGTGTCTGTTTTGCTGTGCTCTGTGGCTCTAAAACTGCAATGCGACAGCAGTATTTTATATTTCTTTTTTGAAATAATAATTTAGCAATTATTTTTCCCCTTATGTGTATGTTTTTAGAAAGTACCTCTGTGTGTTCCAGAAGTGTATGCAAAGTCAGCACTTTACTAAAGCTCTTATACTTGTAAACCTTATGAAGTGATATAGATTGGATTCTTCTTTCAGACTTTGCAGGCAGTTGAAAATAAGAAACATGCCTTTTAATAAAGAAGTCTTTTTGTATACAAAATCTATAGCTAAATTTACTAGAAATTTATAGTTGGCATTTCAGTAGACTAAAACATGACAATTTTGACTTTTTTTACCTTTGAAGAATGTGGAAACTAAAAAAATATTGCAGTTCTTCATATGCATTCTGTGTGAAATATTAAACCATAGTCTTTGAAAATCTCACTACCAAGTGTAAAAGGCAAGTGGTTCATCCCATATCTTTCTATCATTGAATAATAACTAATATATATATTTGGGGAGGAGGGTATTGAATGAGGAGGTTAATGAGAAGTATTTGCAGACGGTACACAACAAATCAATACCTTTGTTTCTTCTGCTAATCTTCACTCTACAGATAATCAGCCTTTAGAGGACTGAGAATTTGGAACTATTAGGAGATAAGGATGAATTGCTGACAGCTTACTCATTTCCTCATGCAAAAATATGTTAGGTCATTTTCTTGCTATGTGAAATATGGTACAGATATATCATCAACATTTGATAAATAGAGAGGTTTTTTAAAAGTTGCATCTGAAATACTTGACATTCAGTACAGTTTTTGAAAATGATAAAATCATAATTGTAAAAAAGACCTGCAGTATTGCCAATCAGATTTTTGCTGTTATGTGCACCCTGATACATATATCTTACTGTCCCCCTGCAGAAGAAAGAATGAGCATAAAGAAAAGAGCAATTTTCCTGCCGTAAATTGGAAAGTCTGCCAACCAGCTAAGTGATCTACCATCAATCAGTGTTAAATTCTCTTTAGCTGCAGAAAATTCAAGAACTAACTATTACTGAGAGATTTCACACAGTGACTAATGGTATATGACAAACACATTTAAAATCTGCATAGACCAGCATCAGTTTAAAATATAACATGAATAATAAACTATTCTAAAGATATCCTGGTGTGCAAAATAAGATATAATCTCCTCAGACACATACTGTACATAGAAGATCACCATTCTAGACATGCATTCAATATCAATACAGAACAAAGTCAAATATACAATATGACTTTATTTGGAATAGCATATTTCACAAAACGTATGCTGCAATGTTGCATGTATTCAAGCAAGACTGTACAGCAAGATGGCTAGGTTATAGTATAAAGATGACAGCTGAATAAAACACTGGGCTGAATATATCATTACTTTACTCACATGAGGAACCCCATTAAGTAATACTGAAGTCTTGAAGTGAGGAAGGTCTTCTCCTCCACCATGTCATTACTAAAGCCACAACTAATGCATCTGTTCCAGATGGCAAGCATTCAAATGAATGTGAGATAGTGTTGTTGCTTGCATACTAAGTTGGCCATTTCTCAGTACAAAGATTTTTCATTCCATTCGTGTCTGTTTAGTTTTCCTTTAAAAACATATTCTTTAGTTACAGAATATGGAAAAATATTTGCCAAAAATGAATACATTATCTATTAAAAGCTGTCTGCACCTCTAACTGAAGAACAGTCCGTTTAATAGAAGACATTTGTCTTAAATTTGCATTTTGATATATTTAGACATTTGCATTTATTTCAATTCACTCTTCATATTTACATATTTAATTCAGAAAATAAAGTCTGTCATTTTGACAATGGCCTTTCTAGCCACAATGTTTTTTGTTTTTTGTTTTTTCTTTCTGACAAAAGTGTGTTGCCACAGAAGTCAATAGGAATGGCATTTTATTGAGAATAGGATCTGTTATGTTGGGCTTTGTCAAACTAAGAAGAAACCATGACAGCTTAGGACAAAGGTGTTCTCACTTTAACAGATACATATTCTGAAAGAAATATAAATTTGAAAGTTAAAGAACCTGGGGCAAGGTGTGCTATACCGGTAAAATAAGCAGTCCTACTAATCACCAAAGCGAGATGGAAAACCTTGAATAAATGTAAGCATACCAAACAGCCTCAGGCTGAAGTAGTTTCCCCCATTTCTAGCACAAATAAGAGAACCAGGAAGGAAGTGTAACTTCCTAAGAGGGAAGTATAAGCTTAAATGTGTTTAGGTACAACGTTTGTAAGCTATGGTGCAATCTCTCAAATATTAGTCTGACCATATGTCTCTTCATCCATCTTTCTGCCTCCCAAAATCTCGATGTTCACTGCTAGTTTGCTTAAAATCTTTAAATGCTGATACTATTCACCTCTGAGTTGTGATTTTCTGAATCATTCATAGATCAGCTTATCTGATTTTGTCTCCTCTGAGCTCAGATATCCCATATTTAAATGGAATAAAGTGGTATATATATTAAAGACAACAGTGCTGACACAAGTTTGGAAATCTGTTTCAGTGAAAATCACAAGTAGTACAATAAACATAGCTATACCTTATGCTCAAGCTGTTTTTAAAGCAACAAAAAAATGCTGTTCCTCAACCCTAATTCTACAAAAGCAGACTGTCTATACATAGTACTATGAAAGCACTGACCAGGTCAGTCAGATTAAACAAGAATACTTAAATAATCATCCCATTAGCTGAATTATTGTAATGCCTGTGATCTGAATGCACTATATAGCTTCACTTCCATTTACAGCATTGCTAACAAGAAATCAGAAAAAGGACTAAAAGGAATTTGCATTTCATCATTTGGTGCCATTCTGTCTACCTCAGTGCCAGCTAATACACACACTTGTGATGGAGAGAAGATACACAGAAAAGGTACTGCAAAAATATAGGGTTCCAAGCCTGCTGAGAGCCATAAAAGACCCGTCTGATTATTCCTGCACCTTGAGTAATTGCTCTGAAGGCCATGGAATTTTTTTGTAGGGCAAGTGGAGGCAACGCTATCAAAAACTTGGCTAAAATCCCTTTAGGACAGCTCACATACTCAAAGTTAAGAGAAGTCATGAAGCTTATCATACACATTTTATTTCCAGTTATTGATTTTTCCCCAAAAAATGTATTTTGTTGAAAGTCAAAACTGAAGTGGAAGTGAGAGTATGGCAACACAGATGACTAGGCAGAAGGATATTTGCCATCTCTTCTTTGTGCTCTCCACTACAGTTAGCAAAAGCCTCTGATGTATTATCATCATATTATCTTCCGTTGTTTTTAATATATATATATTTTATGAGTAAGGAATTAATGGCTGTATGCAAATCTTCTGTGAAGCTAGCAGCAAGAGAAAGCGCTATTTACACAGAAATTCATGTACTTACTAAAAAGTATTAACAACAGCAATTAACAACAATGGAGATTGTGCTGTTTCCATCTGTATTTTGTAATATACAGCAAATGATAGTCACTCAGCAATACATTAATTTGCTCATTTTCTTCAGCTAAAATATGGGAGTTCTATTTATTTTAGGGCACTTTTATCAAAGTAGTCCAAATCTACAAATCCCATCTGCTAAATAATTAGAAATCGTTAATGATATGAGAATTCACTCATAGCCCTGAGCAAAGTATTATTTCCCTGGGAGGAGCTCCAGAAAGGACTCAAGAGATACTTTTTGGATTTTCTGTTATTCCAGATGGGATAGAAAGGAGTAATATTTTGCATCAACACCATCAGCAGATTCAGGTATTCTGCTCTTGTGCTACCCAGATACATGAACAAAACCTACTGCCTGCATAAAATACTTGGGGGCGGGAGGGGGAGACGGTGAGGGAGAGGGAGAAGGAAGCTTCACCTGACATCCTCCTTTCTTCCTAAACACAAGGCAGAGGTAGAGGTGCATGGAAGAAAAACTTGTATATATATATATATATATTTTTTTTTTTTTTTTTTTTGCACCAGCTCAAACAAATACACTTAGCAGCTGAAACAAATTCTTCAGAAATAGTGAAACTCTGCACTCTAGAATTTCCAGGAATAATTGAATTGTGCAAATACTTTTTGCTTTCTTTTAAATCTCTGATTTTAAGGAAAATTTCTCCAGTTCTAAAGATTAGAGTAATCTAGAAATCTGCGAGATTCATGACAGCTTTCTCTCTCTCCAACAATGTATGTACTTGCTTCATCTATACCTGTACAGCAGCATCCAGGTGGATAATAGGGTCTTCATATCCTTCCCAAGTGACCTTGCAGATACCATTAACCTAAATGAGATTAGTCACTGGAGCTGTGCACAGTTGCTCTTAGCAGATGCAGCCACAGCAGCAGCACTTATCAATAAAAGAAGCTCGTTGAAGAGAGAGAGCCTGGATTTGGAAGTTTTGAAGATGATCATAAGGACATATGGTATCTGAATTTCTGAATATGCCAGAGACAAGCAGGCATAAGGACGCATTTCAAAAAAAAATGGGAAAAGCTTCTGTGAAGAATGCACATATTCATGTTCATTTTTATAATACACTGCAAGTGTTTACACAGAAGCCTCTCATTCATGAAAGTGGAGTTTATTACTATCAATCACAGAAACAGCAAGCAAAAATGCTGAGATTTTATGTACAGTGAGGGTTTTAACACTTCTGTAGGCAGCAGTAGTTATTTTACTAGCAAATGGTGTCATTGGGAATATGTTGATCATCTGGCTAAGTTGTAACATTCATAAAATATCAGCATCCCAGCTGAAAAACAGCCATAACAACATAATGGGACAGGTTTTCCTTTGCACATATTTAAACATTTATGCTCAGGTACTAATTGTTGCTGTAGAGAATATCTTTTCTGTGGAATAAGAAACTTATCCATGAATGAAGTTCCAGTGTTATTGTTAATGCAAAATCAATCTATCCATATGAAAAGATTTTATTTTCCCAGTACCTTTCCCAGATCAAGAAGGTACCGTGGATGCAATTGTATTTTGTGCACTTTGAATGAATTTGAGAAAAATTCAAAAAAGCTTAGATTCATATCATATTTAAATGAATTACAAAGGACAGAAGCTACCTCTCATATAGTCATTGAAAAAAGAGAAACACTTCAGAGAGCTGTGGGTATGTCTAAGACCTGAACTATATTTTGAAGATGTCTAAATCTTTCCCTTGTGTACCAGAAGAGTTTCTGTAGACTAGTGTCCTGACTTAAACACCTAAGGAACTTATGAAAGGTTGGGATTAATCTAGAACTTTGTTCTTGAAATAACTTCAGGAGCAAGGTCTTATAAAAAAAAAAAATCCCAGGATGTGAATTAATATGATAGTTAGTGAGTATGGCATTACTCTAGGGTTTAAAGTATCACCTGCAAGTCAAAATCCTGGATTAAAGGCCTTTCTTTAATCAGAACAGTAGGCAATAGTATCTGTGATGACAGCTTGTATCAGAACGCACTAATCATTGGGCTGCAGGGCAATATGCACTCCTGCTCTCTTTCTCTGTGGCTTACTGAGTATTTAATTATTCTATGTAAAGTGAAACAGCTTTAACAGAGTGGAGAGCAGGATGAAAATCAATCCTGTAAGTCCTTAATGGTAGGACAGGTTCAAATGTTGTCAGACAGAGGAGGAAACTGAAATTAGAACTGCCAGAAACCAATCAGTTACCTGATCACCTAAATTAAGTGTAGAACTATGGTAGGGTGTACTTCATTTTTTGAAAACTTCTATGGGATCACTTCAAAGAAGGGGAAAATTATTTTCTTTGTGAATCCCAGTAGGTTCTGGATTTCCTTTTAACTATGGAAAAATGTTTCATAAATATTTAAGGTCCACACAAGTTTGCAAATTTAAAAAGAGATACAGTGTCATCCTCCAAACAATCTAAGACAATACACTAAGTTTTTTTTATCACTAATAACATTCACTGAAACAATAAGGTTTACTGAGGATAATGCTTGGGGTCCCAATTGTTTAATAAGTACTAGTGAGTTTTCAGTTTGTGCCAGAGGTCTGAATGTCAGTATTCAACACTGCAGATGATGACCTATTTGCCAAAAGGAAGTTAAAATTTATGTCTGTCACAAGCAGGTAAGAGCTGTTCGGGAAAGCCGCTAATAAAACCAGTAAAAATGTATTCAGCCCTTTCCTAAACAGTGAATATTAAGGCACATTAGTGACTAGAAGAGGGAAGAACTGACATTTCTCAGCTGCCAGCACCATAGCTAGCTAGGCTGTCTGTCCTCTTGGTCCTTTCTCGCAGTTCTGAAAGGCGCCTGCTGGCATTGCTGTGGAGGTATCTACTTACCAATTTATCTGACAGGTGGTTAGATATTAACATAAATAAAAGTTGTGACCTGTCTGCCACTTTCAATAACTCATGTGCTATATCCCCAATCTGTCATGTCCTTGGCAGCCCTTTTGTTTATTAGTAAATGCATTATTCATTAGGAAAACTTGATAGGAAAAATTGCCTTAATTTTATTCATTTTAGTTGTACTCCGCTATTATCTCTTTAGCAGCAGTTTTCTTTGCTGTACTCTGACTGTTATGAGAACTAGATGGTGACTGGGCTGGCTGATATGCCACTACAAAAGAACATGAGGGAGGATGACACTTTGCTGCTGCATTGTACTAGTTCTTCAAGACGTGCAGGGATAAATAAGGTTGTACAACTAACTTTACCATAGTGAAACAGATGAGTGGATAAATGGGAAACAGGAGACTAATAAACCAGCATTTGCCATCCACTATAGTTGAATTAATCCTGCAAGTTTAAATCTGAATTTTAAAAAATTACCTTTGAGACTTTAGAGAGGCACTGTGACTCAGACATGGTTCTCTTCACTTGGGCTCCTTATACAGAATGGTGCCTTCTCCCTCCTCTATCCACTTCAAAATTGGTTTACCCCTAAGGAATAAGGAATTTCAATGTCTCAGACAACCAAACAAAACCTTTGTTTATACTCCATTTACTGTATTAAAATTAATATTTGAATTGTGAAAGATTTAAGGAAGGCACTGTTCCTTACAGCAGCAGTCCTTGAAACAGATGCTTACCTGTCATCCTTTCTGGAACAAATTTAAGATCCCAAAGAAATACACTGAGCATAGATGGAGTTTCCATGGCTTAGCACTGGGGTTACCATTCTGTGCTCACATTAGTTTGGATATTTCTAATGTAAATTGTATTGTAACACTTATAACACCTGTTATTATAGTAGGATTTATTCAGGTTAACAAAACAGTAAAGTCACTAATAAGATCACACTATAATGCTGAAAAGAGAAAATGCCATTATAAAATTTCATCAAATGGATGTGATAGAAATTAGGAAGCAACGCTCACAGACTGGAGGTAGGAAGATAAACAAGGATATTATGCAAGACCGATCCTAATGTAGGGGAATAAGATGAGGCATAACAGCTTGTCAGTTAAAGTTATTTCAACCAAAGTTTCCTTCCCAACCAGCTATCTATCTTCCATGTAATTTAGACGAGATGATTTTAACCTCAAAGTTCACCTTTTGGATTGATAAATCTGGCTACTTGAGGATTTTGGAAGGTGAGTTATTTGCTTTAACCATCTTCCAGACAGTTTTTGAAATAGTCTTTTATACTGGTGAACTCTTTACCCTGCCCATTTTTCACTTCTGTTTTGTCCATTTGTCTCCTCCTGTTTTCCTAGCTAAGTGCAGCTTTGCAAAGAGAATGTCAGAGACTAATGGCAAACATGCTTGTTAATTACTCTTAAACCTCCCATGTCTAAAGTCACTTAAGGCACACAAAACTTGTTGAACATGACTCCAATTAACAGACAAATTTGCCAGATCTTAATTGAGGAGATATTATTTCTGCGTGTCTTTAGGTGAATTCTGGAGCACAGAATATCCAATGTGCAAACTGTCACAGCGAGAAAGATTGCCTGTTGCACTCCAATCCTCAACTCCACAAAACAGCAGCTTATTTTTCATGATTGCAGCTTTGTCTTAGCTGCACCAGGGAGATGTTTTTCTGGCACGTTATTCAGGGAGACATTACTGCATAGGTGCTTAAAGAATTTTGAGTTAAATTCAGAGTTAAAGGAAGAGAGAGAGAGAGACAAACTCTTACCAGTTGTATAAGGAAACTGAAATCTCATCTGACATTAGATGAGTGAAAAAATAGGAAAGTTAAAAGGATGTAGGATAGAAACGCAGTTCTCAAGTATTGTTCCTGCTCAGCTTAAGCGCTGTAAATGCATGTCAATTGTCAATTAACCTTGCCTGTTTAAATATAGAGATGAGTCGATGACTCTTCTTTAATTTTCTCTTTTTCTCTAGTTCAATTTCTGAAGCTGATTTTCAGTGTATGAACATGATAGGAACTGTGTTGGGACAATCCAAAGGTCTTTGTAACCCAGTGTCCGATCTCCTAAAGCAGCTGGCAGAGTAAGCACATAGCAGTACTTTCCCAGATACCTTTCAACTTCAAATGATTGTCTTTAACATCCATGTAAAGTATTAGCTTTCCTCTGCAAGCTGCAGTTTCTCACCCAGTACTAGTGACTGGGACAGTTGTCTGGCAGGGAGGAAGCAAGAGCATGGCTTCAACCTCACCTTTTTGGCGGGTAGCACAGCTGAGCAGTCTTTTGCTCTAAACAGTCCCTCTGGGACTGAGGAGAACAGTACAGAAAGCAATTTCTTCATGGAGGAGCCAGTTACACCTTGTCCCCTAGTCAGAAAAAGCTGCATTGTGAGAATCTAGTCTTCAACAGAGTGGCAAAAGAAGAAGAAGAGTAACTATATTTGTGATGTGACAGAAGATCTAGTTACCTGCATGCAATAAATGAAAAATTATTAAGCAACAGGAACGTGCTAGGGAAATTGCTTCTAAAGTTACCAGCTGGCAACAGCTGTAACTTACTTTTCAGCAGTCCTGCCAAGAATCAAAGTAAATGTAACTTAGTACAATATCATTTGTAAAAAAAACACAAAACCAGAGAGTTTCTGCTGTAATTGTTCCATGATTCAGCAATTCAGCCAGATAACTGCTCCCAATCACACATAAACTCCAATAAATTTGAGTACAACCTCACATACATGCCATATGTTAGGATGAATGTAAAACCCCAAGGATATCATTGGAAAGCTCATAACGCCTATGCAGAACTTGGGAAGGGAAAGAGTGAATACAAATCTGCAGTATCTGTTTTTAAGAGGAAGGGCATAGGGAATAGATTTTTAAAGTTCACAATTAACTTGCAGCAAGCGAATGCATAGCTCTTCTTCCCCATGATTACCATAAAGTCAGTGGAGCAGCTGCCTTATCCATAGGCAGATACAAAATAAGAAACTTTGAAAATGAGACAGGCTAATACTTCAAATTTGTGTAACCAAACACCTAGGGGCTAACTCTGCCACAGTCACTCACGGGGAACACTTTCTTGCCTAACACATAATACCTCTGCAGTCACTCATGATGTAACTTGTAGAACCTAAGGCCAAATTCAAATCCAAGTTACACTTTGTGAAATTAGGATTCACCACTTTCATTTCCTTTGAATCACTCTTAATTTACACTGGCATAACAGATTAGAATCTGGCCCCTCGAGTTTTAACACCTGCTTAGATTTAGACAGTAGAAGAGCTTTAGCTTAAGACAAGAGCTATTAATTCACTCATCTTTATTCACACATAAAGGCTGATATATGTCTTTATGTGTTCATATACAAGATAATGCAGCTGAAAACTACTACTGTGTTTAAAACTGCAGAAAGTTGTAGCAAATGATTTTCAATACCTTTACGATAATTACAATTAAGCATACGAGTGTGTTTTGATGTAACAGGTAATATTTCCCTGTTTCTGTTTTTCACCACTTTTTATAAAACTTTAAGGGGATAATCATTTTTCTGGTGCACATATTAAATGTTACCAGCAGTTTGTTTTTGAGACTGTTTACTCCCTGGAGTTTTCAACACTAGATTTTTTTAAAGCAATGTAAAATAATTATAAATTCCCCATGTAATTAAATTCATTACAGTAATATGCTCATCTGATTTAGTCCACTGTTAGCCAACTTTCTTTTCACATTTCAGCTTCTATGTTTTGTTTAAATACTTTTTCAGGGGATGGTCACTCCTAGGAGTACAGCATGGGAAAAAAAAAGAAAGAAAATTCTTTTGTCATTAGCTACTGGTTTCTGATGCAGCATTTTTTAACTGCAAACCTCTGATGGAATTTCACACCTTCATATAAAATTGCTAATATCCTGAAAAACAGTTTCAAATTTTTAATTCTTTTTCATCACTTTAGAAGTTGTCTTCAGACTCCCACAGGACGCTGACCAACAACTTGAAAATCATTGCTAGTCCAAAATTCTATTCTTGCTTTTTGGTCTGTTCACCATTTTCCCCATTTTTTCAGGTCCCAAGTTCTGGTTACATCCTTAATTTCACTGACAAAAATAAAGAGACTATTTGCTACTGTGTTTGGAGTAAAAGCATTTTTTAAGCTCTGCTGGAAATGTAGCAACTGTCTTTTAATAAGAACTAAATTCAGCTACCAAATAAATACAAGGAAGAATGCCCTGCCTTAAAAATTGCTAACCATGCAATTCTCTCAGCAGGAATTTTAGCAATGACACATACAATGAAGCCCAGGAAAGTAAGAGGTGCTATATAATGAGAACACTCTCATTGGCCTTCAGATTGCAAGGTAAGACATTGTACTCTTAGCTATTTAGAAGCGATTAACCTTTTTATGAATACTGCAGTTGGTATGACCCTATTCTTCACATGCTGCATATAACTCTGAGGGGAAAAGAAGACTGGGGAATGACCTGCCTTTAACGGTATGTGGTCTATAATAAAAACTCTTAAAATATTATGCCTTTACCCTTTGACTGTGTTTTCTTTTGCCAGAAATGGTGATGTACAAAGACATGACACAGGATTTCCAATTCTCACAAAGAGTGCCTTATTTGTGAGAAATGGCAAGAGGTCAGAAGAGGGAGTCAACCTGCTATGACCAGATCTCTGATTCATTTAAATAAAACAGGTGATCCCTCATGCTAGTATGACCTGATGCTACTCAGTATCTGCCAAAACAAAAAGGGTAACACCCCAAGCTGGCAATGAAATGCTAGATACAATCAGGCACCATTACTCTTATTTTTTACAAAACTTATCTTTTCTATCATGCTCTGATGCTAATCCAATTGCAACTCATCAACTTACTTCTTTTCATGTTTTGAATTTCACGTATATGGGAAAATCATGAGAACTGGAAAAAATCGGGAACATTGAGATACAAAAAAGATTTGGGCTTACATTCAGAGAGCTACAGCTAGGCAAACTGCTGGCCAAAGACATGATTTAATTCTAACATTGCCATCCTGCCAGAAAGAAAGAGAAGCTAGAAGCATAGCACAGAGCCAGAGATTACCACTAAACTGATATTTTCTTGAATTAACACAGATTAATTTTTAAAACAGAAGAACTATTATTGCAGTACTACTGATAAATAACTCTCAAATTAGTGATTCCAAAATTAAGGGAATTATTGTTTCAAATTTCAAGTGCAGAAATGAAACCATACTTGTGCAAATGCAAGCCATTTCTAAAAACATCAGGTGATATTCTGATGTAAGTAACATACCACTTGTTATACCTAGCAGCCACTACCTTGTCACTCTCTCCACTTGCAATCACAGGTTGAGTACTTGTCAGGAATCCCAATATTATCTGTATCTCTGAAAACAAAAGAAAATGAGGGAAAGTTTATACTTCTAAAGACCTTAAGAGACAGGGAAAAAAATGTTTCACTGGCATTTATGGGCATCATTAAAAACAAATATTTTGCCATCAACACAAACAGACCATCACTGTCAAGACAAAATCAGCCTTTCTACCTGTTGAAGAACATTGTTATAATGATCAGGGCACAAATGAATTCCCTTTATCTGTATGCTCGGAAAGTTGCCTGGGGGCAAGTTTTATGATAAATGCAGCCTGTATTGTTCCACACACACAGAGCAGTATTATGATATGTGACAGGCTGAATAACTATTAGTGCAGGCAGTGTGCTGGATCTTGCATCCTTCAAAATGAAAATTCCTCTCAGCATCATATATCCCTCCCATTGGCTTACTTTCAAGGGGGAAAGAGAAGTTAGATGGATGGGATGAATGACAACCATAAAAATGATTCTATATAAGCTTCAGAGGGATTTCCTGCAGGTCAGATATTCTATGCATTGGCTTAAAAGGATAACACAAGCTCCAAGAAATCATGAGACTGACTGGATGATGCTTCACAAAGTAATAAATTTTGGGTTCTTTTTATTTAATTTCTGGAATGTTTGGGTTCTCTGTTAGCTGGAGACTCAGAATCAGTTCTGAAATTGGACATGGGCAGAACTGATGCATCTAAATGTAAAATTTTAAGACAGGAAATTTTCATTCAGCAGTTACTTAATCCTGGAAGTGCCTCATTTATCCATGTGCATCTCCTTCTGAATTTCTCCATGTCCATTTCCTTCTGAATTTTAATTTCTTTCTTTGAATGCCCAGAACTGCTGTGATTTGAGTGTGGAACTTGACCTCAATCTCATATAAACCCAATCAGAATCAAAAACTACGCTTTTTTTGGCTGAAGTCCCACAGCAAACTCAGTCCAAGAGCACCTCTAGAACTCACTGAGTATTTACACACAACATAAGGCTCCTCAAAAAAACAACAGTGACAATTTTCTTCTAAAATATCACGGTAAATATGGCGTGCCCATGTTTTATATTGATGAGGACATCATCAGTCTGGAGTTCCTAGGATCATGCCTGAAGCAAGTTTTGTAACAAGCTGGACAGTTTTTACAGAGGCTGTGGGGGGCATTTACACCATCTTTAGGGGATATCTTACAGTCCCCATATACTAGCTAGAAAGACAAAGTGTATGTCTCTGTATTTTTGCTTAAAGACAGGGACTTAAAGTCTAAACTAGTTCTAGCCTCCTCTTTTGCTTCCCACCCCCCCACCCTTTTTTTTTTTTTTTTTTTAGAAAATGTAATCATAAAGAATAGTTCTGATGTTTACACTCTGGTTCAAAATGCAATTTTGTCAAGATATATCCAGTACTCTATTGTATATACAAATACAGTACAAATTGCAATAATGTATTTGTAGTAAGCTTTCGGAATTATGGATCTCTGGCCTTATCTGGAATGCTTTGCACATTCTTCCACATATTCCTTCCTAACTGCAAAGCAAGGGAGTGATTCAAAGTTTATCTGTACAGTGTGTACAGCGGAGGAATGTACCTCCATCAGTAAGTGCCAATTTGACAAACAAAATACTTCATGGAACTGAAATAACACTAACATTCTGAAAAGAAAATAAGTGAAATGGCTTGTTTTTAATCTGAGCAAAGCATTTAGTTTTTACATTTTTACTATAACATTAATTTGGAAACATTTGTATTCAATATCACTGTAACAAATGAGTTGTCTTTAAAGCAATATTTCAACTACCTGGAATAAAATATTTCAAAAGATATTTCAAAAGAAATTTCTCTTACAAACAATATGACTTATGTTTTGTCCTCATTCAAAATAAAATTAGATTTTCAATATCAAGTCAGAAGTTTCAGCCACTGTCCTAAAAGAAATGTTAAAATTTTAAGAGCCTTTAATTTGTACTGGTGGAAAGAGTTTACTACAGCAAATATGATTTGAATGTCTCAGACACTTTTAATGATCAGTTGTTTAGATCAAAAGATTGACTGGGCCTGCTCCTGCTCCAGGTTGCTCCTGCCCAACATTAATACCTCCTTTCTCTCCTCCTTCCCTGAATTCTACACACACCTATCCATCTTTCACTTCCAGGGGAATCTCATACTAATTTGACTTCTGAGAGCATTAAGAAGATAGAGATAGATTGTTTGAGTACATGAGCTCAAAGAAGAAACAGTTGTGAATGCCTCATATTTCTCTTTTTTTCCCCCAATTATTAAGAGTAAGTGATCAATTTGCTTCTCATAATGTGCATGTTAACATTCTCTAAAATGTTTTATAGGGCATCACAATGTCATTGTATTAAAAAATCTTACTTTAACACTTCTTGCTGCCTTTTACAAAATGCAAATGCAGATAAAATTGAATTTTCCCATTTTAATTTTAGAGATACAGTATTTGATTTATTTCCTATGCGCACTGAACAGTGAAGTATAATTGAGTTATTTACCACTATGCAAATGTTTTCAATAGTTGGATCTTAAACTTCCTAAAAAATCGTAATAAGGAAACATATTTTCAGAGATGAAGTTCTCCCTCTCTTCAAAATAAAACTATTTAAGACAGTACTCTTCAAGAAAACTTACTATATCACAAGTATGCTAATTAGATGGTTATTTTACCCACTGAGGAAAAATTCTTTTTGCAAGTAGAACAATACCTCGAAAACTATCTGAACATCTGAGTTTTCTTTATTTTTACGTTAAGATAGTGATGGGTTGGCACTGCTTGTGCTGTAAGCCTGAGCACACCCAGGACATGAAGTTGAGGTGGATGGAAAAGAAGAATCTGACAAGTGTAGGAGTAAGATATGATGTAAGGTAAAAAAGGTATCTTAAGTTAAAAGCCTCCAACCCTTCTCCAACATCAAATCAAATTAAGGTAGAATCACAAATGTAATTAGATATCCATAGGTATTCAAATAGTAATATCTGGGTATTTGAATAGCATCCATTTGCTTGGGTATTAATCACCTGAGTTTTTACACACAAGGCACACAAAAAAGAAAAAAAGCCTTCTTAATCTATTAGTAGTATTTTCAAACAACATCCCAACATTTTTGAAATATAAAATAACTTAGAGGTATTTAAAGTCTGTATCCAGTTTAACCAATTTATATCAGTGTGCATTATTTGTTGTTAAGTTACCTGAAGTTGAATGTGTCACTTGTATACTATTTAAAGCCACCAGAAACATGTCATATTTAGTAATATTCAAGTGTCCCAGAGCACATTGCTAATTGAATATTCTTTTTGATATTCGTGAATGATTAATGGTAGGCCCTTATTCAGCCACTTATTGCTGAATCGTAGATTTCTAAAGGAAAAAGAGGTTATGCTATCATTATTTACAAGATCAAGTTTTGTGTGGTAATCAAAATTCTATCTAAGAAAGGGTCATCCTCTAGAGATATGCCTGCTTAACAACAGTAATAGTAATGAATGACTGATTAATGGTCTGACTCCACAGCAAAATCACAGAAAAAAAAAAAAAAAGAAAAAAAAAGGAGAGACATAATGTTCTTGACACACAAAAGCAAATTTGAATAACACTTTTAGAACTGTGTTTTACACTGCTAATATAAGAAAGCTCTGTATACAACAATAAGGACAAATGGTGAAGAATTCAAGGGAAGCTTTAGTAAAAGAGCATCCGCTACAAACTAATCAAAGATACTGAGAATAAAATATTGTGTAACGCTGGTGTATTTTGATACCTTATTTCATCTGTGCTTAATCCTCCCTTTGGGAGGGACAGCTGATGTCACCTTAAGGTTTTCTTGTCACTTGCACTGCACTAATTTTCTAACATATTCTGTTAGCAGAACATACTCTGTTTCATCAATGGACATTTACAGTGTGATATAGAGATGACTTACAGTTAAATGTCATACATAAAACAGTCTCTGGCCATTTTCTAGCACAACACAAACATGAAAACTCTGTGGTAGCATAGATCTATCTGGACCTCAGTATCTGTTCTTTTTTGCACTTTTATATCCTCATTCATAAGCTACTGAACAGAGTGGTGAAGAAGACATCAGAGAGCTAGGTCCTATATATTCTGGATTCTGTAATTTACAACTTGTTAAGACTCTTTAGAGGAAGAACCTTTTGTATCCCTGCTCCTCTACTCACTCAGGTAAGACATGCGCACAGATTCCATCATTCCTTTCTGCAATATGGATCACAGCAAGTCTTGCAAAACAAATGAATATAAAATAAATTTTAGAATGGGGATACTGAGACTGTGCAAACAGAACAATCATAACATCTAATAAACTCACCCCAGAAATTGGTGAAAAGTGATATTTTTGGTGCTTTTTAAGGCAAGACCTTATGGAGACATTCTAGAAATATTCATAAATTACATCCTTATGGGTATCTTTCATACAACTAAAAGAGCAAACAGCAAGAAGCCTTCCAAGAATGCAAGCCTTTATACAGCTTGCTTCTGAGCCAAAGTGCTTTTGTTTCATACATTTTAAGCTATCTTCAAGTAACCAAAACATTTCTGACTTTTTTTTCTGGAAAAAAAAAAAAAAAAGAAAAAAAGAAAAAAAGAAAAAAAAGAAAAAAGAAAAAAAAAAGAAAAAAAGAAAAAAAAAAGAAAAAAGAAAAAAAAAGAAAAAAAGAAAAAAAAAAGAAAAAAGAAAAAAGAAAAGAAAAAAGAAAAAAAGGTTTTTGTTTTGTTTTGTTTTTAAGCTTGGAATAAATGGGAAAGAGTCTCTTAGATACTGACTTGCTAATAATTTTTTTCTCTGTAAATGCATTAGTGAGGCTATTATTTAAATGTTCAAACCATTGCTGTGCTATACTAGTTCTCTTCAGAAATTTACTCAAGTCATGAAAAGAAGTTGTTGTTTATGTACATCATTAAATTGTGAAAAAAATGGGAACTTCCCTTATGGGAAAGCCCTAGAGAGTACTGTCAATGTTAAGAGACTTTGTGGTTACGCCTGGACAGTAAGCATTTCTCAAGTCTCATGACATTAAGATATTAGGGAGCAATAAATGGTGGGTTTTGCTCACAGTTTAATAAAAAGGACTTTACTTTTTCATTTATGTAATTTTGAAAATCTCTAGTAATATGTCAATTAAAAAAATGGAGTAAACAAAGCTGGGGAACCATCAGGGCTCACAGGAAGTTCCTGGAAATGCTTCCGAAGAAGTCTGTAACACATTAACCACATTCCCATAAGTTTTTTAATCCCATTCACTTTACAAGGTAAAGCAGGTATGTTTAGAATTATAAATCTATGAACAACCCTGTTATAAGTAGTTAATCAAATCTAGTTTAAACTAGATTAGATGTCTGTAGTAGCAAATTCTGAAAACTACTCTCTTCTCAAGATCCATTTTGCTGAGGCAGTGCCTTAAAGGTGTCAGATTAAAAAAAAAAAATGTTAGGTAAAGTGTTTAAAAATCTTATTTTAGTTTAGATGCCTATTTTTTCCATTTCCCTGTTTTTGATCTAGACTAGGATTGTCATATAAATACAATAAAATCTGTATTTAATCTCGTTATGACCAGGGAATGCATGTGCTTGTAAGAGAGACACAGAGAGAATAGTGTTGAACCCCTTAGGCTAAAGTACATACTGCGGCCCTAGCATTTATTAGGCCTTTATAACGTACTTTGCTGGATTTATTATCTCCACCTCCATCTACTTGTGCTTGAAGAGAACAGTCCTAAAATTGCCCTTAAAAGAAGACAATCATGATTCTTAAAATAGAGCATCCTTTCACAGCAAATCAAAAGTGGAGAACAATAGTGAGGGGGCTGTCTTTCCAACCTTACTGTGTGAAGTTTTCCTGCTGGAAGCTTTAAATGAAATAAAAATCAGCCTTTACAATGAGCCTTTACAGATAATAGGATTGGGCAAGGACTTTGTTGGGTTTCCTCCTTTTAACTTGTCTCTTACTAGGCTAAATGAAGAAATAGCCTGATTGAGGGAGAACTGACTTTATCCAGGTTACAAGACAGGGAACCACATCTAACAGTCACAGCAGAAGGTGGCAGTGACATGTAGCCTGAATTATTTTCTCAGCTCTCCATGTGGTCTCTTCTGGCTAAAGTGAATGTATCCCTTTCTTGCATCCCTGCAAAACCGAGATGACTAGCAGGGGGCAAGAAGCATGGGTCATTTTGTACGCTACTTATTCTTACAACTGTTTCTTGTCCAACAAGATTTCTAAGGATTTAGCTGAAGATTCTCAAATTCAGTAATGAAGCAGTGAACAAGAGACCTGAGGCTCTCTGAAGGAAGAAAACAGTAACTAATCAGATGCAGGGGCACTATATACATATCTAGAAATGTCAAATCTAACAACTGTTCTCCTCTGGAAAGAGAGGTACAAAGTATTATTCAAATTATTTTTATTTTTATTTTAGATCAATAAGAGTACAATTCATAGGAAATGATAGATTCCTCTAGAGGCTCATTCTGTGCTTACTCACTCTCTCTGCTGCTGAAAGGATTAAAGAAACTAAGTTTCCACTCTTGGGAATACTGGACTTCAAATGGTTTGCCCTGAAGCTTCTCAAAACTTACACATGAATTCTATAAAATGTCTTAGATTAATTCTCCCCTCAGTGACATGGTGTGAGTCGGAAATATCTGTGTTGAAATCTGTGGGCTAGTATGGTACTATTTTCACATTACAATCTTAATTTGATTTATCTTGAATGTATATGATGGAAAATTTGAGCAGAAGTACAAGCAAAAACAAAAATGGATTTTATTCCTTTCCCATACTTTCGTCATGTGCAGCACACTAAAAAAGTTGTTAGCCATTTTTTCTGCTAAACAGTTTTATACAGCTCAAAATCTAATGCCATGTAAAGATTCTAGATTCTGGTTTTATCCAGGAAATCTGCATTTCTATGTCATGCAGTTCTCTATGATCACTATTTCCTATTTGTATTGATTCAGCTGCACAGCCAAGGACATAGTTTGTACTGTCAGATGAGGTCCCTGTGTTCTCCTGCATATAGTCTCACTGTCCCTGCATATAGATAATCAGCGTGTAGACACAGTTTGGAGATCAGACATACAAAGAACTTCCTAATGCACCCACCTTCCTGGTTGTTGCTCTCACAGACACATCAGGTTCCATCTTCAAATTAGTTTGAAGACCTCCATTCCTAAGGCTACCTCTGACCCTGATTCTAATGGAGAAGCTTTCTTTTTAATTCCATCCATCTTATTCATGGTCACAGGATAACATATAACAATGTCTACAGGTTAGCTGCCTATGAGCAGCTTATTATGCTGCCCATCCCTCCCCCATTCAGACAATAAACTTACAGATGATGCTATAGAACACGATATTTTGCTTTAAAACAATAAATAAGCCAGGGACCCTCACTACCAGTGGAATGGAGAGGCCATGATTATCTCAGCATCTCCACTTGCCAAAGCTAATCAGAAAAAACATATGCTCAACCATTATTAAATCTGGCTTATAACCAGAAAATTAGTAGATTTAGCAAAAGATCCAAGAAATGAACTGACCTTTCAAAGTTGAGGCGCGCTTCTCTTTCCCTGAGCTAAGTAACTAAAAAGTTAACAAAGAATGAGAGGAAAGGCACAATGAGATCAGCAAATGAGCAGATGTCTCATATGCACAATTGTAGCTACATAAAAATAAGTTACTAATCATTTCTATAAGGTACAGTTATCTAGCTCCAGTAGTAAAGTAATGGAGGGACTGCAAACTAGCATTCCAGCAGTTACATACTATTACTCTGGTAAACGGATGCATTTTTAGGTAGAAACACATTTGGAACAGATAACCGCCATTGAGCCTTGACTAGCATATTGAAAATATATGAGGGTGCTCTTGAGAGTTTTGAGAGTTCTGCACAGCTAGGTTAAATGATGTCTAGAGTCCCAACAAACTGGTTCCTAGTGATTCAAGTGCTGGCAAACTGTTCCCTCTAGAAATAGTTGCAGAAGCTCCAGAATTTACAGTCATTTTCCTTGTAGGCTACAGATAAATTGAAAATTTGAAAACAGTTTTCTTCCCTCAAGATTTCCCTCCTCAGAAATTCAAATGTCTTTCAGGAGTGTGAGACTAACAGCAGGGTGGGAAAGTCACTTCTGTTCCTGGGGACAAACAAGGAGACAGGTAAGGACAATTTAACAATGGAGAGTGAGATTCATACATTTAGAGAATCAATACAAGGACAGAAATCGTGGCAGTGTATAGGAGCAGATATAAATTTAATCATTGATTCCAAAGGACATGGCTTTTATCCAATATCTGTAACACACCCAATTCCCAGATAAACACTCAAATGCTTCATAAACCTCATAGTCTGTCTCAGAACAGGAAATTCATTTGGAAAGAAGGATGTTTTGGTGTCTGGCAGCAGATACGGCAGAGGACTGTTTCATTAGCACAGGATATTTCTAGAGCTTTACTACTTTCCTTCTCTACAGCAAGTAACTTTTAGTTCAATATAATGACCAAATTTGCATCCAAACAAGTTTGAATATTCTTGAATTTTCCATTCTGTCTTCAGTGTTACTGTGTTCTATTGAGGTCTCATCTTGCACTATGACACATTTATTACCAGATGATAATTGAAAAATAGAAGAAATGGCTTGGAGAGTAAATGGAAGAGAGGCAGATAATTTTAGGATTCAATTTTCTCTGCATTTTTTACTGGTAGGCATAGCATAATACTGCAATAGAATCCAATCAGAACTTCTCTTCTCTACTTGTCACATTTCAGTGAGCTAACAGTGGCATGTCAAAACAGCTACAAATCTTGAAGACTTGTGTTTGCTTGAATTAACAATAGGACAACCAAAACTATGAAGAATAAATAAAAAGAGAATGCAAAAAAAAAATTGTTAAACGAGTAAAGGATTTCAGTTATGATTATTGCCACCTTAATTTGCTTTTCCTCCTGTGTAGCACAGTCCTCAGCATCATATTATAACACAATTAATTCAACCGCTGTAATGAAATTAAATACATTTGTATAATTTGCATGTTGGCAGAAAACAGTAGCATTAATATTGCCTGTCATTTGGCAAACAGATAATAAAGTCCAAATCTAGTTAAGAGAACTCAATACAATCTTTAGTTGGTAACAATGGACTATGTTAGCAAGAAGTTATTTGCATGTAAGAGTGAAATTAGTGGAGTAGTGTGCAAACAGAAATACAAAAATGTGTATGTGGGGTTCTCTAACATTCCCCAAAGAGAACATATAAGAAAATCCATTAAGATTTGCTTATTTCTACCACAGTGAGTCTCATAGCAAGTTTCATTTCATTAGTTTTTTATTCATTTTTTGAAAAAAATTTGCCTTATCTTTGCATCCTAGGCCAGAAGAATATGTGCTTAGAGTGAGATTTGCAGCTGTGGAAGAAAGACAACGTTAAGTCAACATTAAGTCCCAAGTCTGGGAGCTGAAGGGCCCTCAAAATAAACCAGAGAGTATGCAGAGGTTCTCTGTAAAACCCAAAATCATAACTGTGTGATGAGCTCCTCTGTCTGTCTTTCCCATTCTCGACTCTGTTTTTACAAATCCTTACTCTGTTCTAGTACTATGTTCTATGCCTACACCAGGCAAATCATGTCAGGAGTCTAGGTTTTTAGGACTTCTTCATCTTATGAATCACAGTAAAAGCACAAAAAAATTCCATCATTTTCATTACTGATTTTATGAATTTTACTGTGCATATCCTCTTGATATACAGAATCAAGATACAGGCTTTTTGATCTCGTGGCCTGGAAATGCAAAGAGATTATGACATCATGGAGAAGGTCACCAGCAAGAAAGGCAATTTGGGATGCTTGCTAACGATCTCTTATTCCAGCATTCCTGAGGCTCACCTATTCTCTATTTTTTGTGCCTATAATTCTACCTATGATCTCTCTTGTGAACATTTATGAGCAGACATTTCAGAGGCTTCATATTTTCTTTAACAAACGGTTTATATCATTTCTGTGAAGAGTACTACATAACGATGCAACATCACATTAATATTTAAAACAGAATGAAATAACACCTCAACAAGGATAATTTTTTCTCTGTTTGCTAGCTGTCTTAAATTCATTTGTGAAATGAATTAGAACAAGGAAACTGCAGAGATAATGTTTCCTTGCATTTTTATGAATAGACAGCAAAATAATTTTTAGAAGAAATATTTGCATAGATGTCTTCTTTTTGTCTTTTTTTTTTTTTTCTTTTAGTGAAAGGACACCTGTTTTCACAAATTATAAATTTCAGGTTCATCAGATGACTAGAAGTTCTGAGAATATGATTTATAGGCCATATCTCCCAATCAAGAAAGAAAAATAACACTGTACAAAAAGAATTTTAGAAGAAAATTCAGCAGAATTGTAAAACAGAAAAACTGAATATTCTGTAATTGCTATTTCAAGCAAACACCACTTTCAAAGGCAGCATTATTGAAACACTCTTTAAGAAGCAGCAAACAAAAATAAAATACAACGAAATGCCATAACATACAAAATGAGAACTAAAACAGGTTTGGAATCCAAATCAGGACTGCTGATGCAAGCTGTATATCAGACAGTCTTTGTTAGCATGCTGCTAGAACTGCCTTATCTTGGATTCCCTTCTGGAACCACAGGGATTGTCTACAGTAAGGAACATTGCTGCTTCAAGAATTCTTGGAGACCTTCTCATGGCCAGTCAAGGCAAAACAATATTTTGCATCCCAGCACTAGCTGTATTCTTGTATTCCCCCTGGTGAGTTGGCAGAAACCTATATTTATTTGTTTATTTATTTATTTATTTATTTATTTATTTATTTATTTATTTATTTTAATGCGGTCATATCTGTATTTGCTTTTGATCCATGTCCTGAAGGAGGGACATCTTTGTGGTTTGCATTCTGCCACCTGGTCATTTTGTTGCCTCCATTTTTTCTGTTCTCCTATCACTGTTCCCACTCTCTCGGTAAGGGCTTGATACTATTTTACAGAGGTGCAGAGAACCCTTTCGGTGATGAACATGTATTTCCAGAATGCAGACCTTCCAAAATTTGTCACCTTGTCACCCTTAACCCAGTCCCCTCAACTATTTGTATTCTTTTTCTCTGATTATTTTTAACACCAATTTTTCTTTTCATTGCCCTTAGGCTCCAGTGGGATCACTAAACCACAATTTACAGTTTCTGCAAACCCAAGGCACTTTCTTCCACTCTCACTTAGCTGCTTTGGGATTTGCAACTTATTGCCTCCTTTTTTTTTTTTTTTTTTATTTTCTTACAAGAAGCAATGTGTCCCTTAGATGACGGTCTACATGAAACATTTTTATAGACCTGAGGTCAATGTACATTTTTTTTTTTTTAAAGACATTAAAATTTAGCTTGGAAACTGAAATATTTATGACATGCACTGGATTTTTTAAAAAGGGAAAAATAATCAGTCCCTACTTAGAAAAGAAAATCAGCTCAAATCAACAAAGCACAGTATTGGAGGTTCAGACAGCCTTATGCCAAATAAAATATAGTTATTTAACATTTTTACTTTTGAAGAACTCAGCAAAGACCCTGGATACTTGCTGACAAGACCTGGATAGATTGGAGAGTATCAGTCTGTCTATATACTTTTAGACTTCTGCTCCTTATTATTTGTATAATAGTATACTTCAGCTTATACTAAGTCTCAGCTACTGTCCTTGCCACTGTACAAACCCACAGGAAAGTTTCTGTCCCTTTGAAGCTGCAATCTAACTGGATAAAACAAATAAATTACAGAAAGGGATACATGATTTTATGGTAATGAAGTTGCTTATACTATTATCACACATTATGACAATGGCAGAATTTAGGCCAAAACTGAGATTACCTGAATTCTGTTTGGGTCAGTGTTCTGTTTACTGGACAATCCTATCCTCTATGTCCAACACCACTGGACTTGCCATTATTTCACAAACAGTTGTATTATACGAAGAGACAGCAAATTCCTTGTTCACTCCTCCATGATATGACTGAAAAGACAGGAGATAACTTTATCTGAACATCATTTTTATCAAGATTTTCACTTAAATAGGTCTGATATTAAGTACTATATGACAGTGATAATATGTGACAAATATATTTTTAGTCTAAGATGCAACACTGTTCTATACATCATCTACATTACTATTATGCAAAAGGATGCAAATAGCTGCTGACAGTAGGTAACACACGGGTGACACTTAGTAAAATCATGTCAAGGTAAATTTGATTAAGTGAGAATGACATAATCTGATTTATGGGTTCCATTGACACACTATTTCCTTCCTGGCAGTGAAAATAGTACTATTTATTTCTGTCAAATACAGCTTCCCACATTTACCACATTCTGGGTCTTGTATTAAATGGGCTCCATTATAATACTATTTATATGACATTAGTGCCTAGAAAGTCCAGTTAGGTCTTCTCTGTGACATGAATAATAAAATATGTCTGCCAAGAAGTGTTTGTTGTTGAAATGTTCAAGTGAAGCAAAGGGTGGTTAAAACAAATGGATTTTCATGTTCTGCAGTAAAAGACACTGACATCTTCATGCATGATTTCTTCATCTGCTTAAATAAATTTGGAAGAATCTTTCATCATGACTGACATGCAAGGTTCAAGCTGTAACTAGTCTTGCTGTCTTCATCTTCCCGCCCTGTGTATCAGCACTGATTTCTCTCTCTTGCAGCCTCATGACATTTTTTCTAGCTAGTGCAGCACAGCTTGGCACTAATGCATGCCCTAGCCTGGCAAAAACACAACTGGGTATGTTTTCTTATGACCAAAAGAGCTTGCTTCCAGATTCTATTTCCTTATATGATTTTTAATCATCCCAAGCCATCTTGTAATACATTCTTATTTTTTAAATGAAGAGTGTGGGAAATAACTAGGAATGAATGGGATAATTGAACACAGCTATAGAAGAGTTTCTGTTGAAAGGGACCTCTGGAGGTCTCAAATCCAGCCTCCCTCTCAAAGCAGGGCCAACTAGATCAGGTTGCTCAGATCCTTGTACAGTCAATTTCTGAACATCTCCAAGGGTAAATATTCCTCTCTTATCCCCTACTCTGACAGGATGGACTTGGATGGAAGTTGACAGTAGAAAATAGGCCAGAACTTTCAGATGTTCTCTCTACCCACACCATGTTCAAATTTGTGACATGCCAGAGAGGAAAAACTACAGGTTAGCATAGTCTAGCAAATCCCCCTCCTTGCTTCCAAAATGTGCAATAGGACTTAGATAATAATTATTAACAAGAACCTCCAGAAAAAAAAAAATATAGATGCCTTATGTTCCCATGACACTCTATGAGTGACACATATGGAGCAAAGAGGAACAGAAAATCTGTCCCATCCCATTCATTGTAGTCCTTTGACCTTTTAAAAATGATAGATTTGGCAAAAAAGGCTGGACACTGCTGGTGCACTTGCTATCAATATATTCTTAATAGAAATGACTGAAACGGCAGCTGAGCCCATCCCTACTGCCACAGAGAACTACGCAACACAGCAGCAACAAAAAACTACTGCAAAAAAATGAACGTATTTGGTGATACATATTGTAAATAAGAGGTTTAGTGGCAGCTGTCAGATTACCTTCTTTGTAAAGACGCTGTACTTTAAATTTACATCACTGCAATCATAAAAACTGTAATTAAAAGCCATGTAAATTACTGTTTCCATTTCTAATGTAATGGCAATTTTAAAACAATGTATCAATATGGAGCAACGAAGAAATTGGCTGTTTTCAGAACTGTGGAGAAGAGATTTTATTCTATGATACATGTGTGTTTCCCAGCATGATTTTTCTTTTAATGATACCTCATAGCAAAATAGTCCACTCAACTTACTGATCATGTTAAGCTGTTGCCATGGCAATATGAAGACCCTACTATACTCAGATGTTAACTCTTAAAGCACGGCTTTACCCTTCTTTATTAGGAAGTTTATATATATTTTGGTTTAAAAGAAGAGCTCTTGGCACAGCAGAATTCAGTTACTCTTTCAGCTGCCTAGCACAATAGCTTAGTAATGAAGACAATGGTTAGGGCTTATTTCAAGAGTGTTGCAAAGACCATGACAGTCAGCCCTATGAAAGTATCACACACATACATCATTTCCCTATGAATAGAGAACTACAAGAAAATTGACAAACAGCTCCACAGACAATGTAAATAGTTGTTATTGAGTCAACTTCATTAAAAATGGAGAGATCACTAAATACAGCTTCAGCTTAGTCTATCACCTAATTACACTTGGTCAGAAAATGAATGTTTTCTCTCTTCTCCTTTACTTCTATAAATTTATTTTAGAAAGAAAGATCAAATACAGTGAGAAACAACCTTTCCTTCCCTTCCGTTTTTTTTTTTTGTTTTTTTTTTTTAAGAGGGTTAGGATCACCAAGACATCTGAGTATTGAAAACAGAGCAGTGAAGTCAAGAAATGTCTCCTGATCAGCTGTAAAAGGCTGTCTTTATGTTATGGGAATCAATGTCAACCAAGCTGTGATTCTACCACATCATCCTCTGCCATTCTGCTGGCTACAGAAGTTGGTATTTCTGGCCCAGCTGACCTCTACACCTAGAGACAGACCTTTGATCTTTTATTAGCATAGCAAGGGATTCTGTATAGTACCTAAAGTAAAGCCAAAATTCAGGCAAAGTTTCTATTTAAATAACCAGGACAAATAGTCATTTTATCTTTCTCCATAGCTCCTACTTATAACCAGAAGAATATTTCCGAAGAAACACTTCTCATGCATGCTAATGCATCTAAAATGAGTTGTCAGGAAATTCATTCCAGATGTCCAGTTACAGTCAGCTTGAGAACCAATTGATTCTCAAATGCAGCCTTATAAAGGTAAAGCAAATGTGTTCAGTTCTCAGTAAGACATCCTGATCTATACAGGTAATATTATTATGAACAATGTTTCAGCAGGCAGATGCTTACTTTCTAAACACTGACAACATAAGAAAAATAGCCTTGCATTCCTAGCACCTTTAATCATCTTTTAATGCTTTTGTTTGCCTGTGGTTCTTTCTTGCCTTACAAAAGGTAAACACATGCTCATATTATTTTATTTGAACTTACACTAACCAAATACCCAGATAATTCTGAAAATATGCATCAGCATGGTGATTTATAAGTGAATTATATACTTACTGTATGTAGCAGTTATAAATCAACATGGTGGGTCTCCTGATGCTCAGATAATTTGTTTTACAATCTTTATCTTCCTAAAGCTAAAGAAGTTGATTTAGATGGCTCTAAAAGCTTAAATGAAATACAGCCTAGAAGAGTAGTTTCCAATAACATACATCAACTCTTTATACATGGTGAGAAGCCTAAATCTTAAGTCTACACCTTTTTCCTGTGATAAATGCACTGCATTTTTCTTCACCAGTGACAGAATACAGACTACACCTCTTTCTTCCTGCAAAGAAACTCAAGTACTTGTGACTTGGTGTTGGCTATCTTTAAAAAACAGCAATACATAGGGGGTTTGACATCTGCACTGTGCTTTCACTATGATTGATGTCATCAATAGTCTAAACACAGCATGGGGGGCTAGGAACCCTCTTGTGGACTGTAAATTGGGATTTGTCACTGATTCTCTTTCAGGCCAGAGGCAAGTGATGTGTATGTCTGCACAGCCCCCTGAGTAAGGTAAGGGTTGATTACCTTGCAGAAGTATGTAGATGTTTTGATGACTAAATAATTGTCTCAATAAATGTCAAGTATCCTTGTAACACATCCCTACTTAGTGTAACACATCCCTACTTAGATCAGTTGAAGGTGACAATCTTTAAAGTCACTCCCTGAAGAGATTCCTAAATATGTTGTATTTGTTGTAAACACTGCTTGTTGGCCCCATGCAAATCCAGTTCAAAATCAGGTGAATGTCTTTTTTTTTCTTTCCCCGTCATGTATTTGTATTACCTGGTTTATTCTTTCACTATTACTGCTTTTCATATGTATCCTCCTACCACCCTCCAAGGCAGATAAGTGCTGTTTGCTTCCACTGTAGGTGAGTGACAGAAGCTCAACAAGATGGAATTACCACTGCAAAGTCTTACAGAGTCTGCTAAATTAGGGGCAGGAACTCAGATATTTCAAACAGTATCCCAGTTTACAAAGCAATATTAGATATCATTCCTTTCCTGTGCTGTCATCTCCTGAAACCACCACAAAAGTATCTGATAAGTATACGAAGGCCATCACAGAAAGTATGGAGCTACAGTTCTGACAGCCATATTTACATACAACTGATATCCACAAGAAGTAAGTATCAGATCAATATTAAGAATTTAAAGATGCTGTTATATTTCTCAGATGCTTTGCAACATTGTTAAGGCTTACGTATTTGGGTTCTTAAGTCTGCCCATGGAAACAGGCTGATTTTTTGCACTGTGAGCCTTTATGACCTCATCACTTAAAAATAAATCCAAATCACCTGACAGATCACTAATTAGAAACAAATTTCTCTGAAAATCCTGTCCCACATGATTAGATTTTATTTTAGTATTCAGCCCAAGGATGCCCAGTACAGCTCGGCTGTGAATGAGCAGGCTGTTTGGTTACACATCTGCAATTTCTACTTAACCCTGGAGAGCTTCCTCCCTTCCCTCTCACTGGGACACATGCCAAAAGCAAGGATGGAGCTGGGCAAAGGCAAGCACTCAATCAGCTGCAGCCTTTATGAAACTCTGGAGTCCACATGGTAGATGCAGCTGGTCATCAGACAAATCAACTACATCTGACACACATACCTCTCAGAATGGGCGATCAGCCATAGCTTGCTGACTGGACTGCAGAAGGGGCAAGAAGAAGTGGTAAAAGACAATGACCAAGCAATGATGAGAAGAAGGGGAGCAGAATACTATATAATCTCACACGAAGGGTTGTTTACAGCAAAGGATCCACAATATTATTTTAATAGAAGTCCTTGAAAATTCAGTTTATATGAACAAGAAGATAACATAAATCCTTTTAAATACATTTAATTAACAAAAAATAACCTACCCCAAAATCTCATTTTGAAAATAAATCCTTCAGCAACTCTAGCATACAAATCAATTACCACATACATTCCTTAAGAGTTAGTCTCTAGATGCCTAATGAAAATCAATGTAGTTATTTAACTTTAATATAGGACAACACCAGCTTTATGAAAGTGTGTAATCAAATGTGTTCAACTGAAACTTGGATGGTACTTGCACCTTCAGACTCAAAACAGACAAAACTGCTGTGCTTGAACAGAGACCCATTATCAAAGAGTTAAACCAAACTCAGTGCAAATAACTGAACAGACACCTAGTGTCACTTAATCCTAGAATAATGTAGGCTGAAAGGGACCTCAGGTTGTGTAAATGAAAGCTGGCCACATTATTTTCTACCTCTATGACTGAGACATGAACAGTCTATATAGGAAGGTGTGAGATTGCTCCTCATGTAGATCTCTTTCTCAACTACAGCATTTGTTTTGACTGAATTATGGAAAGACTTCTTGACTGGAATGTGTAGGAACGATTTTTCAGAAAGCAGAAGATACAGTTATCATGATATAAGGACAAGATTTTGCACAATCTTGGGGTATAGAGGTTTCTTAATCGAAAAGAAAAAAACATTTTCATTTGCATTTTCAGTGTAAACAGGTATCTGGAGTTGGATCTGGACAGATACTTAGGATTTTTTTATTTTTTTTGGTAAGAAGGGGTAAAATATGCTTCTAAAGAATACTAAAACTGAGGATTTTATGGAAAGTATATAATTAAGCATGCTAGCAGTAACAATGCGATTGCAAAGCAGAAGGGTGCATATATTTGCAGGATTTTCCAACAAAGAAAAATATGTTCAAAATGTAATTCAAGTGAATGATGCAGACATGCCTTTATCCTCACCAGCACTTATCGGCTGCCAGCATTTCAAATTGTATTGCTATTACTGGAGTGAAACTTCCCCTGTTCTTATACTGACTGAAGCTTATCTACAATGTTGAGACACAATGGGTCTACTTTAAAGATGCAGATCCTCCTTTGACGTTTCTTAACTCTGTTGGACTTAAATCTAACCCTTAGGGTATCTTAAACTCCTGGGGTGAGCACCTGTTTTTAAAGGCTCATCAAAGATAAAAAGCACCCCTTTAGCATCAGGCCGATACTGCACAGAAGGTTGATATTGTTGCAGTGTGTTTAAGAAAAAGGCTGAATTTCCAAATGGCTTTTAGGGAGAATTGGCCATGGCAGCTAGCTTCTGAATGTAGGGTGAATGTGCTCTGCACATTAACACAAGTTAGTGCAATCTTTAGACTACTGGTATCTCAGTCAAAAGTGAAGGGTAAATTAGCTTGAGAAGTGCATGAGCAGCTTCATCTTCAGCAGGAGATCCCTCCCAAAGCCCTCTCCCATTAAACATCCTTCTGGGTCAGAAGAGCAAGGAGGAGGTTAAGAACCAACCCCCTGTTGCCTGAACTGTACTTTACCAGGATTTTGCTTTTAGAGTGTTTCGTGCTGTGATTAGTGAGTGGCAGCCTGAGATGGCAATGTCTCTACTTAAAAATCTAGCTGTTTTTTGTGATGTCCAGGCTACATCCTGAAGGGCTGGCAGGTCCACAGGGGACATAAATTGCAGTAGCACTCATCCTATCACAAAGAGGTGAGTATCAATCTGGATATCCCTGGAATGAAATCAGATACTTTCTATCATTTGTACTTGCAAGTAGAGAAAGCAGTATGAATATGTAGCTTATGCTCGGGATTTCTTACCCAGTTTACACAGAAGTCTCAAAGTGCAGCTAGGCTTACTTCACCCATCACTGCTTCATCTCCTTGGCATCAGGGAAATGTGAACACAGGCTATGTACCTCTTTAGCACTGACTGCTAGGCTGTCAGCTTAAGTGTAACTGAGAAAAATTTTCAAGAGCCAATATCATATTTCATAAGCAATACCTATGCTGTGTAGTTGCTTCATAAAGTGGTGAAAACTGTGTTAACTGTTCTCAAAGCACTTTGGTACACTGGATGAAAGAAATTCCATAATTACAAATCAGAATTATTTAAAGGTATGAAATACAATAGATTTTATTGGCTGCTGTTTTAATTCAGGCATACAGCCTTTTCTCTGCTTGCTCCCTACAGCACGCCAGCTAGAACTGTGTACCGCTGGAACTGAACACAGCAGTTGAGCATAGCAAAACAGCAAAACCATCTCAAAAGAGCACAAGTATTGCAAACCAATAATCGGTATAATGGCCCACAGCACTCCCTCCTTTTGACTAGGGCAAGAATTGTGTCTGCAGAATGAACTGACATTTCTAATGTATTTGTCTTTTTGCCCTGTTAATTGGACTGATGTAATACATACTTCTCTTTTTCTCTGTTGCTGAAAAATATTCCAAGAATACATCAAGGCTGATACTCTCTCAGTCAACCAGAGCAGATTCCTGCACATAGCCTTCCTGACAATAGTGTGTTTGCACTCTCTCTGCAAACTTGTGGTGTGGGAAATGTAGGCAAAGGGAAAAAAAAATAACTAAAATAAAATAAAATAAAATAAAATAAATAAAATAAAATAAAATAAAAATAATTATTAATTCATTCTATTAGGATGAAATTCAGACCACTGCAAAGGATCTGCACAAGAATGCCAGTCCCATTTCAGTACCACAGAGGTGAAGCATTATATGTAGAGAAGGATTTGACTGGACAAAACTAACCTTTCCAGATATTTTCTGCAGAGTGGAAGCCACAGTTGTTTTGCCTGCCTCTCAAATAATCATGTCACTCTAGTACAGACGATCTAGAGTACAAAATGGAGCATCTCTGTCCACAAGATCTGTGCCTGATATCTCCATGTAAGTGTAATGGTCTAAAGCTCACACTCCTGGGAACTTAGGCTGCTGATGTAAAATACATGCCCCTGCACATTCCTCCTTCCTGCACTCAAGTGTATCCTGTTTGCTTCCATAGTCTCTTAAAGGCAACTTCCATAACCTCTTCCTCAACCCCTAGATTGAGTCAGACTTGATTTCACACTGCCACAGTGTCACTGTTGATTTCAACAATAAAAAACCTCTGTGGCTTTGATAAATAAATACATGTTGGGTTTTTTTTGTTTTGTTTTGTTGTTGTTTGTTTGTTTGTTTTGTTTTGTTTCCCTACTGAGCTTTCGTCCAGTCTCTGTCTGGTCTTTTAGAGTCCTCCTCTTATATCTGATTTTTAACAACGTGCTCTGTTATAGCCCACAGCTTCAGGATGTTGCTGCAGAAGGGACTGATGGCCTGTTAAGTGACCTTTCCCAAAATGATACTGCTCTCCAGAATAGCTAACAAATAGAGCAACAGTGGATTAAGCATTGCTCTTATGAGTTCAGGCATGATGACCATTTTATTTCATGAATTTGAAACTTGTATTTCTATGAGAGTCAATGGAATTATGCTGGCATCAAAATAGTGCAATGGAGTGGAGAATTGGGCTCTTCGAGTTAAATTCAATATGGAAGAACTAAGTGAAGCTTTATAAGGGATGGAGAGTGACTATGACAACTCCTAACACTCTTGTAAGTCTGTTTGAACATCAACATTTATTATTTCTCAGACTTTGTCATCTCCCCTCAGATACATTTGCCATGATATTCCCTAAAGGTATTGACCAAATGTTACAGTATTAGATTCTAAGAAAACATTGCAGTAAGAATAGAGGAAGTCTCTGTGTGATCAGATAGATCAGCTGTTACAGCTTATTGGATGGAGCAAGCAGATGGTTCTAACATGATGCACAGAGGTTTAATCTTGGTATTTTATGAATCTACTGTCATCCACACAAATTCGGTGAATTTCACACTTGAGTAGCAAAGTATCTTTGTTACAGCAAAGCTCAGTAGTAATGCTATATAACAATATATACAATATATACAATATATACAATACAAGAGATGTTTTAATTAGAAATGATCAGCACTAACTCTCAATAATCTCTACTAACTATAGCTTCACTTAACACAGTGACTGCAGTATAAGTGCAATGGGAAAAGCAGTAAAAATTATATAGGTTTCATATGACATGCTACAGGTAATATCTCAGATCATTATAGTTGAAATAATATTTTGAAAGGAAATATTTCATAATTTTCTTTTATTCTTTGAGTTTACTTTGTTTTGATCTGTTTTGTGTAAGTATTTCATACATCACTGGTCTTTCATACAACATCACTGCTGATTTTTATTTTATTATGGAGCTTTCATGGTTGGTTTATACAACCACAATTATTTTGTGGCAAATAATAGCATTAAGGCAGGGAACTAAGAATTGGTTTAGTCTTGTCTCCAGCGATTCTGAAATAATTCTTGGAGATATATAAAATGATAGGCATGTTTTGCCTGAATACTGAATCCCAAACCAGACATAATAGAAATCACTTCTGGTCTTCAACCTGTTTGAACGCATCAGAATGACTTGTAAATGAACATGCCAGAAAGGAAGGATGCAATGTGTTTAGCATAGAAATAATACATATGTTATCAAGGACATCCAGTTTCTTGTGTGCTTAATGGCTGTTTGGCCTGCAAAACCTATCTCTGTGAACTTGATAAAATAGTTGAACACTAAATATAAAAAAATGCCCACTCAATCTTATTTATTATCTTGGAGGTTTGAATCATTCTGCACACTGACTGCCTGTCTTACATGTTCCTGAAAATTAAGACTTAAGGATCTCAAGTTGAGCATCCAGAGAAAATAATCCCCAACCCAAAGTGGGTACTTGAAAATATACATGTTGTCCTCTTGGTTTCACTTAGACCTCTAAGTGATGGACAGGAAAATTACATCAAAGCTTCATACATGGGTCTTCAGAACATGCTAAGACATTTCTAGTTGTAAGCCATAAACTTTATAAACTCTAGTTTATAATAAACTAGCTTATGTAAACTAGTTTACATAAACTCCAGTTGTAAGCCATAAACTTGTACAATGCAATTTTACTGGCACAGCAGGGTACCTTGTATCCTTTCCTGCTAACATTACTACTTTCCTTTAAATATAAACAGAAAACAAATACAAAAGTGTTGAATAAACATTAAAACAAGGATTAATTTTACAATTCTCTGACTTTCTGTCAAAACTGCATTCATACGTATTCAAATATCATCTGATAAATAACTTAACTGGAGATTAACAACAACAAAAAAACAAAAGGAGTGGGGAAAATACAGATACCTGGAAAGATTTCAGTAAAGATCTAACTCCTGGAGTGTTTCCAAGCAGCAGCCTTGATTTTGATTAATATTATAATACAGGCCACTAAAACAGCTCCTCATAAATATCCATGAAGCAGTTTATTAGAGGTGGTTGTAAATACTTAAAATCTTGTCTTGCAACCCATCAGATTTCAGAAAAAAAAGACAGTTGAGAACATCAAAAGGTGAAAATAAGATGAATTCTTAGATGTTTTCTTGCTCTTTAATATTACAATGTATTGGTCAAAAAACTGTTATCCTGCAGAGTGGAAATAGGAAAATGTGTGGGTTGCTTTATAAACGCAACTAGCAGAGATTTTGAGAGAGACAGACTGCTGGAAAATAAAGACAGAAAGAGAAGGAATACATGAAAATTATACAACCCTCTCTTTTTTATTTCAAAAACAAAACAAAGTACTACTTGCAAGAAAATGAAGATGGTATACATTTGAAACTTGGGTGGAAACAAAAATGCTGAGAAAGAAACCAGTGAAATACTGGGGCATCAGCAATTTACTTTTTCAATCTCTTCATCTTGGAAGACTGTTTTCAGATGTAAGCATCTTGTGATTGTAGAACAAAATAACTTTAATTTAGGATCTGTTCTATTTGAAGTTTTAGTCATCTATCCTCCAAGTTACTGTTCTATATCAAAAGTCTGTGTGTTCCTAGACAAGGACATTTAATGTTTTTCTGCATTTCCCTTCTCTTAAAATGAACTTTAGCTCATGAAGTCTGAAAGACAGCCCAGAAAATTAAGTCATGCATTCACCAAGAGATGGTAGACAGTACGAAGATCAACCTTCTAAAATGATTGCACAAACGCAGTGTCATAGCTCTAAGACATCGGCCTCCAATGGTAGAAGACACTAATGGTCTGATGCTTCACCCTCTCTAGGAAAGATCACAGTGGGGAAACTCATGATAGACCATCTTGCAGGAACTGAGTTATGATCACAAACTGAAACATCTGTCTTCAGGGAATTGTCAGCAATGAGAAATAGAAAAAGTCATGACTGACCACAGATAAGCTACCTATAGTAAGGCCAATCTGCAACTGCTATTCCAGGTCAGCTCCTGTCTGAGCTGCTCCCTGCAGATGCGTTGAAGTCACAGTGTGGATTCAGCAGAGAGTGTCAGATCAACACTTTACTTTCAATTCCCACTCCCTTTGCTGTAATAAGAATTTCACATGTAACCAGCTCAGTGCTGCAAGTCCTCTGTTTTCCTGACTATGCGTGGCAGATACAGGTCCCCAGACAGTGCATGGCTCTCCCAGCCTGCAGCCATGATATACGGAAACATGATGCAACACGATGGGGTGTGTTCATCCCCCTGAATCAACACTGGGGCTGCATATGCTCCTGGGAAGGAGAGAAATAAAAGAATGCTATGGAAAATGATAGTGTGCTCTCTGCCTTCCTTCTCACTTTCTAGCTTAGCTAGTCCCTATGAAACCTTTTGTCATATGTTACCAATTCTCGGTGCTGCTGAAGTACAGCTGTTAAACAACAACAAAAAACTTTCTCCTCCCATAGAAAGTTTTGACTTGGAAACAATGCCAATTTTGTGCATGGTATTGCAGTTCACAAGCCAGATGCTATCATTCTTCACTGTCAGGCACATTCTTTTTTTGCTGCATATCGCACAACGCACTTCTCTCTCTCTTCCTGTGTGGGAACCTGTAGTATTTTGGAAAACATATTTCTACTTGGTTGTCATTTGGAATATATTAGCTTCCAACATTCAGATTTAAAAGCAAAATGCACAAGTTTATAAGACACTCTTTTGCAAAATGAGAATTTTGGTGTGAGCCAGGAGGCAGACCAATCACAGAAAGCAAAAGGCTAACTGCAAATAACAGACAACAGGAAGATGAAACAAAGGTGCATAGGTAGATGATGGGAAAAGGAACAGCACATACTAACACAACTACTATTTACTTTTTAGAAATATTAGCAACTCTAATAACATTCTTGTTGCTGGGAAAACCCTAAAACCAGTTATGCTCTTGGAAATGCTCACTGAACAGCAGAAATGAAAGAATGAATTTTATACACAGCCTTTGTGTGAAAGTGCTTGTGAGTCACAGAGTACTCGGTTGAAGATCAAGTGTATTTTAGTGTCTCAACTTCATACATAATTATCTATAAACTTTATCTTTGACTTCTAGGACCATTAGTCTTCAGCCACAAAAGCATATAACCAGCCTCTTACAAAGCCAGATTTCCTGATTTCTAGTTGCAGTGCAACACCATGGCCACGCTTTCTTTCATATTATGTATGATCATGAATTGAAAGAACATTATTTATCTCCTTTCAGAATCTAACAGTAAAAATACATTCATGGACTATTTATGGTATGATTTCCCAAATGAAAATAATAAATAGCTCTGTAATTAACAAATTAATTATGTGTCATAATTACACTGTTTTCCATAACTGGCATAGTAGTAACCTTTTGAGACTGCTGAAATACATGTTTACCTTTTTTTTTTCTTTTTTTTTTGTTTTTTTTTTTTTCATTTAGATAAAAATGTAAATATTTTTCTTACTTGTCAAATTTCAGGCTACTCCATTTTCAGTTGAAGTCTCCTCCATTACTAATAAAAATCCCTCAGGGAGATGAGCTGTAGCTGAACACACCAACCAAAGAAAATTGATGAACTACAAAAATATACTTGCTCAGTGTGGATGTCGAAGGAAATCATATGCTACTCTCCTGCTTCCCTACTAACATTATTTTCTATTGAATTGTATGATGCAGCTCTTCTCTCTCCCTACATTCTTTCCCCTGGAGTAATCATTCATTTTCAGCAGTCTGGCTATTTTGATCGAGATATTTTGCCTACTCTTCACTGAATATGCTTCATATAAGCTGGAACACCAACCCTCTGTGTTAAAACCGGAAAATAAGGAAGAGGTAATTTCTTATCCGAATAGTTGACACACTTCTAACAGAATGTTTAATATAAAATACAGCATGAACTACCATTTATTACAGAAGGAAGACCCAAAAGAACACATTCTAAGCAACTACAGCAACCATTTATCTGAAATTACAGGACAAAAGCTAAGGAAATTATTCTGCAAACTCACCTTCATGGGAGCAATCCTACAAGTGCTAACAAGACCTAATAAGAGCCATTTCACTGAACTCAAAAAAACAAACAAACTAAATTTTCAAGGATATAACTAGGGCTGGTACATACTGTATACTGGCAATCACAGGGACTCTGATATTCTGAGGAATTCATTGATGAATTATCTTGAAGATAATGAGGTTTTAAAGAGTCAACACATATATAACTCTGGCCACTTATTCAGCTTTTAAATTTAACTGAATTATAGAAGCACTAAAGCTTGACAGTTCTATCCTGGGAAAACAGAAGCCCATTACACTTTATCCTTAAGGTCAAGAAATTCAGGCTCCAAGACAGCAAGCTGTGAAATGGCTTCTAAAGCTAGGAGTTCCCCTGGGGTAGTGTTCTGTTACCAGCTACTTCCTGTTTAACTCAGAGGTTTAAGCCCTTTTATTCATAAACCTGCAGTAAAATTACATAGAAAAAGAGATAATTTTTCTCCAGTAGCCCCTAGGAGTCATAAATACATTGCTCCAATGTCATCACAACTTTAAGATAATTGATTTGATATAATGTACAGATGAGTAGTCTTAAGATGCACAAAACAGAAGTGCACTCCTATCTAAAAAGATACAGTTTAGATCTTGGACCCTTGCTATTTTCCTTAGTGTAGCACCACAATAATTATCTGTGGTGATCCCTCATTATAACAGAAATTGACTCCTACATTCATTGTGCTTTGGTAGTTGCATAAGAAGTCCAATCAAGGTCAGGGTTTCCACCTGCTGTTATGGTTTGTGTACCTAAACAAGGCCTTGTGAGAATGTTTTAATATACATTTTATATATATATAAATATATATATTCTATATATATAATATAATATATATAATATATATATATTATATTTATAACACATTTTATATTTATATTTTATATATATTATATATCTATTTTATATATATTTATATTTTATAACGCATTTTATATTTATAACGCATCATCCTACTTTTTAGTGATCAAAAAGTTTCTCTGTTTTTCTTTTGCCTACATGAGAAATTTGCACTTTTTAGAACCATGAAAGTGTAAATGTTTGCAAGCTGACAGAAGCTTATGTATTTAAAATAAATCCAGAGTTTCTGTCTGAAATTTGTGACAAGTATACAAATATAAAGACTGTAATCCTGTAAGGTTTATTACATAAATGAGAAGTCTTAATATTGAACAGTATCATTTTAACCTCTCTTTGCAGTAATATAGCCTGGGCTTCACAACATACGACTCCATCCGTTCTGACAGTTTTGCAGTATGAATAAAAACTAACATCTTTTTCTTTACTTAATCAAGGCAAACTAAAACTGTACATGACTACAGAACTGTGCCATGGAGAACAGAGGAGTCCTCCTTGCATGGAGGACAGCTGACTAGCAATAGGATTAGAACTTCTTCAACAGGTTTAGATTGGTCGCAAACTGGTTAAAAAGAGATAAAGTTACTGTTGAACTTTCTCTAGAGCAAATAAATGCTAGAACTACTGTGTGCAATTGCTAAAATAAAGATAGAAGACATGACGTTGCAAAGTACCTATGTTTTTATTCTTAGTAAAGGCTCATCTGTTGAATATGGACACAGAACAACTCCCATTCCATCTATGATGACAGCATCTTCAGTGGCAGGTCAATAAGCTTGGCTAAATTTTCAGCACGACTGCTGTATGTCCTGTGGATAAGGGAAGAACTTCTGTTTACTGTGGTTACTATTCATTTTAAGGAATTAAAATTGGTATAATAGTTGAAAATATGTCCTCTTTTTCTAGGAAATAATATTCACAGAAGGAGTTTTGGATCTGGCAGCTTGTTTCTCAGGACACGAGTATTTCAGAAATGGAGCTTCTTTTGGAAACAGAAATATCTCAGTAAATCATATAGGAAGAGTTAACTCATGATTTTAGAGCATTGTAATCTAACAGACTGTTACACAGTGTGCAAGAATTAAGTGACCTGAAAATGGCATAACTAATTGCAGAGTCTTGAAAAAATAACAGTAACATGGAGGTTCATGAAATGTGTATGAACTGTATCACATATTCATGCCCTATTACTGTAAATTCTGAAGTGTCTTACTGTTCAAGATAATAGACCTTGATTCAATTCAGTCTGATGTAGGATGAATTTCATGTGCTAATTAGTAAAGCATTTCTTAATGATTAGGAAAAAGTAGATAACATCTGATTGAAAACCTAACTGTCAGAGATAAAACAACGATACAACTCAGGGTGGAAGAAATGCCAGTCAGGATGAATTCAGGTGTCTTAATTATGATAATTAATGACTGTATTCCCTATATAAATGAACTCAACCAACATGAAAAGCATATTGTAATTAAAGTGCTTTTGAAAAGCAACATTTAAACAAATGCCATTGGTAATATTAATTACTTTTCTCATTTTCCATTTCACGTTTGATTGCATTGGTTCACTAAGAGGCTAATATGGGAAGACTTTGAGCTACTACATTTCCTACTTAAATCAGAACTTAGCACTACAGACAGAAAGAGGGCTTAAAAAAACCTGCATCTTTATCATTGCACATAATCAATGAATTTTCTCACATGCAGTGAAAATATATTCTCCCATTAACAAATTATGCATTATGTTTTCCACCTCCAATATGCTATATTAATGGTTTTCCTCCTGGACAAAAGAAAGCTACAAGTAAATATGGAAATATCTATAAATGTTCATCTGATGTGGGAACATCTACTGATGTTTTCCAGAGGAAATGTGAACTGAAAGAAAGTGCTTTCTGGGAAGAGACCTGTTCAGGAAATGGATCTTGTGTCCTAAAAGAGACTGGAATTTTGTTTTGTCTTTGTTAACTATTGAGATTTTGGTTGATTGGACTGAAATGACAGTAGGGTTTGTTTGTGTTTTTGTTGTTGTTTTATTTGGTTGTTGTTGTTCGCTTTCAAGAGCTAACATCTTTCCAGAGAAAGCTTGATTTCATTCAGAATAATGCAAGAGGTCTTTAAAAAAAATCATCCATTTACGTTTTGGGTACCCTAGGCCCTTTTGTAGTCAGTTCCATGAAAACAGCTACTTGTCCACAGGATTCTTGCAGCTCTGTAACAAGTGAAGCATTTAGACATTCTTGTTTAATGCTTACACTGATCCTATCATATAAAGACTTGTCAAATCTACAGGTGACAACATATGTGGAAGTATCAAAAGTTGTATTTTAAGATTGGTAAGAAGTATATCAAGAAATTTGTCATCTACATTTACTATAGTAGGAAAAATGCTTAGTGACAGGACTTTTCAAAGTAGTGTAAAGTCAGCATATTAAGGGTAATTTAGCCTGATAGTAATATGGTGAGTACAGAATAGCTCCCCTGGAAGCCAATCCTGTTCTGATTACAATTCTACATAGGAGATAACACATAAGCTAGTGAAAGTTTCACAGCTGCAGACCAAAGTGACAACATAGAAGAACAAAGAGATCAGCGATAATGGGTAAAATTCTGGCCTCAGTAAGGTCAAGAGCAAACTCCCATTGATTTTAATGATGCTTGATATTTCTAATTCATCACCTTTGAAGTGTCAAACATACAAACATCAGTTAATACAGAGAAGTGGTCTACTAAACCACACCTCCACAAATGTGCTTTTTTTTGCCGTGTTTAGTCAGCCACCCGAGAAATTTGCCAGCAGGCTTTGAATGTACACTTTGAAGTGATTCAATTCTCTTAAAGTGTTGCCTGCTCATTTCCTATTTTTGAACTTCTTAAAAAAAGCAGTCTGTAGTTATTCTTCTTCAGAATAACCATTTTCACTAATGGAAAAATGAATTATCTAGGGAAAGACTGGAAATGTCACTGTAACAGATAAATACTACCTATTCTTTCTCCCTTTTTCTCTTTACTGCCCTTCACCATCCTCTTTTTAAAAGTTGGATCTCTCCTTATTTTCCCATCTAACACTGAGCCATGAGAAGCCCAAGAGCTGCTACAAGCAGAAAGAGTAGCCCAGGAAAGAGATTTTACTCTTTTTGAGATTACTGCTGGCTCTGCATTAACCTGTATGTTTTTAGAAATGAAGTGATTTGAAGGAGCAGTGTATTCTACAACACAAAGAGACAACAGCTTGAAATGTTCCCTTCTTTTCTGTCAAGGCCTCTGTCCTTCACTACATAAACTTTCATGCAGCTTCTCCTATGCTCATCTGGACAGTTTGCATCACCATTGTTACCTATAGTGCTGTTTTCAACTCCCTCTCCACTACTTTTTTAAATACAATGCATGAAAATTCATTTCTATTAAACGGCAAGGCTAGCATTCCTGTCAACTTTTGCAAGGTTGAAATTTTGCTTAATAGGCACAAATGTAGTATGAGCCTTTCCTGGAACTAATTATGCTGTAATTTCAGCTAACAGACCTACAGGGCAATGAGATTTGAGAAACTCTAAGGACTGACTTGCCTTCTGGCCATAAGCTGAAACTCTGACAAGCTGGAGTAACACACTGTCCTGTGTGAAAAGAGCGACCACTACAATGTATGCTCACTTGGGGCTCAAAGGCACCTGAGACTAGGATTCCACAAAACCATGTTATTGTCATGAATTGTCTCATCTGTGCTGTCCTTCTCACGCCTGCAATACCTGGTAGAACTCATCACCGGAGCATAAGAGGTAAAAAATAAAAAATAAAAAAAGAGAGAGAGAGAGAGAGAACTAAACCAAAACAAACAAACAATCTGAGTTAAAAGTAGTTCATTTAAAGAATAATCTGTTTTTTATGTAGGATTTTTAAACTTGCTTCTTTAATTCAGTTTTGTTTGTTTGTTTAGATTTATTTGTGGGAAGAATCACACAGAGATTTTTTTTTTTTTTAAAGACAACTGAGTGCAAGGTAAGCAGTTACAGCAACATGGAGCAGATTGTGAACTCTTAAATCAGTTTGCCACCAATGTTATAAAAACTGTTTATCCAAACTACTGTCCCAGCTGCTTTCACTGCAGTGTACAGCTTTTCCACCTCAGTTTTGAGGAGGCTAATGTGCCCCCTTTTATATTTACCACAAACAAAAACCCAAAGTTTTGCATGGGAGTACTATACAGATCACAGCACAAGGGCAGACAAGAAATCATATTTCTTACAGAGAAAGAGTTATTTTTCACTTTTAGCTTCCTGTCTCTTCCCCTAAACAGACTGCTATTGCCCATATTTCGAGTGCCCGTTGCTTTATTAGCATTCATTGTCTGCATTCTGTATTCCATTTGTACTGTACAAAAGTATTGTAAGCCTATTTCCTAACCCAATGGTCACCAATTAAATACCACCCAAGACTCAACATTTAATCAACTTTTGGCTTTTTTCATAAATCCCATAAAAGAATTTAACTTCAGTGATGATTTGCATTTTAGAAGTGCTTCAGTGCCTATAAAGACACAAATGTCATTCCAATTTTTCACACCAACTTCCAGAGCTCAAAAAGAATTGAAAAGATAGTTAATCACGTTTAAAAAGGAGAAAGTAGAAGAGCTCTTGCAGCTTATTATCTAGATTTACAGATTTAGTATGCTCTGTCTTTGAGAGTGGGGTCTATACAACCCCTTGACTGCCCTTGACTGTCCTCTATCCTCTTCCTCTGTCCCTCATGAACATTCTTGAGCCACGCTGCATGCACTTTTCTCCTAGTGCACATGGAATCTCATACCTTACCTTTCAACTGTGTCGGCAGCTCCCTGACCTAGAATGGCATGTCCTTATTTCTCCCAACAGAAGGCTTTCAAGTCAGCTCAGCTGTTTCAGCCTACCTCCAGGTCAAGTCTGGGCTCTAGAGAGAGCACCACAAAAGTGGATTGTCATCTGTAGGAGGGTGTCATGATTACACACTCTATCCGTGATATTTGTTCTAGCACCCACATGGCCAGATACATGCTGAAGGTCAGCATGGACACAAGCTCCTTCTTACTCTTCAGATACATCTTTATGTTTTGCCAGAAGTCCCATTTCAGTATAAGTTTTCCTCTACATAACACAAATGCACAGTGAAGAGCCATACATAGATTTAACATGGAAGAGTAACAGCTTTCCTTACTACTCTGTACACAGTTTCAGCTCTTTTTGAATATAAGATCATTGAAGGATTTCTTCAGGTACTTCAGTAACTTGCCTATAGAAAGATGGACTTTTTTATACCATGGTGTTAAAAGACAATTTGTGTATTTAGGAAATTCATGCATTCATTGAAAGCCATTTTAGTCTGAGTGGAAAACTGACTGAAACTTATTAATATTCCTATCATTCTTTTTAAGAAAATTCCATATTTGTGAGACTTCTTTTTTTTTTTTTTTTTTCATATTTTACTGTAGTTAGAGGAGAGACAAAAAGCTTCTAAATAGTAATCAAAGTTATATTGGGATGCAACTTCAAAAATAACTAAGCCTGAAAAGATTCAGAATACATAGTTCTGAGGGGATGTATTCTATTTTAAAGCCTTAATTTTCCAAGGCAGATACAAGATTAGTTACTGATTGGTACAGAGAGAAGGAAGATGAAATAAAAGTGATAAACTTTATGTCGTATTTAAGGATATATCTTCATTGTAATAAAGACCTAACTTCGGGCTAATCATTGTGGAATGACTAGCATGGGCTACCAGATCTGCCTGAGCAGAAAAAAAAAAAAAAAAAAAAAAAAAGCTTAAAACTAAAGCATAGATATGTCTGTGTCTAAGTTACTGCTGTGACTGTCTTGACGACATAAAATTCATTGGCTCAGCAAATCTTATTAAGATGATATTTAGAATGTCAAAATATACACTCAGAAAGATAACTAGGACTTAAACTCTATCAATCAGCTCCTAACAGCTGGAAAAAAAACAGTTGCTATTACAAACTTATCAAGAAGATTGTAACAGAGATAAGCATTTCATTTGGTTTGTAAGGATATTTTCTTTTACTAAAGGAAGTCTTTGTCTTCAAAAACATTTTTGCCAACCAATTTAAATATAGTCCTAAACTATGTGATACTGTGTCTTTAAAAATCTTGTCATTGAAATTGTGAAAGAATTTAATGATAAGGACTGATGTAATCCCCAGTCTCATCTTTGGATGTTGTCTTTTTTATTGTTATTATTATTTTTTTAAGTTATGATTTTCCTTGCTATATAAATGTTTTCAACTACTATGTTTTATAATTAAAAAATGTGTTTATGTACCCCTTTACTCCCACTATAGCCTTTGATAATAGAACATTGGAGTTGAAAATGGCCCATCCACTAGTTCAATTGCATTGAATGGGAGAGCAGGGCTAAACAGCACAGCAAGAGGGAAATTACTTTGGTGTTTATGTTTGCAGTCTGAGGCCCTGATCCTGTAGACATTCAGGCAGTTGAGACACTTTACACTACTGAATAATTTGATTTAGTTCAAAGGGAGTATTCAGGTATGTTAAATTTCTTACCTGCCTACACGTTTATAAGCTGGTGGCCTAAATTATAACTGAGCCATCACTTTTGGTGCAGGTAACTTCACTGGATGAAAACACCAGTTTTTCATTTTCTCATAATTGTTGCCAAAGGAACAGTATTGCATTCCCCTGATCTAGTTTTATGAAATACAAAACAAGAGTTTGCATTGCTAGAGTGCACGTGAAGCTAAATTGAAAATGGTAGCTGGCCTTAAGCTTCAGGACAAGGAAGCGGAGCTAAAAGGCAAGTTAAAATAGTTAGGGTACAGAAGAATATTTTCTGTTACATAGTACATACATTCTGCTCCCATTAACTCTGGTACTGTAGAAGTGGGAGGTATTTTGTGTTTCCTTCAGAAATGACACTGAAAAAGTAGGCTTCAACAGAAAAATTTCTCCCTACTTTTTACCAAATTTCTTACCTATTAATGTAATATATATGCTGTCATAGTACTGTGATTCCACGTTTACAATCTGCATAGCAAAAATACTGTACACAAATGGTATCAGATGAAAATCTTAGCCATAATCAGCAAATATCAAGGGAAGGCACAGGACTTCTAACTGCATCGAAAAGGAGGCAGACATTTACTTTCTAGAGTTTACCTCTGAATTCTTAATAATAATATTTTGTTCAGGCTGTTAAATACTTGAAAATGCTGCATAAATACAGATAAAAATCCACTGTATTCTAACATTAATAAAAAAAACAACAACAGTTTTAGTACACTTTCGTTAGACTACTTCAACAAGGATCAGTTTTTCATCTTCAGACAGCATCATTCTAAGGTTCTGAGATATGACCAAAATGAAATCATCATAATTTAAGTGTTACCCTTTTAAAATATAAGGAGACTTTTTTCCTTCTTTTATAATTTATATTATCTGCACTGTGGGAACAACTTCATCTATTAACTGCAGTCTCTCAAATATAATGAAACCTCTTTAATGCCATCAACATTTTGTCAAAAGAGTATCACAGTTTGTACTCTGACCAGACATCACTGAGAAAGAGTTGGTTGAATGGAATTCACCAAGAAAGCCCATATCTCCTTACAGTTCCAGTGAAATTAAGCAGGAGTAAGCTTTGTACATTAAACAGAATTATCATTGCATGTGATGGGCATAAGCAAATGAAAAAAAACAAAAAACAAAACATGCTGTAACAGGGATTTATTAAATATAGTGAAGGAAACATTGAACAGAACACAGCCCGTATAAGCCACTGTATTAAAATCTTAACGTGAATTAAGATAACAAATACTTTGAATATATCTATTTTCTTGTGCATTAATGCTAATTGATATGTAAAAGCCAGTTACTCTGGACGAAGTGTTGCTCCCAGCAGAATGATGCCACCTTTTGTTGAGATGTATGGCTCAAGGGCTAGTATTCTGTCTTGACATAGAGCAATTCTGTCCTAACACACATTTCTATAGTCATTTACCTGTGTTCCAACTGGATATGAAGCACTGACATACAAAGGACTGTCATACTGATTTCATAATGACTTAAACATAGTTTCCACGAGCATAAATGCACAAAGATAGAAAGCTGGGAGATTCAGATCCTGGCTCTGGATATTATGATCAAAGCAGGATGGAAACATCTCTTGCTTTGCTTTATTAGGAATAGATACTTCCATACATAGAACCTTTTGGATAATTTACTGAAGGAAACAGATAAGCTGAGTAATTTATATTAATTTTATTCCATAAAGAGGACAGGAATAATATGGCCTTAAATACTGTACAAACAGCTACTTCCAAATAAGATTTGTGGAAGATACTGTTGTTTAAATAGAGTTCTTTTATCTTTGGAATCTTGACAATGAAGTCTTTCTAATCACCTCAGCTGTCATCATTATTTCAGCCCTAATTACTGTGCAGGGCTGCTACTTGAATTCCCTCCCACCCCTCAGTGGGTTAGTTTTCACCCAGGCTAGTGGAAACATGGGAGGTGGGGAGGACATGTAGCCAAGAGATCAAGATTGCTCTTTTCAGTGACAGCCCTCCAGCCAGATCAGCTTAAGCAGACCATGAAACTGAACCCTGAGGTAGTTAGCTTCGAATTCAGGCAAGGGAAACTGTAACATTTTCTCCCAAATAATACAGCTATCCTGAATTTTTTTACATTTATAAAAAGATATTAAAAAAAAATATATCTTCCTACATCCAGTCTGGGGTTGCTATTTTATAGTACTTTTTGTTAAACTAATGTAACACTTTCGAAAGTAGTACTAGTAAAGCATAATACATGTGTGTATATCGTTACTTACAAAAAAAATGTCACTCCCTCAGTAATTGTGAACTTGAGTAAGTAATACAGGAAGAACTCCATACACCTTCTTCCTCCCCAGAAAAGGCATAATCTTTTTCTTTCTATCCCTCCTCCTTTATTTCAGTATTCACTGTACATTATTCACAAAGTAAAAGTTCAGATAGTTCTCCTTATACTTTGAAAGATTCAGATTTGGATCCAAATACAGATGTTAGGTTCCCAGATCAGGCCGTATCAGCTTATTTTGTGTTATCTGGGACATATCTTCAAAAGAAAGTTTGAAACGTATGAGTGAATATTCTTGCCTTTTTTTCTCTTCTTTATCCTGACAAAAAGGAGTTTTCCACCCATCAGTAGGCTTCTTAATGCTAGAATCATATCTAGGACAGATTAGACTATGCTTTATATATGCATCCAATAAAACACTTTTTCTAAATATGTATCTAAACTGATAGGATTTAATAATTATCTTCTCAATACACTTTTCTTCTCCTTTATATGAAAGTTTTCTCCTTCCTCAAGCTTTTTTCCACCAAAACGTTCTCTAATGTGTCTAAATCCAGCTACTACACTGGCAAGTTACAATCTTAGATGTTCCCAAGAGGCATGGGAAACCTATAAAGATGCCCTCAGTTACATTCAGTTGTCCAGTTGCTTCATTTAGCTAACCTCTTCTTTCCAGATGAAATGTAGGTCAGAGTTCTGATGTGAATACTTGAATTTCTAACTTATCATACACTATTTTAGTTTTACTATGAAGTCTTCTTTTCCAGCAGAGTTTCAAACTTTATTAAGAACTAAACCAATACAAAGAATTATCTCTCACATGCTTTTTGAAAAGGAATCCTCAGCACCATTTCATCCTATCCTGCTACTAAGAAATCGAGCAATATGGGCAGTTGCCCTGAACTTACGTACTGAAGTTGTTTTTATAGGGGATCATGAAGCTTAATGGGCTGATTTAATGTGCTTGGTTACTGATTGAAATCTAAGCATCAGCAGCATAGACCAGGGATTTTGGATATTGTAAAATGTAATTCTAGATGAGATGCACCAAAAAAGGTAAAATTAAAATAAAATAAAATAAAATAAAAAAACAGGAAGCTTCAGAATCTTCAAATGTTTTGCTAACTGTAGACGTAAAGTATTATTCATGGTAGGAGGGAGTAATCTTTTCATCAGTAAAACAAATACAAATTTCAAACATTCCTGAAAATTCAAGGGCTGATTCATGATTCAATGCAGAAGCACCTGTGATTACAAACAAATCAGGTTTGTTCTTAAACTCAGTCAGAGCTGAGCACAGAATGCAATTATGCTTTATAGTGAAAGCAAAAAAGTAAATCTCACTTGTAGAGGGAGACTGGTAAGTGAATAGCAGCATGAAATCTGAATACCTATATATGCTACTAATTCAATATATACATCTTCAGCTTAAAAAAGCTATATTAAAAAAGTCATATTTAGGAAAATATAACTACTATGCTTCATTTTCAGCTTCTGGGAAGGAGCTGCTGTACTCCCTTTATATAAAGAAATGATTAGAAGAATACGCTTAGAACAAAAAGCCCACACAAATGAGATTTTTCTTGGCCATTGCTTTCTGAACCTGCTTTGTCTTTAAGCAGAGTTTACATTGTGTATGTCAGAAGAATTTCAGTTTCTGTCATACTGCTTATCAGGTCTGATCTAGCTGAGAATTCCTCACCCATGACCTCTTCTGTCTGACAGAAAGGCTCTCTGCTCTCAGGCTAACAGAAAACTCAGACTCACTCTCTAAAAGCTTATATCCAGCCTTAGGCTTCTCCACATTCTGGAGTTCATTAGTTCTTAGTTTTTTGCCTCCAGGACTATCACTTCATATTACACTGAAGACAGAAAACCAGGAAACTCACACCCATCTTCTGCCACAAAGAGAGTTACGTAGCATAGCGTAGCTACGCATACTATCACAGGTTATCTTTCACTACTTCCTTCGATTCTCTTCTCACTTCTCATTATGTACTTTTTCTACTTAACATTTTTCTTTTTATTATAGGATGAGTACTGCAAAGTTAGAACCCATAACCACCCACCATTGCTATTCCACCTATTCCACAATCTATTATAAAACTTGCTTTTAATTGACTTCTCTATCACAGTTGGGGAAAGAAAGGATACGGCCAAGGATTCAAATGGTTGCTCAGAATAAGGAATAGCAAAATCCTGAACCTCTTACTTGCTAAGACTGCACTTAACTATAGATTATCTGACTGCTCTCTACTGTATTTCTACTTAAGTTTTAAAACAGAACTGGGGTTTAAAATAATAATGGGGTTTTAAATAATAATAATAATAATAATAATAATAATAAACAACAATAACAATAACAATAATTTTTGGTCATTTCTCATAACTCATGAGCTGCTCTCAAATACACACTTAAATTCTTTTATGAAGTACAGTAAAGATATGAAACATCCCTATACTTTATTTAAAAGATATTCTATTTCCAGAAAGTAATTTATATTGTTTCATAATTTAATCTTTCTTTTTTTCAAAAAGAATGTCACACTTGTGTTCACAGTGAACGATAAATCACAAGTTTCTGTTTCTTTATTTTTTAATAATAACATTCTTGTTGCCTTTTAGCTCAATAAATTAACTTAGAGTAACACTTTGATGTGGAAACTCACAAAATGAGCTAGCTAAGCCTTTTTTGTTTCTATTTATACTTTCTCCTTTCTCTGGGCCCTAGACTGAATTATAAAAACTTCTGAATGTCTCATAACCACTCTTCAATTTCATTCTAGATTAAATACTCTGAGAACTTGGAATGGAAACAGGAACTATTTATTTCCTTGGAAAGCCTAGAAGTATAATGACTTTTTTGTTGTCATTGTATCTTGCTTCCATATTTGGCTGAAACATTCAGCATTGTGAGAAGAAGCCTAAATACACAAGTATCAGCCTCAATTATTGGAAATATATTTTTTTCATTAACTCCAGGGAAAGACTCCCTTTTCCCACTCAAAATTTTATTTTCAACTCTTACTATGAGAACAATGTCACACAAAGATTTTTTGGAAACTTGACACTGATTGACAAAAGTGATTTTTTTTATAGACAGTTTATCTGTCTACTGAAGATGACTTTTAAAGTGGAAAACTGCTTAAAAATGATAGAGAATGGTTGACGATAAAAAAAAAACAAAAGAAAAAAAAGAAAAAAAAGATGTGGGTGAAAATACTAATTTCATTTCCTCTGATAAATTGCTTCCTGCATCAAAAAACATTCCCATTTAAGGAAAAAAAAAAAAAAAAAAAAAAGGAAAAAGATACCTGCATGTTACTTCTAATTGAAAAGACTGAGCACATAATAAATTTCCTATTTGGTACTCATATTCACAGGAACCCAGGAGCAAGGTTTTCCCAGAGTCCAGTGGAGTTTTAGGCACTCCCAGTTTCTGATATTGCTCTCTGCCTGGATTACTTGCTTCCTCTCCCTGTAGGTACATGCAGTGAGAATTACTTCTCAGAGGACATCATGTCTTCAACTCAAAGGGAAATTCCTGTTTGTCAAATGAACTCGAGTAGAGGAAAAATGGTAATAATTTAGCAAAGGAAATATACAAAGAAAATTCAAATGGAAGGCCTTTTGGCATAAATTAAGTACTGCAGATATACTAAAAGAATGACTTTTAAAATTTACTGGAATGTACACTCTGCTTGTCAGTACATAACAGTATGATACTGGAAATAATGGGATTATCTATAGATAATTTAATTGGCTGTCATCAAAGGAAAGAAATACTGCAAAGACTGAGATTTTTGTTTTTAGTTGTGTTTACATGTCATAGTTTAGAACAACTGGCTCTGGCCCTAGTGCAAACAATGGAACACAGGACTGCTAGTGCTGAGGTTGCCTTTCCTGATCTTCAGAATCTGTCTCCTGGGCCTTGGTAAACTGTGGACCCTGATGCAATTACACTTGATAAGTTTGCCCTGCTTATGTACATCTTTGATCTTTATATAAATAGTCCCTGGACATTCGTGCATGTTGAGCAGTACTTTGATCCATGAATAAAATCAGTCAAAAGCACTAGTGCAGCAAGGTATGGCTCAATAATTATAAAAGTAAAATCGTGACATAAACTGCTTTCACAAACTTGCCTTCCTCAGGGACAACAGTCAGACCTAGCTTGCTGTTTTTCTGGTAAGCTGTTTGGAGTTAGAATAGAATTGAATGATAACTTTAATGGAATGGAAGGAGGAGAAGAACAATAAAGTTCATTTTTCCAAGTAAAAATATTACAGAAAAATTACGAACTGATTTTGTGCAGAATCCTTCCTCTTTTATTATTTTATTTAATTATTTCTTTGCTTTAAGGAGGCCTGGCTGTGGGCTGATATAATCTCAGAAAAAAAAATCATCCTGTAAATAATTTCTAATAAATTATGTGTTAGTGAGAACGGGGAAGTTGAGTGAAAGACCACTCAACCTGAATTCTCTATGTACTATAAAGTATGTTCTATAACAATACAGTGTGATTCAGAACTCTAGAACTCTTCAGTACCTTCTGTTGCCACTATTTCTTTTTTTTTTTAATTTTCTTAAGAATCTACACAATGAAAAAGATATATATATATATCTTTATGTATTTCTCCCTATATATCTTTATATATCTATATATATCTTTATATATCTATATATCTGTGTGGGACGTAGACTCTGTGGATATGTATCTAATTCTAGAATTAATGCAACACGGTCCAGAAGGAACTTGTGGATATTGAACAATAGTATGTTTTTATCTCACAATTTACCTGAAAGCAATATACCCCTTTGGATAAAAGTGATGCAATTGTAAATGTTATAGGGAAAATGCAAAAATTTATTGGGAAAGTACTGTTAAAAGAGTTAGTGTTTTTTTTTTTTCATTTCATACCAATGTCACAATTGCTCACAAGCTATTTTGCTAGTAGTAAGCTAGGCACAAGAGAGTCATCAGCTCTGAATGTATTTTACTTTATACTAGGATATTGCATGTGTATTTTCTTGTGAGAAACAATAATTTCTCATATGGAACAAACTGCATAACTCAAAGATGGTCTCAAGTTTCTGCAATTTACATTCTATACTCAGAAAAGCTTCTGAAAGATATTAGATGAATTAGCTGCGGATTCTTCATTTCCTCATTTGATCATGCTTCTAGTTATCATTTCACAAACTTCCTTCAAATCAAACTAATGCAAGTGGAGGTGTTGTTGAAGAACCTTTCTGTAACTACTTAAAACACGTTTAGCAATATATTGGCTATATAAGTGTAGTTTGCAGTGAGTGCAATATGGAGTAAGAAATATTGAACTGTGATATACAGAAAATATTTGGACCATTTGTTCATATGATATATACTTGCAGGGACTATCTATAAGCCTACTTACAGTCCTAAAGTACGAACATCAAATTAGCATTCAAATAAACTGGGTTGTAAACTCAGATTTTTCTTATCATATATCAGATATATTTTTTCTTTCACATACATTCTCTGTGTTATGTTTAGTATCTACTTAGAACTTCCAGGATTTGTTTCATTCAAAAATCAAGATCAGGTAGCTTTCTAAGACATTTTCCCCATCAAATGATGGATTTGCGTATGTTATGTAAGAAGCATTGACATGAGATTGAATTAATGATCACTGTTGTCTCTTCTCCTTAAACAAAGAATTGACAAAAAGCGTGCTATATACAGGTTAACCTTCTCTCTACTTTGTGACTTAAAATTCACTTAGCCATTCCTAAAGCTCTCTTTACTCTCTCACATTCAAACAATATTTTTCTCATCTTGTGTTATGAATAAATTTCCCTTCATTCAGAATTATTTTAATTCTTTGTTTTTAATGTTAAAATTCATTCATATTTCTACTTTTTCAGTAATTTCTGACAGATACGTAACTACCTGTGAACCTCATGGAAAATTCCATATTCTTTCTTCTTCAAAATGTGTATGTGGGTATTATAAGCACCACTTGTAGCATTATAATGTAGGATTATGTTACCTGATTTTATTAAACTTAAAGAAGCAGGAAAGAGTTTGAGCTTTCTGAAGTTAGTGCTATTTTCAAAATACCTTATTCAATGTTTAAGATATGTAGAAATTTAGATGTAGCCAAATATATTGTTATTGCATCAATCAAATGACAATTTGAGGAAATTATTACATGTCACAAAGTATTTCACATTAATATAATAAAAATGGTTTGCTGAATGAGTATGTGAAGGATCTGCCACTTGAACCATAGCAGAACTGGAAGTTTGAGAATCAAATAGCTAAGAATAACACTGCTCCATTTTCAATGTACTAAAAGCTTTTTACTCAGTGGGAAACTAAGTTATTAGAAAGGGCAGTCTAAAAATGTACTGCTAGGAGATTTGGGAGTAGTAGTCCTTGAAGTGAAGATTTAGTATTGTAGATTTTACAATTTATCCATTTTTGGTGGTTGTGATGTATGAGTCACAGGGGTAATAAACTTCAGATAGGTTGAAGTAAAGTTAAGCACTTCCCAGTATCTTCTATTAATTATCTGTGGAATAGAAGAAAATAAATTAATGCAGAGACATAAGCTCATCTTGGAACAAAAGGGGAATACAATCTTATTGCGATGGTTTTACTGAGTCTTCTTCAGAGAGGGCTGAGTGATCAAGAAGTATTTAATGTCTATAGTTTACTTAAAATATTTCTCCAACTTTTTTATTTTTTTAATTTAAATGAAGAATGTAACACTAAATGAAGGACAGCAGACTAATTCTGTAAACAGAACTATCAAAAGAGTTGTGCTCTTCCCTGTGTGAAAGCTGTAGGTCAATCCTACCTAGCAGGCTTACCCGCTGGAGTTGTTTCAAGAGTATTTCATGTTTTTTGTTCTTTTAACCTCAGATTTCTTCTGAGTGAAGACTGTACAGTGAGAGAATATTTGTCACATATATGATAGCTCTGTGATTTAGCAGGCAGTTGATATGCCATTGCTCAAGGGAATCTCTAAGCCTTTTGCTTGGCTATTCCAAAGCTGGCTCACCAAGATGATCTGTGTTTATAGTCTGATACAAAAAGAAAGGGTAAAAATTAACCTTCCACTCGCAACACATTCTAACATCCCTCCTAACTCCCTAACTCTGAAGACTGCCAATACTAGCAGAGGATTCTTTCCCTAAAGACAAGTTTTATATGTGTATAGCATAAGCAACAGCTTACATACTTGGACTAACTGCTGATTTGGGGTGACCTTGATAGATGTCATCAAAAACATATTCAGTTTTACGGCCCTTTAATAAACTTATCTCCAAGTGCAACCTCCACATTGAGGTCAATCAAAAGCAAAAACATAACAACAACAACACCCCACCAAAAAAAAAACAGAAGACTTATTTAATTTTCATGAAGAAAACATGGTGTTTGTTTACATAAGTGTTGCCTGTGAGTATTTAAGGTCAGCTCAAAGTTTGACTTTGTAACTTCTTATTCTTCAACTCATCAGCATAGCTAAAACCTCCAGACCTACATCCTTTTGATCATTTCATACCTGGACACTCTCCAACACATTAACTCTCATCTAAAGCTTACAGTTTCTTGGCAGCAGTAACACTATTTACTTCAACTTTGCAGAGGCTTCAAGAACTTAAAATAAACCAGTATGTTTTCAAGTTTTCTTCCCTTGGAAACAGTAAAATACTTGTCTCTTTGCTCTCTTTATGAGGATATTGTCTTAAGATACTGATGTTACTAATCCTCATGTATTACCAAGAATCGGTGTATTTGGTATGTAAACATATAAGGGAAGTTGACATCATCTGTCTTTTCCCATACCTACGAGAAAACACCAAACATGACATTGCTTCGGCAACCGGAAACTGATGAATAGTAATTGTCAGACAAAAGTAAAGCATTATTTCAGGTCCCAACTGTATACAATGTATTTCAAGCTTAATATCCATTAGCTGTCAAATAAATAAAATACTTTTTAATGTGTTTCTGTGAAAGCATTGACCTTTCTTTAACTAGATCCTACAATTTATGCTAGATTGACCAAATAAAGCAGAAATGTCCAGTTCTAAAATGTGCAAAAAAATGTCTCATGCTTTTTTTACCCATCAGCCTCTACCTCTGAAAGACAGTGTGAAGGCTTGTATAGACATAAACAGGTTAATATACTCCGTAGTCTCAGAACTGAGGTTAAACAAAATGCTCAGTCTAGTTTGCACTCTTCTTGTTACATTTTCTAGATCAGCCTTCCACATCTCTAGCTAATTATCAACATCATCTCTCCAGATAATCTTGTCAGATGATGACTGTGTCTGAAGATAATCTTTTTAGGGCATAATCTCACCGCACAATCATATTGTCTCAAGAGAATTGCATTACAAGACATCAGTAGCTCCCAAGAAGACGGTACATATTCAGAAGCAGTAATATATAGTTCTTAAGTTTAAAACATATACAAAGCTATGTGATATTTGTCAGCGTAGCAGTGGAAATCAATCTCTTTATGCCTTTGCAAAACATCCTGCTCAAAAATGGTTATGAAAGAGGACCCAAATGAACAGCAGTTTTGATAGTATAGTAATTACAAATAAGTAGTCTTCAATTCTTTCATTGTAGGTTATAATACTTCGCATTAAAGCTTCCCTTAGATGAGTTTCCACAAGCATTACTTTGCATTAGCAGTTTCTATTTGTTGACATTCCACAAGCTATTCCAATAAATACTAAGTCTTACTGCAGTATTCTTAGGCAAGTCTAGAGGATCTCTCATTTTTATGGGTGGATTAGGACAGTCAAGCAATGCAACGCTAATCACTCACAGTAAAAAATCCCACAAACACTACAGCCTCATGTACAATGTTAAAGAAGATCTACTGATTTTGAGTGCTTTTATCAGTGTGCTAAACTCTCACAGCTAATGACACAGTAGTAGCGGTGGAATTAAAATTTAGCAATTCTGATCCTAGGGCCTTGTCCATTTTGATATTCTCAGAAGCACATAACCAAGATCATACTCAAAACCTTCCTTTTTCTAGACAAAGACTTACTAATTTATCATTTTTTCCTGACTGTGGACCAGTCTCTGCTGTTCTTATTACTAACTCTATAGGTTATCAAGAATCCATTCAGTTATCAAGAATTCACGAATTACTTCAAAATACACCAAGGACAGCTTAGCTTTTTTTTTTTTTTTTTTTCTTCTTATTTTTCGCTAGTTTGATAATGAGTTTCTGCATGAATACTAGTTAATATTTCTCCAAGAAGTACAATATACTTGCCAGTATTAATTTAAATGAAAACAAAACAATCCTACTCAAAAGCTACATCCTCAGAATACACAGTGCTACTTTTTCAAGTACTCCCTGAAATCAATTAGAATTTCCAGGTAACTGTGGCAACTTTACACGTATTTGTTGAATTACTGTTACTCTGGCCAGCTTGTTTGTATTAGTTCCCTCATACTAGACAACACTGTCATACATTAACTGCTAGTGCACCTTCACATTAGCTCTGAGCATAGCTTTTAATTGCTTTTCTGGTTTTCTAGTTTTATTAACAACATTTTATATTCACTACACCTTCTTTATATATATATATATATATGTATATATGTATATATATAAATTATGGGTTGTTAGAAACACAGCTTTATCCCTCTTTGTTTTAACTAATTTCTAATGTTTCCTAACTTTTACTTCAACTAGCCAGCAGCATGCATGTCATGGTATACCTATATTTATCGATGCTCTCCATTTCTACTGCAGCTTTCACCTGTTCTATGCCAGCTGCCTACTTTCAATTTATTTGGAGATATTCTTTATTCTTTTCCTTCCTGACCTTCATGACCCTATTTGTGCTACTGCAAAAAATAACGAAGAGTGTCAAATATCCATGAAACAGTTCAACTTGATATTTTTGGAGAATGTACTGTTTAAAACCTCAAGTGGCAATACTAAGCCTTCATGATTTGCTACATGCTTATTCTTTCTCCCATCACATAGAAAACACCATTCTACTACTTTTTCAGTCTTCATAACTGATGATTTTGTCTTGTGTTACACAGTAAACCTCTGTATAATATTATCAATGATTCTTGAAACTTCCAACTGTTATTCTGATTTACAGTCTTCCCCAAACATATTTTAAAATTAATCTTTAAAGAAAAATGATGATATAAGCAGCTTACACAATTGAAATCATGTGCCTCTAAAGGCCCAATGAAAATCTGATAGAGAGAATATTTAAATGTCATTTGCATTTGCAAAAACATCGCCTTCAAAGCAATGTTAGTGTGTTTTAGTTACTGAAAGAACAGGACAACCTTCTGGTGTTAGAAATAAACCTTGAAGAAGAAAATGTGAAATCCCATTTCACAGAGACAGAAAAATTAATTAAGATTGGGGTATAGTTTCACAGTGCATTGGAACCATTCTAATGCATGTAGCTGTCTAAAGAGGTATCTTGGTCCTCTTCCAATCCCATCAATACATCCCACCTTACCCTTCAGGACAGTTCTAGCTACTGCACGGTTTGCAATTACTTGGTTCAGACATTTTTGTGTACCCACACATACAGATCCTATGTTTGATCCATTTATATATATGAGTATGTATTTTTATATATAATGAGTTGGAGCTTTTCAAAAACTCACAAAGGAGAGAACCTGAACCAAACCACTTCCTTTCTCTGAAGAATACCAAAGATACTTTCTGGATAGACCTATGTTCAGAAGTATAAAGCCATCTCATCTTGAGACTTTTAGATGTCCCAGTACCTTGCAAATCAAAACTAATGAAGATTTAGGATTTTTCAGTTTCAGAAGTAAAATTTCTAACAAGTCTTTCTGCCATGCTTCATAGCACAGTCCACAGAAACTCAAAGGTCTGCACAAGACTCCTGTAATACACACTGTCTCCCCAAATTCCAGAATCTGTTATAACAGTCTCCTTTTTTACTGTGTTCCCTGTACAGGCAGGTATGTTTTCACAGGTATCTCCGCCGCTGTTATGCTAAGATACTTCTTTGCCATTTATCAAAACATCACTTCATACATCTATATATAAGAGCTGTGCTCTAGTACAAGTAATTCCTAGAGATATTGACTTCTTAGAAACAGAAGACAGTATCAGACCAAGATCTATAGGCAAATAGAAATGAGTAACTTATATTCACACAAAACAAAAAATGCTCTGAATTTTAGTTCAGTCTTCTGTAGGTTGTTCATCTATTTACAAAGCTGAAAATGGTTCTGGTGAGAATGCATTTTTTTCAAAGGAAAGAACAAAAACATTTTGTCTGATGTTGTCAGGTATGGCGTAAGTATTTTCACGTTATACCCCTTTAATATGAAAATGGGAGCTCTCAAACTATATTTCTTTACTAGAAAATACAGTATTCATTGATTTTCTTTTGCTTTATCGTGTTTTCCAAACTTAATTTAGAGTTCATTCTGCATTCTTTACTAGCTTTTTATGTAGCTTAAAGTATATTAAGTAATTTAAATGATAGGCTGTGAAATGTATAATAGGAAATATTATCACTAATTTGAAATTTGTTATGACAACTCAGACATACTGAACACTTGAAGAATTAAAGTGTTAAAACCATAGTACTTGCAGCTATTTAGCAAAACTTTCAAGATCAACAGCTCTGCTTTACAAAACCTTTAAGTGTTTATTAATTTAAGTAAATTTCATAGAATTTCTTTGATCACATTTTTTACAACAAAGCTTTTGCAAAGTGAGCATGCATCCTAATTGTTTATTTACACAATATTAATATTCAGACAGAAGGATCATGGAACCACAGTTAATTAAATATAAATTAATGTGGTGGAATATTTAATTATCTATTCTACACCTCACAACTAATGATTATGTAAATGCCTTGCATTTAATCTTGTTCCCAGGAAATTAACTTAATGGCCTTCAACAAATGAACATTTTGTATGCATTGCAGGACACTTTATCTAAATTTTAACAGCATGGTATTAGTTTCAGATAATAACATGATTACACAATTTAAAATGTAAATGTATACAATACTTTTGTTTTCTTGATTTTACCTTAAAATTTAAAGTGGAATGTAAAACTATTTATAGGTCTATAGCTCTGAAGTTCTGTTGTCTACATTTCAGACAACATCACTTTCCTGATCTGCTTTCAGCACAATTACTGTTTTCTCTTTCACTCAAACACAGACACTGGTCCTAGAGAGGATAACTTCCATGCTGGCTTTCCTAGCTACAGAACACCAATAAGAGAGATTCAAAAGATAAATGAAAATGGCATACTGTAACACAGACCTTCCTAGGTCCAGTAATAAATATTGAAAGGTATCCACCCAATTACACTTTTGCTTCTGCAGAATGATTACAGCAGGAAAAAAAGAGAAGTGGTATTCAAAGTCAGTGGAAGCCAATGCAAAATGATCTGAAATTAAAACAAAAGAACAACAATGAGCTCTTATATTACATCTTACAGAATTTTACATACTTTTACATTTTACAGCTTCACAGTATTTTACTTTACAAAAGCAACACAACACAAAATTATATAGCCAGGTAGATTTTACCACATAGTGGTAAATGGTATTTAGAAAAAAACTCAGGAACTATCCAAAGAACAGTTTAATCCAAAAACATCAAATGAAAGTTTTCAAAACTTATGTCATTTTGGTATTATTTAAATTAAATGTTTCATTTGTGAAATATGGAAGAGCAAAAAGGCTTAAGAAGATAGAATCTCTGTTCCATTTATAAAGAATGAAAGAATAAGAAATCCTAGTTCTGACCAGGTACATTAATTTGAATTACACATTTGCTTATCCACAGCTCTGCATTTGTTCTAATCGTTACTGTAATTGCACTCAGGAAAAAGGGCATGGAAATACTGCAGAAAAAATCTTTGAGTAATTTACCCATCCTGACTTCAAGGGTAATAGATGTTAGTTTTAAGAGATTTAACGTTAAAAAAGAGCAAAACGAGGCTTCATTTGAATGCAACGCAAAAGTCTGCTTTGCTCTGGATTCCTAACCTGGAGATTTTATGTTCAGTAAGTCTTTGGGATTACCCTCGTGGTATGTCTGGGAAGACTAATTTTGACAGTCCATACTTCAGAATAGGGTCTCAGAAGATCAGGAGTACCAGAACTGATGTCTGATAAATGAAAGGACAATTGCACTTCTGATAGAATCCTGGTGGCAGTTGCCTTCATTTTACTGCAGCAGACAGGCAAGGATAGCCATTTCATAATAACACAAAATACAATTGGAACTGTGAAAAAAGTGAATTTTAGCACAATTTGGACTGCTATACACCACAGAGTTTCAGCCAGACAGCTAGTTCACATACTGAGTATGTCTCCATAGTCCCTCTGTAATCTGATGCTTTATTTTGCTCATTCATGTATATAACTTTAGAGTCCCTTGAGAACATGAAAGGAAGCAAAGGAAGAAAAGGAAAAGGTAAGAACTGCAATGACCTACAAGTTTACAGCTACATGATGTAAACACAATTTGATAGACACATTGAATCTAAGACACATTGAATCCCAGTTCTTGAATGCTGGTTATCTTTCTCATTATTAATGCAGAGTACATACTACAGTGTTTTGTCCTTTAGATTCTGAAGTGGTACATATTCATTATCATTCACTCATCATAACTGTCATCCAAAAATCAGTTGAATAATCACAGTGAAGTGCATTCATAAAAGTGAGTTGATCAAATTAAAATTAATTAGTTGACCTTGTATTCTTTGTTTAGCATGATCTTTCCCAGCCATCTTCTGCAGGGTTATACTCATGTCTCTGAAATAGTTTCTTGCCTTTGCAAAAGAAATGAGTGATGCTACACTAGGTACATAAAGTTCAGAATATTACATCTTTTTTTGTCTCTCTCACATATCTTGCTGATTACACTAGGAATTTATCTACCTTCCACTGTGTAAAAATCCTTCATTTTATGCTTCCTTTGTTACTTCTTGTTGTTTTTATTTTCCATTACTTCTTTCTCAGGGTGAGAAAGAGGCAAACCAAAGTTTTAATCCAGCATGGAGGTGGAAAATTCTTGGAGGAGCTTAGCATTCAGTGGAAGTTGATTACACTTAATAATTACACAGAATACTCAATACCTTCCAGGATCCTTTGCCAGTTGAGTGAGAAAGTGGATGATGAAGAGCAGTAGTTATTTTTACATATTATTTCAAAGGGCTTAATTCAACTCTCATTTAAGTCAACAGGAGATTTTCCAGAGTTTAATGGGAAAACTTAATTAACATTTTACACCCTTAAGAATTATGCCTGTTAAACATCTGCCTATCCAAAGCTTTTACAAGAAACAGAGCCAAATGCAGATTCTAAATACTATCCTGTAATCTACCCATCATACAGCACCCATCTCCACTAGGGATTCTGTTGACAGTTAATCATACTGAGTGACGAGTTCAAATGAGATAGTTCTAAAAGTGCAAGCTGTATATTTTAATACACCTCTGTGTATAAAGCCAGGATTTCACAATGGTATTGGATACCAGAAATGTTTACCACATGTAGAAAACAAATACACAATGAAAGAATATATGACTCCATGCTCTTCAAAACAATCATTAAACTATAGTTGAATCACAATTCCCTATTTGAAGCAGGCTTTATAAACTTTCCATGCTTCTAACTATTAGACTAATTTATTTTTCAGAACATCATCCATGGGTGTAAAACCTTCTTCTTCGTCTTTTCCTTTCATCCCTGCTGTCTCCCCCTTAAAACTGCTCCTGATCTCCTTTCCAGACCTTTTCCCAGTCCTTGTTTTTATACTTGCTCAGTGGAAAAAAAAATGAGCAGCCATAAAGTAGCAGTAGCCATAAATTTTGTGGGGAAGTTATGTGGAGAGCAAGTTCTCAGGGCAAAGTGCTGGGGATGGTCAGTAAGGGGAGTTAATTTAGGTTCTGCAGCACCCTTTCCTACTGTCACGTTCCCTCTGAATCAAGCTGACTGTTTGCATTAACATATCTAGAAGAAATTAATTTCCTGTAACTAAGAGCACACAGGAGAGCGATCCAGTTACCATCATTTGTGGTTATCTTTGACATCTTAGACTAAATGATCTGGCTATTTTCAGCTAAGTCAGCTAACGGCAGACTTCAACATCAGAGATCTGAACTCACACTGTGATATCCACACGGAGACACATTCATAGCTCTACCTTTATGTACAGTGTGCACTTTTCTTTTTTGAATGATGTAGATGTATATTCTGCCATCTCTCCTGTTTACCATTCTTACAGCCTGAGATCTCTTTTACTGGCATCAAGCATCTTCAGAACCCAGATTAAGTAGGATTTAGCCCAGAATCACTAGCATCATTTCTTCAAATACTTAGGCTTCACAGTCATAAAATAGCAACTACTCCTTGGATTATGGCACCACATTCTTGATCCCACATAATCTTAACACATACATTGCAGGGTTCTAATTTTCAGTGACTGTCAGGCACCTGTTTATATTTATGTGGTGTGTTGACATTTCAAATGTCCTGCAAAGACTTTCACATTGATTTGGACAGAACAGCTCACAATGTAAAAAAACCAAGCATGTGAAAGGTCATTAGAACATGACCTCACTGCAACTTTCTGATAGGAGGCTGACATACATCAGTAACATTGGTATTAGCCATTTGCTTTTGCATTTTGGGGAGTATGATGAAACACAGACATTTAAAACGTGTTCAGCTTTTGTGTGACTCTCCTCCTGTTGAAAACAATGGTACTAAACAACAATATATTTTTAAAGCAGCAGAATTAGGTCAGTCCTGAGCACCTTTGAAAACCTCTACTAAATTAGTAGCTCAGCCTCTAAATAGCTGAAGAACCTCAGCATCAAATTTCAAAGCTGATGTCATTTCTATCCTTTGTGGGGTTTTTACTGTTTAGGAAACAGTTGCAGAAAGAAATTACTGTTGAAGTGAAATAAAAATCAGCTGAATATTTGTGCACTTTTTATGCTGTTAGGTCTCCCCTTTCCATTTCTTCATTAGTTGAGACATAACTGTAACAGTTGAACAGTCAGTGAGTTCACTTTATTAACAGTTCAAACATAACTTGAAGCTAATATTTTTAATGTTAGTTATTAACCTTCTTTAAATTTAAGCTGCGTTTTGCTCACTTAATTAGGTAAACTACATTGTTTTTCTCTTAGTGGTTCCTCTCTTTAATATGAAAGTAATAAAAGCACCATAGGGTGCACTGTATTTAAAAAAATGCATTAGAGTATACATTTTTCTATGAATTTTAAATTGTGTATAATTTTTTTCACCTTCGCTACTCTTAGTCAAGATTTCTTCACTATAGAACATGTGATCCCTAATGAAACCCTTTTAAAAATGACTGTACCCAGTCTGTAACTAATTAATTATCAACATAATCTGCTTTAGTGACAGTTATTATTTAGCAAAGCTTTATAATGCAAATCATGGCATTTACATTTCTATTCAAGTGAGTCTACATTTAAAATCTCGTACAGGATATTGCCTTAGAATCAGTCCACAACTTTCTCTTTTTTTGTTTTCTGTTCTCTCCTCTACAGTTCTCGTTTTCTTTTGAAATAGAACAAAACATTGATAATTTGGCTGAAGCCATTCTCCTCTTCATGGCATTTTCATCCGTTAGTAATAGTCTCATCGCAGACTGACTATATCAAGCTATTGAACATAAAGCTAGAGAGCATTTCACTATACATGAAATGAAGGAAGATCATGCTGGGACAGTCACCTTCAACATCATGCATTCAGTCTAAATTTACAGTAATAGACTCATACTCGGAGAACGCTTGCTGTGTTTGTTTGCAAACTAGTATGCAGTACTTACAAGTCTGTGGTTTTATTGACATATTCCTTTCCTTTCCTGTGGTTTTTAATTGAAACCCCCACTGCTCAGCCTAGCTCCTGGAAGTCAGAGAACAGAAGTTTTGCGTTTAGTTTAGCATTTAGACAAGATGAACACATACAGTAGAGTTCTGCTGGTTGATTATGAAATACATAGTTCAGAGTTGTTGGGGGTTTTGTTTTGATTAAGTAAGACTCATGATATGTGTATGGAATTATCACTGGGTTACTTAGGAAAATGTTTGCTAGAAGGCATTTGCTTCCCACTGCAGCACACACACTGTCTGCATGTCTGACCTGAGTATACAGCTCACAGCCCTTTGAGTTATAACGCATTAGTAAGCTTGTTTAGGGTTAGCTTTTCTTTCTGGTCACTATCGGGATGAGCTGAGAACTGAGTCAAGTGTATCCCTCTGTATCACAAGGAAGGAATGATTTGTTTAAAAGCATACAGTGTTCTTTACCAACATTGAAACATTACTATTTTAGGTATTAATAGAGTAACAAAATGCATATACAAAACTGATGTAAACTGATATACAAAAGTCATGAAATTAAAATCATACATATCAGTTCTGCAATTCTCATGGCTTGTACCATTGCCTTATGACAGAAGTTAACACCCATTAAAAGTAGTGGTTACCAGTAAAAAAAAAAAAAAAAAAAGCTAGACAATGCAAATAGCATGTAACTATGACGAAAAATGGCAACTGATGCCCACCAACCAATATTTAAAACTTGATTCTTGAGGACTTTCTAAGTATTTTATTTTTCTTGAAGTAGTTCCATTGCAAATGTGTGTGGTGAAGATCTGCCAGCTATACTTAGCGTTTTCACTGCCAATGACAAAGCAAACATATGTCATTATTGTCATATTGCAGAAGTAACTAGCTCCTTCAGTTGCTATAATACACATAGTATGTAATTCACTTGTGATTTGAACATCATCTTGGATATCCTGTAGTGCATTTATTACTGCTCTGAATAATTAAACCAACATATCCCTGTGACCAGGGTCACCTCTTTTCATCCAGATAACGTATACATTCAGTAGACTGTGATTCTGGACTAAAACGTATCATTTCTTCCTACCATGAAATGAAGGGAATGGCTTATTCATATTCAAATATGGATTTAAAAAATTGCCTTGGATGCAGATGGAAGACTTTCAAGTATTCCTCCTGTTGCATTAACACCCTTAAATCAAGTAGCCAGCGAAGTCTTTGCAGCACTGAACTTCTGCCTCAAAAAAAAAAAAAAAAAAAAAAAAACACCAGCATTTGTCAAATAAATGTCTGTTAATGAATAACATGAAAGAGCCCATGTTCCTTAGTTGTAAATAAGACAGAACACAGAAGTGTGGAAAGAACTCTGCTAAAGAAACAATGAAATATTAATAAACTTGCATAGGAAGCCTTGATAGGTGAGGGAATAGACAAATACATTACTTGCTTTCTTTATCTTCCAACAGAACCCTGCCTACATGAAATGGTATTCACCTATGAGATGAAAAACACACCAAAAAAAAAAAAAACATGAGAAACAACCCACAATTCTACAGTCCAGTTCATGCCACAGACCACTGCACAATTAAGGAGTTTACATGCATAACAACATGACAAAGAAAAATCTTGTATTTGATGTGTGTATAGACTGAACATCAAGTTAATGCTGATAAACATTTACATTTCTTTCTTTTATATTTATAGTCATACTTGAAGAACTGACATGAACAGACATATGCTATTATATTTCAACAGTCAAAAGATGCTCCAAATATCTTGACTTTGTAACAAAAGAGATAGTAAATTACTGATTTTCTCCATATAAAGCATGTGAACAAATTCATATTTACTGTGTACCATAGCTGTGCAAACACACTCTGAATCCTTTTCCTGAACTCAGTATCAAAAAATTTGAAAAGCAATTGATTATTTAGGTAAAATTCATCCTCCTTTGGAGAACTGGTGATTGAAGTCTGAATGATTAGGGTCACTGTTCACTTGTTACTGGTAAATGTTGACTTTTTAAAGGAGATGACAAAGATAACTGGATGACTTTTTCTACAGCTTAAGAATGGAAGGTATAAAATCACTGTCTTGTCTAAAGATCTTTCAAACTGAAATGGTAAACTACAGGTTTTTTCAGTGGGATTCCACAGTGTTTAAGAATTTGCAAATATACCTGTCAATATTGTTCTTTATGCAAGAAATAAAGTCAGACACTGTAAGACACTGTCACTCCTTTGAAGGGTAACTGGGAAACAATTGCCAGTAGTCCACTGAAATTCCAGCGTGTGAAGGACTGCCAGTTGGCTCTCCAGAACATGGACAAAACAAGGGGTATTTTCTGATTATCACTACAACATCAGCCCATTTGGCCTAAGCCCAATCAAAATGAAATGTCCAGCTGGGAGCCAGCTCCCACTTGCCCCTTGAAGTTTTAATCCATGTCTGCAAAAGGTAAAACAACTATTAGGTTATTATTGCAGCAAAGAATCTCTTTGGGGAGTAGCAGAAAGAAAAATCTCCTACTTCGCTGTGAATAGTCACCTGGTAGGAATGTATTTGCTAGCTAATATGATCTGAAAGAGAGCAAATGGAGTAGTGAAACATTTTTTTAGACTCTAGTGCTGGTGTTCTCGTATATTTGTTGTGATGTTAGTTTTTATGCAGACAAAATCTAACACCTAGCTAGATACTGTCCCAATTAGTTCATATTGATTTTAAAGGTGTAACTTTTCCATTTTCTTTCCCACATCATTTTCAGGATCAGTTTGTCAAAGTTGAAATTAGATTATCCTCCTTCAAATGAGCTCCAAATGAAAGGCTCTTTCGTGTCCTTCCACTTTGCCTTCCTTCAGAGAGCAGCAACTTTTACTTACTTATGTTACTATCAGGGAAAGATGACCCTTTGGCTTTCAGCTTCATCTAGAGATTAGGCAGCAAGTGCTCTTGAGCTGCAGGTTGTGAATTCCTAAATCTCAGGAAATCTCAGCTGTAAATGCTTTCAGCTTAAATTATGCTATTCATATAGCATTTGAGGATGGTATTTCACTGAGGGAATGGATGTAATGCAAGCTGAGTTCTGGTCACATCCAGAACATGTTTCCTATACAGGCGGCAAAAAACTATAGTGGGAAATAATTTTCTGAAGACCCTCTCACAAGAGGATAGCTTCAGCTTGGAAAAATGTGTTGGAAAAGGTAGAAAAGGTAGCAAAGACAGTCCTGGATTAAGATGTTTTTCATCATTTTAACAAAGTTTGATCAAGTAAATTTAACCTGTAATGCTGCTATATGATTTGTATGATACTTTGGCATTATCTCCAAAAAATTCTTTGAAAATGAATAATGACATCCTAATAAATGACTGATGATAAATTGTAGGTTTGTATTTGCTCTCATTTTTCTCTAATGATGGTTTTATCCTCCACATATTTTAAGGATAATTTAAATATTCTATCTGACTGCTTTATAATGCAGACTTATTGTCTTGTTATTGTGAGAAAGATCCACACTAAATACAATAACAGGATTTAAATTAAAATGCAACCTTGGATAAAAATATCTATGCTGATGACCTATATCACAGAGTATATTATTTTTCTTCTACATGTATGGTAACAGGATTGGAACACCTGATTTATTCCGTATTTAGAATTCAAAAGTGCAAGGTTCTTTGTAAAGTAACAAAGTTTTCTTAATTGAATCCTTAAAGTTTTTTCACAGTGCAACATGTGATGATATATCAGGCCCCATTCCCATCAGACCCATATTAGCACTCCTGCATATAGACAAAGATTATGCCATTCATGCCCCACAGGACACCTACTTCTATCACTTCTGTCTCACAGATCAAACTGAATGTAGGCAGCAATCACCATGTAAAAATAAACTATATGGTGCTCTAACACAGCATAGTTTGTGGCTGACAAGGAACCAGTATTCTTAACAAATTTGTATTCTAAATCCTTTACCCATAATAAATGTTTTTGAATATGTATTTCATTTATCTTGAAATGAACACATACTTACCCTGGCTTAAACTACAAAAGTTGAAACAGAGATCAAGTTATAAAAAAGCAACAGAGGATGGATAGCTACATTCCTAGCTCTACTCAAACACCTACTCAGCTTCTATACACTGTAGGGAACATTTCTGTCCTTACATGGAATACTTTGCATCCTGTATTGTTTAGACCCAGTTGAGGCTGGTGTAAAGCTGGATAAAATCAGCCTGTTTCATAAAAATTTATCATTATTTTCTTAAATATAATCACGAAAGCTTTTGACAAACTTCCTGTATCATCGCTGTCTCAAAGCACTTTCAGTGTACCATGAAAGTTCTGACAATTGGTTTTGTATGCAGAAAGGAATGAGTATTAACTTGAATGAGTATTAACTTATCCTTCTCAGTTATCTGTTACCATGTCATGGGTGAAACACAGTAAAAGATATCCTGTAGTGGATATGGATACCAGGGTTTATTTAAGAAGCAACACAACTAAGAGCTTTTGGCCTACCCGGTTATCCCACACACCCTTCCCATTCCCTCCCCAGCATTACATTCATGAGATCTTAATTTTCCTTCCCAGCAGGGAGGCCACTGCTAGTTCAGCGAGGCCAGGCAGAAAGTCACGTCAATCTTTGCTGTGCAGCTGCTCAGAGATATCTGTCTCAGGTGTTGTGGACAAAGCCCCTGGGCATCCCCTGACATTGCTCTCTGCATCCATGCAGATCTCCGATCTCCATGATCTTTCCTCCAGACAAGATCTTTAACTTTTAAGACAATTTCTTCTTTTCAGGAATCCTTTATTCAGTCACCAGCTCTTGAGAACTTGCTTTGCCCAATTTCAATAGTCTATGTGCAGACGCACAATGCATGCTCAGCCTCCTAATTGGTGGTTCTGTGTTATGTTTCTTTATTAGCTGGAAGATTTGGAACTTGCCACTTTTGTTTGATCTGTTTGTTTAGCTGTTACCAAAATGTACAACCAGCCCATATTGGGCACCAGACTTCTGTTTGAGAGTTCAAAAGTTTAGTTTTGAACATCTATCCACACATGCAAATACTCTCAATTATCTGCCACTTGTTTTCAGTTTAAACTACTTGTTTTGACTACAACATACTACCAGTACACTTTCTTTTTTCCACTTTTCTTTCATATTACAATTTTGATTGCAGCCTACTTTTGGATTATTTCATCATTTTATTAAAGAATTAATAAATTCCCAATTCAGAAATGCAATATTTATTGAAGTAACATAAGTAAATAAATTAATGCTGCAATTTATACCAAACATTTAATATTTCACTTGTCAGGTCCAACTTGACTTTGCAGTAGGCGTCCTGTTGGCATGTGGGGCTAACACTGTACCTTAACATTTAAAAAGAAGTAAGGAGGGAACCTAATCTGTGGCTACAGTAGCTGTAGAACAATGATCAAACCCAGCTCAGAGGCCATGCTGTGAACAAGAACTCTGAATTTGCCAGGACTCCTTCTGGGGATTTATCTTGAAGCAACAGACACTGTACAGTTCTTTTAAAGTATCTAATGGCAGTTAGGACAGATCCTGTCCTAAAAGGAAGGGAATTCCCTTTCATCTTTATGGAAGCTGTCTCAAAATGATATAAACATCACCAAGTCTTGATTTTAAAATGTTAATTTATCTTCCCAAATTACCACGTTCACATATGGCTCATAATTGCAGTATCATGGAGTGTCAATTGAGCAAAACAGATGTATTTTTCAAAAAAATGTGACACTGTTTGCAAAAGTGCTCTATTCTCCATGGGTGCCCATGCTGCTTCTACCTTCTGCTTCAGTACCTACATATTGATACTGCTGAACTAAATGCAGATTTTCTGCTTCAAGTATATACAACACTAACATTCAGGCCAGCAAATCACTTCATTCTGAGAGTGTTTAGATAAATCCAAATAAACCAGTTAAATCAAATGTTTGTGCATGAAGTAACAGACCAGGATTTCCTATGGAACCCACAAGAAAGTTAAAAATTAGTATTCTAATATTATATCAGATAACTCATGAATCAGGAAAAAAAATCTAATGAAGTATATAAAATAGCTTCAGGTACAGTAGTTAGGAGCAACCGCTTTGGTAAATAAGAATCTTACCCCATTACATTTTAAGTTTGTGATTTGGATCTGCATATCTTTGGTAGTATGAAGTGCTCAGTTGTTCTGAAACTACACCACAGATCTTAGTAGACATTAAATTTGGTCACAGTGACCAGCCTGTCTGAGTTACATTTTCTTGCATAATCCTACATAAAAACTGCTGTTCATTGGTCCTCCCATCCTGGAGATCTTGCTCTTTGAAATGATCTTTGCTATACATTAACTTTTGGACACCATTTTCTTCAGGAGATGTGTCATTAATTCTTACATTACACAGAACTCTTGAATTCTAGATTGACACTGGTTTTAGCTGAATATTGGGATGGTTTTCAAATGGTTTTCTCATTTTCATGAAGAAAATTAGTTTCTTGAAGAAAGAAGCAGCATTTATCTAGGTTTCAAGAAGTGTCAAAATATTTTCTATTTATTTTTTTTAATTGGAATTTCATCATCCTGAACTATTTAAAATATTAGTTTTTAAAACAGGCATATTTAAAAATTCTGATTGTTAAAGAAATTTGCTGCTTTTGGTATTAATTGTGATGTGAAAAAAAAATCCATTTTCAAGAACTGCAGGAAGAAAAAATATCAACTTTAAGCATTGTTATCTTGAACTAATTTCTAACTGTTATCATTGCTAATTGCTTGCTGTGCAACTAGTCATTGAGTTCTTGCAGATAGCTTTTGATCTTTATTACTTTAAAGTTTAGCTCTCTAGTAGTTCAGGATGAGTTTTTCATTGCATTTCTGTCTATCTTCATGTATTTTCTTGCAGCAGAATTTATAGCAGTATCTTCTTCATATAAAAAAGAAATCTCAAAGTGATGGATGCAGAAGTACTTCTGAAACAGTGTGATATACTGCTGTTATCTTTCGGCTCTTTTGTATGCAGTACTCCGATGGGAGTTAGATGAAGTGAGAGAGTGGGGACTGAAGCCTGATGTACAAGCTGGAAGTCTTTACCAGATACAGGCAGAGTAAGAAATAATAGTCACATAGAGAATGACAACAACAATAATTTCACTTTTATAACAATATTATAACAATATACTTCTCATAAATTGCAATATTTAAAACATCTAAGACTGCTTCTCCCTACTAAGAATTTTACCTTTTGGCTTTCTGACATGTTTTTAATTCAGCTTCTTCTTATCCAAAGGAGATTATATCTAATTCCATGAGAATAGGATGGAAGCATGGTTCAGTTCTCTCTCAAAGTCACTTAGCACTTTACAGAATTGAGTCTATTATCCCTGCACCAATCCAGACACCTTCTGCCTTGCTACAAAAATTGATAGAGAATATACTGCGACACTGGAGACTGCTGTTGTATACTCCTGGATATGTTTAGGACAGTTTATTGCCTTCTCTGTGTCCCTTTTTTTGTAATGTAGGGATAGTAACATTTGCTTTGTTTTTAAAGCATTTGCAAAAATACAATACAAAGTAGTGCTATTATTATAATCTTATTATTTCATTTATAACTGTTCTAACCTATATGCAACTCCTTTTAACTTACAAAAGAATACAAAATCATACGTGACACCAGCAGTTCTTAGTTTAGAAAGATATCATAGTGGACACAACTTCACTGCCAGGAATAAGGTTCTGGCACTTGTACTTCAGAATACAACATGATTGTGTCTGTAAGTCTGTCTTTTCATGTTAAAAATCAGTGTTGAAGATAAGACTCTATATTGGCTTCTTTTATAGTTTATGTCACTAAGAGATGTAGGATGCAATTACAGACTTTTACCTTCTCCATCCTATCAAATATGATATTGTGAACCTTCTCAAAATGTCACCATTGGAAAGAAAAGGCAAAGCTGATTTCTTCTATTCTGTAATGTGTTACTATTCACTGTGTGGTTCAATTCAATTTTACAAGGCTTCCCTATGTGGTGCAAGAATCTGATTTATGATTCTACATTAAAGCCTCCTTCACTTTTGAGATTCTGGTTAAATATTATATGATGTGACACAAGTATATTGAAAAATAGAGTTTCAGTTTCTTATAATGGGCTTTTGCTTCCTACCCTTGCAGCACGTTCACTTCAGATTGTGCAGGGTGTCCCACATTTCTATTTTTTATGTATCTCTGGTAAATGTGAGAGTTCAATTTGATATACTGTGCTATATTCTCTCTCAAACAAAAGTTACTAGATCAGATCTAAAGAAAAGTCTTCATCTTCTGGAAGTGCCTAATGTTTTACTATGGGCAAGCAGAAATGAATATTTTATCACATACTATTATTATGGATGAAACTTTGATTCTGGGCATCTTTCTATGAGATGGAAATATGTGATACCACATTCCAGATAGATTCAGTACTACACAGCTACAGTGAGATTTAAACATGATTACTTGGATCAGTATCAAAATCTGTCTGGTAACAGAAAAGCTTATTTTTGCCTCATAGTGTTTATAAATTGCACAGATTGTTACTAGCCCTTCCCTGGCCACAAGAACATATTATAGCATCTGTTCAGATTGGGTTTCTGACTCTAGGAAGGTTTTCAGTGAAAGCACACAGTATACATCTACTGCTACCTATAAGTAAACCAACAGGTTTTGAGCATGACGAAAAACGAGCGGAGAGGACAAGGAGTGTGAGAAACCCAAGTTCTACTGCCTGTTCTCATCAACCAGACTAGGTACATTGGAGAGCAGTGATGTGGTCAGGAAAATGGGTTTTATGAGGAAAAGAAGCAATATAATGTCAAGAATCATCTGCACCTAGAATTCATTCATACATGGCATAGCTACGTACCAGATCTCACCTTAGTGAAAACATAAAATAAGAGAGATGTTTCACATTCCATAGTGATCTTTCAAGTAACAAGAAATGAAACACCTAAATAAGATGTGCTTGCGTTCAAGGGAGCCACTTGATCCCAAGCTATGCAAACTTCAGAATAGTCTAAATCTCTTAAAACTACACATACAGGCTAGAGTTAGACATGTATTGAAGAGTAGCTCTGCATACAATAGTCATGAAAAAGACATAGACTGTTGGGAATAATTAATAAAGGAACTGGTCCTTGGGTAGAGTACAGTATTATATTACCGTGCGTGCAGCATATTCACATCTTCTTTACTACAAGCAATTTTCATATCTCAAAAAACGATACAACAGACTTGAACAATATTAGTAGTGTTACGAGATATGGAACAGCCACCGTATGATGAGGCTGGGAAAGCCAGTATTCACAAGCCTTGTAAAGAATAATAATAAAAAAAAAGAAAAAAAAAAAAAAAGCTAAATTATTTACCAGTCCTTGCAGCATAAACAGATTAGGCATAAGGTTTCAAATACCTTTTTCTAAATTGCAAAATCCAATTGTTTAACTCAGTGCCACAAGGTGTTCTGCATGCAAAAACTTAAACAGGCTCAAAAAAGTTAGATACACAAGTAAGAATATGTTTAAATATAGCTATCAATATGATCATCCGGATGAAATTTCTGTCTCAGTTGTTCTCTAAATTTGACCAGAGGCTGGGAGCTTATACCTGTGAAAACAACAAAATAAAGTTGTTTACTCCTTCACTGTGCATCAGTTTTGCAACAGATGGCCCTTTCGTCTGAGCCAGACTCAGCATTCTTCTCTTCTCACTATTGTATAAATTCCCACAGCAGAACTAGTATTGGTTGCTGGTTTATTATTTTCCTAATATTTTTTTTAGCTTTCATAATCTTGTTGTCATAGTCAATTGCAAACACATCCATGGCATGGTAGAGTTAAATCACAAGTGTTCTTAATTTAAAAATTATTAGCATACTACATAATTAATTAGACTTTTACACTTCACTGAGTTTTGGTTCCCCAAAGAAAATTGAGCATACAGAATTTAATTTGATTTAACATTTTGTCAAGGTTTAATCTACCTGAAACATAGTTATATTTCAGGGGAAGCATAAGCTGCTTAGATCTTGTCAGAATTTCCTTAGTGGGAACAGAATTTATTTATTTTAATGTTAAAATACAACAGAGTTGTTTAAAAAGACTGCTTTATCCATTACCAGTGAGAAAAATGAAAACATAAGCAAGGAGGACATACATGCTGTATCCATGGAATATTAATAATCTTTTCAGTATGTGAACACTTATGACAAAAGTGGTAATTCTACCAGACATAATTAAACACTTAAAATAAAATACAAAATTAAAAAGAATAGGTGAAAGGAGTGAAGAAAATAAATGCTTTAATAACTGCTGAGTAGGTTAAGAGAACTTAGATGACTTACTAAGGATATTTAATAGTATGAATTGTTCACTTAACGCTGGACATTTGAGGAGTCTGTGCAGCAGACAAATGATGCTTCCTATTTAAAGAGTTGGTGAGAAGAGCTAATAGCAAAAATCTCCTCCAGTCTTTGATAGTACAAAGACTAAGTAGCTGTAGTAAGCTCCCCACTAACCATGATAAACGGAGACTGAGGAACCAAGATGATTCAAAAGTTCTGATCCTATTCTGCTTCTAGATTTGACATGACTGTAAAATGTTTCTCAGAATTGTCCTCTCAAGTATTCTCAGTTCCAAGTGGAATTTGTTATAGAGACAACACTGCAGATATACATTCGAATATTTCAGAACCTAAAGCAATACACCTATGCACACGTTACGCTAAGCCTGAGCTGATAAACTCTCTTAACCTAGATACACTAGGAAAAGTAGTGCAGAAACATTTGAAAGCTTCCCTGCTGAGCAGTCTTGGGCTGCGAGAGTGTCCTGGTTCCAGCTAGGACAGAGTTAATTTTTCCTCATAGTAGCTGGTAGGGTGCTATATTTTGAATTAGGATGAGAAGAGCGCTGATAACATGCCGATGTTTTAATTGTTGCAGAGCAGTGTTTACACCAGGCCAAGGACTTTTCGGCTTCTTGCTCTGTCCTGCCAGCGAGCAGGCTGGGGGTGCAGCAGGAGCTGGGAGGGGACAGACCCAGGACAGCTGACCCAAACTGGCCAAAGGGGTATTCCATACCATCTGACGTCATGCTAAACAATATATAGGGGTGGCTGGCCGGGGTGGGGGGCCGGCTGCTCGGGAATAGGCTGGGCATCGGTCAGCGGGTGGTGAGCAATTGCATTGTGCATCACTTGTTTTCTTACACATTATTATTGTTAATACTATTATCATTATCACTATTATTATTATTATTGTTATTATTATTTTCCTGTCTTAATAAACTGTCTTTATCTCAACTCACCGGCTTCACTTTCCCGTTTCTCTCCCCCATCCCAGAGAGGGAGGGGGGAGGGTGAGCGAACGGCTGTGTGGTGTTTAGCTGCCAGCCGGGTTAAACCACAACAGAGAGCAAGTGCTGAGCCTGAGCTAATAAGGCCCACCAGACACACTCTGACTCTGTGTAGAACTGTTTTGGGTGTGCTCACACTGCTCTTTTAGTATCAGGAACACAGGATACCCTAATCTGCCCTTCTGCATGATATAGTTGAGACCTGCTACAGCTTGTCAACATAACTAAGCATCATATTTTGTAAAACTAGGACTTAACACTTCCCTTTTCTGTAAGGAGTTTGAAGGCAAAGAGCATCCATTAAGTGAAAGCCTGATTTTCTAATGTTCCATGATCTACTTTACGTAACAGACAGGCTGTCCAACCAGACAAAATGTCTGGATGGAATAAAATTCCCATTTCATGTACACTGAATATGAGATGTTATGAAGAGCAGAGTTATATGTCATAGTCATACAGCAGGTACATATAGTACAACTCATGAAGAGCAACAGAAATCACGTTCCTGCCCTGACTATCACAAGTGTTGCCTATACACCTTTGGAAGAAGCACTGCTTGTTCCTCTTCTCTGTCTTTGTTCCCTTCTTTTTCTTTGGTATTTACAAATTTTTTCAACCGCCAGAAGTACTGAGGACTGTAGTTGACAAAGACTGCTGCTAATTTAAACAGTTGAAGGGGAGGGCTGAAAATAATAAAACAATTCTTCCAATTCTTCGATGCTACAAAGACTGAGTAGCAAAATATCAGTCCCAAATGTGTTGGATGGGATAAACTATTCATTTTGTGAATGTACAAGCAATTCAGAGTCTTGATCTGGTGTGATTAAATCTGAGAAAAATTCTATAATTAATCAGTTCAACAGAAGGTATATTTTTAAATGACTGCCAAGTAAATTGTGTTTTTTCACAACCTCAGCAAATGAGTAAAAATGTTCCTGTCTTATAATGTCATTTATAACCATTATGCCTCCAGAGGACCACTCATTCCAAATGAATGGTTTGTTGTTAATTCTCAATTTTATATCCTGCCATTAGGAGGTTTGGGAAGAGAGAATTTTATAGCCTTAAATATGTGGACAAAGCATTGTCTTAGGCCATGTCCATAACTCCCTGCAGCCCAGTTTATCTTAATCTGACTAGAATAAAAAAGTCTTAGAGGAGGAACCAAATATGTATTTTGAACATAGATTATTAAATGACAAGAGTGATCAGAAAACACATTTTCTATCTTGGAAAATAATATTTTCGATTCTCTTATTCAATAATTTTTCAACATGAAAATCACAGAATTGGATTCTATAGCAGCAACCAGAAAAACAGAGTATTTCTTTAGCTGGTAAAAGCTAGCATTTAGTTTATTTTTTTATTTCTTGATGTGCTCTTTTATAGAGTGGATCAACTTCAGTAAAACAGGTGAGAAGTTCCCCACTTTTTCTGCTTCCTCTTTCCACATATGGTAGTTTGAGGATTCTTGGGATATGAGAAGTATTTATTGTATAAAATGTCTGGTGTGTAAAAAGGGGTGGTGACATTATGTGTGACACCTGATCTTCCAGGTGTGTGCTAGGTGTGCTTAGAACACATCTACTGGATTCATACTCTCAAGGCAGAAAGGCAGGGAAATGCCTGGTTCTTTGAATGGATGCAGCTGAAGCACGATCTAAATATAGATTTTTTAGCCATATCAAGGTAAGACAGCTATACCTCTGAAAAAAGGTCTCTAGAAAAGTGTACAGGAAAAATATGCAGAGATGTCATGTTGGTTGGTATGGGACAAGCTGGAAGCAGATGGGCATAACTTTATAGGAACATAAGTTTGCGGTGTGGTCTCCAAATTCCATTCAAGTCTCACTAAACATTTACTTTCTTCTTCAACCTGAACTCCTGCTGCAGTTAGCCATTAAGACATTTTTCAAAATACCACCAATACTACCTAAAGACACTTAAAAAACCTGCCCTGAAAGCTTCCACCAAGCCTTTAAGAGTTGGCACCAGAGCAAGAAAGCTTGCTCTGAGCAAGATACCTAAACCCTGAGCTGGGTTTAGGTATCTGATAGTCCAGGTTGGCATCCAGTTTCCAGAAATTATACTCCCTCTAATAAAATCAGCTAAGCCTTTCTGTGTCACCATTGCCCTATTCTTTGCTGAGCCAGCCAAAAAATTGTTAAAAAACAATCACACATTTGAACAGAAAGCTAAACAGGACTTAATTTGGCCTACTTTCAGTGACATGCTGTAGCAACGATTGTAGCTGTATTATAGTGTTATTTCAGGTCATGATAGCTTTGAAATAATTTGTCATTAACAAAAACACTATGAAAAGTTGCCACTGTGTGTGCCTAGCATCCCTCTTATAAAGTTAATGTCTTTGTTCTGTCAGAGACATTTATAAAATACAGCAAATGATATCGTCTACATGACTGACTAAATCCTGCAAAAGTTCTTCATTTTAGATTAGATAAAGCTGGTTTAAAATCAGGAAGACAGAGTTTCTTCTTCGTCTTTATCGCAGTCAATTGTTTAGCTATTTAACTCTATTCTAAAATAAAATGAGTTTTCAGTCAGCATGTCAAACAGCATACTGAATGTCAGCAATAGTTATTATCAAGGAATTATTAAGCATACAATATGTAGGTTTATGCTGGAAACCTCATGAACCTGTGTGGGATGAACCTTGCTCAAATCAGAATGCCATTACATCCAGAATGCCAGGCCTCATCTGAATGCAGAGAAAAGCAAGATGATTTGTACACATACTCATATTCACTTTGTATTTGGTGTTGTTTCTTCCCTGATTCCAATATACTTTAGAGGAGCTACCCTTAGACTCACAGGAATTCTGAAAGGGTGATTTCCATGTGTGTTAGCAATCAGGCAGCTTCTTTGAAATTAAGGGAGACAGCAGGCTTGTAAGTTTGGTAACATGGTAAGTTTTATCATTTCCAAATTTTTATCTAGCAGTGTGTGAGGTCCCATGTTCTGGGGCAATGGCCATAAAAAAGGGGAACTGGACACGTCCCATTTTCCAGATCCTAATAGATGCCATATCCATAGGTAGTGAAAAATACATCACCTTTGCTCTGTGTGACTCTGGACCTGGGGAACCATCTATGTTAGCAGAAGACAAAAAAGCCTTAGTAGAGGCTAGCTTACTAATGCTTATTCTGTACTACATCTTATCAAAAACATTTTAAGGATCAGCAGCTTAATTACAGATCTATTAAAGAATCACAAAAATTAGAGGTGAAAAGGCTTAGTACATCATTTAGGTTTGCTAATGCAGGAATTTCTCTCGAGTATATTTATTCTTCATTCAATTCTCAGGCCCATTTTATAATGTGCATAGATGGTGTTTTGGTAATGCAGAATTTCCTCTGGAGCTTATTTATTCCTCATTTGTTTCTCATGTCCATCTCAAAATAGATATAAAGACCTCAATGCATTAACTTTGATGGTGCAAAAACACATATCAGGGGACTCTCTCTATGTCTTTTGAAATATAATTTCAGTTCTCAGGTTATTTTGCTACACATGTTGTATCTATTTACCCTCAATGTACTTCCTTTTAACTTACACTAGTACTCAGAGTATAAAGCCTTCATATACTACTATAGCAATGTCACTTCTCTTTTATATTAGTAACCTTCATGTGTTTGATGATGGTTGTACCATTTTTCTCATTGAACACCTTCTTAATCAATTAATAAGAATAGAGTAAAATGTTTTTTCAAAACCCTTCAGACCCCAAGTGAGTAGAGATGCACAAAAATAATAACAAGAGCAGGTATGGAGTAAAGTATTATTCAGAAGAAGTAAAATTGACCGAATTCTGCCATAAGAAGTGTCTGCTTTATTGACTATTTCAGTCTATTTGTCTTTCAGAGAAACATTACTATGTCCAACACTTTGATAATGACAAATGAGATCAAAGATGGACTAATCAAGAAATAAGTGTTAAACCAAAATGGAATAGGAAACCAGTGTGTGAACTAATTTTAACAGACACCAGTTGTCTATTTTGGGTTATTTCTTTTCTTTCAGTTGCAAGGTTGTTCTACCAAAATGATTTTCCATGAAGCTGGTGACAGTCTCATTTTTCACTATCAAGTAAGTCTGCATTATCAATTACATTCTATCTTATTATAAAGCTGTCTGTTCCAACACTCGGCTATGATATTGTTAAGGGGAAACAGCATCATAGAAAACTTTCAGCAATGAAAGATTCACTTCTTTAATAACGTTTCTATAAATATACTTTCAGAATGCAGCATGTCAAAGGCAAATAATTTTGAATAATAAAAGCTGATACACCTGGGAGTGTGGAACAGACAAAAATATAGATATAATAGGCCAGTTTTCAGCTCCTCTCTAGCTACTTTGACTGCAGAAGGCAGTAAAAGATGCAGCCTGGGGGGTTAAATGACTCCTAGGGAGCACAAGACCTCTAATTTTTGGTAGTCCCCAAATAACAAAATAGACCTTGAGGCTGCCCCGGTTTATATCAGCTCTTAGCCACACTCAGACCTTGATTTATCCCAAGGTTGAGGTCTGATGTCAGAGCCTGAGAGACTAAATACGTAAAACAAATATAATACTTAAGAATTTCATTGTTCTTAATTTAATTGTTTATGCAAATCATATCTCCTTTACTTTCTGCACTATAACTAATCACTTTCTCATGCTATGATTTCCACATTTCCAGATTCCATGTTTTCATATTTCCATGTTTCTAGATTTCACTCCTGTGATGATGGGCTGAAGGAGTTGAGGTTGTTCAGCTTGGAGAAGAGAAGAGAAGGCTCTGGGGAGACCTTATAGCGACTTTCCAATATATAGTGACTTTTTCCCCAGAAGGGGCCTACTAGAAAGCTGGGGAGGGACTGTCAGGGGGTTTAGTGATAGGACAAGGGGGAATGGCTTTAAACTAAAAAAGGGGTAGATTTAAATTAGACATTAGGAAGAAGTTCTTTACTTAGAGGGTGGTGAGGCACTGGCACAGGTTGCCCAGAGAAGCTGTGGATGCCCCATGCCTGGAAGCATTCAAGGCCAGGATGGATGGGGCTTTGAGCAACCTGGTCTGGTGGGAGGTGTCCCTGTCCTTGGCAGGGAACTTGGAACAAGATGGTCCTTAAGGTCCCTTCCAACCCAAACCATTCTGTGATTCTATGATTTTATGTTTCTTACCATTGAAATTAACCCTTAAAGAAAGAGATAACTAGTCTCTCACATTCACCTGTGTTTGGAGGTTGAGGACCTTCTAAGAATGCTGATTTTCACTTCACTCTGAAGATTATAACTTCTATCTGCATTTGTCTGGGAGCAGTTTTAGCTGGCAAACACCCAGGCGCACAATCTGAACCAGTGCTCCCAGGGTAGGAGGAGTTTACAAAGGAAAAATGGTTGCTGTTACGCAGTTGTTCATAAATCTGTCTGATTTTGTATCTCATAGAGAACTGTGGCTTTCTATTTTAAAAGATTAGCTCTGGGTATCTATTCAAATGATCTGTTTATTTATTTTTTCCTAAAGTTCAAAGAGCACTGCTAGCATTTAGAACTACTGACTTCTCTAGTTCTACTGACCCACCTATGCAGTGCAGGTTAGCTCATGCAAGACAATGTGAATATCAAGCACCTACATCATATTTCCATGAGATTCTTTACTGTCATATCAAATCAGTTTAGATTTTGCTTTTTGACTGAAATACATGGTTTCATTTTTTACAAGGTATTGACATTTTCATAAGAAATGACCATTTGTGTGACTAGTTTCATTTCTCCAGAAACCCAGCTTTCAACCGTCCATGTTATATCACTGTAAGTGACACATTTGGAAGATTTTCAATCTTTGAAAGATTTATTAGCATGCTGTTTTCAGAAAGACTTCCATTTTTGTAACCATTACTCTATTGTGCTAAGAGTATTTAATGTATTGTGGTCAAGTTTGATAGAAATTAAAGATAATTGTTAAAAATTACTGAAAGCACTAATGAAGGAATATGAATTTTATAAGTCAATGTATGCTTTCATATATATGACTCCCGTTAATGTCAATGAAAACTCCTCAGGCTTGTAGCCCTGAGACTTAAATTAGATTCTCACACATTTCAGTATTCCTGATGACGTATCCTATACAACATATGTTATGACGTTAATGAGGCCCATCATTGCAAACATGCTAAACGGACAGAAGAAACATAATTTGTATCAAACTCATATAAGGCAAATTGCTATATATACAGTGAAGGACCTATAAAACTCATTATGCATGAAAAGACCCATGTGCTCAACCGGTGCCACTGAAAAGACGATAAGGATCGAAATAACCTCTTGCCAAAAGCTGCAGCACATACATTTATCATTTAAAAATGCATATAGGTATTAACTTGACAGATCCAATTGCAAGGTAATAAAGTTATCCTTCAACTTAAAATTAGAATAAAAGGAATGAAAGGCAAGAACAATTTGTGTTTATTTGATGAAACTTTGTGTTTAAATTACCTCAGTATTATCTGTCAAAATGCATAAAACAACACTGTTTGATAGGACGAATCCCTTGTACCTGATGGATCCAGCTTGAGCAAGCTGGGTGCATTATTATAACAACTATTCATTTGATGACACATAACTTGATGAAAGTCATCTTGAGAGATGATGACAAAGAGGCTTTTTACTAAGCCTGGTAATTCCTTAAAGCTAGTATGAAAAGCATCTTACTTTGGGGCTTCTTCTGAATACTGAACAGTGAGTAATAATAGCTATATTATCAGCAGTGATCATTTTGTTCGCTGATTTTAAGTTTATGTGTTGAAATTAAAAAGTAAGCAATATCAGATAACAGTATTTGGACATTCTCTGGAAAACTAAAAACTTCTTAAGTACTTTCGTGCAACAAACAGAGACAATGTGGATATCACTAGTTACCAGCTATTTATCTTACATACCTCTTTATATAGTATCCACCGAGATAACCTGCATATCTGCAGAGATAATTACTAATTTGAAGACTAATGGAATTAAAACAATGAAGAAGACAGGTTCCTGAAACAAACTATTGGATCTGGATCTGGTAAGCATGGAGGATTAAGTATTTCAAATGGAAAGGTGTAGTTTTGTAGTTTTGTCAAGAATGTAGGCCATGCTTAAAGGAAAGGAAACTTGTCTACCCTAGGAAGCAATGATTCTGTTACAAACGTAGAAATCTGATAATTAAAAAAACATGAGTTTGTAGTGAAACAGCGAGCACCAAGGAGATTTACATGATCCTTATATGTAATAAGCAAGAAAATATAAAATAGCAAGAAACAGGTCATATTGCCTTAGTACTGTCAATTCAGTAAACCACTCTGGAATACTGTGTCTGTTTCTAGTATCCGCAGAAGTACACTGAAGAATAGGACAGGCTTCAAAGAAGAACAACAAAAATAATTAAGAGGTTATCTAAGAGAAAAGCTCTAATTACACAGCTGCTATGGGACTACAGGCAAAAATTAATTCTAGGGAATCCTAGGGCCTGTGCTATGAAGTATTGAAAACGAAAGGATTGCAACTGTCTCTCCTACTCTTGGAATTTTCCAAAAGCTGCTTTTATTTCTACATAGCAGTAGAAAAGCATCTAGTCTGGGGAAAGTGTTGGAAATCCATAATCTTCAAAAATAATTAAAAAAAAAAAACACTCTGTGATCTGCAACTAAGGAAGCAGTTGATCCCATCCAGTTTCTAAAAGGCAAATACTGTGCAAGATGAAAACTGGATTGCTGTTGTTTCCTTTTCAGCAAAGTTTGCCAGTCCTTTCTGGAGCAGGTGCCCAAAAGGATGGTGAACTTTACCATTGAAATGAAGATACTTCTACAGTTTGTTTGAGAACATTCTGAAAAAGGTCTCTCCTATTGATTGATCTTTCCTATTACAAATTCATTGGAGTTTTTCTAGTAGCGTTACTCTGAGAAGAATCCTCAGCCAAACTGAATTATATAGAAAAAATGGTTCCATTGCCTCCAAGGAGTTTCTGCTCAGAGACCTAGTGGTCTTTTTTTTTTTTCTTTTTTTTTTCTTTTTTTTCTCTTTTTCCCCTCAAGAAGTTTTGTTATTCTTTTAGGAATTCTACTGCCTAAAAAAGGTTTGATTAAATAAATAAATAAATAAATAAATAAATAAATAAATAAAAGGAAAGGAAAGTCCTTCTCATTCTGAGCTTCAAAAGCAGAAAAAAAAATGTTTCTGAAGTTCTCAGGTATGTTCTTTGATACATAGACTTCAACAAAATTAGTGTTCTTTTGCAGATAGCAAATCTACCTACTGAGCTGTAAAGTTTGGGATTCTGCAATTTTATCTTTCCTCCAGTTCTGCATACCTTAACTTTCGGCAGTTCTCCCACATTACTGATGCTATCTGGAATCTTGCCCAGTATTCAATTGGCACCAAACTTGGAACTCAGCTCTACACTTCTTCATGCGGTCTCCCATCCCATATGTAATGACCTGATTCCCAGTGTCATTGCTGTAGGAATAGAAAACACTTATTTGTTTTTTTTCTAAATACCCTTTATCTTTTGATTTTGATCATTCAAATATGCATTTTAAGCCATATCTTGTAGTCAATATATTTAATATATGATTATATGTAACGATTAAAGATTTCTTTATTCTTAAGTCAATGTTTTTTTATACTAATTGGTGCAATGTGATATGAGGTTTATATATATATATAATCTGTACAAAAAGCAGCAAAATTTGAAAAATGTACCAAAAGTAAATGAAATATTAACTAGAAATCAATTATACTATTCCTGATAAAAATCTTTCCCTTGCTAGAGAATATGTATTCAGTTCTCCACATTACATACAATACACAGCATTTACTCTGTTTACTCTGCAAGTTTTTATTGGGAAGAAATCATGAAGATCATGGAGATGAAAGAAATACAAGAAATAGATATAAAAGCCTGGTATCACTGAGGCTAGTAGAAAAACACCTTTTTGACTCCAATGAGGTTAACTTATACGTTTATTATACAGTGACATTCTTACTTTCCTGCTGTCTCTGCTACCTGGAGATTTGGGAACACAATATTTTTCTGGAACAACTGTTTTCAGGTATATCCACCATGCAGGACAACTCTTTTTTTTTTTTTTTTTTTAAATGGTGTAACACTGGACTCTCCATACCTTACTACAAAGAAGAACTTTCATAGACTAATATTTCATAGACTAAACACCTTCTTTTTAAGTTACTGGTCACCACTGACTTTGCTGTTCACCTCATCTAAGAATTAACTTTCTCTCTTTAAAGTGAAAATTTGATACTGATTTTTTAAATCCCACATTTTCCTGTTTGGACTGCTACTATCTTTAGCTATAAGAAACTGTTTGATATTCATTTTTTTGATTCAAAAGGTAGAATTCTCAACCTCATCTTTATTCAGGTCCCAGAAGTGATAGACCCCTTACATCTGCAAAGCGAATATGAGAGAAAGTGAATTACTGATATAGGAGAAAGTAGAAGGCTTAGAAGAAAAAAAAAATAAAAAAATTAAATGAGGTTCACAGACAACTTACCTTTTCTTTATATTAAGTAACATTTACCTATTCATTTTCCCTGAGCTTTACTGTATTTTGATTAGTCCCTGAAGCACTGAAAATATATGAAGGATTTTGGTCCCAGAACATAAAGTCATACCCAAATAAAATAATAATAGAAAATTAAAAAAAAAAAAAAAAAGAGAGAGAAAAAAACACCAGACTGGGGACTGATAAAATTATCAGAGATAACTTTAAATTATTAATTCAATAATGAACCATTAATAATGAATGCAGGAAGTATTACAAAAGCTATCACAGCATGATACCATCCAAATTTTACTTACCAGATGTGTTTTATTGATTTCCAGAATTGATAACTCAAATCTAAGGGAGGTATACTGGGGAAACCATGCATACATAAATAAATGATTGCATGTGGAATGAGCAGTGCTGCTGAGGAAAGCTTTGTGCACCACAGTCATTTTACTCTTTTGAAACATGTAGACTTAGGGAGGAGTCATGCAGATAAATGGCAGAGATTGTATTGGGCTTGTTTGTATAGACACCCAGTTCTATTTCAGGTATCCATCTCAGGAGGAATAGTTTATATAGATATTCCAAGTGGCTCAGTTTACCCTTCAGTAACTTTATTAAGTATTAGGCTTCTGTACTCACATAAATCCATTAAGGGATTTATCTAAGTGGCCTAACATTCAAACATAGTTTGCTTATAGATCTTATTACAATCTAACTTGGTTCCATGAGAGGTCTACAGCCAGACACTGCAGGTCAGAAATGTGGTCCAGATTTTACCATAGCCAACCTCAGATACAATTGCAATGGTCTACTAGTATGTAGCTCAGAACTGTAAAGTTCTTCTCGCTTGAAGACATGGAAACCATGTCAGCTGAGGATCTATCTAATGTTGCAGATTCCTTAACTAAAAGACGGCTCATCTGATATTTTGTACAAATCATTTAGATATTGGAAAATAAGGTAACATCTACTGGTGGAGGAAGAAAACTTAAACAGATCAAAATTTTAAAACCAGATCTTCTCAGACATTCTCTGTTGCCAGCCTCTTTTTATCTCCTCCATCCACAGCCCCAAAGAACAGCAGAATGTAACCCTTCTGTCTGAAACAGTACCCAAAATATTGTAGGTCAGATAGCGAGGGCTCCCAAAAACTACAAAAAAAAATATTGCCTGGATCTGAATAATGTTTCATCTCATCAGTATTCAGCAATGCTCTCTTGTCATAAAGAAGACTAAAATAGAATAAAACCATGAGAACAGCAAGTGAGCAGTGATAAACATTCAGAAGACATTAAGATTTGTTTAGCCCAGACAGCTGCAGATTTTCTCTGTGACTACTGAATCTCCTTTCCAGTTGAGAACTGTTAGAGTTCCTTCTCCAAACAGAAGTATGACTGTTACGTGTGGCATATGAGAAAGGCTTGCACATGAGAGTTAGGCAGCTAGCAACCACACTCACTATATGCAGATATATTTTAAAAAGAAGGGCAGCTGTTATACAACAAATGAGAGAGGTGTAAATAATCCCTGGCACTAGCCATAGTAATGCTTCTTCATAACAAACTCAGTGATTCAGACTCACATCACTCCTTTGTTTCTCCCTCTCAACTGCCAAATTCTGCATTTGTATTTTTCTTCATTAATGGAAAGTAGATTGTTTGGAACTGAATAATGCTGGAAGAATAGCAACATCTGCTGTGATGTTTACTATTGTTATTATTCTTTACACAAGTGCTACAGGAGCAATTATATTTGCCTTCTGTAGCCAGTTCATTAAATCAAGCAGGAATAAAGGGCTACAGATACTCATCCTATTGATAAGAGGGAAAGCCCAGGAACTGGAGAAGTGAAGCAGAAATACAAGGACACTGGAATAAAGTACTTCACAGGAGGTTCAGATTCATGGCTTAAGCTCACACTTAGTTCTTGACCACTCGGAGACTCTATGTTCTGGAGGGAAAACTGGAAGGTGTTTCTCCAAGGCAACAGACTCAAGATGTGCCAGGGGAGGTTTAGATTGGATATCAGGAAGAATTTCTTCATAGAAAGGATGGTTAAGCATTGGAAAAGGCTGCCTAGGGAGGTGATGGACTCCCCATCTCTGGAGGTATTTAAGAGACGTGTGGATGTGGTGTTTAGGGACATGGTTTAGTGGTGGACTTGTAATGTTAAGTGGATGGTCAGACGTGATGATCTTAAAGGTCTTTTCCAAACCAAACGATTCTATGATTGCTTTGGTTGACTCTGAATTTCTCTTTTACAGACTGCTTTGGAAGCATGAAGCATTTCATTCATACTATGATGTCTTTAGGTGGGATAAAAAGAGCTATGACAGGATTCCTAGACCTCCACTACTCTCCCTTCTGCCCCCTAAAAAGATCAAAGAAAGCAGGGTTTAAATTCACCTTTCATACGTCCTTTCCCTTTGTATTAGGTGATAAGCCACTTAATAATCATCTGGCAAAAGCTGGAGGCCACTAACTCTTCTGCCTCATGAAAAATCTATTATCAAAAAAAAAATTAAATGTAACACAGCTGCACCGCCTAGAGAGTCAGAAATTCCATGGTAGTGGGACACTGTCTCAACCCAGGAGTTTTTAAAAGGGTGTTGGTGAGGGTACATAATCAGTGCAGCTGTGTGAAGAATGGTCTAGTAATGTGACCTTTTGCCACCTTTTTCTGTTCAGCAGTTCTGTTCACTTTCCTGTCATGTTGAAGTAAGTATAACCCCCCTCCCTCCCCTTTCTTCTGTTGACAGTAGTTCCATAACCCCATGTTGAGGGCATTCAAATATTTCTGATCCACGTCAGTGTATCTTTTCATATGATGGCTTACTTTGCACAGTTATTAGTTCATTAGCAGAGTGAGCATTAGGCATGGATTGTGAAAGAAGTAATATATTAGTACTCTATTTTTTTTTCACTGGGATTTGCTCTTCGAGAGAATCTGAGGAGGAAAAGGTTAGATATTTCCCTCTGTTGCACTGCTAAGTAAAGAAGGGAAGATATGACTGGGAATCAATATCCATCCTTAAACATAAATAAGATAGAAGGACCAGTTATGGAAGGAATTCAACTGCAGCAACCCAAAAGGAATATGCTCCCCTTCCTCGAGGGGGCGGAGGGATAGTTATGCCTACAAACTAGCTAGGGAACATATGTGTCACCATCAGTAATATTTACAGTCGAAACTTCATGAACAGCGAGAAAGGGCACAGGCATACACATTCTTACAGATTGTGTTGAAGTGGCTTAAAGAGATGCTTTCAGTTTAGACTAACATGTTCTAATTTGTATTGAAAGAGACTGGAAGTGTCAACAAGGTCATTTACCACATCCTAGCAATTGAGAAGGGAAGCTCCACTTTGGTAGAAGGATGTTTACAGTCACAGTCATAAATTCTGGAATGTTTCCTACCCAGTTTGCAAGAGCCTTTGTCCAGACTGCATAATACTAACACCTATCATGGCTAGCACGAGTCTGAAACATTTACCAATGTCAACAATTTCCTGTTTTCATCTGCATTTACAACACAGGTTGGGCAAGACAGGCTTCCAAGGAACTGTTCCCCTTAAGGATATATCTGAGACTTCACAAAGTGGGAAAAACACTATGTGGAAGGGACATGAAATTAAAGCAGATTCTCTGTTCGTTTTTACTGTATGCTGACCGGGACATGGTGTCCAGATAAGTGCAGCAATTATTCTATAAGCTCAGAAGCAGTCTTCAAAGCTACACAGATACACTAAGGACAAGTGGCTTTGGTGGCCCTTGTCATTGTTCTTGGCAGTTCCTAATGCCACTGGATTGATATGAATTAATCCTGTATTCTAGGACCAAAGCCATTTTTGATCCAGACTGCAAACATTGCAAATCTCTTGCATTTGCCTGAAGGCTGAGAAGGCAACCCTGAGGTGATCCACTTGCGCTGGCAGTGATAAATCTTTGGGCGATTTTTCCCAAGCTAATGCAGAAAGCTTTGGAAAACAACTGTGGAAATGCTTCTCTCTTGTCTTTCTGAGGAAAGTCAGAAATGGTGACACATGGACTCTCAGCAGAACAATTGCAGACACTTTCCTGCCTATTTATGTACATGTCAGGTCCTGTCATGTGTTTGTTGTGTAGAAACAGAAAGCACACACAAAGGACTGGAACAGTTTGAAACCCAGACAAATAATGTAGCTTTTTGTGTCTGCCTTTTATTGGCCAGCACTGCTTCACTCTTCTGGGGACAGACATTGTCCTTCTTGCTAACCTGTTTTCTTAAGTCACAGTCAAACTCTGCTGTTTGTTTTCAAAAAATCACTTTTAAGGCAGAGAAAACAGGCTAATGCTCAGAGCAGAAAAATCAAGATAGTAAACCCGCTGAACTGTTGTTTAAGAACAATCTTCCTATCTATTCCAATGTTTTGTCAAAATTAGGAAGTCTTGTGGCATTATTCGTTTATGTAGTATTGTTCAGAGAGACAAAACATTGGAATTAGTGTATACTGTTTTAGGAAAACATACAAGAAAGAAAATGGTTGATGGATAACTAGAGACAGATAAATGTATCCCTAAGTCATTTTTGCTGTTTTATTATCTCAGCTACAAAGAGATGGGGTGGAGCAAGGTATGGAATGAGCTTTAAAAATATCCTTCAGTTTGTTCACTTGCACTGTGGCATACCTGCCACAGTTTTACCATAAATATCTTAAAAATTATTTCAAGATACATTATTCTTCCATTTAAGTACATGTTATACATGAATGATGTTATCTGTAAAGGCAATAAATTCAGTCACAGCACTAAAATGTAATTAGAGTATTTTTCTGTGACAGAATTGATTTTGGGTAGGCACATTAAACTCATTTGTAAGAAAAAGACACTGATGTTGCACAGCTAAAATTCTCACAGATGAAGTTTGCAAATAAAGATTTCTCCTCACTTATGGTAGATTAAATTATTTAATATTATTCTGAGACATTCAGGAATCAACAAATAGCAGACCAAAGTGATGAGAACATAGTTGTATTTTTCATTGGTGGAAAGAGAGGAGGGAGGCAAAGATTTTCAGGCTGCCTGTCACCAGTCAGCATTAATTTCCCACCATGACCATGAATCTACTTCAGTCAAGGATGGCAGAGCAATAGCAGAGATGGGTGAGTCAAGAACCATGCTTATAATTTTAGTGACCTACTTTGCAACTTCATTTGATGTACAAGGCCTTGCAGAGATCATCATTTATTTTACATCGTAGAGTGTAACTAATAGTCATGTTTCAGTGTCTTTCTGAGAGTGTAATATAACTCCAGAGATGCGTTGAAATCTGCATCTGAGGGAGTACGGGCACTTCTTGTTGCACAGGCTATCAACACCTTTTCAAATGAGTTCCACAAGAGGAGGCCCTCAATTACACAGCATCCATAATTGCAGCAGGTTGCCAGAAAAGATTTGCTTCTACTTATGTGTATAAATAAGGATCTGATACTAAAAAATACTTCTGAAATTCTAATCTTTTATCTGAAATATTTTAGTACACTTTTACTGTGTTTTTGCCTACTGACAAACTTCAAAACTAAAAAAAAAAAAAGCCACAATATCGGAACACATGAATTTAGAAATTTTTTTTGCTTTCCTTGAAAAATAGTGTGTTAGCACGAAGAAACAAATGGTTTGGAAGAAGCTCAAGAATAAGTGATGAAATTTAAAAAGAAGACTTTTCAGGAATTATTGTACAATTGTTTACTTACCCCATGAATTTTTTACAACAGTAGAAACCACAGCACTTTCAGCATTTAATTGGAGAGGAAAATATGAAATAGTTTCCTCATTTATTCTTCAACACTGTAATCTGGTATCATTTTGCCTACACAGGACAATTGTGCCACGTAAGAAGAGATTTCTGTGGCATCATTTCCCAAAATCCATCTGTTCTGTTATGCTCCCTTTAGATTTTTGAACTGTGTCAATTCCTGCTGTATTGTCCAATAGTACATTAAGCAATGTGACTAACATCTGTTGATGCATTGTTTATTTTCTCATCTTTTCTCTAGGGAGAAAAGTGGTGCTTGTTTTAGTAGTGGTTTTCTTTGTTTTCCTTTGCTTTGCAGCCTTTTTTTTTATTATTATTATTTAACTAAGTAATGGTAGTATTTCCAACCTGGAGAAGGCAAGGTCAGTAAAACGTTCCCAGTACACGGAGCTGTTGGTAGAGAAACAGCACTGATCTTTGGTTTCTGGGGGAATTTATTCCACACATGACTCCTGTACAAGTAAAACTTAACCTTGTAGAGATTTCCATGGGACAGAAATATGAAGCTTTCTGCCAGAGACATTGTTTTTAAAAATTTAGGATGAATGTCATAGCATAAGGAAAGAAAGGACTGGAATACAGCACTTAATTCAATTTTGTGACTACATGGCCAGCCAGCATAGAAAAAGAGATTTAAAGTGATAAGACAGTCATCTTTTGCCAAAGAGGTATTTCAGACTTTTTTTTTAGTACATATTTTCTTAAGCACAGTAAGATTCACACCCTGCTAGTTCCTACTGCATATTGTAGACAAAAGGTTACAAATGCATGGGTAACTGAGTCACGCCATTGTTCTTCTGGTATATAGATCTTTGAAGACACAAAACAACTGAACTAAATACTATAGATACTGCTATGCCAAAGGTGTTCAGTCACAGAAACAGTGCTTTGGAAAACTAGAATTAGTTGTTTGGTCTGAAGACGAGCAGAAAACAAACTGAGATAAGTCAGACAGTGCCTGAAGCTTGATAAACTCTAGCATTAATGTTCTTAGTTTTGTAAGCTGAAGAGCTGGCCCATATACCATATTAGTAGTTGAACCTTAATAATACTCGGTTCTGGCTTTTGTACCCTAATCAAAGTTAAGTAGAGGGAGTACTTTGGTTAGTCAATAATACAGTAAAGCACAGAAACTGACTTGTGACCGGTGGGTGAAGTAAAAGCATGGGGAAGCAAAGGAAGGAAGCTGGCTCCAAAGAGAGATTAAGCATAGGCCTGCTAAACGTGTGCAAAGAGAAGCAAAAAGATGTGACCTTTTCATAAAATACATCGGCTAAATATGGAGAATGGAAGGTAAAGGGTTAGGCAGCTTGTTAGAGAGCACTTGTGCAGTCAGCCAGCATTATTGCAAAAGCTACAGAGACTCATTGAAGCCGGGGTTTTGGACAGTGCTGCCTTCCTTTGACATAACCCTTTCCAGGTGTCTCTGAAAGAGACCTTGATGGAAAGGAATGGTCTAATGCAGATTAGTTACATTGTTCAATACACCATGCTGAGACACTTCAGGGAGAGTGATAAGAGAGCTGACACACATTCTTGCATAAAGTATATATACAGGTATATAACTGCATTTATCTGCTTCTCTCCAGTTTATTTCCCTTATCCAAAGATTCCCCTTTCCTCCTTTTACCGTGCAATAGCAACCCTGCGTCTGGTTCAGGAAAACTGGATTTTTTTAATTTATTTTTTTTAAGAGCTACCTATTAATAGAGCTTGAGTATTAATATACCTAAACCCAAACCTCAGATACAAGGGATCAGTTTGTTAGCAGACCTGAGGAAAACCAACGGCTGAGATATTCAGTACTACTCAGTATTCTTAAAGCCAACATATCCAGTTCCCTAAGGATTCCTATCTTCAAAACCTGCTGCATTACCCTCTTCTCTTCCTAAATAGAGGGCTTGACCAGGGCTGGCCTTCTAGTCACTGATGTGCACGAGAACAGCCTTGACTGACATTGTGTGTTAGTGAAGACTTTAATCAAGAGTGTTGGAAACTGGCTGGAAGCTGCTCAGCAAAACTAGCTGATCTGAATAAGCGTAACTAAGGTCACAATTAAAGCACACTAAAAAAATATCATGGTTACATTATGAATGATTTTGCTGTACAAAAGCACATGCTTTCTGAAAATCTATTAATGTATGGGATTATGCCAGCTAGTTTGCCTAGTCATTAGTTTAATTTTATATTAATCAAACCAAGCTTTCAGAATTTCAGGGATATGAAAGTGAGTTTGGTTCAAACAATGTTGTAGAGTACAGTTAGTAAACTTCAATATTTTGCACAACTTCTAATGTAAAATTGCTTTTAAATCTGTTCAGTTCCTCTTCCTCTTGTTGGAAAGACTTGCAGGACAATTTTTCAGATATTTTAGATGTGTAGTTACTGTGATTATACAGACAATTGTGCAATAAGTTATTGTAAGCTGGCATTTCAATGTTTACTTACCCAGCTGGCAAACATAAAGGAAGTAATTATAGTCACACATTAGTCCCACAATCACATGCTTAAAGAGTTCTAAAATCTGGTTCTGACTGTCCAAGTGTGATAGCTTGTTTCTAAGGAAAAAAAAAAAAAAAAGATTCAGGTTGTTGGTCTTGTGCCTTTATTCTCAAGTCAGCAAAAGCAATGAAAATCTTCACCTGGATTTGCAGGTAGGTTCTGACAACTTTGCAGAGCTCCAGTAGCAGAAAGAGGCCTAAAATGTAAGCTAAGAATAGTTGAGGGCCCTCTCAGGACAGAAGCAATATAGAACAACTGCAACATTTTATCTGACCTGTTAAGCTTCGGAGTTTGCTGCAGTGATCCATGGCACTGATATACAATTCACATGAAATATTAAGGGCCTGATTCTTCACTCAGAGCCATTCAACTGAGAACTAAAGCTAGTGAAATTGCTGTGGTTTAAAATCAGCGCAACTTTGTGAAAAGAGATTTGAGCTCTTAGAGTCCAAACAGAACAGTGGAGTGATGAATTATACAACATTAAAGATCCTTATAACTCTTTGGTAAATGTGAATTTGATGACAAAGCCTCAATAGGCTTGGTAACTCATATAAGTGCCACAAAGTCAGCTTGTTTATCTGCAGATTATCTGAATTATTCAGGCCTCTTGGGTTTTCAAAATTGAGCTGGAAGCCTTGCACTGACAGACTTTGCCAATTGTGCGTACAGTAATGAGGAAAAAAAATATTCCCAGGGAAATTTCCAGTGACAAAATATCCCTGGTAACAACAACAATTTTTTTTCACTGCATGAAGTGATCTTGTCATCCACTAGGACTGTGGTAAAAGTGGTCCTGAAATAGTAGTAGAAAAGCTCCTGATGATAGTCCAGGAAACAACCAATGGTCCTTCCTCACACGTGACAAAAAGATTCTTACAATTAGAAAATTTAGAAGACAACTATTTTTCGCAATACAGATTTACAACAAATCATCTTGACCTCAAGAGGACTAGGACTGCACAGGCAGAAACACTGAAAAGCTACAGTCCTTGTCTCCACCTGCATGTTTATAGCCTGACCCAAAGCTCACTGACAAAACTGACAGCCTATTTTTCCATTAGATTTCATTAGATTTTGAAGTTCGTGTTAATTACAGGACTACACAGTTGATGCATAAATAATCTGCTGCATCCTGCTTAGAGCAGTTAATTTTGATGGCTAACACGTATGGTCAAATAAAACAGTTTTTTACTCTAGGATTTCAAGAATATGAAGAAGATTGCAGCCAGCAAATGACATTTTAGGATGTCTAGGAGAGAAACAAAATTCCCCCCAAAAGCCTATTCCTGCATTTTCTACCACTTTGAATCTAAAGTACCTTTAATACGAATAATAATCAGCATAAGGTACAAAATCTTGCTTGAAATTACTTTTTTCTTCCTCTTGTCAAGCTGGTATGATAGCAATTGCTTTCCTTTGTACAAAAAAAAAAAAAAAAAAAAAAAAAGATGCTTCCAGAGTTCTTTACAAGCAATAGTAGTCAGAAGTGTGTGTGTGAGAAGGGATAGAGGAAGGGACATCAACCTTCAAACCTTCATTGATGATTATGGACACTTCCTTTGGGAGAAGGGAGGTGCATTAAGATAACAATAATAGTTCCAAATTTCAAATCCTTTTAACAACAAAAATAAATCTGTGTAAAAGTAAAAATGGGATTCACAGTGCAAAGATCTCAGAAGACAGTTGTTTCTCTGTGTACACACACTAACTTGCTCCCTTTTCCCCTCTTTTGAAGAATAACTGGGTTCTTTCTCCTTCATAACTATAAAATGGAATGGCATCGTTCTTAAGCTGTGACCATTGTACTGAGGAATGATGCATATTTAAATTTTAACTTTCCATTCCCAAAAATATTCTTTGGGATTAGCCTTGGAGAAGCTGCTGCAGGTGGGAAGCAGCCAGACAGGCTGCTGAGGTTGAAGGAACTACTTGGGGATCAGAGGTTGGTGGAACACGAAGTCACTGAGTTAATTTGAACCTCAGCGTAGGGGTCTATGTGCTAAAACATGGAAGAAAAAGGTCTTTCTAAAACACTTTCATTTTCTGTTCTATCTTGCTCAGTAGTTTTAAATTTTTAAATACAGATTATCCTGTTTCAATTTTCTTTGTGGAGCTCCTAGTAAGACATCTGGGCACAGTCACCGCAAAGCTCTGGCAAACTCACATTACCCATAGTCCTTTCCCTGGACCAGCCCTCCCTCCTTATCCTTCAAATTTTGTTTAATAGAGCCTGAAAAAGCAAGACTTCCAAGGCCAGAGTATAAAAGAGGTAGAGTCTATGCATAAATAGAAATTAGCAGTTGTTCAACTTGCTTCAGCTAGAATCAATAATCTAACTGCCCTTAGAACATTTCTTGGGAAGATGCTGAGTTTCTTAACAAGGACACTAGAAATGATAATGAAGTGGACTGTAAGCAGGAGAAAAAATAATAATAATATTGAGAGAAAAGTTTAAGAACACAAGCTCTGCACAATGTTTTTTCACACATTTTTTACAGAATAAAACTGAGTAGGTTTTTTGTTTGTTTCTTTTAAAAGCAAATAGGACTGGACGTGATGGAATTGTAATTGATTTGAATAAATGCTTACCTGAAAAGCTGAAGCCTGATAATACCAATATACTTCTCATTATAGACAAATCACTGAAAATACTTTGCTAGTAAAGGGAAACTCTTACTGTTTAAGAACTAAAAGAGATTAACTTTCCTGCTTTAGGTCATAAATTGGCCCTTAGGTCATAAATCAAAACTTTTTTTCTGACACCCAATAATGAGTTAGGTTTTGGGTTATATGACTGAGAGGTCTGACCTGCGATAGTCACTTTTTTTTTTATTTTTATTCCAGGAGTTCCTGGATTTGAGCAATTGTCGTGCTCCATTTTAAAATGAAGCCTAGAGAGAATAATGGAGGCTGAATGCAGAAAACATACTGAAAGGAATAATAACTGTCATTCTTTTTTCAAGAAGGTAAATATTAAAGGTAATAAACAATTCTAGGAAGTTCTCATTTCTTTCCAGTAAACTAAAATTGCATTTTCCACATTGCTTAAAGTGGTAAGTTTATTTAATTTTGAATTACTTATATGAGTGGAAAAATAAAACCATGAATCTAATTCTTTGTGTTGTATAGAGGGTCTGTCACTGACCTCCACATACACAGAATCAAGACTGAGTAATTGATAGATCATGGTGCATTTCAATTTTCAATAAAATCATAGAACTAGGTCACTGAAGTACAGAGTCAAACGAATTTTTAGACATACTAAAAACAAGAAGGACTGTTTTCATAAAAGAAGAGTTTCTCAAGCAATAAGATTTGTGCCAAAAAAGTAATACTAATCAATGTGTTGTATCCAAAGGGATCCAATAATGAATTTCAGTTACATTTAAACTACAGCATTGTTTGTTTATTGTTCAGCATGAACTACAGCTTACGAACCTACTGATTCAATAGAAATAATCAAGTGTCTTCAATAAAACAAGATGAACGGGGTCCCAGGGCTTTACAAAACTTCACTGATGCAACATGCATGCTTATTTTCTGACAGTTGGTTCATATTATTGCCAATTGTTAAATACCTTCTCATTGTATAAAGGCAAATTATAATGAAATTAAAATGCTTTCCATTACTTAGAGACTCTACAGAGGGGAACTTATCACAAATACTTCTCAATTCTTAAAGGTTTTGTGAATGGTACTCTTACAACACTAGGACACTAAGTTTACCTCGTCTGCAAGTAGTTGTTAAATTCATATATCTTTAGATTTACACTTATTAAAAAGCCCTATGTCAGACATTTTATATTGAAATGAGTAAAAAAATTCACTTGCTAGTCCTTGCTACTTACACTGCAGAATACTCTCTTAGCATTTTTTTTTATTTTTTAATTAATACTACAAAATCCTAAGCATGCTGAAGTATATAGGAAAATGTCTGTTGACACTAACATCAGTGCCAGCATGGAATCACTTATACCAGTGATGTCATCAGCATTGGGATTTTACTCTTAATTCAAGTAGTAGGTGGTTGGCTACTTGTGAGAAATGTGTTGCTCATGGGCCCTTAGCCCTGGTACTCCACCTAAGTATGATGTGTGACTTATTTGTGACATGTTTATGTGAACTTTGTATAATGTCATAGCTGTATAATAAGAAGCATTCTCAATGTGAAAATATATATATTACTGAAGAGTGAATAGAGCTTTCAAGAATATCATAAGAGGTGAGTCACAGAACTAATGAGCTGTGCTATTAAGCTTGAGAAAACATTTATGAAAACATGATTTAGCAAATGCTTTTCATTTCTACTTTATTTCTTTGAGTAAAGAATCTCCCCCATCCCCCAATATTGGAATGTTGATATAAAGAATTTATATCGTAATGAATCATCTCCTAAAATATTTGTATGCCATCTCAAGTTTCAAAAACATATTGTGAGCTGTAAAACATCCAATATGATGTCTTTATGCTAACGGCATCAAGAGATGATATTAAGTGCATCACAAAACCGTAATGGAATAAGCATTTGATTATTTGTAGTCAGCACTAATATATTCAATAATGCATGGCAAAAATATTACATAAAATGTATTATTCATATACTTTTCTCCCAAATGCACCTTAAAATGGAATGGTTCACTCTGCCTTAGGAATTTTTGTCATGGTGTTTTCTTCTGTTCTTAACTTTCTTAACCACAATGCTTTCTTTCTTAATCATATATTCAGTCAATTGCATAGCACCTTCTCTTGGTGGATAACTCATTTTCTTTAACTATGTTTTTTTTTTTTTCTCCTGGATCCTTGAATAAATTAGAGACTTCTAGAATTCCTACCACACACAATTTCTCTGTGGATTATTGTTTCAGATAGTTTTGTGTTTTACAACAGTTATACAAATGAAGGAAGTTTGATGTTCAATGTTACTGTGAATAGATGCATATATGTCTGATAATATAGTCAGTCTGGGCATAATTCTACCTCTGTTAGTTAAGCCCAGTAGGGATTATGGAGCATGCAGGAGAGTCTAGGTATAAAATGAATACTTACAGAACTAAAATTGAGGTTCATTATTAACTCAAATTGTGTTGTCTTACAAGTATTACTTGTTTTGCTCTGAATGAATATTTAAAAACGAAGCAGTGAATTACTCCTCTTTCTGCATCAAACTCAACTACGTTTTCATTAATGGATGGGGCCACATACATTTTAAATTTCTAGACACTTCCTGGAAAACATAGTCTTGACTAGCAACTATTTCTAAATTCAGCCTAAATCTTGCAAATAATTTTAAGCTGAGAAAGAAAGAAAGAAAGAAAGAAAGAAAGAAAGAAAGAAAGAAAGAAAGAAAGAAAGAAAGAAAGAAAGAAAGAAAGAAAAAGAAAGAAAGAAAAAGAAAGAAAAGAAGTTAACCAAATCAATGTAAAACAGAAAGAGGACAAGGCAGTTCACTTACTTTTCGTTTCCCCAAATATTTAAAAACTTGAGCTTGCAGCTAACTAAAATGTTTGTTGCTGTTTTATTATTATTTTGGACACAGAACGATACATTGTTCCTACAGCTTTATTCATGGTCCTTGAGGAAGCCTACTGTCCTGGAAAAGCTACATATAGGATATTGCATTTGTACAGTCTTTATATACCATGCAGTGTGCAGGATCTTGTAACGGAAGAGCTATCAGGGCTTTATTATGTCCACTCCAATTGGGAAAAGAATGAATTGTGAAGTGCTGACCAAGTCCGATCTGCCAATATTCTTGTCAGAATATTCTTTTTTCTTTTTTTTTTTGATGAATCCCATAATCTAGAATGGCTATCTTTTTGAAATTACATTTTTCAGACATTGTTTATTGTATTATTACAAACAAATGCTTTTAGTCTTCTGTTGCATGAAAGTAAAGACAAATATTACTGAGGATTACCAGATCAGAGGCTTACAGAAATGTGTGCCTGTTTTCTCCCTCCACCCCCTGACACTAACTAAGCCAAACTAGTCTAAAATGAACTGGGTGCAACTTTTCCAAGTGAGCGTTTTTAGCTAACCCAGTAAAATTAACAGAACTAGAAAAGGGATTAGCCTGAAATTAATAAAACACCAAAGAATATACACATCTTTTCTTTCTTTCTTTCTTTTTTTTCTTTTTTATTTTTTTATTTTCCCCTGAGCCATTAGTTAAATGCCATAACACTGTAATCCCAACCACTGCAAGAATTTCTTCTTAAAAGACAGGATAGTAGTCACAGCTCTCAAATACTTTAATTCAAAAGAACAACTTGAACAAAACGTTGTGCTTTAGCAACTGTCAAGATACAGGGAATGGGAGTAAATCAGAAGCCACTGGTGTCAGATGCATCAGGCTGATGTGGGAACAGAGCTTTTAAATGCAATGGCTCTGCCTTCCAGTTGTCCTTGTGAGGTCATTTTGTATAGCATGTAAGCAAATGAAATCACAACTGGAAAACAGTAAGTTACACTGCCAGGACACAAATGGCTACATAGCAGATCAGGCAGCAAAGAGACTGCTGCAAGCAGCAGTATGTATTAACAGGAATCTACTAGCAGTTTCAGTGTAGAGGATTTGCTTCAGACTCTTTGTAGATCAGGAGGTGATTTGTCACAGCTTTCTGTGGGTTAGACCCCTTGTGCCATTCTTCACAAAAGGAAGACATTTTTTATTAGATCATATAGCATCACCTAGGCTTGTCTCATCATTTAATAACTGTTAGCCTCACCAGGGATAAAACTCTTTCTACCACCTACTTTTTCTCATTCAGTGTAAAGTGTCTTTTATAGCAACATCAATAATGAACATTAGGATGGGATAAAGGTATGTAGCTCATCACTAGCTCTTGAATGAATCCAGACAGGATGGTAATCATTTTGGGTGATTGATTCTTCATCAGAGTTTTTTGCTGTAAGACTAGAACAAAGACAATAGGCACAAACTTCGCTATTCTAATAATACATGCAAGCAAATATGAAAGAGCTCATTAAGCCTGTGCTGAGTTTGCTTCTCAGCATCACATGCCTTTCTTAGCCATGGTGACAGATCAAGATATAGCAATACCAGTTCTGTGGAGAAAACAACAGTAAACCCAACAAACAACAAAGACACTAGTTAAAAATAATCAACAACCAAACCTGCAGTGATCGAGGAACATGAGAAGAAAAATTGCATTGAATGAGCTACCTAGCTGAGGTATGCTATTAGTATTTGAGTATGACAGACAAAGTAAATGTCAGCTACCTATTTATGATGAAAAGGAGACGTAGATGATTATTTAGCTCCTAATGTAAAATCACACATTTACATTATCTTACACGTATAAGATGGCTTAATTATATAGTTAACTGAGTTCTGATATCAATTTTAAAAGTTGCTGGAGCAAGTCTGCACTGTGCCCTTGGAGCACAATCTAGCGCACCCTTGGTTCTATCTACAGACCACATTTGCACTAGGCCAGCTCTGGCTTTTGCTGCACTTTGCTGACTGTTTGTACTAAGCTTGAGCTGTGGCACCTACTGGTTCAGTCTGCTGCATATCAAAATTACTCTGCTTAAAATAAGTTTATCTACTGCACTTCACAATGAGATAAATACCCTGCTAGTCTTTAACACACACCCCCCTTCCCCATGCACACCTTCCTCTGACCCTCCCCTAGATTAGAAGTTAAAACCACATTTTTTGAGAGTGAAACATGAAAGTGTCCAAGATGAATGACATTTAAACAGGAGATAATTACATTACACAGAAACTCAAAAAAGAAAAAAAAAAAAAGAAAAAAAAAGGATAGAAGGCTTTCCATTCTTTTCAAGACATTAATCTATTTCCATCATCCTTATGAAACTTATTAGATTTAAACAAACAAACTCTAAAAAAATCTGGTTAATAAAATGAGTCACTTCCTTACTTTAGGTAACAGTCCCTCTATACGACCTTGCAGCCTTGCCAAGCAAGACACACAATCTGTTTTATCTGAGCAGCTTTTTCTTTCTGCTAACTTCCCTCTGTTTCCACCCACATAATTTATTTTTTAACAGAAGAAAATAATTTCCATTTTAAAATTATCATACTTGCTTTTCATATGACCCATTTTTCATACGTAAGAGTTTCTAAATCAGAACAACAGCCCTCTGCATCTCAGAAAATAACTGATTCCTTTCTCTTTCTCTCAGGTAAGATTTTGATTCCCTTTTTCCTTTTCTCACAGATTATTTAACCATTTTGCTGGCCCTATGGTGGCTTCTTCAGTAATTCAACATCATTACTCTAGCTCCTTCCAGTGGTAAATCATAATGTTCAACAAGAAAAGAATAGAGCTTGTAATATACCTTTAATCATTTTGCTCTACAGAAGCCAAATAATGACTGTCATTAAAAACAAGTCTTTCTGCTTGTTCGAGTTTTGCATCAAAGGTAAAGGGTAAATGAAGCTCAAAGGTATAGCTCAGTTTCACTCACAATTCTAACACATTTTGGTTAGGTAGCTAACATTGCCATTTTACCTCCACTACAGAGTACCTCAAGACTTTTTTTTTTTTTTTTTAAATCTGCTATAATGTAATGAGGGTAATAGCAAATCTACATATCTGGCTAACTATAGTTTCAGCCTAACTCAAAGCAGGAGGTGGTAGGGGCCAGGACAGTAACCTGAAATAAATTCAACTGTTGATTGTTTTGAGAATTTTATGGGCTTTTTGAAATATTCTTACCAAGTTAAGGAATAGAAAAAAAGCAATCAATATTTATAGAATCATTTAAAAAGATATTTTAATATTTATTCATTTAGATTACAATATATTTGAGAAATTCTACATGGATTAATCGAAGGATGAGCTTTGAATTCATCTTTGATGATCCAAAAAAAAAAAGTAATCCCACCCCCCCAAAGTAAAAATTCCCAGATATAACATATGAGCTACAAATGTTAAAAACAAGCTTACCAAGGAAGGGATGTCTGTGCTGCAACATTATGGGAGAAATTTGGAGTTCCATTGATTAAAGTGCTGAAAAATAAGGAAGTCAAACAAACTTGTTAAAGAAGTTAAAACAAAGTGACGAAACAATTCATTACAGATCTGTAGGCATGTTAACAATATTCAGCAGTTCTGCAATGACAGACATAAGCTGTCAGCAGAGAATATATGTGATCATTTATTTGATTATAAAGTACCTAAGAGTGTTCAGCAGGTCAGATTTTTCAACTGGCTGAGCTTTCTAATAGCTCCTCTCAATCAAGGGATTGTGCTGCACAGTGGAACACTGAGCACAGATATAAGGATGATGGAGGTCACTGACCCATCTATTTAAATAAAAAAGGACTGTCCAGAACAGCTCTACAAATGCTCCTTCCTACAAGTTTCTGTTCCAAATCTTTGCTTTTGCTATTAACATATGAATTTAGGCTCTTGTCATTAGATACCATGCTGCAATAAGCTGGAGTTGAACAAATACATAGGGAATCATTAGTCTGAACAGTAATGTGACCTCTACACAAGATTTAGACCTCAATCTTTTATAAGATTATGCACGTGCTTAAATCTGTCTACTTGTAAAATGCTATTACAATTAATCACTGGGGGCAAGTTGGTTGAGAGAATCAGTGAAAGAACATTTAGTCCATGTCTTATAATTAGTTGAATCTGTTTCTTATTAATCAAACTCCACTTGGTACGTTACTACTAGTTATGCTTATATTAAAAACTGGCTGCCCATTTCCTTCACAATTCTCATTTCTCTTTCACAAGAAAAAATTTTCTCAGTCAACTTGGTCCCTCCAAGGCAAAGTTATAATCAAAATGAACAATATCACCCAAGGAATTGAAAATCAGTTGTTGTACTTAAAGGCCTTAGGGACAGATTCAAAGAAAGATGTAGACTCATAAAATGGGACTCAAGCACCTAAATTCCCCACGAGTCCAGAATTATGATCTTGAAAGCTTGCTCAACTGATCTTAGAGATGGTTGAGCTCCAAAATGCCCCCTTCTTCACATTAAACTTGAAGTCCTTAACTTGGCCAAGTTTGGACATGGCAGAATAAAACATTTACCTTGAAACCATGTCTGAATACAACTTGGAAACAGGAAGACCATGAAACCCTGATTAATGGATATTCATGTAGGGAACATTGTATTATGCTGTCTACTCAAACCTACAAATGTCCACCTCTGAAGAGACAGGCCTACTGAGGATGTATTTTTCTACATTCCTTATCAAAATTAAGTAATTCTGCCAAGAATAACTGTATGTTGAAAAAGAAAGGGAGGTGCTATCTCTAGAACCTAAGAGAATATACTCTTTAGGGAAAACAAACAAACAAACTCTGGTTACTCATTTATGCACAACATCTGCTAGGTTAATTACATAACCTCCACACAGGTGTGATTCCTCAACCCCTCTACTTACCTCCCTCCATGCCATATTTGTGCTTTCTGATGCTGTTAAGTGGTCACCTTCCTGTCCTATGGCACAGTTTCAACAAGAGGAGCAATACTGCCCTGCAGATCATGCTGCTTCTGAGGGACCGCCACTGGGTGCTACCTCAGCCTGCAGCCTCTCGCACACAACGCAGTTGCCGCCATTTTGTGAGAAGAACGGGGATCGTTCCTTTGAGGAAAGGCCTCACTCCAGGGGAATTTCTGGTTTTATTTCTAAATAAAGCCTGACAGAGATGTTTAGAAAGGTGAGGTTTTTGACTGTGGTACTTAAATGAATTGTTTAAATGTGTTGTCTGTTAACTGTTTAGATCCTTTATTCCTGTGGTTTACTGAGGAGGGCACACATGGTAGGAAGATAGGAAGGCTACAGTTCAGCCTGTCCTGAAATGGCGGCTGGGCAGGGTGCTGGCTTTTGGCAAGCAGCCAGCAAGTGGGGTACCTGGAGCTACTGTTGGCAGCAGGGAGCAGCCCCAAAGGCAAATTTCAGAGGGAGGGAAAGAGACAAAGAAGGCAGGCAGGAGGGCAGCATGTCCGGGTCCCCTACAAGGACTGGCTGCGCCATCCAGAATGCCATTCCAAAGCACTGTTGCAAACAGACCACTGTATGAGTGCACAGGTAAGGGTTTATTTTTAGAGCTCTCTGCTTAATGGCTTGACCAGTATTTTTGGCTTTTCTGTTTCTGTTTTTTTTTGTTTGTTTGTTTGTTTCCAAGTTTACTTATGTGGTTCTAAAAAGACTTGACTGCAGAGTGTTGAAGTCAGATATATAGGTGTTTCAGGAAAGGTGCAGCTTTGGATGACTCAAGTTCTCACTTCCTGCTTTGATTAGCTCAAAGCAGCGCCACCACTCATCATAACAGCAATTCTTTATAGAATGACAAAGTGCCAGACTCTCTCTATGCCAAGTAGAGACAACAAGCATAGATGCTGCCTCATATAAGTTTCTCAATTCAAATCTCAGGGCAGAGAGCTTAACGTTTAATGGATCTAGGCCTGATAAATTGAGCCTACTGAAGGTGGTCTGTATATACAAGTTTGGAGAAGTGTGATCGCCATCTTTGACAGCTTAAGAACAGTTGAGATAAAATCACTGAGTAATGAAAAAGCAGGAACCACCAGGTTCCATCAGGTTACTTATCCTTCACTGTGCTGAAGAATCTGGATGTAGTATGTGAGGAGAGGGTGCTGAACAGCTTGAAAGGTTAGAGTGTGATTAATGGGATGATGTGTGGCTACCATGCAGTAATCCCCCTACACTCTATCCAATTCAATTTGGCCTATATCATGTTGTAGAAAAGATTTAAATAGTCTTTCAAAGGCAGAAGAATAACATTATTACAATCCTCTATGCCTTTTTAATGTGATTCTCTCACTAGTAGATTTAGTATGGAGAAATAGTTTCAATAACAAATAGAAAACAATTAAAATAAAAAAGCCTCCTCATTCTCCAATCCAGGACTCAATTGGAGAATTACTTACTTGTGAGTTAAACTATTGTTTCAGGCAGAAATTTCCAGTAGGGGAAACTGAAATCTGGGAACTATGTGATGGTAAAATGCAAGGTATTAACAATTGTTTTCCTTACTAAATTCTGTACTTGCAGGGGAAATGGCAAAGAGAATTCTACATTTATAATATAGTCAAAAAACTATACTAATTAGTATTTTTAGAATAAGTTAGTCATGCAACAAGGGATTGGAAGAGCTTAAAGAGGAGCAAGTTAACGTTTCCAAGTGACAAAAGTTTGTTTGTTTATTTATTTATTTATTTAAGTCAGAATCTGTTTTTCTTCTGACCTTGTTTTGTGCATGAACTGTTTTAATTAGAATGCCAGTAGTGGATGGAGCCTTGTGTATGTATTTTGAAGAAAAGAGCAAGAGTATTTGGGGGCACTGAATAATAATATTGTTCATTAGAATTAATTTACTTGAAGAAGCATCCTGTCCATCTAAGGCCATGAATATCAGACTTACATAGTAGTGCTATACTTTGATTTATCTTTGTCTCTAGAATCATTCACAAAAGTTTTCAAGGACTTACCTTGAAGTAAGCCAAGAACACGATACTTAAGGTGCATGATGCTTCTCTGAGGAGATGGTGAATATTGGCAAATTCAATGCAAAAAGAGTCGTATATTCTAGCAATACATATAGAAGAAACAGAAGGCTAAGTAGAAAGAGACTTTAAAAAAAAAAAAAAAGTCCTCCTAGTCTTAGGTTTTCATTCCTTTTCTTTTTTTTTTTTTTTTGTTTAAAAAGTCCCAGTGAAGTTGATATGCCTTCTTGGAGTTGAGCTTACAGAGGTGGTTAAATGCTGTTTGTTTTTTTATCCAGATTTCAGATCTGATGAATTTCTTCATTATCAACAAACCTAATTGCTGCTGTACATTAAACTGGCACATCTTTCCTTCTACTGCAAAATGTCTATTTCCCAGTCCCTCTAAAGTCCAATTGTCCTTGTTTCTTTTTCTTTTTTTTTTTCTTTCCTCATTATTCAATCACCTTCCTATTCACGGCCAATAGAGAATGTTGGAAAAACTTTCTAGTGTTCAGCTGTGTGGTTAATGAGCCTTCATGAGATGTGGAGCTCTGTCATTTTAGTGTTTGATCCCTTCGGTCAATTGTACTTCACCACTTTGTACTCTTTGTGTTCTTTACATTGATACTTCTTTTAAAGCTTAATCTTCAGCACTTAAAATGCTCTTAAATTATAGTAAATCCAGATGTCAATGCTGAAAACCCTCACCTCTGTCATTCTGTTTTGCAAGAGTTGGACCTGACAGTGGCAAATGGCATGCTATGTATTCTAAGAAACGCTGAACAAATCTATTTCCTTTAGATGTTTAAAAAATGTAAATCTGTTTTCTTGGGATTGTTGGTGTAAGCATTCTAGAGAGTATTCCAGTAAATATACCAGTGTTACAGTCTTTTAAATAACTGTAGTATTACTTTTCCTATGAAGCTAGATGTAGAGATCTTCAGAATGGTTTCATTTTGTATATCTGCAAGTTCTTCATTGTTTTGCCAAAATGCAAGTGCACATTATATATTTGCATTACCTATCCATATGGATCAGTTCTCTACCTGGATTTGTTAGTGGTCTTCTAAATACAGTGTACATATACAGTAAAGGTTAAATATCAGAGCCAAACCACGGAATGGTGAATTTCTGCATGTGAGTCACAACTCAGAGTTAGGGAAATGGTATGTACTTGCCCAATTTCTGTGAGCACTCATTGTGTATAATGAGGATTGAATTTATATGCAACATTCTCCCCTTTTTCTTTTCTGCAAGTGAAGCAGTTAGAAACAAAGAGAAAAAAAGGTACTTGAGAAATGATATGGGGAAACAGGAAACTAGATGGTATTTTTGAGATCACACAGCCTTGCTGTTGGATGTGTGCCTCAGAAGCATCACGCGATAAAGAGATGTATACCCACTAGAAGGACAAGTTTTCCTAAATATTTATGAGCCAGAATCAGTAATCTAATTTGTGGGTATGAAATACAAGAAGGGGTGATAGGCCTTTGTCTGAAGTGTTCTGCACTCTGATCAGTGAGTCTTTACCTCAGTGCTGCTGAATTTAATATCTTTTAATTATTGCCACTGGTAAGGAAACTGCAAGCACTTCTCTGCAGAAAGGATAGCATAAGCTGACATGTACTCCTGCTCTTGCAAAATAAGTTCATCTGAACTACTCAGAATATGGTGTTATGACTATGGCAAAGCTTTTGTTAAAGCAGGAAGAAAATGCATGTCCCCTTGATGAAAGGTGAATACATACAGTCAGTGCTGAAATTCTTGTACAGGTTGTGTGCATTTTTAAGGGTTAAGCTTCTACAAGAAGTAGACCTCACTGTCACAAGCAGTTAGCAAGCCAGCATCTGTTTTACCAGTGCTTCTGTGCTGAAGTAGAGATGATTTATATAAATCTCATTGATATATATCATGCTTCTCTTAGGAAGTTGCTTGATATTTCTACAATGCCTCTAAGGTTATGTTCATGGCACCTATAGACTCCTGTTCTATATTGTGAACCATTGACATAAATATTGTGGAACAATATTGTTCCGTGGAATTTGCTTGTGAAAATCACTAGATTAGAATTTTCTGTTCTGAAAAAGAATGTTGTTTTCAGTATTTACCAAATAAAACAATGCAATGTTGCATTGAGCAAAATGTTAAATTTTGTTATAATGAAAATATTAAAACTTTAATGCTTTTAATTGTAAAAATAAAAATCAGGTGTAGTAAATATCATTATTAGTAATATTTTTTTTTAAAAAAAAAAAGGAAAAATGAGTAAAATTAAGTGTTCTTTTCCCAGATATCTTAGCTAAAGAACAAGTTAACTGGACTACAGTAACTTGATTTTTCAAGGGCAGTTTCTGAATCAACCTTCTAAAGGACATCTGGTTACATGTAACTCAGTGATTTTTTTAGCCATGTTAATAGAAAGCGAATACTTTATGGAGGTTCTGTTTTGCTACTTTTTTTTTCCTTTGGTTTGTTGGAGTCATTAAGTATTTAGGTAACATTATTTTCTTACAACCAGGTATAGGAGAAACCTGTTGTGATAAAGTATGTGCTTAACAGTAAATCTGCTTTTCATCATTTAGACATCTAAATTACTGAATAATATTTTCCAATTCCGTTTAAAATTGAGTTGATTTAGGAACCTATAGAATTATATCTTTACAACAGAACAGTTGGGATTAATTCTGTATGAATATTGCAAAGAAGTCAATGATGGTGAATTGGCTTTATTGTTTGCATTTTGACATAAAGTTTTATAAACTGACTGATATTATCCTGTAGATGGTAACTAATGGAGGGAGTAAAAATATTTGTGCAATAAACAGATGGTGAAAAATAATTTGCATTGGAGTATACCTCCCTTGACATGTTAAGTTGTTGTCACATGATTAGAAGTAATCAATTGCATGGTTTGGCAAGATATTGCTTAATAGCTGAGCCATAGTTGACCACGTATGCAGTCTTAACCCAACCCCAGCATCAAAACTAACATACTGATTTTTAAATAGTAACTGTTGGTTTATACTATATGACTACAACCTTATTTGCAGCCCTCATATTTGCTGGTTGCAGATAGTTCCCTTTCTTGGCTTCATAGTTAAGATGCTTTCCTTCCCTTGAGTTCTCTCCCAGAATCACTACACCTGCAGCAATTCTGGTAAATGGTTGTGGTGTTCACTAAAAGCTCAGTTTCAGAAGTGTATCTATAAAAACCAATGCAATGTGAATATGAAGAACAGTAACCAAGTTAACTGGGTAGTGAGCAAAGACATTATCTACACTCTTAAATGTCCTGTATTCAATAGATCATTCCTTGCTATGTTTAGGCATGTTGGGAAAGCAGTATAAGAACTTGATTTGCACAAGACATGCAGCATTGTTTTTTGGGGGTCTTGTTTTAATGAAATGCCAGAAGTTGGTTAAATAATGCTAGGCATCACTAATCACATTTCAACAAAATTCTATGCAAAGCAATTCATTTTAATGTGAGCATAAGAACACCATTAAATCCTTACATACTTTTCAGTAAGCCCTACTACCAGTGGCAGTTGGAATCAAGTGGCGCCAGGAGCTTCTGGAATTTTCCTGGGAAATGGGAGGAGTGCTTTAGCTCAGCTTCATGCTCCAAACTTTTTTTTTTTCCAGACCCCTATCTAGACTTAATACCTGCTCAATAAGCTGTTTTACGAAAGCCAGACAGTTTATTTGTTGTCATAGAGGTTAGGTGAAAAATAATACAGAGGTATTGGCCCTAAAAGTCAATTGGTGTTTAAAAACTGCAAAAAGCCATTAGCCCATCTTTTTGACAGTCTTTATAAAGAAAAATAAGTTAATAGAGTCATTCATTTCCATATGATGAAAAAAACATCTTGTGTTCAATATAATTCATACCTTTTTTTTTAAATAGATGACTGGATTGTATCACATCTAGTATTTTGCATTATCTTTCACTGCTTGTAACTTGCTCATTGGGTATAAACTAACTAAACTTTACATAAAAACTATCAGCATAGTAGTAAGGGTTTATTTTATTCCTTCTAGATATCATTTAATGAGCTTTGCTAGATACAATTTTCTGATTAAAATAAAGCTGATTATAAAGTAAATTAAAAGTAAACTCTCAATGATTGTTTTGTACTGTAATGTTTTTAATCACAGAAGTCCTATCAGTTGGATACATGTTTGCATTACACTCTCATGCCTGCCATGATGCTCATGAATTTCTGGTTGCATGCCCCACTGAGGACCTCAGTTGGTCTGCAGAACTGTTAAAGTTGGATTATGATAATGAAAATTGCATATGAACATTATAGCAAACAGTCTGATTCAAATTACATTTCTTAGTTTTTGTTCTGGGAAATCACTGTTCTTAATCAGCAGGGTTCCAGGTACTCTACATTGGGTTTTGGTTTCAGAGAATGACATCAAAGCTGTTGTTTAACACTTCTTAAAACCTGAGGTTTGAGGAAGGTGAATTACCTTTAATCTCCATAGATTGTCAGTTAAGGCATATAACTGTCTTTTTTTTTCATTTAAAAAAAAAAAGCACCTGAAGCAGCTGTACTCTTATGGCGCTGTATTCTCTATATCACTATCAATAATTTAAGAGCCAACACACTGTGAGAGAACCTTGCATGTCAGAATTAATTGTTCCTTTGTCAGTTAGTATGTGTTAGAGAGCTGCTTGTTATACAGCAGGACATGTTTGCTTATAACATACAACTGTGTGCACCGAAATTAAGCAAAGCATTGTTCTGACCAAGCTAAGCTGGTGTCAGAAAGCGTGCAAATGTATGCATGCAGTTATGCGGAGTCAGTGGGAATCCATACGCTTTAAACAGGTAGTCATTGTTTGTCTTCCTGTAATGTAATGATAGCTCCATGTGTGCAGCCAGCTCCTCAGCTGGTGTCTTAAATCATTTTAGTTCTCTTAACTTTCCTGAAGTGATACATTTACACCACCTATGTACCTAGTTTTACTTCTTAGAATAAGAAAACAGAGCTGAACTAAGCTATGTGTATATATTTATTTATTAATTTTTTAAAGGAACATTTCAGAATCACAGAATCGTTTAGGTTGGAAGAGACCTCCAAGATCACCGAGTACAACCTCTCACCTAACACTAACAAATCCTTCACTAAACCATATCACTAAGCTCAACATCTAAACATCTTTTAAAGACCTCCAGGGATGGTGACTCAACCACTTCCCTGGGCAGCCCATTCCAATGCCTAACAACCCTTTCGATAAAGAAGTTTTTCCTAATATCCAACCTAAACCTCCCCTGGTGCAACTTTAGCCCATTCCCCCTCATCCTGTCACCAGGCACGTGGGAGAACAGACCAACCCCTACCTCGCTACAGCCTCCTTTAAGGTAACTGTAGAGAGCGATAAGGTCGCCCCTGAGCCTCCTCTTCTCCAGGCTGAACAATCCCAGCTCCCTCAGCTGCTCCTCGTAAGGCTTGTTCTCCAGACCCCTCACCAGTTAGTTTTCTCTAACCACTCAGTTTTCTCTAACTAAGCAGTTAAATTTCCTTCAGTGTTACCATAGCAAGCGAACAAAAATGTCACCTAGTCTAGCATGGGGAAAAAAAAAATCAAACTCCTTTTAGGTCTACCAGCCAGGAGGTCAGTGTAACATGACAGCACCTGATACAATTACCCTATTCTCCTGTATGTATCTTTCTTGCTTTGACTACTCTAGCGCATCAGCTTCTTCCAGGTCTGTTCCAATGTAAGATGGTGCTTTTGCAATATCTGTGTTGGGACAAACGCTGAGGCCACACGGATCTTGAAGCAACCTTGAGGAAATATGGAGGTTCTTTTGAAAAGCTGCATTTGAATTTTTGTTTTACAATTACCAGAAGGCTGGTCTTTTGTCCTCCCTTCTAGTAGAAGCTAAGTCTGAATGGAAAATAAAAAATTCTCTTCCTCTTATGTTCTGCCTGTCCCTGCCAGGCCATGGTGGGACTGCAGGGAAAGCTCTCTTCACCAAACTGTTGAAGTTGATACAGCAGAAAATATCTTCCTTTTCGGAGTTGTTAGAATCTTCCTTTATCATCAAAGCAAATATTAAGGCAGATATCACCTTTGATATTTATGTCATTAACATGACAAGTATGAAGACACTGACCCTCTTCTTCACTGGTTATAGTCAGTGTAATCCTTAAATTAAAAAGAAGGTATTCTCTAATCAGCCCTGTAGGTGTTTTAACATACTGATAAGTTCTTTAAAAAATATTTTTTGTTGTTTTTGTTTAGTTTTTAACTAATAATCCTTAGCAAGTGTTTTGTGGTACAGGTTAAGAAAAGCTAGCATTGTTCAAAATTGAATTCATATATTAGCCAGCTCCCATGCTATGTTTTGTTGAAGAAGCAGAAGGAAAAGAGGGGAAGGGGAATAATTTGATGGATTTTATTTAAATTTTTTTTTCCCTGGGCACTTCACTGTGGTAACATAGCACAGAGCATCAACACTGGTGTGGGTGGTAGCGGTAAGCTTGCATATTCAGCTCAGGCAGTGACCCAGGAGCCAGTGATTGAGGCTCAGAGGAGCTCTGAGACCAGCTTAATCTGTGGTGATTTCCATTTTTCATTGTGTTTGGCATTTTTGAGGCTGAGGTTTGTTACAGTCTAGAAGTTTATAGCACAGGGCTGGAGAGATTAAATCTTACAGCAATATTGAGAAGACATTCTGAAGGAAATGAGTGAGAAATTGAACCAGACAGATTTGGGAGCTTTTTGTTAGGTAGCTGCAATAAATTATTCTTCTGTGATACAGTCAAATGAAATACGTACACAGAATTCTCAGAACTTCCAAATATAAACAAATAATTATACTTTCTGTTAACTTAGTACGAAAAAATTTTCAGGATAGCTTTTGATGAGTACAGTTGCACAATGCAACTACTAGACATTACTGAAGTTTCATATACATTTTTTCCTTATTTTACTCATTCCAAGTTTCGACTCCTCTGTCACTTCATGACAAATGGAAGTACTAAAAATAGGCTGTGGCTTTTTTGTGGCTTTTCATTTTATTTTTTGTAAGGGAGCTGTTTTATCTTTCTGAATAACATTTATAGTATAGGAAGTACTCTTAGTGTTCAGAGGTAACAAAAAGTGTCATTCTGGTAATTATGTACTGTTTGCTACAATTACAGCCCTCAACCTGTAATTCAATCTGTGTTGGCAGACCATACGTCCATGTGAAACTCCATTGACTTAATGGGTTTTACATTGGTATAAAGACCAATTTGCATGTCTTAGATTATAAAGCCAGGCTAATGTGCATATCCCATAAGCATTTAAGGACACATTCCTAAACTGTGACAAGCATAAAAATTGCACTAAAATGAGTAATAAGTCCATGTTTATCAGCTGTACATTTGCTCAGCAATACTGCAATTGTGGAACTCATTGCCACAGTTTGTTGTGGAGGCAGAGTAGAAACAAGGTCTAAAAAGGATTAGAGAAATTTATAGAAGAAAAATTCATCAGGGCTATAATGATCAGGCTTTATAGGGAGCTAATTAACTGCTGATAATTGGAGACTTGGAGGATATATCTAGACGCGATTAGTTTGTATTTGCCCTCTTAGTGAAATCCACAGTGGGCTTTCCTGGATACCACCAAGCTTCAGCTGTTCTGAAAGGAAAAGTATCAACTTTCCTGGAAGAAGATGGGGATATAGAAACTGAAAACAACTGAAGTAGGAGAGGGAGCAAGACCTGAAAAAAGGAAGATGGATGAAGGTCAAAGGATCTACAATTCTAAATGGACAACAGAAAGGGAGTGTACTAGAAACACAATATTGGAATTGATGGGTGGTGATCTTTTTTTATTGAAAGAATGCCAAACAAAGATATGTGGGAGAAGCTTACATTATTAATGTTATTGTGTACTTAATTTTGGGAGAAAGAGAATATATTTCACAATTGCTTATTTTTATTTTTTCAGAGGTGTCCATACAAGCTATATATATTTACATATATATATATATATATTTGTTTTTCTTGAAGTACTGCTGGAAACATACAAACTGAAAAGAAAATAAGAGTCTATAACTTTGTAAGCAAGTAAGTTGTCTGTTTCAGCAACTATTTGTAATCAAAAGACATCCTATGTATTATTTCTGGTAGTATTTGTACTTTACCATCTGCTTGGATACTTTAATCACAAATACATGATAGATAACAGAATTTTTGTACCTGCGTTGTATATCCCACAAAGCCAAGGTACATCTGCAATAATGGAATAAATTAAATGTTTAAAGTGGAAAGGAGGAGTTACTAAAATAGTTAGCCTTTTATTTGTACTTGTATAATAACGTGCTCTGGAGTAAAATCTGGATACCATCAGACAAAACAGTTATTACAAAGCATACAGGCACAGTTACATATAGTTAGGGAATTGTATATACCCATCAACAGCTTACTGGATGCTCACTGCAGAGGCTATAATTATCTGAGGCTGAAATTCTACATCTATCATTCTTTATTGTTAATTGTTCATTATCACACAAAATGGGTGTCTTCTACATTGCTTGTTTAAACAACTGAATTACTGTATTAATGCACTGGTTACGTATATCTAGGTTAGCCCAACAAATTAAAAACTGCAATGTATAAGTACATCCCAATACCATAAGTACTGTAAGTTACAGGTCATATTTTTATGTTCTAAGATGCTTTGTGAGTTGGCAGAGCTTTATTAGTAAAAATAGGAAGGAAAATTAGGGGAAATGAATACTTCCATTGAAATGGAAGTATTGTGTTTAGAACTGCAGAGCAAAGTAGTAACAGGGCTAAAAATAGAATCTCAGAAGATACTGTAAGGACTTGAACATACTTTCATCCAAACCCTGAGACAAAGTTGGAATTGAAAAGGATTTAAATTGGTTTCAATAAATAAGGGCTTAAATATCTATTAAATTCCTTTTTAACCAATTGTTCCTTTTTTCCTCTATTCAGACATTCTCAAAATGTAATGATTTTTTTCAGATAAATCTACAAGCTTTTCATAATCATGTTCTGTTTTTAACAAAAGTAAAGAATGACCCAATTCTCTACTTTTTCAGGATTAATAGCTACCTTCTTTTGATTATATTTAAAGAATTGTCTCTGAAAATTCATGGAATGCTAGAGGCGAACAAAAACAAAAAGATGAGTATGGAATGGCTTAGGTGAGAGTCTTCCACTTTCCATCACATACTATTAATGCTGATAGTAATGTTTTTGGAAACGCTGAAAGACGAAATACTTATGGTAGCATGAAAATTAAAAAATATAAAGTTCTTAAGCAGCAAATTTTTGCCAGTCTTACTATAATTACTTGTGTTAAACATACCAGAAATGTTTGTTCTTCTGCCTGGTATCATGAAACTGTTTGATTTCCCTCTACTAATTTTTTACCTCACTTCAGGAAAATAGGTTAGCTGTCAGAGGCTTATACTGAAGTTCATAAGCGACATTTTTCAGTCATGCAATCTCTATTTTTGTGTTAAAATCGGTAGCTAGTATCCTAGACTATTCCATGAAGAAAATATAATAATCTTTTTTTATTTATTTAAACTTTATTTTTCTCAACATAGTCTACTTTTCAGAATCTTATTTTATGAGGCCAAGAGTCCTATTATGAGCAGGTTGTTAAAACCTTTACACCTTACCTAAACCTTCTCATATTGAAGTAATCAGTTTTTTTAGAATATAAGCACTTTCCATTGCAATGGTTTGGCAAGAACTGTACTAACTTGCCTTAATTTTATATGGTATATAAACCCCTGTGGAATGAAATCAATCTCAGTTATTGGACAAGACAAAAAAAAAAAAATTCAATTAATATTTGAAAGTAACATTCAGATTGCAGTTATAATTCTTCACTTTCAGTCATCATAAAGAGATGATGCCCTAAAACAGGACCAGGGACAAGAGCACAGAGTAATGGAGTAATTTTCTACAGTCTCTCAGCAGAGAGTAGCACAGGTACAACCCAGGCTCAGAGGCTCTCACATGGGTAAGCAATCTTACAGACAGTCCTTCTGTAGCAAGCCCTAGCAAGACTGATGAAACAGTATGCCAACGAAAAAGGCTATTTCATTGTAGTTTATTTAAAAATAAAATAAAAAACAGAGGATTGTACAGTTGTATCTATCAGCCGCTGATTTTGAGCTCCACTGGGGCTAAAGAAGGAACAAAGTTGTTTCTAACAGCTGCTTTTCAAAGAACTAAATTCATTTCCTGATCAGGGCTGAATTTTAAAGCTCTTAAAACATCAACTTCCATCTGAAAACGAGGGTAGGAACAGCCAAGAAATTAAATGATTTACTACCAGCCGATTTTTATTAGCAGTATGCCTCCCCACTGGCAATGCAACTTATGAGCCTGGAGCTATTCGCTTTTATTCTGTAATGGGTTCCTTCCATGGCCTTCACTTAGAACAGCCAAGAGCAACAGAAGGAGCTTGTGCCTGACCTTTACTCCTAATAGGAAAGAGATAAAGCTATAGCAGTGGTTTCTTGCAGCAGTTTTACAACATACTGCAATAGCTCATTACATATGGCAGGCTGACCTATATATCGAATAGGTCAGCGTTTCAGGCAACCTGTCTTCAGCCTTCCAGAATGTCCCTCTCCTTGTCATCTCTTGTTCTGCTTTGTTTCTCATGTTGTTGCTGTGTGTTTTGCTGCAGACATACTGTGGCATTCTCTTGTGAACAGCTGTGTCTTTTATATCTCCTGTGCAGTCTTGTCACCGTCAAATTCTCTCCATGTTGTAGTTTCACTTTCAGCACCGATTAGGGAATTTATTCTTCCCCATTCTCAAAGATGCAGGACCACTTCCACTGAATATGTACAGATGAGGTAATGGTTGCCAATCCATCCTAGAGAGAAAGGACAGGATTTACAGAGGAGACAAAGGTCATACATTCGTCTGGTTGGTTTATGATAGTATACAGGGGGCCAAGGAACAAAAGAGAAGAGGATGTGTTTTTTTAGTATCAGATTGAAACAATTTTTTTCTCAAAATTATCATATGACTTGGTGGTATTCTTACTTCACTAAGCAGAGATGTGGTAAAATTGTTATGCTTGTTTTCCACTGAAGTACAATGGAAGTACAAAGTCTGCTGGTTAAGCATGGTGAAACCCAGGTAGAGCCAGCATAGACCTCTCCGCCTATAAATTGAATGAGGAAGCTACTGTGCTTTCTCAGCTATATTGCTCAGGTCTCAGGCCTATATAGTAATGCAGAAATTTTCAGAATGTTTGGGTGAAATATTTGGTATTTCTTCATAAAGGCAAATGACAAGAATTATGGAGAAAATAAGTCATCAATTCATATAGCTGGAGCGTGTATGTGGGAGTGAAGCAGGAAAGAGGAGAAGAAAGTCTGTTTAGTTTCATGGGGAACTTTTTCTTTTCTCTCCTCCAGGACACCTCAGAGCTGCATTCCTTGGAATTCTTTGAATTTATTTAGTAAATAATTGCAATGGAACTCGAGTATCCCAGCTTTCATCACTAAGGCCTTACTACTTTGGGGGGGGGGGGGGGGGGAATTACAGTATAGGTTATATTATATTGGTGTGACCGAAGGTTTTTTTTGAGATATAGTAGCTACTGAACTTACATTTAGACACGTGCTAGCAGAGAGTAATCATGCTACACTGCTCTCCTTTTAAACAGGTCTAGTAGAAAATTGTCTCTAGCCAGCAAATACAAGTTCAGCACAGATGGGAACTTGGCCTGCAGCCATTTTATTGACCTAAAAGGAAGGTGCTTTTCAAAGTTAAACTGGAACTGTTTAAACAGTAACACTGTTCACAGAAAGCAACCTCCCTCCATCCCCCTACTCCACTTAAAAATCAAGGCTGTCAGATATCCAAATGTGTTAATGATAAGGTAACAGGCAAAACAGAAAAGTCAGGAGCCTTAAGAGTATATGTATGTTCAAACTTTTGTTCGCATCCACAGCATTTCCCATCACCATTTTTCACCAAATATGTAAACAAAAAAACAAAGCTGCTGAAAATCAGAGCTTTAGCAAGTCTGTCATGTAAGCATTTCAATCACTACATCAAAGCGATAAGTAGATAGACATCTCTTTTCTGTGCTTCTCCATGTTAGAGATGTTGTGGTTATGTGTTTTATGTTCTTTTTAGGCTACCACAGTTAAAGACAGGTGCCCAGGGATTCAGTGTTTCCCCACTAGTTGGAATACCAATGTATTCTTCTGGTAATTTTCTAAGATACCTTAAATTCTTCTTATTTAACTCCTGTGGGCTGTGGCAACCTATGCAGCTTTATATCCGTTTCTGGATGCACTGCACTGGATGTAGCAAATACAGGGTATGTGGTCATTGGCAAGGCCTTTGTGCTGCCTAAACAATTATATTTCTATAGATATAGAAAATGTATTTTAACCATCCACAGAAGTTTTAGAAAAATAATACAGAAAGACTAAAATACAAAACGTTAGGAAGACTAGAAATACAGTGACTTGCTTGACTCTAAATTTGAACTGGAAAAGAAGAAGTTTCTTAACTGGACCTGCAGTAGGATAATGCACGACAAATACAATGACGGTATTTCCACTTAGTTATGTCCCTATATATAGCATATAAGAAGCACAAGATGATTTAATAGAATTTTATTTCGTATCTGGTCCCTGGTAACCCAGTTAAGAGCACTGTCCATGAGCTGTGCAGATCTAGGGAAAGAGCTAGCCTGAAGCACCATAAGCTGCATATAGGCAGACTACAAGGCACTTTCTCGTGGCAAAACGATTAAATCGGAAATACTAACATTGTCTGGCTTTTATTTTTCTATATTTTTCATTCATGTATTTGATATGTATTTCTAATAACTTTAAAGGGAAGGACGATCAACAAAGCAGATGATCCATATAAATAAGAGAAGATAGTTTGGCTCAGTAATTCTATGCTAGAGTTGGTACATGAAAGCAAACAGCTTCATACAATCATGAGGTTATGGCCTACATAGCTATTTCTTGAAAGTGCAAAAAAGCAGCAAATGCCACAACTATGGTAGTTGGAAAGAAGCAGGACTTCTGCTGGAGTACAAAAAGGCAATTTTGACTATACAAGCAGACTTTGGGGATTGATATACTGAATATAGATTTGGTAGTCTCCATTTCATCAGCCCTGTAAATTATAAATTCTGTCCAACATCTGAGAAAACTTGTGATTATTTGAAGTGCATCCATTTTTCACTGCCATTGCAGGACACTTTCAAGAAATAAGAACTCTGTTAAAGCAAGTACCGTCAAAGAGATCTCAGTTTAGATATCCAGAAGCCTCATCACTCTTTAAAAGTCTTCAGGATTCCTTTTAATTGTGCAAAACCACTTTTTGTGAGCATGGCATAATGTAATCTGTGTAATCTTATAGTTTTTACATCATTTATCTTTAAATAATGGCAAAAATAATGTTACAGTGTAACTAAGCACTGCAGTCTGGAAATAAGCCCTCATTTTAAATGCACTATTACTGGAAAGCTATTTACACAACAGATGTTGTGAAGATATCCACTGCTTTTCTGTTTTGTTGTCTAAGCCTGCTCTGACAGTACTTCTGGTTTGCAGACATACAGATGTAAATTCTCCCTAAGCGATTCCTAATGCTAACAGTGAAACTATAAATTGCAGCTAATGCAAGGAGATCTATCTGAAATATTGAAACACCTTCTGGAAATGTTGCCTTTTTCTTTGCATTTAAATAGATCTTTACTGATGTCACTGCCTCCAATCCCTAGCCAAAAATATTTGTTGTGCTTGACTCTATTGGTTTATTCAGCTCAGGAGTAGTAATCAAGTGTTTCAGTTATACTTAGTGAATAGGGTAAATAGTCCCCGTAGTTGTTCATTAAAACCTCCATGATGTATGCATCAATTACCAAACAGCTTGAACAAAACAGAGGTAAATTAACTTTCTGAAATGCATTGTCATAGCCAAAAGGAGTGTAAAGCATTAAAAGTGATTTCATGGCGTAAAGTTCATCCAAAGTACTATTAGCTTTAAGTCCAATTTTCAACTGTCAAGGGGAATATTTACAATCGTAATTTCAGATCATTATCTTAGCATTTCAATGCAAATAGCCACAATTTAATTCATTATTACTCACATTACATCTTTATTTTGCCACCAACTGGTGGCTGACATTTCCCAAGCTACTAGTAAGAAATGCTAATTAGACTGGTATGCACTCTTACCCTTTCTTAATTTCATCATGTTTGTTCTTCTTCAGTGACATGAAGCATTTCCCTCCTTCTGGTCAACCATTGCCTTTTATCCTCTGCAGCTCCTTAGTGGACCAGTTGGCAAAATGAAATAGTGATAGGGCAAGTAAAATAATTGCCTGTTTTCTGCCTTTCTGATGAAGTATCTAAGAGTATCTGTAGTAGTATGATAAAAATGACTCCTTTCCTTCAGCCCACCCACCCAACTTAATTTAGAAAATCTGAAGTGATCTCTGGAGGGGAATACTATATGCATTAATATGCAAATGAACTGCCAAGAAAGTTCAGATTTGCATTTAGACTGGACAAAAGGGAAGGAAATGTCTTTCTCATGCTGTTCCCTTGCATCACCACAATTTCACAAATTACTAATCCCAGAAATGATGCCAGAAGGGACTTTCTCACTGCATTTCATTCATGCTCGGATGAGTTTGATTCATCTCAATATGCCTGGCATTCTACAGTAAACCTGTGAATTTAAAGTGCAAACAGAACCTCAGCAGCTTTGCTAAGAATTAGATGTATTTGAAATAAACACAATTAGTAAACATCAAATAAAAAACATCCCTTCCTGCTAGGGGCTAGAATAGTAATAGTTGGGGGGTGAGGTAATCTTATGAAAGCTTCAAAAAAATTAACAATTCTAGCAGTGAGAACATCTTATGTCCATTAAGAATAATATTATTCCAGCCTGCATATATGTCACAGATAAAAGATTTAGTCAGTGAATGCCAAAATTATTGAGGAGGAAGGAAAAAGGAACCTTTAAGGCAGCATAATAATCTAGTTTGTAGATGGATAGAATTTAAGCCTCCTCCTGATTTTCAATCTGCAGTTTAGAGAGCTTATAAAATGAGGACTCATTCCTGGGGTTAAAATTCAGGTCCTTTTAAATACATTCAGTTTCCCTCCATCTTGTATAAAGTCCCTCAAAATTAAATAGTATTTTTTTCAATAAATGTTTTCCTGAAGACTTTCTGTATGTCTAATACCTGCTTTAATCAGGGGAGTGTTGGTTAATTTCATTTTTTACCAAGTGAGTTAGTGTTTCTGTGTCTTAAAACAGACCAGGTAGTAGTATAGGTGCCCCAATGGGCAGGTACTTCTCAAAAATAGGTGTAATGTTGAAAAAGTACCTGCCCTGGGGCATCAACAAATAGGAATTTCAAGATCAGTTTTATGTTTGCTTCTTAATCTTTCCAGGGGATTTTTTTCTCCTCCCAGCTACTGTGGCAAAGCAAATACTGTAAGTCATCACATTCCTGTTTGCCAACATTTGTTTGCCCTTTGGTTTAAATGTGTACAGTGTGAGGGTAATAGGGCAGTGTCTTTACTGCTGGGGATACATTTGGCTGTCTGCTTTTTGGATGGATAGCAATGAAGTATTAATATTTGTTCATTGGAGAAATGAAACAAAGTTTTTCAATGTCAAAGAGATTTTCCCCTCCTCTCTTCTTATCCTGCCATCCGACTCTGAACTTGCCCCTGTGGTTGTCTTTTGATTGAATAAAGGGACATTTTATTAGGAGAATAATCCATCTATTCTAAAACCTTTCCTGTTTATACTTGAGAAGGCAGACCACTGCTGCCTGGTTTTTTAAATCATACTGCATTTGCAGCACAGCTGTTGAAATGTTGCAGTACAGCTTTTCCTGCTATGCCTTCTGAAGACTTTTTGTGTGCATAAGTCCCCATTTCAACCTCCTGCCTAGAAGTTGAAATAGAGACTTGTTTTTAGGGCTCTGATAAGTCCCATGGTTGACTGATGCTCACATTTTCATGTTTTCTGAAATGCAAATAGACAAAGGAAATATCCTTAAATACTTCGTTGAAATGAGGACATAATTTCACCTCTGGCTGCTTCTATTGGGACCCTGATCATCTGAGTCAGGCTATCAGTGTTTTTCCAAACTGGCAACATTAGGTTGGTGTTGCAGGTTTAACTTAACAAATGCCCAGAGTTAGCAAACAAAGGATCACCGTGATCCCGATTTTACCATTTGTTTGCACCTTGTGTTATATTAAAGCCATACCCACATGGTGCCCAGAAAAACAGCAGTATTTACTCCTATAACTTTTTACTTCCATTTTCCATAGGTATACAGTGCAGAGGAGGATAAGGAATTCAGCTGCTCTATCTACCTGAGGGATTTTTACAGTTTACAATGTTATGTATTTTTTCCCATGCTATTATTTCATTTCTTGATATTCCTCTGATTTCCCTCCTGTGTCTGGTTTTTGGTCCTCTGTAGATTGCACACTAAGATTCTCTGTCATTTTTTGCTGTTCTTAATGTTATAAATGCATCCTTTTTCCATGTTTTTAGACTGAGTGATATTTTTATTCAGAGGACTATTTTTGTTAGTTTTCTTTAGTCTTCTGATGAAGAACAGAGTTCTTGTGTTTTCAGTGCTAATTCTGGAAGACAGCTGAACCACAAGACAGCCAATAACTGGTTGTAAGTGTTTATTTAGTTTAAAAACTATTCAGGGTCACTGAGATGATGAAAAAGAAGCTATTGAAGGTACACAATACTTTCAGCAGTTTGAATAAGGGCAGAGGAGATTAAAAAAAAAAAAAAAACCTGCTCCTGAGCTCTTTCATGCATCTATCTTGTTAGCATTCCATGAGTACTAGCTTGTTTAATGAACCTCATTGATGAACCTTTTCTGTCTTTATTTGGAGTGGAGCTTTGGCAGTTTCTGGGTTACAAGCTTATTCACACTGTTAAGGTGAATTAAGTAAAATACAAAAGTTAGGCATGTTAATCAGAGTACATTGAAAAAAAAAAATGTGCTCTTGATTTCTTTACTTACATCAGAAGTTTGTGGATTTGGGACAGAGATCTAGAAATCTTAAAATCTCAACAGCCTGGAACGGATTTATGGCTTGTGAAGCAACCCACAGGATGCTGTATGTATGTATAACTTCCTTTCTCCAGTTCACGCAGGCATTTAATGCATCTTGACATTTGTCAGTAACTTAACTTGAGCAACTATTCAGACAGCAACGTCATGGTGATTATTAATGATATTCTTCATGGAGACCACAGAAACAAAACCATTTGTCAGCACCTGCCATTTTTGAAATTATTTTGTTTTTAAATAGATGGCAAAATCTCAAGGGAAGTTTTAGGCACATGTTCAAAGACTAGTATCATCCTTGACTAGTTCCATTGACTAGTCCCCTCATGTCATGTCACAGAGGACAAGGATTTCACTTCAGTGTTCTGATTGCCTTTCTGATTGTTTTACCAAGCTTTTCGAGTTTCAGGAACCAACAAGAAAAAAACACCTAAGTCATGGCCTGGAAACTTCCATTAAATCTCCTCTGTGTTTAGAAATACTGGCAATCAGACTTATTATGGGAATCTACAACCTTAATCTGATCTAATTCCTGGAACGGCTGAATGTGGTATATAAATTAGTGCTGGACCATGTTAACCATACCCCAGCGAAAGGCCAAAAGTGCTTTAGAAGTGATGGGTAGGTGCAACTTTCTCTGAGGAGTGAAAGCACTGCCAGTAGAGCAAAGGGTAGCATTGTCTTGTATCTGCATTTCTGCTGTAGCCCAAGGGAGGAGGGGGAGGGAAAGGGGCGGGGGGGGGGGGGGGGGGGGGAACAACTCACAAAATGGTCTGTTTGATGACTACATTAAATAAAGCATATTTGTTTGCTTTAGAAAAGAGACCTAAATAGCCTAGATAGTACAAACAAACAGAAACTATAGATGATGGGTCTTAAGAGATGTAAAAGTCTAGGTGCACTTGCAATAGCATGATGGCAGGTAGGCCAGATCTTTGAATAAGCGTGGTACCATCCTGCATGGCAGAATGCTTGTAACAATTAATGACACTAAACAAATATGTCTCTCAAATTGTCAGAATGAGTGACCACCTCAGAATCCTCCTTGACACCCTGCCATCAGAACACAAAGTGTAAGTCCTTGCACCTGACCGAGATATCTCACAGCTGTCTGTCTGCATGTTGGGAGAATGTCTCTTTCAGTCAGGGTTAGTTCTGTGGCTTTAATTGCCTGTCTCCCCTTCCAAGTCCCTCTGGCCCACCAAGGTAAAGAATGCTTCATGTTTTTATCTGTTGTTATTCATACCTGTCATCCCTTTTTGGTTTTAATTCTTATTCTCCAGTATTGTTGTGTTTGTTCCTCTGCTCTTTTCCTGCTCCCCCAACTCAAAGCACCTGCTGTTCTGAATCCAGTCCCAGCACGTTGTTCTGCTTCTGTTGGATGCCACCAGACATAGGCTGCTCATGGTTGTTGTCTCTGTCTCTGACAGAGAGATAGACAGAGCTTGCTCCTCAGTTCTGATGCAGCTAAGAAACTGCAGCAGTCCCATGAGCTCAGAAAACCTGTCACAATTAGGAGGTCTAGTAAACAATAATGTTGGTGCTAAATGAATTCTATCTTCTGGTAGAAGGCTTCTGTGAAAGTGTGTAAAGGCGAAGAAAGAGAAAGAGTGTGAAGTGTGATCATTTCGCAAACTGCTCATTATTAATAAAAGGGGAGAAAGAAAATGAAAGTGAATGTGAGAAAATGCTTTTTTTCTTTCAAGTCTCAGAGCGTCATGCAGGGACCCTGAGTTAAAAAGTCCCCTACCTTTTCTAGATAAGTTTGTTTTGTTTTGTTTTTACTTTTTGCAAGCCCTGCCCTTCCAGTGCATTGACCATTACATTATATACAAAAACTGTCCTTTTGGAAAGGCCACGTGAGTAGTACGGCAAACTAGATCTAGTCATTAGGAAGAATTATTTCCAGGGGGGTTTGTTTGGCTTCTCACTTGATATGGACTTCTTACCCTGTCTTTTTCGCTCTGGTCTTCTGCATATTTTAAGCTAAAAATAATTTGTATCCTGTAACACTCTGCTGCAATAGCTTTCTCTCTGGATTCTGTTACTTAACACTTAGAGGGATGTTCTTATTTTGCACTTAGAGTACCCTTTATTTAATCTACTTTGCAAATGGATTGAGCTCAGCCTACAAAAAGACATTCTCGTAACAAGCTACAGGTATTGACTCGCAGTTAGCCCCAGCCAAAAATGAAAAGTCCAGTTCCTTGCAATAGACTTGGCTCTGTTGTTTCTATACCACAGCAAAGCACAGAGTGACTTTGAAGAGTTTTCCAAACTTGCTGTCAGATGTGTTAGTACTGTGCCAGTCTGCAGCAAGGAGCTCTTCTGTGGACTATTAAACTTCATAGGTTTTGACAACGCCTTTGGAGGGGGCTGAAGCAAACTGTAGGAGGGGATAATTTTGTCAGCAGTCCTAATGTACTTTGTGGCCTCTGTTAAATCAAAACCTTTAGTATTCCCACCACGTAAATTTGTGAGAAATTGCTGGTGTACTTCATGTCCTCATTTATGTTCAGTAACTTCCCTGCATAGTCAATCTCTTGAAGTCTATCTCTGCATGCTTTTCAAAAAGCTTTGTCTGAAGCTTTCTGTGCTGCATGAGCAAGGCTGATCTTTAAGCTCATTCATGGCTTTCTTTTTGGCCTAGGCCTTTTTAAGCAGTTTGAGGACAACAATCCTGTTAAGCAGCAGATTAGCATTAAACAACTTTCCTAAGAGAATGGTTGTTAAATCATCACGATTTGTCATGGTTACTTCCTGCAAATAGTAAATCTGTCTCTGGACTAAGCTGACCCCCCAGTGCAATGGAATTGCCAACCATATCCTGGGGTGCATCAAGCACGGCATTGCTAGTCGGTCGAGGGAGGTGATTGTCCTGCTCTACTCTGCGCTGGTGCGGCCTCACCTCGAGTACTGTGTGCAGTTCTGGGCACCACAGTACTAAAAGGACATGAAACTGTTGGAGAGTGTCCAGAGGAGGGCGACGAAGATGGTGAAGGGCCTAGAGGGGAAGACATATGAGGAGCGGCTGAGGGCACTGGGCCTGTTCAGCCTGGAGAAGAGGAGGCTGAGGGGGGACCTCATCACAGTCTACAACTTCCTCGTGAAGGGGAGTGGAGAGGCAGGTGACCTATTCACTGTAAACACAGTGATAGGACCCGCGGGAACGGTGTTAAGCTGAGGCAGGGGAAGTTTAGGCTGGACATCAGGAAGAGGTTCTTCACCGAGAGGGTGGTCGCACACTGGAACAGGCTCCCCAGGGACGTAGTCACTGCTCTTTGCAGAGTAGTAAACTGAACAGTGAAGTATTTAGTCTCTGTTATCTGTTCTGAATGGAGGATACTTGTGTCTGAGGTTATAACAGGTCCCTTTCTGTTTTGAGCTCTTGGGTGGGGCTCGTGCTTTCCTGTATTCTATGATGCTGTAGCTACTGGACCAACTTCTGCTGGCTCAAAGACCTGCTGGGCCTGTTCTGACATCCTTCCAGTTTAGGGGCAATAATACCAATGCCGGCACTAGTTTAAAGGAACCTGTATGTAACCTTTCCAGTTGTCTCAAGTCAAGCTACTGGGGAAAAAATGTGGAGAATTCCTCGTGTACGTACTCTGTCCATACACTTACATATTTGTACTCTACCATTTGCCTATAGTGATTAATGGAATAAGTTGTTTTTTAATTGAATGACTCATCAGTTGAATGAGTTTGTTCATCTATTTTTCATTTTTGTTAGGCTTCTGTCTTAAATATCAGAATTCTTTCTGTGTATAGAGTAACATTACAATGCTTTATAACACAGAAAACTGATGGTTTTTTGATAGTATCTAATACCTGTGTTGTTTTTTTTATTGTTGTTTTGTTGGTTGGTTGTTGGTTTTGTTTTTTTTTTCAGACTCAGCTCTCTCAAAAACCTCCAGATTTACAGAAAGCACTGTTAGTTTCACAGAGTTAGACTTCCAGCCTGCTACTTGTAAGAGTGTCTGTACTCACCTTGTGCTTTAGTCATGGTATCTGATTATCTTTCTCTGGATACTTCTGACTGTGATGAAATGTGATTCAATGACCTTCTGTTATGTAAGAAAAATCATCTGATCTAAGAGTTGCAGAGGAAACTGGTGAAACTCCTTGTATTCTTCATGAGTTTCTTTAACAGCACAACAGGGAGTGGAGAGTCTCTGGACATCAGTGAGACAAGAAAATATATTTATTCTTGCTTAGGACAGAAGGTGTACCTTAAAACCTTGAATTCTAACGTAACTTTCTGCAAAGAGAAAACTCCTCTGCAGGACATCAGCGTGCCTCTCAGTGATCACTGGATTACTCGTTTTTGCTTAAAACCTCCTGAAAAGGAGAAACACTCAGCACAGAATGTCAGTGACAGAAGAAGTTGTTTCATCTCTCTATTAGAAAAAGGGCTACTTGGCAAGTACATTGTAAGGTATCCTTGCAATAGTCATTTTAATATTAATAAAGGTAGCGTACAAGTGCACTTTCTATCTCAGTACTGCCAATTAGGAAACGATACTCCTACACATTCTTTCTGCTCTCTGCTTTTTTGCAGTGCTTTCACCTATGCCATCTGTGATGTTTGTATTTCCTGATGACCTTTTCAACAGTTTGTTGTTCTCATTCTTCTGTCCGTGCGAGAAAGATGGAATTCTCCAAGGAAAGCTACTTGAACATATGGCAAGGTACAATATTATAGTGTGCAAACTGGCATTCATTACTGCCTCTGTGTACTGTTGACTTAATTTTTTTCCTCTAGATTTTTGTTTGGCGAAAGGTTTTGTTATTAATAACAGTTCTAACTTGGGGAAAGAGCCTCAGTGGGTGAGAACTAGATTGAAGTGTGAAGCCAGTTTATACTGACTAAGAGGCTGGACCAGGCAGTGGATGGAGTCTTCAGGCACACAGAAAGATGGCTGTGGGAAAAAGTTATTTTTATAACAACATGAGCTAGACACACTGAAGAGCTTAACTTGCTTATTTTTTTCTACCAAGCATGGAAATAAGAAGCATATTTGAGTGCTGGGGCAAAAGCATATTTGAGTTGGTGTATTCATACTTGGGGCTATAAGGCCAAAACTGAATGGAAGAATAAGTCATTAGGTGGGAAGGATGCCATTAATTAGAGAATAGGGGTGTAAATGTCAGGCTACTTCTCAAAAAAAAAAAAAAAGGTGTTACACTGTAGGCAGGAAAAAGCTATGCATATCATGAAGGTAATAAATTCAGCTTGATATGATGTGCCACAGGCCTAGTGAGGGGGCTGAAATGTAGGCCTAGTATGGGTTAAATGATGGGGCTATTTTTTGTAGCTTGTATTTCCTGATGACCTTTTCAACAGCTGCCTGCTTTTGTTCTTCTGGCCATATGAGAGAATTAGAATTCTCCCAGGGAGTCTACTTGAATGCCTGCCATATCCATCCATTTGTGTGAATTAAAAGGGTATTGTGTGGACATAAAAATCAGAGAGAAGATGGGGGCTACTGAATTAAGATGGAAAACAAGGAAACCATTATCAAGTATTTTTGTGGTCAGAGTGAAAAAGAAGTAATGGATAATTTACAAGTCTGTGGATGAACAAATGATGAAACTTCAGAACATTTTACATATGTTAGTAGAAAGATGAATAGACAATAATCTGATTGACAGGAAGAATAGTGAGAAATCCCCAGGGCAGTGAAGAAACATTAAAAAAAAAAAGTGTTTTTTTTCTTTAGTAGAAAGCAAGTAATCTGAAGTTTGTCTAAAGATTTGAAGGTGAAAGAAATGTTGGTATATCATGTGGCAGAGATGTGGGAGGATTCACTGGAAGAGGTGAACCAGCAATGTAAGTGGTTGATAGGTGGGATGAGGATTAAGAAGAAGGGCAGGGGGAGGGGGGAATAAGACATTAATGCTGCTGCTGAAAATAGCTTGAGAGCTAGAGTTTTTACAAGATCAAGAAAAATCCACAGATGCAGTTTAGTGAGGATTTCTTTCAAGAAAAGTACTTATTAGCAGTGATAGCTGTATTAATATAAAAAGTGTAACTGATGCTTTCAAATTTGGAGCCCAAATTATAGTTACTGGAAGTCTGTGCAACAGGAAAAGCACCTCATTTTCTAAATAGTCTTTCTCTGTAATACATCTATTTTTTATATCCTACCATTTAAAGAAATTATAAATTCTCAGGCTCATGACTATAGAGACTGAGGTTTGCTATTTAACCCACAGAAAGTTGTTACACAAATCAATGGTGGTAAGACATGTCACACTGCCTGGTCACAGAAGCTGTAGGTGGCGCTGTGGAGCATTCACTAGTGTGTGGCAGCATATTTGGTGATGTTGCAGCTGCCCTTAGTGTGGTTGCCAACAGACATGAACTTGGGGAGTGAGAGGGAGGTTGCAGATGATCTAGAACTGGAGAGAGTTCCATCATTAGTTTTCAGGCAACATATTGCACTGTTGGATTACATGAACAACAAATACTCTGAATTGGAGAGGATCCTCACTGACAAAGTTCGGTAAGAGGTTCAGTTGAATGTTGCCGTTCTGAATAATTCCCTTCCCTTAAAAATACTTGTTTTTCTGTCTGTTTACCATTCAGGAAGCCATGTTTAAGCTTTAATCTTTGGAAGAAAGTCCATTTTCCTTATGTTCAAAACTGGTACATTTTTAATCAAGTACTGTGAATAGCACATCAAATGAATTGGTTAACCCTCAGATCAATGTAGCAGATAATCTGTTTATTATGTTTGAGAGAATAAGTGCTCCTATCAACTTTTTATAAAGAACAAAAACAGTAATCTCTGGAAACATCTGTGGCAGGTTTCAGATGTTTCACTCCTGTTGGCATCAGTGGAAGTGCTAACACTTCTGTAATTCCAAATACTTTAAAAAAGGGAGCATGTGCCTGAGGAAAGCACGCACAAAACCAATTCTCTTATTCTGTGTTTACTTACTTCTCAGAGTTGTCTCAAAGCACCAACTACAATCTGCAGAAATAAGATTGCTTCCCTATGGACCCAACTTGCATTAATATTTCAGTGGAGAGATACATAAATTTAAAAAAAAATTTGTTGTGGTAAACAGAAAGGAGGAAAAACAAATCTAAGATGGACTCATTTGTAAACCAATAAATATTACATCACCTTTACACAATCAAATTCCATAAAGGACATCAGATTATCAAAGTTATGAGAAAAGCTTGCTAGATACAGAAGAAGGAAACACTCTGGTTCCTAAACAGCTTGTAATTCAATTATTGATTTTATTTGGTGGTAGTCTTTTAATAGCCAGCTGGCTGGCATTGGCCATTTGATATTTTATTATTTTGTTATTTTCTATTATATCCTGTTATCTCTGTCATAATCATTCCTAAGTAATTATTCAACTTAGAAAGACTCTGCCCTGAGCATTGCTAATGTCCTTTGGTTTCTTTGCCCATCTGAGCTGTCATATGGTGCTCTTTCCAAAACCACATTTGTAGAGCACAGCTTTGGAACTGTTTAATTTTCTGGAGTAGAGTTTATTATTAAACACTAGACTGTCATGAAAACAATTCAATATGCGTGACCTATATCTATTTGTGGTTAAATAGTAAGGTCTGGAGGTTAATAAAAAGAACTGCAGCAAGCTGCTCATGAGATAATTCAAGAAACTTAGAAAAGATCACAGAACTCCAGCCATTTTCCCATTAGGCTTAAGATAAAAAGTAAATTTAGAAGTAAGTTAATACTTGCATATTACTACGTCGTTAGGAGTATTGAAAGAGATTCCATTGTTTCAAACGTTAGGTGAAAGAAAAGAGAACTATATGCAATTGGCAAAAAGCTACCTTTTTTAAATTTACCAGAATGTTTTTTTCTTGTCTTCTGGTTTCTTTTCTTTTCTTTTTTTTTTTTTTTTTTAAACTGTCCTTAGCCTTGTGAGTGTGAATTGCTGGAGTGGGAAAGAGAAGAGACCTAAATCAGCTTCCAATTCAGCATTTAGGCAAGCACAGTCACTTCTCGAGTGCTGCTGAGTGTCACAGCAAGACTGGGAAGGGAAGTGGCACTAAACGACTCCTGAAAAGTCAGTAGGCTTATTAAGTCTTACTTAAAAAGTTGATTGGGGAGCTAATTTAGAGCTCCCCTGTCCTGCCTTTTAAGTATGATGAAAACCCTTAAAAGACTCTTGCTGGTGCTAACAGATTCAGAGTGGCATTGAGTGTAGACGTGAAGTAGGAACAGGGAAATACAAAGTTAAAAGAATTGGCTACCTTTGGAGTCCATGCCTGTGCCTTGCTTCTAAAGGGAAAGTGAGAATTGAAGGATATATTACTATCATCTGTTGACATTAATTTTTTGTTACTGTATTTTTAATCCACTGGGCCAGAGTCCTGTCATCAGAAGCCTCTTTTTCATCCACTTTGTCAGTATATAGAAGCTGAAATTGGGTCTAAATGTCATACATACACATTCTGATTTCCTAAGCAGTATAAAGGAACAGTGGGGTAAATAACAAACCCTGATGTGTACATACGGTGTTTTGTTGGTGATAATGGAATTCCCTTATTGTTCGTGTGGCAACTGTGATACCACATAAAGAGCCAACCAAGCAATCAAAAGATGGCATTGGAAACCGTTGTATGTGCTCTAAATTGCTTCTAAGCTGAGCCTTTAAAACTGAATGGCATTTCATAGCGAAATGCCTGCCCTTTTAATGGAAATGTCAGTCCTTTAGGAAGTTCTCATTTAGAGGAAGCATGTGGTAGACAATACTCCTAATGAAGATCTTCTTCTTTTGTCTCTGCACTTGCCCTCTCTTTTATTTCATTGCGTAGAGATACCAGCCAGGACTCTTCAATTACGGCAATAGCGTTTCATTTTAACAACTGTTTTGTAGACATTCTTGCTAATGCATTTTGTCCGCCTTTGTTTTCCAGCCTCCCATTCCTATTGTCATCTTCTAAAATGACAGGAGACAGAGCTTTTTCATTAGGAGAAGAGCTAAGAGGAGACAGTACAGTTCAGGCAGTGCTTGGAAGAAAGAACAAAGGCTTGACTATTTAATTTTAAACTCACATTCATATTCAACAAGGTATTTTTATCTTATGGCCATTAATGGTGTACTAATTGGAAATATCTTGAGAGAATGAATTTTTAAAATATGACACCAATAATGTGACCTACAACAGGGTCGGAAAGTATTTCATTCTCCATCGATTGTGTACCTGCTTACTTTTATCCTCTCTCAGTCAATAGGTAAAATACATTATTATTTTAAACTTCAGTGAAAGAGGATTAAGATTAAATTTAGACGTGTTTCTCCTTCCAAGTGGAGCAAGCTGAACAGTATGTGTATAGGCAGTTACAGCACCTCTTGTCTTCATAAACAGACACAGGTAATGCACATCCTACTGTATTTCCCAGTACTGTGTCAACAGGAGTGTTGGTGCTGGAGCTGACTCTGCTATTAAAGTATATGCCCAATATTCCTTTTATGTTAAACATTCACTTTGGACCCTGAAAAGATGTCAAGATCTCTGTCTGCACATCTTCCTGAAGATTCCTCTTTCTGATTTCAAATTTATTACATATAATGTATCTTGTGTGGATATTTGTAGGCATTATTGTAAAGTTCCTTCCTCCACAGCACTTCTTCCTTTTTTATCAGAAGGTTCTCATATCTCTTTCAGGCTGCTAAAAGAAGTGTTAAGGCTGTTACTCTAAATAGATAAAATAATCCAGCTTTGGACCGTCCAACTTTAAATCCATACCTACCAGCTATAGAACCATGAAATGGCTTAGTTTGGAAGAGACCTAAAAGGTCATCTAGTTCCAAGCCCTGCCATAGGCAGGGACATCTCCCAGTAGACCAGGTTGCTCAAAGCTTCATCCAACCTGGCCTTGAACAATTCCAGGGATGGGGCATCCACAGCTTCTCTGGGTAGCCTGTTCCAGGGCCTCACGACTCTCTGAATAAAGAATTTCTTCCTTATATCTAATCTAAACCTATCTTTTAATTTGAAGCCGTTATCCTTGTCCCATCACTACACGCCCAGACAAAGCATCCCTCCCCAGCTTTCCTGCAGGCCCTCTTTTGGCCCCCCTTATAGGCTGCACTGAGGTCTTCCTGGAGCCTTCTCTTCTCCAGGCTGAACAACCCCAGCTCTCTCAGCCTCTTCACAAGAGAGGTGCTCCAGCGCTCTCATCGTCCTTATGGCTCTCCACTATCAGAAAACAAAGATCATTTGTACATATGCCTCAACTTTTTGTAACATCCCTCACTACTATTAAAACAGAAAAACATTCCATAAAAAGATATTTCCAAGCGTTATAGAAATCATTATTAAACAGTCTGTAAACCATCCAAAAGTCTATTTAAAGAATATTTATATCTTTGTATTTGTTTTGGAGGCCCCTGAGATGGAAAGAAAAAAAAAAAGGCAAAACTATTATATTGTCGCTGATCTATAGACAGACATGTGACAGTGCATATATATGGGGAGATTTACATGGATAGGTATTTAACAAACCCACTACTCACTAACTTCTGTGTTAACTAAATATAAGGCACAAATAGAGTGCAGTGCTAAGTGTGATATTTTTGTCCACTGAGGAATATCTTAGCCATTATTTCTAAAATGCAGACCATTTTAAATACGTACAGACAGTAAATGTGGTGTTCAGTCTCTGGGGTACCAGTAAAGGAAATAACAGGCTGAACCCCTGTTTCACAAAACACAGACCTTTCGCAAATAAGCAAGTTATTAACATTACTACTATGTTATCAGAGTCTTTCATCATTCCAAATTGTGTGTTGAATTCACTTTCTGCATGTCATTTCTGTACTATTATTATTATAATCAGGAAGTTGAATTGATTTAATTGCTCCAGTTAGAGCTTACTCTAAATTTGCAATATATTATGGAACCTGCCTTAAAAGGGAGACAAACTAATTTTATTATTAATGATAGGCTGAAATAGATGAAAGAAGCATTATTATTTCTGTGCTTCTAGTTAAACACTCAGCAAACTATGCTGGATATGCAAGACAATCCTCTAACATTGAAAAAGTGGCTTCCAGCTGAGACCAGTTTAGCATACACTTAACACCTGCTGGCTAACCCAGAGGGAGGCTCCCTTTTGGCTCCTCAGGCAGAGCTGCTGCCAGGGCACCACATGAATCGCATTTTGAGTGTCAGATGCAGTAGTGTGTAGGACAAACACACAGCGTGACACTCCACCAGATGAGGACTCCACTAATTGGTCAGTCTCCCCTAGTTTCTGACCACCCGTTGACAGACACAATAACAACATCCCAAAAGGAGGAGTGGTTGTGCCAGGATGAAACGAACACTGATGGCTTACCCCAGTTTTTTGCTGGCATTGTGTTTCATGTTTTTTCAAAATAATGGTTTATGGGCCTGAGCCTATAAAGAGCTGTTTAAGCACCTGTATTACTGCTGATTCTGTCTTGAACACAGGTTCTGCCATTGATCTGAGAAAAGTTCTTGCTTCCACGTTGCTTCCTTTCTAAAAGCACTGTCGCGTTTTGGAATCTGACACAGTCTAGGGACAGTTACTTTGTTATCAGTGCCTCACAGACCGTGGCAGCTTATGATAGAAGTGTGCTAGGCAAATACATAGGATGCTTCCCCCAGCAAACCCCCTGAATTCTTTATTTCTCCAATTACTTGCTCTTCTCTTAGTCCTTCAACTTTTTCAACAACATTGCTTCAAGGTGGGTTACTGTGCAGTATCGCTGAATAACAACAAAAGGTGCTGTACCAATCAGTTCAAACAGATGCATCTCTGTAGGGAACAACAACAAAAAGAAATTAGGGTCAACTGGATAAAGGCAGAAAAGAACATAAGGGTGCATACGCGTTAGAGTTAGCATGGGGGAATGAGAAGGACAGTCAAGAAAGCACAGATGTGTAAGTCTTGAGGAGCCTGAAGGGTGAAGGGACTTGTAGGAGGGCAGGAAGAGAAAGAAGGACCAGGGAGAGGAAAGAGTAACTGGAGAAGCTAACTCTAGACTTTAAGCTATCACAAAGGACAGATTAGTCTGCAAGATGAATTCTCCCTTGCAGGCTTGTTCATCTGGGTGATACCTTGGGATATTGGGCTAGGGCTTAGCCTGTGGTAAAGATAAAGGTTTGGAGAGAGACAAAGCATGACACTGAAGATGGAATGGGGCTGCAGAAGGATGCTGAAGAAAGGTGTAAATTTTGTAAAGAATTATCTTCTGAGACTGTCTTAATCAGTTTCTGCATCCTGACCTCCTGCCAGTGCCTTCTGCACTGGAATGCACTTTTTGAAATTGTCTAACAAAGTCACATCATCCAGAGCTAAAAATAAGTGAGCTAAAGGAATCCAAAATGCCAATATGAAGCCAAAAACATTCCCAAATAAAGTTCTTTATTATATTCCCTGACCCATGCAATGGTGGCAGTGACTCTGTACTGCAGAGTAACAGGTGAATCCAAGCAGAATCCATTCTCTGTTCACTTGAGTATGTAAGATGTATATTCAATTGCATATGTTTAGGGACTGAGAGACTTGCAAACAGTGGATTGTTCTTGTTCATGTAATCTTGAGGCCAGATAGCAGTGAGAAAGAACAGTGGAGCAGTTATCTTTCTGGAGGAAATATTTTCAAAATTTTTAAAAGCTGTGATAGCAAATGTTATATTAAACCTTCCTCAGTCTTTATTGGAGATCCCATGAGCATTACTTAAATACTAGCCTGATTGCCACAGGGTAGAGTGATAATCCCGTAATCTAGTACCCATTTATAAAGAAGAATGAAATAGAGAGTAAAAGAGATTGCTTAATATTCAGCATATTCACCAAAAATGTTTTATCACTGAACATCTGTTACACAAGTAAAGTGACTGTGTCACTTAGCGTTAGGATACACTTAGCATTAGGGTACAATTGCTTCCTTCCAAGGTGGATTAGAATCATACGGGTAACTGTTGGGCTGTTTTGAATGTCCTCTGGTAGATAGCCAAAGGAAATTTTCCTGTTGAAATGACAGGAATTCTTTGACATAACTTGTTCTGTTAGAGCATATGTTGACATGTCTTTATCATTGCAATGATGAGCTTCCTTTCTGGCACCTATAAATGTATGTTCATGGTAATCACAAGCAGTATCTTGTCAACAGCTATCTACCATAAGTGATCCCTAATCTACTTTGCAATCATTTTCAAAGCCTCTTCATTTTCACTGAAAGGATTGTTTTGTTTCGAAGAATTCTTACTAATGTGCAAAATTGCCATTAGTTAAATCCATTGTAGAGGCTGAAAAGGAATACAAGTATAAACCTTCACAGCTGGAGTACAGATAGATGCTGTGGATGTAGCTTACAGTTCTCATTTTTCACATGCAGCATATGCTTGGAGAGTGCAGAACAGATGCAACTTGCTTAATGGGGCAAATCGTGTGCATTTTATCTTCCTGATTCCACATTTGGACAGTGCAGTCCCTCTTTACCTGTGCTTAATACAACTCCTGATACATGTGAATAGCAGTGGCAAAGTATTGACATGGCTTAGTTTGAGCTAGAAAATAAAGGTTGGGTGGTTTTCCTGTTTGAAGTTCACTAAAATGGGCAATATGCAGTGTACAGGTGGCAGCAAAAATGCAGCCTTAAGTGTTTTAACTGGGCTTAGACTGCTGGTGCAGGGGCAGGTCTTGGCATTTGAAGGAGCTCTGTGTTATTATTATCTACCAGGGCTGGAGGCCATGGCATCACCTGCTGGTCTGGTCCCCTGCCAGACCTGATCTGGCACCAGTAAAAGGACTTTTCTATGCGCCTTTCTCCACTGCCTGTGTTGCTGTGGGAAGGTGAAGGCAATCCTGTCACACTATATGCAGGGCTTTACTAGTTTGGAGGTGGAATAAGCAGCCGTACTGGATGTGATTCCTGCTATTTTCAGCATTTTATATGTGAAATTCTCTCCAAGTAACTTGGTATGTGTCCACTTTCAGTGAAGTCATGCTTTCACTTCACTTTCAGTGAAGTCATGCCTCTTCTTTGTATTGTTCATTTGAAGTGCTGGAGAATAAGCAGATTTGGTTTCATAACCTTGCTGCCTTTCTTCCTGTGGTTTAGACTTCACGCTATTTCTGCTGGTGCAAAGCTTGAAAATCTGCCTTTTCCTGACCCTGTTTGAAATATAGGGGAGCCACACAAGTCTGTATTTTACTGTCACACACTAACTGGAATTAACAGCATAAAAGTATTTGTACAAGATAACATAGGGCAAATTCAACCTTCTGTTCCTGTGGGGTTGTGGGCTGATTTCACTGTTCCTTCTCTAGAGTCTTTGTAACAGTAGCTGACAACTGAATCTGATCTCTGTATCCTCCTCCTAAATCAAGATCTATACTTTCATATGTGGAGAAGGTAATGGATACGGATATGTTTACTAAAGTCATGCATGAGAGATGCTAAGGCTTGAGGAATATGAGAAAAACTGATAATTGGAATAATTTTTTAGGCAATTACTGGCCTGAACAATCACACTTTTATTGGGGGGGTGTTTTGGCTTTAGGTTATCTTTGTTTTGTTTTGTTTTTGCTGAAGAGCTGATAACAGTGGGTTACTTGAATGCAAAAATATTTTCTTGGCAGAAGTCAAACATAAATCTCTAAAAAGTTATATTTTCTCTCTCTCATTTTGTCTTCTTTGCCTTCCCTGTTATTGATGCACATAATAAAACACTAAGAAAAAAAGACAAATCCACCCAAAAGGTCAAAATCAATGATTCTTTTACAGATGGCACCTTTGGGAATCCTGGGTACTTTACCATCAGCTTGTGTTTGAGACTGTTACTTGAATACTTGTTTTTTGATGACGAAAATCAATGACTTCTTTAAAGAAGACACCCTTGGGGCTAGAGGGATGCAGACTTTGAAATGTTTACTAGTCTGTGACTGTCTCTGAAAGACTAATAAACATATTTATAAGTTTATGAGCTACTATTTAATTTTATGGATTGGAAATGGTGTATAGTTTTAACAAGAATATTTAGGCTAATGTGCCCCAATGAGGCACATTCTGTATTACTTTACAAATTTGCATAAAAGTTCTGATCCAAAACGGGTTGAAATCAGCAGATACATTTGCATTAGGTTTAAAATTATCCCTGTGAAAAAGTTACTGAAGTTATTGGAGTTATTAATTAATTTGATCCAATAGCCAAGTAATAAATTCTCAAAATAAAAATATAGAAAATGCACTTCCATGAAGACGAGAGATCTATTCCTCTCAGCAAACATTATTTCCTGTGTATTATATACAAATGTGTTTATTGTTACTCTGAGCTGTAAAAGGCATTTGCTTTTTAAAAAACAGATGTCTTTCACCTTATTTCTTTGCTACTAATTTATGATTATGTTTATTAATGGCAGCATAATTTACCTCAACACCAGGGCAGATCTTCCTTGATTTTCTTGAACGAGCGGGGTTATAACAGGCTCTTGTATCTTAATAGGACACTTGATCTGGCTATCCTGTGATGTGGCATTGAGACTTCAGTGCTGGAGTCTGGACAATCAGTTTTCTCACCAGCTGTGCAGACATAGATTTTACCAGGAAAATTCTTCCCTTTCTTGTTTTCTTTCCCAATGAAAGGTATAGAGTTGTTTTAGTCATGTTTTGCAAGTTGGTTTCCAGAGATTCAGCCACAGAAATGAGTTTTGAAATAGACCAGTAGCGTACAGTAGCCTTGCAGTAATTACAACAAACTAATTTGTATTCGTTCTCCTTTGACTCTAGATCTAATCAGTAAATACAGTGATATAAAATGTCAACCCTAACCAACCAAGTGCATTGAAAGGATAATGGTAGATACCATTTATGAATTAAAACATGAGAGATCATGCATGATATTGAAAGACTTACTATATTTTACAGTCCTTCCCAGTACTTACTGATCTTGCTTAAAGTTTACTGATTTCAGCCTTGAAAATCACTATTATTCTGTCATGTAGAATGTCGTCTTGTTCCTAAGACAGCAAAAATTCTTTGCTTTGGGGGACTGCAGGGAGAACAGCTGGATAATTGCTTCTGTGCCCCAACACTGTGCAAAAGACAGAGTAAGGCTTGGAATGCCTCTGGAAATACTCAGTTGCAGTAGAGGTAGCTGGTGCATGGGATCCTTTCGTCTCTCTGCAGAAATGTGCACAATGAATAGTGCAGACACAAAGCTAGATGCTGTTCTTAAGGGAATAGTCTGTGCATCCATGCAGAATGAGGACTGCTCTTGCGCCCACTGTCAAATCGTCCTGACCCACAGTAGGCTGACAGTAGTGAACAAGCTCTCGCTTTTGTCCCTGAGCAAAATGGAATCTATTCTTTTCTGACTTCAAAAAATAGTTTTGAACCAAACCGTGCTTATATCATTCACAACTGTTCTTGTGGCCATTTATTTTTTCAGTCTGTTATCTTTGACAGGACAAGTTCTCAATCTCATTGTGTTTCATTTTCCCAACTATGTATTGCAAATGGTAAATCTTTCTCCTAACAAATTTTGGCAATTTAAAGGTTATCTTCTTTAATTCTCAGACATAGTAGAGAGGTTGGTTGGAGATCATATGTATAATTGTGGGTGAGGCTGATCCCAGAAGAGGTGAAAAAAACCTGCCACTAGAACTGAACGGTTTTGTCTGGTTGCTGGATGGACTATGCAGCAGGAATACATGAGATAGCTGTACTTACTCTCATCTAAGTGTCTGATGATGGTCACAGCTAGTGAGAGAATGCTGGGCTCAAGGGAATCTCTGATTCTTGGCTGCTTTTATGATACTAAGTTATGACTCCTGACTTCATGTCATTCCCTGAGTTTCCAACACAGACTGGACTGGCTGCCTTGGGCTGCCTGAATTCTGTCATGGGTGAGAGAGTTTTCATATGTGGCTGAGGGTACACAAGGTAATTATATCACTAATTTTTAGTTCTTGAACACGTTGCAAGGTTTTACCATTTTGATGATGATTCATTTCATAATAAGTATGATGTCGTCTCTGTGAATTAACACTTGCTGAAAAGGGAGTTGAGGTGCAAATGTATTTTTGTACTTTTAGTAAAATGCCCTGTGTCCTTTGGATGATGGGGAGCATTAACTTTTGAGAACCCTCCTGATGTTGAATTGCTGTTTGATGCAAGGAAGAAAGTGAGAGCTTGTCTTCAAACTCGTTTGACTTAAAGGCCATTAGTATTAAGTTTTATTTTCACGCGTATTAAGAAGTAAAAGTATAATTTTCTTCAGAGACTTTGCTAAAAGTCTTAGCTTAAGGATTTTGCAACTGAGGCAGTAATCTGTTGAATTTTTTTTGTATACCTAAGAAAAAATACACTGACACTGCTTGAACAGTTTGCAGCTCTGATGCTATTTCACTTTAAGAGGAACAATTGGTGGAACTTGTTTAATGTTGGCAAGAGAGTCATGAATCCCAATAAGGCCGTGAATACATTTATTATTAATTTTCTTCTCATTCATTTTTAATTTTCTGTCAGATAGAATCAAAGGCTGAATTGGTGACTTCAGTGTTTTCTACCTTGCTCTATTGGCTTCAGAAGTCCTTTAATAAGGCAATTATTTATTCTGGTCATCACTGGGAAATCAAAGGTGAGGAAATCAGGTCTATCTAAACCCTGTAGTGCATTAATTCAAACAGCACTCACAATGTTGGATAGAGTTCCTATCTCTGTTTTTTTAATGTTGCCTGGTTTGGTACCTTTTTCACTTTAAAATTAGTTAGAATGGAGAGTTAAGGGAAACCACAAAAGGATTTAGTTTATAGGAGCAAGAATTACTAGAATCAGCAGGCATTCTAGCTTCTGGATTCAGAGCAGGCTGGCTCATTGTATCAGGAGGAGGCAAGTAGAGAATCTTTGAGAAGGATTTAACTAGTGCCCACAAGACTTTTATTAGGAAGCTGTGGTATAGTAGTGACTATATATGTCTATTATCCCCTAAAAACGAGGAGCAGATCTGACTTCACTGCAATTCTCTCATCTAAGGCAAGAAGCTCCACAAAAGTCAGTGAAACAACTTGCATACACTTTACTGCATCAGGTTTTCAAATAGAATTTAAAATGTTTATCTAACTCCAGCACATAGTATTTCCATTTGTATTTTTTCAGCAAGTGAACAGAAGATAGGGAAAATGAGGCACCGGTGTAGGGATGTATGTGTGTGTGACTGAGGAGGAGGAGTTATCTGCAGAGACAGCCACCGAGTAGAAAGGCTGAATTTGTTTTCGTTTAACAAACCTCCATTTTACCTGCACAGACTTCTGAGTCTGGTACGTCAGTGAATTATTTCTTCAGCTCCATTTATTGCTTTGTGTACATTATTGATAGGATCCCACCACAAGCAGGAGGTAGCATTTATTCCATTTATAGGAAGTATATGAAAATCTCTGTTATTCACACAGCTTAGCTATCAAGATGTTACTGCAGTCTCTTTCTATTTTGTTTTTGTTCATTCTTCAGAATTCTGGCCTTCTATGAAGTTGACTGAACAAGAACTGAAAAGGAGAGAACATATCAAACCTGACATTTAAAGGTTCAAACCTTCAATGTACTGAGCACATAGTCTAAAGAAAACAATTATGGAATTTTCTTGTCTTGTATCCTGAATTCTCCTGCAGAACTCCTTGACACTAAGCTGCCTTACTGTAACATGATGTAGTTCAAAAGTGATTTAATATTCCTCACAGAGCAGGTAACACTTTGCTCTAATGCTCTGCGTTGAGCAAAGCAACAAAAGGCTATGGGAAAACATTTAGCCATGTGCTCCTGAGAAAAAAATGTCTCTGTTCCTCCCTGTCTAATCTTTCTGCCGATCAGAATGCTATCTTAAGAAAGAGGGATATTGTAAAAGTTCCCATACAGTTTTATGAGACAATTATTACAGATATAATTGTTGAAGGTTATAGAGGTCTATAGATGTCTTGTTTTCCGTAGGCCAGTGCCCTTTTATGCTCCTCTTTTATAGTTAATGTAATGCCTCATTTAATAATTTAAAAATAATTTATTTGAGTTAAATTGCTTTTTTAGAAGGCGTAATCTTATCATTCTCATTTTTATAAGAAACTCATTTTAATTTGTTTGCTGTGCCATTCTCACATGAATTTAGGAGTTTAATGGAGTGAAAATTGAATGCTGATGGCATCAATGAGATTATTAATTTGGTAACCGAAAGATTTATTTGGTTGATTTAGATGGAATTTTCAATACCCAGTTATCTTTGGACTCTACTAAAGAATGAAGTTTCACCAAATAACAGTTCTCACTCAGAGTTCCCCAGGATGAATTGAAAAGGACATCTTCATTATTGCTATTGATGTTAATGTGGAAATCACTTACTGTTAATAAACCTGAAGGACAGATAAAGGCTTATTTTTACTCTCAGGAAGCTAGGTACCAAACCCTAAAAATGTTATCTTAGTGAATGAATAATACCTGCAGATAGCAGAGTTAGCCATGCAGAATATTTTAACAGTTTACTTTTATCTCTACGAAGTCCCATTAGAATAATTTAGTGGGATAAAAATATATTTCAGGCATGCAAATAAGTTTGATTTTTTTTTAATAAAGGTGGTAATATAACTATATAAAGAGACTATCTGCAAACTTAGGTATTAGCATACAAAAGAAATGTTTACTTTCTCTTACATTCCATAAGCCTTTATGTTCAGGGTTATGAAGAACCCTTCTATAAAAATTGTGATTTCACAGGTTCTGATTTTTTAAAGAGTTATTAAAATAATTTTTTTTTTGCCACTGTAAGCATTTATATGTTTATATAAGAACATTTATATATTCAACACCTGTTGCTTCCTGAAGCGTAGTAAGCAGCAATAGGAAAGCATACCCTAACGAAAGAGTTGCAGTCTCTTTTTGTTGTTTAAAACTGTCCTAGCTGACACATCTATAATCTGGACTAATTTGCAGTGTTTCTACAGCTGATAAATGTAAATGGAGGAGAAGGAACTGCAAATTAAGCATTAATTGCCTTGAAGTTGGAGTCAGGTGTTGAAGGAAATCTTAGTGCTTTTAGAAGTCAAAATGGAATATATTCTCAAAGAGATGCTAAAAATATGGAGTATGAAACCAATTGCACAGCAACTAGAAATAGTCAAATACTAATACCACAGAGTGTCATGGATATAAATGATCATTTTCAGTTCATGGATATGTTATGTCATCGTAACATCTGGAAGTAGGGTATTAAATGATTCCTTGGCAATATAAGAATGGAAACTTATTTTGCTGTCATACATATATGTGTATATATATATATTTGTTATTTTATTTTATTTTTTAATGAAAGTTACATAGTTTGAGAAAGTCAATTCCTTTCAAAAGTCATGTTCCCAGAGTGCCGGAGGTTAATTGCTTGATTCTTCCACTTCTGATCCTCACATACTGAGGCAGCATATGCTCTTCTAGCCAGATAATATTCATCATGTGCCAGTTATGTGGTTTTATTTATATGTTCATTGTTTCTCCATTCAGATTTGGTTTTGAAATAAGGAAATGAAAGATTTAATAATTTAAAATAGGCTTGAAAATAGTTAAATTACCCTTGCAGAAGGGCATAAATACTTAAAGAGAAACAAAATGTATCAAGGTCTCTGCATTGGTTTACTTCAGATTTGAAAGTGTTCAAATGTAGCAAACTAACAGTAAGCAATGCAGTGGATGGGTAACCCACAGGCAGCCTAGAGCCTTGAATCTCAGTGGCTATTTACTCTTTATTCACTCTCTAGCCAAAAGGGTTATCCTGTAGTTCATCTTCTCCTTCCAGGGCTCTTCTTTCCCCAAACCTCTTTTCCTTCAGTGAAGGCTCTTTTCTTTTATACCCAGAATTTGTCCTCATGCCATAGTGCAGGCTGTCATGAGCAAGTTCTGCCTATGCTGAGAAATTGCTTTGGCAATTTATACCTAGTTTGCTCTACATCCCATTGATATCAATATGTATTTTCCCATCAGTATCAAGAAGCTTTGATTCAAGCCTTATAGACAGACAAGAAATTACACAGATGCTGTGATTAGTACACAGCGAGGTGTCTACATTAAAATTAATCTCCCTCTGTCCACAACGTTAGTAATGCCAACAAGGGTGGTTGAAGTAAAAAATATGTTTTTTAAAGTGGTCTAAGAGAGAATGCACGATACATAAATATACACATACATTTAATTAAATGTTTAGCATTTTGCTGTTTGTTTCTAGGTCAGAGTCAGAGGGTAGTGCTGTGTGGAAGTCACATGTTTTAGAGGTTATAGCTTAATCCCTGATACAGAGCCCTCTACCCTTCTGTACTCTATGCAAGTTGTGCAACTGGGTACAGGTGATATTCTCTGCTTAGGAGACACTTGGAACAGAAATAGCATGAAGACTAAAGCACTATTTTATTGTAACAGACAATATTTCTCTCAGATCAAAGAGGGCATCCTTTCTAGAGTAAGGAGAAGTGCTGTCTACAGTATATCTGACCTTTGTATAAAAGTTTCAGCTTCTTGTAGTTCCACTCTGTCAAGCCTCACAAAGAAAAATACATCCAGGACTTGATGAGTGTAATTAAAGAAAAAATATACATTTTAGACATGGGATGATTGAGAAGGGCATTCACATATCATTCTCCTCCTTATTGTCATGTGAATTTTGATGGGTTCTCTAACTCCTGTAAGATTGTGTAGGGATAAGTAGAAGGGTTACAATTCCTCTTTCTTTTCCCTTCCTTTCACCCTTAGTAACTTAAATCAATTTACAAAACCTTTTGCACCAGAGCTGAAAAGCTGCCTCCATTCTGTGATCAACAAAACATCACTTTTAATTATTTTTACCACTTCATACCATATGCAATAAAGAAAAATGCTTTAGAACTGTATCCCAGACCAAAAATCAAGCTCAATCCATTTAATTATCAGCAACGACAGAAAGAGATTCCTGCCTCAGAAAGAGCTATGATACAGGCATAATTAGCTCATTTAACCACGAAGAAATAATTAGCCAACATAAGAGGACAAGAAAAAGAAGTTAAAATGCCACAGCAGTACATTATCCCATTTTATTTCTGGCAAAACTATTATCACATGGAAAGGAGGGCTATATGATACTGACTTGCCAAGTTTTTTAGCATAATGAAGTACTAAGGTACAAACAGAAGAGCTCCTCAATTTCATCACCCATCTGAAGAGCATCAGGCTCAGACACTTGTGAATTCTGAGATTAGTTTCTCCATCTTTAGGGGCTGATACACATTTGTAAATCTGACCCCCCAGTTAGCTATTCTACTAACAATGTAAAAAATTTATCACACTGCAAGAGACACCAACACAAAAATCCAAGTAATGTAAAATTAATTTTCTCATCATAAGGATGACATATTTTTAGCAGAAACAATTAGAAAGATTTCAGTTGGAATTAGTTCCCTTTAGTTTAGGAACTTTGAGGCAAATAGCAAGAGTTTGAATAGCTTTTTTTAATCTTCTGAGGTCCTGCAAACCTATCTCAGCTTGACTCTAGTAGACCCCAGCAGTGTCACTTCATGGAGGAGTCTGGAGGAGTTCTTTCTTCCCCCACCTTCTCCTTATTCTTCAGAGCATCTGAAATGCTGTGTTACTGCTGCTAGTGGAAGATATTGAAGATTCTTTCTGAGACTTGGAAACCTATTGATTCTACAGTGCAAGAGGCATTTTCACTTATTGTGGAAGCAGCTTGACCCTTTTAAAATTTTATCAGTAGTTTACTAGTTAATTACATTTGACTTGAAACTGCACAGTTACTAATCTGATTAACTAGGAAAACTTATTACCAGAAAGACTGGAAGAATTAATATATTCTTAAAATCATATTTTATAAGCACATAACAGAACAGTATAATTAAAAGTGGTCTAAATGGGTAAAAATTAGAGGCAAAATCTGTTCAGGTATTAGCAATGAAAATTTGGTTTCGTGTACCACAGCACAGATATATTTTTTTTCACTGTCTACAGCAATTAGATCAAAGGCAGTCTATTTTTGTTTTGTTTGTAATGAACATTCTGAAAGATTTTGGATTACTATTGATTCTTGACAGGTTAAAAAGGATGCTTTCATTGTCTGAAACTTCAGGTTAAAAACTGGATTCCCAACTGCATATACCATGTCAGCAGTTCTTCTTTCCAAGGTCAGTGTCTCATAGTATAGTGAGATTCTTCCTTTCTTTGTTCATTTAGGTAGCATGTCGGAGAAGAAAGTTAACAGAGATCTCAGATGAGCCAGATTCAACTAAAGGAGATAGGTTAGGGTAGCACAGAATATGAATTGTGAAATGTGTTTTTGATTACCCAGGATAAAGATATGCTAGATTGATAGAAGAAGTCCTGTGGGGATGCTAACTTTTGTACAGTGTTCTGGTCTTAAGTACAGCCGAAGGAGTTACCTTACATTAAGTGTGGCATTCGGGCTGTCTGCAACAACTATTTGTTATACTGCAATTTCATTATATATGTCCCCTTTCTCCCCACCTGGAAAATCTGTCTTAGAGATTTCAGGATATTTGTACATCTGCCCAGGAGGTCTAGAAGCCTCACTGAATCTGAGTGGGTTGCAAAACATCTGAAAGTAGCAGCCATAACCCTTTTGCCTTCGGAGATGAGCTCTAGAATAAATACACTGTGAGTCAGACACTGAAGGTTTGCAGAACAATAGTGTCTAGTTTGTCTGTATCAAGATGGGAGGCTTTCTGTGTGCCTTGAAAGTGCATTACCTGTGCTACACGACTGTATGCATATGTATATTCCAGTCTGGGAAACAAGTTGGGGTGTTTCAAAATGGTCCTAAGGTCTGGAGGCTGCTCTTGCAGAGCTGAGATTTCTCAAGATGTAAACTTAGGGTTTAACTGAGGAGCTATTAAAAGAGAGTGAGGCCTCTGTGTCTAGTTTCAGAAAAGCAAAATGCTTTGTAGCCATGGTAAAAATAAGTTAATAATGAAAGTGCTGACAAAACCTTAGCTGCAGTGTTGTGAACTTTGCTGTTGTGAAAACGTCAGGATTAAGTAGACATGTGTGGATAATAAAATCTCCAAAGAAACAAATTGTCCATGAATGTATAATTATGTCTTTCTCTAGGATTTTAAACTCTGCATATTTCTTGTTTATATTTCACTTAAGCAACTAAAGGACTGTTGGCAAGATATTGTCAATGTTTAAAGCTATAAAAATCTTTCAAACAACAAGAGCCTGAGGCTTTTTGTGTAGTACATACTACATTCACTATGAAGCGAATATCATTTTTACATGATGCAAACAATGTCAGAAATCAGAGGGAACAGATATTGAAGAGAGAGCATCAACAGTCTTGAACACAGCCCGCCATCCTCTGGGCTTGGTGCAAGTCCACTGATATTTGTGGGAGTTTCATTTTTCAAAAGTCTTTTAAGACATTTCACAACATAATGTTTGCCTCATCTTCTATATAGTACAGTGTAAAGGGGAAAGAATTGTATGATTTTTTCTTCTTTTAATCTAAGAATTTTAGCATTTGGCATCAGCCTCATGAAAGATAATTGGTGTTGAGTGCACCTGTTTTTGCCCATGCAAAACCCTACAATTCGCAAATGCAAATTGACTGAGCATGGCATTCACACAAGCTGCAGAAGTGCAAAGTGAAGTTTGCAAGTGGGAAAGACGCTGCAAGTGGTTGCCCGGCTTTGTGTGTGCAGTTAAAAGGAGGCCAATAACGTAAGGCATAATACAGCAATATTTATTATATTATATGTACTGGGTGATCAGGTTCATTCATGATGCGTTTTGACTCTGAGGGACAGGATTTTTCATGTATTTAGAAATTTAACACAATAGGAATGCCTCGTGGATTTTACAAAAGTACTCAGGTAGTTTAAATGTCTAACACACCACCTGGCTTTAGGTACCTAAACACCTTGGCAGCTTTGACCCTTGGTCAGTTCATATATTGAGGAACTTCTGTAGCTAACTGTACCTTAAGGCCTTTGTCATTTTTCTTGCGAGATCTGCCTGCCAAATATAACATTTTCATTAGCTAGTTGACCAAGGGGCTGTTCTCATAACAAAAGCATAGTCAAACGTTGCCTTCACTTGAGAAGGACATGTATTTCACAAGTGGCCAGGTGCTTGTGGCCTCTTTGTTGCTGCTGATTATCCTCTAGGGCATGTTTGGGAAAAGGTGGGGTGTTACCTTCATGTTTATTGTGATCTTCTGGTGGGGGCAGTAAAGGAGGAAAGCGAGAACAGGCTATTGAGCGCCTTAGTAAACCAACAGGAAAACCATCTCTGATTTCTCAAGGGAATGTGCAGCCCTGCAAGAAGAGTGTAATGAGTATAAAAAATGATGGTAAGGTTAGTATTTCAATTATTGTAAATGATGCATTAAAACAGGGCTCATAAGTAAGAGACTGTGAAAGACCCATAGGGCAGCAGAACATCCCCACAGTATGAACACTTCAGTGCTGTCTGTTAGTGGCTAAAGAGAACACGGTGGTCACTGGTTTTATACTTGTGCAGAATTGTTAGTGATGTGACTAACTTTTTGCCACTGTAAATGGATACAGCCAATGTGTGGATTGGTATTGGGAAGGAAGGTCTTTACACCATTCATTAATCTCCCTCGTGTGTATAAAGAGAAATAGGTGAGATCTGACGATGGGTTCTGAGCTGTACTCAGTACTGTTACCGTACAGATTACAGTAGCTTAAGAATAGGTGAAGTAGTACAGTTTTGTGTGAAAACAAATTCTGACGGAACTAACAAAGATTTTCAGATGCATGTCTGTGGCAGCTGTGGAAGCCAGAGAGTCAAAAGACATGTCCATTTAGTCAGTTCAGTATTGATGCAGCACAGAAATTTGTCGTGGCAAATTCTGTACTCATCCTGCAATTTCCAAAAACAACTTGCCACATTTAATGAAATACCTGAATAGAAAATAATATTGCTAAGGTGTTGCATAATTTTAAATGCAGCCTTATCTTAAAAGAAGACAAACGCAGTGCATTTGGTAGCTTTGATTAAGTATTTGACACCATTTTACTCCTCCTATACCCCTTTCCCAATTGCTCAGAGGAATCCTGTCAGTACTACCGCTGCTGCTGCAACTGATGTTTACTGGGAGATTGTATTTCTGGGGATAGTATTTCAGCACCCATAGATCAGCATTTCAATCAGTGGAACTTACATGCCCTTAATATCAAACAATCTTCAGGAGTGAAACCTGAGAGGCAGTACGTGAATGCCAACACTAACAGCGGTTATAGCCACACTTTGGCTCTGCTATTTGTTTTGTATTGTTCAAAGAGAAGGAGATGCACTCCATGAAGTTACACTTGTCCACTGCAGGGTTTTTGCAGTTCCTGTGGTTTTGGATACTGTCATTTTTCAGAGAGAGGATTTTGAAATTGAATGGAGCCAGCATGGCAATTCCCTTGGTCCGAAAGTTCAGGGAACTGCAAATATCATTTGGTTTTTTTCATACCCATTTTGCACATAGCTGAACAGATTGAGTGGCTAATGCTAGTGGAATCTTCCAGTGTTTCTCATCTCACATACATACAAGCAAAACCCTCCTATTACTAAATGTTGCCAGATAAAATGCATATTGGCTGTGTCCTTGAAGAGAGAAACCTCATGTTCCCTCAAAATCTGAACAATGCAATTAAAAACAACCCTGAAAGATTGCTGCTTATTGCTGTAATTTCAAACATCAAGTTATTTAAGAGAATAACAGTATTTTCTTTCTCTCTTTTGTTATGTTTCTCCTCTTGTCTCAGAAGGTAATTTTTAGTTCACTCAAGGCCAAAGACAAAGCAAAATAGATGTACTGAAACATATGAGTACCAGGGATGTGATTTCCTTGGCAATGATAATCCTGTCACAGCTGTCAAAATTTACTCCTTTATCCATATGACATTTTAACAGGATGGAAACGCCATGTTAGAATAAGCAGCTATAAAGAACTCAGTCCAAAATTACTAACAACAGCAGGCTCTCCCAGGCAATATATTGTTTACAAATTTCAGAGAAATTGCTTTACCGATATTACATTTGAATTTGATGCTCCAAAGCTTAGCCATAACTCTTCTCTTTTATTATGGTAAAGTTAAAACAGACAGTTTAAAATGTTAATTTAGTTTCCACAGGGTTCCAGAGGAAAAGATAAGTGTAAAAATATTATGCCAAAAAACAAACAGTACAGGAAATATAATTCCTTGAGCTTCATGAATACTTTTGTTTTCTACCAGTTTGCTGTTGAGAGAGAAATTCAGGACCAAATTACAGTTTTTGGTCCAGTTTGCCTCAGCTCAAAGAAAGGTAAATTTTGGAACTTCTGCATGTATAGATGAGATGCCTAGTGCCTGTAAGAGCACACTTATTTGCAAAGTAGGTTTTCAATAGTGCAGCAGTGTCGCTGTGTTGCAATAATGCTGCAATCCTGCCTAAATCAGTAAACATTCAAAGCACAATAAAAATTCTCTTTTAATAGTATTGCAAATGGAAGTCGAGAGATAGAGGTGAGGACAGGGGGGAATCAACTCTTTATCCATTGTATCACTTTATGCATTTTTCCTTCCTGAAGTTTCTGTATATGCTGATTTAATAGCCTTGATTGGGTAGGGCTTCCCAGCTAATTGCATTCCTTGCCAGCTCTGTAAAGTTAATACCTGTATTCTGAGTTCTCTACAAAGGTGTTGATAACATCCAGGTATAGATGTCCCCTGTGATCTAGTTTATACTTGATCGGGGTTTTAAATATAGAGCAAATGAACAGCGTTCTGACAGATAACAGGAAACCAATTACTGTCTCTTCACCATCACTGCTTGCATTCCTTCTTGGCTACCCTTTGAATGATACGTTATTTGTTGTGTTCCCCAAGAAGGTCTTTGTTCAGTATTTTATGAAGAGCCTTTTTGATGCATAGATTAAATATGACATGAAGTTACAGCATTATCATCAGAGGAGCTTCTTCAGGCTATGAATGACCGTGCTGTCTTGGAGGTAAACCAAAAGTCCTACTCACGTACTTGTCACTTATAGCATGCTTTATCAGAAAAGTTTCACTGGAGTCATTGAAAAGCCACCAGAGGGACTTTATATTTAGATACCCTTGTAATTTCATCACACTAAACATAATTCACCTTAAAAAGAATAACAAATACACCTCTCTACATAGCTCTCAAAACAAAATAAATTGTGTCTGTAGGTCAAGCTGTGGTTAGAAATACATTTATATATATGTTTAACATAACAACAGAGGAAATGCTTAAATTTAATAGACCAAATTTTCATATTTTAAGCTGTTGTGACAGAGTAAGACAGTTAAGTTGACTTGCATCAACTACACAACTGGTTCATTCTGCTAACTGTAAATATTGCTAAACTAAGCAACATCTCAGGTAAACTCCTTGTCCTGGTGAGTTCTAATGCCAATTTCAGTGTGGCAAGAACTTCATTCATAATTTTGAGTCAACCTAATGAGACCAAAAAGCTCCAGAAATTTAGCCGATATTATTTAATTTCCCATATTCATTATCAGTCTCTAAGTGTTTCCACATGGGACTGGAAATGATTTTTTTTTTTTTTTCAGCAGCAGTTTTGCCCTCACTCCTTATCTGAAGAATAGAACTCAGGTTTCCTGAGAATATTTTGTTCATTATTTGTAATTTAACCTTTCATTTTGCCTTAGAAGAGAAAAACGGTAAACAGCAAACATGACAGTCTAACTTACTCCAACAGAGTCCCAAATATTTTGATTGGACTGAGTACTCAAGATAGTGTTCTTCCTAATAAGGAGTACAGTATGTTAGAAATATCAATAACTAACCATAGAAGGTATTATGCAATATGTAGAAAAAATCATTATTAGATTTTTTTTAAACATAAATACATTTTGAGGCTTAGCAAGAATATATATCTATGTTGTTAGCCAGAGAAGACTACCAGATTTAATTTTATTTATTTTCAGCTTTCATGTGTGTATATATACATATACAGTATATATATATACATATACATATATATACATACAGTACTGCAAAGTACTTTTGAAAGCTTCCAGAAAATACTAATTTAGAAGTCCTCCTGACAAGAACACATTACATCTATATCTATCCCAAACATACTGCTCTTTCCAGGAGTGCATAATATTGAAAACATCCAATGCTTCAGAGCCTTGAAACTCCTGTTTTTGTCCCATGTGAAGTCTGAAGCCATGGTATAAGCAAGGTGTGAGAGTGATGCAATGATCGAAGTAATTGCTGTATCGTTGTCCGGTGCGTCATGGTAATCCTGCATGTCTTTGATTAAAATGTCTGTTTTTTCTTACCTGGCCTATTTTGTACTCTATTTTCACAGATTTTTCTGTCTGTTACTGTGTTTCTCCTTTCAGATTCAGGAAAGGTGCTGTGCAACACTAATCTAGCACTAATCAGTATATTTCAGTGCTCACTTTTTTTCTTAAAAAAAAAAAAAAAAGACGTTCTCCCTGGATCTTTTAACTTGCTTCTAGTTTTCCTTGCCCAGTGCCCTGCCGGTTAGAACATTGTTTTTAAAACTGCTTGATGCTGTTTTTCAACATTGCTTTAAATATAATGCTAGTTCATTATGTTAATGTTCATTTGTATTTTAAATATCATTAATTTAAAGAAGACATGATGTAATATTTGAAAAGTTATTTGAAATTTAAAAATGACTGAACAACAAAGTAAGTGATTGTTAAACTATTAAAAATCAACTTCCTTTAAATATGCATATGTTATAAAGCACAGATATTTCAGTTAAATAAGAGTTGTTATACTATTAAAATACCTCCACAACTTCAGCTTGTCTTGTTCTGTAATAAGAATCAGGAGATGTTATAAAATTATATCGTTACAAAAAGTATTTAACTCACCTGTGCCTTTAAGAGAGAAATTACAGCAGAAATGAGAGGGAACCAGTGACAGTGTAAAGTGTTCCAGGGAAACCTTATTGCACACCCAAATGCAGTAAATATAGAGAATATGAAAACCAAAACCAAATTTTGTAAGTGTACGGCATCTAATAAAATGCTGCTGACTTTTCCTTCTTGACCTCTGGGGAAAATCCATTTATAACAGTTTCAGAAGTCTTCTATTTAACATGCCGTTGTATATTTAGTTATGGTGGCCGACGGTCTTGCAGTCTGTGCACCAGCAAAATGTCTTTGAACTCCAGTAGAATATCATCCTGGGTTGACCAGTCCCATGATTTTGGGGCAGATATAATCACAAAGTAGCAAAAAATAGAGGCTTTTAAGTGCCTCTGTGGAAATCTCATTCACCTTGGTGATCTCTTTCAGCGAGGCTGCTAGTGAGGTTGAAAGCTTCCTGATTGCCTTCAAAAGGATTAGATACATAACGTAATCACGTTTATGATTTTATATAAAATATGTGGGAGTTTTCAATAATAATGAGGTAACATTAAGAAAGGGAAGCAAATGCATTTGTCCTGTACTCGGTGTGTACATGTGTTCAGGCACTCTTATGTCATCAGAATACTGGGGGTTGTATGGCATATATCTGTCTGAAGAACAAGTGAAGCTTAATACTGGTTTCCAGGTTAACCACAGGATACTCTTTGCCCCTCTTCTCCTACCACATCCTGCCAAACATTATTGGAAGAAGATGGGTGGTCTGCCTTGTAGGAGACTGTTTCATTAGTATTTTCATAGACCTAACGTGATTATACCTTCCCTCTTTAGCCTACATTTGAGAGATAAAGGAGATTCAGGGAGAGACAGAAGAGAGAGGCATGGGGAAAAAATCTCACTGGGATTCTCCTGATGCCATTATAAAGAGCCTAATTGCCTCTGGACATAGTCAGAAAGTCTAGAGTTGCTAAATAGTGTATAAATTTACCCTGAAGAATTATGGTTATCCTCAGCAAATAGAGAGCTCAAATGTCTGCCACACCATCCACGATGACAGCAGTCACTAAGGGTAGAGATTCCTTAATGGCTGAAATCTCAAATTACTGTATTTTTTACATAATGTTCTGAATACTTCAGTGTGTTTTTGTAACAGATAATTAACTAAATTCATCCTGAACTTTGAAAATCAGAAACTCTGATGTAGTAATGGAGAATGAACGTATCATTGTGCTGAAATATTTAACGTATGGGCTTCCACAGTCACATGCGTTGAAATTGTCTGATATATCTTGATGTTTGCTCCACATTAATTTAAGGATCCTGCTCTTGAGAGATGCTGTCTCTCCTGTGAAGATCCCTTCTACTTTCTCCTCTGAGCATTGGATGCTATCTTAGTCCATGGTATGATGCTGACTGTCAAAGGAGACCTGAGCATATCATGTCACCCCTATGCTGGCTTCCCCAGCTTTAAAGTAGTAATACTAATGACCTTCATAAAATTTTCTGATATCACTGGATTAAACGAAATCTATGAAGCAAGGTTTTCTTACTTTGCCAGTATCTTAGTAAACCTTACTTGTTAGACCACATCTGAATAAAATGGAGATAATAATTCTCTTCCACTGTAGAGTGTTTTGAGATCTACAGAGGAAAAGGGTTTATAGGAGGCATTACTGCAGCTATTTCACCTTCACTTCTATATAAAGGAGGATTTGGTGTGTTGCAAGTTCTCATACTTGACCTGATTATATATATATTGTGGATATGCTAGAGAGAATCTGTTTTATTCATTTTTCCCTCATTTGTGTTGTGTTCCTCAGTGACAGTGGCTAGGTCAAGTGAGCCTGCTGGAAGGACAAGGAGAGGTTTTATATGCTAATGACAACTGAGAAAATTCAAGGCAGAGAGGATTCCAGAGACTGCAATGAGAGGCAGGCAGGAGAACCTACCACAGGGGTCACAACAAGGATTTGTGAGCTTGTGGGTCAGGCAGAGAGAATGAGAGGAGCAGACAACAGGCAACCAGGTCACAGAAAAGACAAAAACTTCAAGGGAGCTAAAGGGATGGGGCTGGAGTTCCCACAATTCACAAAGTTATTCATAAAGCTAAAAGTCAGGAGGCAAGGATGCATCTGTAGAGACAGAGCTAACTGGGAAAGAGTTACTTATAAACCTTTTAATTTCTGCTCTACTAGTATATATTCCAATAAAATCTTCCCTTTTTTGAGTGTAAAGGCTGTCTTACGTTCCTTGGAAAGTTCAGTACAGAAGTTCTAGGCAGGTCTTCCTCCAAGTTTAAGCCATTTTGAGTCCCAAGAAAGGAGCTTTTTGATTCTGTATATTTAATTAAATATTTCAGGTGATATATATATATATATTTTGAGAACGGTTATTTATTTTATAAGAGAATTTTTATTGAAATTCTGACCATTTAGTGTCTCATAAATGTGGCTGTATCTGATACTTTTCACAGTACAAATCTATTTCATTTTTTGTCACTGTGAGCTACCACACTGGAGTATGGTGAAGCACAAGTCTGTTAAGTTGGGAGTTGAAGCACATCCATGTCTAAACTCATCAGCAGAATGCAGTCACTCAGAAGAGTAATGGGTTCTGTGAAGGGTCAGTCATCTGGAAGTTGAGCAGTGGTGGAACATGTGGCAGCTACCCACGAGCCTATTATAAGTAATGCTGAACTAGTCTGGTATATGATTCCTGTGATTTATGGCTATCTGTTGGGCTAGAAGATAAAGCTTTCAATTAAGGAAGTTCTAACTGACCATTAAAATAATGTGAAGAACTGGCTAGTAGTGGATGAGAACTACTGATTTTAAATAACTTGCTATTGATTTTGCAAAAATTGATGCCATCAATATAGTTGGAGTAAGTCAGCACCATTACAAACTTAGCAAATATTCCTGATCTAAACAAGACAACAAAGACAGAGAAAAATCAGTGTATTAATGTGCTCTGATAAGAATCATTATAACCACAGCAAAGTTTCAGGGTTATTGTTGATGATATTTCATAGAATCATAGAATCATATTTGAAGACATCATGCTGATGGGTGTAATTGCCTTTAAAATAAGCTTTATGCTACTTAAGACCGATTACTACTAGTGTTATTATTCATCTAAAATTGCTTGGAAAAGGGCATAAAATGTTTTGTATTGAAATTGATAACTCTAGAGCCTTGCAGTTGGCTAACCACATTTCCAATACATGCAGTTCATAATCTGAATATTCAAGTGCTTTAAGTATTTCCCTATTGATCCAAATTTCTTTGTGAATTATGTACAGGCTGAAAACTCAATTTTCAGTTGTTTTGCTTTATGTTTTACAAATTGCTAATAATAAGGGAACAGCAGCTTAGGAGTAGTATGTACATAATACATCACAGAATCGCAGAAGAAATATACTTGCATTGAACAATGCCTTCTCCTACTAGAAGACATTATTTATAATTATATAAACAAGCACGTGAGTCTTACAAAGGAAACTTGTGTCACTGGAATGTGATTTGAAATCTCTCCTAGTTGATAATAATTTCTAATTTAGAATTCTGCAGTTGCTCATATTGCTATGGGTAGAAAAATCCCTATGGGGCACATGGCGTTGGACAGTTGGGATCTGGTTTTATGGCTAAGCACAAAAGCTGTTTTGTTTTTGTGTTTTGTTTTTGTTATTGTTTGTTTTGTTTTGTTTTTAACTGTGTGATGAGCTGAATTCCAGGAAAGGAAGTACTCACAAATGAAAGGATTCATGATGAATTACTAGCCTGAACCTCTTAGTCATTGAACCTAATGTGCCGTGGCTTTGCCATGTGCAAGTATGAAAGGGCAAAAGTATTTCCAGTCAGATGCAAGCAACATTTCACCTGTGCAAGAAAGACAGGCAAAAAAGAGAGGGTAAGTCTTCACATTTCCAATGGTTGTTCCAAGCCCTCATATCTGCTTTTGTTAAGCTCATTAAATTGAAGCTAAGACCTTTGCCCCTGCATGCAGATAAGAAAATCTGATACAAGCTGGAGAGGTGAAGAGATACGGTAGCTAGCTCCAAACGGTGTCCCACTGTATTAATACCGTAACCTTGCTCTGGAAAGCAGTGCATGCTGCTAGGCTGCAAAGATTCTGGGAGCATTGGCTAAAAGAGTGTATCTTGTCTGTTTCAGTCTCATTCTGAAGCTAAAAATCAAGCCTAAAATGTACTTGCAGGAAAAGGAAGATGATTGGTGATTTTCTTTTTAACTTACAAAGGGAATACCAAAGGCTAATTTGTGGCTGCTTATGACTGTATGAGTAATACATCTTCCCATAACATAATTTTCTTAGTGAAAATGTGCTATATAACTGTAATTGCCAATCAGTTGTGAAATGAGAGACGGTAAATTATTTGCACAGTCTGCTGAAATGGTAAACTGCAGGAGCCAAGGACCCCTTACAGAAATACTTGAATCTTCTCTTTTAGGAAACAGGGACTAACTTAAATTAGTTCTATGACCGGTCTGTATATTTTAGCTAATTGTCACAGAATCATTACATTAGGCATCAGTATCTAAAAACTTACTTTACTTCTAACATAGATTTTTGCCCTGAAAGAGCACCGATTTTGTACTGCTATATATAACAGCACAAAATCTATACACTATTTTATGAGTAACGGATACAAAAAGAGACAGTTCTTATTACAAAGAGCTGCAGATCTAAAATTATTTTCTATACAATAGTTATCCATGATGATAGACACTCAGAAGAATCAGGTCATACTTAGCTAAGGTTTATGAGTCCAATTTCCTACCTAAATGAGAAAGCATTTTCATTTGAAGGCAAGGGGGTATTATTATGGACTCTCTTACTGTTTTTCCTACTTGCTATTGTAGGCACTCTGCTTCAGCTAGTACCACCAGTACATTCATTTACAAATGCAGTTCAATCTTCAACAACATCAAAGCCATAATGACACCATGTTTTTGAAGTTTTTTTATCAAACTGCTGACGTCGACTTATTTCATTGTGCAGCCTAAGATGATCTGGATTGACTAGAAGAGTGTATCTGTGTGTTTTTAGGGATTTTAGTTGTGCATTGTAACAGTTTATGTAAAGTCAGATCCTTAGCAGGTGTAAAGTGATGTTGTTCAGTTATGTTTGAGACACTTTTTACAGTTCCAATAGCTCAGCATCTAGTAATCTTCAAGAGAAGCCAAACATACTCATCGCATATGTTTTACCTTGCTGCCTTATTTTGTAGTGCTTGCATGCTTTAGGCAGAAGTCTAAAATACAATTCACAAGGGATATTTGTGCCCAAGACCAGTGCTTACAAGACTGATATTAGAAGGTTACTTCCTGTGATACTGTCTGGCATAGAAGTCCTATTGTCTATTACTATGTAAAATTAAATGTTTATATGATTCTTCTGTGATACAGTTTATTTACTTATATACAGCAGTTTACTAAATGATCAAAGCATGAATGGGATTTGTATCTGAAACCCATTCAATGTCCTAAAGGGCTGCAGTCACAGTCAAGGCTGATGGTCTATGGTTTGTCATTTTAAATCAGACTTAACTTGAATGTCTGCCAGACCTTTGATCTTAGTCAAATTTGGTTCTCTGAAGTCCTTCAGGGATATTTCACGTAGATTAAGCATATCAGAATTCACAAAATCAAAGCATATTTATGAGAATTAACAACTGTAGTGCTGACTTCTGTGAATGCAAGTGGATGCATGAGAATCATCTACTTGAGCTGCTGACAGGAAGAAGAATGATATCAGTCTATCTTTACAGTTGAGAGCAGAGTTAAATGTCTGATAGATAAAGTACAGTGGCAACATACATCGTTGCTCAACTGATTTTTTTCTTTTTTAAATAAATGGAGTGGTCAAGGAAAGTGCAAGGATTTATAGCTCTTATTCATCATTTCAAATCTTAACCAAGTTCAGCACAGAATAGGGGATAATCCCAACCATCTGATGGCTATTGAAGCCATGTGAAATGAATTGCTGGTCCTAGAGTTCCCAATGCCCTATAAACTCATTAATATAATTTGGACAGATATTCACAGGGTGATACAGTGAAGCTATTCAGAAGCCTGAAGATGCAAAAATATTTTGCTGGTTTGTCAGATGTAATTTTCTGTAGTGATTTTGTATGCACTTCTCTAAAGATATTAAACAGTTTAGCTAACTCAGGACAATAAAAGCTAGGTGAGAATGAAGTTTGACTTAGATGGGCAGAATAAACTGGATAATAAAGAAATTATTCCTGGCAACTCTAAACTTTTGGCTATTGTGAGTAACCACAAAGAAAGAAAAACTCCCCACCATAAAGAATAGAATAGTGATTTTGTATGCACTTCTCTAAAGATATTAAACAGTTATTAAACATAAAGAATAATTAAACATATTAAACATATGTTATTAAACATAAAGAATAGAATAGTGATTTTGTATGCACTTCTCTAAAGATATTAAACAGTTTAGCTAACTCAGGACAATAAAAGCTAGGTGAGAATGAAGTTTGACTTAGATGGGCAGAATAAACTGGATAATAAAGAAATTATTCCTGGCAACTCTAAACTTTTGGCTATTGTGAGTAACCACAAAGAAAGAAAAACTCCCCACCATAAAGAATAGAATAGCTTGGAGTGATGGTCTGGACATTATAATTACAAAGTTATGCCTTCAATCTTGCAAATACTTCAATCTTGCAAATACTTTTTTGATGCATAACTTTACAAATCTAGATAATCCTCTGAGTTTATCGGGTCTACTCGTGCAAATGAGGTTGAATGTATGTAGGGTTAATGTATGCAGTGAATATTTTTCATATTTGTGTTCTTCCTGTGTGTGTATGTATGCATGTATTTTTAAATGAAGTACATTCAGCATGGTCTCCCAGTGCTTTGCTTCAGAGCATATTCATCAAATATTTGTATCTTAAGGTCTGGATAAATTGAAGGATACAGTATATAGCCTCTGTGTAGAGGCGCATCCAGAGTTTGCCAAAGGTGTATAGCCTTACAAGCAAAAGGAAATCCCAGGAAAACAGTTCCTTGACTTCTAGGAAGAGAGGCTGAATGCACAGAGCCCAAATGAGGTTTATATTGATCTGGCAGAACATGAAAACAAAGGCAGGGACAGAAAATGAAGTAAGGAGGGTAGTTGCTCTGAACTGTGTAGACCGTGATTAAATTGTGATCGAACACTGGAACAGGTCACCCAGAGTGAGCGGCTGTGGAATCTCAGTCCTTGGAGATACTGAAAACTCAAGTGGACGTGGTCCTGAGCAACTTGCTGTAGTTCACACTGCTCGGGGGGGGGGGGGGGGGGGGAGGGGGGGGTGGTACTAAACAAGCACTAGAGGTCCCCTCCAACTTCCATTCTTCCATGATTTTATGAATTGCAAGAACTGTGTTTGAGCTAAAATTTCCAGGTATAAAACATTAGTGTTCTTGGCACTTTAGATTGAGTGATCGGTTACAACTTTTGTCACTCAGCTTCAGAAGGTCCTGTGTCATACTTACTGTATTCAGTGTGTATCCATAGTTCGTACAGAAATCTTTCCTACAGCTTAGGTTCTTTACTGTGAGGATCAGTTTTGACAAGTGATGTACTCAGAGGCAGGCACCAGTTTCTCTAAGTGTGGTATCCTGGAGATGAAAATCAGTGTCTCCTTAGAGATTACCCTATGGGCAAACTGGAAGTCACTGTCAGCAACAGATAAAATTCACGTGGTTGTATCTACTTGTGAGTAGATTCAGATATCACATGTGAAAAGGATGTACAGCCTGACCTCCTGTCCCACATCCCATCTCTTTGTAATATTTCTTAGAATGGGAATGGCAAAGGGCCATGTCCACTGCACACCTTGTGTGCTATCAGATGCTCTCCAAATGAATACTTACATTCTTCTCCACGATGCACGAGTGTCACAGGACCTGCAGCCTAAGCCTGATTGAGCAATCTGAGGTCAGAGTATCTCAGTCTATGAACTGTCTTTTTCTGTGAGGTGATTTGTCATGACAGCCATGCTCTTTAGTCAAGAGAGCACTTGACAGAAAGAATTGCTCTCTAGAGAGTGGGCAGTGTTCTCTCAGTTGCTGCTGCTCTCCTGGGGCATTCTCAGTTTACTAGTGGAGTTGGGTTTCTGACAGGAAGGAATATGTTTACATTGCAATACTTTATTTTAATCTTCTCGTCTTCCCAGTGATCTTTCTATAATGATCTAAACACTGAAGGGTGTGTTGCTGGTGCTTTGAACAGAGGAAAGATCAAAGGTCTGGTTATCTGTGGTTTGCTGTCTAATAAGTGACGTATGGGTAACATACAGCTGTTTTGCAATAGCAAAGAAGAGAAAGAAATGCTGTGGCTAAATGCCAAAACAAAATTAGAAACAAATTCACTGAAGCTAGACTTTACTGTTTCTGTTCTCAGTCGTTTAAAGGAGAAACAGAAATGGACAAAGTCAAGCCTCCCATGAGATCTTTAGTAAACCAATGGAAAAAAAAGAAGTATGATTTTAGAGGGCAGACATCCCAACCCAATTTACCAGCAGTTATACTTAGTGATATAGAAAGAAACTAATTCCTGTTTTTTGACATTTAAGTTAGACCCTCAAAACACATATCTCTTTCTTCTCCTTCATCTGTATGCAAGCAACTTCAGTTAGGATGAATTGTGAATGATTATGAAGGCCAAAGACAAAATGTAGCCCTTAATTTTGTCACTTTTGGTGTACACCAGAGCTTGATGTTCTGTTTATTTCCATTGTGAAAATTCTGGAGCTGCAACATTCTGGCCTCATGCACTGTCTCTCCCAGGGATCTCATTTTTGACTGTCGCCTTGAGTTTTCAGACAATGTGCGATTTCTGTTTGAAGCAGGTAGAGTTTCAAGGGTTTTTTGTTAAGAAAGCACACTTTTCATCAGGACCCAAAGGACAGATAGAATTTCTTGATGTATTCTTTCTTCCAGATCCAGTGAGTGAGTAGAAATAAATTTATTGCGAGACTGTTGATTCCTGAATATTAAGTATTGGCGTGGAGGAACCTTCTGCAGTTTTCTACTTTGACAGCTAACTTTTGAGGAACCCCCATTTTTTCAACAGAAAAGGCTTTGTATTCATATTGTACTGGATGACAGCGTGGCTTGTGATATCTCACGTCCATCTGGATCCATCATGCAGTGTTGTACCACTGGACAAGACCTGTCAGCTCAATACAACATTAGACTTTCAGTCCAGTCCTGTTTCAGTAGCATATCTCAGTGATGGCTTTCTACTGTATTACTTTGGAGAGGCAAAAATTCGGTTATTCTTGGGTTGCTTGATAAATCATTTTATCCAAGATACCATTAATAATAAGCTAAAGTCAAACTTAATTGAGTATATTCCCTGCTGAATGTCTGTTAAAGATAAAAGGTTAAAGCAAGGTATAGAGGACATTTTCATTTTGTAAGTGAGAGAATTGTACAGGATATCTACAGTCCCTTTCTCTTATTTTTGCACCTTTAGGTTTTAAAGTGAACTAGCCAAATTTTATTCTCAAATGGGCAGTGTAAGAGGTCAGACATGGGTTTTAGTTTTGTGCATGGTTTATTCTACTTGGAAGTTTTGTGAAGAGTTTTGTTTATTTTATTTATTTATTTATTTATTGTGCAGCCATGGGAGACTGAGCTCATTAAATTACTCTGAAAGAGTGAAGCTTTGTGGCCAGTTCACAGGTGTCTCTGAGTCTCCCATGTGACAAGCATTCAGTATACTTCTTCTCGCAGATATGTTTCTATTCTTGTGACTCTTTTTTGTAAGCTATTGCAGCAGCCACTCATCGGTGATGTTTTTGTAGCATCTAAATAAAGCACAGACATGTTTTAGTCCCAGTCATAAGGATGGGGATAGAAGGGTTTAATCAACATGCTAAAGAGCACAAGGGAAATCAAAAACCTGAAAGGTAATCTAGACCTTAGTCGGAAGGCCTCAAAGATGAGATACCTTTTCACTTCAGTATCTTTCTTCTGTAATTATGAAAAAATAATAATCCCAGGACAACAAATCCTTCCTCAAGGATTATTAAAAGTAAACCACGTTCTGAATAAGACCAGTTAAGTTTATACAATAATTTGGTTTCTTTGCTAAGTCAGCATCCCTTTGCATATCCCTAAATCTCTACAACAAATTGCTTAGCAGAGAGCTTTTCTAAAATATGTGTGTGAAATTCCAGGGTCTGCTGAAGCCAGTGAAAATTTTCATCCTGTCCCTAGCAGAGAGAAGTCAAAGTATCATTATATGTGAAATAAATGATAAAAGTTTTCATCCTCTTCACCTGTTTAAGTCTGACTGTAATGTTAGCTTCATGAGTGAGAATATGGCTGGTGGCTTCAGACAGTGATGATACATTTATTTCAAGTCACAAGAGCCAAGAAACTGCAAGTCCAAAACCCCAGTGGGATATTCTTTCATCCTAACTACTTGTGCAGTGTCTCTCTTCAGCTACTAGTGACCTTGGGTCTCCCATTGGGGCCTTTCTAGCTGACAGCAGCAAGCCATATAGTTTATACAAAAAAATTGTAACCATAAAGAAAAAGGGGGGGTGGTGTGGAGAGAGAATAACTCTTTTTCCATTTTTTAAAACTTGGGGCCCTTAAAACTTCTAAAAAACATATCACAGTAGCAAAGACTTGTTAAGGAATGCAATTCTTCTACAGATTAATTGACACTAGATGATACAGTAGTAATACATTTCAATGGACAACGAACTTCAGGATGAGAAAACACAAAAACAAATTAGCACTGAGGACATTAACACTTCAGCTGAGTACAGTGTTTCATGAGTCATGTAATATAATTGCTTTGCCACATTTTAGCCTTGACAATTTAACAGTAAAGTTTTATTTTAACCAAGATTTTAAATCTAAGGGGAAACTATAGTAAGAACATTCAATTATTCAAATTCGCTGTATATACCATTGGCTGCATGCTGTTTTTTGAGGATTTTCTCTTTTATATAGCATCAGCAAAATTTCTATCAAAAACTTTTCTCCTTGTGAAAAAAAAAAAAAAAAGGCAGATTGTTTCCTAGCAGAGCATAAAAGAGAGATTGCTGTGTTTTCTATTAGAGCCACCAAAACAGTTTGCACAGAGGACAGTAAATTTTGTTCATGCTGTGCAGACATTTTGAACCAGATGACAAGTCCAACAGCTTGGATTCTCTGGAAGGTGAGATTTCAGTGGCTCCAAATGAAAATGAAAAAGCAAGATTGAGGGACACTGAAATGAAAGGCACTTGGGTGAGTGACAAACACAAATCAATCAACTTTATTATGCCCTGTATCTCCTATAGAGTTCTGGGGCCAGGAAGGCAGGGTGCATGACAGGTATATCCAAAAATGTCAACAAATCTACTGCTTTCAGCTCTTCAGTGTGTTACCACCCAATGCAAACATTGCCAACAAAGGAATGGCATGTCTGCATCAGTGGTGGCACATTCTGGGAAAGCAGAGGCATTATCCTGGCACAGTTTGCTTAATTTTGATCTGATTGTGCCATATGGTTGCATTTTAATTTTGTATTTAAATGTGATGCTTGCTGTTTCTGACCCCATCCAGACTCCTTTGTGAAAATTATGGTCGGTGAAGAGGAGATTGGAAATAGGAAAGAAAGTGGTGATGATTGGCAGTGGTCTCAGTTGGGCAGCCAATTAAGTGCTGTGGCAGTTGTATGGGATGAACTGGACTAGGGAGGCTCAGGTGAAGAGGTACAAGGAAAGTGGTAGAATTTTACTAGAGAAACAGGCAGAGATCAGCAGAGTGGGGAAAGGTAGAGTAGGAGAAGGCTGGATGAGTGGAACAGCAGAACAGTCTGAAGAAGGAGAAGTAGGAGGTTGCATACGTAGCCATACCAAGACGGAGCAGTGCAGAATATAAGCTGTCAGAGGGAAGAGAAAGGACAGGTAATACAGCCACGCGTCACCTGAAACTCAGCCCAGCCTTGGGTACTTCTGTATGGAATTTTAGCAAAACGTTTGATTTTGAGGAAGAAGGGAAAAAAAAATCCATCACTACAGTGGCTCTTCAAAGTTAACTAACACTTTGAAGAGCCATAAATGGACTGGTTTGTAAAGAGAGATTTTATAGCAAGAGGTGAGGAAAATTATGAATGCTAGTATCAGATACAGGTATACCTGTCAGTCCCTACCATATACCCATTCTGTGCAAGACCACCTGGAACATGGAAAAAAAGGAGTCACCACTCAAGGAATCATGCAAGGCGAAGGTCTCTCACATATCTTTGTGGTTCTTAGTCCAGTGAATAAAATTACTGAGCAGTCAGTCAACTGTTCCTTAAATACGCTTTCCTTCAGCCTTCAGAACATTAAATTAGAGAGATGAATAGCTGCTGCTTCAGGGAAAGGGAGAGATCCCCAAATCATATATTTTTTGTTTCACTCTACAAGACAATAAAACTTTTCTCCTCATTGCACATCTGCATCTTGAGTCAGAATTTTATTCAAACCCGTGTGAGCCAAACTTAAAATCAACAGCAACAAAAGTTTGTGGGAGATCTTTATCGTTTAAGGCAGTAGGAACATCATGAGGAACATTTGGTTGTATGAACTTTTCACTAATCTCTGCAGAAGTTTTCTGCATATGACTGTAAAAATTCTACAGCTCTTGGGTGTGTGTGAATGAATCTGTAGAGTACCATTTGGATATTTCCACAGATAGGCGGTACGAATTCATTTATATTCCGGATCTGAATCAAATTGTTTCTGCCGTTTTTGTTTAAACAGGGAATAGTTCTTTAGAGGGGAACATGTGGGGTTTTTTTTTACTCAGATCTTTTCTGTTGCGGCACAAAGGTGTCCTTTGAACATCCCCCTGGTCTTTCATTTCAGACTTCAGTACAAATAACCAATAAATCCGCTGAGTTTCAGCCAGTGCAGTGAATTTCATTTTATAATACTGTACTGTCATTGCATAGTTGCAACACTGTAACAGTAGGACATTACATAAAATTAAGCAGTTTATTATCTACTAGAAAGGAAAGAGATTTTCTTCATTCTCTCCTTTTATTTTTATTTTTTTTTTAACTTTGTAGTAGATGATAGTATAAATCACATTTTGTACTTCTTTCAGGAATGCCTGTTTGTTCTCCTGTGATTCTACATAAATCTCTAAATTTAAACTGTCCCTAAAAGACTTTGGTTTTGTGGGGTTTTTGTTTTTGTTTTTGTTTTTATCATTATTATTTTTTTCACTTCTGCTCAGCATATAGATTTAGACAGCCCTATGGTGGGCAAATAATCTTTTTGTTATGTGATGAATCTGCAGGCCCTTCACAGCAAAAGATCTTCCAAAGCAGCAGGGCCAATTCTTTAAGTTGAGAAACAGTATATCAATAAAGGTCAGTGTGACAATGTGATTTATTGAAATACTGTGCTGCTCCTAGCAGTTAGTATTTTATATTATATGATACACGGCAGGTATTTTTATTCGTATTTGGGTTCCCCACTGAAAACTTGTTCAACCTGTTTTATTATTTATTGTTGCCTTTTAGAGATGAAAGAAACCAATTTATTCAGCTTTCATAACGATTCCTAACAGGTACAAAGAAGTTAAGGACTAACAGGAAAAATCAATTGGTTAATAAAATAGTTAATTGACTAAATGCTTCTTTCAAGAGGCCCTGAATGCAGACTGTTCAGGAGCAGAGGAGGTTGGTTTAATTAAAACAGGATCTCACTGTATAAAAGCCTTCTCTGCAGATAAGGTTTTCAAATTTGAGTGTGCTTGTTCCTGTTTTTTTATAGTTTACAAATGCAGCAGAACCAGGTACCATAATTAGATCTTTTCACAATTTTCAGTATCCGTTTTTCTCAGGTTTCCTTTTATGGTCATGGCAGATGGCAAAATCACAGTGAAAGCATATCTAAACATAGAGCGATCCATCAACATGTTTGGACCCAGAAAGATTTTAAAGATAAATGTGTCAATCATTGACAGACAAAAACCTCCAAGTTTTGTCTCATTCTGCTGGACTGTCTGGTGTTTTTTTTTGTTGTTGTTGTTCGTTTGTTTGTTTGTTTTTGTAATTGGATTTATGCTGCCATTGCTTGTGAAATCTAGGATTTTGAAAAGGCAAAGGGAAGTGGGAAGTGATTTCCATTCACCACTTCTGAAATCCTAGCTGATGAGCATCCAAAATTGTTTTTGGGCTCAGTGATGCTAGTTGCTGAATGCCTTTCAGAAAGATACTGAATGTCTTCCGCTTGTTTTAACGTGGTATAACCATCACTCTAAGAGAGTGTCTAAGCATCTGGTCTCCTGGTATGTATAATGTAAATTAGAAGCACATTTTAAGCAGCAGTGTCCCAGGGACACCATTAAAATCATGAAACATAGTTTACAGTAGCTAAACTGACTCTGTGCATAAACACTATGCTACGGTTCTCTAGTTCAGTCTTAAAATGTCCAGAAACTCTTAGTGTTGCCCTTGAGTCCAGTAGGAATATCCCCTTGTCACGTTCACCTGAAGAGAAGAACCACCCATCTTCAGCACCTGTGTTATCCCCACATACCATCACGAAAACAGGCAGAGAGCAGCAGAACCACCTCTTGGGCTCTTCTTGTACTCTGTATTATGGTTGGCATTCACAATGGTTGGCTGATATTCACAACTGCTGAGCATCATCAAATCTTATAGACATCGGTGGAAATGTAATACTCATCCCTTGGAATACTAGCAATAAATGCTTTTTGCCTATGTATTTGAAATTTACTTTCCAAATATCTGCATCATTATTTTCATTTTCTTTACCAATAACATGCCTCTTGGTGGCAAATATGCTTTTTTCCATCATGAAGACAATAGGTCTGCTTTTTACCCATGTCACAGGCCTCTGGCTCAGTTACACATAATGGCATCTCACAGCTCCCCACCTCCCTCTGACACTTACCAAGGTGTCTGTCGTTTATGGAGTCTGTCAACAAGCTCTACATTTAACTGAAATATTGAAAAAAAAATCCTGTGATTTAAAAAACGGAGGTTTTGCTGATGTTGTTCAGTGTTTCATCTGTCTGACTCCCAACAAGTACAACGTGTTGATAAAGGACAGGGTGTGAATGGCAAGGTACTTTCATTGACCTTCACTGTTGTTTCATATTGACATTCAGGCAGGAGAGATATTCAAACAGTTAAGGTTAAAAGAAAGGCGACTTTGATTAACAGTGAAGTAATGCATCGAAATTCCAAATTATGTAGGAGTCTGCTCAGGCTACAATTTGTCTTGTTTGTTTTTAATTTTAGATTCAATGTCAATGCAGGATTTTAACTCTCTGGTTACAGTTCTTTATCCTTATAATTCTCTAATGCAATTGTGATGTAATCCTCAATTTTATTAAGAGCCAAGTTAAAAAACATCAATATGTTATTCAGAATATTACATTGACTGGAAGTTTAAGCTAGTATAATGACCTGGGAACTCCTTCTCTGAGCAGAAGGTATATATTTGCTTCTGCTTTAAGGGCCACCTTCAGTATTGAAAGGTGAAGCAAACACTAGTGTTAAACCATCACCAAAACTCCCGAGTCAGAGCACTTCGTTTGTATAGCCATAAAGGTGGATTTATGCTAAAATGTCAGACTTTGCATTGTAATGGCTGGCGGCTGGGCATACATTTCCTTCCGCTGGGGGAGTGGTAAACGCTGGCTGAGGAACAGAGAGTGCAACTGGGGAGGTAACTCCTATAGCCATCCTAAGAGGATTTGTTAGAGCTTGAATGCCTAGCCATTCAGCTCTGTGATGTCCACCATTGTAGCACCTAATGCTTTTGTGGGTTGTGGTTCTGTGACAATGACAAGAAATCGATACTAATTTTCATTTTACTGCTCTAAAAAGCACAGCGAAAAATGGCTGTTAAAAGAATTTCTAAGGGGAACTGTTCAAATCTTTTCGTTATGAAAATCGAAATCATGACAGGCTTTGTTGCAGTTAAGCTACCCTGGCCCCAAAACTGAAAACAGTACTAAGCCCGAGATGTTAAACGCTTAAATCTTCCTCTTCTTCTCATGGCTCATTGTCCACAAATACATGCACCAGTATTCCAGCACATCTTGCTGAAAGGGCTGCTTCTCCCATGAAAAATTTGGATCCCAAACCAACAGCTCAAGATTTCACGTTGGATAATTGGGCTTTACCTGCATTTTAAACAAAAATCCTGGTCCTTTTATAAACTGCTTGAGTTGGCAGACACGCAGAGCTTTTGCTGAAAGAAATGCATTAATCCTTTTAAGTTTGATAAAAGGTTCTTTCATACTATACTGTATAGTTTCCCGCTGTGGGACCACATTTGTGTAGAATCTCCATTTGTGGGGAAAGAAAAACTCAGACTCCTAATGGCTTGAAGGAAAGACTGATAAGGGAAAATAATACGCACTTAGACTTAAAATTGAACACAATTCAGGGGAGGTTTATTACATTAATTGGAGTTAATGGACCTGCTCTGTCCCTTTTCTTTGTTCTCCCTTGGTGTGCTCCTAGGAACTGTAGGTGATCACCTTTTCATCGGGGCTAGCATTGTGACAAGTCCAGAACTGATCTCTGTACAACGATATGCAAGGTCCTGTTTTCCTTGTTCTTCTGGTGCATTCACTACAGATGTTAGTCCAGTGTCTGATGATGACAGTGGAAGGCATTACAGCAATCTACTGCCAAAGCAAGCAAAACAAATGGCTAGTTTCTTGTGTTTCAACCCTGTGCTGGCCTGGATTTATTTTGGTAGCTCTGATATTTTGTTACTGTGACCAGACTCTAGTGCAGGGCAGTGCTGGGCAACATGACATTCAATATTCTTGTTTTACTGAAACCCACACGTCAATAGTGACTAGTGTCAAGCCATTTAGACTACTACTTTTCATTGGGTGGGTATTAGTTTTTTTATTTCTCTATCTCATGTTGTTTACTATTTTTCACTTTTAACAACAGCCCAGTGGAATAAAATTTCCTTCAATCCTTCCAATAAAATGACCTTCCCTTTGGACAAGGGATTATGTCTAGAGCAGCTACAGTAAAATGTGGTACAGATCTTTTAGGAATAGATCTCCCTGGAAAACTTTGTACTGTGTATTTTGCTTCCATCTGAGTCCAAACTCAGTCTGATTAAGCCTAGTTCCAAAAAAAAAAAAAAAAGTGTAAGCAACAATTTTAAGTTGCATTTTATGTTCTGAATTTATCTAAAAATCTAAAATAAACAACAAACTCATCATTGTAGCACAACCAGGACAAGAGTTTCTACCTTCCAGTATTTCTTTGCTTTTGAGTTATGTGACAGCAGGCAGTGTATTGTGTATGAACATTCGGAGATGCAAGTGATGAAATGATGGGAATCCGTCCTGGCTACAAGGTCCTCTCCATCAAACAGGGGCTAAACCTAAGCCTCTTGTAAAGAGCTCTTCTCCACACTTCTTTTGATAAATGGGAGCCCTGAAGGAAAGTTGCCTGTGTGTCTAACTGCTTTCATGATGTTAGCTCTAGGCCGACGTGCTATCTCAGAAGCCAAACGTTTACCAGCTTTGTTAATTTTTCTGCTGTTTTTAACTAATGCCAGGTATCAAGCGTGCATTCTCAACTTTATCCAATGCCAGGAGATCATCTCTGAAGGTTTGTGTTTAAAACATATTATGTTTTCAAGCTCAGTTCTGGTGCCATCTGTATCATAAAATCTCAGGCTAGCACACACAGAGATGTGCAGTCACATAACATAGGATTACCATCTGTAATTCAATATGGCCAACACAAGACCAGGTTTGAAAAATCCTCTGGACTCATGTTAATTTCAGAGCTGAAGATAAAGTCAGTGTTTTAGTATTTTTTGGGTATGTTATTTTTGACAGTAGCCAATCTATAAGAATATAAATGCATCATGGCATTCTTTTAGGACATCCAGTGGAAGTATCAATGGCAGAAATTAGTCATAAGAAAATGACCAGAAGTCAGTTCAGACAGTGTTACCTGCCAGAGAATTAAAGTTATCTAACTCAGAAAACTCTGGCATGTGTAAATTATTGTTCCTATTGATGTTAATTTTCTTCTGTTACGGCTTTAGTAAGACACAATGGCTACAATTTATTTTTATAACAATACTCAGTTTGTTGTATTATAGGTAACCATGATATAATTTACACATTCTCTCTAGCCTGCTAAATGGCTCCATAGCATTACTTATACAAAGTGGAGACCTGTGACTTCATTGGAAAACAAACATACAGATAACAAGACATCCTTCTTTGTACATGGGACAGAGGGATGGCTGACCCAGTAATTAAACCAATAAATTCTGAGGATGAATATATTGAGGAAATCTGATTTCTTGGAATAATTCAGGAAGCTCATATGCCTATGGACTCCAAAAGTTTTGGAATCTGTTCCTTCAGCCAAAGGCTGTGAAAATGTTCCCAGGCAATACAGAAATCTTTGCATGGAAAGATTTCTGAGGTGTCTCATCTTCCATTAAAAACAAATGAAACAGGAATATTCATAGAGGCTATTTTATAAACACCTCCAGTTCATCAGAAATCCATGGGATCCACCTCACACATGCATGCCATTTTACGTTTATGAGAAACATCCTTTCTCCACAGATAATAATCATACTGACTTACATTTTTGGTGTGTTAAATTCATCCCTTAACATCACCAATAAATTTAGTCCTTAGAGGTGATATTAACAGACTGCTGGCCTTATCATTCTGATTGCAATGTTCTAGCTAGAGCTAGTTTGACCATTTTCCCTTTATATGTTTTCAGTCGAAAATGGGACTTTGGCAAAATAAAATTAAAAAATATGCATGAAAAAGTCCATTTTGTCAAAATGTGATCCATCAGGGAACTGGAATGAATTTCAAAAGCAATAAGCTAGCTTGGTATTTAAAGGTGTTTTTTTTTTATTATTTAAACCTTCAGGGATATAAATTTTTGCACCATTCATTGAACTGTGGGTGCAATTTATTTAATAGGCACACATTTTACCGGGCAACTTATGCCACCAGAAAAGGATTTCAAGCCTCAGCCAAGTGGAAAATATATCCCAAGGTGTGTGTGTTGCCTAGTAAAACTAGGAGATTTAAATAGTGAAGATACAAGCTGACTGTGAAAGCACCTTCCACTAATATAAAACTATGCAGTTCTAAAATGATGCTGACAACCCCCACAAACCTTTAAATAGCCATTTCCAAGCTGGCAGATCTAAATTGCAGGAAAACAAAGTAATCACTCAAGGAATTCTTTGCAAATTAAAACAGTTCCTTCTTGTTACTTTGTGTTCTGGAGCTTCACAAACAATAATACAGTCTCAAAAGCCATTCTCCTATTTGTTTTTGTATCAAATTATCTTTCTCTAAAAGTAAGTACTCGGTCAATAATAAAAAGAAAATTTTGGTAGATAATGCTAAGAACAAACGAGAAATTCACATTTTAAAAAGCTAGTTTAAGAAACACAGTGTGCTAGCGTGTATCTTATTTATATGTAAAATGAGATGTTACTAGTTTATATTTCACTTCTGGCTCCACTGTCAGTCTGAATGGCAACTTCACTGGGACAAATTTGTGCAAAAGGCTAGTTCAAGGTTAGCGCACCGTGTAAGATATGGAGTATGCTTAGAAAGGGCCCAGGGTTTGTGCTGCCTCTCCACAAAGGATGACATACGGAGAGCCTCTTCAAAGTGGAAGGAGATTCCCCAGAGTGAAAGTACCCCTGCAGAAGCTTATTCAACCTGGCATTTATGGCAATTTTGCAAATAGAACTAAACTCTGATATGTATTTGCAAGAAAAGAAATGCTTATAAGCATTGTAATTCATGATATGAATTAGAAGTTTGTAGAACTGCATACGCTGCATGAAATTAGATTGCAGTGTGTGTACGAAATACAAGTGTGAAAAACCCAAGAGCTCTTCTGATGTTCATCTGGCAAAGAGGCTGAGCCCTGGCATGAAAGTGCATTGTGGCAAATGGCTGTGCTTGAAAGTAGAAGCTCTCCCTGTATGAAGTATCAGTGCTCTTGGACATCACCAGTGACATTTCCTCGGCAAAGTCATTCATTATATTGATAGTCCTAAGGCTGGTGTGTTACTGCTACACTCATACAGCTATAAACCTGCTGGTGTCTTCATTCAGCCTGGGATGTCACTCCTGATATGAAGGAATGAAAACATTACTCAAGTATTTGAGAATACATACATAATTTTTGTAACATTTCTGTGAAGAACGGACATTGTTCAGTGTACCGGCACTTTGCTGCTGAGGTAAAAGAGGAAATATCTCTTCGGGGAGAGAAAAAATAGAGCTGTGAGGTGCTGATAGCAGATCCTACCTGAGTGGATATAAGTCACTGAAAATAAACCTAGCAGTGTGGTCTGTCTCGCTGTTGTATGGCAGGACTGATTCTATCTGTAGTCATGTTACTTTTCAGAGGTCCCAGACAATTCTTTTAGATACTACCAGGGCCAGTGTCCACTTGTACCTGCAGCAACAAAGACCCTCCAGAAAAGAATCAAATGTATGATACTCAAATAGCACACGTGGTCTTTGAAGCTTGCTTCCTGAAGCCAAATGGGAAACGACTAGACAGTGGCTGTAATGAGGGTTCTCTCTGGTATCGATTTTGGTGTCAGCTTTTGCCTTGAAAGATCCGTTTCCACTTCTTCCCTTCTGGGTCTGCTCCCCAGTTCCAAGATCATAGCACACCAGATTATCAAATGGCTTTGTCCTCACCATTTCATTTTAAAGGAAGTGACTTTCTGTGAATAACCATTTGGGTCTCTGGTTACACATATCAATGCAGTCATCATTAGAATGACAAAGTTAACAAAAAGCGTATCTGCACAAATATTTTCTTGGGTTCCATTAAAGAATCAGTGTAAAGAATCATTAAAGAATCTGTGTAAATCCTGAGATTTCTGTAGTCATAACAATACTAGTGAAAGCTGAATCCTGTTAACAGGGATAATTTTCAAGTTATTCCAAATTAAAGCCAGGGGTAAAGGGCAAATCCAGAATTTTCATTGAACAAAAGTGTGTTAAGGGTATCATAGCATATTGAAAAGTCTCACATATGCATGCTACTAACTGACTGGACAAGTTGTATGAATAACCGAAATAAAACTGTCTGTGTGAAACATTAAAGTGGGATGAGTTGTGCTGGAGTGCTGTCTGCCAGGGTTAAAATTGCTGGGACAATAAGCAGGAAATGAAGAGAAAGTGTCATAACTACAACTATATCCCGAGAGTAGTTAAGAATCACTGAAATCAATACCTGACAGGAGCCAGCTTTGCTACCTTCTAATAGTTAAAAGCAAATGATCTGGGCTGGAACAGCTCTGTGCAAGTAATTAGTGAATAAAGTAAAATATATTCTAGCTGTCTAGAAGCTGTACTTTGTGGAGCCTCACAAATAATGAGCATCCAGTTGTTTCTAACAAAGAGAGTCATGTATACACTGTTTAACAGTGTAATTCACTGACACCTGACTTAACCTGATCTTTAAAGTACCAGATAAAAATCCAGGCATATAACATAATTTGGTAACTTTCTCTGAGCTAATGTTTCAGAAAGCCATGTATTCAATTCTTCTTGTAGTGAGAAAAGGACAAAGTATTCTGGGAGCTCCATTATTCTTAAACGTAGTGTGAGGCTGGGCATCTACCCAGTTAAACTGCATCAGCTAATAACAGTAATGTCATGATGTCTCTCTCCATTTTAATAATCTCTTTTGCATTCCTGGCTGCTCTCAAAAGATTATTTGTCAGAACACTCACCTTGCCAGAAAGATGAAAAACAGAGAAGTAGTGGAGGCATTTTATGACACGGCCTTCAGCCCTTTATTTTGGAAAGGATTCTTCCTGCAATTTATGTCTGTTTGAGTTAGAAGTATGTTTTAATTCTGCCCTTGAGATGTGGTGCAAGTACTGATGATAGCAAATACTCATCTCTGGCAAACATTTCACTGAATTGAGGGACTGACAATTTATTAAAACTAATTTTCAAAGTCACATCCAAATCTCTACCCATTCATTCAGCAAAATATGTAGTAGTTTAGGATAAGTACCAATACAAAAACCCTTTTAGTATTATTGCTGTTTTCACTAGGGGGACACCATAATGAAACAAATGGATTTTTAAAGATGTGCATTACAAAGAGTACAGTAGTATTGGTGGAATAGCCTAAAAAAATATTTTATTGGTTGACAAATCACCGTTCTGCCAAAGATTATCAGTTAAGGGACAGTTTATTAAATGAATAATACTGACTAATTGCATCTGCTGCTCTCTCTTGAATAGCTTCCTAATGTGATACAACAAGATCTAGTAATGGGGTTCAAGACAATGTTTTCTCTTTATCTGGAATTTAACATGTCTATATTACAGATGTTGCTGTAGGTGTATAGCTTGTTTATGTTTGAGCTAGGATCCCTGTGGATGACCTAAGGAGCAATACAGAGCTCAGGACAGGAATACTGTTCAAAGTATGTACCTAGATCCTCACAAAGGTTTCACAATGTACACTGAATTCTCTGCTGCCACTGCTAAACTGCGATTGACCCTCAGACTCTAGAGTTTAAAACTGTCTCAGGTATGAGTATATTACATTACAGTACATTTCACTCTAGGTTATGATGCAGGAATGACTGTCAAACATTAGAGAAACTATATGCTTGGAAGGTTTTTCCAGTGGAGATCGTGTGCTGGAAAGAAATCTGTTTTATTGCTGCATTGCTTTACTTGAAGAGCCAGTAGTTAAAAATCTGTCATCAGAAATGCGCTTCTGAGAGAATTTAGTTCTCTAGTTGATGCCAAAAGAGCCATTTTAAACCTTTTTGATAAAGACACTTGCAGAAACCCATGTTTCAGTGATGATGTTTCAGGAACAGTGATGATAAATTGGCATGAGAATTGTTTTTCTTGTATGGTGATACAATACATTTTTATATAAATGGGGATGCAATTTGACATGATCCATTTGGCCACCTTCATTCACATCCTTGTATGGCAATGGAAAAATGAGATGCTGAAAATGTGTAATGAGAGATAAAACAGTAGGTAACTTCTGATAAGCATATTATAGCTCATACATCTTGGGTAAACTGGAGTTTATGAACTTTTCTCCAGCAGCAGGGGCATAAGAGCTCTGACTAATAATAACAGAAGTTGAGTCAATCGTTCCTTCTACAGAAGTCATATAATTCAGAATTACCTGAACCAATAGACCTGCTTCACATTGCATTTATTTTCAAAACTACTTTTTGAGAAGCCACATCCTGAACCTGAACATTATCATCTTCAGCCACTAATCTCCATTTCAAAACCTCCTAGTTAAACAGCATGCAGCCATCAATATAAACATTGAATATATATTTCTATTGTTACTCTATGGGCTTTTCTTCAGCAAGTGGATTTAAACTGTGTGTGTATTGTCAAGGTTGTTGCCACTTTTTTTTGGATACCGAGAGGTGTGGTAATAGTTCTTCTAAAATAAGAAAAGAACCATCTCTTTAATGTCCCATTCTTCCAAAAGGATACATATACCTACTTTTTTTTTTTTTTTAAGTGGATGTTCTTGCTGGAGATATAATTATCATGTCACTGAACTCTCCTTGGTGTGTCCCTTGAACTTACAATGCATCACATGAGATAAATTTAGAGTGTCACCTGAATGAGGCTGTATCATGTGACATTTTAAATTGAGAAGGTTGGAGATGCGTGGCTGATTTTTTTTTTCCTTTGGATAAAGAAACAAAAATCAATTTACAAGGAGCAAATATTTTCTTCCACAGTGAGGACACCTCTGGCCTTAATTTGGGCAGCTGGCCAGACAGCAGCTACTAGCTGAGATTTATAGCTACACTCTAATTTCCTTGAGTAGCATGCACACAGATTTTCTTGTATGAGTGCAGATTCTGCTCCTGTGGGGAACTATGGTTTAGCTAATTGGGCATGGCATTTGGAGGCAGGAGAGCTGGGTTTAGTTCTGATTCTGAGACAAACTATCACTTTGGAAAAGGAGCTTTGTGTTTGAGTGTCTAAACTGAAGACAGTAATATCAATGTGCTTTACCTATAAATGATCAATTAGAAAGTATTACCATCAAATAACTGTGTCCAGCAATTTCAGTGTAGATGTATCATTCTCTGAATGTAGGTAATTATTATCGCAGTGTCAGACTCTGCCTCTTTCTCTCTTAATTTCATTGTCTCTGTCATTTTCTAGCTGTATTTGAAGATTCTGACTCAGCTTCTATTAAACTTAATTTTCAAGCAGATCTGTACAGTAAACCTTGTAATACTTTGAAGACATTCTGGTCTTGACTGTGATTTGGACAGCTAGCCAGATGCATTTTCTGCCAGGGCAGATCAGTATAGAATTAGGGCCATACTTTGTGCTGCACAGGCACTGCATTGGAAAGCATTGCTACCTCAAACAATGAAACAGTTGTGGTACCAGAGAGGCACTGTAGGGGTTTTATTGTCTGCTTAACTGCAGAGATTAATGTGTTCAAATACTGCTAGTCTTTTTATGGCTAGATGCAAAAAAGCATCATTAGAGTAGAAATAAATATTCAGTGGGAATTTTACTTAGAAGAAAGTACTTAATTAGTTAACAATTTTGATGCCAGAATAAAGGACAAACAGTAAAATGAAGATAGGAGAAAAATTCCATCCCCCCTGTGGCTTATGTTTTTAAGTAGATTTTGTTTGTTTAAATCCTATTTCATTTTTCTCTCTGTCTTGTGAACAAGACTTTGCTATAGGTCAAAGACTGTGAATAGTACTTAGAGCTTTAGAAACAAGAAAATCAAAGACAATAATTTATTAGACTCTTTTGGTGGCATTTCTCATTTGGCTGTTTGCTCTGCTTGCATTCAGCATTGTTTTGAGCTGTCTGTGTTTTGGGAGGGACTTAATGGCTTCTTCAGGATTTCTTTCTGCCCTCTTAATACATTGGATTTCTTTACATAAAAAAAAAAAAAATCTGTTGACTGCACTATGTAAACTGTCTTTTAAAGAAACTGTGATTCTAACAGGTATTGGGTATGTTCGCTTCATCCCTTAACTTGCTGTAAAGAAAAAGCAACTCCGAGTTCCAGCTTTGCAAAGCTATTCCAAATCTGAAACGACAATATTTGGCTTAACTGACAATGTTTTGCCACTTGTTGCGTGTCAGTCACCTTCTGGATACTGCTAGAAGAATCCAATATAAAACAGTTTTGCAAGATGGTTCTCAGCATCTCTGCTAGTGTTTGCCTAGAGACAGTCAAAACTGGCTGATTAATCCTCCCGTCCTGATGGTATTCCAAAACATAATCTTTACTTATAAGGCCTAGTAAAACATTTTCCTCAAAACTTATTTTTTTCTAACAAGCATTTTCTTTTTTTTTTTTTTTTCTTTGTTACTGATTTCTGTCTGAAAGTTGCCCACCTTCCATATAAGCTAAATTATTTTCTGGAGAAGACAAGACTAAATAGTCATTCAGATTTGTTTTTCAAAGTATTTTTTACCACAGTGTTGTAATTTTTAAAAAATTTCATTGGGATGAAGAAAAGTATTTCCACTGAATACCAATGAAGCCTTTTAAGCATAATGGATCTGATTTTATGTCAGTGGTTTACAGGAGAGAAGAACTGGGCTATCAGTTATCCTTTTGCCAAAGTAAACACTGTGCTTTAAGAACTGTTATGAATGTGAGACATAACCAATAGCACTGGAATAATAATAGGGAAATTTAAGAGAAAAAAGGAAAATGGCTTTATGAGAAATCTCACGGGAAAACTTGAGAAATGTTCGTAACAACTGTCAATATAAACCCTTACACTCATTCAGTTTGTTGTTGCTATGTTTGCAAAGTTTTGAGTTATATGATGAAATCTGATAAATTCCCATTAACTAAATGGGGATGTCACATAGAGTTTGTTGGGGAGAAATGAGAAAAGGGCAAACAAGACTGGTGTGGGAGAGCTGTCACATAACTTGTATTTTTTTTCCTACACTCAGTGCTGAAGCCACCAACAAGCGATCCATTGCCAAAATTAATACAGCAGTTACAGTGACTAGCTGCCTCATTCAGGAATGTTCTTTACAGAGACTCAGCAAGTCCTTGCATGATTCAAACCTTTCCTGAACTATACACTGCAAAAAGATCATATGCATGATACTTTTTGTTGATTTAAAACCTAGCTTGCCAGGAACTGTAATCTGGTATTTTCACCATAATTGTTATATTTTTCTAAACTCATATGCCTCATTGAAAATGACGTGGAACTGGAATTAATGGCTTTGTCAACTCCACAATTCTTAAGTAAGTTTAATGTTCACTACTACCATTGGTATTCAATATCACTAGATATTTTACCTTGAATAATCACTGATGGACATTGATTTTGTCTTTGCTCTTCACAGCACAGCAAAATTAATGTGAAAGTCAGAGTCAAATGAGTCCCAGTGGTGTCCTCCACTCTGCTGAGTACATTTCAGCTACTGAAGAACTGGCAACCAGCTCAAACCCACAGTATCTTGTATTGCAACAATTAATGGATATGAATAGTTCTCACAGGGGAGATTCAGGTTACCTTTGTATCAACTTTAGAGGTTAGAATCCTGAAACAGACAATGAGGTTAATATATGGTACTTTATGAATGGATTAATTCTCTTCTTTAAATTCTATTAAATATGATAGTTTTTCTATCTACCTTCCTGAAAATGATTCTGAGTCACTTGTAGTGTTAACAATGGAAATTTAAATTACTCTGAAGTTTAGGGTCAGAAAAATGTTACGTACTAAATAATCTGTTTTTCTAACACTAACAAAGGTGTTAGCAAGGCACTACCTGCTCATCTATTTTTTCATTTAAGTCTACAATGTTAGGTGTTTGCAGGCTTCATTTAGTCCATAGTCAGAGCACAAAATGCATGGTGGCTGTGAGGGCAGGGTTAGCCATGTGGATACTGCAGCTAAACACATTATGAAAAATAAACGTGTAACTGAGGAGAGCATCTGGTTAACAGCATTAAAGTCAAAGTCATGGTGTATATATATGTACACTACGGGACAAATTTCTGCTTTGCTTCTCTCCTGTAGTGGTGGATGGATTGGAGTTGCATCAGCTGCAAGAGGTTTCCTGAGAGCAGACCAAAATGCCTTAGGGGAACCAGAGAGCAGCAATCCTTTCAGCACTCTTTGCAGCTGCTTTATAAAGAGCACCTGTTGTCAGATGCTAATAAATTCAGGGATAGGTACAGAGGGGTGCATGTGTACAAAGCAGCCATTCTGCCTTGTCTACACAGCTACCCCAAGGGGAGGTGAAAAGCAGACTGGCTGCTTAGAACTGATTCTCAGTATTGGCAACTACAACAGGTCAAAAATTACAAATCAGCTCCCCAAAGACTGTGAAATTTACGAAGAAGAAAGAAAGAATGTTTTTAGATCTTTGGTCTCTTCTACTTCGTCAGCATATCAAAGTATGTGGTAATTTCAACCTGAACAATTGATTTTTAGAGCATATAGAAATGCATATAAGAAGGCATTTCAGGCACAGCCAAGCTTTCTGACTTTACAGTCCACACACGAAAACCTAGACTGGGAAGAGAAGTTGCTTGGACCTTGAAAGAAAACAATAGGACTCTTCCCCCACCACCTCTTCCCAAAAAAGAAAGAAAAGTTGAGAAGAAAGTCTACAGGGTTTGGTACTGTTGCTGTTGCAGTAGGTAGTCTCTGATTCTGCTCTTCCTGGCTTGATGGTGCTCAGGGATTTTCTTTGCTACTATCAAAGGACCAGTCCTGACACAAAAGCAACGGCTCCAGATGGAGTGAAGACTCTGGCAAGGACTTTTGTCCAGCACAGGAGGCAGCCTTAGCTGTGATCAAGAAACCTCTTTTGCAGGAAAAATTCAATTCAGTGAAAGAATCCAGAGATGTTCTCGGGTTCAGACACATTTTTGTAGCCTTGATTAAAAAGTTTATTGAAATCCTGGTCCTAAGAGATTAGTGCACTTCAGTGTGAGATCATCAAGACATGCGACTGCAGAAAACATCCTGCCTGCAGGAAGTGCAGTGAGCATTAAAAAAAATGCATAGGATATAGACTCTGTTTTCAAACTTCAGTTATTCTTGACAACCTCCTACTTTTGCAGAAGCTAATATGAGGCGACAGGATATTTCTGTCACTGAACTCTGCCTGCTGCCTGCACAGAGGAGGGAGAGCTCAGCATAGTGCCATACCCAAGTTTCAAAGTTCCACTGATTCTCTCTCTCTTTTTTATCTTTTCTTTTTTTTCAGTTTTCAAACTTCTCTACAAGTAAATGATTGGAAAGTTAGTGATTTGTGCAAAGAACATTTTTTCAATTAGCAATGCCCATTAGCTGAATGAGTATGAAGGGCTGATATTTTTCCCCCTGAATTAGCAGGTACACATATGGAATTTGGGTTATAAATCATTACTTAATAATTTACTAGAAAATAAATATGACATAAAAGATAATTAGAGATTTGTACCACTTGCCTTCACCTTAATTATGAATGAGGGATATTTGGCATTGTCTGCAGGACTGTTAAATTTTGTTATATTGAGATGGGTCTGGAAAAGGAAGATACAGCAAAGTCATTTTATGAAAGAATATAGCTTCTGGCAGACTGTGTCTTGTACATCATTGCAGGAGAGGTATCCAGCAGTTATGATCTTAAAATCTAAATGCAGTGTGCTGGAACAAGAATGGGAACAGGTTTGTTTTGCTATTTCAGTAATGACCTATTGCCTGGCTCACAGAAACACATATGCCAGCCAATTTCATTGGAACAAAATTAATATTATATCTCCATGCTGTAATAATAGTTAACTTTGGCAGAGCAGGAACAGTTGGATATACTTTCCTGTTTTAGGATTTGCTGGAGATACCTGGAGGTGTGGTGTGTACTAATCATTTAAATTCACAATGGATTTGAGTAGAGCGTTGTATCATAAACAACCACAGTATGAAACACAACTTTTTTCCTTGCCTAAACTTTGCTAACTTTAAAATAGGGAACAGATTTTCAGTCGTGCTCTGTTCCCTTTGCACTATTAAGCATTCAGATAAGAACTGCCCTTGCATAGGCGAGGCCGTATAAAAGCATTTTATCATAATTGTATTACACTTTCTCTGTCGCTGATCACTTCCCCTCCCGGTGCAGGAGTTATACAGGGAACACATCAGCAAACTTCACTGAGGTCTTGCTGCCTGAAGAAATTAGAGCAGCCTTCACCTTGTCTTATGTTGCAAAACCCAAAGCAACCCTACCTACTGAATGATCGGGGACTTCAAAAGAGTATAGGTGCCAGGAAGCACCTGTAGACCTATGTTTGTGTAAGATCTCCAAGTGTGCTGGTCCAGTTTATATAAACTAACATGGGTGTGCACTTGCAGTTGAGAATTCAACACTATGCATTATTCAGGATGCACAGAAAAAAAAAAAAAAAAGAGACTTGGAGTCATCTGCAGTGACCTCTATACTGCCTGTAACTAGTAGGTGTGAAGCACAGAAAAAAAATGCTCTTTCTCCTCTAGGTTTCTGTTTACTAACATGTTACCTGCTTTCCTGTTGTTTGGGAGACCCGGTATTCAGAGCTGTTCCTTTAGCTCAGCATGTTGATGGCCATGTTCCTCCAGTCATACAGTTCCTGACAAACATAATCAACTTCTAACAAGTGCCAGTTATTTCAGATACTGTTTCCTTCAGCAAAGTGTCAGAATGTGGAATTGAACCTAGTGAATGGGAAGACACTGGCAGACGTGAAGATGGAGTACATCTTTCTGCATCAGATATAGGCCACTGATTTATCTGCAGTTTTCCTAAGAACTTTGGATTAAACAGACTGAATTAGAGTGTGTTGGCCTGGAACATAGACAAGCTTGGCCATCATCTGAAAGGATTAATAAGAGCCTTTCTGATGTCCAAAGATGAAGAATTTTCTTCTGTTGATTAGAACACTACGAAGGCAGTGTGATGCCCAGCATGAACCAGTACCAGTTACTGCTTTAACTGCAAAATACTGGATGGAGAATGGTGATATTGTGCACAGCTTTTTTAAAGCACATTATTTCCATCAGTCTTTGATTCATTTAGTTTTTCCTGATGTTTTTCATTTTATTTATTTATTCCTTAAACTGTGATTTCTAATCTTCATTCAGACAGAACAGTCAGAACTGGATAAGAAAAAAAAAAATAGGAGTGGCCTGTCAAAGCTTTCAGTGTCTCCCTTGATGGTTTTACAAAGGTGTCAAGTAAGAGTAGTGGCAGGATTGAGCCGTGGCAGTTCTGTCTGTCAGGGCAGATAGCGTGCTTAGAAGTGATAGAAATGATAGACATTCTGCATATCATGCTATCTGATATCATAATAGGGACAGTGAACAATCCCTAGGTTTTGCCATTAATTGAAGAAATAACTTCCTATATTCATGAATACAGCTACCAGTCAAAACACAAGTAAATACTGTATCGTTGTGGGACAATAAACTATAAGCTTTACTTTTATTATAAGAGATGGATATATTTTTAAAAAAAATGAGACAAAATTGTCTGCTAAGGCAGACAATAGTCATATTGACATGTAACAGACATGAAAGCTCCAGCTCTGTTTTCATTGCAGTTAAAAATATTATACTTATATATTTTTGAATCAGCAAGCTTGCAAGTATTTATTATAATAGTTGAGAAGTAGGAAGACTAGAATTCCACAAGAAACGCATCTCCAGACAGGCTATAGGTCTCAGTTTACGCAAGATGCTTAAGCATGCATACTAATTCTAAGCATGCTGGTAGCCCCTCTGATTTCAGTTGGTGATTACCATTAAGCACATGCTTTAGTATTTTGCAGAATTAAGGTTTCAAGAGAGTTCTGTTGAGTTGAAAAAGCTCAGTTGCAATCTCAGACTTTAATGTTCTCTTCCAAATCCAACTAGATTTATGATCATTTTGAAGTTTTTCCCCTCATTGCAAGTGAAATATCAAAGTGATAAAAGTATATCTTTTTGAAAGAGACCTAGGCATACACAGTCTTTTTGAGATGTAGATTGAATGTATGATCTTGCTTCTTCTACTTGCTACCCCCTGGCTCCCAGAAGATATTGCTTGTTCATAGCAGTTCTTAAAAACCTGCTCTTGGGTTTTCCCTGTGTCACTTGGCTTTCATTGAGGCACAGGAAGATTTCAGGTCTTTGTCCTTTTTCTTTATGAGATTAAGCAACTGCTATGCTTACAGTGGCTGCTTTAACATCTTTGTTGTCCTGACCGTTTGGCACTGATTGTCACAATATAAGAGCTGAAAGGCCCTGTGTATTTGCACATCTGTAGACAGCATGTATTTACTGCATCCGTGTGTGTGTGTATGTGTGTGAGTGCTTACACGCTTGTCAGTAAATAAGAAGTGCAAAAGTTAGTGTGAAGAAGGTATACATGGATTTCAGGGGTCAGACTGGAAACCTTGCCAGCTAAATCAACCCCTGTCTTTAATCTTGTCGTTAGTGGCCTTTTGTCATAATGATTTAAGGAAACAACAGAACTCCTGAAAGTCATCTGTGTATGATTTCTCTGCTTTACTTTGTCTAACGGGAAGAACATAGCAGGAGGTTACAATAGAGTCAGCAGCATTCAGGAAGTTACATCTTGATTTCTGTGAAGCACAGCATTGCAAAATGACCAATTCACATGAATCTTGGCTGTGTGTAAAAATGCTGGTCATGTATCCACTCTAGAACAGCCTTTTTCATGGCTTCAGCTATGGGAAGTAACTCCAGACAGCTTCAGCTCTTCCAGCAAAGTCCTCACGTCTATGAGCCACAGTGCTCCTGCCAGGCATTAGAGCAGATCATTTACCTTTACCATGTGGATAGGTTACTCTGCCCTTGATCCAGTCCTTTCTTTTTCTTTCCTTTTGCAGGTGGCCCTGCAGTTTGCAGACAAGGTTTCTGAACAAAACAAAGGGTGAAAAGTAAAAGAAAAGAAGAGATCAGAGTACAGACAAGGACACGAAGCAAAACTGTATTAGAGAAAATAGGTCTCATTAGGAGTTCATGTGTCTCAAACCTTATTCAATAGAATAAAGAAGATATCTATTTAAAGTTTGTTTTTTGACCGCTGATGTCAATTTTGCCTTCAAGGTGACATGGGGGATATAAGTACGTCCTGCTAGCAAGGCACTGTGCAATGTAGATTCAATTCAAGTATGAAATAATCAAGGTGAGAAATACACCCCACATTACAACTTAGCAATAATTGATAAATATTTTACATGATTTATCCAAAGCGGGCAATTTACCTTGCAACACAAGCAGGAGTGGCTTTTTATTTATGTACTCTGCCTCCCCACCTACCCATGGAAGTAGATACTCTCTGCTTTTAGTCGGCTGCAGAGACCTGACAGCTTAGAAGCAGGATGGTACAAGTCTGATTTACAGCTCTTGTTTGCCTTAGTGGATGAACACTTATTATCAACTTTGAGAGCCGTACCAACACTTTGCTTGTATACGCTGTGTATCATGTATATACACATATACCTAGCTTGGGATATAAGTCTCCAAATGTACTTTAAGTACAGCATTGAACATTCCAGGAGTATTTCAACATAATGGGTTTCCCTTGGAAGAGGGCATGTGCTCACTAATAGGGTAGGAGGCACTCAGATGTGCCACCTGTGCCTCACGGTAATGGGCCAGATTGCAATTCCCTCACTGGTACTGATGAGCAATTATTTGTGTGAGTAATTCTGTTGTCTAAGGGTCCTAAGTGTACCAACATTACATCTCTAAGTCTGGCAGCCACCACCTGCGGGCTTCCTCTGTGGCTTCACAGATTCGTGTCCTTTCTGCATTCTCCGTCTGCCCCAGACTGCTCAGTACCTCTGGTTGTGCTCATTAACATTGCTTTCACATAGGTGGTCCAGGGCTGACTTGGCTGATCTTGGACTCTTCATTGTGTCTGCTTCTCTAGGGAAAGTGTAATAGCAATCTCTGCTACAGTCACCTCAGCCTTAAAACTTCCACTTTTCTTCATTTTCCTAATCTTGGACTTATTCTGACTATTTATCTCCTTCACTTGCATGACTCTCATACGTCCTCTTTTTGTGTGCTGCCAGTTTGCTTCTCAATATCCAAAGTGTATCAAATAATGGATGTAAAAAAATAATCCCTAAAACCCCTAAAAAAAATCCCTAATTGGATGTTGTGGAAGGAGCTAGGTGTATCGTTCATCATTCTCTGTAAATCATTTCTTCCTGATTTTTCTTTCTTTTATTTCCTGATGTTCTTTTTTTTTTTCCTCCTCTGCTGCTTCTTTCTTCCATTCTCCCTTTCTGTTCTCAGTCTTGTTATTATATTTCACATCATACAATCCCCACAGTTTCTGACATAAAATAATAACGTGGGACATTAGTCATCATGGCAGAAAGCCTTCGATTTCTCACTCAGGAAGCTAATACCTTGTGTTCCTGACACTGGCCTGCAGAAGCAGCTGGAGTATATGTTCTTCACAGGCAGAGCATATGCTCATGTATGTAATGAGCAGCCTTCCTTTTATATTCCCTCTAGCATTGTGCTGTGCATTTGCAACAAGTAATAAAAGGAGGATGGGAAAACCCATTCTATATGATTTGAAGTGCTGAAACAGAAAAGAAATATCTGATTTGCCATCAGTAAGAAAGGGCTGCCAAAAAGACTAGGACAGAAAACGATCTATGCAATGATTTTTCCATTTTTGCTTTGCTAAAAAGGATGCACAGTTACTGCTTAGTCTTAGCTTATGATCTCTTGCCAGTACCAGCTGATTTTCTGAAATGGAGGATAAGAGATGCTGACAGCTGTGCCCTGTACAGAAACTGCCAAACTGCAGCACAATCTTGTCAGGCTGCCATGTGGCTTTAGGCCAAGCAAGATATCGATGACACATATAATGAGATACTAAAAGAACTAGCATGTATCACAGATTCTAAGGAGAACTGGCAGAGCATAGGGATGGCCTTATGTTCCTAAACACAGTGTAGTGTAGTACTAGAAGGCTAGGTCTTTATTATAACTGTATTTCTGGATCTGAAAGGGAAAAGAGGAGCATAAAATGTAGTACCCCAGGTAAAATGAAAGGAACAATGAGTTACACCAGAGTGATCATGATGCAGTGACACCTGACTATGATTTGCGAGTAGGGAAAACTGGCAGCAGAAAAGAAAAGCTGTGGAGGGACCAAAGCAAAGGTACAGGGACATGACAAAGCAGCAGAAGCATAGACTCAAGACGCAGGAGCAAAGAAGGGGGAAAAAAATTGTTGTTCTAAAATAGATCCTGCCATCTGACTTAAATAACCAGTGCCACAGTAAATAAATAAATAAAATTAAAAAATGGAGCAGGAAGCCAATGGAGCATGGAGCCAATAAGGAGGAATGATAATCTTGCAAATGCTAACATGTCCTGGGTGATGTTATATTTTGTCTAAGGTAGTGAACGTATGGAACTCCTGACAGGTGGCCAGGAGGGGAATCTGAGGAAGTACTTGGGAAGTAAAAATATACTGAAAGTGTGATTTAAAACAAAGAAATAACAAAGGAAAAAAAAAATAAAGCAACCAACAAAATAAACAAACAAACAAACCCCTCTGTTTATTTTCAGTCTATATTGAGTCAACAGCATTTGTAATTAGCCCAACTTGGAATCCTGTCCTGTGGCTAAAAGGAAAGAAGGGTCTTTTTAGCTGCTAGTATCCTTGTTCTTTTAACAGTCAGAGCCTCCCTGTCTCATCCTGAAATGTCTTTTGATGGCATATGTCAGTATGTCAGGATCTGGGAACAACATGCTTCCTTTTATACCTTGGCTGTTTGGGTCTTTACTGTTAGGACTCTCCAGCAATATGCTTCCCTGGAGTGTTTTAATTTCTTACTGTCTCCTTAAAGTCTGGATTTCTGCCTAGTTCCAGAAATTTATCTCTGAAACTTTATCGTCTCCTGAGAGATCTACAAGAATTGTACATGTACTACCAGTGTTGTAACCCCTGTGGTATAAGAGACTGAATTGGCTGTACTACAGCTCCGTCTAGTAGAGGGGAAGAAAAGGAAACCCTGGCTATATCCTCATTGGCAGTGGACCAGGAGCCTTGGCAATGCTACTCAATCCAATGGGAAATTCTCATGAAGGGAGCGCTCATCCATTATCACCGAGTTTGTTTGAACTGGAAAGAGGCTTGTAAATGCCATGGTATCTTTCTGCTTTCAGAAGTCCAGCAGAATGTATTTCTCATAGCCATCATATACATATGCCAAAAAATCCCAGAATAATCCAGTCTCATTTCTCCTCTAATGCTTGTTTTTATCATCTCCCTGCTTCAAAAAATCTGTACTGCATCTGGTAGGAGAAAGCAGGTCCAGAAAGTATGTTAGATTTTCTGTTCTGTACAGAATCCAGCTTTGAGCAGATCTAGAAGTTTGCTCCCAAGGAATTTACTGCCAGAACAGACATATCTTTGTCTACTGATATACAGATGCCGCATATTCCTTTCTTCATAATGCTGCTTTGCTGGCCATGGCTCAATTCTGATTATGCCTTGTGTTTATGGATAAGCATTCCCATTGCAAGCACCACGTTCCTTACTCCTCTGTCTTGGGCTAGGTATATTTGATAAGCTTTGATTCAACTACTGAGAAAAAGCCATATTTATAATAAATGCAAGTGAAGAACTCTCTCCTTTCTGCATAATTTACCCTTCATCCAAAATAGGATCCACATGACTTTCACGCTGTGGATGAAAAAGGTCATCCTGTGTCTTGAAAAACTATGAAAATATGGTGCCATCACCAGTCAACGGGGATATCTAAATCAATGGGTTTTCTACCTCTAGTGTACTGTGCTCCTGCACGTGCCATTTTCTGTGCAAACAGAAACAAGTATCCTGAGATGGCCCTTACTGTGCATGAGCAATGAAATCTTCTAGGCAGAACTTCATTTTGGCCCCATGCCTTGCTTCGGGAGGTTCCTTTTTGAAGCAGCAAATCAGTGCTGAAGACAGGAATAACATTTAAAACTCATCAGAGAACTACTGTAAGGCTCATGGCTCCTGTTCTGCATAGAATAAAGATGCCTGAACAGAATAGCTCTGTTTATTGTAGCAGTGATCCCCACCCCTTTTTTATAACTTCTTTAAGTTCCCTACTTACCTTTCTTCAGGATGGTCATGAATTTACCTCCTCACACACCAGAAACACCCCCACACTTTTAAATCTGTAAATGAACAGAAATAATTTACGTGTCTTATGAACTATACATATTATCTCTTCTATTCCTTTTGTACCTTATACATTTGAAATTCTCTGTAACAGGGGTTAGGGAAGGTGCAGCAAGCTGTTTGTGCTGCTTCACATGGTACAATGGCTTCACAGTCACCTTGTGTTTTTTACAATAAGCCTTATGTCCTGCCACCAGATTCCTTGATAGGGATCTGTGATTGCAGTCAGAAGCGGTACTCTCACTACAGCTTAGCATGGTTAAGCATTACTGCATCCAGCTGCTCACTGCTGCTTTCCCTTTTTCTGCAGAGGTTATCGTCCCCTTGGCTCTGATGGTATAACTGCAGGTGTGGTTGCTCACTTAACCAGTTTTGTCAAAATTATCCAGGTTAATTAACCATGTCTAATGCCAAGGTTCTTAACCTGGTTGTTTTCTGTACAAGTGGGTTATGGAAACTGTTAATGCATTTAATATTAATCATCCAGTCTGAAGGGTGCTATTTTCCAGGAGAAAAAGTAAAGAATAGAAGTGATAGATGAAGAAGACAAGCAGCAGGAGATGATGACTGGGTTTAGCTCTAGTTGAAATGGACACATTTGTCCACTGCCTGAACTGCCACAGCAACTCAGTTTTCTGTAGCAGAATACTTTGTTGTGATTTTAATCTGTCTTTCATATAAGGCTATGAAAGGAAACATTAGAGGAACTACCCAGTAAGTCTAACATAGGCATCAAGCAAAATACAGACTCACAGAATCAGAAAAATGTTACCTGGAAGAGGTTATCTGTTCCAACCTTCTGCTTGGCACAGGGCTGCTGCTAACACTGGGTCAGGACAGCTGCAGCATTTTGTGGCCAAGCCTTGAAAGCCTCCACAGATGATGACTCTCCTTTCTCCCTGGATAACTTGTTCCAAAGCTGCAGTACCCTCAAAATGAAGACATTTCTACTAGTCTCCAGTTGAAGCCTCCTACACTGCAATTTGTGGATGTTGCCCCTTGTTTTACCATCTAGCATTACTGACAGCTCTCCTAAAGTACAAATTCTAACTTTGTTTTACTGTTCTGAATTTCACCTTTTGGTGAAAATCTGCCCATACTCAGGAAAGTGTGTTTTTTTTCCCCACTTTGTCACAGTGATGTGGCTGAGAATGGAAAACTTCCCAAAGAAAATGATCTCTCTGGGGGAATAACTTTCAGCTGGATGGACAGAATGCTTATTAAAGATAGCAAAGAGGAAACTGAAACTGTACCAGATTACAAGAGCATTTCATTGACTTCTATAACGTTGGGTTTCAGATTTGGGAGACAAGTCCCATTTTATGGGATGCAGTGTGTATCTATCTGAAACAAAACAGCCTGTGGTAACAGACCCTTTATCCACAACACTAGTAAATCTTGCATTTAGAATAATGGCTTTAATTCCTGTTGCCTCATGCTAGAAGACTGCTAACAAACTTGAGAGATTTTGAGAATGAGTAACAGGAGCTATAAGGGGATTAACAAGGAAAGATTATGAGTACTAAATATGCATGCTTGGTCAAAGAATGACTAAGGGGGATATAGTAATTATCTTCTACTATTACAAAGCTGTGCACTTCAAAAAGGGAAAGCGATTGTTTAGCACCATCAGCAGGTATATAACTAGGATTAATGAGGTGATATTTAACAAAGGGAAATGTAGGCTGAATATCATACAAATCTTCAGAATAGGAGATTAGTCAAAGGAATACTTTACCAAGGATTTAAAAATGGTAAAGTCCTGTCCCTAGCATCAGAAGAGGTCAAAACTAGAGTTAATATAATGAATGACTTTTCTCCAAACTGAAACTTTTCTCAAGATTCAAGAACCGTGTCTTAGAATTTGGGAAGAAATGTGCAGATTTCATTTATTTAAAAATAATTCAATTTCTCTTTTTGACAAAAGGCTATGATGATGAAGCTGTTAATCCTAAAAGACTGGTTCTGTCACTAAAGCAAACAAAGTATATATCACATGTATGTGATAAATAAATCAATTTCACCCCTGGTTTTAGTAAAATGCCATTGAGACGATTGATTTAAAATAATGTTGCATTTGGTCTATTGTGTGCATTGGATATATATAAAATTCCAGAGAAAAGAGGAAAAAAAAAAAGGATAAAATAAACTGGCGTCTATTACAACGTTATCAGTTCAATTATTTCTCAATATTTAAATCTTATGTAAATGATATTTCTGAAATTTATGGGACATCAAATAGGATACAGCCATAAATGTCTGTAAAAACGGGTTTGGAAAGATGAGAGATAGCAAGCTTTGTTCGTTAAGAAAGAGAAAAGTGAATTGCACTACTCAAGTCTGGACATAATGACAGCATGAACAAGAATCTTGGCATCTGCATGTGAGAGCACACATTTTAATCTGATCACATCCCTAAAGTGGTAATAAGATAGCTTGATAATGTGTCAAATGTCAGCCTCAAAGCTCCGTTCTTCATTGAACAGTACATCTAGGTGTTTGACCAAGCAGACAAGTGCCACCAATTGAGATGGCAATGTGAGAAGCATTTCTGAGTAGGTGGTGAGAGCTAAGCAGAAGGACATCAGACTTAGAATATTAAATCTACAAAAGCTAAAGGACATCCCTAATTGAAGCTCCCACAGTTGTTTACTTTCTTAGAAAATGCTAACGTGAAGGCAGCTGGCATGGGCAACTACATTACTTTGCTTTCTCCTAGCAATGACTCTTCAGAGCAAAAAGTTTCAAAATGTGTGGCAAAGTAGCAGATATTCATACAGATCCCAAAGCAGAGCGCTGAGGCCATTGCAGTACATAAGACAATAAACACTTGTGTTCTTCAGGGTAATTAACGTAAAACTCCCACTACTTCCTCAAACTGCAACTATCCCCCTATACAGTGATAACTCTTCCTTGCATGTCTACTATAGAAGAAACATGTATTCCGAAGGAGTCTTCAAGACCCTTTGTGTGAACAAGGGAATAAGTACTTTAAAATGATGTAAGTAAAAGGTATATTATGCCATGAAAAGAATTGGAGCAAGGTTGAAAGGACAATTGAAAGAAAAGCAGAATAACAATCAAACCAAACGTTTCATTTCATAGCCTCAGCTTTGCTTAAATGTATTTTGTTTATACACTATATGAGTATGCATATAAAATAGTAAAATACTTCTTGTAATGCTCCGATGGCATATAAATCAGTGATATACTTTTACAACAGTGATAAGAAGTTATTCTTATGGATGTTGAGTGTTTATGTATACGTACATGACTTTTGATGTATAAACACGAAGCAGACCTGATTTTAAGAGGGGTAATGAAAAAAACATAACTTAGCTAGTTGAGACCACAGAGAGGAGCAGCATGAAATGATTTACCAGGATACTGGAAAGTAACCTGCTGCTTGCAAAAATATTCAAGTTATATTTAATACATTGGAGCTGTTGGGACTTCAGTTTTACTACAGACATTACCTTGTCAGCGGGTCTGTGCTCGTTAATAATCCATAGAAAATGCTAAGCTGGTCAGAGAAATTTCTCTGTCTTGAACAGTGGTCTCACTTCTTGAGTGGATGCCCTGCCCTTCGAGATGGAGAGAGAAGTTGGAGAGGCAGCACTACTTATCCGTTCAAGTTGACTTCAAGTGAAATGGCTGGAAAAAAATTAGAAATGGGAATGGAAAGGAAATATAATGGTTAAAGGTGACCGGATGGCACAGTTGCAAGGGAAGATGTGTTCCTACGCTGCTTATGTAGGGCAGTTTTCATGGTCTGTAGTGGTTTGTTTCTTATTTATCAGAGAAGGCATGGACTGCAGATAGGGTAATCAAAATAACAGGCCACAGGCACAAGTAGTATCATAGGGGACCTACAGATGAGTCACAAATTGATTTATTGGCTGATCATTGATGAGGAAATCCAGTTTTATATGCAAACATATAAATGGGTCACATACTTGCTTCTTTGTGAAGACAATGTTTTGCTTCTGCTTTCAGAATGGACTTGCTGCCCTGTAAAGTACTTCAGTAAGAAGGATCCTCGTGCTGCTGAAATTACACTGAGATCTGTCAGACATGCTGCTCACCCAGTAACATGTGTCAAGGTGAAATTGGCTGGATGAAACATTTTCATACAGCTCAAGTAAAACAATAAGCTGCTTATGGCCAGAGCAGCTGAGCAATTCACCTGAATAAGAGCAAAATCTCATTAGGTGGAGATAGCTGTGAGTGGAGAGAGCACAGACCATGTCACTTGAGCTTAGAGGGCTAAAATGCCAATTTTGATCTGTTGGCTGACTTGTGTTTTGTTACTTAGATACCTAACTTTAGACGGAGTAGCAGTCTGCAAATGGTTCCAAAAGTAGCGGTTATGTTAGTGCTGACTTCTGCCTAGGCTAATCTACCCTGCTGAGAAGCAGGAGCAGCACTGTGCTCTGCAAATATACCCCACAAAAGCAGAGAAGTGTAATAAGTGTAATTTTCCTGTGAGATAAGCGTTATTCCCTGTCTCCCTTAGATGATCTGCAGATTATCGCCTCTGAATTCGGCCCAAACATGCATAGTTTATAGTATTCATTTTAATCAGAAACTTCAGAAAAATAAACATTTGTTTTTGATTTGCTTGAGAGATGCTATACCAAAATTTAAAACTGTAGGTGCTTGTATAAGGTGCAACAGCTGATTTCTATCCACTTTGTTGTTCTGTAATATGCTCTGGGCCAGCTGCATTTCGGAGGTTATATTCATGTATAGCTTAGGAAATACGGCAGTACCTTCTAAAAGAAAAAGCTCTGTATAGTGAGAATTGATATCAAACATCAAAATGAACTCTTTTTACAACTGAGCCCTAAACCCTGACAAATAAGGGCTTATAACTGAACCAATGGCAGTTCCTTCGCTATTGCAACGACGGCAACAGGTGATGAAATAGCAAAATGTAATGTGAACTTTATCATTAAACATAAAATGCATAGGAATAAGATAACCTGCAAGAACTACTTTAAAAAATTAGCACACTACTAAATGCTTTGAGTTCCCCTGCCCCCCTGTCTTTCTAATAGCAGTCTCTGTAGAGGAAAGGGATATTTTCATCACTGGTCTGCTTTGAGCGTAAATGGAAGATCACTGTTTGTAAGTAAATGCTGCTCTATCTTCTGATTTTAAGTGCAGTGAATAGAACAGATAAACATCAAATGAAAATAAGGGGCTCATCTTTTTTCAGTGTGGGAGCTAAAGCTGTAGAGCAGATTCTGGATGAGGTAAAAGGCTTTAGCTGTCAAAGATTTCTGACTTCCCACAATTCCTCTCACATTTCCCAAGGTTAAATGCGTTGCCTCAAGGCAGCTGCTTAGAATGATAAAAGGGGCACTACAGGACAGCAGTGCTCTTTGTAATGTTAATAAACCTTGATTTTGATATCAGATGCAACCCTGGGAAAACCTGCCAGTTTTAGACTTAAAAATCTAACACTATTTAGCAGAAGTTCATGTAAAGAAGTATTAGTTTGGGAATGGTGATGGGCTAGTTTGAGTGACATATGAAAGCAACAAATACACTCTCTTCTCTTCCTTGTCAAATCTTACTTTTGTTTACCAAGAACAAAAGGAATTGCCCAAGTGCTAATTAAACTGAATGCCGTATTAAAATGCACTGTGAAGTTTCCTATATAAATTCAGTTTTTGAGGTTAACTGTCAGATGAGCTCGAACTCCTCCGAAAGGAAAAGGTGTGGTTCTCCCCGGGCTGGCTAACCTGGTGTAAACTCAGAATGGAGCCAAATCAGAGAGAGCTGACAAACCTCTGACAAGGGAGTATGGAAATAATTTTTGCAATAAAGGCAAAGCTGCAGGAGTGTTGATTAGGTAGCTTGGAGTTTTATTCAGAAATAACGTGAACTTCATGAAATGCTTCTCTTCCTAAACTTCTGCTTAAAAATGACAAATATCTAGCAAGTATTGGCCATTATGTCCGACTGTCATTGTTAGTTAGATATTTCTGAATCAACAATAAATACATAAGTTAAAACTTCAGGGGTGTGACTTAGAATAAAGTAAAATGAGACATATTTATGATCAAGGCAGCTATAAATGAACGATGCATTTTGGTCATGTGGAGTTTGGCAAAATGGAACTGCAGCTTATCCTCAAAGAAACTCTGCCTCTTTGAATCCATGACAAAACTCCCACTGACTTGAAAGAGGTTTGGATTTCACCCACTAAGCTGTGCTGAAATCTGAACAAAAGCAAAAAGGGCTCTCACAGTTCATGGGATGTGAAACTCTGTATTCTCCTCCTTCAAATTCACCAGCAAGACCCATTCCTGTACTGGGTACTGAAGAACAGTGCCCAAAAATTGCAAAGATAACATATTAAAGAAACCTGAAACTGTTAGTAGTGCACATTGTTAGCTGAAGTAATCATATTACCTTAGAGCTACCATCCTATTACCCTTTTCTTTTTAAAGTTCATTCCCAGGGTCTGACTGGGATATCTGGGACACTGTAACCAAATAACAAAAACTTACAAATTTCAGTGCCTGTTTGGAACCCAGCCATGGGCTCTGTGAATACCTACTAAAAGTGCAGTGCAAGTGAGCTACGTGTGCAGCTGTAAGGCAAACAGAACTCTGGGCTTTGGCATATGAATCGGGTTTTGGTGGTGGTAGTTTTTGTTTCTTTGTCTGTTTTTTGGGGTTTGTTCATGGTGTTTTTTTTTTTGTTGTTTTTGTTTTTGTTTTAAATGTGGGTCATGACTTTCCACCAGAAATTACTTCAAATTGTTTTTGCATAATTCTTTATTTTTTCTTTAGGAAGGTATTTATATTATATGCAAAAATAGATAAAGAAAAATATGTGTATTTAAAAATATTTCTTGTTTAGGAAATCCTTGCAATACTCTGATTTTTTACCCCACTTTTCCAAGGAAATAGGTAGCGATATTAGGAAAATGAGGGAAAACACTCCTTTGTTGATACTACATACTTTCTGAAGTATCTCTCTATAACACTGAAATATATCTCTCTATTCTTCCCATGAAATTTCACGATGGAAAGAAACAATAGTGGAAGGACCAGATATTCTAAAAACATTCTTGACACATACTCCTAAAATGAAATTCTAAATTTAATCTTGCTTTTTTTCCTTTTTTTTTATTTGAAAAGTGTAGCAAAAGTTTTAAAAGCAAGGAACAACTATTGCCTAGTGATAGGGGATTAGATTTATAAACCAGGTTGCCTTCCCTTTAACCACAGCATCAAATAAGACTTGATTTAATTAATAGTTTCATTGGGTACATGTGGCAGTCCATTAAGATAACGTGTATTGGCTCCAGGTATGTATTAAGTATGTGTCCAAAAATTACTTAATCATAATTAGTAGCATGCCACCGTAAGATAAACATTAGACCTGTTAGGTGTTTATGGTTCCTAGCACAAAGAGAGAGAGATAGCGTGTTAACCTGGAGGAATACATCCTGTCTTGCATGGTACGGTATTGTTTGTTTGCAGATGTGATTTTATTTTTTTTTTTTAAACTTAAATCCATCAGGTAGAAGTCAGTGTTCACTCTGGCATTGTTTTGGAATTCCCTTTTTGCTCTGGAAAATTCCGCTACTCACTGCTGAATTTGCTTCTCTATCAGTACTTGCTTGTTGTTTTTGTTTTGAAAGCCTATTTTTTTTTTCAATCAATGCATAGCTTCAACTGCTTTTCTGCTCCCCACAGATGGCCCTGTTACCCTCCCCTCATTTAGTTAGCATCCTCCTGTCAGCAGTGCAGCAAGCCAGTACCTGATAACAAGTGCATTACCCTGCGCAACTTTAAAAAGAAAATTAAATATAAAACCAGAGGGCAACAAATACATTAGAATAAAAGCTCCTTTTTATTCTGGAAAAGCCGGAACTTTGCTCCAAATGAAGCTTACACTCAACACAAACTATTTTCTAGAGTTGAACCAGCAGGACACTGGTTGAAGTTGTGCTGCTTATACTTAGCACACAGCACTTTAAAACACGCTTGGTACAGTAGGGCTGCCTCTCCTTGGCGGTATCCACAGGTGAACTGCTCTTTAATGACTCCTTGAATGTCTGAGGACATCAAAGCTTTTTCCTCGGCACCTAATGCTTTTCACTGAGCACCTTGTTCTCTGTTACTGCAGTGTGCTTTTGTATGTGTATATATACACACTATTTAAAGACAAACTGGACAACATTCAGATATTACAACTGCAGGACAACCTACAGACCTCAGAATAGAAGGAAAACCAAAATCTAAATGATCTGTGTATAAAAATCAGGAGTAGCTCCATTGTGATACAAACACCTGCAAGAAATCTCCATTTATGAAAACAGAGGGGGCTCTCTTGTTAAATGCAGTGTGACTAAATGTGCTGGCATGCCATTCTTTCTTGGTTTGGGTCGCTGTTGCTATGCCTGTCTGGACTCCTGTCCAACGTGGAGCTTGTCTGCACTTTCTTCTTGCAGGGCTTGCAGTTTACTCAAGTGAGAATTCAGGTCAACGTGTAAGATTTAGAACGATCAAGTCTAAACTTGAGCCTCAGGGTAATGTGCTATTTCTCCAAGCAAAATCTCTTTTCTTATGAATTAATGGTTTGTCTGGTCACTATCGATCTTTCTTCAGCTGATCTTTTCTTCATTGATCTTTTCTCAGGAAGAGAAATGCCAGTCAGCTAATATACTGATCTCAGAGCTGAGTATAAATAGAGTCAGTGTCTCACAGTCTTTTTCGAGGGTATTTGGTAGTCTTTTCCTTTGGCATTTCCTCATCAGTCTTTTTCATGTAGAATAGCCCTTGAGCAGTGTCACCGATTTCAGCAAAATTATATTAAAATGTCTGATACTTGGTTGAAAACTCACATGGTTCTTCTGGTATTTGAAAGGGAAAAGGAGTTGCTGCCCGGTGCTATCCCCAGCATCCGCACCATGCTGTTATTTCAGCATGGTCTCTGGTTTCCTGGCTGTACCAGACTATTTAACAGGATGCTGTGGGGGAAACCACAAGCTGTTGCAAGTGAAAGGTAGTACTTTTACTGAGCTAAGATCACTCACTGACATATCTTTAGGCTCTTTTGAGTATTCCAATAGAAATAAAACACATTAGATATTTATCTATATATACATTTCTTCATCAACTACAAAAAGAAATTATTTGAATATGTTTTAGTTTCTTTCATTTCTAAAGAAACACTTTATTATTAGGAGAAGTTTTAAAAATCATCTCCACATGCAGTATTACTGTGTTTATTGGAATAAAATTCTTTTGGAGATGTGTTGAGAGCTACCATATACATCACTAGTATAAAGTAACAATTGTTCATACAACTGAACTCTATTTGACCATCAGAGGAGGAAAAAAGGGTATAAAGCACCATTATAACAGATCTCAATTTTTTCTACTATTCCAACCTTAGTACTTTAGCGCAGAGATAGCTCCATCAATCATTTAAAACCACTGACCATACCTTGCACCAGCTATCAGCTGTAGTTCATACTGAGCTTTCTGTGTGCTCCAAATGGCTTTACATTTTATGTGGAAAGCTGGGTTGAAAATTTATAGTTACTTTCCTTCTGACACCTGGATTTCCCACCTGGAAAATAAACTCCTTTAACTACTTTAAATCTTCATGAATTTCTTGCTGCCTTGATCTCAAAGGGCTAGATCGTGACTGCTACTGCATGCCCATGCCATGAAGTAATAATCCTATTCCACTGTGTGCGAGTCTATCTGATTCATGGGCTCCAGACACAAAGCAATAAGCAGGCGGCTGTATCCCCATTTAAACCCAGATTCTCAGAAACAGTTTGGAATCTAGCAACTCAGTTTCAAAGGGAATTTGATGCCCAAATGGATCTCAGGGTCTGAGCTCTACTGTCTGCCCCAAGCTAGCTAAGCGGGGACAAGAGAAAAATACAGGTGAGTTTGTTAACATCTGGTTTAACCAAATTGTGGTTTGTAGTTAGCATAGACCAGCAAGAAACATTTTTTTCTAGTATTCACAATGAAACTGTTTGTTTTCTAGTATTGGTCATAAAATCTTTCATTGGATTATTTAGTTTTAGGCTCAGAAGACAGTGTTTCTGCCTGTCTGTCTGTCTACAGCATTGTTGATGCTACTAGGTACATGATAACCCTCACTTACACAGCTGTATATCACTGCATGGCTACCTTGAAAACAGCTCTGTTCACAGACATCAGTGTTTTACAGAGGGTCATTTTTGTCACCTAACCAAACTCTACTTACGGTGAACAAAAATCCTTACAGACATCAACATGGGATGTGCAAACATAAAAAGGCAATGAGTCAGTCAGAACTGGTGAATTGGGGAAATAGTTTCTTCTTTAATAACATGCTGCACAGACCTCTAAAATTAATTTCTTTCTTGCCTTACCTGTTTGGGATTCCGTGATTACATTGACCCACTCTCAGCACATCCAGAGGAAGCGGAGGAGTTTGGCACCCCAATGGCACAGCCTCTTCCATCTTTCAAGGCCAGCAGTTCTCATTGTGCCTGGGAGCTCCTCTCCCATTTGCAGAGACACTAAGTAATAGCAAGGGAAAGCTCAGAAATTGTTATCAGAGCTTCTCTAATATACTGAGTGGGAAAAAAAATAAAACAAAAAAACAACCATGGTGAGTATTTTTACTGTGGACGTCAGACTTATCAGGTGTCTTAATCATCTCCCTTGAATGGCCATAAATCCACCATGGCCATTACAGAGAACAAAGCAAACCAACAAGTGATCTATGCCACGTGCTCTGAGGACCTAAAATGGTGCTTCCACAAATACCTCCTCCAAATTTAAAGTATTATTTTGTGTTGGCTTTAGTTAGAAGTGCACTTCATTAAGTTCAACTGAAAGTAAACCCAGACCTAATACCCTGGGCCACTGCCTCTTCTGCAGTTTACCTACAGCTTCATACCACGGAAGTTAAAAGTAAACTGCAGCTTATTCTGCTTACTGAAATACCAGTTCAACATGTCATGGGGCTTATTAGCAGACTGAGAATGTTCTTCATGCCTTACTGCTAGGGCATGACTCTGATGTAAAAATGAAATGGAACTATTTAAATTGACTTGGATACTTATTAAGGAGAGGGTTTCATTTAATTCCCCTTTCTGTTTTTCTCTCCTTTATAGTAGCAGCCATCTGGGCTTGATAGGAGGTAGGGCAATGACAAGTCTATTCTGTGAAAAACACTATAATTTTTAAAGCACTATTACCAAATGAGACTCAATAGGCAGAGTGTGTAAGTGAAAAGTGATTTGCCTTGTGGAAAAAAAAAAATGCACCCTAACTATATGCTATAGGGATCTTATGATGCTAATTGGAAAACTCAAATTTGTAGACATTTGCAAGTTGAACAGGTGACAATGTAACTGGTGATAACCAAGGACTAATTATCTCAGCTGGGAATTAGTCATCAGGTATTCTGAGCTAAATAAAAGGGGAGGGAAGCTTGGAATAGTAATGTGTCCTATTGATGTTAAAAGAATTAGTAGGATTAAAAAAAAAAAAAGTTAAATGAAACAAATACTCTCTAGGCTAGTACAGTGCGTGACTGATGTGGTTCTGTTTCTTAAAGAATTTCAGAACTTGGGCTGGGAGGAATGGAAGGAAATAACAGTGTAGATCTGTATGATTTGCTTGCTAAAAAAATCTCTTTGTTCTCTTGTGCGTTCTGCTAAAGCGAGGGGTAGGTTAGCAGTTTGTAGAATTAAAACTATTTGCTTAAAATTATTATTATCTACTATTCTAGTTAGAAACATACTCTGTGGTGTCAGTCTATGGCTGAGAAATATTAGGCTAATAGAGATTTATACAAAAACCAAAGGCAGAGGGATATGAGAATTAGGCAGTGCAAAATACACATGTACCCAGAGTTGTGTGTGTAGGCACACCTACTACAGGTTTCAAAAATACATAATTGGATGCAATATACATAAAGTGCACTCTATTAATTCCACCTTGCCTCTAACTTCCTTTACTTTAATGCTTATTGTAAAACTTAAATCCTAATGAGTAGGGCTGAGACAAAATAGGGCCCTGGAGGTTAACAGGAAAATGATAAAACAGCAAATGAGCTATAGAAAACTGATTCCTGAGTACATCACCTTTTCCTTTTTTTCTTACAATCTACTCAATTTTATTATTCTTATATTTTCTTTTTCTGGCACAATATGTGAACAAAAGTGACAGCACTTTAAAAATAATATCAAATTCTGAAGGCAGTCAGAACCTTAAATTGGAATTTCAGTCTTTGACATTGGAAACAAACATACAAGACAATTGTTAGTATTCTGCATTGTGCAGATAAAGACTTAGACTACTAGCAAATTCTTCTGAGAGACATGCCTGATAAGATTATAAATTAGGTTCTACAGAGAAAGTGCACTTAAAGAGAGATTTAATTGTTTGCCAATAAAAATCTCATGTTGCATGGTGATTTCAGAGCTCATTTTAACAGTTGTTACTATTCAAATGCCTTGTTTTAACAGTTTAGGGTTTTGTTTGTTTGTCTTGGTTTAATGAATTCATTGTTCTAACTCAAAACTTCACTGTTCTCCTGACTTTTGTGTCTGAATTAAGATTTTGCTTCCTTTTCCTGTGTGCTTATTGCCATACAATAGATGGAGAATGTTATGTGTGAGTAAACATCTTTTAGACTCATTAGACTTTAAAAAAAAATGTGTGAACATCTAAAACTGGGTGTCCAAGACTGTCTGCCATGTACTGTTGGGCAGCTTGTTCATGGAATGTTTATGACTTCTTATTCTTCTTATTTGTGCATGCAAACTGTGATGTTAGATTTTTGTGCTCGCACAAGCAATTGGCATAGTCACAATTGGAAAGGCAGGAGTACATAAGAATGTGTTAATTTCCATTAAGGGATAGAGATGCCTTGGTAAGATGGCATGTAACTTCAGCTGGTTCTAAACTTCAGCAAAAAATGTGAATCAAGCCAGGTCAGAAAGCTGGAAGAAGTTCTGAAACATTTTCAAGTTTGTATTTGGATAAATTCAGTAATGCATTCAGTGATCTTTAGCTATGCCATTCAATTTTTAACAATATGTTTTTTAATGCTCAGGACAAAATATTTGCTCAGTTCTCCCTACATGAAGTAACAGTTAACAAAGTACATAGCATGTTATGGAAGTGGGAACCTATAAGTTTAGGTAACATAGGTGCTCCTTTATTGGAGATTAACATCTGAGGATCTTATCTGAATTCCATTAAAATAATGAAACTGCTGACAGGTCTTTTTATCAGGCCCACTACGAATGTCAATTCCTTTGGGCTTATACACCACAGACAGTTAGCAATTTAGCTCATAAATATAATTTCCATATAAATTTGCTGATTAGCATTGGTAATCTATTGAAACCTCCATGTCTGTAAACTCAGTGAATGACAAGGTGGATTTCTGCTAAGACGTTAGCCAGTCTCTTGACATCATCACTTCAGCCTTATAGTTTCTACATATTTAACCTTCTGTTTCTAATAAACATCATCCTTTGCATCAAAGGGCTTTAGGACATCCATTTTTTGCTGACACACTTGTGCTGTGCTTTATTTATTCATCATCAAAGTATGGTACTGGCCAAAAGGTGAATGACCTCTCTCCCCTCTAACTCATTTCCTGAGTAGACCAATATCATCTAACTTCAAACACTGACAAATGTAAATTGAGGTCTGTGAAATTAGAAAAGTGCTGAACAAGAGTATACAGAGAAGTGTGACATTTTCCTGTTGTGAATAACAATCTAATATCATTTCTCCTATAAGAAACTTGGATGTTGGATATGCTTTACCTATTTGTGAGGAACATAGGAAAACCTTTCAAATGCTCTTAATTCACAGAGAAATTGCACACCCCAAACTCTATTAATGCTACTTTTGTATATCCCAAAGTAGTGAGAATAGACTCTTTGCAAGGTTAAACTGGGGGTCAGAACTCTTTTGATGTTTCATGCTGTTGTTGCTCATGGTATAAACTACTTAGGTGGTGGCCATATACTTAGTGAGATACTGGATTCTGGACTGGATATTCAAAATTGGAAAACAAAAGCACAAGCTTCTTAAACATCTCTCATAGCCTTCAACATAAATTATTAAAAGAAGAGGCTTCCAGAATCATAAAAGATAGCAACTTTTTTTGAGTTTATAGATACGTAGGAAATAATGAGAGGGCAGCTGTGCCTTATATCCATTTCAGAGAACTCCTGATAAATTTTCAATAGTTTTTCTGATGATTGTTTACATATGCATGTCTTGATCTTTGAGGAAGTAGCTTTGTATTTTGATTTTTGAGTATATCATATATTTTTCAAGCATGCTTTGCAATGGCTGCAGTTAGCTCAAGATGAGCACAAAAGAAAAACGGGTGTTGAAGAAAGAACTCTCGTCTGCTTCTAGTCACATTTTGATGCTCCACTTTTGCCTGAAAATGGACTGACTTTCACTTGGAATTTAATAGAGATTACTAAACCCTGGTGAAATTTAAGTTTGCTTGGTTTAATGATAGTTTAAGACAGAAAAAGGGAAAAAAATGATTTTGGTCTTATTTTGTGTGTCTTTACACAGGTTTTGTACAGAGCTGATTAGCACTATGTTCACACAAGCTAAACCTGCTGATAGAGCAGTCTCTTGTTTACTATAAGAAAGGCAATTGTCCATAACACGTAGATTAAGTAATTAAACACCTAATACGTGGTCCTGATTCTGGGAATACTTAAGCATGTCTGTAATTTGGCATGCATGGGAAGTCCTTCTGACTCTGAAGAGATTACTCACATAAGTGAAGTTATTTCTGGGAGATGTGTTGAAATGCATTCACTTACAAGAGTGAGATGGATTTGCAAGTAAGTTGAATTGCTCACATGCAGTATGTCTGCAGAACCATGGACCAAATCTGCAACTGTCACACTCTTGTCTATACACAGTTCAACTTTCTTTTTCCCTCATACCCAGGTGGCTTCCATTTGGCATTTCATAGCATTCCCCCAGCAGTTTGTGCTAGCCAAGATAGCAAGTGACTCAACACAATAGTGTTGTAACGTGTGCTGTATCATCTTTTGATGCCCTGGATTTTGGTGTTCAATGGGAAACAACAATAAATTCATGGCACTTTACTGCCTCTGCCAAATGTGACATCTTTCAGAGTATAACATGCTGAAAAGCTTGCACAATCTGTGCCAACTGCATGATTTAGCTGCTATAAAATCCCTCTGAATCAAAACCATTTTGAAATAAAGAAGAACCAGCCTGAGAATTTCATTGCACTGTTGGATATCCACTCAAAGATCAATCACCTGTCCTCATTCTGTATTCCTGCTGTATTTTCCAGCTTAATCTTTTCTGCAGCTTACCTATTTCATTAAGGCTGGAATTTTAAAAGACTAGCAGTCGCATGCAGAGGCAGAGAGTGAAGAGTGAGAAGTGTGGAATCTGGAAAAAGCAATCTCTTTCTTCCCTTCTTGTTTCTGTGAGACTCTATAATAGCCAGATATGCCTTCTGTGGTTTGGCATCCTAATGTTCCTGAATCCTGCCCTACTAGCTTGGTGTACAAAAATAGGGTTGGCTGTGAGAGAACAGGTTAGTCCCTCTGATTCTCTGGAGTTTTCTCTTCCATTTAATGTTTTATATAGTACTCTTCATTGTAATAGCTTTTTTTGTTAGAGTGATCCATTGCTAAGATCTCTTATATGTGTTGTCCTGCTCTGTACCTACTGGGGAAATAAAGAGTATGTCTTGGGACAGACTAATGGCAGTTTAATTTTGGTTTGATTTGTGTTTGTTCTTAGTTATAAATAAATATGCTACCATATGTTTGTTGAGTAAGGCAATGTCAAAGAAATGTAGTTTGTATCAAAGGCAGATGATGGTGAGAACAATGTAGTCTAAAGTATCTGTGAGAGGCCAGGGAGCCTCTCTTTTTAGAGGAAGAGAGACATGGACTTCTTTTGCAGAGCCAGATGGAAAAAGGTCTTGCACAGGGTCTCTCAAGGTTTCCGGATTCCATATCAAGTACTTATTGAAAGGAAACTGCTGACTGGTGGGATGCTCTCAGCAGGGTCTGAGACACTGGTTGGATGGGAGTCTTTAAATCCCCTGCATTTCCTCAGAAAGTGCGTGAAGCAAGAGTACCTTTTGGATCTATGGCATTAATTCTCTGCCTCTGCTCAGACATGCCAGATATGTGTGTCCCATCAGGGTATGGCTAAAAAAAAAATAATCTGAATTACAAAGAAACATGACCTTTGGGGATGAACTAATCAATGGTGTATCAGCAAAGCACTTTGTGTACAGGAAAGATGCTTGTCCATTGCACTGTTGCATTGAAAGGGTGTTTAAACAACACAATGATGCATAATATTTGAGTCATGAAAAAGGATTATATTCGTTATATTAAGTTGTTGGTTCGTTCTGTGGAACATTTCTAAAAATTCACTCTAGAACAGCCTATTAAAATGATAAATTATCATTGCAACATCTGATCAAAAATTCAGTAAGTTAATTAATGCTTCTTTGTCCTAATAGCTTATATAATGAGGGGGAAGTTTGCTAAATTAAGCATAGTAAAATAATTTTGTCACCGATTTGATATCAGTTAGGTTCATGTATTCAAAAGTTGTTAGAAGATCTAATAATATGGAAATGTACCTGTGTGGACGGTTCATGTGTATGTTCGTACGTGTGCGTAAAATTCTGTTGTTAGACTTCTGAGGTCCTATGGCTGTGATTTTGGCTGCTAGCAGTAGTTACCCGAGTTATTTGTCATCACCTGTTTAGAATATTTGATTACAGATTTACATAGGAAAGGCAACAGCCTATAATGAGAGTATAAATTACCTTGCAGTAGTGCCTTGACTGGAATGAAAGTGAGTACACCCTTGTATTCAGCCTGAGAGCATACTAATAGAGGTGCATATTTAACTCTAGGCCATCTAATTAAAAGCAATTTGAAGAAGTAATGTTCCAGCAAATAGAATAATGTATAGGGAAAGAAGTATGGAAAAAATACCTTCTTTCTCTTCATGATAAAGTGTTTCATTTTGACTTCCCACTTCTTCTAAAATTTATTTTATGATCATGTGATCCTATATCTGTCATGAGTACTTCTGAGAAACTAATTGCTGTCCCTTTCTCACATAAGTGAGATCAGTTGATGGCAATAGATATCAACTGAAAAGTATCAATAAAAAAAAATCCATAAGTTAGGGATCAGAGAAGGAATTAAGTGGCGGCAAGCGATGCAAAAAGGAATGTGCATTTTCACTGATATGGAGCAACAATAAACAATATTTGGAAAACAATGTAGTGTGTCAAAGGCAGACTGGTTGCTTTATCTCTTTATGTACCTCTAGCAACATTAGTAGGAATTTGCTTCAGACCAAAGTAAGGGGAAAAGGAGGTGATATCAAGCACAGTCTGAGTGTGTAAGCCTTTGCTTCTAGTAAGTTTGATCTTCCTGTGACATACAACTTCAATAGAGAGACTCTCACTGACTGTAAAAAGTTCTGGTACAAACCTTGATAATGTCATGTGTTTGTGGGGTTGCTAAGAGGGAAAGAGAAAAAATTCATTAGTAACATTTCAGTTCATGTTTCAGAAATGACTTTCAGCTGCTTCCTACAGAACCTACAAAAGTTCGTTGCAATGCAACTCATCACAAGATGTCTAGCAGGCTTTTGTGTTCATTAAGTTTACTTTGGTCATCGCTACAGTTCAGCCTTGGGGCTGAAGCAGACCATGGAACTGGTTTGCGTATTGAGCTTTTGCAAATCTAAGTACCACAGTGGCACTTAATTTCAAAGAAATGACTACGTGTGCAGCTATGTATAAATAACAATTAATGGACAAATTAAAACACATTATGGCCAGTATTTAGGTCACATATATGATTTACTTTCATTCCTAATGTTATTCTGCTTGTACTGGTCTTGTGTTGATTACAAGAAAATATATGTATAAAGAAAATGCTTAAGTTCTTCATTTAATCAAATCCAACAGAAAATTCAGTGAAATATTTAACAAGAAGATTCATGACAAGGAAACCTGGCCAGGTTTGCTGCAGGGTTTCCTCACTGGGAACTTTCTGGGGCTGCTGCTGCTCTCTGTGGTTGGATGAGTGACTGCAAATGGGACTATTTTCCCGTTTATTCCTTATTCCCTATAATTTTGTCCAATCTTTCACATTTTTAAAATGTCTCTTTTTTGTTCTTTTTGGATGCTATTTCACAGGTCAGTGTACTCCACTGCCACAGAGCTTCTCTAGCTTTTTTTTTTTTTTTTTAATTTGCATTGGCTACAACCCTCAATAAACTCGCGGTGTTGCCCCGCAGGGCCATGCTGTGTGGTGTGCTGGGAGGGCACAGGAACGCAGCAGGGGTTTGGGAGCAGGTTTGTCAGCAGCAAGCAGAGGGCAAGTGGGAGAACATCCCTCTCAACATGTAGGAAGGGAAAGGCTGTAAATCTCTCTCTGGTTTCAAATCAACTGGCTGAGAGTTGTAGGCAGGGAGTTGCCCTGAATTCAAGCCAAAAAACGTCATTTTCTTCAGACCGTTATTTTGAAACCTCTGAGGCTTAGGTGAGAAGCAAATTCAACCATTTCTGTGAGGGCTGAGCCTGTACTGAACCTCCCTTCTCCAGTGAAGAAGATTGTGAGGAGAAATAAAGAGAAGGCCTTTCACCAGCTTCCCAAGTGAATCAGCAGTTAGTGGCCTCTCTGTCACTGGCAGCTAGAGCTGCCTGTGCCCAGCCAGGGGCCTGCCATAGCCTCGCTTGAAGGTGCTGGAAATCTCCAGAAGGCAGGACTGGGGTCCCTTGGGCACAAAGGGGGTGTTGGGGTGGCCCAAATGGCAGTGTGACCCCAAAACATTAGGGTAGCACAGACAAAAGGGCGTACAGCCTCATCATCTACATGGCTTCTGTCAGCCCATGCCCCCAGGCCTGTTTGGCGGCCATTTTGGCCCAGCACCCAAAGGCTGGGGAGAAGTAATAAGGAAAATTATTTGAGGTGTGTCTTAGCGTGTCAAACAGTTGTGTAAAGTATGGTCATGGAGAATCAGTTCTGCTGGTTTTAGCTTGATTATTCGTCTTGGCAATTGTTTAAGGCTGTTTTTTTTAATGCAAGTATTTTTTTCCTTCTATGTTTTGAACAGGGCTTAGTCCAGATGCAGTAGTGCTGTTTGTTTCTAGTACTGCTCAGCATTTCTCTGAATTTCTTTTTTTTTTTTTTGCAACACTTCCTTATTGTATGATTATAAATCTCCTCCCTTTACAGATTTCTTTCTCCCTCACTTCCCCCCTCTAATCAAAAGAAATAGGTACATTTTGTTCTGTCCTTTAATGGCTGTTTTTAGTCTGAGTATTTATGGCCTTTACAGGAGCAGAGTTAATACTATATGATGTCAATATTCTTCCAACATAGTTATGCAGCCGTCTTACATTTATGACCTTTTCCCCCTATAATTAGTTCCAGCTGAAATTAGATTCAGTGAGAGCCTTGCTCCAATTACAGCCAAATCTGAATAAAACTGATTCCACCGTGGTTGTCTGGAGGAAAAAAAAAAAAATACACTTTCCAGTTTCAGTGTAGATAACTGAGTCTCGCATCTCCGCAGTACGTCTGCACTTAATAAAAGTGAAAAGGGCTTAAGGGCCAGCCCTGTAGAGCGCAAAAAATTCTCAGTGCTGCCAACAACTCAGAGCACAAGTCCCTTCAGTTCTTCATGCCAACTCTTGCCTGTTGTTTATCCAGTCTTCCCTGTGGCAGGATCTGCCTCAGTACACATTACTCTCCATGTCTCCTGATGCTGAGGTGGGCAGCAGGTGCTGTGCAGGACCTGTATATGTGCAAAAGATCTTTGCTCTGGTACATGAGGTAACTCGGGACTGGATTCAGAGTCACCACCACATCCACACCATGGTGTGGGTGTGTCTTGCAATGCATGCTTGGAGGTCCTGGTTTCTGGTGAAGGAATTTGGATGCACATGGTGAGGAAGTGGGAGACATGTCAGCTCCCTGTGCTTCCTTCCTTTCTTTTTGAAGAAGCAGGATTCATGGGGATGAGGACAAAGTCATAAACCATAACACCCAGCAATGTAGGCATAGCCAAAGGGATTTTGACTCCAAACAGCCTAGGTGAATCTGTATGTTAGCCTTTTCATGCAGATTTGCCAGGGTGTCCAGCACAGCTATAATACAAATAGTGATGAATCTTGAGATCCCTACATAAAGCTCCCAGGTGCTGGCTGCCAGAAAGAATTACGTGAGAAATGCATGGCGTTGCTTTGAATTCAAAGCTGTATTTTGTATTAGCTAACTGCCTTAAAAAAAAAAAAAAAAAAAAAAAAAAAAAGCCTTTTTGCCATTATCTGAGATATTTAGCTGGGATTAAATGTTTGTTTACCTCAGATGGTTTTGCAGCCAGGTTTATACTTTTATCACCTCCAGATTGGATTACTATAATCCTTTATTTGCACGTTATCAGCCTTTTTTTTTTTTTTTTTTTGGCAGCTGGGTCAGCTCAGAAAACCAAAAATTGATTTCTGGCACCCAGAGGAGTAAATTACCTCTTATCTGCTCTGAAATCATTGTCATATTGGGTTCTGATTCCAATCCAAATTGATCTTCAAATTAGATTTTGGATCGATAATAGCCTTATAATGGAATGACACTGTTAAGGCTCCTACCAGCTGCTGTGACCCATAGAAGCTGATGAAAGAGTCTCTTCATAGTGTATAATTTCAGAAAAATTAATGCACATCCAGTTCCATTAACTCACTGCTACCTTTTCCATCAGGGCAGTAATGTGCATAGGGTCAGTATTGCCTTTAGCCAAGTTCACACGGCCAATTCTCCAGTTCAGCTGTGGCTCCCTGGTCCTACCCAGAAAGCTTTGTAGGTTTTGGTGAGGGATAGATGTTGTGTTTTTAACCCTGAGCCTTCAATTCCAATTAAGTGCCTTCTGAGACATAGTAAAATGGCCCTGCAACATCAAATGAAATGAATCTAGAGATTAATTAAAGTTTTATATTTAAAAGTGGCAATCTAAGGGATAAGAATAAACATTTAGTGAAGGAGCAGAAGATCCAGCATTCTCCAAAGCCCATGCAAGAAGCAGGAACTGCTGCAAAGGTGCAATTTCCCTCCAAGCTTTTTCCAGGCACTTAGTATTTCAGAAGTGATTTATCTAGAATATGTGTGGGTTATTTTGAGGCTGTTATGATTATATCATTTGATGAGATTTTTTTTTCTTCTCTTTTCTGCACTGAGGACTTTAAAGTGAGAGAGACAGTCTGGAGATAGCTTGTGATTTGTTTAATTAACTTGCTTTCTTTTTATGGATGGTTGCTTGCAAGGCTGCTCTTTCATTTGGTGATTGTTTTTGTTATTAATGGTTTCAGACAGAGCTCTTCACGTATCAAGTGCAAGTTTTTGCAAAGCCAGTGAAAGAATCACACAAGATTTCCCCCTCCCTCCCCTTCTTTCCCACCGCTCATGTTTATTTTCTGTGGTGCTACTCTCTGTGGTCTGCTGTGGTTGTTAGCACTTTGCATTTAAAAAAAATATTTAGGAGTTGAAAGCTTTTCCTCTCAAACTTGCAAAGAGATATTTGTTTTGCAAAGGTGTCAAGAAACATTTTAAGTTTTTTTAAAATTTACACTAACGTATTATGTTAATTTGTAATGATAGTCTTAGTCCCAAATAAGATGGAGGGGCAGCGTGGGAAAATAAATTTTATTATCTTCTGTGTCCATGTATCATAGGAAGTATTAACTCTCAGGCTCTTCCTGTTATATCATTGTGGTAGGAGGGTCTCTGTGCTATGTAGGAGAGAGAATAGAAAAAGGCAGGAGGGAAGAGGGAAGCAAGTATTTGATTTATATGCGACTTAGAGGCTCAGAAGGACTAGGGGCTTCAATAAAGTACAGGCTGATCAACAGCTGGTGTGTGTGTGTGAAATAAATGTTATGTGCCTCCCATATGTATCGCATTACTTTCTTTTACCAAGAAGAACTGAAAGCAGTTATTCAGGTTAGCCCTCTCGTTAGAGCCATCCTGTGAAGGCTCAAGACCCATTCTAATGGCCTGTTTTGACCTCCAGTGTAAGTCTATAGTTAGACCTTGGTCTGACCTAAATCCATGCCACCACTCAAAGAGGCAGTCCCACCATCTCTCCTTCCTCTGTCTGCTCATTCCCAGGGCTTTTCTTCTGCTGGAATTAGCATTAATGCAGCCATATCATGATTCAAATCAAAGATACCTTTTATTTTCAGAAAGATCAACTCCTTAGTCTGGCCCAGTCCATGTGTCCATGTCCTTATGTGGCAGGACTGAGAAGAAGGAACAGGAAGATGAATGAGGCAGAGCTGCATTTTTCTGGTAAGTGAACTTATGTAAAAGTAAATATGATGTAGCTAGAGTTCAAGGTGATTCCTACTCTATCAAGACAAAGATGGAGGAAGTACTGTTTACCACAGTACATATGAGGCCAGAAGGCATTGATGGCAGCAGTAGTTTGTGTAAGAGGAAATAGTGTTTTAGGACTGGTACAGTTTGTTACAAGCAGGGTAGGAATGTTTCACATTAGCCTTTCTTTGGAGTAAAGTACGCTTTTCTTAAATATCTGCTTCCCACTCAGGTCGATAGGAGTTTGTTTCAATAAGGCGTTAGGATCTTAGTGTGCAATGCATGCTGAGTCATATTTTCTTCTAGCACTGTGTCTTTGAGTACTTTAACCATTGCATTTCTCTCATCTGCTAAAAACCCTACCCTTTATCTTATCAACTCAGTATATATGGGTTGCAGTTTTCAGGCTGAGAGAGGGAAAGAAAATACAAAAATGAGAGCATAGGGATCATTTTAGGAAAATAGGAATGGTCAACTATTTTTCTCTTTCCTTTTTGAAGGATATGAGGTTAAATTTTTCTGACAAGAAATTCTTAATAGTAAAAGTTTGTTTTAAAACCATGTCAAATCATGTGGCTCTCCTGAGAAGTGAAATCTCTTACCTCTTCTCATATGGCTGAACTATTCTATTGTGCCTCCAGATTTTGGTCTTAAACATTTATTTATTACATGAGTGCAAAAGAGCTGAATCTGCATATGATTTCTCATTGGAATGCATTATAAAATCTTTTGTAAATTTGTGAATGTTCCTTGCAGTTACAGGGATCCAAGGTCCCATTAGAATAAACAGAATACCCCAATAAGTATTGTACAGACACTCAAAACATCTGTTCCTTGATGCATTGTAGAGCTTGTGCTGGGGAGTTCCTTAATAAAGGTGATTTGGATATAGAGACAAGCACAGAGGATGAAAGTAGTATAATTTTAGAGGCATGTAGAAGCTTTACATTCGTTGCTATTATTGGTAAGGAGGATTAAATTGTCTGAAATAATAATGAAGAAAACAAGAATAAACTGTGACTCAGAAAACAGAGAAGCTGGGGATTTCTGCTCAGGCAGTAAGTTGAGACAATACTTTTGGGATACAAAATTTCACAAGAGCACAATGATTTATAAAGGAGTAAGGAAACTTTATTTTCATCATACATACAAAAACGTATTTTAATGTGACAAATGTGCAAAGGTATAGATCCTTTGACTGGACCTATAATATTTTATAACCCAGAAGAGTTTAGATTATAGAGAAACCACTAAGCTCTTACTTGTTATCCTCATATTTCAGCAATAATTTGCGTGTAAGTGGTAAATTATCACTAACTGCAGCAAAATAAAATGCATCTGAAGAAGACTACTACTGGGCTAACATACAGTGAAAAAGCATCAATGCAAAGTCCTTGTCCAGTCTATATTATTTTCTGATTTTAAAGCATTTTAATGGTTTTCTTTTCTAGTGAATCAATGAAAAATGTAAATGTTAAATGTGATTTCCTGCTATGATTCCCTCATTTATGAAGGAGGCAACTGCCATAAGCTGGTCTATCAGTAGCCAAAGTATGGCATTCTGCACTAAGGAAACCTGAAGAAAATCAACTTCCTAAAAATTTCTTCTGACTTGTAAAATTACCCTATGTCTTACATAGATCTGCTTTGTCTGGGAATATGCATTATTGCAGAATTAGACAATACCTTTTTATGCTCTGGTGACGGAGGTATGGTGATACCAATGTTCTTCACACCAAAGTTAGAGTTTTAAGTCATCCATTAAACAGATTGGGACAGACAAAGGGGGAAGAGTGAGCCTATCAGGGATCTGAGGGTAGGGAAATTAAAAACTTGGGTACTGAATGGTTGCTGACATGGTCTACTTTTTAAAGCCAGCATCTAACAGTCAGTGTGCTATGTATTTCAGGTGGATAGTTGGTGATTGTGTAAATAAATATGGGGAATACAAGTGAGGGATCAGGAGAAAGAGTATTTACAACCTACCACCTCTTCTGAGTGGAAAAAGAAAACTTTCCATTTAAGTTAACCTCCTTTCTAGACAAACATACCTACAGTTTCCTCCTCTATCCTGCAAGTGGCCCATCCATTTCCTTTATTTACCTGTTCCTTTAAAAAAAATTCTACCTAAACCATTCTGTCAAAGTCTCAAGTAGGATATATCTACAACTTGTTTCAGTTCCTAATAGTTTGGTCTGTGCCAACTCATCCCAAGTCATCCCCAAATCTGCTTGATCTTACCTGCTATATAATCAGAGACTTCCTTTAGAGCATGAGGTCCATGAGAATGAGCAATGAAATTACTCAAAAGTCCTTTTAAAAGCTCTAACTTTGTAACAGAGTGTTTCATTGCTAATTTATACATATTAAACAATAGTGATGTTGGTCATGTCTGACCGAATGAAAGTATTTGAGGGAATGTTTTCTGTGGCTGGATTAAAATGTGATTTATCAAATGCAAAAAGTATGAAAAGCATATTTTAATTATGTTTCATTTCCTTTGAGCAGCACTTTCCAAACAGGTAGTGTCGGTATTCAATTTCATTGCTTGTAGGATAGAAAAGTATAATTTTCCATTTTGAAATGCCTTTTGATTTCATATTTCAGTTTAACAAAATGCTAATTCAAAATTGAGCCAAACTTATTCAGAAATTAATGGATTTTTTTTAATTTTTTAAAAATTATTGTTATAATTTACTTTAGAAAGAAATACAAGTTGTACACTGGATTATCCTGCCCAGTTCACAGCAGTGAACGTCTGTGAAAATAGTAGGTGACTTGTTTTTGAAGTAGGTCATGAACTCGCTGTATTGCTCAACTTTGTTCCAACCATCTTGTTTATCTTGTTTCCTTTTTTTTTTTTTTTTTGACCAGTGTGCATAGATGATGTGACCTCTGTGCATAGATATGCTTAGGTACAGTGTGAGCTAGCCTTAAACCTGCAGAACACTATTTTATTTGGTTCTTGTCCAGCACTTAAACTGTTTATGAGAATGTGTAAGGAAAATAATAAATACAGACCTCTTCTTTTGCTGTCAAGGTCAAATATACTTTTTTTTTTTTACCTTCATATTTCTTAATTTTAGTTTTTTTTTTTTTTTTCTAAATTATAGACTATTATTAGTAGATATTGTAGACTAGGCAGAACTGAAACAAAATACACACATATGGCCTTAGGCTTTCAAATCAAGTTCAAGGAATACTCAAGAACATCTGGATATTTGTATACAATGCATGGCAACATGCCTTAGCAATGAGACTGAGCTTTTAAGATGTCCACTATATTTTTTGAAGTACATGATTCCAAATACATTACCCAAATATCATTCTGAACACTATAATAAAGAAAACTTGAACTGATGCCAAAAGTACATGAAGTTCTTTCATTTGTAATTTTCCTTACAAAACATACTAACTGCCTTTGTTTTCATAAAAGCAATTCTGAAAGGTTACATACAGTTCCGTGTTCCTGAGAGTCAGAATGGATAGAAAAAAAAAAAAAGTCCACTCATTGTAATTATATGAGTGGAAAAGAGAGGTCTGGCATATTAAGGACCTCTCTTAAGGGAAGAAAACACCATGTAGGGAAGAAATTTGTTCATCAGATTCAGAAGCAGACTTAAAAAGCTGCTGCAATAAAAATGGAGGGCAATCAGAAAGTAACTTAGTGGTTTATAATTACACTCTTGCTTGTTGATCAACTTTGTATTTCTTCCGTGATTCAATGAATCATGCAATGAAAAGAAAATGTACGGTTGGAATAAATATCCCCCATTATACAAATGAAGGACAGGAATAAGCAAAAATATCATGCTAAAGCATGCAGACATAAAAAATCTGTGGAATTATTAGCTCTGCCTCACCACTAAATTGATTACTCTCTTGGTGGATGTTAGTAAAATAAAGCTTTAAAATCAAGATGCCAGACTGTAAATACATTTTTGAGTTACCCATTTGAATCAATTATGCTCTTATCAAAAAAGGCCATAAATAACATACAGGATTACCAGATGTGTGTATTTGATACAAGCATGCTTGAATTTTGATGTGTTTAGTACGTTGAAGAACTGCATGTTAATCATTAACTATGGTTAAATCTGGGAAAATAAAGAAAAACTTCCCAGGATTGAAAACTGGATGACTTTGCCACAAGGAGAATTCTAGGGTAAGCTCAACCCAGAAACTAGCCAGAAACTTAGGAGGACCTTTTCCTTCAACATAAATTTAATTTTTTTTCTTTTTTTTTTTTCTAAACAGATGGTTTAGAATGATGCAAATGTGTGTTTAAGTAGGATGTTTAAACTTTTTTTACATGAGTTTCAAACAACATTAGCTCACAGTTTGTAAAACATGATAAATGTAGGGTATCATAGATATTTTGTCCATTTACTATCTGGCTCAAAGCTGATCTGACTGTTGATGCCTTTGTTGTGTTGCTAAAATAATATTCACAAAGACTGGAACTGTAAATCACATTTTGAATTATCCAGGTATTTCATTTGTATGAATCTGTAGGTATGCTATGGGCTTGTGCTTGTGTGTGCTTACACATAATTTAGCTTAAAATTTATTTAGGGGGACTGAGAATTCTACTGTATGAACTTCTCATTTTTTTCATAGAACAGGAATTGTGTTGGTAGTATTACACAGCTAAAGTGTCTTAATACTGGGCAAGATAAATCATAACTGAAGTGACAGTGAAGGCAGAGGGTGCTTCATGAATAAAAACAGCAAAATCATTCTGTCTGTATGTGCAAACCTTTCTATTAACTTTCTGAGAATGAACCTACTAACAAATTTCTGTTTACAATCATAATAGCAGGAAAGGGGAGGAGGATAAGGGGAGTGGAGGGGAGACATTTATTCATTGAATCATTTAAGTATAACTGCTCTTTTGATGACCTTGGAATTTCTTGACACAGACCTTGAGAAGTTCATCTAATGTGGGGCAGAACAGAGTTTTAAAATGCCAAAGCTAGGACCTACCACTTGAACCCAAGGCCATGTTGCTTGCATAAATGGAAGCAAATCTATATTGTGTCAGCAGAAATACATTTCTATTGCTTGGGAATTGGTATCCAAAACGTAGCAGATCAGAATTGGAAATTACTTTTAAAATGTTGCCAGCTTCAGTCACACCACAGAAGGAATAATTAAAAGGTCATCACTTTAAGAAAGAGTCCAAGGTACTCATTCATGAACAAGCTGTAGGCAGACATACATTGTAATAAACCTTTCACCAAAGGGATTTGAATAATGAGCACGTCTGTAAAAATTGAAACCTATCTACTTCTCATTCACTAACAAAGAGAGATGAGTGTGTCAAACATTCCTCAACAAAGGTAGCTCAGTCTACCTGGAATCAAGGGTGGGTGCTTGTCGTTCTTGGGTTTTATGCTGTTGTTTGTTTGTTTGTGTGTTGTGGTTATTTTCAGAATAAAAACAATATTCTTAAACCAAACCTCAAAATCTATGTAGAAAAGTTCAGGCTCTGAAGGGATTTTTTTTTCCAGTATTAGGAGTACTCTAATTGTTTTTAGTAAGGATTGCCTTCAGACCTACATTTTGTGTACATACTTTCCAAAACATAAAACTACTTCTGCAGCACCATCAGTATAGCAAAATGTGCAAAATCTTACTGTCAAAGGGAATTTTACACAGTATTTTAACACTTAAGCATAATGATAATCTACAGCCATAAGTGTGGCTGTTAGAAGTATGTATGGATAAATGTATGAATGCAAGACTTTATCAACTAGTTGTTCTGAAATTTATTATACATTTTAATGCTATTAGTGTCATTAGTCATCCTTGTCAGTCATTTTCTACTTGACTTCCTGCAGCTTTCTCACCAATGTATATCCATTAACAGTTATATTTGCTTTTAACTAGATTCAAGGAAAAATAAAAGTACCATATGAATTCATTTCATTAACATTTTTTAATGTTTTTCTTAATGAGTTGCATTGGGCATGTAGGGAAGTTAAAAGGTAATTTGGTAAACTTTCTTAAATTATTGCTAACAGTGCCAGATTGAGTAATTCTTGACGTTAAATCATGCTGATAGCAAGACCACACTAGATGTCAAAACAAAACAAGATCTTTAGTATCGATACTAGTATTGTCAATAATGCTATTCTTTGTGTAATGATCTATGAAACTTTGGGGTTTTTCAAGTAACAAATGGAAAAGGAGTGTCAAGTTCTGTCAGCGATCTACTAGCTTGACACACAACACATCCCCAGCCTTGTTATTTGCACTTCCAAACCCCTCCTTGTTTCCTTTCAGACAAGGTGTTTTCTTCACATCCTACTGGCAAGATGACAAAAACAGCTTTACAGTTTTGTGACATTCCTTCTAGCAAATCCCCAATTTATAATGCTTACCACACTGTTTCTGCCACAGAAGGCCAAACAGAAGACATGTTTTAGAGTAAATAAGTGCTCTCCAATTTCACTAGCAAAAGTGGTTTGTCAAAGTTTGCCATAATTTGACCCAAGCTGGTTTGTACGTTTGGAAAGAAATGAACTTTTGGCGTCTTGACTTCAGCTTAGGCAAAAGGAAATTGATAAGTGAACAGCTTTTAATATACCAATATACATTTGACAGTGTTAGTAGCATTGCTAAAGACTTGAGCTAAATAACACAACAGGATAGATACATAAAGGGCTAACTTCATGAAGTTCAGTTGCTGTCCTAGTTGGGAGTTTCTATATGGAAATCAAATCATAACCAGTAGGGAAGAAGGTACCGTCTTGTCCGCCCCTGTGCCAGGACTACAGTCAGCATTTACAGCTGCTGAGGTACTAGTTGGATGATTTTTACATATGGCTTAACAGTGACTGTACACAGAAATTAGGTTTAGGATTCTACAGCTTTTTGAGCATTAGATACCTCTCACAAGAATCATTTCTGTGATTGGGACTGGAATCCAGGTCTCCTGAAATCCTGACTGAGGTGGTAACAATAACTCGGATCACACCTGTTGGCAAATCACTCTGAGCCAGATCTCCAAAGGGACTTTCATGTTGTGTTGGCTCCCAAAATACAATGCGTAACACTGACAAATATACAAAGACGGTAAGGTAGCCCAGAGTGGGCTTTGCCACAGGCAGTGCAGTACAACTAGGTAAGTTGACTAATGTAGCAAAAAAGGCTAAAAATAGAGAAGTGAAAGCTGTCAAATGTGGATTATACTTAGACAAAGGCTAAGATTTGTTATCTGTGAACTAAATCTACATCTCAGGGTGTCAGTTTTACGCATCTTCCTTTCAGAAATCTAAAGGTGGACAATATGACTCCACTCTTAGATATCTTGGCCCGATTTAGATTCACTTCCACAGTGACTCTATACCTCATTTTATCTATTGAAAAAAAATTGGAGCACGACTTCCTTGCAGTACTAGGGAAAATGTTACATATATTTCTAAATATCTCTGACTCTTTGGATGTAAAGAGAAATATGGGTATGAGATAATAGCAAGATTTTTCACCTCAACTTCAAGATTTATTTACAATTTTATTTGAAAAACACAGAATTTGTTCATCAGCCATAGCTCACATACTAACGTTAAATGGCCCTTTTTAGTGTTGTGACTAAGACTAAAACCAGTGCTCTGTCTTCTCTCCTACCCAACTTTGCCCTTTGAAGTGTGAAGGATGAGTATTAGTCTCAGTGGAGTCCAAACTAGAGACATTTTTCTAGTTTTGTTAGGCACTTTGCTCACAATAATTAGGAAAAATGTTTGAACCATTTCTAATAAATCAAGTCTCTAACTTTAGAAGCATTCACATTATTTTGAGCACTGCTTCATTTCAGTGCTTTTTCGAGCCTACATGCTCCGTGTTTAGCATACACCTGCAGAATGAGTGGATAAAGGATGAAGTGGATATCAGTTATAAATCAAAAGAAGATTAATACTTTAAAAATGTAATATACCAATGATGCAGTGCTTATTCTGTTCACTTGGGCCAGCTGAAATCCTCCAGTAAGTATTAGAAGATAATGCTCATTTTTGGTGTTCCACATGAAAGGCCTCTTAAGGAAAAAAGAGGCAGTGGTATTTTATTGCCTTAATGTTTGCTGTCTTGCTTTCCTCCAAGGGAAGTTATTACTTGTGAAAGTTTAAAAAAAAAAAAAAAAGTGACCAGAAAACAGCAACTATGTACTTGACTATAATCTTTGTTTCATTGAAGCAGCTGGGGGGAAAAAAACCTTTTTAATCCTACAAATGCATATTGGAAAGGTTTGAAATGTATGTGCCAGCATGATGTGTGGTTATCCTGATTGTGATAGCTATATTGTAAGGAAAAAAATCACATGCTTTAAGTATCTGATTCCAGGTTGTGCCAGACATTTGGTATCTCTATACTGCTAACTGATCATTTATACAATTAATTCTTAATCATCATTAGCAACTAATTCCCAGAGTATTAATGCAACCAAGTGTTTTTGTGTCTCTGAACTGGTACTTGCTCTAGTACACAACATTGTGGGAAAAATGGTCTTGAGGGATGTCCTGGAGATGGAATAACTTGGAAAAACTGAATGTCTGAATGAAACCTGATTTGTATTTTATGCAAAGTTCATATAAACATGTTTTATTGCTGTCTTCCCACCTCCACTGATTCACATTGTCATTTACCTTATTTCGTTGGGCTCAAAGGAGGAGAAGTCTTGCATCTCAGGCTTTTTCTCTTTGGCTTTCTTGGTGCTTCAATTCATTTCCATATTAAAGAGGAAATTTTGAAATGGCAGACAGAACAAGGCATGAAGTTAGAAAGTGCATTTAAGATGACTTCCAACATTTGTATTTGTTGCAGAGATACATACATCTCTGCTATAGCTCACAAAGACATGATCTGTGACAAGCTAGCTACAAAGAACGCACACCCTTTCAGAAAGGGTCACCTCATATAGTGGTAACAGCATTTTTTCATAGTGTGCTAATGCTTTCATAGCAAATATATCATTTTGCTAGGTGTACATGTGGCTTTTGTAATTGCATATTTGGACTTATATTTCAGAAATGAGAATGTAAGGTCCAGCTGATGGTTAAAAACATTGTATGTCTAACCTAGCTTGACAGCCTATACATCAGAATCAAGAATTTCTTTAAATCTTGCTGGAATCTTTTAGAGAAGGTTTGTTTAAGGATGTTATGAAATACCATACACAAGAGCAAATCTACTAATCAATAAGAGATTCTTCATCATGCACTCTTGTTCCAGCCAGTATTTGTATGGATCAGTCATTCTGAATTTGCTGATGTTATCTAAACTAATAGAAATGATTCCTTTCCAAAATACTACTTGTGATGTCCAAATCACATGTAACAGGAGATGTGCTTGGCGTGGGCATTACGGATTAATATTAATCAAAATAAAATACTTGTATGAGGAAGACTCTACAGTCAGAGAATGACAAGACTCATAAGCATTTTATCTTTCTCCCTTGTCTTTGGCAGAATGTTTCTTGCTATTCTAGTATTAAAAGGTTACCATAAACAATTACATGCTATCAGTGAAAACACAAAGGCCACAACTGAATGTCAGTGTTTACACTTCTAGCTATCAGAGCCTTTAGAGAGCTGTAAGGCTTTGAGAACTAAGGGAAATAAGCTGACGTTTGGGCAGTGAAAGTAGTAGTGAAAGCATATTTGAACGTATTTATTGGGGGTTGCCTACTCTATTAAAACTTGATATCTTTCTAGTGTTACATACCTACAGAATGGTTTGCAGCCTATGGTCTGGCAGCATGCTGGGGGTCAGCAGACTTGGAGGAATACAAGAAAGTTAAGTAGGAAAAGTAAGCCTAATTTCAATATACTAAAATGTACCACATTCAAAATGTCTTGGGGCTCTGCCATTCAGCAAAAATCAGACACCACTTTAAGCAGTTTCCTTGGGCTGCTTGTGCCTTTGGCAGGGTTTTTTATGGCTGTGAGTGTTCCCTCAATAGAGATAGTTGTCAAAACAACTGTTTTGTCAATAGTTGTCAAAATAACTGTTGTGGTCTCTTGGGACTTGGAAAAATTAAGGTCTCATACGCTATTCTGAGTGAAGGGAACAGAAACCAGTCTGAAGCAACTGATGCAGTTTCAGCATTCCCAGAATGTAATGCTGGTGGTCTATGGGAGTACAAGTAGTAAGCTGAACCAGGTCATTCTGTTAGTGATTTCACTTTGAGATTTGGCGAGACAGCAAGGTAGTACAATGGAAAACTCGAGAGGTTGACAGTGACCCAGAACGTGTGGGAATTGCTCATTCACTTAGCGGAAACCAGCATTGATTGACTGACTAATGATATTCCATTGTGTGCCCTGCTAATTAGCTCATTCAGTTTTCTCAAGCTAATTAGTAAGCTGTAGCCAGTATTGACAGTGTTGGTGGATTGGATTGTATATACTTTTTCTCATGTAGGGAATCTATATTTGTCATGTATCCCAAAAGATGGATAAAATGTGAAGCTACATAGGCAAATTGCACCAGATCTTTAGCTGGTATAAACAGGCTTAGCTCCATGAAGTAATGTGAACATAATTATACTGATGGAAGCTCTTGGGAAACAGACTATGAAGTCAGAGGCTGAGGTAAAGGTGTGTCTTGGGCAAATTTCTTTTGTTACCCATGCACATATGTATCAGAGTCCTGTTGAACTGCAGAGTTTTTTGAAGTACAACCCAGGGGTTGTAAGTGTCAAAATGCAGTGCTTTTAAGAATTCACCTGCCTTTATGTTGGATATAGCTTAAATGCCAACGATAATTAGACAAGTAAGTTTTTATATGGCAGTTTATCAATGGAGAGTTGAGGCTGCATACAGGTGTCAAGAGAAGGTAGGGATTTGCTTCCTTTATCTGGGAGCTCACTTTTTGCTTAGTGGGTTTGTTGGAATCACTTTACAGTAGATACAAGAGATCAGATCCTTTGCAGCATATGATCTGAATAAACAGATTGCACCGTTTAATCATTTTAGTTCCTGACACTGTGTATTTCAGAACTGAAAGTCAAAAGAGATCAGGAAATTTGCAAGACGCAAAACAGCAAACTAGTGTAGTCATAACAATAAAGTTTTTATTTGTTAACAAATAGTTACTCCCCAAAATGAGAGCCACTTAATCTGAGTAACTTCCAGAGGGGCTTATTTGCCCTGCTTGCAAACTTTTTGTTGCAGGTGTAGCAATTTTTACTACTACTTCCCCTTCGTGATTTCAGTGAATGTAACAACTTCCCATAAATTCAGGCCTCAGAACACAAATAGATTCACCAGGCATCCTCATTACTGCAATATGCATACATATCCATGGCTTAAATGCACAGCACCTTGTCTGTTGGTCTCTGTCATTTCATTCAAACTGCATAGCAAAACTCCTAAGGAGTAGAAAAATGCTACAATACAAGAATGGAATCCCTTTTGTTTGTTACGCTGGTCTTCAATTCCTCTTTACTTAATTTGGCCTGTTGTTTTACCTGTTTCCTGTTCTCTGCTACTTTTGATCATATTTCTATGTCTTATCTTGCTTTAGAAGTGTATCTTAGGCTGCAGCATCTTATTTTGTACTAATAACACAATGTACTTGTGAAATGCAAATATTTCAGGGTTTCTTTTGTCTGTCCTCTCTGGCAATGAGGTAATGCAAGCTTGAAATATGCCAGGTGTCTCATTTTTTTAAACACATCTTTTAGCTGAGTAGCTAAGGCAGATTCAACAGTAGGGAAACGTCCACCGTAGCGGTACTTCTTTTGAGATTTGTTTTGGCTATAGCAACTGAGATGACAGCTCAAAGGATTTACCTTCTAAATGGCATCTTACAGAGTTGACGTAAGGTAATTTGAAGACCTAGCAGCCTGCACAACCCAGCTGGTCAGGGCTGTCTGCCTCCCAGGTGATGTCTTGTCTCTGTTTTCCAGTGAAATCCTCTGGTCATGGTGGTAGATTGCTAAGTTTGGGTATTGTAAGTACAGCATTTCCCTCTCTTTGTAAACAAAGCTTACATTCTGATTGTTGACTTAGGTTAGCATATTGTCTTCTTTCTTCTGCACGTTACAATATTTCCACAACTGCTGGAATATCTAACCAGTCATCTATTAGAAGAAATATTTGCAGTGCATATTATTTTAGAAGACTAATAAATTTCAGTTTGCCTTCATTTTTTGATGGAATCCACAGGTGGCATAATGAAGTCAATGAACATGTCAGTGTATTTCATTCAGTGTATTTGTCATCTTTCTTCTCGTGTTTTCTTTATATTTTCTTTAGATCCTTATGCAGCTTCGTATAAAATGAAGATCCTTGGTTGTTGTTCCTATGAATTACTGCAATACGATAAGACTATATTAAGACCAAATGTTAGCTTTTATAACTCCTCCATTCCTTATGTGTGATTATGGACTTTTTTTTTTTTTTCAGAAAATCCTGAGAAAGTATTCTAAATTTACAATTTTTTCCTAAAACTGTGATAAGTTTCCCTACTATGCTTTTCAATTTTCCATGGAAAGAACATAGAATGTCATTAAATGTGATAATTTTCAATATTTTACATGGGTTTATAGTTGATATTTCTGGAACACTAATGTTCCCCAAACTTTTCATTCCACACTTTAATCCATAATGCATGGTTCTCGCTATCTTTTAATCATCTGTCTTGTTTAAATGTTGCCATATTCCTGGGTATGATATATTCTATGAATGATTCAAAGAAACTGATGCCAGGCTGCCCTCTAGACACAGAAACTAGCTCAGTGAATGTATATGAAGTGATTGCTCAGATAGAAGCAGCTGCAAGAGGGAGTAGGTGCTGTTCTGTTCACCTCTTTGCTACTTGCCAGGGAACGAACCTGGCTGGAAATGAAACTGAGACGTTGCAATGACTGCTCTGTGAGCTTTTAAGCCTGGCTATCCATGCTGCAGCATCAACGCCAAATGTTTCCATCATGATGGTTCCTGCTGCTCATAAGTTTACAGGGAATAAAAAGCAATTTATTCACTTCCAAGGAACACATGAAAATAAGAAATAATATATAAGCCTGAAATCAATTAGAGAGGTAAGCAATCAAATCAAGCTTACTGTTATTGTAAAATTCTTTAAGGCTTGATAGAGGAGAATCGTGTGAATTGTAGAGAATGTAATAGAAAATTACGGATTTGCTTTAATACTGTATAGAATGGCATAAAATATAATATCTAGGAAATACATGATTCTTCATTAAAACTGTGAAAGGCTTTTGAGAGGAGATTCTGTGCAGCTATAGGTTAGCTCAGTTGTAATGGTTTTATTACTGCATGGCAAACCTCACGTTATGCTTAGAAGTTACCTACTCTTTTTAAGGAAGAAGGGATGATTTAGCAGGTACCATGTTAGGCTTGCTTCTGGGGAGACATACTTGAATCCTTAGTCTTGCAGGCACTCTTTGTGACCTTTGCTGGGCCATCCAATCTTTGGTACTTTAGTTGCTTTCAAAATTGTGAAGAGTACTTCTTTATGCCATGGGAGCTTTTCCCAGCCCCATGATACTGTATTAAGAGGACAAAGGAGCTTTTATGATATAATTATTCTCCATTTTGGGTTTCCCCACTACAAACGACTGCATCAGCATTTTAGAAAAAAAAAAAAAAATCTCTTCCTGCAGCAACCACTACCTCCACAAGGATTTTTACAGATGTTATATGAAGGTGTAGCAACTGTTCTATATCCTGTGACTCCTTCTGTTGCTTTTGAATGGCAAGCACAAGACCTGGATGCCAAATCACAAAAAAAAAGATTGTCTAGCAGGAGCAGCTGGCTGCTTGGCAGATGAATCATCATAGCAGCTTTGAAGCTGCCCATGGGTCTGTCACATATTTTAGCTACCAAGAGACTGTCTTGGCTTCTTTGTCCTTTATAGATGCTGTTTTCTATTAAACATTCTTTGTTTTTTTTGGAATTTTTGACGTTGTACGTAAGCTTTTACTTTGTCAATAGGGATTCAAAAGTTTCATTTGCATTCAGAAAGCAGGACTTTCATTTGGAGGAAGAACCACAAGTGCAGAAATACTGATACAAGATTATATGTATGAAGCAAAATAGAGAATAGAAGTTTCATTTGAAAATAATTGCTAAGCTATCCTATAAGGCTAAGCTTTTAAGAAAAAGAAACAAAATAGCTCAGTCATGTCTAGTACTCAGCATTTGTTGGAAAGCAGGTCCCTTCGCAGATTTCAAAATGGCTTTCAGAAAATTTGGGAGTCTCTTTTCAAAATGCAACTGCTTGGATTTTACAGAAAGTAAAATGTCGCTACAGCTCGTTTTGCTGATTATAAATAGCTAAATGAACAAATACTCAACTTTGCTTTCAAACAAGAAAGCAAGAAAGAAATGTCAGTATGTTTAAGAGGCTTTTGACTCCAGTGCATTTGCTATTCTTTTAAAGCAGTGCAATAGCTTCTGTCTGGTTGGTCAAAAGTTACTTAGAAACGCATCATATACTTTCTACACTATAGCTTTCATCCTTCAGGTAGCTTTGGACAGAAAAATCACAAAACAATTGTTTTATGTATAAGCCTTTTTTCAAATGCATTGTTGTATATGAGTTTCAGAATTAAATTTATTTTCCTAATAGACATGAATGTGTTGTTTATACACCTTAATTTCTAGTTCAGATTTTTTTCTGACAATTTTAATTCTAAATACAAAATCAGCATAAAAATTAGGAAATACTTCTTTCTTATATTCTTAAATTGAAGAGAAATAGAAGTAGTTTGTGTGGGTTCAGAAATCCAGTAGCCATGAGACAGCACAGGTTGAGAACACAGATGATTTCATGGGGTGTTAAGCTATTAATTTGACTAAAGAGTTAATACCAAGTTTTCCACGTAGGTTCCATTGACTTAATTTCAAGGTATATGCACATCTAATAGTGGGCATTGTTGATGAAGAAGGAAAGATTGCTCCATCAGAGTTTGACCCCTACTATTTAACTGTGATTAATCCTGCCTGTCCATTTATTAGACCAACGAGTCTATTTTCGGACTGATTTGGCCCGCCTCAGTAGATTCCCAGCACTGCCATTTGAATGTTCCAGAAAGTCAGATTAAGGTCTGTGTAATAGGGTTAAACTTGAAAAATACGTAAAGGCTTCAAGGTATGGCTTTGCTGAATGCTGTGTCTGGAGCCAAGGAAGGAACTAGGAAATCATGTGGTAAAATGGCATTTCTTTGAAAGGAGGAGCACTAATAACAGTAAGAGAACAGAAGGGTTCATGACCAGAGATATAGCTGATAGCAAATGCATTATATATTGCCTCTGAATTAGGCCAAAGTCAAAATCATCTGCCTTTACTGTTGTATCCCTGGTCCTTCCTCTACAACTTACCCCATCCAAATACTGTTATGTATGTTATAAAAGAATATGCAAGAAACATGATCGGTGGAACTAAGGTATAGGAGGGTCAGCTTTCTTAGGAAGGATGCCAACTGAAAAAGGGAAGTAGGCTTTTTCTCTATATATCATATATTGGCTACTAAGTGCTGGATTAAGGATAAGCTTTTCTTTTCTGTATTATAAATGGGAATTTCTGTACCTTTGTCTCCTTGTTTTAGGCAGTAACAATCCTCATTTTGCCTGAGGCCAAGAGACAGTAGAAGGCAAAATTTAGGAATTTTCCTGTTTAATTTTTTTCACAGACAAAAAATGATGATAAGATAAAGCACTGCCTGTGTCAGGCCCAGACAGAACTTCATTCCTCATTGCCCAGAAGAGAGATTTCCACCTTGTATATGTCCTGCTTTTTGTGAGAGTTTGGTTGTCGTCTTTTTTTATTTTATTTTATTTTATTTTATTTTGCTTCTGGCTTTTAAGATGGTTCTTAACAAGTTGTAAAATGGGATTTCCCAATTTTTGTCTCATTTTTATTTCTCTCTGTTTCCTTGAAGGTGTTCCTAAAAAGGAATATTAAGCTACCCCAGTGTACTGAATTCAGATGGAGTTCCTTCCTCAGACACAAATCCCATTGGAGAGGCTCATAGAGAGGTTTGTGTGGCTCTGACAGTTGGAAATTACTATGTTTCAGAATTACTTAAAATTCACATGTTTCATGTTAGGGAGAAGATCCTGTGTTAAGTGGAGGATGGAAAGAAATCTTTGGCTTATCTTCAGATAAATGAGAGACATGCAATGTGTTTTCACTTCCATTCATTTTTGCTAATCACTTTTTAGTCTGCTGATCTTGAATCTTGATCTCTGCTAATCACAAAGCAGCAACCAATGTGACTGTTTGAGATGATATACGAGAAAGCCTGTTAACTGATGTTTAATACATTTCTGTATACAGTTGCCTTGCCCCTTCAGAATTCATCTTAAGTCATGTATTTTGAGTAGTATCAAAAGGAATTAGTCATACCAGTCACTGAAGTTGTGATCAGCAGGCACTGATTTTTTTGCATTTCAGTTTAATTTGTGTCTTCCTTTTAAAGTGCATGACAAAAGGGCTTAATTGACTTAATTGTCCGTGATGTTACTGAGTAGAGGTGAAAAGTTCTCAGTTTGAAATTGTTAGTAAAATGTAAACATACTTATTGTAAACCACTTTATTGTGTTTTCCCTTGTGGCTGGCATTTATGAATTGCATTCATAGGAGCCCATTTTAGGTTTATGGTGTTTAGACAACAGTATAACCTCATATACGAACTACAAGTACAAACACTGTCATTGACAGTACTCATTATTTTATGCCATTTAAAAATCTATGAATACAGGAAACTACATGGACTGCTAACAGTAAGTTGTCTTGGTTGATATCTTGCTTTATATTCTTTTGAGGCTCTGAAAGTGATTTTGAAATACCACAACTTGTAGGATTTGCAAGTACTGTTGTTTGGCATTTGCACTGCAGATTTTGCCTTTGCTTTCACATCAGTCTGAGGCCAGTGTGGCTGCACCAATGTCATGAAGTTTTAGAAGGATCTGAGCTTTGTGTCTTAGTCCTGTGTTTAGTTTTTCAATAAACATAGATCCACATTTCTAGGGTGGATCTGAAGGGTATTCAAACAAGGTTGCAGAGAGCCCTGATAGAAGAAAGTAGACCATATATATAAAACTGCAAAAATATTCTCTGTGTTATATATCATCAAAACCTTTTCAGAAATCAGTATGTCTGCTATAATTGTATATTGACTCTCAGGAGATCCTGCCACAAAGAATTCTGAATTTATGTTTAGAGTCATAAATTTCTTCCTAAGCCTTAGGCTGAAATCTTTCTTTTAGATGTGTAGAATCTTTCTTTCTGTTGTAAATGAAAACTGCAACCCTTTATAAAGCACAGCTTGTAATGAATCTGCTTGCCTTGAAAACAAAGTTTTAAGAGCTTTCTCTTTAAATGTGTAAGACAGTCTCTTCTGCTTCTTAGTCTCCCTAGGAGTTCCTTTCCTTCAGCAGCAAGAAAAAAAAAATGAAGCAAGTTCATCATGCTAATGATCCTTACTGTTCTCATTGCTTCGTTATCTTCCACTTATGTCCTGTTAATGTTTTTAATACAGTACAGTACTGATTGCTTATAGTTTATTACCAGGGATGAATAGAACCCAAGTATATTATACTGGTGAAAATAGGCAGTCTAGTAACTACTATAGCTACTTAACCTGCACTTAGGAGACCTTCTTAGCTTACCTGTACGTTTCTTTGATAGTAGATGGGCTGAAAATTGCTAGTCTGGAAACCCACCGCAAGTGAAACTTTGGCTTTTTTTCTGAATTAGAAAAATAAGAAAAGTAATGTTGTTTCTTTTGTTGACATTAATGTTTTTTTTATTCTATCTGGCCAACAATATGAATCCTAGTGTCAGTGTAAACTTGATTTAGACTATGAATTATAAAATTCTAATGATGTGAGGTGGTTGTAAACTGCTAATTTTTTTCCTCCAGTGAAAAGCGGTACTTAAATAAAACCATTAAAGCAGGCCACTTCTAACTGCATTGTAACACAGAAAGCTTTCCAGGCATAGCATATTGTGTTTAGTATCACTTTAGAATTCTATAAATCTTTGATCAGCTTTTATTTAATCTTTGTCTAAATTGGAAGATAGCAATGGTCCCTTAAGATTTTGTATGGAATTGAATGAAATTTAATAAGGTGCCTGAAGGTTATTTGATTGTGAGTCGTAGCACTTTCATTTTACAGGCTTAAGCAATACTGACCTCAGAAGGACTGTCATTCAGACTAGGTGGAGGGTGGAGAAAGAAAATATTTTATTCTTCTTCATTCCAATCCTTTTTACTTGATAAGCCCATAATAAAAGTCAAAATGAAGTCCTGACCAATTCTGAGTCCAATTCTCTCTTCATAGATAGTGGATTAATTTCTGGAACATTTTAGAGTAGGAAATGCAAAACAAGACAACATCTAAATGGCTTTCACATTGACAACCTTGTCAAACTGTATAAATTTGGAGTAGAACAGAGCTAGGAGATCAGATGACATGGGATGTTTCTCAGGGGACCACCTGGTGAATTTTGAAGGTCCCCAGAACAGACTGTGGGTTACCCTGAACTGTAGGAGGTCCTCCTACCCACTCAAGCAGAAACTGAATGTTTTGAAATGAAATGTCCAATTATTTCAGCTTGATGCACAACACAAATAGCTGAGAGAATAAACCTGATGTCTTCGAAAGTTTTCATTTGTCTTTTAAAGTTGCCTTTCTCACAGGCTTATGTAGATGCCATCTCGATTATTAAAGCACAATTGCATTAGCGACAAGCTGCTTCCCTCAATTAGTTTTGACACAAGGTAATTTTATGGCTTTAAGTACACCTATCTTTGACTTCTGACGGATTTTCCTGTGTCCTTGCTTCCTACCTAAACCACCTTTTCTTTTTACATTTGTATAATGCACTGTCTGGTGTTTCAATTTTAATCATAATTATATATTACAATTTATTTGCATTACACTAATATCTAAATGTCAAGGCTGCTCAGCATTGCACACAGTGAAATATATTAAGTATCTCTAAATCAGTTACAGATACTGCTGCAATGTCACTGTGCATATAGGTGTTTCATTCAATAACAATGAATGGTTTATTTTCTGTTTGTAAATAAAGTAATGAAAGAAAGACCAAGAAGAATGGAAAATGAGTGGAAAGAGTTGGTTTTAAGAAGAGATATAATTGGAAGCAGTAACTGAGTACTTGATATTTTACTGACTTGAAATAGGTGAACTACACAGCATATTGTGAGGGCATGTTAGGATCTCCATGATGCAAAACTACTGTAGGATTATTCAGGAGCATAAAAACTTCCATCTGACCCAAAATCTAGCTAATCCAGTACCTAGTCTCTGACAGTAGCTGCTGTGAGAGTATGATAGGCAGATAACCCGCCCTGCAGAATTTTCATGCTAGTCTCTAACAGTAGTTAACATAAATTCATAAGGTATAATATCCTTTAGAAAAGATATGCTCAGGAGCTTATTCTGGCATGCTGCACAAAGAAGGTACTTTCAGAAAATATTTGGGCAGGTTATTTGAATCTATTTGCTTATATTAAGCAGTATGGTATCTTTTGCTGACTTTTTTTTTTTTTTGAAAGCAGGGAAGACAGAAAAACACAGTACAGGTATTCAAGGCTGGAATTGCTTTCATTCTGGATAAAATTCTGGCAGTAAGCGGCCCATTTAATGAAGTGTTCCTATTGCTGTTAACTTAAAGAATATGAACAGTTCTATTCAGCTCAGTTTGACCTCTCCTGTAGTTAGGACAGTACCTAGTGCTATGACAGTACCAAGTACTATCGTTAGACGCTTTTTTGTGTACACGTGGAACAGCTACTTGGAATACAGTTTTCAATACTACTTAGCCTACTGCTACTGGGGAGTCTGCTTTTAAAAGTGATCTAGATTCTTCTAGATGGTTTTGAAAGGTGATAAGTGCCAGTAAGTACAAAGAGTTTCCTTAGTGCCAGTTGACCTCCCTTACAATATTCTGCCCTACACATGCCTCCATATCTTTGGAAATCTGGAGCTTGGGAACTTCGGTACTTGTGGGTATAGTGGGAAACAGCAACATCATAGAAAATAGGTATAGAAGGAGGCTGAAGCGGTCATCAGATGCATTCCCCCATCCCGAGGTAGGATCAACTCTGTTTAACAACTCTTAATGATAGACCCAATGTATTCTTAAATTTGCGATGCTGAAGCCTGCACTTACGGCCATCTGATTCATTCTAGTACTTTACCAGCCCTTTTTGTCAGAATGGTATTTTCCTTAGTTCTAGTTATTTATTTTGATGTAATTTAAGGGCATTTTTTATTGTACTATTCTTAGTGGATGTGGAGAATAGGGTGTTCCTTGTGATATGTTTCTTCATGTTTTTGAAGGCAGTAACTGTATTGCCGTCCTTCATGCCCTTTTTCTCTAGACTTAATCCCTCTTGCAGCCTTTTCTCAGATTATATTTTCTAAATTACTGATCATTGAGGTGCTTTTGCAAATGTTATCTTAAGTGTCCCATGGAAGTAGTGTTTAGGTACCTTCATGTTTGTCTGTTTTTTTATCTTTTTTCAGTATAATGACATTAAAGTATAAACAGTGCTAGTGAGTGGAGCTGAACTAGCTAGTTAAGCTGGAAACAGGTAATCCAAAGATTATGACCGGATGGTCAGATAATACTGGTAAACGGACTATTCCCAATTATTTGTACACTTTTTGTTGAGAATGCAACCAATTGTTAAAATAGAAAAATTATGCTCTCCAGAAAACAATCAGTGAAGAAAAAAATTATTCAGCCCAAACTGTTACACTCTGTCTAACCAATCATAGGTTTTCATAATAACAGTGACTGCAGTATCATACAATCTAGATTATGCCATTATTGACTATACATACAGAATGGGCATAGAAATAACAAGGAAATAAATGGAAGAGATTTACTGAAGTGTAACAACCAACAACTTGTGTGTTCTCAGCAGGAAATGCAGCAAGCATATTGCTTTTGTGAACCTATCCAAGAAAGGATGACAGTAACCCAGTGTTACAGTGTTTAAAGCATGTCTGACTATGGCAGTGGATCTTTATGGGATCAGAGGAAATGTCATTTTTAAGGAGTGTTTTAGTAACATTGCACAGGATTAGAAGCTGGATTTCTGTTGCCAGCTTTCAGTTGCCGGAGATCTGTTTTACCAGTAACTGGCCTAGGAATTCTATAGTCTCTCAAGTAAACCTGGACATTGTCTTCTTTAGACACTTTAAGTAGAAAGATATTACTAAAGAAGGTACTTTGGAGGACAATTTCCAATTCAAGGATTTCAGAAAATCTGTCTGTAGAATCTGTTCTGTTTTAAAGGACTTCTGTGCCTCATTTCTTGTGCAACACTTTGAAAATGTACCTGACTTGTCAAAAACTTGTCTTCACCTCTTTTTTAGGCTTGCTGCTCTGTGGGCTGCGGTTCTTTGCAGAAGTAGATTGCCACCCCATAATTCCCCAAACTTATATACATACCCCTCTGTAGGCTTCCAGATGGCCTGTATTTTGGGCAGTGGTTCCAACTGACTTTAAATATTGGTATGCTTTTTTGAAAATCAACCATTTACTTTCTATTTCAGTGAGGAAGCAGTCTAAGACTTAAATGTACCAATACATGGAGGTTTACTGTATTTCACAAAAACATTTATCCAGTACTAAGGCTCACTGATATCATGTCTTGCAAGGCTATTGTTCTTCATCATGAGTCTACTCCTAGCAAAACTCATTTCTACCTAGCTGATCTGTGGGCAGATTGAGAACCTACCAATATCACTATAGGCCCCATCATATTTTGAGTTGAATTCAGAAGTCTTGGTGTTTTGAAGACTGAACTCGGCTCTCCTTTTCAGTGGTGTTCTTTCAGAATTGTGAGTATTCAGCTGTGCTATTCATCCAGAGAATTAGATCTGTAAATATGCACACCTGATTGCCAATAACATTAATAGGAATTGCACCTGTATTCATAGAACACAACAGATGCCTCTGTGCCTTTAGATTTCCTATTTCTTAACAGTAATGATGCTTTGAGGGCAGTATTACTTTAAGAACAGAGCCCATTTAATTTGCTTGGACTTTGAAATCTTCTGGTAGAGAATAATTGCCTGACACACAGCTCCTAGGAGGTGAATTTAAATGAAAGACATTTTCCAAGCTGCAAAGCAAAATTACTAAATGCCTGATTAGAAGATCTGTGTCACTAGTAGTGCTTTATTATGAGAACTCCCTTAAAAAATTCATATCAACACTTGCCTTTCACAGTCCACAGCCTGGTGCCTATTAAGACCCTGAACAGACTGTATCTTCTTAACTGATATAAAATGGGATATAGATCAATAACAACCTATGTTCTAGGTGTACCAGGAAGCCTAAGTGTAGGAAGACAGTATCTGTGCCATCGTCCTAGGAAAGCACAGCAGATATACAGGTTTGGGATAACCAGCTTTCCTCTTCAGTGCTGCATGGGTATATTCTAGCTGTTCCTTTTTTTTTTTTTTTTTTTTTATCCCTGAAAAGAAAGGATATAAATATTAAAACAATAAAATTTCAATTTTCAAGTAAAGGAGAAGAAATATTGCTAAACATAAATTGCAGATGAGGAAGTGATTTCTGCACAGGAAAATGGCTCTTGCCAGCAGGGTAATATCTAGACATCTAGACATCTAGAGGAGTTCTATTATTTACTTTTGCTTCTCCATTTTTATTGCAGTCTACTAGCTTACCAAATGATTTTTATTGCCTCCTTTTATGATTTTTCTCAAGGTAAGGCTCCAAGTGTTTCTGACGATATAGGGTCAGGAGAACATCTAAGGCCTGGTTCATCCTCACAATTTTAAGTCTGTTCAAATTTGTGATAATCAAGGATGCCCAAAATTGAGGATTAGAAATAAGTAATCAGACTCAACATCCATATCTGATGTTAACCTTTAAGTTAAGTTGAATTTCTCTTACTGAGCTTTCAAGGCTAAAGAGTTGCACTCAACTAATGAAATTGCAAATGAAAAGTTAATTAGTCGTCACTTCTAAAAATAGTATTTTAGCAATCAAATATCCATGATTTAGCTCTCTAGAGTTGTGATAATTTGCAGTGAAAAAGACCAGTTTATAACAGCATGTACAATTCACTTCTGATAATCTCTAAAGAATCTCAGTTGCGTCTTTCACTGCATATATTTTGACTGAAAAACTGGCTAATTAACATGAACTGTAAGAGATTGCTATGCCTGAATCCATTTCCTAGTTTTCTTCTGAACCTTTTTTCATAGGGGGAAAAGGGAGCTGTGTTATCAGAATGCAGTAGGCTTTGTTTTTTTCAGTGTTGCAGTTTTTTGTAATGTGACATTATACAGCAGCCTCATTATATTCAACTCTACAATGTGTTGCTCAGCCGTGAGCTTGATGGTTTCATGGAGCATGGGGTGAGTTTAATTCCTCTTTCTAAAGGAGATGCATCTTGCTTCACTGATTATTTTCTGGACTTTAAAAGATGCAACTTTATAAAATACTCTACAGCTCCTACTTGGGGAGAATAGAAAGTGGCTTAATGAAAGACTGCAGTGGAGGCCATTATGAAGCAAGCCATGCTGTTATGGGTTAGAGAACACCTCTCAATTCTCTAACCTCTTATTCTGTTCATTTTTTGAATGAATAACTCCTAAAACCTCTGATATTTAAATATCAGAATAGTGCTGTTCACTGCATGCTGTCTTGACTCTCTTCCATATCTCTTCTAGCATCAGGGCTATATGTCCTTTTCTTATAATTCTTTCCAAATTGGGTTGTCCCTGGTAAAGGATGTTACTAGATTCAGTCCAAAACAGGTGCTGTCCCACTCTTTGCACCTGCTTGCAACTGCAGTTACCTGTTCAGAATCCTGAAGGTGCCACATGCCCAGCCCACTAGCTGCTGCTGTCCTCTTATTAGGAGAAGTCTGTTGGGAAAATGAGACAACTTCATATAATCATGTCTGGATTTAGCGGTTTGAAAGTAAACTGCTGTGACACTGATAGCAGGGATGTGAGAAGAAATTTAGACCAAATTTACTGATATGTCCAAAACACAAAGTTCCCCCAAAATGTAATTGTGATTAGAATATGCACTTTCAAGCATTTTGTGATATTTGAAATGTTACCAAATCACAGAATTTCCTATGTGTAATGAAGAATGATAGAGCTGTTTGCTTGTTTGTTTTAATGGCAGAAGCTTACTGCTTACAGCAGTAAAGCTTACAGCTTTAATGGAAGAAGCTTACTACCAGTGAAGTAGTAGGCCCAGAGTGCAAGGTCTCTGGCTTTCATTGCCTCAATCTACTCACAAGGACATAGTTGAGCCACTTAACATACTCATGGGACCAGCACCTAGCATCTTCCCAAGAGCAGTTTCCATTGTCAGAGAAATGAAAACTCAAACAAGGTATGAAGTAGTTCCATTTAATAGCATTCTAATTCACAAATTTCCTTAGAGAGTGACAGCATTTATCAAAACTACTTTAGTGGTCTTGCTCTTCTGTGTTCTTCAAGGAACAGGAATATCTTCCTTGCCCAGTGCATAAATACATCAGTATTTGTATTTAAGACAACAAAATCACTTATTTCAAACTTGCCAATGCTGCAAGTTTTTTTCAGTGTTGTTCTCTGATGAGGAAGTTGTTAGCTGTGGAAGGATTTGGAAAACAGCTTTCGTATATTAAAGTGGAGGCTTGCTTATAGGTCCCAAACCATTATTAGAAATTCTTCAATGAATAAGTCTATTAAGTCAGTGAGATAACTCATGAAGTATGTTTTCTTGTAGCATCAGTACAGGTGTCAGAATTTACCCCTCCAGGAAATCTAGATTTCCCTAGTGTCATACTCTGGGAAAATATTTCAGTTGAACTCTTTATTGTATCCTTAGGTTGTTAGGAAACTTCTGTGATGTTACAGAAATGGCATAATTCTGCATAATGATATAATGCTAAAATATTCCTATAATTTCCATAACAATTTACTATGAGATGTGACAGATAGAAAGCTTTCCTTCTGTGACTGTAAGAGCAAGGAGACTTACTTCCCATAGTTTTTTATATGTGCTTATTTTTGTAAACAATCCATAGCACGTATTTCTTTGTGAACTGTAATGCTCATTCTCTCCTTCCTGCGTGTCATGGCTGTGAAGCGTCACAGATGGCGGTGCTAGTACACAATGTGTGAACAATATGGGACAGGCCTGAGAAGCCTGACAGGCTTAGTAAGAGGTTCATAAAGCTGAAAGTGGACACGTACTTCCAGGCTTGAGCAGTTCTAATTAGTATTCATCGCAAGCAATGCTATGTCTTTGGATTTCTAGGGCAACTCTTTTTATTACAGTAGAAATGCTCTGTGTTATGAAAGTATCTACTTATTTTTCCTTCTTTCAGAAGTCAGCATGTACAGGCCTATTTTTATTCCTGCTCAGTGGAATGCATTTTTCTGAGCTGTTCTGAGCTGAATTTAGTACAACTATTTGTAAGAAGAAAGGCCTTTTTTAGGGTTATCTCCTGCTTATAATTTATTACATACAGATATGTTACTTACAGCTCTTTTTAAAACTATTTAAAAATTGGCTGGTTTACACTCTCTCTTCCTGTGTAATCAGTGGAATTTACCCAGGTTATACTGACTGAGGGTTCATCCTTTCCTTGTGGAACTTCTGTGGTCAGAATTCAAGAGTTTTGAAAATTTCAATGTTTTAAAATGTGTTCATACTTTAAAAAAAAAAAAAAAAGTACAGAGAAATGCTTGCATTTAATCTACTTTAAAGCAATCTAGATTACCAGAGCCCAAGTTTTACAAAAAGTCATTTGGAAGCATCAGTGACTCAGTGAATACCAGTGTATGTTATGGGCAGTTACTGAACAGAGTGAAAATATTAAAGGATGCTTCTCTAAGCACTGGGAAGCATTCAGCTAGTATCTAATAGGCTGGGGTCTAACTCAGCAAGTTAAAATAATTTTAAATTGTCTTCAAAAAAAATTGAAAAGAGCAATTATTCTAGAAAATGTGATTTCAAAGGACAATCTGATTTTTAATCTAATATATGTTCAGTTTGAAGTCTTTCAATGGGTTCCATTAGTGACTATACTCTCAGAAAACATGTCTTGAGACAAGATACCAAACTTGAAGAATCATTGTTCTATGAAATACAGCAATGCTGTGTTCACTGATACATATCTGAAAAATAATAGAAGATCGTGTCATCTGCTTCCTCTCTGTTCTGAACTTGAAGGGAGAAATTAAGTCCATGCTACTACACATCAGTTACTGAACTCTTAAAGGAGACTTGATAATTAAATTAGTATCTTAGATGCTATTTTGTTCAATATATTTCTACTTTTATTCCTTAATCTTTCAATCTGTCATTAAGTATTTAAGGATATTTTAAGTCTCTACTTTGAAAATCTAAGCCGATTTCTTTTACAAAGGATGTTAAGTGCTCAGAGAGAGCACAGTAAGCTATGGAGAGAATGGGACGTATGTATCATTTCTCAGCATGTCAAAGGGACTGAATCCCACTCTTTGATACTAATTCTTTTTCCACTTAGTGCCTCTCCGTTTTAAAATTCATCTGTAAAATGGCTCTAAGTAACACCTCTGACATAGGGATGCAGTGAGAAAGCTAAACACTGCAAAGATGATCTGATTATACACAGGATTTTATGAAATGCTGACTTTGAGGAATGAAGACCTTAACATTTCTTCAGTCCTGTATTCATAAACAATACCCACTCTTAGTATTTCCCTCACTGGAACCAAGACTGGCAGTGAACTGTCTGAATCTAATGCACATTTGTTAGAGAAAAAAAGGTGCATCATACCTTTTGTGTCTGTCATACCAAGACATATTTGTTGAGAAACTGGCAGCTTTTATAAAAATTTACTTTGCTGCATTGAATGTGCTTAACAGTAAGCAAGCCCTGCCTAAATAAGTCAGGTGATATCTTTTGAAAGTAAAAGGATCTTCCTCTGCTTGAGGGGAAGATTTCTATTCTTATCGGTAATTCTGGGAAGGCAAGTGTTCAGCTATTGTCACTGTTGTCTGGTCAAGGGGTAAGAAGGCAACATAGAATGAGTTATGAACCAAAGCAGAACCCCTAAGCCGTCAGTACCATATGCGATGAAATCTCCTCAGATACACACATACAGAGAAAAAACAGGTCTCTCTGTCCTGTAGGGACTGCTTCTGTCTACATTTTGTGGGCCTTATGGAAAGGGCATCAGAAAGGTTCATATTTTGAACATTATTATTGAATTAAAGATTCTGGTTTTTTTTGTTCACCTCACTTTTCTGCCTTCATCTTCTACCTTTTTGTACAAAGCAGATACTGAATGCATATAAATATTTGAATTATATTATTTATTGTTGATGATTTACTTTATTTTGGGGAGAGGCCCAGTGTCCTATGTTACAACTGTAATAGAGCTTTTCACCATGAATTGAAATGTACCTGTCTGAGAAACCCAGACTTATTTTCCTAGCGAACTACAGCAAGAAGCTGGTTTAGTTAGAAAAAAACAGACATTTTCTGGTACTGTTACCTCTTATTTCTCTAACATATTATTAATTACCCATTCTGTTGTGGGTGTAGAAATTTATGTCCTTTTAATATTTATGTACATGCTTTTCTTTACTCTGTGAGTTGCCCCATAGAAATCAGGCAAGCAGAATTATTCCATTGGATCTGTGTGTACAGCCTCATTGAGAACCACAGTCGTGTGGGTCTTTGAACTCCAGATTAGTGACTTTGAAAGGGCTCTTATGGGGATGAGAGACTTCTGATCTGATTGGATTCCAGGATGGTCCCAGCAATACTTTCCACTGCATGTTATTTATTTTTTTATTCTGAAAGTTCAGTGGAACTTCAGGTTTCTGTACTTCACAAAGGGCTTTAAATCTCAACAATTTTGGTTTTGAACATTGTGAAAACCCTATTTCAGTGTCTTGGAAATTCCATGTAACAAATCCATCATCATTTCTGTGTATTTCTCTGGTACTGGTTGAACACAGTCAAGATTTCTTGTCTGTAGTACGTTTCTCACCTGTAAAGTAATTCATAGATAAGTTGACTTTACCTGGCTAACAAAAGCAGTGGATGTTTAATTTTAAATATGTACTCAGGCAAATGAAGGAAACTGTTACCCTGGAACAAGACACTTCAGACGTTAATCATAATTATTAATCACAGTTTTTCTAGAAACTTGAATTTTAATCCAGGTTTAGAGTAATTGTCACATTAGTACATATTCAGTGCATATTGCAAAGTAGATCTACGCTACAGTGTTCTGCGACAAAGAAGTGTTTTGCAATCTGATTTAATTTAGTTTCATGGCATCGAGTCATTCTGTTTGTTTTTGTTGTTGTTTGTTTGTTTGTTTTTAAAGCAACATTATAATAAACATGAGTAGTTTCATGGTAATAGTTATAGTAATCTCTCTTTCTAAATTGCCTGAAAAGGTCTTTGCTGGAAGTTAACTGACAATTACAAATTCTTAGGATTTCTATAGTTCTTGAATGTATTTGTTATATACCATTAGTCACCAGGTGAAGCCCGTCAGTAATGGCAATACCCTTCAGCAATAGCTGGGGAGAATTTAACACTGATTGATGGCAGGTCACCTGGAATTGGTTGGCAGAATTTCCAATTTTCTGTTGGGAAATTGCTTATTTCTTGAAGTCTATTCCCATTTTTACAAGTAGACAGCAAGCTGAGATTATACATTATTATGTGTCCAACTATAAAATTGTGATGGATAGTGTCACAGATTTAAATAGAGTTAAACATTTCATTTAAGGTTGATTTTAAGAAAAAGAAAAGGCTAAATAACTTCAAACTGTAAACTGCAACTTATCTTTGGCTTTCATTTGTTCATCTAGATTCAGAACAACAGTGTTGCATCTTAACTAGTTTTAAACAGAGAATTACTTGCTTTGTTATCATTCTTTAAAGTATTCAAAGGGTTATGGTATCTTTGTTGTAAACATTTTTTTTCAGTTTCTGAGGTTTATCCAGGGACTGACTGACTGAGCAGATTAATGTTTTACCTTCACTTATGGGACCTAGGTTAAAAATCTGGCAAAACTGCATTGACAGAAAATCAAAGGCCATTCAGCAAAGCCTTCCTACAGTTCTTCTTTTAAATCATAAGGGAGAGCAGCCAATAACAACCAGTCATTTCCTGTTTCCAGAGGGATACATGTTAAAAGCAAGTACAGACTTTTTATTCCATTAGCGTACAATAACGTATTATCTTTTTGAAATCTGACTGAATTGTTTTGGAACAAAGAACCTATGCCCTACCATAATCCAATGGAAAATAGTGACCCTACGAGTAAAAGCTGATGCTGTAACTCCAACAAGGAGATGCATTATATATTGATGACATTCTCAAAATACATTTATGATATTAGCAAAATAGAAATGGCTCTGGATTTAAGTCTTAAAGTGAAATTTTAAGATTGGCATATCTAAAATGAAACTGCCAGTGTGGTACTTTGAGCTCTTTCATAGGTGACCAGGTCCCTATACACTGCACAGCAAGAGCTACATGCCTTGAAATGGGATTCAAGATAAAAAAAAGGTAATGACTAGGCAGCTATTCAGAGTTAACCAGTGAGATATGCTTAGGATAACAGTGGAGTTAGAAATCTTGCCATCTTGTTTACCTTCACCTGTTAAGAATCATATTTCATGTGCCTCCTTCATGACCTATTTAAACTTGACTTCTTTCCTGTGCTGTGAAATGGCTTAAACAAGATGGGGTAAGGATGACCCTCCCCTGACCCTCCCAAGCCTTTAGCTTGATCATTAGGGTTTTCTGGACGGTAGCAAATGTAAGATTTCAGCCCCTCAGAAAGAAACTCTCTACTTCTTGGAGAGAGTTTAATTACTGGGTTGAATATGAACAACCACTTTGACTGTATGTGACAAAAAGTCATCACTGCATTTTAATAATGTAGTGTACAGTTCTGTGGTCTGCATCTTCTGAATCTGCCAGTAGGCTCCAGCGCTGCAGCAAGTTCTGAGCTCCTTGTTTCTGAAGCCCAGTTGGGAGCAAGCAGGCATTGCTGAGTGCAGAGGTGCCTTAGCCTTGTAGACACCGGGGGCTCTCCCTGAGATGAATACAGGGAACTTCCTCAAAGTCACTTACAGGGTTTAGGTAACAATACTGCTTCTTGTTTCAGTATTTTGTTCTAAAAGCAAAAATTTTACTTAAATCGCCCTTCAGGTATTTAATAATACCCGTGTTTGGTCTCTTTGACAGTCACACTGAGGTTACAGACTTACAGTCTTACTTCAGTAGTTTAATGACAAAGGCTTCCAACGTGAAATTGTTGAGTACTGAAGGCCTCTTCTTTATGAACTTCAGTGCTTTTAAAATTTGGCCCTAAAAGAAATCAAAGATAAAACAAATTTTGTAGAAGCTAGTTCAAGAGCGCAAGAAAATGCCAGAAGATGAAAATTGGCAGCATTACTTCAGAGGCTTTTACATTCCAAAATTTAATTAGATGTGCTCACCTAGAACTGTTGGAAATATGTTTACTGCTTTCAGATCTTCCTCTCTTATGAACTCATATTATGAAGAAGCTATTAAATATCACACAGTGTCAGATTCAAAAGTCTATCCTACTAGGAGCAGGCAAATGTATTATTTACTGTTTTGTCTCAAATTATACTTACTGTACTTATTGCACAAACAAATAGTGCTTTTTTTTGCCTTTTTTTTTTCTCCTGAACTATAAATGCATTTAGGATCTGTCTTTATTTGCAGTCTACTCAGTTTGCACTAGGTATTAACCTATTTTATAATACTGAAAATTAACTGAACCAGAATAGTTTTGAATGCCTAAACTAGCATCTAAACAAGCATCCTGATTATTGTTAGTCCTCTGAAAATAGAAAAGACTAAATACTTTCTGCAACATTTGGAGTCATACAAGCATTACTTTATTTTCTCAGACCTAAAAGCCAATACTTGCATAACTATTTGATGCTTTTTATCAGAAGCATTGGTGCACATCAGTGAGAACTTTCCACCACCTTGAAAATGACTTTTAGAATATTTCATTAGCAGACTGTCTTTCAGAACTCAAGTTGACATTCATGTTTCTTCACACCAGTCTTTCATCCACAAAACTCTTTGTTCTGCTGAACAGTTTCGAGACAATATGGGCAATCAAAAAAGCAAAGGCTTATGACCTATCTGCATCTTCCATTCCAACATTTGATCAGTCTTATTCAAATCTCATCTTTTAATACTCCTTTGAGAACTTTCTGAGAATTTTATTTCCTTTCTTTCATTATGATTATATTATTTCAAAACCTTCAAACTTAATGAAATGGTAGCTCTCTATAAAGTGAGAGGCAGACGCCATTGGTGGCTACACATTTATCCATTTTCATCTTTTTCAATAGCCTACGTGAAAAGAATTTGAAATCTAGAATAGTGGGAAATCTCTTTTATATGTATATTTCACAGTCTGAGAGATTTGTAGTTACCTTGCAGTTGTGCATTTTCTTTTTAAAAGTAAAGCACAGGAGTCAGTTGCTTACCAGTTGCAGGGAAGCAGAAAGCTGCCTGAAACCCCTGTATCTATGAAAGGAAATGTAATGTATGTATTTAGAAAGACAAAGGTCTTTATTACCGATCACTATCTCTAGCTAAATTAACATGACATTTTTTCAGATTTTGCCACTTCCTGCTCTGCCAGCTGCCTGCATATTCATCTGTGGCAGAGAGAGCATTTGCTTTCCAAGTGGATTACTGGATGCAGACAGCCTTCATGCCTGCATAAATAGGACTTCACTCATAACATCACCTAACAAAAATATTTGAAGAATCAAATTATGTGGCTGGTTTAGGAAGGTAACCCAAGGCTGAAAAACAAACAAAACCAGATACATTTAAGTTAATGCTGCTTTGGGGCTCTTAGTTTCTTTCTTAGTGCACCAGTCATCTCGGTTCTCCAGCCTGTGGCAATAACAATTAAACATCCTTTTTCCACATGACTGCTCTAAAAAATGAAGTCATTACATTGTTGATATTAAATTTTGCATAATAAGGTTCCTTCTCTGGAGTTTCTTATTGTTTTGGCTCCAGCTCTGAGATGCAATGCTTCATTTGTGCATGTAGTACATCACTGGGCCAGATTCTCAGCTGGTGAAACTTTATGTCCCAGTAGGTAGTGATCTGATGAAGTCTTTCCCATCACACCAATGCACACAAGCTTCATCAGCAGCTACTTTTTTCTTAGATTTTATCCAACAATAAAGAAAAAAAAATTATATGCAGCATCTGACAGAAAAAGTTTTATGTGCCACAGAAGTTCAACTGCTGATGAGTGGAATCTTCTCTGTCAGTAGTTGCATTTCACTACCAGGTAAAATCTTTTCTGTTAGCAGGCAGATAAAATCTGCTTTGGCAGTATCTGTGCTTCTCTGCAGGTAAAATGTTCTCCATCAGCAACTATACTTTCCACTCAGATATAATTTTCTCTGTCAGAAGTTGTCCCTCTGTGGTAAAACTTCAGAAGCCATTTCACAAAATTCTTGCTCCTATTGACACAAAATACTAAAAACATTAAAACACTTCTTAAAAAGCTATGAAATTAATTCTCTGGAATATTGTTAAAATAAATATTTAAGCTTCTGCCTATAATGTTCTTGATGTCAAACTTCAAATGTCAGGAAATAAATGAAAACTAAAACCACATTTCATTCCTTATCTTTTTTTTCTCTTTTCTACCCACAAACATGCATTTTATCACTGCCATAAATACATTTACCACAGATAGTACTGGATGTACTTATTTCTCTCTTTGTGATCATAAAGAGTTGTCTGTAGAACTTTTCTGTCCGTAATGATGATGTATTGCTTTTTACTCTTGCATTATTTATAGAGGATCATTTCAGTGTGTTCATTGCCAGGGTTATTTGCAGAATATGGTAACACTTGCTTCCTTTGTCATTCACTGATTACTGATCACATCTCAATTTCTATCCATCTCAGACAATGAATAAGGAAATGCATCATTGTTACTTTTACTTAATAAATTAGATAGTCAATTTTAACAAACATTTTAGGGAAGTAATGGGCTTAAATATAGATGAAACAGCCCCTAGAATGGTAGCAGCTAATGGACTGACAAGTACTTGCACAGTGTCTCCAGTATATTAAATAGGTTAAACAAATTAAATGAATTACCACATCACTGACTCCCATGCTACTTGGGAAATAATAAATGCCATTTAAAGTAATGTGTACACATCAATATGCAATCTGAATAGACATTGTCATTTGTGATCTACAGGGCATTGCCAGGACAGCCAGCTTTGTTGTGCTATGAAACAGTAATACTTTCCAAATGCACGGTGTAATTCAGACTCAGGCATGAACAATGGAAACTTAAGAACCTATCAATCTTTTCACTGTTCCTCATTTAACTTGCAAGGTATCCATCTGCTGGTGATGGAATCTGTCAAACTGGAATTGTTTGTAACCTGTTGTTAATTTGGAGTTACCTGCTTCTTTGTCAGATGTCATGAAACAATTCACGGCTGAAAAGCTTATTCCTTGTTTGCAGCTGTATCAGATATAAGACAAGATACTATCTTGTTTCCCCTACAAACAGAAAGACAATATTGCACCAATCACTCTATAGTTAACAATAGTAACTGTAGCTAGAGCTCTTCAGAATTAAGCATGCTGCGTAATGTATGAAGCATGCTGCGTAATGTATAATACTAAGTGTTCTAAATCCTCTAATTAATTTAACCTCCTGTGGCTAGGGGCCATGGGTTAGTGCCCTCTTTCCAATCTACCAGCTCTTTAATAACCAAGAAAAAAAAAAAGGAAACAGAAAAAGACATTTCTTATGAGTTATTTGGGCTGAAGTAATTTCTCACAGTTAGAGTCCTAAAGGACACTCTGAAGAAAATATATTTGGAAGCCAATCCCTACTGTAAAAGACTATGTAGGGCAATTGTTTCCCTCCTAAATCTCTTTTATACCGATATGATTCCTTTTATTTGTGGACCGAAGAGCAAATGCAGAGATCCCTTCTTTTTTGAGTAAGTGAAGGAAAAAGAAAAGAACATTCTCTTTCAATGCTCCTTCTAAGAGCATTGTGGTAGGATTGGTGCTTCTACAATTTTAAACTCTAAACAAACTGTTTAATTTTCTTTAATGCTGTACAAATACTGTTTCTTTGCTAATGTTTCTTGCATTAGCAAATCTTTTTTCTGTCTATAAACAACATCCTGTGCTACTTGCTGTTACCAGACAGTTTTAGCTTGGAAGCTTGGAGGCTTACAGAGTCCTGCTCATTCACTGGCTCAGAAATCAGGCCTCGTAATTATATATACTATCACCAATATATTTTTCTTCCATTGGTGATAAGCACATCCTTGATTATTTCAACTACAGTGCTAGAAAATTAAGAGTTAGACCTTGTCATTATGCTGCTGAAAAATAAGCAAAGGGAAGGAAGTTATTCTAGGTAATGCTATTGTAGAAGAAACTGTAAACAGTCTTAGCAAAGAGGAATAAAGTCTTCTTGAAGTACTAAGTATAGAGCCATGCTTCATGCTAAAAAATAACTAAGCTTCCCCCAAAACACCTTCTTTGTAATGGTGTGTAGAAGGGAAAATGAAAGGCACAGTAAATGAAATAATTTCTAATAGAGTTACTTTATGACCATAGCTTGTTCACGGAAGGCGAACAGTTCAGGTTTGTGAACAAAAACTAACTGGCGAGGTTTCTCCCCTCTGCCCAGAAGTTAAATCTTAAACTGTTGTGATCATAACTTTCAATAGCGAACATGGACTCGCAGTATTTAAGAGGAACTAAGCTCCTACTTCTGAAAATGGTGCCGGTTTACAAACTTAAAAATTCAACAGTGCAAAACCACTGGTTGCTTTGGACAAACTGACAATATAATCTATTGATAAAGACATTAAGGAATTACAACGGAATACTTAGAAACTAAATGAGTTGATTTTCCCAAGTGTATTATCATTTAACAAGCTCATTAAAGATCACTATTTTAACAATTAATAGAAACCTGTCTTGCTGTAGGCTATTTTGATAACTGCTAATTAAGAATCTGCAAATTCCTTACAAAGTCCATGTGCTACTAAGAATGGGATTAGGCATTTCTTGCTTATGTAATTTTGAGCTAATTACATGACTATTAAATTTATCTTCTAAATGCTTAGTAAGTTCTCTTTTAACAATCATCTCATATTTAATTAAAAGTGGTATCTGGCTTGCTAAATTTGAATTAAATGCTTGCTGGAGACACTAAATTAAAAAGTGTTAGTAACATCTTACCAGTGAATATAAAACTGTACAGAATTTTTCACAATTCAGGATAGTTATCCAGAAAGCAAATATATAGACAGAAATTTTCAAAAGACCTTGACTTCCATGGGCTCTTAAGAAAATTCTTGAAATAGAAGGGGAGACTGGCTTTTACTCTAATACTTCTTAATCAAAACTGAGTTGTCAAAAATGTACGTGGAAGGCGCATGAAAATTAAATGGAAAAGAGTATTTCCTTTTATAACAGAGAGTAAATGAAGAACTGCCACAACTGAAGTAATGGTTAAGTAGTTGTTTGTGAACAGTCAAAACATTTGTTTTTGAAGGCCAATAAGAATGAAAAGAATCCTTATTAAATTTAAAATTCTTTATAGAATATTGGCATTCTTATCATCATATGTGATCAGAGTTTAAAAAATATTTAGGTTTCTAAAGCTGAGGGGTCCCAAAGTGTCCTATTCTCAATTAAATTATTTACTTTGGGGCAGATAAAAAGGATTTTCAAAGAATGTTGAAGTTGTATTTGCAGGTGATTCCATTTCTTTAAGTTCTGTTAAAGCAGTGTCCTTACTAAGATGTTTTTCCTGTTTCTTCTCCTTCACCAACCTGAATTTTGAAAAGTGTACGTGTGTTTTTTAAAGAAAATACTGCATTGTACACCGTGCTGTAAAAATGGCAGTAAAAAAGTACTGCCAAGAGAAATTAAGATTTGCCTTTTGATCTCAAAAGCACCAGTAGTGGTGGGGACGCTATTAGGTTTTCTGAGAATGACTTTTAATGTTTAAACACTACTCGTATGAAAATTCCCTGTCTATATATATTCATGGCAAGTTCCTTGTGCTTAGTCAGTGTCATGAAAAGTCACAGCATTTTTGAATATGTAGATAAAAGCTGAACTGGAAGAGTAGAATACTAGAGGACGATGTTCTTTGAATCATGGAAACTAAGTAGCTGAGAAGTGTAAAGAAATAGAAAATGAGGGCTGAGAAGAACTCAGGAAGTAATTTTATTTCACTCCTTTCTTTGTTATTCTTGGTAAATGGTTGGCTAACCTGTTTTACATACCTCCAAAGCTGAAAGTACTATACTGTCCTCTGGCAATTTATTTCATCATTGTTTCACTGTCCTTACTCTACAAAAGCTTTTCTAAGGTCTAGCCTGAATTGTGGTGCAATTTGAGCCCAGTACTTCTTGTTTCATCTTTCACATGTATACTTTACAATTCATTCTCTTGTTCTTCCTTGCAGTTGACTTTTACATATGAAGGCTGTTACTATATTCTGCCTCACCCTTCTTCAGGCTAAAGTACCCCAATTCATTCACTTTTCCTGAAAAGTCCTCTGTATTTCTATTTCTTCTCCTTGCTCTGCTTTAGTTCTTGCCATACTGCCATCCAGTGTCCAATACAATACTCTAGCTGAAGTGTTAGTACTGCTGAAAAAAATTGAAACAGTAACAGTGTCTTCCAGCCTGTACTCACCCCACACACCTATGGCATGCTTTTCATAAGCATGTTATTATTGATTTGTGTTCAGATTATGATAAACAGTAAACACCCCTAGGTTTTCTGCAGAACTTCTGCTCAGCTAGCTGTTCCCTGCCCTGCACGACTCTTAATCCTACTTGTGTGCAGAGGTTTGTTCTCATCCCTCAGCAATTATACTGGGCATTTCTGGAGCATTTCTCCAGGTTGGTATTAACATTTTTATTCCTTTCCTGTCCTACAGCAGATTTGCTGTCCCTTCCACCCCAATTTTAATTGTGAATTTAATGCCTGCTCCATTAGCCAAGTCATTAATTTGAAATTATTTAATGATACCAGCTACAAAGCAGATTGCTATGGAGACTCACCTGAAATATCCTTTCAGTACGGCCATGAAATTCATAATTAATCTAAGGCTAAAGTTTTCATTCTGTTTTTCCTCTTATAAGAGATCACATCTATAGGATGCTTCTACAGGTTTAGAAAATGTGTGAAGCAATGTCAGAAGCTTTAAGGGAACATGTAAAGTTCTGGTATTTTACCTCTTTCAATATCTTTCTCTTTTTTCATTGTGAATGTTTTTTTCTTTGTGCCCTTTTTTTTTTCTCTGTGCATGTTATTCCTGCCATGAAGATAAGGAACTGCTGCCTTCTGCCTTCTAGCGGTGCCACCTGTAACAGCGATGGCATTCTTAAAGAAGAAAGACTGACGCAACTGGTCATGTGGTCTCTGCTTCATTCTTATGCTTTTTTAGCTCACCAGTGTAGGTGTAGTAAGGCCCTAGAAATACGAATCTCTTTTGCAATAAGTGCCTTGAAAAGAAGTTGCCAAGATACAGTGAATGGAGACCACAAATCCAGTACTGATCTGAGAAGGCTGACCTTCCGAGAATAACACTGTGTTTGGAGTCCTGTTTCACAGAGATGACCACGCATGAAACTAGGTTATGCTCAGCAAATATGTCTGAATTTATTCAGGTAAATTTACTTGACATATCAGACTTTGACAACATCAAGAAATTTATCATTTGCCTAAAAATCATGAATCCTTAACTTGTATACAGATTTACAGCTGAATATTTCAGAATGCCAGGCGTAAAACATAAGTTCAGTGCCTTGAGTGTGTCTGAGCAAGCAACAGGCTTAGGAGTGGCTAACATAGACCTGTGCTGATCAGGCATATCCATAAACTTAGATGTTAGTGTGTCTTTCTTACAGCCTACAGCTAAGTGCAGGAGCCACTCTAAGGGTGTATCATTAAAGACAAGCATTATCTCAATTACAAGCTGAAGATAACAAAAGGCTTTTTATATTTTCTTTATTTCTGTCTAGCTGTGCGTGTGTTTCCATCTTTCAACTGTACTCTCTTCATCTGATTTATATCCTCACATTAAATGTTATCACAAGTCATGAATTGTTCTCACTTTATGTTTATTACTGCAGATAACTATTATCTCTCACAGTCCTGTTGGCTTTATCTCTATCTCTGTGCATTTCAGTGCCTCCTTTAATTATTTCATTTTAAGGTACTTTACTCCTACCTCTCCACAATTACGAATGTATGCAGTCTGCATATATACTTAACAAATCTAATGAAGGACTCAGTGTGTAATATCTAATTTTTAAACACTTCACCCTTAAAATGAAATGCAGAATTCACAAGTAAGGCACCTTAGCACATCTCTGTTATTGTAGGAGGAATTTGCTACCTCTTAATGGAATCCAAAATATTTGAATAAGGAGAGGTAAGCTACCACAGGACAGTATACAGCCATTAAAGTCACCAAGCTGATGGTGTCTGGGGGTGATCAAAATCTTACCAGTACTGTTGTAAGACTGTGGGGAAATATCCGTTTCACAAACAGAAAACACCTTCTGAACATAAATGCCTTTCCTCTTTTCTCTCAGAGGACTTAGGAGCACTCAATCCTTCTCTTTTTCTGTTTTGCCATTGAGTGAATGTATATGTGATTTGGGGGAAAGTGCTATCAATCCAACACAACACTGGGTAAATAAGGAACAGTTTGATCAAGTGTGTTATCAAGACTGAATTTTGATGTTATCATGTCTTTTCCTCCTCTGGTGCATTACCCACCAACCACCAGAAGTTCTAGTAACACCGCAGGCATTGTTGCACGTACCTATCTCAACATCAGCATATTTACTGGGCTTTCTAAGGGACTGACTCTCCACTTAAGAATGATTTGTCCTAAGTTTTGATAAGGCTTTTAGCACATCCTTTTACTAGAAGTTTTGAAATTGTAATGCTGGTTCAGCTTTGATTTTGTCTGACTGATTATGGAAGTGCTGATAATAAGATGAATCTCAATTTTTATGCCCAGGAAAATAACAGGAACTCACAGCAAAACCCAGTTCTGCCATCAAACTACTGACATGCTGTATTGCTTTGCTTATTACTGTCACTACAGCCACATCTGTCAGTTCATCTACTTTACAGAAGTCTGATTTGTCTATAAGAATGAGGCATTTTATATATGGTTTGTTGTAAAACCCCCGTTCCTGTTTCAGTCTGGGTCTCGGTGCTACAAAAGTCACTGTTTTTGCTGCTTGGCTTGCATTTTTTTAAGCATTACGTCTACCCACCAGACCTCAAATATTGTTATTAATTTAGTCCAGCTTGTGTAGCCTTCTGGATTAAAAAAAAAAAAAAAAAAAAATTCTAGATCAATGTGTTGCTGAGAGAGGCTTTGTATTTGCCTGTGTGAAAGCAGTATTGTGATTTTCCTATCTGTTTATTTGAAGCAATTTATGTGTCCAAATAATCAAAGTAATTCTGATGCTGTCAAGTGGCAGGTGGGGCTACTCTTGCAGTGCTTGGCAGTTTGAACAGGATGATGGATCACAGCACATGTAAATCTTTGTCTGTAGTGCATTCCTGGGTTCTTTCCAAGCCCTGTCTTGAACCTGGCATATAATGGACTTGGATGATGCTTCCTGATAATTCGCTGTCTGTTATGTGTAGGATGGCACAGTCCTGTTCTGTTCAGGATAAGCAGGCAGCCAAACAGACCTGATTCCTTTCTGGACATGCCTGTTTCTGAAGTTGGTTCTTGAGGTTTCAGTAGCATAAACTGGAGGTTTGGGGAGAGCTAGCATCTTAGTCATAAAAGCATTCTCCTGGTGGTTCTTACCAGTGAGCAGCAAGGGCAAGCTCTGCTCTGTATGGAACGATGTGGGTGCTGGGCATGATGGCAAGGCAGGCAGGGGTAGGCGTCTTGCCAGCACAGGGACAGTCCTGCAGGGCCTAAGAAGCAAGGAGACCAGTGACAGTGACCTGCTTCAGTCAAGAGTCCATGTTGTCGGCCAGGCCCGCAGAGAGGAGCCAGGTGCGAGATCCAGGTGGGAAGCTCAACCTGTGTGTCAGGGTCCAGGGCTGGATCAGTGGGGTACATGGCTAGGCACGGTCATGGCTGCCGTGAAGCTCAGGCGGTGACCAAGGATGAGAGCCTGAGCTTAAAAGCAGCTCCTGAGTTACGTGAGACTTTCCAAACAGCTTGCCCAGCCACACAGCTGCACAATTGAAGCTGGCCTCGAGCCCAGGCAGCCAAACCCCAACAAGGGAAAACGGAGGAATGCGCTCAAGGCACCGACAATTACGTCATTTTCTTTTACAAAGATTCTCCATGCTTAGCATGCAGATTGAAGTTTTCCCATGCAAATCCACTGAGCCATTTGAAATACTGACCTGAATTAAAGACAACCAGCAGCCTTTCCTTTTCTGACTTTCCATTTCTTGTTACCGTTTTCTTCAGTATGTATTTCGATAGGTTGGTACTGTGTAATGTGAGCAATAATTGTATTTATACAGAATTTTTGACCAGAAAATGCCCTGAAGACAAACAACTAAGAAAATGGAAAGAGTTTTTGCATATTATTTGTGAATCTTAATAGTCTTCAGTCTGACCTGATTTCTTTAGAGCATCAGTTCTTGTTATTTGTTTAGGGAAGGATTCATAGCCCTTTTCAAGCTACAGAATGTACTGTGTTTTCTTACAGTTTCATCTTAATCTTATTTAGCTCCTTGCTAATTTTCTTGACACTTTCTCATAAACATACAAAGTTGCGTTAAGAACCCGTAACTGCCTGCATAATGCTGTCTGCTCCATCTGTGTGCAATCAGATAGTTTCCCTGTTAGGTCTGGCCAGGAGAATTGATAGCCTCCTACTTGCCACAGGGAAGCTGTGTCTCAGCTGGTGTGTGTAGAGGTTGCTATTCTCCGAGTCTAGCTAGTGGCTATCTTAAAAGTATTATAGGTTTTGTTAAATCAAGCAGGTTTCTGCAGAAGTGAGTATTTGGTAATTAGCTCGGCTTAATACTTTGTTGAAATTCCTTGGACCTTTGCAAATTCACAGCTTGCTTAGTATGCTCAATGACTGCCTTGATATTTATTTAGCAATGATGGGGCTGTTTTGTTTTGTTTTGTTTTTCCTCATTTGCTTTATTGCTCCCAGTATTTTGGGTTTTTGTTTGTTTTAATGCAATGGGTGTTCTGCAAGACAGGTGTTGTACAGTCTGAATTGTTCTATTTATTTCCAGGTGTAACATCCTTGGAAGACGTCCCAGTCTTTCAAATACAGCTTAGTAATTTTTCTGTAGGGATACCATAGAGAATTGCCTGCTCTGGGTTATTTGTGTTTTGCTCATTTGTTTACTTTATTAATTATTTCTCTAGGTTTGTAAGTTCACTTATTTCAGCTGGTAGACATGTCTCATGTATTTTTAGGATCCATACTTTGGTGTATGTACTTTTTTTTGGTATTCTGATTATAATTTACATTATCCTAGTAGCACTGCGGTTGTGCAGCTGTGCAATTTTAATTTGGTACAGGTTGGTGCAATTTTGCCATCTTTTTTTTTTTTTTTTTTTTTTTCCTTACTTAAGGCTAAGTGAGACTTTACAGGCCGGCAGAGTCTCTGATGCTCTGCAGTCTCATTGGCATTCAGCTTTCTGGCTGGTTCTGTGCCCGCCCTTGAATCTTATGCTAGCCTGAGCTTTATAAAGCATTTATTTGTTTTTGTGCTGCATTAATGTTGGACATGCAAAGTCTCATCCCCTGAGTCACTGCCTGCTTCCTTGATATAATGCCTTTATACTTGTTTTTTTTCATCTACAACCTTTGACATAATGTGTTCTCTTGCTACAATTATTGCTTATGACCTCATATGCAGGGCATTTTCTATTATCATATTTTTCCTCTGCAGTATCAATAGGTCTTCTTTTGCATTTTGTTTATTTCCTCTTTGTGAATTTGCTTTTGCACTTACAGTTTTGGCATATTTTCTCACGTATTTTCATGTTTTCCCTGTGCCCTGTTGGTGAACTTTCTCTGTGCCTACTCAACTCGGTATTTTGGATGGGACGCTATATCTGTTTAAATCTATAAAGACAGAGTTAGCACAGGGTCCATGAATATTCTCATTTGAGTACATCTTCATTCCTTAATACTAATACATCACCACATATGACATGTTTTTGTCATGTATATGCATGATTTAGCCCTGCTATGCAGTCAGGCGTAACTGATGTATGTTGAGAAACTACCTTAGCAGCTGACACTCCAACATTGTTTTTGCAGAGCATCTTCTAGGATTTTACACAGCCTTCCCAGTCTGCAGCTGCTGTTGTTTAACTACGTGATGCTATTAAAAGATGTGATAGCATTTGTCTGTGACAGCTCAGAGTTACAGGAGCTCTTAAATCGCCTCTTTTTTATCCAGATCCAGTGCAATTTAGTAATTTTCTCAAAGTGATCACAAAGAATGTGCAATTGCACAACATATTTCCCTTGCCTTTCCTTATGTATCAGCTGCCATGATGGTGATAGTTCTTTTTTCTGTTTAGGAAGGTTTTTCAAATATTCTTGATTTCATATTTCATGGGTCTACAGGAAATTATTAATTCTACGGGTTCTGAAGTTCTTGTAAAAGAAGAAAGCAAGCCAAGACATTACAACATTTAGTCTTTATTCTTTCTTTCATATATCCTGTGGAGATCTTAAATTATCTAGACATAATCCTATGCATGAAACATTTACCAGCCTGTTCACCTCTGGATGCTCAGCTGAGAAACTGTCTGTCATAGCAGTGAAGAAATAGCACAGTATTTATGTGAGCAGCTAGTATTTAGACTTTATCAAGAATACTAATGCTAGTAAGAAAAGGTCACAGAGATTATGAAGCAGATTTTTTTTCTCAAGTAGTAACAGTGAAAATTAATATTAATGCCTGTCATATTCAGAGAAAATTTGTTTTATTTTCTTTTTAAACAGTGGGTGTCTCAGTAGATATATCTGAGAGTATCCTGGATCTAGATCACTGAAAAATATAGCCACCAATTTTTGAAGAAAGTATATTCTATTTCTCTCCAAATAGCTTAGATTAGAAGTAATTTTCAGTATTCTAATATTGCATAATTGGTAACATAACTTTTACTCATCTGTACCTTTAATGTTAGACTGAAAAAAAAAAACAACAACAATTAGAATCACAACATTTTATTTATTTCTTTTCTATCTTAATAATTTGTAAGCTTCAGAGAGCCAATTTGTGTTATGCTAGACAAAGACAGAAACCTTTTAGGAATTATCCTCTTCATTTCCTTCCCTTATGCAGTATAAAAAAGATGAAAAACTTTTTCAGACATTGTTGGGTTGGGCCTCAGTTGCCCGTAACTGTGTATGTAAGGCTGAGCATATTAACTCCTGGTCTTTACAAGTTATTTTCCTGTTATCCTGACATGTAAATGAAAATTAAGTATTTGCTCTAACACTTGTATTTAGGTTCTCCATCGACTTTTCTGAAGCTTGCAAAATGACAAATGAAATGCTAACATATCTTAGCAGCCCTATTGAAAGAGAATAATCGGTGTGACAGGTCAGTGTGGAGCACCTCAGCCCCATCTAAGGGAACTACTTGTGTTTTGTCATTTGAGGTAAGCAAGAGCTCTCTGTTTGATAGGCTTTATATGGGTTGTCACTTCTAGGCAATCTAAAATAAATTACACAGTATACTCTTGACAGAAGTGTTCCAAGATGGCTGATTTTTCTTTCTCCGGGCAAACAATGTAATACGTACAGATCAAAGAATGGTCAAAAATGCAGATTTGCAGTCTGGACCTACAAATGTAGACGGCTGTTAGTGAAAGCTTGTGAAGTTGATAGGAGTATTGTCATCAGCTGCAGTGGAGATGAAATTCCGTTCTGTGCCTTTGTCACACAGCTATGTTGACCTGTTCACCATTAAGTACAGCAGAATCATTGAAATGAATAAGGCAGCATATGTAATTGTAAGAGGAGGCTAAGAAAAGGGAAGGCAGACATATGCTAACCTTTTCTATAATTTCTATTCTAAAGTTGTGGTATTTTAATAGTCTTGATTAAGAAATGTGCTCTACTACCTCCTGTTCTGCTGGTAGAGAATTGGATGATATCTTGCATTTGTTTGTGATCAGCAGTGCTATGTCAGATCTGTTCACACATTAATGGAAAACTAGGCTTACTTTTAAGATAAAATGAAGATGTTTGTGAATTTAAAATGAGTATCTACAAAGCCTGTTTCAATAGAGTAGATCTCAGTTTTTGTCACACCAATTTTACCTTAGTGGTAAGGCCAATGTCTTCTCTATATTTATCATTATAAAGTATATGAAAGGAATTTGGTATATTTTTCAGAAAAATACAATGTACAAGTTGGGACAAGGTTTAGACCTTTAACTAAGTACTACAGTGATGCTGATCCTGTCAACTAGGTTTCTTTGCAATATTAGCTTAATCTGTTGCAAATGGTTATTACAGTCTTTTTAAATATCACAGACTTTTAAACTGTGAAAAGCTGTAGAAAATCAGAACTGGAAGTATTTAGTAGGTCTTCTCCTGTTTCCCAATCTAATGAAAGAGCTGGTAAATCTATATTACCACTAGGAAAGATTTCCTTAGTTTGTTCTTAAAAACTTTCGGTGAGGAGGGTTTTCTGGACTCTCTAGGTAACTTGTTTTAGTCCTTAACTGTTCTTAACAGTTACCACAGTTCTCCTGATATCTAACATAAATTTTCTGTGCTGAAAATTAAGTCTATTTCTTCTTGCATAAGATTCAGTTTACACAGAGAACAACTGATCACCATGTTCTTTGTAATAACCTTCTACATTTGTGAAGACATTTATCGTGTCCCCCCTGTCATTTTTTTTTCTGGTTCAGACAAATCAAATTATTTTAACCTTTCGTGATAAGTAATGTTTTCAAAAATCCTAGTAATTTCTGTTGCTATCCTCCAGAGTCTGTCTAATTTGTCAGCATATCTCCTAGTGTGAAGACCAGGTATTCTAGATGAGGTTTCCTACAGACTATAGAGTGCAATAATTATCTCACTGGTGTTCTGTATGAGTGTCTTATAATTACATCCCTGAGCTACATTTCTCTCTTTTTTCTTTTTTTTTTTTTAGTCCAAAGTGTTATTTTGGTCAGCCATAAACATTTCATGGCCTGCTGTAGCCTCAGCCACTTATTTTCCAGTTTTGTAATTACAATTTTATTTTGCGTTCCTACATATAATGCTTTGTGCTTGTCCTTGCTGAACTTCATCTCACTGCTTTCAGACCATCTCTCCACTCTCAAAAGGGTCAAAATCATTAGGAATTCTGATCCTGTCATCCAAGGCGCTTTGCATCATCCACAATTACGCAGTGCACTCTATCTTCCTTTACACCAGGGTGTCAATGAATACACTGAATTGGGTTAGACATGAAGCAATGCCCTTGGGGATCACATGTGGTATGGCATCAGATTTTGACAGCTGATGTTTGCTCACAGAGTGCAATTTTTCCATCATTTGTGCACTCATCTAACAGTTGCCCAATGCAATATCTTGCTTTTCTTAAGAAGGGGTTACATGGGACAGCGGGATTAAAATCAAGCTGTTACATTTCTTCAGAAGGCTAATTCTCTTGCTGGAGAAGGATTTCAACTGAGTTTGATGTGGTTGTATGTAAGGATATTAACAATGACTGAATTTGTTTCATTGCAACAATGAAGAATTGTTTCAGTCCATTTTCAAGTGTTCTACAAATATTTGTGCATCAGTTGATTATTCCTAGTCAGCGCATAAAAGGCCATTAATAAGTTCCTGTTCAGATATCTAGACTAAAATCTCAATACGGGAACTTTCTTGAGCAATCTATATCTCTCCCAAACAAATTCTATGTAGTCATGAATCAAGCTAAAAGTTTCACTACTGGTTCCAGAAGTAGCAGAAATTTTCAGGCCATTTAAGCTGCTGCAAGTGTTTGAAAAACACAAACCCTGGTAAGGTTTGGAACTGTTCTGCTTTCTGAAGTACAAGTTGAATGGGATTTTTTTTTTTTTTTTTTTTACTCTGCAACACCAGCTGTATAGTGTGTGCTCTGGAGTGCAGAAATGGATTGTTCAACATTCCCAATTGCTAATGCTTTGTAGTAGGGCTAGGATTAGAGCCTCCTTTCCCTTTCATTTCAGAGTTCTTGTTCATATTTTTGTTTGTTTGTTGTACATCTTATTCTTTATACCTTTCCAATGCATTTGCAGGCCTGTTGGGTTAAGAAAGTTTTCTTCAGGTTTCTTTAATTTTTTCTTCAGGAGTCAGATTTTCTTCAGCTCTAACACACTCAGAGGCTTGCTGGTCCCGTGAGTGGGTATTCCTGCGCTGTTTTGTGTGTGGGAGTGGGCTGTTGGTGGGTACCAAGGGGACTTTTGCTCCCCTGCCACCATCATCATCAGCCAGCACATCACAGGCCTCTGTGGCACATCATCTAGGTTGGCTAGGAGGCTGCTGTGCCCTCCGTTTTCCCCATGATGCTGAGACATCCACAGTTGTAGGCAATGATGAGATGCGAAAGGAGAGCGTGTGCTAGCAGGGACAATTACTGTCTGTTGTTACCATCCTTGCATAGGTCTTCTGCAGGATTTTCCTTGGTATACTTTGATTTCATGGTGCCACAAATCGGTGCAAAACTGAATCAAATTTCTTCTAAAGCTTTTATGAAAAAATAAAATACGTGATTTATCTCCCCATCCCTCACTCTATCCTTATACACACAAAGGCATACACTCTCATTTCTTTCTGTACTTCAGCTTTCTGTGGCATCAGGAACCAAAGTGCTGTATTTCTGTGAGAACAACTGGAGTTGCATCTTTTGCACCACTCATTCTCTTCTCATGAGGCTTCTGCTCTTGTATTGCAGCCCCAGGATGCTGGAATAGTTTGACTACAGCCCTGAGTATGCAGGTGATTGTTCACTGCTGTTTATGGAGAAGGCTAGAGGACATAGCTGTATTTAGTAAGAGAACCCTTGCTTTAAGCTGCAAAATAAATAGACAGGACAGAAAAAAAAAATAGAAAAAAAAAATACTGTTCTTGCTATTTAAAGGGATTAAGGGCTGGATCTTTTATAGACAGCTGGGGACTTAAAGAGTCAAATGGCTGCTGTGGTGCCAAGTAGGATTTTCAGATGTATCAAGATGTTTATTTCCTAGACAAAGTACTCACGTCTGTTTATTTCCTTGGGCATGTAAGTACCTTTGAAATCTAGCTTGAAGGAATTTGCCTGAAGCCACACACACATTCTGTGACAAAGCATAGACCTAAATTCAGATCTTATTTATTGTCCTGCATCTTAACACAGGACCTGTTCTCTTGAAAAATGGTGGAACTCACTGAAATATCTGAATTTACTTAAACTTTTCTTTATATAGTATTTCATTTTATTTATCTTTGCAGTTACAACTGTTCATCTTGAAATGCCCTAAACATTTGTGAGATGAATGTCAAGGGCTTCTGCTTTCTTCCTCAGTTCTTCTTTTCTTGACAATTTGCGTATTAAAAAAAAAAAAAAAGATAAAATACAGTTTTGCGTTTTTTTCCAGAGAGTTATGAGATTTGTGGTCATTTAATCCCTCCTGGAAAGAAGCTTTGTAGTGTGTCTTCCAGTCTGATAAATATTTTTTCTTGTTGAAAGCAATATATTTGGATGAATAAGGAATGTCAGGGAAAGCAAAGGAAAGCCATTAGCAGCTGTGGATTAATCTACTCTTACAGGTTTTCAATTATACAGTGGGCACTTCCTCAACACACCATAGGGAGAAAGCTTGATTTTAAGTGCCATTAAATACTACACAGTAAATATTCCCAGTGCATTACAAGCATCAAATGTAGCAAATGGGAGAAGGCACTGAGTTTAATGCTCAGATCTTTACATTCACTCTATTCTCTTCCATGTGAGTGTACCATACTAGAGCACCTAAGCAACTCCCATTAAGGAAGCTATTGTGAAGAAGCTATTGTTTGTCATGGACTTGCTTTTCTTCATCTTCTCATCAAGTAAAGTGTCATGGTTTGACCATTTCCTGTATATTTTTCATTTATTTCATTTATTTGTTCACTTGCCTTTTTTGGAGTATATCTAGGCTGCTCTGCTCATAGGCAATGTGATCCAGTACAGGGATGAGGTACTGGGAGATGTTCTGTAGCGTGTTGGGTTTCTTGTTCCAGGTTTACGTAAGAATTTTGTGCTCTTTACTGCACCTCTATTTTTATACTTAGCTAGAACACTACCATTCTCTTTCATTCATCTTTTATATTGCAAAGAAAAAGGATCAAATTGAAGCTAATTAGGCTATCTAGATAATTCTGAGCAGTCAAAGCTATGAATGGAAAAACTATGATTAAAGTTCTTATCAGGTATCTAAGATGAACGAAGCATGAACAAGAGCAAAGATCTATGAGAAAACAATAAATAGGTAGCTCTTAAAGGTCAGGGCTCCAATTCGTAGTTCCTTTTGCCTTTAGCTGCAGTTGCTAAGCCTCTAACTGGGCTCCCTGTCCCTCCCTGGTAAGGAGGCTCCCAATTCCGTGGCAAAGTGAGCAGGATGGGAGCTGTAGCAAAGACTCAGCTGCCACAGTTCGCAGCCTGGCATATTAACTTAACCCACCGTCTGTTTCAGTTTATGTTAATATACCGGGTCATGAACTGTAATGTCAAGGGAGCAGACACACCACCTGCTCTGCCACCTTTGCTCTGGGGAAAGTAATCTCCAGAAGAAGGACAGGGTGGACAGCAGGGATAGTAACCTTTTTGGCCAAGAGGAATAAATCTGAACTGGATCACAGTTCAGAGCCCAGAGTATACCAGGCTACTTGTTACAGTGAGCTAGCACTTCACGCAGATGCCTTGCAGGGGAAGAAAAGGAATCTCTAAACTACTTGTTTGTTCAGATCCAGTATTAGTGCTCAAGAGAAACAAGCTATAAATAAATTTGTATAACAAAGAAAAATAAAACCTTAGATGACCGCAGAACCCTAATCTGAACAACCTTATTACTCAAATATCTGTTAAAAAAAATAAAATAAAAAAAGAAAAGAAAAACGGTCAATTCTGATGTTGTTCTCAAAGGTTGGAGAAAGGTGAAGGAGATTTCACAGAAAACATGGACTTAACTTGAAGCTATATCTGTCCACTTTTGAAACTCCCTTGAGAAATTTTGCAATGTGAAAACTGCATTAAAAAAAATCTGGAAACATTCTTTTCAGTTTGTAAATGGTTGGAAAAAAATATATCACAATCTGTTTCATTATAAATAGGACATAAATTGATTTTTGAAGTGTGGCTGTCAATGCTAAAACATACCTGAAATCAACCGCTTTATACACTGTGTTTGAATGCTGCTATTCCGCATACGAAAAGTGGAGTTGTATTGTTGGCATATCAAGGTAGTCCCACTAACTACTGGTAGATCTAACATTCTCCTATACTGCAAAGAAAGCTTCTGATTTCAGTTGTGTGTTATTCATTGTAAATAAGTGCAGACCAGCTGTCTTCCTGCTTCCACCAGAGTAGATGTAGGATAACCAGGTCAATAGAGTTACACAGGCATAAGGAAGAGAAAAACAGACCCAGCACCATACTAAGAAAAGAAGTTAGTGATCTGATAGTGAATCAGCCTCTTTCTTTTCGATAATTTTCTTTTGGCTGGGTTCTATTTCTGCCATGCATTAATATTTTTGTTTTGCTTCCTAGAAAATACAAATTAAAATAAAAAACAATTTACATTACTTTGAGTTTTTCTCCCATCTACAAGCTGAATTTATATACCTCAGAAACTAATATAACTCTTTGATGGGAATTGCTTATTTTCTGTTGACAGCTTTTTAGTGAAAAAGATAGAAATCAGATTGAATTTCGACAGTGAGAAATTGAGAGCTTGTTCTACCAGCAGGAGTCTCAAGGCCTCTAATTTTACCTCTGTGAGCAAAGATGAACCAAGAATATCAGCAACCTACTTTCCTGCCAGAGAAAGAAAACATAGCATCCTAAAAATCACAGAGACAATCTGAAACTGAGATTTGTCTAAACTTCAGTGATTTTACTTTGTTTTAAATATAGCAATACATAAACACAGCAGAGGTACTGGTCTTTATTAGGGACCCAACCGTGTGGTACATTACAGTGAAATAAAACAGACTGGAATTCTCACATGCACATCTCATCTTTGCTCACACAGGTAGGGGTCAAGCGTTGCTCTCCATCATGATCCCAAATCCCAGTCACACATCAATCTTGCCACCACTGAGAGTGCCATCATACAGCACTGGGAACATGGCAAGGGTGTTTGGAGAGAGTTTCTGCTGGCTATTGCTGTCTGATGAGACCTTCAGGTTATTCACATTAAATGGATGCCTTTAGTTAAGTTAATGTCTCCATATGAACACTGCTATTGACTTCTGCTATGCAGAATTCGAATAAGATCATTAAAGTATAAATGTCAATGTTTTGTCCTCTTTCCAGTGTATAGCAGCATTTTTTTGTTTTGTCCATTTGTATTGTCTGTTGTATAATCCGAAATTATCTTTTGTCCCTTCAATATACCGTCATAATGCTTCTTCTTATGCAGCAGCATCATAAACCATATTAGGCTAATTCTTTTCCATCACATCATATTCTATTGTGTCCTGATTCTATTACTTCATGCTTAGCTCTTCTAGTGTTTTTGCTGTATCATCTTTCATCTTTATATTATTTTACTTCTTTTCATCATGTATTTTTTCTGCCAAATCACTGTGTCACCTCAGCCTTGGGGTAGTGGTCTGACGTGGTTGCTTTGCAGTGTTTCCCGTCTCCACCTGAAAAAAAAATCATATAATCTAATCCTTGCATTAACATATGACAAAATAGTACCCTTTCGCCTTTCTATAAGTGCTGATTTTCTGTTGGTGGTATCAAAAAGGTATTTTTTGTGGTCATAAAAATCTTGAGAAAAGTAAAGCAATAATCCTAAGCATAGAACAAGGAGAAGCAGGAGCCTTTCTCTTTCTTTCACGATTTATTTTTTTTTTAAACTTCACTAGAGCCTGGCTGCTTTTAAAAAGCCCTTAAGTGACTCAAGAGCAAAATTTTCATCTGTAGAAGCAAGTGAGTTTCACAATGCTGAATCCAATAAGGAACTGTGGCTCCTACCAGTTGGGCCTCCCAGGGAATGTGGAGGAGATCTAATTCTGGATCACGACTGTCCTTAGCTGTCACTTTGAACCGGCCAACGCTGTCAAAGCCGGAGCTGTTGTTGATAAATTAGGTGGCTGGGAATTTTTATGTGATGAAACCTTATGTAAGGTAACACAGAAGTTGGCAAATAAAATAGCGAGTATTGTGGGGGCAGATGAAAATGTAACTGCCCTTTGTTGTTTGTCCCATCCTTCTGCAGAAGTTCTTCCCCTGCAGTAGAGGGGAGTGAATATCCACATGCTATCATGCCATTTTCCTTGGCTAAGGGTCTTACAAGCTGTGGAGATTCAAGTTCTGCTCACTAAAGAGGTTACTATATCCACCTGTCCATCCTGATTTTCCTCTGGAAGTTACAACTCCAGAACAGAGATGGTTGAATGAAAACAAACATGCTCCTTACTGACCACTGGATCGATTTACATGAAAATAATGTGATCTGCAACAGCTGAGAAGTTAGGCAAACTACCTCTTGTGTTGTCTACAAGGTCGGTAGTCTCTGAAAGATGAAAGGTGGACCTCTTAGATCCAGCCATACAGCTGATGAGACAGAGCCTTTATGCACCAGTAAGTTGGCTGTGATGGAGCTGAGTAGCAGGTGTAACTGAGCAGCCATCCCATCATCTCCCAGTGTTGATGCAGTGACATAAACCTTTAAGTCAGAGAAGCAATAAATAGCAGAAGTCAGCTAAAGCTACCTTTGGAAGGTTTCACCAAGGCTTACTGGCTAATGGCTACACTTCCTCAGCCATACTTGAGGAGATACAGGTGTCTCAGAAAGACTGCTGAATCGCCCAGCATCAGCTTCCATGGTACCACTCCAACAAATGATAGCAGCAGAAAATTGGCTTCCAAATTTACAAACTTAGTACACTAACTTAAATCAAAGTCAGCCTTGTTCTGCAGACAGGTTTTCCCATGTTCTCACACCTCTACTTTTAATTAAAATGCTGACAATCAGGGATAAGGGGAACAAAATACAAAGGTAATCATGTACAGAAAAACATATTTCACCAGAGCATAAGCTATTAGCACTTTCTCGGCTATCTGATCATCTGACAGGCTTAAGGGTAAAAGTGATGTGAATTTCAAATCTCTAGCTGTTCCCTGAGGAGGCTCTGTCTCATACAGTTTGTACTGAAGTGAGACAGTGGAATGCAAAAATGAAGGAAAGGAAAAGACATTATGCAGCAGGATGTATAAACACATAAATGGGGCCAAATTCAACCCTGGTTTAGTGCCATTGACTTCAGTGCATTCAGTGGCTTACGAACATCTGTCCCAAAATGGCAGATTCCCCCACCCGAACTAACATTTGTCATCTCTGTATGTGTAGCTCTGTAGGACTCAATTCATTCAGGAACTTAAGCAGGTGCCTAATGTTGAACAGATGAGCATTTTCACTGAAGTCAAAACAATTACAATTAGCTGCTCACCAAAATCCCTTGCTGAATTGGGACCTGAGTGGAGTAGCTTGTTTCAGAGAGTTACAGAATGCCTGGGCACATTACAAACCTTTCTTTCTCACCAAGACGCTCCAAGTTGTCTAAGTACTTGCTCTCTCAGGTCACTTTTGTACACTCCAGACCTGCGTGTGTGTAACTTTCCTTTCTCTTAGTTTACTTCTGGCATGGAGCTGGCTAGTCTAGCTACTGTGTGTGGGCATCCTTTACAGTGTCACGTGCCCAGTTGCTTTCTATCACTTATCTTCTGCTCTTGCAAGAACAAGGAGATAATTTTATGCACAGGGAAGGTGCAACCTGAAAAATGGAATGAGAGCTACTAGAAGCATATGAACTACCAGAAGAGAACAATATTAGAAATTATAATTATCAGTGTGTCAGGCAGTTGACTCAATGTACTACAGCCTGTCCTTCAATAAGCATTTCATAGGCTTTGAGAAGTGGAAGAGTACTAAGGAAGAAGTATTACACGGTAGTTTTATAGGTATTTTGTGGAATTTTCTTGCACCTAGCCCAAGTATGTGATGTTTGCATCATCCAGAGAGTACATAAAACTAGATAGAATACAGGTCAAACTTAATTGCAGTTCTTATATTTGCTCCCTGCCCTAATGTCAGTAGTTAACTAGGATTTTCTCCAAGTGAAAATAATTTCCACGTCTTTGCTCCTGCAGCAAATTGAAACAGTGCATTAATCCCATGTTTTGTTTGGTTGGTTGGTTGGTTGGTTGGTTTTGTGTTTGTTGCTTGGGGCATCTGCAGTCTGTCTACCTTTTTTTGCAGTTGTAAAGGTAACAATACTTCCAAACAGACACATTCAGGATTGATCTTACTATAACTGTCTGATCATTGCTAATGTGCACATTGGGGCATACTTCTGGCTCTTGACCCTTAATGCTTGCTGCTGAGTTAATTGCATCTGGTTAGATGTATATTCTGCTGCATAGCTCATCTCCACATCAAATACAAGAAATGCATTGCTTACAATATGCTGCCATTTGTTTCTTGCCTCAGTCCCATCCAAAGCTTCTTGCTTACAGTGACTTTTGTAAATTGTACATTGAGCTCTCCTGGATTCCAGTGCAGTGTATAACTTGTTTCCCCTTTCTGCACATCTCTATCACATCTTGATTTGCAAAGGATACGTATAATTTAACTAAAGACAAAAGGTGCTTTCATTATGCCTGTCCTTTCATAATGTAGCTTGTACAATGCCAAATGAGAAAGCAGAAGAGCTTGGTAGGTTAGCTCTAAGTTAGTCTCTAAGCAGGGTAACTTCCTTTTTTCCTATGTTCATCATTTTTCATGCCCTATAGTTCAGGGCCTATCTTTAGAAGGAGGGAGAATGGGATGAACTCTTTAAACAGGCTGCTATATCAGATGATATTTATCATAAAATATCTCAGATTTATGGCATTTGTAGATGTAATTTAATTATACTTAATAGGCTTCCCTAACTGTGATATTGACTATTTTATAGGGATCAGAATAAGCCTTTTGATCATCTGTGGGTACAGCTTCACTAATAGGCATAAATCAAAATGTCTTAGATCAACTTTGTACCCCTAAGGCGTAATGTAAATGATGAAGGGATGGGACTTCATTTTGTCATATTCTCTTCAAATATCAAGTTATATTAAAGAAAACACTTTTCTCAATCACAGGTACATATACGAAGAATGAGTGACAACTTGATGTCATCTCTTTGATAAGTCTACTCCCTTGGCATTTTTAGATGTACTTTCATAAATGAGCTTCAATTTGTCTTGCACGGAGTGGAGCTGTATCTCACTGTCTGCAAAGCTGTACTTAAAAATGTGCTTACTACTCCATAATTCACAAAGGAGTGGGGAAGGTAAAGAAAAAAAATTCTTCATGTATTTTGCTAGAGACCAATGGGGAAATGTGCATATTTGTTCCTAAAAGTCAAAGCACTACAGGGAAGAAGGCAAACATGAAGCCTGTGCCACTCCACCACCAATCTGGTAATTTGTTATATGATGTTTTTACATGCCATTACTCAGGGGATGATCCTGCAATACCCGAATCTCTCTGCCTGCCAAAAGAAAAAGGCAAGCAGAGGACATTTAATAGCTAGAGTAAGTTTTTTGTGAGGCAGGGTGTGTCTCTTTGCATGATTAAGGCAAGCATGGATACATGCATAGTGTGAGACAAATATACAGTCTGGATTTTATTGGAACAGGATATTTCAAAATTATACCATTTAGTTGAGGAAAATCATTTAGGGATTTTTTGACAGTGTGATGATAGGACCGTCTTTCAACACTAAGGAAAGATAAGTAATATAGCATATTATATATGTATATATACTTACATAAAACATACATCAAATAATGTATGTAATATAACATGAATCGGATCTTCATCTGATGTAACTTACCAAATTCCATTAGAAGTTTTGTGGGGCTTTTCAAGTTTTACATCCACTGAGAATCTGCCCCATTCAGCTTTTCAAATGACCAAATACAGAGCTTCTATAGCATGTATAGAGCGAGACCCATCAGACATCAGAATCTGACAACAGTTGCCTACCATTAATACTTCTTTGAATTGTAATCTGACATTTAATCTATCTGGAAATGTATTGCCTCATTTACTTTTCGTGCTCTCCCCCCTTCCATTTACTTCCAAATAACCTTTTTCTTTAGATGATTTTCATGAAATTGCCACTAAAAAGAGTCCTGTTTGAGCTGCCTCATTTAGAAACTGTAAGATAGTGGAAGACATCTGAAGATGTCATTGTAACACATGAAAAAAACTTCAGCTAGCACATAAACACTATCAAGCAGAATTCAAACTGAAGTTATAAGCTAGGCTGAAATGATATTTTGTTAATAATTGTCAAATATTCCACAAATAGCACAATTCTAAATAGCACTATTCTGAGCAATGAAAGCAATGCATAACATACTGAATTTTTAAACAGCTGAACAAAATATAGAATTTCTATTCGGGAAATGTGGATATCTTGAAGTTCAATTTTGTTCAAAAATGGAACAAATAACTTTCCTACAAAAGGAAAATTCTAAATAGCAGTTTCAAAAAGTAATGTGCATTTCAAACTCAAAGTTTAGGCTTAAAATTGTCTTTTTATTTTTTACTATTTTGATATCATAGTCTGGTGAAAGAAGTGTCAGCATATGGAAGCATTTGCTAAGAACAAAAACATCGTCAGAGACTTTGCTGATTTCTTTATCAGTACAATAGAGAAAAAGCTCTTTTCAATATCCTTATAGAGGATATATTATTACATTTTCTAATTCTGACAGGTCATGAAGCAATGCAAATACAAATTCAGAATATTTTAAATAAAACTTTAATGTTGAAATAAATTATCAAATTTAACAAATCATTCGAAGTTTTTAATAAGGAATTTTAATGAGCAATGTTTACTAAGAAACTTTAATAAACAATAAAAATAAGAAAAGCTTCATTTCACTGAAACGGTATTTTTCAACAGAAGATTATTTTGTTGGAAATATATTAAACCAATTCATTTGTTTATAATGTAAGAATATATTTATATTCAGTCTCTGTCAAGCAGACAATGCATTGCTGTTACAATATCCACTGTTGTCTTTGGCAAATATTTTGCTTAGTAATCTAGCTTCTAAAACTATTATTTGTCCTATGGTGTTACCAAGGATACAACCAAGATCAACCCCTTTTTCCTAGAGTCTCGACTAAGCTACAGATGAGACAATTCCAGCTGTAAAGAGCTTGCAGCATAGCTATTTGAGACAGAGAGGGAAATTTAGAAAGTGTAAGACTGTATGAGTAAAACAAAACTGAATCGCCTGACTTTTTGTCCAGTACCTTTTCTAGACATCCATGTTCCCTTTTAATCCATTTTGGCAAATGACTTTTATTAAAAAATCAGTTGATTTTCTGTACTGGCAAGAAACTTCTTCTTCCTGCATGTGTTGGCAGGATCTGAAGTCCAACCACACAAGAGAACTGTACAAGAGTAAACCCGCTACTTGCTTAATTGCAAGCAGGGTATCAGCAAAGCTTGGTCTTTATGCATACCTGATGTTGCCCAGTGGGGTCTCTGATCTAAGAGTGTGGGGCAGCAAAGTGAGAGGCATGCTGTAGTTTCTTTCTGGTGAGGCTAGAAATAAAAGGCAAATATCTTAAGTGTTATTCATTAAGACTAAGGAGGAAAGAAATTAGAAGCACGACAACAATCTTGGGAGCTCCTCTGTTTCCCAGGACTACCCTTGATATGGACCGTCTCACATACCTGCATACTGGCACTCACCCGACACTCTCTTGGCTCAGGGCTATGCTTCCAGATACAGCAGGGCCATTTCCTCAGCAAACTGTCAAAATGATTCTTTTCTTGTTTTTATTTTTTGTGTGTGTGTGTGATAGCCCAAATTGAATACTTGCTTTGCCTTGTATCTGTCATGTTAGCTTTTTAGATAGTACATGTTATATTCTATACTCCAGTGGCCTGCTGTCCTTCTTCTGTAAGAATCTGCAAGGTTTATCAAGTGCCTCTAATGGTGGCAGCCGGAGGAAAAACAGTATACAGTTTGCTTTTTACATTTTTCCTCCACTTTAAAAATATGGAAGATATTAATAGTACAAAGAACAGTTCCCCACTATTTTGATCTCTACAGCACTGCTGCTCTTTGAGCCTTCATATCACTACTGGTGCCATGCCATGTTACATTACTATTTTCATTATTGTTACTTCCAGCCCGTAGACCTTATTCCTTCCCCATCTTATTGTCTGCTTTAACCCCAACAATACGTAGTCTTCCCTGGAGGAGAAGGGAGAGGTAGAGGGAGAGGATTGGATGTGCTGCAGCAGGACCCCTTAAAAGCTGTGAGTGATTGAGGGGCTATATCAAACCTCCTGGGACTCCTGGGCAGATTTATTTTCAAAGATAGTTGTTGATCAAAAAAAGGTAAGAATAAGCTGCCATCCCTTTCTGGAATAACCTCAAAGGAAATGTGCCTCAGAGACATATTCCCTCCTTGCTTCTCCTTTGCTTCAGGGCAGTAGTAATTTGCTGTAAACCAAAGGCAGCAACAAATTACACTACTACTGATGCCAGGTCAGTTTGTCTGCCCATCATGTAAGATGGAAGGGAAAGCACAGCAATAACTCCTGTGGCTTCTCAGGCTATGCAGGAGTATCACACTATAAAACTCACTGATCTCGCATACCCATGTTCCGCATGGTTGACATGAAGGTGAAGGAGGGAGGAATCTTAATTTTATTTGTCCCTGACTCAGCATGAAGTCAAAGTCATTACCTAGTTTGAAATGTCCAGTTTTAGTGACAGGTTACCAGAAGCTCTGGGAACCGTTTTCCACTTTCTTGTGTAAAACAGCATCCAACAAGAGGACATAGACTTGTTTTGAATTTCTTCTGTAGCTGTATGATTAACACTAATTCAAATACCATAAAAAGCATTATAATAAAGTGTTTTTATTTACAAGTGCTTAACAATTTACAGTAAATCACAAACTAAGATATGATGCTACAGTTCTTTGTAGGGTGTATGTGTCTTTGCACAGATTCACACCATTTGCAAACAATATGAGATACTGGCATTAAACACATTGTGCAAAGTCAGTTAAAAAGAAAAGTAGGTTCCTCTTGTTAATTAAATAAATCCATAAATAAATAAAAGACAGCAGTACAGGCAAATTGTTCTGCAGCTCCTGAATAAACATTGTTCAGGGAAAAGAACTGACAAATATAATAGAAGTATGATATGTCTTCTCATTAAAAAATGCTTTCTATATACAATGAACAGGAAAAAAGTAACTTAAAATGTTATCTTTATGGAAAGCTATGCATCCTTTCAGAGAAAAAGAGCAGTGTTACCTAAAGAGCAGAGTGCTCAGTCAGACACAGCAGCCCTTGGGGCTGTCCGGGGTTTTGGACTTGCTCAGGTTATCATCCGTAATGGTGGTATCTGCACCTGCAGTGCAAAGCATTCAGAGGTCCATCTTTAAATTGTGTTGTAGCTAGGTGAAATTATTACTGTTCTGCAAGGAAATATATTTTTCTTTGTCTGTAGTACAAATAGTTGGACACACACTGAAAGGGCAAAACAAAATTGTTTGCCAGTGGCTGGCTGCTAAGAAAGCTTATCTAAGGAAAATGAAGTTGTGTCAGACAGGTGAAGGACTTTCCCAAGCTATTAATTCGTTTTGAATAATTCATTAGCTAACATTCTTAAACTCTGATAGTCCCAGGTAAATCCCAGAGAAGGGTTTTGTGGTCCCTCAGCCATGCTCCCCATCCAAGGCGTTAAGGTTTACATATTAAGATGATGTGTGAATGTTTTTAAAGAAATATTTATTCTGGAACTCGTAATTAGTGCACAGTGTCTAGTTCTGTGATGAACGTGAATGCATATGATAATAGAGTGCATTCTGCAGAGAGTGGCAGTGGAAACCGGTGTATGGCTTCTGTTGATAAGTAAGTTAATGCATCTTCTCCCATTTGAAAGGGTAATATTTTTATTTGGCACCCAGATTTCTGTAGTTTCATACGATCTTGGGGAAAAGTCCCTTATCAGCCTGGTGTACCCCTGCCTATCAGTGGGCAATGCAGAGTTAGTCTTACCTGATGTCAACTGAAATCAATCACTTCATATGCGTTGTGAGCCAAGTGTTAGCAAAAGTCTTTCTGTGTAGCAGTGAGGATCGGTCTTTCAAAATCCAAAAGTGACTACAAAAGTATGTTTAACAATATAAAGTACCTTCCAAACTCTCAGAGAGATTAATATGCTGCAAACATATTGCCCAAAAGCACCTTCTCTCTCTAATATTATTACAAGAAAACTAAATAACTTGCAGTCACTATTTTTCCTAACTTCTTATTGAAACTAAAATGGTCATTGAATTAAATTTAACAAATAGATCTTTTTAAACTAAATTAATAAACTTTCTTATTTCTCAGCTATCTAAGTTCATAGCCTTTACTTAATGATGATGCACTTGATTAAATAAAATGAAAGAAAAATGAAAGTTCTTTCAGACATTAAAATGAATAATGAGTTTAGACTTAATCCAAAAGCAATTTAACTTTAAACATTCATATGAAATTAAATGAGCCATTGAATTTGCTATATAAGCAAGCATTAATCTTATCAATCTATGAAGACTAGAATGTTATACAGTGACCCATTAATTTCAAAGTCTAATACAAGGCCTGTTTAATGCCTGCAGTCTATTAAAAAGTCTGATCTTACAATATAACTGCTTTTTCATAAAAGTTTAAACCCCAATTCATTTTTTTTATTGCTTTGATAATTTGATAATCTGCTGTGACAAGATTATGGTTTCAAAAAGATCCTAGTGTATGTTTCCTTCATGTGAAAGAAATTTTGCATCTGCACTTCAACTTTAGTACAAAGTATTTATCAAAAAACTTAAAAGTTTGAAACAGCCGTGATGTTGGTGCATATGTTTGCTGTAATAAATGTTCAACAACAACAACAAAAAATAGATTTTCTTTTATCAGGCATTACTTAGACTAGCAATCTTACCTGTATTCTGAACAATGTCTTGTCCAGTTCCGTGGAGAGCATTGTGGCAAGAAAGAACCACACCTTACTCAAAACATTTCTAATAGAAAAAAGAAAACTTTTGTAATGACAGATGTTCTTGGTGTGTTTTATTCCTATTCATGATATACGTATTGACTATAGTCCTTTGTGCAAGTATGGACACAGAACAGGAATTTAACTTTCTTTAGATTTCCTCAGAACAGTATAAGTCGTGTTGATTTGGAAAAAAAAAATAGTTCTTGAAAACTGCCCTTTTTACTTAATGAGATGATCCAATAGCAGAACTTAATGGCACCACACGCTAGCTGCTGTCATGGAAGGTCATGGTTTGAAATTTCTGTTTCTAATCAGTCGTTGCTTCTACAAAAACCAATCAGAGGGAAAGGTTGATATTTAAATATGTTTATGTTACTAAACAGGTGTTCCTGTTTGACATACTATACCTAATCCTACCTAATTTTCACAAATCTAAGGTCAATGAGAAATTACTCTACTTAAAATAAGACAAAAACAGTTGTGATATGGCTGTTAAATGCAAAGAATAATAAGTAGCTTGATTAATATAATTTTCTTGCTATGTTCTTTGCACATAAGCTGCAGAAATGTCTGCCAAATTCAAGCATTTTTTTCTGTGTAGGAGGATACTTTCACTGCCTGCATTACCTTCCTTGACTTCCAGAAGTCTGTGGAAAATGGGTCTAGTAGTACAGTATCATTGTACAAATAAATGATTGTTGTTAACTTTTAAGAGTCTCAATGTTTTCATCCTATAGAATTAGGAATGCAAAGGCATGAGCTGTTTATTTGTGTAAGCTCATGGAGTTCATTGGAGTATTTCCCTATAATACGTTCCTATCCAAATACATTTTCTTGCATTGAGAACAAAAGTATCAGATCTTAAGTGACAGAAGGACAAAACGAAAGGCTGCTACCATATTTTTGTTACTGTACTACAGTTATAAGGAGAAGTAATATTATACTCAAGTATTTTACTCAAGCAGTAGCTGAACTCAAGTAATTGCACATGTAATAACAGAATCACTGATTCTTGTAAGACTATTCATGTCAGGGTGTTACTAAAGAGATTTCAGTCCTCTTTACTTCCTTATAGACCAAACAAAATTAGGTGAAAGGACACTTTCCTCACTACCATACAGGGAAGGAGGGTGATGGGATTGTTCCTGTGAATGTGCTCCTGGGCAGTGAAGTGCAGAGGGACAGGAGGCATAAGGAGAGTAAGCCCCAACAAAGGGGGGAGCTGGCAGCCTTTGATTCTGTTTGCCCTTGTCACCAAGAATGGCTCTAATCAGCTGTGCTGTCTCTTGTAATCTTATCCATGCTGGTTATGCTGGAAGGAATTTGGGTTGTAATCAACTGTTCGGCAGTACATTTAAAGGACTGTTTTGTCTCTGATTTCCAGGAGGTGGCATATCAGGAACTGATTGATAAGTAAATCTTCTGAGTTGTTTTTTTTTTAATTGTTTATTGAAAATATTTTTGAAACTTTATTGGAAAGTACATTTTCATCATACCTAAATGCTTTGAAAGATCATTAATGTTGTTAAATATTTTTTGGGGGGAATAATGGAATCTTGTGGTGATAAAGTACTTTCTGACTTACCCTGCTTTTATATTTTCTAACAAAATATTTTTCCTTTCAAATTGGGTCCTAGTTCCAAAAGTATTTCTACTTTGTATTCTAAATTAAAGTACAGTTACAAGCAAATGAAACATTTTGATTTTTGTCAAAATAAAATCTGTCAGTAGCTGGCCTGAGACAGTATTTTGGTTTGTTACGGCTGGAATCTTCTTTCATGGAGAATTTTGAAGTGATAGGATTTACTTTCTGATGGGCATGAAAACAGTTTTGAAATTACAAAATCTTTAGAAAAAATGAAAATTCCATTCTCGTCACAGCTCTGGTGCTGACTTGTTCCCTGTTCATTTGCCACATGATAAAAATAGGATGTTGAGAACATTTGCCACAGGTAAATGCTGATCATAAGTAGAGCAGATTTCCTTCAGGCAGTTCTGCTTCAATTAGTATTGTACCCTGATATGGACTGGATGAGTTAATCTGCAGCATGTGAATCTAGGCACCATCATCATTAGTCAGAAATGTCACGATTTGTTCAAAATAACTAAAAACCTGACAAGGAAGCAAGAAAAACAAAATAAAAATAATAATAAAGAAAAAATAAAGAAAAAAATAAAACCACAAACCACCTTGACTGTTTGTCTTTGAAACAATTCTAATCTAAAAACAAAGTCAGGATCTGGCATTTTGTTTCGTTTAAGTCATTTAGATACAGGTTCTTGACTCAGACCCTCAGTGTAACACAGGTCACCAGGAATCTCTTTCTAATCTGTCTTGGATAGTTGTAAATGAAGAGTAGTAACATATTGTGTAAGCAATGGGTGATGTAGTGCAACCAAGTGGTAAGCAAAAAAGAAATCTTGTATTTGGATTTGTATTCCAGATTTGGATTTGGATTTTGCAGCCTACAAAAATACCGAGGTCTAGAATTTCTGGTATGGCCAGTGACACCAATTCCTCTCATTACAAGTTCCCCAAATAAATACCAGATCTGTGTGTTATTCACATCTGTCAGAGATAGGCTGGTATTACTGCAGTAAGAACATAGTATTTGGACTGCAAAAATGCCTTCTTCTCAAGGACAGGACAGGTTGTAGCAGCAAACCTATGCAATGAATACCATTTTCTGGAGAGATTGTGCAAAATACCCATTGGAATTTGCCTGTAGCATTGAACTGATTCTTTTACATATGAAATAACAATAAACATGTTAAAAACCTACAGTTTCATCATACTCTCTTTCAGGTCCCAGAAAACCGAGTGTAGTTCAAACAGTACATCTCTCAGGATCGTAACCCTAGAGCTTTACTATTTGTTTACTTGTTTGGCAGTTTTTTCTGCTTCAGGGGTGGGTAAGTTATAACTTACTTGTTTTGTATCCTCCTGTTCTGACAAACACTGAAAGCAGAGCTAACAGCCAAAGCCCTGTTGTCCACAAAGTTGGGAGTCTCTCTCTAGAGAGTCTCTCTCTAGATGAGGCAGTGCCTCATCAGCATTTCACAGAATCAAGGAGAGAGGCTGGTTGGGAAGGATTGTAGGAGGACTCCAGCTCCAACCTGTGAAATCAGACCACACAGCCTTTTTTGACTCCTGTCACAGCATGTAATTATGCTTGTTATGACGTTTTGTCTTCTGTCTGGTCAGAATAGTTTATGAACATTTCAGCTATGTCATTTTATATCCAGAACAATATTAATAAGCAGTAAGTGCCCCAAAATACAAGAGGGTGACAAAGGATGAAACAGTCTTCCTTGCTGTCACCTATAGGATTCTGAATAATACTACTACTTGCCTGGAAAAAAGTATCATTGCGTCATGTAACCACAGCCAAGTTTGGGACTTAGCCTGTCATTTTCATATTCCATGACATCAGTCACAGCCCGTCTGCATTTCTTCAATGTGAATGATATAAAGGGTGGTGATTCTTTTCTCTCATGACTCAATCATACTACATAAAATGTGGAAGCAGGGTAGGTACCTAACAAAACTTGTTCTCCAACACACGCCACAGTAAGAAAACATTTTAAAATTTGTTTTTATGGCTTTAACTACTAGGTTTTGGTTATAACAATAATTTTCGAACACATTCCTTTTAATTTCTGTACATGTATTTGCATAGCATACAAATTTGACAGACTGATTTTGGGAGTTCACTCTGCAATGCAAACAAAGTACACACACGTAATAACAACCATGCCTTTTAGAAAAGCACTAAAATGAAAGATTTTTCTAAATAATTGATTTCTAAACCAACAATTGAACTCTAATAATTACTTTGAATACACGAGATAAGGCTCAGTTACTGTCTATGCTAGTTGATAATATAAAAAGCTTAATGGAAGATAGTCTTTTTAATAAGAAAGTGAGAATTATAGGCAATAAAACCCAGCATGGAATGTGATTATCATGAGACAGTAATATCCTTGGGCATTTTGCTATACAAAAGCTGAGTGCTCCCCATAAATACGTGTATTTCATAATAACCACACCCCTACGAGTTGCATGATTGATACAATTATGTAGTTTTTTTTTTTAGATTTAAATAGAGATACATCATTTTAGTAAATTGCTTTGGGCTTGAATATTGTAGCCATGAGATTAAGAGAGTTCTACCTAAGAGATGCTAATTGCTGTGTTTCTGATGGGTGATATTTTAGATCCTCACACCTCCTTTTTCAGAGAAGTAAAATGGTGGTGAGCATCACAGTGGGATAAAATGAATCAATCCCTTTTGAAGAATGAGCAATCAATCAGAATTAGAACTGTACTAGTGCTGATGCTGTCTGTCATTTCTTATTTCATTAGTTATATTGCCAGTATGAATAAGTTAACTCCCTTTGATAGGCTACAAATAAAGTGGCATTTTTTCTTTTCTTAGTTCCCAAACTATAGCAGAATTGGCTGATACGAAAACTTGTGATTTTTTAGGAGGTCTAGAGCATTATGAAGCCTTTTTAAGAGGAATATAGTATGGACATTACCCTCATGTGGATCACCCATCATCCTTTGTCTCTTTTATTCATTATGTCATGGTTTGTCCCATCTGACTTGCCTCTTTCAATCTTATACATCCTTCATATTCACAAACCACTCCAAGCTTTCCCTTCATCTGCATTAGCCTAACGAAGGGGTGGTGAGGAATAGATTGTACATCTTTATTTTTTACACAGTAAGGACTAGATGGAAATATTTGGCTTCACAAAGAGAATTTATCCCAGAGTTTCTTCTAAGAAAGGAGATTGTTCAATCTGAGTAAGGATTATTCAGTCCTTTAACCTGGTCATCCTTACTGTACTAAGAGAAAGGAAATTTATATTGTTTTTAGTAGAAGTCACCCAAGGCAGGATGGAGACACAGCGTACTTTGAGAGAATACAAGTGATGTGTAGCTTGTGAAGAAACATTTCATGGCTTTTGCTTGAGGTGTTGTTGTGTTGTGTTTTGTTTTTTTTTCTTTTTTTTTTTTTTGGATGAAGTATTAGTACCAGTCCAGAAATTTGTCTTCTTTGTCTCTCAAGCTAGAACCAGTGCTTAAGGCAAAGATGAGCCCTACGTATAGTCCTGGGCATACAGGGCAAGGTTGCTGAATGACATCCTCAGTGATGATCGTTTGGGACAACACTGTTTCCTAGATTACTGCATACAGGACTAAAATAACAAGCTGCTTTAGGAATATTCCCTGTATTCCATGACACTAATTTCTCCTCCACTGAGAATCTGACCTGCCAGATACCCAATATCTGCAATTAGAGCACAAAATTCCAACAATATTATATCACAATAGGTATAATTACAGCTGAGTGCAAGTACCTGCTGCCACATTTGTTGCTTTGTGCATGTTAATTGGTTAACCTACTGATGGCTGGCCAAATTCTTTCCTTGATCAAAAGGCACACTGAAACACTTAGCAGGGTATTTAAACAATGGACTTTAGTAGTACAGCATCAGTAACTCAGCCCTTCCTAGAGGAAAAAAAAATCTGTATAAGAAAACACAAAGCATAAATTCTGACTGGGAATCCTTCTGGAATAACAAAGTACATTGGCTGATACATCAATTATTTTTTCACAAAAGCTTGTTCTAAAAAGAAAGGAAGAATGTTATTAAGCACAAAGAAACAGAATTTCTTAAAATTCATTTTTTTTTTTTCTCATTCAAGACCAGTTTTCTGATCACTGAAGGAAGATGGAATGTAGACAAAAAATTAACATTCTTAGAATCTTCTTCTTTATCTTCTGGTACATTTATTTTGCTGTTAATTAAAAAGTCGTAGAATGACTGATATCAACTCACATGCAAACTAGCATTTTCCCCACTAAGCATATTCAAGAAAGTTTAAACTAAAAAGGTTGAAAAAATCATTAGCTATATGGTTTTTATGCCTGTTTAAATAGTTCAGGAAGATTAGGTCACCAGCCTAGTATACATATAGAATTATGATATAGCAATATGTAAACTTTTTAGATTGCATAATTCATTGTATTAAAAATGAGCTCAGAATGAAAACTACAAAGAACATTTCATAGGTTATCAAAATTATGTACAGTATGTTAACAAGCTGTGTGGAAAATTATGCACAGTGGACCACCTCCTGCTTTCAATGTATATCCATGACATCCATGTAATTCCCTTGATGAAAGTTTAACTGGAAATAGGGCCAGTAGAGTTGTCCTAGATTTAGTCACTCCAGTGGAATCAGTGGTGTGCATAGATGTGCAGTAGCAGGGAGTGGCATCTGGCCAATACATCACTTCAGTCACTGTCTCTCAAGTTTAACTTCTGAAGCTTTGCTTGTGTTTTTACTGCTATCGATAATTTCTGTTATGTACACAAATAGGTTTATATTTATGCATGCAGGGCTACAGGTTGGGGGAAGAGTGGCTGGAAAGCTGCCTGGCAGAAAAGGACCTAGAGATACTGGTTGACAGCCAGCTGAACATGAGCCAGCAGTGTGCCCAGGTGGCCAAGAAGGCCAATGGCATCATGGCCCCTATTAGAAGTAGTGTGGCCAGCGGGGCTAGGAGAGTGATTGTCCCTCTGTACTTGGCTCTGGTGAGGCTGTACCTCAAATGCTGTGTTCAGTTTTGGCCCCTCACTACAGGAAGAACATGGAGGTGCTGGAGCAGGGCAACAAAGCTGCTGAAGGATCTAGAGAAAAAGACTTATGAGGAGCAGCTGATGGAACTGGGGTTATTTAGCCTGGAGAAAAGGAGGCTCAGGGGAGACCTTACTGCTCTCTACGACTGCCTCAAAGGAAGGTGTAGTGGGGTGGGGGTCAGTCTCTTCTCCCAGGGAGCAAGTGATAGGATCATTGGAAATGGCCTCAAGTTGCAACAGGAGAGGTTTGGGTTGGATATTAAGAAAAATTTCTTCACTGAAAATGTTGTGAAGCATTGAACCAGGCTGCCCAGGAGAGCAGTTGAGTCACCAGCCCTGGAGGTATTCAAAAGACATAGATGTGGTGCTTAGGGACATGGTTTAGCAGTAGACATGGCAGTTCTAGATTAACGGTTGGACTTGATGATCTTAGAGGTCTTTTCCAACCTAAGTGATTCTATGATTCTGTGTTGGGAAGGGGGAGCACTTTAAAACCTTCTCCAAACCTTCACGTCTCTTTCTATTATTATTTGCTGTTGCATCGTGTTCTAAACTTTATGACAGTTCCAAGTTCTTCCCATCTGACACTGGTTTCAGCCTTCGTCTTATGCCTATAATGAGTACAAGGTGAACCATTTAGAGTATTACAACAGGTCTCTAAGAGTAATGGTGCTCACCTTAAAAAAAAATAATTAAAAAAAAAATCTTTCTCATTTATGTACGACTTACTAAAGCTCAGGAACCTGTTCAAGTCCATGGTCTGTTTGTAAAAGCTCTCCAGGGTAGCACATAGGTATGTTAATTTCATTTTGATTTTAAAAGGTAAACTGTAACAAAAGAATATACTAAATAGAGGTTACATACAAAAATAACCCACTTTGCCACTTGAGGAAATGTTCCAGTTGTCAGTTTTATTAATACCATTGAAAAAATTATTTTCTGGGTAAGAGTGATAGACGTAAGTGACTTTATGGGGGCTCTGCTTTAGCTGTGGGAAATTACATTTGCACTCTGGGGTTTCTGCACTGATGGAATATCTTCATTTCCAACTGGAAAAAAAATAAAAGTAAATAATTCTAAAGGGAAACAACAAAAAAAAGTTCAGGCTTTTAGGACAACGCATATTTGTTTTGTCTGTGTGTAGACAATCTATCAGCTTGGAAATTACACAGCAGTGAACAAAGCCAACCATTTCTCACTAGTGACAGTCTCCTATTGTCTTCTAGAAATTTACCCCAAGCACACACTTTAAAATAAAGCAATGGCACGTCTCTAATACATTTTTTGCTTTCCTTTAACAAACTTTGTATCATATTTAATGACAATGTACACATGTAAACATGTAGAAAAGATTGTCAGCTGCTATCTTTGTTTAAAGATTAGGTAGTTTGTACCTGTCAGGGCTTTCTGCTGTTATCCTCAATCATGCCCTTCCCACCTTGCCGATTCTAACATAGTGGTATGCTTGGGCTAGATAATAGGAGCCAGGGGAGTGACTGTATAAAGCCAGGAAATCAAAGGCAGATGTTAAATACAAATTGTACCAATCAAACAGAGCTTACAAAGGAGTGGGATTCGCTCCTGTAATTCTATTTGAACAAATGTGTCAAATACAGGAACTGGTAGAAATACCATCTTCATCAGGCCCCACTCTCATCAGCTGCCCTGGATTTAATCCTTTCCATGCCCGTCAGTGATATTCCTCCATTGTAAAATCACCTCTGAAGACACAATCATGTCTAATGATCCTTTGCAAAGGGTCAGCAAGCTCTGAACTGCCCACCAACAGCTTTAGTGTTGCAATTTCCCTGATGACACCTTCCTGACAGATGGCCACAGTAGCTCATTCTGATTTGCTTATGTCCTCATGCCACTCTAATCATCCAGTCAAACTACAAAATATTCTTTGCTTCATAGCTGAAAAGATTAGAGGGAGTGGACATTCTTCAGGTGGATCCTCAAATCTTCCTGCTAATGCAACACTTGTATTAGTCTGGCAGAGAAGATTCTGGGAATCAGGGCTGTTCAGAAGCTGTACACGCACACGTGCTGCTTTTCTGGTCAGGCTTTCACAAGCCCTGCAACCAGCTGGCTTGCAAGGTGCAATCTACTTCATTGCTTTCATTTCTAAATACATTTCTTGGTTTCTGGGACAAGATAGAAGGCTGTGCCTATGCAGCGTGTTTTCCAGCCTCCAACTTGGCATTTACTGATTTGCTAGTTTGTCTTCTTCTATTTTAATAAAGCTCTTTTTGAAGCAAGTTGTTTATAATAAGAATATTATTTCCCTATAAAACTTAATTTAATAGCTTAATTCCAGCAAAGGGTCATAGCTGAACTGACTTATCTGGCTTTTTACACAGTGATTGAATTAGTGTAGTCTTTAAAGGGCTGTTTTAAAGCCATCAATGTAAATAAAAAGATGGGCATTAAGCGTAAACAAAGTCAAACAGTGAACTGCGCAAACATCAAAATATTATTAGTGTTATGTGTTTGGGTTACTCCACCTGTTATATTTACAGTATTTCTGGGAATTCTAATTGGGCCTGAGAAAGCTGATAAAACAGCAACAGCTTTTTGACTGAAATACATTGAAAATGTGGGTTTTTTTGCTTAACCTGAAGAGTTAGCTTTAATATTGAACAAAAGGACTTGGTTTTAAAAACATGAAAACAACAGAAACATAAATTATGACTGTCAGCTGCATTTACCAAGTATAATGCCACTTGGGCACCATGTAATAGAAGAAAGCCTAAGCTGTTCTACATGTGTAGGGCTATAAAAACAAGATTATTGGTTTTTCATAGCATTACATTGCACCCAGAACTTGAATTAGTGCTCCTTTAGTGGTAATAAAAAGAAATTGTAAATCCAATTGGTTTTGGTAATACGAATGTTGCCTGTAAAGCACTTTTTTTCTATTAAAACATTTACTAAAACTAACAAAAGGAAAATGCTTTTCCAGAATGACCTTAGGAGGAATCTGATTTTGAGCTCTCTTACACTAGCATTGCCATAAGCACATTTTCAGTAACCCCAGTTCTTATTCTACCTTGATTCTCCACAAGCATAGCTCCATTTATTTCAGTGGAAGCATCTTGTTTTTTCCTCATTAAACAAATCTAAAATCAAGTGAGATGGAGAATTTTAGATCTTTATTCAAAGTTCATTCAAGTCAACTACCCCTTGATATAAATATATGACCCAGCTTCAGGAGAAACAAATAAAGCAAATGCTGTGCATTTTTCCAGCTTCTGCAAACAGCACATATACATATAATCTTGATTCTTTGGGCAACTGCATATCTTACCTTTCTAAGCCTTTTGTAGCTTGCCTGGTAGAGGGTCTGTAGATAATGAGGTAGGTAACATTTTCCTCCATCATACAAAGTGTGAATGTTCTTCCTTGCAGTTTGGTAAAGGTAAACATTAGATTAGCCTGTCTAAGACGAAAGAATGGGGCCTTTGTAACCTCTTCTCCACCTGCAGGTATAACTTCTCTTGACTTTGGAAACTTTTTTTACACAGGCATATTGGGATTTTTCCTTAAACAATGAATTGTACTCTGTTGAATGTCAATTAATGGTACTAGTATTTAAATAATATATATTCAAATTATTAAAATTTCAAATGTGTAGTGCTGATGGTTCAAGATTTACCTGGCAGATAGTTTAAAGAAATTACTTTGCATGCAGTGATTCATTTAAATTATAAGTACCTATTACTCTATATTTCATTTTTAACAAGTTCTTCATCCACTTAAAGAAATACCAGACAGCTTAGGTTGGAAAAATGATTCATCTGGCATATGCAAAGATGGACTCAGTGCAGTTGGGGATTCATAATCAGAGCAGAAACATATTAAGGGTAGGTGTCATATTCCTTGATGTTTGCAAAAACTGTCAGAAGGCTGCATGCATTATGGACTCTTTTCTGTTACATTACAATCTTTTGGTTCCCAGAGTAATTTATGTGCATATACAGGACCAGTTCCTGAGCTCTTTACTCAGGTAAGCCCTGTGGATTTCTGTAGCAGCTTACCTAAATAAGGACTTTCAGATTGGATCCTTGAAAATAGAAGGAAAAATTATATGGATTAAATATCTTTTACTGTAAATAATTATTTAGGGAATTCAATATTAAAGGCACTGTTTTAGAACTATATGCACCACTGGAATATCAAAACAGGATCTGGCTAAGCAATATTTGCATTAGCTTAGCATTGCTATTCTTATACACTAAAGAGATAAGTGGTACAGCTTTCATTTCTTTGCTTTCCCATTCTTTATGCTTCCTCTAAGAAGAGCTTCGTTCAGAGGGCACTAAGATGAAAGGTATTTGTTTTAATCTTTGATAATGTGGTCCTTTATGTTGTAGGTTTAAGGGAGTCTAAAGCATTAAAGGAAGATTTTGAAAAGTATTTAGCCTCCAAATGATGTTGCTGGGGCCCTACTGGGGTTTTCAAAAGTACTGAGATGCCTAGCTCTCAATGATTTCAACAAATAGCCAGTCTTCACTGATTTTCTACTCCCTTTTTGAGAGCCAAGTTCATCCTCTGCAGCTTCCGGTTGAAGGTAGGGCAGGTCCTGACCTCCCACTGCCAAAAGGAACAGAATCATTGGGGATTCACTGCAAGAAGTGTCTGCTGGGAGTTTAGTAGCACTTAATAACCTGCAGGATTAATCATGTGTCAAGGTTCAGGTAAAAAGGCTAGCTTATTGTCTGAGATGTACCAATAATAATAATATTGGTAAAAAAAAAAAAAAAAAAAAAACAGAGCAGAATTTACATTATATTTTCAGTTGTCACAGTGAAGGATCAGGGCCAAAATTCATATGTGCCTCCTTTGGCCAGGGTGGTAGTGTTAGGAAAAGGGCCACAAAATCAATAACAGCCTAATTGTTTTATTTGTAACTGGTTAGTGTAATAATATCACATATGAAATCAACACCCCAGGGCACAGAAGCTTTAAAATTCTCATACTGATTAAGTTCAGGCCTAGTTTTCTCAGTCATAATTGTCCTTGTTAATATAGTTCCTGGTTTTCTTGTCAATGTCTTCAATGTAACTGTCAAGCCATATACTCATCCATGTAAATCAGTGTCTCACTGTTCAAGTTAATGAATGATGTCAGTTTTCATTAGCTGAGGGTGATACTTCATAAGTAAAGGCTTACCTAGTCTTTTAATTGCTTTGAAGACCCCCTAAGAGAGGATCAGCCACAAAGCTCGTACAGTACCCTGCTACCCTTGGGCAAACTATTTCCCGTTCCTCCATCTTCAGTTTGCTGTTCAGCCATGTGCAGTCTGGCCTTAAATTGGCAGTGCGATCCTCATTTTCCCAAAGTGGAGTACTTTTGTAATCAGCTGCTTCTGTTTATGTAGACAATAACAGACATGATCTATGCATAACACATAGGCTCTCTTTTAAGACACATCTATTTTCAGCTGTTGCACAAAAAACTGCTTGTCAGCTTTTTTCTGGTGCCTGCCAGGAGTTCAGCATTACCTACACAGTCAGAAACCAGGAAACAGTGGAGGCAGTATGAACTCTTGAGAACTGTCCTGTTGATGCCTATGTACTGCTTTTGGTAGGAAGTATTTGCAGAGCCAGACCAACATTTAATGCAAAAACTCCAAAGACACAGAAATAAGAATTCTGCAATGCTGAAGGAGAGCTGGATGCATTTTCCACTCAGGATATATTTAAGATGCAGGTAGTGGTGCAGTATTAAGATAGCAAGTTAGCTTTAAAAAGCCCACAGTCAGATATTAGAAACAGCCTTTGACTGGAGCGCATAGTTTTTCTAAAGGGTAAATTAATCCTGTGAGGAAGCTAACTTGTTTACCTTCAAATTACGTAGCAGTCACAGTTTGAACGTCCAGGCTGACTTTGCCAGGAAGTGGTATCTGTTTCAGTGATTTCCTAGAATCATAAAATCATAGAATGGCCTGGGTTGGAAGGACCCTTAAAGATCATCTTGTTCCAACTCCCCTGACATAGGTTGACCAAGGCTGATCAGGTTGGCCAAGGCCCCATCCAGCCTGGCCTTGAACACCTCCAGGGATGGGGCATCCACAACTTCTCTGGGCAACCAGTTCCAGTACCTCAACACCCTTACAGTGAAGAATTATATGACTATAGATGACAAAACAAGCATGCTCTATCTTACCTATCTATCTATTCGTCTGCCTCTCTCTCTCTCTTTCTCTTTCTCTCCTCTCCCTCTCCTAAAGGAGTAAGTCCATAAACAGTGTATGCAGTATCATAGAAGGGCTTCTATTTTTTTTTTATGTTTATTGATGCACTAAGCAATCATTATACTCACATATGAGGATGATGCATAACAGTCAGAAGGTACATGGCTAAAAATTGCAGACGGTATGATTTTGGTAGGTGTGAGTCCCTGTTTAGACCCATACTGTATTGATTTCAGATATATCCAAAACACATGTATAATTCATTCCTTTTCCTCTTAAACCTTCAGCTACTGAGTAACTTGTCAGTTTTTATTCTTGGTGAATATATCAGGAATAATGATATTCATTGCATAAGATTAAAACAGGATAAATGATATTTAATGATAATTTAAAAATAAAATAAAATATCTGTGGGTACAGCTTCTGTTCCAATCTGTTCTGGTTTAGCTTTTGGCAATAAAATTTTATTGTAGCTTCGGACTCCTCTTCTGAAACAAATAGCCTTATTCATCCTCCCTTCTATTGACAGCACCAAGAATGAGTTCAATAGGTAATGCAAAAAGTTATTTGCAGAGAGGTTATTTAAAATAAACTAGGTGGAGGTATACATTAGAAAATAGGCCCTTTTTTTAAAGCCACCATGCCACAGCAATTCAGGAGTCATCTAGAGCAGGGACTGCTGCTGCAGGTCTGACACAGCTGGCTCCACACCAGCCTTCTCTGTCACTTACTTGGCAAAGGAGGCATTTTTTGGTAGCTGAGTTCAGTTACAGGACAGAGAGTCTTGGACACAACAAAATCCTGGGCAGGTGGTAATCTTTTGGGGTCTGCCCATAGGTTAAATAGTGAGAAGACTGCCTAAAAATGTCATGTGTCCATTGTCTGCCTTTGGGCCTGCTGAGAAATTCTCTCATCAGACTGAAGACATTCAGACTTTCATTAAGACAGATATAATTTCAGTGTGTAAGCAGAAAGTCTTGAAAATCCATATAGTTTTTGTGCATGAACATTAGGAAACGCTTAGAGGATAATGACCCATTTGTGATTCCTCCAGACTGATTCAATTCAGTTTTGGCAGAAGATTTTGCTCACTTCTGTTACTGAATACCTACTCTCCATATTACACTTTGTGGGACATCTGTTAACATGATTGCTAATAAGATATGTTCTTTTTTCATTGTCAGTTTTTCAGGGAAAGGTTGGATGCTTGAAAATTATATTTGTTGAGGTCTTTCTGAGAAAGTAAAAATGAATGTGGAATCTGTCAAATGAGAGGGAAGTTAAAAAGGAGTGAAGGGAGGTGAAGTGAAATGTGCTCACAGTAGGTTTTATTTTTCTTACAAAGAAAGGTGACAGCTAGAAAGGGAATAGCTCTGGGACATGGTCCTTACAGGCTGTGTGTGCAACACCTGTGTGTACATGAGCACACAGACATCATCTTGAACAGCCTAAATAAAGACCAGGCTGATCTGCAGACTCTCTGATAGACTGACTTCAGTATGTGCTATTTATAAAACATTCTTTCATTCTCAACAATGCTTTGGCTGGAGCCAGAAAGGACAGAACTACTGGCAGACTGGCCCCTTGCCTAGTGTGCTGTGACTGACATGTAATCTGTCACTCCCCGTCATCTGTGGGGTGGTGATAGGAAAATAATGCTCCTCAGCTTGCCTTAGATCACACATTACTCTCCTGAATACAGCTCCCTAAAGCTGTGAAATGGCCTTTAGAAAGTGTCTTTGTTCGGTTTTGATATAGGAGAATGGGAATAAATGATAAACAGGCTGGAGGGAAGGAAAGCAAAACACACATTAGAGACCTGATGAGAGAAATTGGCTATGACTGAGATTTCAGTGTGATCTGATGACCTTTTTGTGAAGAATACCCATGGTGCATATCAGAGGCATATAGGGTGCAAGAGCTGGGTTGTGTACTGACTAGGGCACTGGCTGTGAATGGCATTTCCTGAGTTTTAATCCTGGTTTAACCAGCCATGTTCAGTATATCCCTGGGAAATCAGTCTCCTTCCATTTCCCCACTCTTCAGAGTATAAAACACTGACTGTGACTTTCCTCTAGCAAATGTGTGTAGCATAACAGGGTCCCACTTTCATCTGATGACTTGGGAGTTAGAGCAATACAAAGACTGTGACAGTAATAGTGTAATATAACAACTACAATAACCGTGTACCTTAGTTACACAGACCTTTTACTAAAATAAAAATAGAATTTTTGGATGAGTTAAGGATCACAGTTCTTTAAAAAAGATGACACTAAATACTTTTTCTTTCAGGCCATTTTCTTTTGATGACTTGTTTACATTTCTTTTATGCTATGAAAACTCCCTAATATTACAGAGATGCCAAATTAATCTTCTCCTTTCTCACTCCTCCAGCACCCTCAGGTTCCTGGGCACCAATCCTCCTTGTTTTACGGTTTGCATACAGTGAAGTTGCTGATGCTCTTTGGAATATTATAATGTTCTCCCTGAGGTCTAACCTTGCTGCCTCAGATGACATTTATGTAAATTGTCACCAGAAGTTTAGGGCACATCTCTTTTCTTCTTTAATAACATGTCATACTGATGTGGCTTTATTTGTATTTCATAAAAAGATGATTGATTAAAGAGGCCAAAATTAATTTAGATTGATATTCACTGGACTTTTTTGTAGTGACATTGAAGTATGACTCCCCTGTATTTTGCATTTTAATTTGCTTCTTGGTAAACTTTCTGACTCCACAATTTTACTGACCCTTCTTAAGGCTTGCCAGGCAAATTACTGAATGTAGTCCTTCAGTCTTTCTACCATCTCTCCTTCTTACTAAGTCAGTACATTACAGATGGAATAGAGCTCCAGAAAAATATGTGAAGGTGCTGTATTTGCACCAATCTACTCAAGCAGAAATTTGCAAGTGCACTGTAGGTGATGATCTGTGCTGTCCCATTCTTCCCTTTCCAGACACTTCTGTTTTGCCATTATGCAATGGAAGCAAAATCAAGACCATACCCATTTTATTCATGCAGGTGAATGCAATGTCTTCTGAAAACCTCCCTCAATTAATCCTGTTTTTTTTCTACTTACCCTCTGAGCTCTTTTCACATTCTTTACTGTTCACCCTGTGTAGTTAAGAAATACATTTTATCTCAGATGTATACTGGCACAGACATCAAAGCGCTGACCCATGAAGCTCAATGTAGCAGGTTGTTTCTTTTGTAATACAACAAAAGACCCTGATTTATTCTCAGTTTACCTACTAGGACAGAAGAAAATATGAAGGCTAGAGCTACCTGGGTGCTGTCCAAAAATTTTACTCAGGTCAGTATCCAGAAGTAGTACTTCAGATACTGTTATTTTATGGTCAATAGCCCCGTAACTCTGCACAGAGCTGAAGCATCTCAGGTAGTAAAAACAATTTCCAAGATAACTAACACCTTGTCACAAAAACAGGGAATCACAGGGTGGCCCAGAGCTGAAGAAATTCCACTTTTAAATTGGTTTGAATTATCAAAAATGTTCCACAGAAATAAAGCACCCTTTGAATAGAGAGGCCTGGTCATTCTGGAAATTATTTATCCTTTTTCCAGACACCTTGAACTGATGTTGATCATAGATGGAGGAGCCAGTAGGGCACTTCAAGCTTGAGTTTGTGTCTTTTTCTTTTCCCTGCATTCAAGAAAATTCTAGATATTTGCTAAAATAAGTATTTTACCTGGTCCCTTAATTTTAAGGGCCAGTCTGTCCTTCATGCCAACAGTCTTTTCAAATTTTTGCTTTCCCATATTCCTCCAGGAACCTTGAGGTAACCTTTTTGCTGACTCCACCAGGTGTGAGGGGCTGCAGGGAAGAGTGGCATACTCTCTTGCTCTGAATGTGTAGATAGATGGCTGCAGTCATTCATGATGACAAAACTGATCCCCGAGAATGCAAAAATAACTAGCTTGAATAACTAGTTTGAAGATGATGTGTCAGTAGCTGACATGCAGGAGTATACAGTATTTGTTCCTGTGATTTGTAGGATAAATCAAATAACTTGTTGTATGCCTCATTGTAAAAGGCTCCTTTTGTGTACAGCTCTTCACATGTAGCTCTGACTATTTGTGGGTTATGTGAGGCCCTGTTAACCACCTCATGGTAAGGTAATGAGTGAATGCTGGAAATTCTCGCACTACTGAGCTCATGTATAACAGAACAAAAGGGTCAGCTAAGTTACTGTAGAGGGTTCCATATGAAAGAGAAATGCTGGTTATAGACTCAGGATGAAAAAGAACCTTCCCACATTAAGTTAAACATTTGTTCAAGCTCCCTTCATTTAAAGAAAAAGTCCAGCTCCTTCCAGAGTCATCATGGCATTGACCTGCCTATTGTCACTAAAACCCACTGGTTAGCAGGAGTTACCTCACCGGGAAGCTGGTTCTCTTTCAAGTCCAAAAGAATAATTAGAAATGTGATGTTATTTCAGAAGTGGAATTGGGGTAAGAGTGACTTTGCTTACAAATCTGTTTAGCAAGTACTGGCCTGCTTATTCAGGACTTTGCTTTTCTACATTCTTCGTTTTATTCCCTGCATATGGTTAGCCTTTTATATCCAAAAGGGAGCAGCTGTACCTGCCAGGGAGCATAGCTTTTCTCCCCCTGGGATTTGTTCCCATGGATGTAACTGGACCTGATTGCTCCTGATATACAGCTTTCAGCAAGGACCACCTACGTTCTCCATTTGGATGATGCGTCATCATTGACTTTGACAATTTCATCATGATGACAAGAGCTGAAAGCAAATATAACTCCCCTGGTGTCAGAATTTGAATGGTGTCACACCTGCAGCCACAGATATAATCTAGGTTTTTGCAGTTGTAGGTCTGAATGCCAGATTCACAACACTCACAAGGACAGCGCTGACTGGGTGTGCTGCTGAAGCATTGTGAACAACAGTCTGTCATACACTCTATTATTTCCTAATGGGAGTGTTTTAATTGCATATTTCATATTTATGACCCTATAAAGAATAATTTTAATTTGACATTAACATCTGAATATGATTGTCTGAAAGACAAAAGCAGCAATGACAAATTGATATAAATCAAACCAACTGATTTTCAGTTTCTAATTAAAGATGACACTGAAAGCTCAAGATAAGAGGCATATGGAGAGAAACACATTTCTTTGCAAGGGGAACCAAAACCATATGGGGAAAAAGTGCAAAGATATCAAACTAAAATCTGAACTTCTTGGCATCAGAAATGTCAGTAAAGGGAATCCTGAACTGATCATCTTCCTATAAAAGTCATTTATTAGTCTCTACCACAAGCTACTGAATAAGATGTGAGACATCTCAAGCTGTTCAGAACAACTGGGAATTGATTGTGAGTAACCTAGGATGCGATTGTTTTACCAGCTGAGACCATAAGACAGATGGCAGGAATATATTTAAAAATGGGGACAAAGCTGATGTGACACCCAGCTGGATTACTGAAATGAACAATGTGAGTCACAGATTTGTTATCAGATGAAAAAGGACTTAGTTCAGAAAAAATGGGTGCTGGTGTAGCCACTGGTCTCCAGATGCTGCGGACTGGGAGAATAGACTGCCACTCCCAGAATCAGCCCCACCATCTGCAGTCCCAATAATCAAAACTTTTAACTACTCCCTCTGTGCAAATAAGCCTTGAAATAGGTATGGCTTTCATCATGTCACAAAGGATGTTTAAAATGTTCACAGAAGACCAATAAGAAGCAGCCTAGCTACAGGCTGCTGATACAACTGTTATATTCTAGGCTATTTCACAAGTCAAATATTGGGAATTGCCTTATTAAAGTGCCAGTTGAAGAGAGGAGAGAAATTTTAAAGGTTTTTAGAGGGTTTAAATGATCTTGTGTAATATTGAAGTCTTAACTTGCCTGTTTGTAAGGAGCTTATACAACCTCCAAACCTTATTTTCGTTGCACTTCAGCATAAAACCATTTTCAGTATTGAGATTCATTTTTGCTGTGTTTATTGTATCATCAACTGCTTGTTTATGTGGGATGGAAGATGAAGCGGTTAGCTCTCCTACTCATTTGCTGGGCAAGAAACAACTCTATCGGTAACCCTGTGTCTCAGTTCCTTCCTCTTAATATTCCCTTCTCTCTAAGGGCCTTTATTTTTTGCTTTAATGACAGTTTAAGCTGCAGCTTTAAAAATGAGTTAACTTCACATTTAGATTAGTTCCCATAAACCTGATTTTTAAAGGGACACGATTATCTTCCTCGTTTGTAAACATGATTTTGTTGCAAAAACTGAAGATGCAAATTATGCCAACTGAAAGCATAAAGACCTAAGAAAAAGAGGGCTAGAACTGAATGTATGGACTGTAACAGGCCATTGTAGACAAGACATGCTTTTATTTGGGTCAGTGTGAAGCCATTTGTCACAAGGCAAATTTATTCTTCAGAAGACAGATATAACAACCACCGTGTATTAGGCTTTAATATGTGTATTCTCTAAAGAAACCTAGTGACCTATTGGTATGACACAGTGTACAGGATGAAGTTGTAACTACCTGGTATAAAAGGCAACTCATTATTAATGAAACGTTCAAGCAACTAGAAAGCAGCAGTCAGAGAAGGATGTAGGAGTCATTACGTTCACTTGCCTCAACGTGTGGCTTTAGTTTATTGCTGTAGGAGAAGGGCCAGCTGTTTTCAGACCAGATTCAGTCAGCACGATTGTGTGAACTGTGCCTTGCACAGTATGGCATGCCATCAGGCTTTTCTGCTGCCTGACTGTGGTTGCCATGGGTTTGTCTGCTGAGGATCAAAATGATTGAGCCTATACCAGGATACTGGGCTAAACCTAGAGGGAGCTGAAGTGAATGTCCTGTGAGATACAGGAGATCAAATTGGCCCAGCTGCCTTAGCTTCTGTGAGTGTCAAGAGAGGGAGAGAAGTTGGTCAGCCAAATAAAACTTTATCTGTTCTTCACCAATATGCAAAGTGTAATAAGCCCTAAATATTTTTATTTTTATTTTTTTGCATAACTATAACATGTTTTTCAGTAGTGTAGTCTGAACCAACCTTTATAGTGGGGTAGTCAAAACTGGATGCTTGCTCTGTTTCCTCTATTCTGTCCCCTGTGCCAAAGGCAGGTTTCTGCTGTAAGAAAGAAACCATTCTAAAAGGAAACATCTAATTAGATGCAAATTTAGCATTAGAGTATTTGGTCAGAGAAATATCTTAGCCCTCACAGCGATTTCCCAAGTCCTGTGTTCACATTCCAGTTTACTTACTAACATGTCATGGGACATGTTTAGGAAAAAAAACAGCTTTTCCTCTTTCCCATCATCAGCATTGTTTGAAATTAGTCTATTTTGCAAAAAATAACCTATGTTCCACCACTTCATGAAGTTATGACATTGCATCTGTATACATATAATGGCATTCATAGCATAAAAAAACAGCACAATTACTGTGCCTAATTACTTACAAGTATCAACAGTGAACACTCTTAAACAAGCACTCCAACAGAGCTCAGGGCACTTTTAGAAGAGAGAATGAAGAAGAAAAAGTTAAGTAGAAGTTATCCATTGCTTTTATTATGTGCTAGAAAAGAGGTTCTATTTATTGCTCAAGCAGTTAAGCAGACTGGTGTCACTTCACTTGTAGGATGACAAGTTCATAGCCTGAGGTAGAAAGTCTGCATCATACCATTCTGTTATATCTTACCAGAATAGTCTTAATGACCTGGCATCCCAGATAAAACACATCCAACTCTCTTTTTACTCCTTTTAGTTCTCAGCAATTCCAGGGTCAATGTTATATAATCTGATGGGTGAATAAGCATCTGTGAAAGAGTTTGATATGTGTCATCTTCAGTGTGGCTGGAATCAATCTCTGCCAAGTCTTCCTGGGGCACTACAGTAGAGTAATTCAGTAAATCTAAGTCACACTCACGGCTAACAAGTTTTCAAGTTGAAAAAAAGCCTGTTTTTTTGTTTTCTGAAAACCTTGGTGTGGAGGGGGAGGGGGGAGTGATTGCCCTGGATGTGATAATGGCAATAATTTGATGGTGTTAGGTGTTACTTCTAAGCTGACAGATCTCTAGAAACATTGACGTTAAGGCTTTGAAGATTTTTTATTTTTTTTATTTTTTGGTAAAAAAAATGGTACTTCAATGATCCAGGACTCTTTTCTATACAAGATGAAATCCAGATGAACTCCCAGATGAAGGCACATCATGTTAATGTAATTACCAAGAAATAAGGACTTGCAAGGGATTGTGTCAGATGTATTAGATATCACACTGAAGGAGTGAGAACAGGAGAGGTTAACATTTCCTTGTGCTAGTCTACATTAAAACTCGACAGAATCAGAAGAAAGTGACACTATTTAGTATGCCAAATAGCATTATATTTCCACAGAACCATCACTGCTAGATAAATCCTGAAAGCTAGTACAAATGGGTAAAGTAGTATAATCTCTCCAGGACTTTTTTTTTAATCTGTGCAAATTCTTTGCTTTTAAATTCTGTGTCACAAAAAAGACTATAATTCGTATTGTTTTTACAGTTTTGCAATCAGCCTTAGTTTTTATCATTCTTGTACAAATTAATTGGCATTTATTACCTATATATATTTTTTTTCCTAATGGGGAATGACTTAGTGAAAATACCTAGGAATATCACATTGGAATGGAAGCTGGTTAAGTGCTGTTATTACAAATAGTATAAAACAGACATCAGCAGTGCCCAGTGCAACAAGCCTGCAAATCTTTTTGTCAGTAACAGTTCAAGAGAGCATTTAGACATGTATTTAACTTCTGCAGATTTATGTGTTTTAAGCACAGGCTTACTTAGTTGCCTGCCATTTTGCCTACACCTATCACAGCATTCAGGATAGTGTGTTAGTGAAAAACACACTCATACAAGAATAAAAATTAAAAAAAAAAAAAGTAAAAAGAAGAATAGAAAATGAAAACCTCAAAGTAAGATGCAAAGAAGGACCATATCTGTTGAGAAACAAATGCAAACTGCAGGAAAAAGAGACAGAATTAGAGACTGTGCTAAATGCCCAAATTCAGCATGAACATATCTGATGTAAAACATTCCTTCCAGTTTATTAGGAGGTGAGGGTAGAATTGGGAATTTGCACTGCTGAAAATAAAAGTCTTAAAGACTGAAACTGGAAAGTTTGTTGAGAGATGCCCACAGTGTAGTCAATCAGGTTGTGATGGGAGAATAGTGGGAGATCCTGGAGGACTGTGTATAGAAGCTGCAGAGGGCTGGGTTTGAACTGGGAACTGAAACTCTGAAGAGCTGCCAGCTAAAATAAATCAAAAGCAAAGGACAACCATTTTTGTTGGAGCCTTTCATTAAAATATTGGCAGCTGCTGATGCATAACAAAAGCTCTGCTTGTGCTATGAGATATTAGAGTTGAAAACCAAGGAGGCAAATGTTCTCTTCAATTGCAGTGCAGGATTAAATGGCTCCCAGCCAGCACAAAACACCTAAGAAAAGAAAATTTTCAACAATGTTCTGATAAATTATGCTAAAATTATCTTTCTCCATTTTATCAGGCAGCAATCATTCTCTCGCATTAACTGTTTCTAGATTATTTTTGTGGGTTTCTGTGCCTTTTAAAATTTCTCTTTTTAGCTTTTATTCTAAAATTGTTGTCTAGCTTCCTATATAACTTGTAGGAAGCCTCTCTGCTATAATGATAACTTACCATGTGAAGCTGGTCATAACTGCAGAGTTAAAACAGAGTGGGCTTGGCACCTACAGCAGGAATTCAACCTGCTTGTTCTACTTGAAGTACAGGGAAATGTTAAGTTTATTTAATGACCTTTACTGTCCTTAGTATTTGCAGATGTCTTCTAAGTGTAACCTTAACACTGGTATTCTTAGGTTTGCAATGTATGGCTTTGGGAATTTACAGTACGCCTCTGATATTTTATATTCTTAAATGCCTGGCACAGATGAATCTGAATTTTATCTCCGTATGATTTTTTATAAGGATGTAGCACAAGATTATAAAATAAAATAAAAACTAGCATGGATTTTTCAACATGAAAAATGCATCTCTTAATGAAATTATAGAAAAATATAGAGTTAATTTTATTTTAGACATTACTAGTTCTTATATTATGTTTTTCTGAGATCATTTCCTTAATAATTTTTTTTTCTCTGTGCCATGGCCATGTTAAGGAAACAAGATGTGAAAGCCTGCTCATACAGATTCTCTGCTCATTTTGTATTAGATTTCCAAATTATAACTTATATTTCAAACAGAGACCTCCTCAGTGTCAGCAGTGCAAATTTCCATTTTATTCTTTGCTTTTCCCCAGCTTTTCAGCAATGTGGAAAAAAAAATCAGTTTTGCAGTGATGGCAGAGCAGGTTCTGCTCAGGGAAGAGGACTGGCAGCAGTTAGCAAGGCTATGGAAAGTAAGCAAGGAAGAGGTCTGGGAATGTCGTCTGTGGGCCTTGGGGATTTGATGACAGGAAGGGCTGGAGGACAGAGGTCTGTGGCTGGATCAGAGCAGTTGAAAGGGATCCTCAGTTCCCACCTGCTTTAAGGTTTTGGCCTTTCTGTACTCTCTCCTTACAGGGTTTTGAAGGAAGCAGCTCTACATTGGAGCACCGTTTCAAGTACTTCCTAGGCTTCTGTAAAGGAAAGGTGCCAAGGTGGGGAGCCTGGTAAAGTGGGACTTGCAGCAGCTATTGCTGCTGGGCTGGGAGCTGCAGGAGGTGGCTGCCAGAGCTGGCAAGGAACGTGGCCTGTGCCTGCAACCATACATCCTGCACGCGTGTGGTGGCTGTGCAGCATCGGCTGTAGCAGTTCAGGCAACAGCAAAGCCGAGAGTCTGCCACTTCTTTTAGTCTGTTTTGCTTGTACCTTTAGCAGGCTTAGCGTTATGAACAGTTATCACCAATAATTGCCAAGGGGCTCCAACTCTAAATTTTGGCTCTTGTGAGGTCAGGCATTTTCCTTCAGCCTTACCAAAATGCGTTTGAAGGCAACTTCATCTTGTTCTATTTAATTTCAGGTTGTCTCTATTTTCACTTTAATTTTCAGCTTAAAAATTAAAGAAGTGAAAGTGAGATTATATACGATTTAGAGAAAATTATCAGTTCCTTTAGTCAGCACATATTACTAAAACATCAAGTAAGCTTCTGAAATTATGATATTTTAATGTCATCTGTGCATCTACTTTGACATAGAATGGCAGAAAACATCCTATAAATGATTCACAATTCCTTTTCCCTTTCTCTGGAAATCAAAATAGTCCTTTCCATAGATTGCTGATCCTGAATATTTTAATTCCCCATAGAAAACATTTCATACAAGTGGTTTCCATTCAACACTTTTGACAGGGTCTCTCATGAGACACTCTCATGAAAACTAAACTGTCAAAGCATAAGAGGAAAGGTCCTCTTATGTTTTTTAAAAAAAAAATGGTTAAAAGATAAGATACAAAGGATAAGAATACCTGGACAGCTTTTCCATTAAAGGGAGGTTAGTAGCAGGGTAATCCCAGGCTTTGAGATAGGACTTGTACTAATCAACATATTATCAGAGATCCTGGAGAGGAAGTTCATGTGTAGTGGCAATAGGAAAATTAACAGAGTAGTCAAACCCGAAACTGAAAAGCTTAGATCTTAAACTCACAGAACTAATAAAACGGCAGTTAAAATTTATTGCTGAGAAGTCCAAAGTGATGCCTATGGGAAAATATTAAAACAGGAGACAAGGCAACTAGACAGATGACAAGAATGCTCAAAATAAGAGGAGATACCACACAGGTTAGAAGTCTTTGGCTTAGGAAATAGCTGAAAGGAAAAGCAGCTAAGGGAAAAGCATGGAGAATTATTACTTTACTGCTTTTCAAGATTGGAGAACAAGAACATAACCTGCAATCTTACTGGTGCCAAGGTTTGACAGAAAGAAGAGGAAGTTCTTTTTTTAAAGCTGTATAATTAAGTTGTGGAACTCATTGCTACAGGGTTTTCTGAAGATTTTTATCAGAGAGTATAGTGATAGGACAAGGAGTAATGATTTTAAACTAAAAGAGGGTAGATTTAGATTAGATATAAGGAAGAAATTCTTTACTCAGAGGGTGGTGAGGCACTGGAACAGGTTGCCCAGAGAAGCTGTGGATGCCCCATCCCTGGAAACGTTCAGGGCCAGGCTGGATGGGGCTTTGAGCAACCTGGTCTGGTGGGAAGTATCACTTGGAAGGAGGTTGGAACCAGATGGTCTTTAAGGTCCCTTCCAACCCAAAGCATTCTGTGATTCTATGATTGTAAGATAAAATTAGACATAAATTCAAAAGGTGATTAAACTCTTATGGACAAGCTTATTAGTGGGTATTAAAAACAAGTCTGGGTTCAGATGACATCAAGTCTGGGTTTGTCACAGTGACTGTGAATTGTTGAGCACAGCAGGGAAACCATTTCCCAGCACATTCCTGTTTCTTGTACTCTCTGTACTCGGGTCACTCTCAGAGACTGAATACAACTGGATTATGTGGACCTTTCATTTAATCTGGACCTTTCATTTAATCTGGTGCAGTAGTTTTTAATGTCTGTGGAAGTGTGCAGCGGAGAATACCTTTTATTTGTTTTTCCTGTGCTAGGACTCTTTTCAGTGTACGGCAAGTCAGCCAGGTCTGTCAGTGTATGCGGATTAACTCTGGTGAGCTAGGCAAGCAAATCAACCCTTTTTATTCACAAACATATATACCTGCTGAAGAGACAAGCAGCCACACATATGGATATCAATTTCATGGCAGTACCCTTTATTTCACTTTCTGAGCTAATTATTTTAATCCCAGACAATTGACAAAGGAAGACTGGATTTAAAAAACACAAAACTAATATCCTAAAATCAATCATATGGGGAAAGTAAAAAGTCCATAATGGACTATTTCCTGGTGTTTCTTTATCTCTGTTAGAGAAAAGAAGATTCAGTCATCAGTATCTCAAAGTATGCCATTTTACACATGGTACTTACACCTTACATATTTCTTTTCTCTTCTGCAGGAATATATGATTGTCAGATCCTATTTTTAAATGGCCTTTTCGAAATAACATTTAGGGAGAACTATCTTTGATTATCATCCTCTGAATTAGGGATTACAGTAAGGGAATTTTTTTCTGTGGTTCAAAGATGATGCTGTATTTCCCACTGCAGTGATTTCATTGTATGTCTACCTTTTGCAGTACTAGCCAACATTTACAGGTGAAGCAAACCCATCCACTAGCCCTTGAGACCTTGAAATGTAAAAGCATTTGGGAGTGTTCCAGGGGCTGGGAGCAGTGAAGCCAAATGCTTGAAAAATGTCTCAGGAGTAGGAGAAACCGGAAAAAGAGAGGACTCTTCCTTACTAATGGGTGGATATTTAGCTTGAATGTAGGGATTTGGGGGTTGGAGCTTGTTGTGGTTTAGCCCGGCTGGCAGCTAAACACCACACAGCCGTTCGCTCACCCTCCCCCCTCCCTCTCTGGGATGGGGGAGAGAAACGGGAAAGTGAAGCCTGTGAGTTGAGATAAAGACAGTTTATTAAGACAGGAAAATAATAATAACAATAATAGTAATAATAGTATTAACAATAATAATGTGTACGAAACAAGTGATGCACAATGCAATTGCTCACCACCCGCTGACCGATGCCCAGCCTATCCCCGAGCAGCCGGCCCCCCACCCCGGCCAGCCACCCCTATATATTGTTTAGCATGACGCCAGATGGTATGGAATACCCCTTTGGCCAGTTTGGGTCAGCTGTCCTGGGTCTGTCCCCTCCCAGCTCCTGCTGCACCCCCAGCCTGCTCGCTGGCAGGACAGAGCGAGAAGCTGAAAAGTCCTTGGCCTGGTGTAAGCACTGCTCTGCAACAATTAAAACATCAGCATGTTATCAGCGCTCTTCTCATCCTAATCCAAAACATAGCACCCTACCAGCTACTAGGAGGAAAATTAACTCTGTCCTAACTGAAACCAGGACAGAGCTTTTTGGTGTTTTTGTTTGTTTGATTGTTGGTTGGGTGGTTGGTTGGTTAATTGGTTGTTGTCTAGTTTGGTTTTTTTTCTGTGTGTGTGTTTGTTTGTTTTTTGTTTTGTTTTGTTTTTTGGGGGGGGTTGTTTGTGTATGATTTTTTTGGGGTGCAAATCCAGTGCAGACAGTGTGGGTTGGCAGCAGCAAGGCTGCTCCTCTGTTTTGTGGCTTGAAGTGCACACTACAGAGAAAGGCTTCAAGGAGAGTGGGATGTGAGTACAGCCCCTCACATCCTGTCCCAGTCTCTTTCTGCAAGATAGGTGTATTTTTCTCATTTCTTTTGTTATGCAAAGTTTATCTCATTTTCTTCAGTTTAATTAAATCCTTTTCTTTGTGTAACTTGTCAGAATCTGTCTTTGCATCTCCAGCTTCAAGAGAATGAAAATCATTGCCTAAAAAACCCTTTGTAGCTTCCAATTGTAAATAGATCAGCTGATTCTGTTGTTTGATTCCTCTCAGGTCTTGTGTTTGTTACTGCCTTAGGTAAGGTTGGCCACTGTGCGTTGAGGAGGTTCACACACTGATAGCCTGATTTCTCTGCTGATGATAATTGAACAAATATTAAGCATATCAGTGCTTCAAATAAAGCATTATCAGCCAAGCCAGTTTTCATCAATCAGTTTAGCCACCTACAGCTTTGCAATATCATCCTAATTCCGTGGAAAGGACTGTCATTATTTAAAATCAAGTGACCCTCGCTGCTGGTGAAGGTCATGCGGGGGTGGTGCAACAAAACGCATGTGAATGCCTGCCTGGTACAGTAATGTTCATAGGTTTTTTTTGCTTACTTCAAATTAGAAAACTGAACAAAGTATTATGCCTTCCATGAATAGTTAGTTCACAGATGAAAACAAAGGGGAAAAAGAGACAACAAGATGAAATGGCATGTCCAAAATCACTGGGCAGTGACATGTCCAGGTTTCCTGATACTCTGCCCTGAACCACCTGCTTTGCCTTACTGCCAGAGATGGTATTTTAATAATGGTATTACAAGAGTGATTATTGTAATTATTTTTAGTCTACGCAACTGTATGCGTGACCATGTTTCACTCAGAAAAAAAAAAAAAGGTAAATTATTTAAATAGTTATTTAATTGGGACTTCTGGTGACATAGAAACTCCAACAATTATCTACAGCATGTGTGAATACATGCAGCCCTCAGCAGAAGAGAATGGGCCCATCCCCAAATTATTCCATCTGGCAGAGTCAGTACCTGCTGTAGTTCACACATGAATAGCATCAATTTGCATGTAAATAGAGGCCTACATGCTTCTGTGGAGCTAAAAGCTGTATTTCAACATTTCACAGTGGAATTAGGCAGTGGGCACATCACTACATGATGGTTCAACCTTGTAGTGATGTGCCAGCTAAAATCATTTTAAATGCTCTTCTCCATATTTCCCGGTAGGATTATTTATTGAAGTAGTGTGTAAGAGCTCAGAAGAATCCTCTATTGAAATGCTGCCAGCTCCCGGCTACGATTCTGACATTGATGTTGTCAACTGAGATTAAGCATTGGTCTTAATGAATGCTGACAGTCATGTTTCTTAGGTATGGTCCTGTACTTCCTCTCAGCAAAGAACCAAAATAGAAAGGCTGGACATGAAGAGAAAGATTTAGTAGCAAGGATGTTTACCTGCTACTTTTGTGGGTTTTTTCATTTTTGCTTCTCCCCCTGGGAGGGGCAACACCAAGAGTTAACATTTTCATATCCAAATTTAACAGCAAATGATCCTGTATGAGTTTCAGGTAAGTGAAATACATGTGCTGTGTTCCTCCAGCAGTGCTTTCAGAGAAGCTGGGAAATTCCAAACTGAATATGCAGAATAAAATCTGACCTTCTTCCACTATGCTTAAATACCAGTGGTATTAAGGCATACGGGTGCTTACCTGATATTCCCTTTCAGAGCCTGAACCTTCATGTGTTTTTAAATTTGTCTAGTTCCTTTTCCTCTAGTTCTTGGGACATCTGTAGTCTAGAAAGCTCCTTGTCTGTGATTGCAGGAGAAATGCTTTACTTTGTTATTGTACAAACATGCTGCTGTGTTGCATAAGGAAGGTGACACTGTTAAATTCAATAACATCTCCTTCATGTGAAAACCCCATGAGCTAAATTTCATAACTAACTTCTCTAGTTTATGAATACACACACACACAAAAAAAAAAAAAAAAAAAGGCTTGCAGGTAGTGGTAGAGACTGTCTTCATAGCTGCAGAGGACAAGAACTTGTCCCTGGGGTAAAGATCAAGGGTAATTGTTCCTGCTCAGGTCCATTACTCGAATGCCAGCAGTGAGGCAAACTTCACCTTGTAAGACAAAAGGGTAGCAAAAGTAGATATCAGACAGGAGCACATCCATCTGGCTTGAATGGCAGAGAGGGACTGAATGTGCTGGGAGATCAGTCTGCAATAACTCATGCAGCGTTCCCACCTTTTCCTGCACGGGGAAACTCAGAAACAAGTGGCACTGAGACACCAAGGATGTGCTTCCTTGTAAATTCTCACTTGGTTTTGACACTGAAATCAAGTAATTTTGGTGGTGGCAGGATATGTATAATGTGTCTTTAATACTTAAGCAGATCTTAAAGAGGGATTCATGCTTTCTCGGTCTGTAAATGAAAGTGGATTTGGACAGACTTTGAGGTAGACCCCCTTAAAGTAAAACAAGTGCTTGTCATTTTTGCTGCATTTTCTGATGCACATGGCCTGTTCTTATCAATAGTTTGCTGTGAGGTTTGCAATCCAGTGTCAGATAATGAGAGGTAACAAAAGCAGACGGCAGGATCATTGTTATGGGAAATTAGAACTAAAGGAACAATCAGGTTCTGACTTCCATTTGACATTGAGGTGCCAAGTTGTTGAATTTGAGCCATTTCTGTACATCAGTGAATGCAAGAGACCTAATTTACTGGTATTCTTCAGCCTCCTTCCTCTTTTTTTGTACATACAGCAAGGAGAACGTCAGTTTATTCCCTGGAAAAAAAAAAAAAAAGGAGTCTTTATTTGTTGGTGAAAACTGTTGCTTTTTCAATTTCTGTCTTTCATTCTTTCTCTCTTTCTCGATCATTTTGTGGCCAAACATGCTACGATTTTACAAATCTGATCTTTCACATCTGACAGAGAGCTTTAGGGCTGTTATACTTGTATAAATGTATTGTTATAGATGTGTTTTTTATAAATGTATTTTTAAAATAATTTTTAAAATACATTTTTAAAGAACTATCTCTTCACAGATAGGGTGGGTATTTCTATCACAGAACTAAATCTCATCACCAAACATAAGAAACAGGGGACAGAGTCCAGATCTCTGTGCATAGGTGTCCTGCCGTCTTCCGTAGCTTTGAGGGCAAGATGACTTGGATGTCACTGATCCAAGTGAGTGAAAGCACCCTCTGCTTTTGCCACTAGAGCACATCCACTGTGTGTTTGGAAAACTACCGTTCCTACAAACTTAGCAGTAGTATAGGTAGCTTGGGTATCAAAAGCAGCATAACTTGGACAATGACTGCAACAACTTAAGGTTCCCTGTGCATGCGTTTGAAGGTCACAGCCTGTGGTTGCTCCTGCCTTGCTGTTAAGTGCAGTTAAGTAGATGAAGACACCCCTGAGCCACATCTGAAACCATATAACCAAGTACATCATTAACAGATGTGGCACTGGCCGTTCTTGGCATATCTTCAGAAATCAAGGATTTGAAAAGTACAGTGATATGTTGGCAGTTTGCTTCATAGTTTCCCAGCTCCCACTATATTCTACTCAGAAGACCTCTTTTTAGTCTAAGGGAGCCTCTCGGCAGCGCAGTCGTGGCTCGTTTCTAGGTCAGTTGCACCAGTGGCACTGAGCGTGCAGCAGGCTTGGACAGAACCAAGCCTCTCCAGTAAGGTAGCACTCTGGCCTTTCAGTCTTGTTATCTTACACTGAAATCTAATCAACATTTCAGTGTTTCCAGTTCATTTCCAGTACCCAACAGTCAAAAGAAGATAGAAGCTGATTTAGATGCTGCCTTACCTTGCATCCAGATATGGCATTTTAAGTAGGGTTAGCTGTTAGGAACCACTCAATTTCCATTGGATCCTGTTAGTGGGAGATGGACCCCCTTTGAAAATCCTGCTGTAATAGTATGACTGTACAATAAAACGGAATCCATATGAAGTCCTTTACTAGAGTAAATGCAGTAACAATGCCTTAGGACAAATATAATGGGGGACAAAGGTAAGGATTGTCTGGAAACTGTCTAATTGTAGAAAATTTCTTTTTAGGTCTCTTCAGAAGTATTAAGCTTCATATTTAGACTTTCTTTCTGGTCATTTTAATCATTTTGTTACTTTGATCCCACATTTACTCACAGTCTGGTGGCAATAGAAATGTAAAGACCTAAGCTTCCTTGTAATGTTAGAGGGAAGACTAAAACCTGGAGAGTGCACAGAATTGTAATGGTTTGTCTAAACCAAGTAGGCATAGTTTCAGCTTTGCATCTAACTTCACTGGAGCCTTAATGAATCATCACTGAGATAACTACCTATTTTCCAACATTATTGAATATAATTGTTGCTGGCTGGTTTGGCTTCTGGCTTGAGGATATACTGAATCATAGAACAGCCTGTCCTTACTGATGTCTTCACTGACTGCAAACCCATGCCCCACAGCTACCAACTTTCCCTTCCCCCAGCAGATCTAATTGCTCTCCAGAAGTGCACAGACATACTGGCAAAGCCAAAAAAAACCTCTTCCCTCCCTTTCTATTACTTTTCCAAGGATGGGAAAAAAGTGCCATATGGTAAAACCTTATCAAGTGGCATGGACATTTACATCTGGCTGGACACCGTACCTTGAGTCCATCAAGAATGAATCAGTAGAGCATACCAGGTTAAGAAGAATGAAGGGGACTGGATTAAGCATTGTTATCAATTGGGACTTGACTGTTGTGCTTCTCTCAGTTCTCAGGCACATACCTGTGAGTGGTACAGAGCATCATACATCTTCGTGAGCAGCCTGAGAAACAAATGCCCCACCTGCAAAGCCACTTCTGTTCCTGTTTACTGTCGCTGCTGATTACTTTCAGAAAATAAACATATCAATAGAATATCCATATTGACATTTACAGGGATGCTAACAAGTTCTTGTATTAATAAAATTCCTTCAGATGCAGGGCAATTAATGACAATATAAGTCTTGGAGGCAATCTCCAGGTCCTTACTTTGTTGTCTTTAAATATATCATACTATTGCTGGGCCAGGCTATTTTCACAAAGAAATGAGTTGTATCTTTGTAGCAAGTGCTGTTAAAGAGGATTATAAATAGGCTTTAAACTACAGACTATAGCTTTGCTTTACACTTGGAAAAAACATCAATCACCTGGCTGAGACTAAATCCTAACATCTCACCTTCCTAACAGATTTTAAAGGTCACAGATGTATAGAAATGTTCAGCTTAATCTTAAATGCATTGACTAGTCTGGCAAAAGCATTTTAGGGTCTTTTCCTTTTTATTTTTTGCCAGCTATTTAAAATGTGAAAGAAGTGTCACTTACAAGTAAAGAGTGGATCTTTAAGAGAAGGCAGAGAGTATCAGAGATCAGACTCGAATCTCAGAAAGGTCTCTGCAGCTCTGCTCTGCTTTTCAGTCAGTCTGATTCGTAATGTTTGCAGATTGCACTAGTTCACCCCCACTCCCCCAAATGGGTTATCAGCAATCAGCTACATGCTGGGGACAGAGAACAACCTCAAATGAGCTCTAGCCTAAAAATAGCCATTTTCAAATTAAAATCTTGAATCAGGAGGGAGAATGGGTTGCAGCTGGGACATCTTTTATTTGCTTGTGTCACCAGTGGCAAATACCTACAACAACAACAATCTCTTCCGCATCAAGAAGTTGCCAGGATTCAGCTTATTGAACGCTTTTTTTTTTTCAATGATGTAATAGAAACGCAAATTAAGCTGCAAGATTTCAGATGCCTGCCAGTGGAATAGATAGGATCATTTTCAGTCTACATTAATCTAGGCGTAACTATGATTAATATTCAAATTTACCCACAAACCAGGAAGTACCTAGGTAAGGAATATACCTGCTCTAGCATTGCTTTACGTTTGTAGGTATAAAGAGGCACCTGAAGAGGACTCAGAGCCTATTTGATCTGAGTTCTCCACAGGGGTGTAACTCTCTATGCTGATGGAATAGGAAGGCCAAGGGTAACATTCCTGAGTTCAGGGTAGTATTTTCAAATGTTTCCAATGAGGCACACAAGATAAATTGGATATATTCATGTTCTTGCCCCTTGTCTTTTTCACTTCCAATCTCTGCTTTGCTTTTTTAATTCCACCAAGTTGCTGAACAAATTGGGAAAAGACGCAAAGGAAACTACTTCTCCTTTTGTAGATAGCAATCCTCCCATTGACTGATTTCTTCCTTCTATCCTTAGTTGTCATTTCCTGAAGAAATATGTATCTCATAGAGTAAAGGTAGAATTGGTGGCAGGGGTAAGGACAGTGGTATATGGCAGTGCTGCATCACAGCAATGTAAGTTTATTTTCACGTCATAGCTGGATTAAGTCCTGGTACTATGAAATGGAAAAGAAGATGGCTTATTAGGCTTCATGTCTGGCCTCATAAGTGTTATAGGATGGGAGGAAGCTGGATGCTTTCCTGAAAGATGTGCTATAATTCAGCTCAAATTTACTGGATCTGAAGGACTACTTACAAGGAAGGAAATAATAATTCATTTGATAACAGGGTTTACTGGATAAAATTCTTGGGCCTGAGCAATGCAAATCAAACTGGATAGTCATAGCTGCCTCTCCTTACTTTAAAATCCATGAATCCTGCAGGCTATTTCAGCTTGTGTTCTTCAGACCTTGGTGAGGTTGCATTAATTTTCTTAACTTTAAGGCTTGCTCAAATAAGACCTTAGGAACTGACATCTTGAGCTGCATGTATTTTAAAGATTGTGTAACTCTGCTTGTAGCAAAGATTTGTCTCACTGTCTTTATCTAAAATTTCCCCTCTCTCCCCAGCGTTGTTATAATGGTAACAATATGTCACTGTTTAGAGTTTAAATGAAAATATTCAGAGCCAAACTATATCCCATTTACAGCCAAGTCACATAGTGTAGAGTAACAGCAGATAGACCTGTGATAGTATTGGTCTGTCTGTTTATTTAGGAATATGGCTGTGGTGGGTTCCTCAAAATACTGCTCCAAAATGGGGCTTGTTCAGTATCAGAGCTGGGATATAACAGATGAAGATACTTCCCAGACATCATTTTGCAAGCACAAGATCAATTAAGCCATTAAGATGCCAAAAAAAAAAAAAAGTCGAAATGATCATGTGGATGTTCTCATGGATGGTCTGTCTGCCTAACTGGGAAATTAACTGAGAACAAGTAATAGTTTTGGATGAATAATAACTTGCTAGAAATGCAGCTTTAGGTTAATAAACATGAGTTACAGATTTCTATCAAATTCAGAACATTATTTTCCTGAAAAATGAAAACTATATAAAATAGAAGTTTTTCATTCTTATACTTTAGAAAACAATCATTTGAATTTGTTCAGAGATGAAATTCACTTAAATGTAATTTAGAAGTTTAAGAGAAAAAAAAAATCCTGAGAAATATGTGTTTTAAAGTGCACAAAATGTTTCAATTGATTCACTTACTGACTTTGAAAAAAAAGACCCAGACTAATAATTCACAGTTTTGAACCTTTGAATGTCTTTGAAAGGCATTTTCTCTTGATACTTTGATTTGGCTAGAGTTTTGCTAGCTTTAAAAAAAAATAATGGTGGGAAAAAGAAGATAAAGACTATGTAAGAAGGACGACTGAGCAGTATGAAAATGAGAGGAAAAATACAAAGATAAGGATTTTTTTTAGGAAATCCAGCTTTCTTGAATGGTTAAGCTAGGCTGGGGTAGACATTCACTGAACAAAACAGTGACAGCTAAACAAAGAGCTCCTTGACCTAAGAAAGAGAAAGGGTGTTAGTTCCAGTCTTCTTTAACTGAAAGGCAGTGTATCTAACTAGACATGCACTGAAAGCATCTTTAGGTAAGGCTAAGCATAGACTAATAGACTGGTTATGTTTTTGTTTGTTTGTTTTTGTTTGTTTGGTTTGGTTTGGTTTTTTATTCATTTGCTTTAAATTTTTGCTACCTTTGCTAATAATATATACTTGCTTAATAAATGTAGTGTTGGTAACAGAATCCTGAGGAGAGAAAAACATGCATCTGGTTTGACCTTCACATGATAATCAATAAAAACCAGGGCATATACAGATCCATATGAAAAATGGGGGATCTGCCCTAACACTGAATAGGTGCAGCCACACAAATCAGTAAGGCAATGAGAAAGGTAATTAGTTCTATAACCATGATGCTTTACCAAAGGAATGTTTACAATACATACGTAAACAAGTAGTTGTTTAGATCCCCTAATTTTCCACAGTAACCTCCTGGCACTGCTAGTTCCTGCTACACTCATGGAATAAAAACAGATATAGCCTTGAGCTGCCATCAGTTGCCATTACACTTGTAGAACTGGCATTTGCTTTGCAAAACAAAAACAACATTGTAGTGCCCTTAGTTTCAAAATTACCCTTATAACCCTTGTAGCGTGCCTGGGTTGAACAAGGTAGAAAAGCTCCTTTTCAAACTTCTGTCTTCTATTATTGTGTATTGATTTCCATAGCTGGTAGAGTAGTAAGTGGTAGGTCAATGTATCAGGTCAGGAAGGATTGATTTCCTGTCAATGAAAGGGGAAAAACACTTGGATTGACTTAAGAAGCTTAGTCTTCTGGGCATGATGCAGACTGTGTCATTATTGTTTGCTTGTTACATGCTACATATCCCTAAGCAGCCTTTCTGAAATCGGACGTGATATTTTTTATAGGAACAAAGTTTCTAAACCATAGAGGAAAGACACAAAAATAACTCCTTCTTCCCTGCAAATTCTATTTGCATTGTACAACCATAACTGCACTTATAACTACATAACTTGTTAACCCTTTTCACTGTCTCTCTTCTCTGTTGGATAGGTAACCTCAACACAAACCCTTTTCTGTGAAATATCCTGTCTCCAAAATTTTAGTTGCCTTTTCCATTCTTGGCCTCAGCTCCATGGTCTGCCAGAAATGTTACAAGTGGTCCTTTAGCAAACTATTCAGACTCTCTTTGACTCAGTTCCCCAAATGGAAATGGAGATGATAGCACATCTGCGCACCAAAAGAAGGATTTTTTTTTTTAATTCACAGTGAGGAAAAATAAGCTAGATGACTGCATGACACTTAGCTATCAAGGTTTTCAACATATGCAAGGCACGTGGTAATTGATTCACTTAATACAGCCAAATTATAAACCAATAACAGTGAAACTTAAGTCAGATTTAGACACTTTGACATCTAATCCTGAGCACTTCTCCACGTTTTCTAGTGACTGGTGGTAAAGGCTATAATATGGGGAGAAGAGAGCAGGGAGAAATGGGCTAGGTCTCAGAGCTGAGGGGAGAGCCCTTTGCTGTGCAGTTGTGAATAGTCCAGGCTGCAGACCTCAGGGGATGTATGGAGGGTCCCATCACTCTTGCCAGGAGGCCATGAATTCATAGAATCATAGAATCATTAAGGTTAGAAGAGACCTTCAAGATCATCTGGTCCAATCATCACCCTACTGCCAATGTCACCCAATTACCTTTGGAGAAGAGGGCTTCACCCTCACAGCAGCCCTCCAGCACAGGTCTCACCTCCCAGCCCACCCTGGGAGCACAGGGAAGGGAGAGAAGGGAAGAGGCAGAGAAAGGCACGGAGAGGCCGCTATGACTGAGGGTGGGGAGCAGGAAAGAAGGGAGTCTCACCTCAGCATGGAGACAGTGCGGCACAGCTGCCATTACATGACGCCTCTTCCCTCACGTGGCCGCCATTACACAAAAACTGGTCCTTCACGTGACTGCCATTATGCAACGCCTCTTCTGTCACGCGGCCGCCATTACACGAAACCTGGTCCTTCACGTGGCTGCCATTATGCAACGCCTCTTCCCTCACACGGCCACCATTACACGATACCTGGTCCTTCACATGGCTGCCATTAGGCGATGCCTCCTCCCTCACACAGCTGCCATTACACGATACCTGGTTATTCACATGGCCGCCATTACGTGACGCCTCTTCCCTCATGCGTCCGCCATTAAGCAATACCTGGTCCTTCACGCGGCCGCCATTACACGACACCTCCTCCCTCACATGGCCGCCATTACATGATACCTGGTCCTTCACGCAGCCGCCATTATGCAACACCTCCTCCCTCATGCAGCCACTACAACGTGACACCTCCCTCACGCGGCTGCCATTACATGACATCCAGTGAAGGAGTGGCATAAATAGCTGGAAGCTGCCTTAGTTACCACAGGTTAATTTACAGATGGCAATGATGCTGAGGTGGATCTCTGTGCAGGCTCTCCAACAGGAGTCAGCTTAAGACACTGAGTTACTAGGTAAGGAATTCCTGTATTTCACTGGGCAGATGCTACACTGAGTATGGCTGTGGCAGCATTTCTTCCAAAGCTCAGCTGCTTCAGATTCTTTGTTGATAATCCTGTTTAGTGAGTGCTGAATGTGCAAGTCAGGTTCTCTTAATGTGTAAGGAGTGTGAAAAATACTTAATAAACCAACCAGTTGAGTGATCTGGAAAGAAATACGAAATGTGAGACAGATTAGTTAACACTAAACTGTGCATTAGCTACTGGAGTGATACATGAATCTGTGAAAATGACACAGCTTAATGAACATGTTGTAGTGAAGTGGCTTTTTGCAAATCCTGATGCAGCTGGAGTCAATATCAAAAGTCCCACTGCCTGCAGTAATTCTTGGAACCTGCCCGAAAGACTAATGTTACATTGCTTTATCCATTCTCCTTTAACTTTTCATTACAATAGTGTCATATTATGTAGAGGAACAGAATGATCTCATTTACGCACTTAGAGAAATATCTGAAGTTAATTGGCCTATTAAACAATTAATTCAATAAGTGGGTGTTATACACTGGCATTAAGGTTATATGAGGTAAATTGTCTAAAGCATAAACAGAAACTATGGTCCAAAATAAAGAGTTCATACACAAGCACTTCAAAAGAGTGAGAGATGACATAAAATGGATGCAGGTTTAGAGAGACCTCTAGTGATTCTTAACAACAACAACACAAAACGTTTCATACTGTTCTTTTAATAATCAAAAGTACTCAGGATAACCAAATCATCAGTTCTATTAAATCTAATTTACTATTGGGGGGAGGGGGGCGGGGGGGGGGAATTACAATATAACAAAAATAGCTATACATTTCCAAGTATATAAATGTTAGCCCGAACTCCCATTTCTCCTATACTCTGTAAACAGCATTAATCTAAGGCTGTTTTATCAGAGTAGTTTAAAGTGGCTGTAGAATAACAGAGAATCAGACATTTTTTCAATTAGTTCTTCCATTTAATGCAGGATCTTAACAGGAATACATTATTAAGGCTTGTTTCTTTTAGCAAGCCATCAAGTTATTGTCTTGCTAGGTGCGGAGATTTTTCAGTTTGAGTAATTGCAATATCATTAGGATTATGACAAATATTTCTCAAAACAAAAATATTTCTCTGGGGATATTCAGGCTGAAGAAGAGAAGGATCCAAGGTAACCTTATTGCAGCTTTTCAATACTTCAAGAAAGGGGACTTACGAAAACAATGGAGAGTGAATTTTTGCTTGGGCAGACAATGACAGGACAAGGGGAATGGTTTTAAACTAAAAGAGAGAAGTTTTAGATTAGATGTTAAGAGGAAATTCTTCATTCAGTGGGTGGTGATGCCATGTAACAGGCTGCCCAGAGAAGCTGTGGATGCTCCATCCCTGGAAGTGTTCAAAGCCAGGCTAGTTGGGGCTTTGGGCAACCTGGTCTGGTGGGAGGTGTCCCTGCCCATGGTAGGGGGTGGAACTGGGTGATCTTTAAGGTATCTTCCAACCCAAGCCATTCTGGGATTCTGTGATACTTTTGAGATGGCTAAAAGTCATAATCTTCATACTGCCTATAAAAGTGGATGATTTTCTGTGCACAGTTTATCTTGTTGCATTATGCACTTGCATTTCCTTATTATGTAAGCTTATGTGGAAACTACTAGGACCACCTTGCTCTGATTGACAGTAATGAACATCTTTGTGGTCATTGTCACAATTTGTCAACCTCCTACAATACTTTTGTGTAAATTAAAGGTCTGATTTTAGGCAATCAGGTATGTATGAAACAGGTTAGTACAAATAGGGGCATTTATGCGTATAGGAGTAAGTACTGTTAAGGTAATCAGCATGTTCGTTCTTGTTCAGAAGACATAAAAAAATCTATGTGAGTATTGAAAAGGTACGACGCATTATATTGACCTCAAAACAAATGGTTTCTCTTGGCCCTTGCTTATTACCCAAAGCCGACAGGAAGAGGACAAAGCAGGTCTAGCCCAAGGAACCTCTTAAGCTAGCTTGCTTTCAGGCCCCATGAAAAACCTGCTCTGTAGGGGACTGCAAGGGCTCTTTGAAACACAGACCGGTGTCTCCTGCTTAGTGCAGTACATCAGCAGCAGTGCCCTGGCTGCTGTGTCCCCTTTGCTCCAGAGGTTCAGTTGTGGATCTCCTCATGCAGGAAGGCACTTCCACAGTTGTCTGGGCATTCAGCTGCTGAGAACAGCTGGCTGGAAGAGATTAGGCAGGCTTCCTAACTGTACAAACTGTATCTTGATCGCTTCATGTTGCTGAGAGTGATAAAAAAATGCATACCAAACCCCTTGTAAAATGGATAGACGAGGAGGAGATGAAGAGTGTCTTAAAAGCAAACAGCTCTCTGGGATCCCAGTTAGGAATGGGTGTTTGTTATCAGCCCCAGTAGTCTCTGCTGAAATTCACTTGCTCCCATGGCTGAGGTTTCAGATTACCCCAAACACCTTCAGGTCAGCAGAGCATCTCTGCTAGTCATGTGCTGCAGTCTTGAACAAATGCTTGGTTAACCATCCCAGTTGACTATCCTCATTTTAGAATAAAGTCAGTTAATTCAATCTGAAGGTGAAAAATCCCCTTGTGCCCTAACTCCCTCCTTCTGTGACTACCCTAAGGATTTGTTTCTTATCCTTCAGAGATAACTGCATTTAAATAAATCACTGAACAGGAATAGAACTTGCTTATGATGTAGTTCCAGGGGATTTTCTTAACCCACTAATGACTGGGTGTTCTGCTCCCTAGAAATATGCAAGTATTGTAACAATTGAGAGAAAATCTTCCATTCCAGAAGAAGAGAATGTCACCCTAATCTTTTCAATAGACAATAGGTATTTCTTGGAAAATGAAGTTGATTTTGCTTGTGTTGGATGATGGTGATGTTACTAAACAGGTTTGGTGATAGCCCCAGTTCAAAAACTGTTGAAACTCAGCTGAAAACAAAGATGAAACAGAGAGATAAAGTGAGCTATCATGTTATGTGAACACTGGAGAACAGTGAGGAGTTATTACTACTCGTAAAATCAAGCTTAATCCAAGCAGTTGTGGCAGTTTGTATTTCTAGGAATGTTTTGTTTGTCCTTTTTTTTTTTTTTTTTTTTAATTCTGAGATCTCTCCTTTTTCTGTTACAATTCTGGCTTTTGGTCTTTTTCTCCAGGTCTAGAATTCATTAAGAAGTGTTTGGAGGTGGGTGGTGGTATATGAGCAGGAAGTCATGTGGCATTTCCAACCAGGGACCTGTCATGTGCCTCAGTAACTCAAATAGCTTGCTGCCATTCCCATGCTCTTAAATATACTATTTTAAGTACATCAACAAACAATTGCAAGAGCTTATAAATGTTTCAGAGAAGAATGTGTTGAGGGCCTTTTCTTTTTCCTCTGTCAAATGCTTCTGGTGAGTTAATAACTCCATCTACAGTTCATCACTGAAATAGTTCCAGAAGTATTGGAACTATGAGCCTGAACCAGGTCACTTTTGTGATAAAACCTGGTTCCTAATCATATTTTAAACAACGGACTAAGTGTAGCGGATCCACTAGTGCAGCAGTGAAAGTACAAAATTTATTTTGTTGGAACTGCTGTGTTTTTTTTTTCCATGACACAAAGTATAAGGACCAGGAGCACATAATTGAAGCTGTTCTGCAATGGGTGTTGACCAATTTCCGTTTAGGTGTTGGAGAATTCAGGGCCTGTGGGCAAATGTCAGAGGGAAGGGTGCTAATAGGCCTTCTCACTTCAGTGGGCTCATGGGCATTTCTCATTTCGGTGGGATCAGAGCTCCATGAGACCACACTCAGAACGGGCAGATCTCATCCCAAAAGCCCAAGGCAAAGCTAGAGGAAAAAAAGTGAAAAAATAAGATCCGATGAGGTGCAGACATATACACATCTGCTTTTCCCATGCTTTGAGCTGGCCAGACAAACCAATTTCTTTCTGGCCAGGTTTCAGCTGGCTGTTGGCTGGCCTGGCCGCATGGCTCCCAGACCAGACCTGCCTCAGTCAGACAGCTCAGGACGTGCAGAAGAGATCTGTCTGAACCTGTTGTGCCGCTACAGCTCCAGGCACTGTGGGCTAGTAGAAGATAAAAACCCAGAAGACATAGCCCAGTTTTCACAGATTATTCTACTTTTCTCAGTGTTACTCTTGGCAGTAGACCTGGGTAGTACTAAAAAAACATACAGTCCATGTACATGAACTACACATATAGCCTGCCTTGAGTGTTTTTATGTAAGTGTGCTTACCTGTTTATGACCTGCTTTGTCATGTCCAAAATAGATACATATTAAAAATTACTTATCTATATTAGTGAAAAATAATTGTGCAGACCTAGTGGAACTCCAAAAAGAGGTTCAACTACTCATCAGTTATTGTTATACCTGAGGTTACAATATTTGTAGGCATCAGCTCTGGCATGTCCACATGTAGGCGACTTATAAAAGCAGATCTTTCTTAATCTTTGCAGCTTTCGCTGCCTTCCTTGAGAGCTGTGGAAGCTCTGTGCTTCTGAACTCATTATTATGTAAGAATCGAAGTAGGCATTCTCATATATTAATTACTTCATGTTCCTATGTAATTTTTTTCTTAGATTTATCAGTTAAACCATCTATAAATTTATTAGCAACAAGCTTATGTAGTAGGTGAGTTATTTTTAAAAATCACTGTTAACAGATTAAGGAGAATAGAAATACAAAAATAGTTTTCTAAGCCCAAAAGGCAGGTAGGAAATAGACCCAGAATAGAGTGGTACTAATGTATCTGTTTGTTGTGGTTTTTAGCTTGTCACTAATATGAATACGTTTTCTGCCACAGTAAGATTTTTCTATATACTACGTTATAAATATGGAGGTGAGACCACTGCAAAAACCACAAGCCATTGCCTTTCATGGTTTCGTAAGGAGAAAATTCTCACTGTTGCACCATCTTCTTCCTGTGTGCTTGCGATTCAACAGTTTGCTGGCAACTTTGGCAAAAATTTATTACAAAAATAACTGTAAAAAATAGGTATTTAAGAAAATAACATAGTTTATTTTACAGTTCTAAATGATCAGGATAGCGAAATATTTTTTGTGAATCCTGTTTTTTCCTATGGTTATTTGCTCTTGAAATCCTTGGGAATTGTATTCTAGTGACATCTGTTAACACTGTTGCATTTAACATGTAATTAGGAAGTGAAAAAAAGAAAACAGAAAATAAAAGCCCATGCCAATCTAAATGTGCTTGAAAGGTGCCAGATTGATAACTCTGGAGAACTGAGTCCTCTGTTTATCCTCTGAATTAGTGCAGGAAAATCAATGGCAGCATAAACTTGCTCACGTCGCCCTGAAATGTCTTGTGCTCACTCAGCTGTGAGAGTAGCTCAGGCTTCATATCGCCTACAGTCCTTAGGATCCCAATAGGAATTATATGAAGGATGCTGTCCTGTAGTGGAAGGACTGTACTGAGAATGCTAAACTTCTTTCATATAAACTTCTGACCATCCACCCAAGGTCAAGCTTTGCAGTTTCAGCATAGATTACAAATGGTGATTTTGAATTAAAAGGCTTTATAGTGCATTCCCAATCTCTGAGCTATCGAATCCCCTGGTGTGTTTTATTTAATGCATAAACTTCCATTGACATGACAGAGCCAGAGGCATTACAATCTATCATGTCAAGACTTCATACATTAACAGTTCTTGTTAGCACACATTGGCACAATACACTGCAATAGTTCTGAATTATACTAATGATCCATGGATAATGGGTCACAAGGAGATTTTTGAACCGTACCTTTAAACCAATGCCACAGTGCTTTTAGGATGTGTCAAAGAGCATGGAGGCTTGGCACTATAACACGCTTTAATGCATCTTCAGAGCACCTTATCTTGTATGCTTTGCTTTAATTGAGATTAAATGGCTTTGAAGGACCTAATGCAATTTCAAGGACAATGCAATATCTCATATTCTCAGTGAAAGGTTTATAATGTATTTCCTTAAAACCGAGACAAATATTCCATACAAACACATTACACCAAACTGATGTTAAAGGTCTAATTCAAACATAGGGAAGCCAATACAATTAGAATTAAAAGCATGGCATACTGTTCCTGAGGCTATGGCTAGGATGGGGTGAGAGAACTGCATAGGATCTTGGGTTCTTCCACAGCACCAGCCAGCAAAGTATCAATGGAAACAACATTGAAAGGAAACTACTTTCCTTTTTAGGTGCCTAGATCCTGTTGAAAGTCAGATTGAATTTGTGCCAGGGAAGACTTTTGAGAGTGTTCTTCTGGGGGTGCATGCTCTGAATTCTTTGCATGATGTCAAGGCAGGAGCAAAGCCATCATAAAAGTTATGTTTAGTTTGTCCCTCCCTTCTTTATTACATTCCTATATTAGTGGTTTAAGAAAATTTAAATAGATGTCACACGAAATGAGAAATGACAAAAAAGTGACAGCCCCCCTCCTCTTTTTTTGTAATTTCAGTTTGATATGTCCTGTTTATTTAGTTGCAAACTTGCCCTCCTTGGCTTGCTTCAATAATTATATATATAAATGTGCTGCACTATCTTGGAAGATGTTGTTGTATTCCAGTAATGATAACTGTAGTTTCATGACCCTCCTGAGCTTACATTTGAGGACTCTTTGGAAAAACTGCCATCATACCACAAGAATGTGAGGTGTAATACTGCCAATTTTTTGAATTATTCATTAGAAGGAAAAAAAAAGGCAACAAAGACATAGGATTTTTCTTTTTATGTATGACTTTACTGCTCTTCATATTTTTTAAGTAAAAGGAATACAATTCTCCCATCTTTTCCACAGCCCAAAAAGAAAAGAAAATATGTATGCTTCAAAAAGTTGGGATTTCTGGGAATACATTTCCCTCTTTTAACTTGCATTTTAACATAAGGTAAAACATTTTTTTGACAAGGTAAGTAGAGTAAACAAAGATCAGTGAGAAAGCAGAAATTATTGAAGTACTGGAAAAACTGCTGCAGGCTACTTTTTCACACATTGCTGCTCAAGTCAGGATTATGCTATGACAGTTCTAACTCTCCTGCTGACATCCTTATAGACTCTATTACATTATTTACTTCTTGTAAAATAACATTCTATTACAGCTCCTTCATGTCCTGCTGCTATTCTAAGTTCAAGGGGAAGAAATTCTGCTCAACCATAATTCTTTGCTTCCAGCTCGTTAATATGGCTCTGAGGAGATCATTATTAAAAAGACTGATACGCGGCCTTATTTCATACCCCATTTTCTGTTGCAGTTACAACTGTATTGCTAGGGTCTTGGTCTTCACCTAAATCAACAGTACTGCATAAGATGCATTAGCCTGTGTCTTGAAGTATCAGATGAAGCATGTTCCACCCTGAGCTGAAGATGTAATGCCATTTTTATGTCAGTAAGGGGGAAAGCTTTCAGATATTTCTCTTGCTTTTTCATTGCAAGGAAAAGTGAAGCCAGTCATGCAATCATACCTGATTTCTGAAGAAGAAGAACCGATTCTCAGTAGACTTGCTGGGAACATCTGTGGATAAAACAGGGTTAAGAGCAGACAGATTACTCAAGCACTCTCTGAAAATGGACTTAGGTTTCTTTTTCAATGTCAGGACATAATATGTCAAACACATATCACAGAATCCCATGTAAGGAATCAGCTGAAACTTGTTTTCTGAGAAGATGTACTTATTAGGACCCAGAAAATGAATTTGCCTACTGTCTCTGAATTCTCAGGCCTTGCATCACTGTAAGTCCAGTTAGCAGCTAGGTGTACCACTAGCAAAATATTCCCACAGTATGGTAGAATGCTCCCAAAGCACCAGCCTTTGAAAAGAAGCACTTTCATGACTGCCTGAAATCACCCTGGCAAGTCAATCATCAGCCCTGCTGCTTGCAGTGTGAATCTTGAAAGCAGCACTCGACACTTGAAGAACTGGCATCAAACCAAACAGCAGTGACCACATGCTTTGAGATGGTCAGAGGACAGGGAACCCCCGGCACTACACACACAGTTCTGAGTAGAGCACTTCATCTGCTTTCAAAACCCATTTGCTTCATCCCTAATGAAATTTAAGTTGCATTTTGTCAATAATAAGACAGACAACATGACAATTATCTAGTTATCCAGTCCTTGTGAGGAGATACTGCATAAATTTCCCAGCAAAAAGTGAATCATATGTGCTCTTTCTTCAAGGCAAATAGTGAAACAGCTAGAAGATCAGCACTGACTGAAGCAGCATTTCATTATGTATGTGGTGGGTCCTGATAAAAGCAGTGCAGAGCATTTGGCTGTTGATCTCTGAAGTTAGGCAGGGACTGTGTGGGAAGGGTGACATTTGCCGCTTCCCTCAACCTGAACCAGGACTTTAGTCACCGTCTCTAGTATTTTCAGTTTGCTGCACAGCTTATATTTATGGCATTGAAACTGGGGATAAAGTTATATACTGTATGCTGTGTTAGCAGCTGGGGATTGCTACATCTGTATAGGTAAAGGATGTAGATGATTAAATATGTCATTCATCATGAGAAGATTCTCTGATGATCCTTCACAAATGCAAGAAATGGGAGTGGCAGGAGGTCGCATACAAACAGGGTGGTTGTTAATTCTACTAGAGTGATCACACAGGATAGATATTTGCCATTTCTTTCATATATGGGGCTGTTGGTCAATCAGAAAGAAATATTTCGATCCCTGTAACCCTTTGATTTCAGTGGAGTTTGGGACAGATTCCCATTATTTTGCTTCACAACGTTCTTGGTATGTCTGCAGAGTCCCTGAATGGGTCAATAGACACAAGCATGGGATAGGTTACTGGAGGAAAAAAAAAAAAAAGCAGGTTACTTGCTATTGTTGCAAATTTCATTTCCCTCAGGCATGAAAGGTCATCCTCTTCTTCATCTTCTCACCTTTCTATTTTCCCCCGTCCCCAGTCTGACCTGCTTCTTCTGTAAGAAGAGTTGTTTCTTCTCTAAGAAAAGTTTTAGAAGAATTTCAGTAAAAATACCAGGAATATCTGACCAACTGTTAAAGTCATTTAGCTCAAGTGCCTGTGGAATGTTTTTAAGATCCAACATCTTAGCTCATCTTGCACTGGCAATCCAGTCTCTGAACCAGGGAGTCATTATATATATGTTTGTTTTTTTTATATACCACCAATTACTGTTATCAAAATATGTTAAATGAACTATGTTCTAGGAAAGCAGATAATTTCACCGTAGACTTGTAAATATCCGATTAAAAATGAAGCTACCTTTTATTTATTGCAAAGGCTAGCACATTCATCAGCATGCCTAATTAAAATTTAACAATTAATAAGCAGTGGCAAACCCTGTATGAAGGTCAGTAGCAACCTAAGCAAACTTATCAAAAATGCAAAGGGGTTTAGAGTTTTTAAAAAGTTCATTCTGTCCTTAATTAACAGATCTAATTACAGTTCTGCCATAGCAAAATGCAAAATGATCTCTTCAAAGGACGAGAAGTCAAAGGTTTAATAGTGCAGATAACCTTCTTCTTCAGTACATACTGACCCGAGTGTAGAAGGGAATTTTACCAAGCAGTCAACAGAGTTGATGGGATGGCTTTGATAGAAATTAAATCTAAGCAATACATAGAAATCCCAAAACAACAAAGGAATTGAGAGGGAATAAAAACTCTCTCCTGTCTTGGGATTTGAGCTAACACCAAGTCAAGACTTCGGATAATCTCTCTTCTTAGCAAGTTGTCAATGTATTTGTTCTGTGACCTTTGATGGTTAGTTTTGAATAACACTTTCTGTTCTATAGACTGCATGTGTTTAATTATCACCTTATTCAACCACAATGGACAGTGCAAAAATGAAGGATAATCTAGTATAGTACAGCTAAATACAATAGAGCAAAGCACTTAAAATTCCTGTAGTTAATAGTCAGCATTTAGGAGATGAAGGGCAATTTTCCAAGTTTCACTAAAGGGTTTAGTTATGCATTACTTCTTCAAGAAGACCAAGAAAATACTGAGCATTATGTTCAGTGTTTTGGAGGAAGAGGCTGGGAATGAACAGAACTGGGTTCATCAGTAACCAATGAAATCTTCCTCGTTGATTTATGTGGGCAAGGGTCATTATATGTGGGTAATATAAAGTGGCTGAAAGAAAAATTAGACTGCTTAAAATTAATAATATATAGCTGAAATGAATTGTTACTATTCATCTTTACGTTTGGATTAAAGAAGAGAACACCAGCATGAGAGGCAAGATCGCTTCAGGGAAACCTGACCTATGTGACTATCCTTATCGTCCCCTTTCATACCCTGCCAATGTTGAAGTGAATGTACATAAAGGAGAAACAGTTGAATATCAATAGTTATCTTGGAGAGGCTCAAATACACAGGAACCATATTCATCTTATACTGGCAACAAAGTACATCATGACAAATATTTCAACCAAAAGGCTCATTACATGCAACATGAAAACTGAGAGTCTGTTCTGAGCAATCTCCATGATTTGTCTTCTAGCTCTACAGCTGCACCATCATGACCTGAACTAATTTCATATGGCATGATAATTTTCTATTGGCTGCAGGAAGAAAAAAAATGAAGCTCACTCAGACTGATGAGCATTTTAAGACTGATCCTTTATTCTTTTTCTTACAAAGAACATAATCTGCTGCTTTTAAATTACCTGTCTTGTACCAGTCAAGCATCCCATCAACATGCCGTACTAATGTAGCTTCATGCTAGTCTTGTGCTATATATTTGAAAGCAGAAATGGTGAGGCTTTTAAATGTAGCAAATATTTTGTCTACTCAAAATAGCTAGACTCCCTGTGTGGCCACAATATGATCCACACCTTTAAGGAAATTATAGTGATCAGTCTAAAATTTGGATGCTCAGAAAGATTTTATTTGGTATTTGGTACTCCTCTGTATCCTACCTCAGAAAAGGACAGAAAACTAGTCCTGCTACATTGCTTAAAAACACAAGCAGTGGAAAACACATACTGCATTATCACATTCCTTTCTTTGATAACACTTGCTTCAAAATAAGAAATGAACATAATTACTTGAGTTCTGCTGATGGGAAGTGAAATACAAGAGGTAGGCATTATTACTGTTACTGTTATTATTATTGAAGTAGCAGGAAGTGCAGTGCCATAAAAACTCTTCTAAGCAGTCACTCCCTCTAACAGACCATTAAAGGTTCACTTCACACTTATATCTTTTTTTTTTCCAGACTGAATCCTGAATCATTAATTTTGCACTTGATGTTCCTAAACGAAAGCTTTTTGAAGCAAAACCTTCTCTTGATGTCTGAATGCACCCTGAAGATGTTAATCACCAGAGCCGTAAATTCAAGACAAAAAGCCATCCAGGTACCTTGAATTTATTGAGACTTGAGAGCAGTAAGATGGAAAGATTTTTATTTTCCAGCACTATACAACATCCAAGCTTTAGACAATATCATTTACTAATAGGAATCTGAGCAAACAATGTTGTTAGAAATAATATATGGCCCAAGACACTATATGAAAGGGTGGTAAATTAGATTTGAGAGCAAAGAGAACCAAACCAAACCCTTCCTCCCCTCCATTGCAAAACTCTTTCAGTTTACAGATCAACTGCCTTTAGAGCTAAAATTTATGGAGAGACTTGACAGTAAGGGTAAGTACAATATTTGGGATGTGCGTGTGAGATACCTATAATGAAGAAATAAAAAGTTTTATGACTTGTAACTACTTCTATAATTTCTCTCTTTTTTTTCCTTTATTTTATTTCCCCTTTTCTTTCCCTTTTTTTTCTTCTCTTTTCCTGTTTTCATCTTCTTTCCTTTCCTTCCTAATAGATCTTTCTCTGTCAGTGTTTCACCAAAATAAGGAACAAATTCAGGGATCATAAAATGTCAAGTACTTTGTTTCAAAGAGACACTGATTCCCTGTATCCTTCTCAAAAAAAAAAAAAAAGACTCAATTTCTTTTAAGATTATCACAGCGCTGTGAAAAAGAAAGCAATTTTTTTCTTTCTGGTCCTCTGGGAATCATATTCATCCTCCTTTTCTATTTCAGCATAAGTCCTTTTCAAATTAAAGCAAACGCATGAAGCAAAGGGTAAATTTTTTTTAACCGTTAACAAATGAAGACCACCCATTTCATACCCTCTCAGGCACACAAATTCTGAATATCTCATGCATTGTTGCCCTCTAGTGTTACTTCAGAATGTATGTAGAAGATTCTATCCATAAAAAGTGAACAAGAAATGCATGTTTCAAAGAGATAGCACCAGATCTAAACTTGAGAAGTGACTGTCTGTGAAAAGAGGCATTTTACAATCCTTTGACTTTGGTCGGGTTAATTATCTAAGGTCTTTACGAAGAACCAGTGCTTTGAATATTAATTTCTACACATAGGAAGTAGGGCAGCACAGGGATTGTTACTTTGCTCTCCACATCTCTCCACTTTACTCCAAAGAGGATGCTACTCATGCCATATGGGCCTTTTGATTTACCCCCAGTTTTCCTGTAGCTGAAAGCTTCTCAGGGAGTTCAAAATGCTTGGTTTAACTACGGGCCAGTATTAATAAAATGAATAAATATGGCAGTATAAGTTCAAAACTGTATTGCTGTAGAATGGCAGGAACAAATTGGAGTGTGACCTGTTAGCATATCCGGCTCATGAGATTTACATGTGCATCAAAAAATGGGAAAAAAGTAATTATCATTTTCTGTGGAAATATTGCAAGGCTTTCCAATTTCCAAGGAAATTTACAAATTGAAGTGAGGAAAAAAAAAAAAAAAAAGGCATTTCTGTCCTTAGGGTCCTTCTGACCCTATGTCACTAGTTATCTAACTCATTAAACCTGATCTAATAACATGCAAGCTAGTTGAAATTCTAAGTAAGAGCAATCAGAAGTTTTCAGCTTCTTTGAAACTGACATATTGGTTGATACTTTAATGGTTTAGTGCTATTACCAGACAGGCATCAAATACCGCATATTTATTAATTTTACCCATCTGATGGGTTTCTGCTGGAAAGCATATCATGTGGCTTGGTGAATAAAGTTACCATCTACGGGATGCTGATAGCTCAAATTCTGGACCTCATGTTGTTTTTCTGTGCTTCATTTTTCCCATCTAGAAAATAGGATGATGAAATAATTCTCTCATGTAGAATTCTTTGAGATCTATAGATGAAAATGGCCCATCAGAGCTGGGGTATTACTAAATAATATCCAGACTTCCTCTGAAAGCTCTAAACATAATAAGATAAAATGTTAGATTTTTATTCTCTCCAAACTTACAATAGCTTTTCAGAAAAGTTCTCAAAGCTTCATGAAGTTTTGAGCCCAGATCAGCACATTAATGTCCTTTCTGCAAACCATGCAACATACGCATTTTGCTAGCGTTTAGGAGCCTGTCTGAAGGAAAAACTGAAGGACTCCAATCAAGAGTCCTGAAATGTTCCATGCAAAATACAACTGCCAGTTCTCTCACAGATCCTTTCATCCTATACTCATGCAGGAGCTCTTGTGCATCCCTACAAAAGATTTTGCTGGGAATAAGCCAATGAATTCCAGCCAAGAACTCTACTCCTTTCTTATTCAAAATCTTGAAATCCCCAACACAAACTGAATCTTGACACTCAGTCCTATCTGTTAAAAAGAAAGGAATGTTACTTAATTTTTATGTTCACACTGGGCATGATTTTTATCTCACACTGATTTTACAACTGTATACTGCAGTCAACTTTGATGACACAGCGTGACTTGTCTTAATAAAAATAACAGAATCGTATCAATGAGTTGTTCCTGCAGTCACAGCTCTCCAACTCAGGGCTCTGGAGAGTCACAGGGCCCCTCACTGGTGTTGAAGACAGAGGCAAAGAAAGGCATGAAACATCTCTGATTTGCCTGTGACCCTATTTGTGAGGTTTCCATCCTCATCAAGTAACAGGCCAATGTTATCTCTGGTCCTCCTTTTGCTGTTAACATATTTTTAAAAGCCCTTTTTATTATCCCCTGCAGTAATGGCCAGCTTCAGCTTTAATGGAGCTTTGGGTGCACAAATATTCTCCATGCAATAGCAAACAGCATCTCTGTAGTGCTCCTGCATCACCTGACCTCGTTTCCAGTGGCCATACACTTTCTTTTTCCACCTAATCTCTAGAAGATCCCTGCCCAGCCAAGCCAATGCTTGACTTCCAGCGTTTTGGAACTGCATGTTCCTGTGTTCCTGTGCTCTTAAGACGTGGTACTTAAAACATGACCAGCACTGAGGGACCCCAGTGCCTTCAAAAGCAGTTTCCCAGGGGACCTCACTAACTCATTCCTGAGCAGCCTGAAGTCTGCTCTCCCCATACCCAGGGTATACTGTATATGTTACACAAAACTTTTAGAACACACTTTGCTAACATTTATGTCTCCTTGACCTGCCTGTGAGAAGTTAACACGTTTCTGTTCGACAACTTTGAGAGAATGATTTAAAATTTGATCTTGAACAGGAAACTATTTTTCCAAAAGATTGCAAATGTCTCTAACATTTCATGCACTGAAGCTCATTTTTTAAATGTTGCTCATTACTAGATTTTATGGTGAATCTTTATGATTCAGGAAAATCAAATCTCAGAGTGATTTGTGTCCACCATTCACAATGGTTATAGCTTTATAGTAATCTTTGGATGTGGACTAGTTGTTCTATATATTTGAGGCCTGTTAAAGGATTTATATCTGAGGCTTAATGAGTAAATGTACTCCAGGTTGCACAGTTTCCTAGTACATCATGAGGCCAATTGTCTTCAAGTATGAAGCTGAAGTAAGAGATTTTCCACAGAGGAGTTCCAGTAGAGTCAAGGAAGACTTCAGATCAGCAGTCTGAAGATTTACCTCATAGACCACAGAAGCTGCAACCATCACAGCTATAAGCACTGGTCTAACTAGAGTGATCTGTCAGGGCTAGACACAGCATAGAAGCACTCAGTATGGCTCTGTGTATATATTAAACATTCTTATCAACATGAGAGGAGACTCCACACATCCCAACAAAAGACACAAACAATCTGGAAATAAGCTCTGGCAATTTATTACTTCTTCTGGGCAGAACAGGTGTACTGGTACTAATGAAACTGCCAGTTCTGATCTCTGAGCAATGGAAATGAATGAGGTGCATAAGCTACCTTCATTTGCTGGCTCTGGGACACAGCTGCCTTTTGGCCAAGGCTGAATATGTTGCTCTCTAGAGTTACTATTAAGCCAGTCACAGTAGTAGTATGTGTTAGGGAAATGGCACCTTTACTTACAATTTGAGCTGGACACAAATGAGATTTTTCATGGTTGAAACGGGAGTTGTTTAATTTTGGGATGATATATTTCTTAATTTTTGCATAAGCAGCCTAGACTGGCAGATAGACTGTAGAGGAATGTCAGAAAATTCACTGAGTTCAGAAAATCTAGTCATTGCTTGCCTGAACAGAATTTTGTCCCTGTATTCCTCCTCTCCTGGAGAAAAATGCAGCTGAGTATAGGGATCCCTTCACACTCATTAGATCTGTTCCCTGCATGTCTTCTTCCTTCCTATATGAGAAGGAAGACGTTTCCAGGGTTGTCTTATTCTTGTTAGTCCTGTACAATCAGAGCTGTTGGGAAGGAGTTTAGATTTATTTATTTATTTTTCTGTCTCTTACATTAACAATAGAGTTTTAACTAAGATGCCACTTCAGAAGGGCAGTAATGAAATGTGCAAGTCAAGAGCACAGCTGTGACTTTCAGAGTTTGCAGGGCTGTCAGCTAGAGAAAATGCATCTTTACCTGTAAAGTGGGCAAATTTATTCTGTAAGACTTCGAGGGAAAGTAAATTTGAAACTTCACAATGATATTTATTCAGAGTCACTTTTCAGCGTATAACCAGTTGTTAAAGTTCTCACAATAGTAGGAATCTCATAAGCATCTCAATGCACCTTAAATTCTTACCTCTGTCAAGAGTCAGCATCCAAGTTTATAACAAGACCTGGCTTCTTTTATTTTGGTGGAGAGACTCTTTTAATCAGCTCACAGTTGCCTGGTATGTGTCTAATTTTATGCGGCAAGAAAAAGATGAGCATATCTGCACTGACTTCACAAGTTCAGAGATATTTTGCTTTGAAATTTACAAACAGATAGGATCCATGACTAGAATTACAAATGTAGATAGGCATAACACATTTAAAACTGCATTTCTTTTCTTCTAAATTGTTTCTCTGCCTCTTGTCATTGCTCGTGTAACTTATCAACAGACCTAGGACTGGCACAGTAACACGAGTGTCATTGGGCCAAATTCAGAGGATACAGACTCTGGTTTTGTACCTACAAATGCATGTGCTAAGATTATTCACGATTTAAAAGAAAACTGTTTGCAAGATATATGGAAAAATTACAAGAAACGAGAGAAGTTCAGTTTTAAATGCATTTCTACCACTGTGCTGGCAAATCTACACTACATTCTGTAGAATTTAAATATGAACTGAGAAGAAAAATTGGCCCTGGAGATAGCACAGACTATATTGTGTAGGTCTGGCCAGCAGCAGACTAATCTAGAGAATTGGTTTTGTGCGGTTTAAGGTCAGTTTCTGCCTTATGTCCCACAAGGCAGAATGGCAGAGGAAGGCCTATAAAGCATCCTGCTTCAGTGGAGGAACAAATATATAAGGCTGTTGGTGATATTAAGTATACTTCCAAGCAGATATTTAGTATCTGATACATTTTTATGGCAGCAATTTAATTCAAGACTTTAAATGTTCATAGAGCTAAATGACAGCTCATTTGGGAATTTGAGGTTCCAAGTAACTTAAACCTTACTGATTTTAGTACCTGGGGTCAAGCTCCTCTTCATGCTTTCAGAGCCACATCCATTCTCCCTATCTGTAAGGTCAAAGCACAAGCATGTAATGGATTCTTTGTGCCTGAATTTCTCTAACTGCAGAACAGGAAAGCAGTCAATGTGAAGGGCTATATGCCTTATAGTAGAGTCTGGGTTCAGCTCCTCCAAGGTACATTGCTTTCAGGTGGCATGAGATAAAAGAGATAATGGGTACTTAAGCTCATTTAGGATCAGGGCCTCAACCTCCTTCCAAAATTATTGTCAGCACTAATTAGCTCCTTAAATCACTGCTGAATGGGTATGCAGAGTGAACAAACATTTATCGTTAACATAGTCCTTTCAAAATTAGTGTGAGATGTTTGCCGAGAAAATATCTTGAACGTGTTATACTTCGACTGTACCTGTTCTGTAGATAAGCAGAGAACTCGCAGTTCTGGCATCAATCCTAGACTCTGCAGTATGTTCATTTTCAGTTTCAAGCAGTTTAGTGGTAAAAGATCCTTCCTTAGATATGGCTACAAGTATCGGAATGCCCACTGTGAGAAAAAGTTTAAATATTCAGAAATTTCTATTCAAAGCATTAGTTGAAAATCACTATAAGAATTTCTCGCCTTTGTCTTTTATCTCATGAAGCAAAACCATGAAACCTTAAGAAACGAAGTCTGTCTTTGACCTTACCTCAACTTTTGCTTGCCTGGATTTGACATACAGGTGTATGGAACTAAAGTCATTTGTTAGTTAGCAATTGAATGTGTTTGCAAGTTTAACGATATGGCATCCAACCTGTTTGATTACAATAGTAGAGCTTAATCACACAGATAACAAGCTTTTAGAGATCTGGAAGCTGTACTCTGCTAATAGGTGCTGCTTTTCTGCTGACCTGCTACAGTGCACTTGGACATCCATAAGTTTTGGCAAATTCAACTTGACATTGTCTTAGAGAGGGAAGGGAAGACCACAGCTGCATGCCCTAACTGTAATTCCCAAAGAATCTGAACAGGGCCATCTATGGATAATTATGTAATTCTCTTGGTCCAGTATAAAAAGGATCTGATAAGTACTGCTCTCCCTGACTGTTTTCACAAATCACAGGAAACCTTTAAGGGAAAACCTTTAGGCAAAAGCACTATTAGAAAGTTTTTCAGAAATTTTCAAGCTGCATATTGTGAATCTTGATAATGTTTCCTTAGCAGTCAGACTGAAGAGAGTTGTCCTGTTGTTCTTAGGCTTTAAGTTTTGAATGTAGGAAATACACTTGTCTTTGTCACAGGATTCAACTGTAGCCTTTGAAACTGTAGTTGACTTTATATGTTCTTGGCTTGCTGACTTTGCTGTATCCTCTTAACAGAATAAATGATCTCATGTAATAACAAACCTGGCAGATCTTCATAATTGATCACTACTCTTTACAAATGAAGGGCACAGGATGCAAATAGAATAAAGCAGTATAACTATTGTGCAATGTAAGTATTGATTCTTTTAATAGCAGTACTGCCTGTCTCTGTAAGTGCCCACCTCAGCAATAAGAAATTATGGGGAAAAATAGAAGTGGGAAGTAAAATTAGAATTAAATGGGAAAAAAAAAAAGTGTAACAGAACTTAGTGAGTGCCTGCCAAGTAGTCTTATTGCCTAAAGGTTCAGCTTTATGTAAAGCCCTTAACTGTATCAATAGATGCTTTTTGGACTTGGGAAGGCTAAACAAGTGTAACTGGGGGAGGGGTAATAAATCAGCCCTGCTTGAACTGTATAGAGGTCAGGGGTCTTCAAGACCCCTTTAAACAACTGGAATGATTTACAGATGAATGATTGGCATAGATTGAGAGGTACTGGGGGTATTGGGTAGAGTGATGTGGGGAGGGCTGCTCACACCTCTTACAGCAAACTTATAATCTAGCAAATTGTGCTTTCAGAGCCTGATGTCCTTGATAAACAAGAAATGGCAAGACTTATTAAAGTGTAGTCCAATCACTGTTATACCCTGATACTGGAAGAGATAGATGTCAAGTTCTGTTACTGCTCAAGTTTTCACAGCATCCAAACGATCTTATTTGAGGTGTGTGAGAAGACACATTGGCATAATATGTGCACACCTATTCCCAAACCTGCAAAACCACTGCAGGAACCCCTTAACCTGCTCTTTCATCTTCTCTTATACATCACCGTTGTCTCACAATCTGCTCCCACTGAGCACGCTGCAGTTGTCTAACGAATTTCACATTCAGATGGTTAACTCACATTACACTCCACAGGGTCATACGAATGTTCTGAAACTGACAGTTGTGATTACAAGTTAGTTGGGTAAGAAGAGAACCCCTGGGCACAAATCTCTGATGTACCTGAAAATTTTTTTGGCAGCAGTGACTAAATCTATCCCAAGCCTACAAGGTCAATTTGCAGCTCAGTTGCTATCCATATTTATCTGCCTCACACATTAAAATTTTACTATGACAGTGATAGGATCTCTAGGAAACACCTCAAGTAGTTTCTGTAGATAGCCTGTAATACTTGTTGCCTTTAAACAATCTTCCAGGACATGTCATTGTCCTGATGATGACATCTATTAATTTTTAAGAGAAAAGTTCTTATAGTCATAGAATTCACCTTGGTTTCAGATCTCAATGGCCTGTAACTTGGTAAGCCTTGGTCACAGCACTGTCATCAAGTGTAGGCATTGTTCTGCTAAGCAATAAAGGGAAGTGCTTGGCTGCTAGAAGGGACAAGGAATACAGTGTAAGATCACTAAGTTAGTTAAATTTCTTATGCTAATTGTGATATCTCATATCACTGAAGCACTTAGGATTTTCCTTCTCTTCCATATTTTTTCTGTTCCTTTTTGCACTCCGTTCTCCTAAACACTTCCAGTTTCCGATTTGTCAGTAGGAGTTTGTAGTTAAAACTAATGTATTTAATCACAGTAGTAGTATGACAAAAGCACCAGAAAACTACAATTACAAAAGGAGTCATTCATACTTGTCATGTAGATTTTAGAAGCAATAGCAATTTTTATAAGGAAAGGGGAGGGGCAAAAAATCAGACTGTTGAATCTGGTTTTAAAATGTTTAGCATTTAGAAAGTTTTGAGGTATTTGTCATTAGATTATACTTGAGAAGTTTTTGGCAGAGTCTCTTGACAGAGAACTGCTTCTCTTGGTCCACAGATCATCCCAGGCAGTGCATGACTTTGTGTCATACAGGTACATGGCTGACATGGAGAAAGGTTTTAACTATGATTTTATAATTTGCCGTTCTCAACACAGTCCACCTCTGAACTGCTAAATATTGGAAAAAGTAAGAGGGTCATTACTCTGAGGTAGCTGTTAAATATTGAAATATTAAACTGATTTTTTTTTCTGACGTTTCTCAAGAACAAAAGCACGTAAAAAGATGGAAGGCTGCTCAATGGCTTGGAGAACCTGTGGTATTTTTGTGGTAGGCTCTAAAATGAGCAGTGAAAGGTGTTAAGAGAATAATTTTCTCTAGCTTGGTGTTATGTGTTCCTAAAGTTGTGATATATACATGTAGTATGAGGGTTCAAGAACTTCGACATTCGAACACTGTCACTGCAACTAACTGCAGAAAAAGCCTACTATAATGTATGCTGAAGTCAACAAGAGTATTTCCATCAGCTGGAATGGATGTTGGATCAGGTTCAACACAACAGAGATGCAAACTCTGCAGCTCAAGCTCTCAGAGGAGCTCTCCACTATGTCAGCTAAAGAAAACTCTCCATTAGCCAAGTTCATATTGTCATCAATATGAACACGTAAGCAATTCTGCAAGGCAAGCCATGCACTAGACAGTAGTGATAGGCACAAGATGCAAGTCAGTAAATATTTTCAGAAGCACCAGCTGTATATGCTATATATGAGCTATGATATGCATTATGCAAAGCTTCTGCTCAGCAAAATTAGTCTTTATACTTAATTTTGATAGTTAATCATAAGACCATATTTTATAGTTATCCACCAAGAACGTTCACTAAGACAGGGAGCCAAAATACAGGGAGATGGAAATGTTTTGTGTTTTTTTTTTTTTTTCTGAACCTATATGCTGGTCTTTGTTGTGACCTAAGGCAGAGTTGCTTTAGCTCTTTCTCCATCGTTATTCAATTGCTAACATAGCAGTAGCACTTAAGTAGGGGTCACAAAATGCTAACAGTATTCTATTGTGAATGTATGCTCTTGCTATTCACAACCTGGAATCCTTGTCCTACAAAATTTGGCTTTTTATTTACAGCTCTCTAAGCACATTTCTAGAGGTATATGTTACAATCTCTGTCAGGGATGGATACAAACAATAAAATATTACTACATAGCTGGCATCTCTGAAGCTAGAATACAACCCAATCAAACTGACACAGCTGATAAAATTTGGTGCTGCAACTCATGTGAAGTCTTTGCAGCACTCTGAAATGCTTGAGTACAGCATGGTCCTGAAATCAGTATGATGTTTTTGCTACAAAAACGCACTACATCAGTGCCACAGAATAGTGTCCTTCATTGCACTGATTTAGTGCTCCATCCCAACCCTATTCTCATCAGGAATTGTCCACCAGAGACAACTCAGTGTTTTGCTGCTTTTAAGTAAGAAATCTAAATTAGTGAAAGCTTCAAATGGAGATGTATGTTTTCTTTTGCTAGCAGAAAACCCTCTGTCCTTTGCATCAATAAAACTGATTAATTCTAAACTTACTAATCTTGTTGAAAATGGTTTTATCGTGCTCTTTCTGAGTCTAATAAATGGGGATGAAAAGTGATAGTTACAGTAGATGCAGTATGATATGGAGGGTGAGTCAGTTTCTAAAATCCAGCACATGGGGGTTGTTTTGTTTGAAAAAGTAGTGTAGGCCTAGATTATAAGTGTATCTTTAGCCATAGTGTGTTCTTTACTTACCACTTATTTCTTGAAGAACTAAGTTTATATTAGGAAGCAAAGTATTTCTTCCTTTGAGGAGGAGAAGTTTTTGGTCTCACACTAGCATTGCACACTTGATGACAGGAGAAAATATTAACCATATGTATCTTTGAGTTATTTCTGGTGATATGGTACATGGCATAATAGATTTTAAGGCTAAAAGAGGCCAGCCTTCTTATATAAAACCTGCCAGAGAATTTCACTGACTTCTGCAGTTAGAGTTCAGAAACTTGTTCAGTAACTATCGAACTCTTTATCACTTGCTTCTTTTGTTCTCCTCTCTGCCCCATAGGAGCAATGTAAATTCAAATGAAAGAAAACGTAGTGTTTTGAAATAACTTGGTACATGTTGACTTGTAAGTGTCAAATATTGTTATTAGACCTGGTGAGAAGGATGAAAAAGACAGTGTTCTGTGCCACGCAGAAATGTGCTGTTTGTAACACAAGCTCACAGCAACTTTCCCACCCCAGCACGTTTCCTACTGCTTTTCCATATTGCTGCAAGTGATACTAGAGAGCTATACAAAAAGAAACAGCTTTTAGTTTTTCAAAGCTGTATCTTTCCTTCTTTCATCTCGTCTCTGCTTATCTCTTGCTGTTGTTCAGACCCCCTCTAGGATGAAGTTTAAAGAACAATATGGAATAACAAAGGAAATAACAAGAGTGGTTGTTTTTTTTTAAAGCCTTTCTCAAGAGCTTGTGCTCTCAAATGCTTACCTTCAGGTTTTAATTTTGTTGTTTGTTTTTTCTTTAAACATATTCCACTCTGTCATAAACACTCCTCATGTAATTTCTAATGTCAGGAAGGGAAACTTGGGGCTTGAATTAATTGTGTAAAGGTACAGTTACAAGGAGAAGCAGATGGCAGATAAAATGTTGGGTGAGATTTTCTGTCTGTCTAGCCATCCGTTCATTTATTGTTCGTTTCCATCTGTCTTTGCCTGGCTTCCAAGATTGCATTGTGTATTTCTCTAAGTGCTGTTAAGTGCCAGAGATTTGACAGAGTGCTACATTAGCTTACCTCAGCAAGAAGAAATAGTATTTGGTTATACTGAATTGGTTTTCCATTCAGCATTTTGTTATAGGATTTTTAAACGTATGTGTTCATATCTGCAAAAGGCTTTTATGATAGGTTTATTGTGTAGCCCATCTTAATTGGAGATACTTTACCTACACATGCTTCAGGGTTTTTCTTTGCTTCAGTGCTCAAATCATATTTGCCTTGCAAGTTTTTAATCCTTATTCTCTTTTCAGCTGATTTGCCTACTTTTACTTCTTTTTTTTAAAAGAAAAAAAAAAAAAAGACTTACTCAGCAAAATACTTTTAGGTTTTGTTAGCATTCCTGAATTCTCAGCAGGTTTGATCCTTATAGTAGGTGTTGCTTTAGAAGGGACATTAGCTTCCTGCTTTGGTCTCCTCAGATGGGACATGGGGGTGCTATCTCTACTCTAAACTGCAAAGGTCTGATTGAAAAGGACAGTTAAACCGTATTAACTGGTGATAGTTTGTATACCTTGCTGATAGTTGTAAAGTTCTGCAGCCTCACAAATAGACTCAAAACCTGGCATTTCAAAACTCTTTTCATGTTTATTTCCAGAGATACAGTAGTATTTTACGTGTAACACGAATATCTGTGTACCTGTGTACGTCAGAATGCAAAGTCTGTTGTGTGGATTACCAGCAGCTTCAGGTCAGAGGACTGAAATGACCCAAAACAAAACCACTAAAATGTCACGGAATTCTGCTTAGAATAATGATAGAAACGTCCAGTGAACTGAATGATGTGATGTTAACAATCCCAGGATGTGGAAAATGATATGAGTACTGTAAGTTAGGCGGCCAGGGCTAATGGCCAGGCACTGATGTCAGGACCTCTTAGGGAAAGGCCATGGGAACTGACCCAGGTCAGATCTGCAGCTGAGAGGGGATGTATGTTTTGAAGAAAAGATCAGGAGCTGGAGGTAAGGATACTTATCTTCAGGTCATCAGAGCAAGATGATAATTTTAAAGGCATGAAAATTAAAAATTCTGACATCTTTGAAGCACCTAGAGGTGATTACTGCTTTGTTCTCAGTGTGGTTCTATTAACTGTTCATGCATTCATCCTTTCTCTGATTTCTTGTCCTGAAATAACAGTTGTGTGAATTGACTGAAAAACTCCACAAAGTTGCATAAGATTTTAACAGATTCTCAGCCTTAGCAGGGAAAAAATCCTTTTTTCTTTCTATGTTTCCAAGATACTCGTCCTCCCTCCTTCTCTTAAGAATAGGTGCCATGATTTCCTATGTTAGGTCTATCTGTGAAATATTTAAACATTGCTGGGCACTGAACATCACTGTAGAATCAATTCAGCCATATGCCACACAACCCCAACAGGAGCTGCTGTGCTATTATGGAAAAAAAAAAAAGAAGATATGCAAGTCATTTCTCAAGTTTGACAAACATCTATTTTGTTGTCAGCTTAAATATATTACCACTTTTTTTCATTATTATTTTTCACTCACCTGAGAATACTTCTTTATGCAGTAGGCTTCAGTGAAAGCCATTTGGGTAAGAATTATAGGATTAAGAAATGTAGGATTAGAATCTCTTTTCATAGAAAAATGTTTTTTCATCTCTAAGCAATTATTTTCTTGGACTACAACTGGAAGTTCCCCAAAACTCTATGCATGAGTTTCTGAAAGGAGTAATTCCATCATGATGATTCCCATATGTTTTGTAAAGAGAGAACTAGCTGTCTGTACTCCATTTGCTTGAAAAATATGCATTCAAAATTTTATCTATTTATAGTAGACATAGATACAACATGTATCTTAATGTCTTATAGATAAATGCTCTCTATGTTTGCTGGCCATTTTCATGTTATAAGCCTTTCTGAGATACTCTCTTAAAATCTTAGCTGACATGTTTCCTGTCTTTTTATAACATTACAGTGGTTTGGGACCTGAATTCTAGTACATTCCTAAATCTGATTTTGTTATGTTATTTTATTTTTGAAATTGCATGGTCACCTCAGTGCTGCTAAGATGTTCAGAGTGAAAAGAAATGAGAATTTTTTCTTCAGTCTTTGTTTTGCAAACGTGGCAACACCATAACATGAACTGTTCTCTACATACTCTCATGGGAGATTCCTGGTTTGAAAAGTCTCCGGTCTGTGTAAAAATACCACAACCAGTTCCTTTGCCATATTCCCTTAGAGAATCTGAGGACATAGGAAAATTTTGTCTAACGTCTGCTGAACTCCTGACCATCTGCCTACGGGAGATGTCATGTTGGAAGCCACCCGTTGTAGATTAGACTAATTGCTCTAACTTCCCTGACTATTTGGACACTATAATCAAGTTACTGATTTCCCTAACATAGTCAATCCCATTTGCAGAAAATGTTTTCATGTAATACTCCCACCAAGTTATGCAATAGCCAACTTCATCACCATTTTCCTTGGCACCTCTGTGCAGATGCAGAGATAACTTCAGTACCTAGGTTGCTCTTGTGAGATCCCTAAGGGTAGTACTAATTCCTTAATGACTACCACAATTCATTCCAGTGCCTCATGCCACGTAGTGAGACACTGCTTGCATTTCCTGATGCCATTTTCAGATAAATGAATGTTTCTATTCTGAGAAATACACTGGATTCTTAAAGTGTTTGTGAAAGATGAGGAGAGCCATTGCAATGTCATTCAGGCTGTCTTTCCAACCTCCCAGTATCTGGCAATAAATACTTGGATAGGAGAGAAATGAAGTTGTGAAATTGAATCATGATATCTCAACAGATGGTCATAAGCAGCCTAAACATGAGCTGAGTGCATTGTATGTTGTACAGGACTCTGAAAAGATTTACACAGTTATGTTTTACATTAAAAGGAAACACCTTTGCTAATCTAGATATGTACTGCATTAACTTTCAAAGTTACACAGTATCTTCATTGCACTATAAGGTAGATTATTGGTTCTTCTGAGCCAAGAAGCAAGTAAAAAATGACAAAAGGGTATAGGCTTCTATCGAATTTATCAGAGCAAGTTAATGAATTGTATGTGAAAAGGGGGGTTGGAAGTATAAATATGTTCTACATCCTCTCCATGACAGGCTATGGAATATTTATTATAAATGGAGACATAAAGCAGGAATAATCTTCCCCATGACCTCACTGTGACAAACTGGCTTCCTAATTCTTGCTGAGTGCTGATTATTACTTGGCTAGCAGTCTGAGCTGAAGATGAAGCATGTGCTAAGTTGCAGGAATTCTTACAAGTATGCTGAGCTATTTTCAGAAGGGCAATTTTAAGGACACATTCATGTTTTTACTTACAGGAGTAGTTTTTTTCTTAAAGCATACAAGTAGATCCACATGTGGAAAACCTCCAGGCAAACAATATGAATGCAATTGCTCATTTATACATTGTATTTTGTGCCTGGTTCAATGAAGCAGGCTTGTGAAGTGTGGGGCTAGAGAGCTTGGTGACATGCTATGAAGGGCTTTCTACTTAAACACTTTCTTGGAGGTGTATATCAAAGGAACAGGTGTAACATTAATAAATGTGCTTCAATTTGTATCGACTTGAAGAGAATGCTACCAGGAAAGGTAGCTCGGAAGTAGATGGATATGACATGCAAGAGCAGAGTTAAGTGGTGCCTTGCTGAGTTTTGTCACTTGCTGGAAAGTTTTGAATTATATTTGTATACAGACCTGTCTTGTAGAAGGAAGCAAGGATCCAGCTCCTTGCAGCAGTTTTGCCATGCATGTCTATGCAGTGCTTTCAGAAGGCTGGAGAAGACCTATAGAGAAATCGCAGAAAGAAATAAAAAATATTGACAAGTACCATTAAATAAAAGAATTGTGCCACTCTTCATGCAAGGTTTCTACTATGTAAAAACCATTACAATTTGAATTCAGACAAAACTCCTTCTAGCTTGTACTTTGAAGGTGGCAGTGACCTTAAGCAAAGACTCACCAGATATGACTGGCCATCTCATCTGCTCGCCAGACCTGTAGCTGTAGCTGAGCCAGTCTTTCTAGTGTGCTGAGAGAAGTGCAACAAAAATGTTGTACTGTTTAGGTTTAACCACATAATTTTAATCTAGGTCAGTCCAGCCAAGTCTACCTGAGTAGTTGTCTTGCTGCTTCGTCCTTTCACCATGCTGCAGGATGTGCTGTACCTATTCTAGCACCAACCTTTGATCATTTCCTCTTAAACTTACACAGCCAGGAGTCCTCTGAAAGCTTGCTATTCCCATGTTTTCAGAGCTTGTTAATAGTATCCTCTTTGCAGTTTTGTTCCACAGATGACTTGATGCGTAGATACAAGGACAAGAGAAAAAAGTGAAAAGTTCTCAGGTCTTGCTGATGCAGAACAGCAAGAACAACGCACTGTTGGGGATGGTTGTTTTAGCATTTCTTTTAATAATGTCCATAAAGTATATAGAGGAAGGCTTGGTCATTCATTTCATAATAATCTAAACAACTGTAACTTGCTTTTAAAGTTTTCCCATATGGCATAAGAGTTTCTCTACAACTTATTCTACTATCTCACCATGCAGTCTGCTTCTATGATACAACACTTCTGTTCTGAAATTAAGACCACTAGGGGAGATCAGTGGAGGGAAATGTCTCACAAGAAGAGTGTAAAACATCAAACGGAATGAGCAAACACCTCTTTTAACTTCTAGATGAGCTGTGGGAAGTTTTTGCTTGTATGAAGTCTCATGGACTGCCTGAATTTATATCTCCTAAATCTGTGAAAACAGAGAGGGATTTTTTATTTCCTTCAGACCCAACATATGAGAGAAAGCTCTGCAGAGTTTTTAAAGGAATGTTTCTGTAGTTACTGATCTGGGAAGCAATAAAAATCCACCAAACTGTGCTCTGCAAGGGAATTAATGGTTCTAGTTTTGCCAGCCTCCTTAGAGTGTTTTCCACAGGGAATGTGGAAATTGGGGAATACCAAATTTCCATTTACAGGGTAGTTCACCACATGGAATGGTAGAATTTCTTTCTAAATTAGGAGACCTTGGAGAGGTACTTTTGTTCTGAATCATTAAGGGTTAAACCCATGACCAGGAAGCAGCCTTGACCTTCAGTCAAGTCCTACTGTAATTTTCAAATCAAAGACAGACAGATACAGTTTAATAGTGAATCATGAGAAGCTGGTATTTTTCTAGGGGCTACAGAAAGTTGGTCTGCTCATCACTGAACCAAAGATCCTGTCAGTTCCTGCCTACGCTTTTCAGTTAATATGGCAGAGCAACAGTATTGAACAAATTGCTAAGGGAATGAACCTAAGTCCTAGAACAGAATTTCAGGCTGTGCTATGATTTGTAGGTTCGGAAGCTGTTCACATTTTTGTTTCTACAGGCTTGAATTCTTTGATGTTTTATGGCTATTAATCAGTGATGTGGGGTAATTCTGATTACAAGATTGTGTCAGAACAAAAGGTCACTTAAAAAAAAAAAAAGTTAACATCTGAATTGGGCTTCACAAGAGAGATGTTTCTCCATAGCAGATGTCATAAGCATGCAATACTCATCTAATTTGCAGGAACAGAGGTCAAGTACTTGCAGAAAGTGACCTCTAGACATGAAGGGAACACAGAGTCAAAGAAACTGCTCTAGGGAAATAGAAGTATTCTGAAGGATTGCTTTTAGGGTTCATCACTGAAAAGATATTAACTGCATAATATAGAAATTAGTTTGATACAGAAGAAAAACATAATTTTTACAGGTCTAACAGAAAAGAAATACATTTTACACTTTTACAAGTGTTAAGAAGCGTTAGTGGCTGTGTAGTCTGACAGTGATGAATTTTACTCACACTTCAAGTGGGCTGTGTAAAAGCAAGAGTGTGTTACACATGTAGATAGGAAACTCAATACAGTCACGGCTTCAGAGGTAAAGGAGGTACTTCAGGTTAGAGTACTTTTATAACTGCAACCACTAGTGTAATGCTGCCGTAATAAAACAACAGGGAGCAGCTCTGTCTATTTGCCTATGTGTATAAATACTCAGGACCAGGAAAGGAGAAATCACACAACAGTGGACTACGGAACTTGGTGAACTATGATAACTAATACCTATTGTACTGAAGCAGGTGAAATAATTGTATTGTTTTAAACACCCACTTAGAATGACAGGGATATTCAAATCGTTCCAATTCTCCTGAAGTATAAATTTTGAAATGTGCTTATCTCACCTCTCGGCAGAGTCACAGAACGCAGCCCCATGGCACTGATTTCCCCCTGGATACAAATGAGCTGAAAACTGAGGCTTGTGAAGGGAGATGACGGAAGTGTGCCTTTGTCAGGATCTCTTTTGGTGGTGGTGTGGTACCCACACTCACTCCGATGATGCCCTTTGGGGAGAGGTGAGGTGCTGTCTGGTGAGATGCCATCAAGATTTAACCCACAGTGCCTGGCGAGGGAGCTGTATTCGAGTTGCTGGGCTGACGGCAGCTCTGGTTGTGTCTGTGGCAGAATGAAGGGGCTGGAAGTTTATCTGGAATAAATAAATACTATTTCTCCTCCCATACAGACTTTGCATGGATAAGTTCAGCTTCTCCTACAGAGAAGCATGCCATCTGTGCAGGCTAGCGCATACCTCTTCCTGAGGTATGAAAAAACAACAAATTGTCAAATGGCACCAGGCCCACCTGTCTGGGGAGTTTCAGAACTGAAGCTCTGAGGGCTGGATGACAGTAAATTCCTACAGAACAGGGGGAATTTGAAACAGAAAATCAGAAACCAGTGTGAAAGGGGAAAGAGAGACCCAGACGGCAGCATACAATCTCAGCGTGACTGAACGTTTTGTAGTGAGCTGGGCTGTGCGAGGGTAGCAAGATTTTGAGTGAGATCTAATTAAAATCATCTGGCCCTCATGAGGGAGATGTCTTTCTTTTTGCAATTATTTTGTGTGTGTCGTGGATATTTAATTAGGCATGTAGAGCTGATGTTTCTGAGACGAATTCAAAGCACGCTATTTTTAGTATATTATTGTATTGTTGGGCTTATGGATTACAAACACTGCAAGTCTGTAAGAACAAAGAAACTGCATTCAAGGCTACAGCAATAATTTAGGACTGACACGATACGCAACTTCAGCAGTTCTCTGTATCTGATTTTTGTGAGGCAGTAAATATCTGAGTAGAAATTATACATCATCCCAAACAGATAATAATCAGCAGGGTTTAGTTAGTTCTTCTTTGACCTAACCACCTTCACACAGTTATTTTATGGCTTATTAATATTAGGTGAAACTTTGGAGAATGGTAGTTTTGATAATATTTTCCACTAGTGTCTTAATGTCTTATTTCAGTTGATCTTTTTCTTTTAATTTTCTTTTCAATGATCACAGTTATAAAAAGAGACCATTTGGGAGCTTTCTCCTTGCAAGTGGTCTTCACAGCAAAAAGTAATTTAGCAAGCAGTGGTTAATATGTAACCACTGGACTGATGATGTGCAAACTCTGGCTGCTTCATTATAATTCCACACATTCTGCATGTTTCTAACATGAGGATAAAATTGCATGTTATGGCTCTATGAACATCCAGAGCACTAACAGAGGTATGAAACCATAAGTGCGTAACATTTTGGTGGTCTTCCTGGAAAAATTTTGCAAAGGCAAACTCAGAAATCATACCTGAATGTTTTTCTGTGAATCCTTATGTTAGTTTTTTTGTTTGTTTGTTTTTGTTTTTGTTTTGTTTTCCTTTTCTCTCATAGAGCTAGAATTTAACACACACAAGCAGTAAATGTAAGTGCTATTCCTCATATGAACTGGGGTCATAGGTTCTCTCATCTTAAGACATACTATTTTCACAACCACGTTCGTTTAGATTAGCAGAAACGTTGGAACACACAGACCAATGAAGCAGGCTTTCTATGCGAATTCCCGGGTGCAATTCTAAGAATCTTTCCCTCTGGACTTTGACCCTTTTTATATTGTATGATATGAGGGTTTTCAATCAACAGTAGTCATTAGATTTAGAAATGGGTACATAAGAAAAAGGTGAGATTAAAAAAAAACAACTCATATTTGTATACATATATGCACACATACTTGTTCCTAAACATTTCTGAAATTCAGTTAACCCTCAGACATCCTTTTTAATACTTGAACTCCCACCCAAATATTTGTTTCTAGAATTGCTAGGTAATGAGGAATCGTATCTTACAGCTGTTTAGTAATTCAGCAGCCCTTCCTCTGCAACTGTGTTTACTATGAGAAAAACCTCTGAAGTTCACTGCTGATTTTAGCACTGTATTTGTAGTGTAACTCCAGTCTCAAACAGTTCGGTGAATTTTCTTCCAGCTCTTGATTCCTCACTGAGCTCACTAGGTGGCTGTCTAAGAACACATATATTCTTTTACTCGCTGAAATATAGTTCTTTTACTGCTGTGCCATTCTCTGAGTTCACTCTGGAGAGCACCCTCTCATCAGCCACAGAAGGTACCACTGCAAGGTCTGGGCTGAAAGAGCCCAACCCCACAGGTATCAGACATCAGATCTCTTTGATTAAACCACTCTCAGTCTCCAAAACCTGGAAACGTCTGAAGTGCAGAATTAAGTATTTATATCAAGTCCAAGCCTCAGCTGAACAACTTTCTTGCAACACTCATTTTTGAAATTCTAGGTGATATATTCATAGAAGTTGGATGAAAAAAGGGAATAAGGTAGAACATGCATAACTAAGGCTAGTTTGTTCTTCCAGTAGGCTAGAGAAGTGAGGCAAAGCATCTTCCAGAAACTGGAAACTGTAGCTTGTGAGAGAGTAAATTCAGAAAAACTGTGTGCTGTTCACTTAACATCCTTCATGTTGTAAAAGTCATAGAATCATCTAGGTTTGAAAAGACTTTCAAGATCACTATGTCCAACCATTAACCTGACCTACTGAGTCCCACCACTAAACCATGTCCCTTAGTGCCACATCCACAGGTCTCTTCAATACCTGCAGTGAAGAGGATGCCACCACTTCCCTGGGCAGCCCATTCTAATGCCTAACCACCCTCTCCATGAAGAAATTCCTCCTAATATCCAATCTAAACCTCCCCTGGCACAACTTGAGAGTGTTTCCTTGTGTCCTGTTTTTTTATCACCTGAGAAAAGAGACTGACACCTCCTTTCTACAACTTCCTTTCAGGAGCAAGAGGTCTCCCCTCAGCCTCCTCTGCTCCAGACTAAACAGCCCCAGTTCCTTCAGCTGCTCCTCATCTTGTTTTCTTGTCCCTGCACCAACTTCATTACTCTTCTCTGCACACGCTCAAGCAACTCAGTGTCCTTGCAGTGAGGGGCCCAAAGCTGAACACAGTACTCGAGGTGCGGTCTCACCAGTGCTGAGTACAGGGGGACGATCCCTACCCTGGTCCTGCTGGCCACACTACTTCTGATGCAGGCCAGGATGCCACCGGCCTTCTTGGCCACCTGGGCACACCGCTGGCTTACGTTCAGCTGGCTGCCAACCAGCATCCTCAGGTCCTTTTCTGCTGAGCAGCTTTCCAGCCGCTCTTCCCCCAGCCTGTACGGCTGCATCAGGTATTACCTTATTACCAGATGTCCTTACTACCAGATGTGGTTTGAGTTTGACTTGTACGCACTGATTTTGTATGGTTATGAATCCTTTAATTTATGGGAAATTACTTCTGATTGAGATGAAAATTGGACCCCAAGGCTCAGGCTGAGCTGAACTTTGGGCATGTATCTCAGTTTTCCAGTGCTTTTCATTGGAAACCCTGACTTAGGAAGGAAAGTATGCATGGATCTCTCTCTAGTCCATGTGTCATCCTGTTGTCTTCAGTACTGCAGAATATAAAGCAGGGAATGAGACCACACAGGAATACATCTCTCTAGAGCACCCCTGAATCTTACTTACATGGTTTGTGTTACTCAGTACTGCTCCAGAAAGATGAGGTAGGGAATAGGCAGTATCTTGTCTCTGTGCCTTAATGTAATTGCAGCAAAGCTGAGTCAGCACATGGCTGGGAATGATGTTAATTGCTTATGCATGGGTAGGATGGGAGAATAGTAGGGAACATAAATGTTATCTCTACTTGATCATTTTTTTCTCATCACCATATTTTCAACAGGATACTTACATTCCATACGATAATAATTTTTCTTTTAGCGTAACCGTGTTGAAAATCTTAGATTTACCTGACACTTTAACAATATTCAGTTGGAAACACTGAAACAAGATACTTAAGGCTGGGGGCTGGGTCAGCTCTATATCTTCCAGAAAAACTTAGACTGTGAAATAGTTTGTTTCCTGTCATCAGAACACAAAACGCTGATGTACAGCTCTCCAGTGCCTTCTAGGAGCTGTAATTCGCTTGTTCTCTGCCCAGCTCTGGTATTTTTTGGCACCTTGCAAATACATGATACCTTTTCCACATGAAGATAAATGCATAGTTTTAAGCATTCATTTGCCATAAATCTTAATTTGCATATTGCAAGTTTAGCTGAAATAATAACAAATTGCAGAAGTGTTTTTGCCTGACTATCAGGAGAGTATGAAAGCTAGCATTCTTGGCTCAGTATCTGCGGGATTAATCTGAAACGCTAAAACATGATACTGGAGCTGATCAAACCGTGCAAGCTACACCTGAGGGGAATTTTTCTCATGGAATTCATAAAAACGTCCTTATTTTCTCTTGATTAGATGTGACTGTTAAGGTTTAAATAGAAAGCAGCAACTTGTACATAGACAGCAGTGGGAGCTTTACAGTTCCAAAGCCATAACTTGTAATCAGCATAGTTCCCTGTCAAAGTGGATTACCCCAAGACACTTCACAACCAGCTCCGCTCCCCATCCCCCCATGGCTTCAGGGGGGGAGCTTTGGAACAGGAGGAGAGAAGCAGAGAAAAAGGGGGTGCAATTGTCCGAGAGAGACAGAGCTATGTGCCAAAATGTCTGAAGGTTTCAGAACTGTATGAATCTCACATTATTGGTATTTTATTTTTTAATCAACCACTGTTATTGAAAAGACAAATCCACTGTTTGTCTCCCTCTTGTATATAGTTAGTTCACTACAGTAACACAATTTGGAAACTGAGGTGTAAACTCTGCTTTCAAAGAGTCCTTTGGTAGCTGCTGGCTAGGATCCATCCAGTAGGCATGAGGTTCAGAAGGTTAATGAGAAGATCAGGGAAGAGCATTTACAAGAGCCAGCAGCAAGAATAACCCAGTTCTTGAAGTACTCTGTCCCTGAGCAAAGTGTAATTGTGTCATCTAGGAAGCTGGGGAACTGCTTTCTTTACTCTGGTTATTTCCTGAATAAGGACAGATAGCCTTTATGATTTATTTATTTTTTAACCTTAATTAACTTACTCGTACAAAATAAGAGCTAGATTAACAGCCCAGAAAATCTATACCAGATATATTGTATATAGGTAGGTAAGAACAGTTCAGGTGGTAGAAAAAGAGAGTATCAGCATATCCATGAAGTATCTCATCTCTGCCTGTTGTCAGTCAGAAGATAGGTTCCCATCCATTTTATGTTTCTAAGTTATGCTTCAATATAAAAAATTAATTCTTGGCCCATGCCGAAGACCAGCAGAACCACTGAATTATGGCTCTAAACAAACACAATCCGATGCAAATACTGTGCAGCAAACACAAGCCCCTTCAACCTTGCCCTTACTGATTACAATAGGTCAAAGCTCAGAAGCTGTGTAATCTCAAACTTTAATTTATAGCTCTAGAATCAACCCTCAGCTGTTACACAAGCAGTTCTGTGAACTTCTGGCTTCTTAACTAGCCCAGATGAAGTTTTTTCACCACCACACATGACTGATCTACAGCACTGCATTGCAGCATGGACACAGACTCTCTGATTTAGCTCTACATTACAAATAGCAATACAACTGGTGAAACTGAACAGGATTCTCAGAATAAGTAAGCTCTACTGTAGAATCATGGTGCAAAGGAATAAATAAATGGCTGATGAATGTCCCAGATGTTAAACGTGTTTTGTATCAGCTACCTGGGAGTTGCACTGGTATGCTCTTGGATCAGTATGGCGAATATAACGTAGGGCTAATCCAGCTTGAGGTTAGTCAACTGTTTATGACACACAGAGCAAGCTGTATACTTAGCTGAACAAGACACTTACAACAAGTTCAGGATTTTCATTACAAGTTCCACTGCAGTTGAAAAAGAAAAAAAAAAAGAAAAAAAAAAGGGGGGGGGGCAGAATTAGATGTTAACTGGCCACAAGACACAACAAGAATTTGAGTTCAGAACATGTAATATGGTAGATGTATATCATAGTTGCCCATATACCATCTTAAGGTCTCACTGAATAGTTGAATGCTTTTAAAATTAGATGTTACAGTTTGTTCATAAGCAATTTTGGTTTTGCAACTAGTATTTTAGAAGTGGACACCAAAAACCTCAAAATTAAATTGTGGTAAATGATACAGTTTGAAGAAGTATATCCTATATTTAATTGGGGAGGGCTGTGTTTACAGCCTGTTATTGTCTGTTGGTTGACTTTTCCCCACACTCCAGCAAAGACAATAATGAGTAAGTCGTGGTAGTTCTGGGCAATTTAGCATTTGCAATGTATTTTTACAAAGTCTGAGCTGATGAACTTTCTGCTGACAGGCAATATCTGCGTCTAGAAATGAAATGTTCTGATCCTATTAAAATATTATCTATCAATGGAGAGTGCTGTACACTTAAATTTTTGAAAGTTAGACTTCTTTTAATGGACTTGGAAGTAGAGTATCCTGCAAAGGGTGGAATTATGATTTGCATATTGAATCTTCTCATTTAACTCACATGGATAAACAGTGACATATCATTAACACAGTGAATAATCTAGAAGCACTTTCCTTTTTGCAGGGTTTGTCTATTTGGGGAAAAAAATAAATCTGTGAGATGATCTGTTTGGATGTTAAAAATACAACACAGAAAACGATCTCAATGAAAAATTGTTTTTCAACTGTCAAAAGCCCCCAGAAATGAAAGCTGTAAAGCATTTTGTTTAGTCGCTTAGAAAAAATCATTTTCGGTGATGCATTTTGGGAAAAGGCGAGCCTCAATTACTTCTTACTTGTTCAACAGTTGCATTGGATGTACAATGGGGAAATGTGAATTCTAGTGCTCTGGGGAAGGCATTGCACCAGAATGGCTTTTCCTGTGAAACTGGTCATAACTGCATCCAGGGAAAGCATTAATGGGATTTTCTCTCATCTCTCTTCATGGAATGAAAATTTATCCCTTTCTGTGCTCAGGTACCCCCCTCTACATAAGACACACAAGGATCCTGGGTGTCATTACAGGTTGCTGAGGTGAGGAGTCATGATGGTTGCCATACATTACTACACTAGAAGCACTATGAAAGCTGGTCAGAAACAACATTATACATAGGATTAACTATTTTGTACGAGAACAACTCTTGAATCCTGCAGATATCCTGAATATCTTCAAGTATAATCTAAACGGAGCTAGTAAAGGTCCATAATTTCCACAAAAGCACAAGAATGTGAGCAGGGGATTCCTGCTTTGAAGACAATGCCTTCAGTTTCTCCTATTAGACAGGCCTGATTTGGGTGTTTTGATGTTGTGAGAAGGAGAAGATCCCAAAGAGGGAGTTGTGTATGCTTTTCTCTGAACCCTGTTTGCTTTCCATAGGTAAGATTTTCATGAGTAAATATTGCTATTATAAACCCTTTTATATACTTTTTAAATGATCATGTGTGGCAGCTCTTCTATGCTGTTATGAGAGGATTAGTGAACATTATCATAACAGAACATAATAAACTAACACTTGGCGGTCCAAGTCACCTACGAGTTATTGAGGGTTTATCTTAAATCACAGTAGGTACACAGTACGGTGTTAAGGATTAAATGTATGGTGACAATGGCTTGATTTAATGCTTAGAAAGTAAGTTCAGAAGTTAGGGTTGACTAAAGGTTCTGCCTTCATTGACAGAATCTAGAAATTGCATCAGATTCTGTTTATGAATAAATACTTACTACTGAACAGAAAGTACGTAAAATAGATACTAGTTTGAAGTATAGGTCTTAGAATAGATTTTCTTTCTTTCAGGGAGCATGAGGAAAATTGGCTTTGATGTTGATATATTGGATTTTGAATTCAGAAATTCAGGTTCCATTTCTAGTTCTGCTCATCTGGGGCATTCAGGCAGTTTGTGCTCCAGTATCACTCACGGAAAATGAGCAGGCAGCTACTTCTAACCCTGCCTGGCATGTTGACTGTTAGAAGGCAAGCTCTTTGGCCAGAGTGTGCTTCTGATTGCCTCCATCCAGGGCAGAGACAATGACTATCCATGGGCAATGCGGTCAACAGCAACCGGCTTTTGTACCATTTGCAGTGCAAGCCTGGGAATCAATCTGTCTGTCACTGCCTGCTCTCATGGGAAGCAAGGGTTATTTGTAACCTGCCAGGTGAAGAACTTATACAAGAAGAAACATATACATGGAAGAACCAATTCCAGCATGGAATGGTTGGGATTACAGCCCAACCCTGACCTGGATCTGTTCTAAAGAGAAGGAGATGGAGGATAGCTGTGCTACTGGTGCACAACATGCAGAAAGCAGAAAGGAAGGTCAGCTTGATTTGGTTGATGTTTGTATGAGATTGGTGAAGAAGGAATTCAGGGTATTTTTTACCAGCTGCATCTCCTTATTCCAGAACTCTTTTTGATGGAAAGACGATTTACTGCCTTGCCAAAACCTCACATCTCTGTAGTCCCTGATAACTGCCAGGCTAACAGTTTGAATAATTCATATTTCTTTCTTTCGTCTCATGATAGTCACTATCTTGGTTAGGACTCAACATTGAGCACACCTCATTTTTGATTCATTCCACTGTATCCCAGCTTCCTTACTAACTTTCCCCTCTACGTTCCTCTTAGGCCTTAGCAATCCTTAGCATTTCCTTTCAAAACAGCCAAGACAGACTTCCACAACTTTTTGCTCTTTCAGATCTTATCTGCATGGTGTTTCCTTTGAAATGTTCTGCAATGTCCAGACAGACAATGACCCACGAGCAGCGTTTCAGATCACAATGATCTCACTGTTAATGCTTTCTTTTCCTATTGTTTCTTGTTGTATACTTGGGACAGTAAGCCTTTCATGGCATGTATACAGTGTTGTACACAATGGAACCCCAGCGACTCAGGGCTGGACATCTATTACAATAGAAATAATAATGTTAATTTATTTTATGGATATATTTGAATAGGATTTGCTGAAAAAATAAAGGAAATACAGGATATGGATCATGTTACCATAAAACCACATGCAGCAAAATGTTCATCTGTCTCCAGCATTTCATGTCTTCTGGGCATCCAGGGTAGTTGACTTTGATTTACACAATCAAGCCATTCATTAAATATCTGTTTCAGTTTTAGGCAGATGCATCCTTTACCTGAGTGATGAAATCTGACTACAGGAAACAGAGTTATTCCTTTGTGAAAAGACCCCATTCTGCTTTATAAAGTGAGCCTTGAAGCAATATACTTCTAGAAAACTGCCAAGCTTTGTATACCAAATATCGTTATAAAGGCTTAGCAATATAACAGTTGTGGACTTGGGGTTGATCCAACCACACAATAGCACATCTTTATGCAATACTTCCTCTTTCAACATCCATCTCCAGCACTGTAATTCACTGAAAACCGTCAGTTAATTTTAATTCCAAAATTCTAGACCAGAACACAAAGCAGTTTCAAGTCTGAAGTCTTGTGTGGACATATTAATTATTTAAATCACTCGTCCAAATCATGTTCAAAAGAGCACTTGCTGGGAATCCTTCAGGAGCAGACTGATCCATTTTTTATTAGTGCCTACTAGATTACAGTGTAAGTCAGAGGTATGCTCAGTATTTCTTACCAACAGTACTCTGTGAAGCAGGTCAGAGACCTGCGTGGTGGTGAATGAATGGACAAGTTGGAAATATATGTTAGAGAGTATATGTAAAATGATGGAGTGACCAGATGGAGTCCCTCCTAGTTCATATCAGGGAGTGGCATGGAAATTTCATAACTGAGTCATTTTTAGAAAACTAAAGTATCCCCAGGCCAGTAGGAGAGACTGTAAAACCTAATGCTTAGTTGAGTGAGGCTTCTTGCAAACCACCTTGCAGATAAATACATACAAGAATCATGGTGGTTCTATGATATACAAGTTTCTGCTGTCTTTTGCAGGTGAACAGGTGGGTCAGTTTTGTGTTGCATATAGGGAGGGAACTTTATTTTTGTGTATTTTAGCTTCTGTATTATGCAAATAAAAACATGAAATTATGGCCATTTTGACCTTTTGTGCCTGCAGTGGGCACATTCCAGACTAGCAGCTTCAGTGGCGGGATAGTCTTGCAAGTGAGAAACATCATCTACTCTTGAAAGGCAGCTACAATATATTCACTTTGTTGAATAGCCAGTGGTGCATTCCACACTTACCAGTATAATAGGACCTTCAAAAGTAGACAAGTTTCACATGACCTTAGAACATATGTCTGACTTTGAGTCCCTGAAAGGAATGACCTCCCCCCATTCATCATAATGGCTTGTAAACACTCAAAGTCACTGTTTCTAGGGTTCCCCACCAATATTAACCCATAGAAAACCTGAATGGTAAGGGCACGGACAGGCAGTAGAAGTCATACTCAGCTATGGTGTCTATATTTCCACTGTCCCAAAGAACAAGATTTTCTTTTGGACAGCTTTTGTTGCTGTCCCCCATAGAACTGGGGTAGGTTGAGAGTCACAGACAGAAGACAATTACATAGCAGAAGAAAGTAGGATAATGTTTTACTTAAAGATATTATGGCACGATCAACACGAATGCAACAAAATGCATATACACCACTTATATTACTTGATAGTTACTTATAACCTCCATATTTTATTCATGAATTTTACAATTCCAAATATAATGAAACAGTTAGAGTACTTTATTACAAAGCTTATAAAATAATTAAATATTACACTTATATTTTTTGCTTTTTTTTTTACACCATAATTCATATTTTGTGACACTACCATTTTCTTTTCTCAGTTTTCACTTAAGGAATTGAGCAAAGAAATATAAAGGAAAAGCTATGCATTAATAAATTAATTATTTTACATCAAATAATAAAAAGGGCACAATTATAAAAACAAAACAAAACAAAAAGTAGTTTTCCTAGAAAAGAGGTTACAATTATGCAATGTTGAATATCAAGACAGAGTGATGTAGGTTGAGAGATGTTTCCAATCATCATTTCTTAAAGTATCATAGAATACATGTTTTTAATTTAAATTGTTGCAAAAGGAACTGATAATTTCAAGTGACCACTGTCTGGCATTAGTGCTGAGCTGGCTAATCTTATGCTGAAATGATACTTTAAAAAAACAGTAAAACTGAGCTACATTCATCAAAAGAAGTTGTGGGATTGGGTGGAATTAGATAAATATGTCCCTCATAGGCACTCCCCAGAAAATTACAGTAGAACATAGCTCTGTCTCAGAATGGTTTTGGCAAATAAGTTGTGTTGGGTATTTTTTCAATGCAGAAACTTTCAAAATTGTACCATTTGACATACAGTGTCACCTAACATCTTGATACTGAATGATTACAAATATCATTGTGTTTACATTTGTTTTGTTTGCTGGTGGATTCTGAACTAAATAAAAGTTTTATGAGAATGTATAAAAATAGAAATGATTTCCATTTGGTTAGAGTAAATCATCCGCTTAGCATTTGCAATTTTTTCATATCACCTATATGAATAAATAACTATTTAGAGAAGTTTGGCATGGATTGATGGACTGCAATATTCTTGTTATTTCCTTTGGGCAACAGATGAATCAAAACTTGCAGAGATTTGAGATTAAAAGGAAGACATTCTTCAGTATCTTGGCATTTAAACAACCTAGCTTCTGAAAAAAAACACTACTTTATCAAGTTTAAATTTTAAATTTACATATCTAATGAGCTTAGAAAGTTGAAAACATAACCATTGAGCTCAATAAATCTGAGTTCCTTGAGTTAGTTGAAATATGAAATTCTATTTTACTTGTAACAGAGCATTATTAGAAGTCCAAATATTCTAACGCTGAATATTTCTAGGAATACATTTCAAGTTACTAGTTAACCACCTCTGAGTTTCTACACAAAGCAGAAAATGAATTCTTCAAAACAATAAAAACATAAGCATGATGCAAAACTTGCTTTTCCAGCAGCAAGTATAATAGAGAAGCACCATATATCTTTGTAGTGCACCATTTACTTCTCGTGGTCACACATGTGACACTGGATTCTCCAACCAACAGTCATTTGAATGTCTTTCTGTGAAAGTGGCAGTAAGCAGCTTCCTTACCTGGGGATGATACTATCATAAAAGATATGAAAGGAAACACTTCTGGTTGTGTGATCTGTCATGCTGCCACGCTGTAACCTTATTCCTTGAGATCCCAATCTCTTTCGCTTGGCATTCGGGTAAATTAGCCAGAAAAAGGCGTCCTTGCCTTAATTTCTTCCTCATAATATATGACAGTGCAAAATGACACTTTAAAAGAAAGAACTGCCCGTTGAGTCTCAGTGTTCAAGTGATCCATAGTACCCTGTACTTTAGTGAGGTCAGCAAATAAAGAAAAAAACAACATTCCTTTTTCAGTATATATCCAACAAGTACTGTACCTCAGACATTCCCTTAGAAAAAAATGTCTGTTCCATCAGTGGTTTATGTGGCACCATGTCTTGGCTCAAAGCAAAGTTAATTTCAACATAAATTGAAAAAGAAAATCCTGTCACTGAAGAGTTCAGATAACACGCTGCTATCAGTTCTTCTTTGTGCATGATTTACAGCATTGCTTGCCATAAAACTTGTGGTTACAGACACCATGCTGGGGTACCAGATGACACCAGCTGAAAAAATCCACACAAGAAGGATCATCTGAAGGAGAGAAATCCAAGCAATATGTTAAGACTATGTTTTAGCAATTCTACAAATCAGGCAGTAGTTCAACAAACTTGTATGCATTTGGTAATGTTAAAAATATGATGGGTTACTCAATTCAAAGAAAACGAACCATGAACTAGCTTCCATCTCAAAAATTCTAGTTTAATTTGTTAAGCGATGCTGTTAGAGCTAATACAGTAGGAATGTCAGAGGCTAAAGGAATTAAAAAATTCAGAGCACACGTTGAAGTTCAGGAAAACAGAATGAAGTGGGGATTTGACCACTAACTGTAGTGGTGAAAAAAGTCAGTTTTGATACATTAGTGTTTTCATCTCTGATTATAAATGCTCTAAAGCCAAGTACTTGTATAAATGAACCCACTTCAATGCTCCAATGCATGTTGATACCACCATTGCATGGAGTTCAGCTGTGCTTCAAAGTAGTCTCAGTTTTGAGTTTACGTGTATATATACAGAAAATGCATGGAAAACTGAATGCATGGATCATAGTCTGTTATGTGCACAAAATGCTCTGCTGTGTGTTTGTATATCAACGCTTTCCAAAGTGACTTATTTTTCTCCTTTTGTTTATGCAGGGAGTGTAAGGAATCGCTCTTCTAACTTAAACATTTAAATTAGGTGGTATGAATCAGGCTTTTAGGACTTTATGCCATGCTGGTGAAATCTTAATTAACTAATAGGGTAAGAGATAGCTGACAACATTTTTTTCTGAAAAGCATAGTTTTTAATTGCAAAAATAAATAAGACTTTTCAATTAAGATTTTATTTCACATATTTATGTATAGATCATTTATACATACAGCCCAGTTGCTTTAAAAAACATTTCATAGTTACTGCTTTCTACTGTTTTGTAGTGGATGCTTTACTTTTCTTTGAAAGAGCAGAGTGATGATTCATATGGATGATTTATAAACAAATTCACAATGTCTGGGAGAGCAGTAAGACATTTAAATGAGGTTTAGCAAAATTTATAGCTAAACTGAAATCTCCTATGAGCATGGGAAAAGATTCCATTCTGCTCTCAGAACTACTGTTTACATGGTCAATAAAAGGAATTTACAAGGAGACACTGAAGACAATCTAGCCACCGTTGTCTGCATTCTCAGATCAGCTAAGTTGAGTCATAAAAGATATATGCTCCCTTACATAGCATAGGCAACTTCTTCACAGTTTGTGGTTCAGGAGTCATCCCAGTCTCTTTGTATGAATTTATTTTGATTATTCACTGCTTCACATTTTTTTACTTACATTTTATGATGGCAGTGGTGATGTTGTATACATTTATCACTCTCAAAATTGTTTGAATGAATAGCAAAATGAAAAAAAAATATATTCCTCAATTTTTAAAAACAGAATCCTATCTATAAATGTTATCTAAAGAAAATACTATCCTGGAACAAAAAGTTTTCTGGGAACTGGGTGGCTCAGTGTCATACTGTAGCCTTCCCACTCTACCATGTTATGCTTCTACTCTTAACCGAATGTCAGTAGGGATGGAAATGGTAGTTTAGCACCAGCTTTCACTATATCTGATGCCCCCCTGCAGAATTTGCCACTGGAAGGACCCAAAGCAGGCAACCAATGAAAGACATGCACAGCTCAAGGCAAGGAAAACCATTCTAAGTCAGAAAGATCTCCTGCGGTGTAAGCATAAATTTTCAAAATCTGCAAATTGCTAGTTGTTTTTTTTTAATTTATTTTTTTAAGAAATGAGAAGGCAATGTTAATAAATCTTTATCTCCCTTCTGAAGACTGGAGTGCAATGCTAACATTACAGAGGTGTGGCCGAAAACTTTACTCTTGGGACTTAATCCAAAGACTATTGGAATGAACACAAATACTCCCTCTAGCTTCAGTGGATGTGGATCAGGCTGTCAGTTCCTTATTTCTATTTACTCAAGTATTTACATGTTGGTTTAATTTTGATTGATTTCAAGCAGTTGGATATGTTAGGAGTTATGGTGACCGTAACTGCATCTAACAGATGGAAAGGACCCAGCTTGTCTAGGAAAGTGTGTAAACTCTCCCTGAAACATTAATTTCTTGACTGTGATCACTGAGCTGGAGCTACGTGGCTGATAATAGAGACTGATTTGCTTGAATGTGATTCCAGCACAGCTGGTTCCCCCTCTTTTTGCTGCTTTAGACAGAAAGTTAGAGAGCAGTGAGGAGATAATTGATCTCCAGAGCCTGACGACCCAGTTATAATAAAGGTGAAAGGGCTCCTGCAGATGTGAGGCAAGAGAGAAACAGGCCAAGGCCAAAATTAATAACAGACATTACTTCAGACATGAAATAAAGCAGAGGGAGGCTGGGGTAAAAGAAAAGTGCTTGCTGTATCATGATAGAAGAGGATGTAATACAGAAATTCTGAAGTACAACAGAACTTTGGAAAGCTTCATTAGCATTTGAATTGTTGAGAGCATTTAACTGTAGAAGCAGGACAACTGCTCCGTTATCTCTTTTAGGACCATTTCATCTGTATATCCTAGTTTGGATTCAGGCCCCCAGATATCACAGTTTGATAATCTGTGTGTCTTGAGTTGCTGTAGTAGAATGGTCTAGCACATAAGACATCACTGGGTTTTACAGGGTTTCTGTGCACAGTGAATGTCACAAATCAGTAGAGACAAGAGGGGGTGTTGCCTAATGTCAAATTACAAGATGCAGGGCCAGAGCTTGACCTTTGCCTCCAACTCTCTTTTTTTTTTTTTTTTTTTTTTTTTTTCTTGTAATCCAGCCTAAGTTTTATAGATGTTACTTTCAGGTCCCTGTTTTAAGATGGTAACAAGATGGTTAAGGTACAATATTTTGACAGTTAATGTTTGAAGTGCTCTAACATGCCTAGATAACTGTTGTTATATGGGACAAACATGGACCTCGTGAGCTTTTTTCCTCAGTTAAGAAGGAGTCACAAACTGTACCAGCTTGTGAGCAAATACACAGGATGGTGCAAATGCACCTCTCTCTTTTTTTGGTGGTTCTGAGAAAATTCCCATTCCATCTTTAACACAAAGCATCTTACTTCTGCTCCTCCAGAATTGCAAAACACAGTAAAGAGATGGGGAGGGATATAGCAGACACAAATGGGGAGACAGATGAATTTCTTGTTTCCTGTCTGCATGTGCCATACACTGATCAGGAGGAGAGAAGAGAAAGTACACTCTAGACAAAGCATTTTTGGACAGCCTGGAGGTGGGTGTAATCTGAAGCTTGGGTGGACTTTAAAACACTAAAAAATAAATGGCAAGTTCTCATTTGTTACTTCAAATGTCACTATTTTTAATCATAAAAGAATACCAGCATAGGACACTCTGATGTGAATCAACAAGATAATCTGAAGGTGCAGCTCAGAACCAAACAGTATAACTTTAAAAAATATTTTTAAAACATACCTTATTTTTTAAATAAAATTATTATTTTTTTATTTTTTTAAACATTTTTAAAATGTTTTAAAAAATGTTTTTAAAATCTTAGTTATATTGAAGTTTGCTTTAAGAGGGCTCACTCTGAGAAGAGAGATACTGTAGTATTGGAGAGTAACTGTAAAGCTGCAAAGTTGGGAAAAATTCATTTGTGCAGGAACATGCTAAATACTAACCTTCAGTGGGTGTAACTGGAAAAGATGATTTTTACTGGATATAGAGTATATCTATATATATAGATATAAGCAACCAACCCTGCAGCAGCATGTAGAGCTGAGTTTTACCTCTTTTCACAGGGGCTGGGCAGAAGTTAGTATTGCAAGCTCTCAGGATTGCTGGCTTCTGATGGGGCAAGCACCCAGAAGCTGGTCTCCCTTGACGTAGGCACTGTACACTCCGGGTTTGCACTCCCCCTCCACATGTTACTGTACACTGTAGACAGGAGGGGGGGAAAAAAAAAAAAAAAAGCTGTCTTTAATTATAGGGAATCTCTCAGATCTCATGAAAGCCAAAGGAAAAAGTTTCAAGGGTTTAAGATGAGACTTTCAGAAAGATTTCAGGATCTGATGTGTTGATGCTCGGCAATCCCCATCAGGACCAAATTTTCAAAGACGTGTGCATCTGTTCTCCATGTTGAACCCTTCTGAAAGTGTGGTTATTTAAGGACTCCACTGAAAATTTGGTTCTTTACTTAGGCATCTAGACATAAACTGAATATTTTAGAAAACCTGTTCCTGATTGTCTGCACTGATTTCTTTTGAACTCTGAGCCTCTGGTCCCAATCCTGCTGTCTGAACAGAGATAAAACTCCCACTGGAACCATAATTATGGCAGTATCTGGGGAAAAACACTATGCGTTTTCAGGAAGATCTATGAAGTATGTTAAGATGAATAAGCATTTTACTTCTATGTGTTTCATGAGAAGTTGTCTTTAAGATAAATGTGACCATTTTCATCTGATTACAATTGTCAGGCATACATTGTTTCATGTAAATGTTATTAAATGAGTGTGTGGCTCATTGATATGTGACTCATAAAGTAGATAAGTTCCAGAAATACAGAAGCTTGTTTGCAAGAATGTAGGAACAAATACAGACTGATCCCATAATTAATCATAGTATTTAGGGAATTCCAGGCAGTCTGTGCTGGTCCTCACATCCATTGTGCATGTAGCTATGTAATAGTTCAACCACAGTGCAGTTCGAAGAAGACTGAGAAGGAAGTATAGGGGACCGACCATGGAATCTGATGCCTCTGGAGCACAAAGAACACGTCACGGTGACATTCTTCAGATAAAGGACAAAGAAATGAACTGCACCAAAATACATGATGGATAAGGACCAGCTGCATCATGCTCCAGTGGCTGAGTGGTGTGACCTTCCTTAGGGAACAGGCGTGTGCAGGAGACACCCGTGGACTGTCAGCACTGGGGATATAACCTCCTCTGTCCTCCTCCCTACAGTTGAACATTTTTGACTACAGCACAATGACCGTAAGACTCAAGCTAGCTTCAATTTGGGTAGCTCAGACTCACATTGCCCTAAAGTCACAGTGGCATAGTCTTTAGCATTTTACACCATGCTGGATGTTTATGCAGTTCCAGCTAGCATCCATTCTGTGGCATGTGATACCACCACTTCTCTAGGTTTGGTGCTCTCTAAAACCACCTTCTAATTACAGTGGATACGCTGTCCAGGAGTCAGCAGTCACTTTGCAGTTGTTCCATTCTTTAATGCTGTGCACTAGGGTATGCTACATGAACTACCATGCAGGGAGACTTGCTCCTTTAAAAACTCCAGAAAATCCAAGACATGAAATGCTGCTGGAGAGACAGTGCTAGCTGGGACTGGGAGAATGAGGCAAGAAAGCTTCCTGTTCCTACCTGCTGCCAGGGTGAGGAATACCAGCCAGATACCATGTTATACAACATTTGTGATGGACAGGCTCCATTGTTACAAGCTTCTTCCAGGTCTGTGTTTGGTTTCTTGATGTTTCTACATCTTCTCTGAGGAAAGGTGATCAATTTCCCATGGATGCTTTTCTCACCACATTTTAGTTCTCGCTTGTGTACACCTGGGCCACAGGAAGCTGAGCACTGCAAAAGCAACATACACCTTTTACATCTATAGAAATGCCCTCAGAGAAGGCTGTGCTATGCTCAAGACAACTCAAATTATGTGAAACTACAAAAGCATTACTAAAACCACAAAGACCACATTCCACAATGTATAAAAAGAAATATGAATCCAAGTCAGAGGAATTCCAGAAAAACAAAGACATAGAGTACATCTAACTACACCTGAATTTAAAGAACTGTTTTTATAGTGGCTTGCAAACAACGCCTGATTTTCAAATGTTAGCTTAGCTTCTTTTTCCCCACACAGTTTGTGTGTGCCCCAAGTCAAGACCAGTGAAGGAAGACAGTGAGCCATGTAGCTGTACCACTTTACCTCACTCCAGGAAGAAATCACCCACTGCAGCCGGTCATTTTTGGGGCAGCGTCCTAGCACACAGGTCTGCTGGGATTCAGGTTTATGGTCTTGGCTGCACATACTATCAGGCAAGATTTTAAGCTTGGTAGAACCAGTACTTTTGCAGTAGACATCCCGTTTCTTAACACCTCTCCCACAGGTCTTGGAGCACTGTGATGGAAAGAAATTCTCATTTGAGCTACAGGAAATGCAAACTGACATTATTTGTATTTTGCAGTAAGCATAGAAACCATGGTTAATGTGCTCTGTAGCTGTCATTATAATGCAAGTAAACTTGAAATTCAATTCATAAACACATAACAGCAACATCTGTGTGTTGCTTCTAAAGAATTGTTCTAAGCACTTTTGTAATGTAAACTACAAACTCTTACAGCCCCCATGTAGGACAGATAAGTAATATCTCTCTTCAATAGATGAGAGAAGTTAGACTTGTGAGCAAAATTGTTTTTCCTTGGACAACATACTTGAAAACTGGTTCTAACCTTCCCTCTGAAGCTCTCCCACAGCAAGATGTTCTCAGCTGTTTGTTATTTTGTCCTGACATAGGCCCAAGGGTATCCAGGGAATCTATACATAACTCCTTCACAAATGAGTCTCACAAGACAAAATCTGATACAGAAAATCGTTAGGATGTTTGACCAAAGATATGTTAATTACCAGGATTGCAATGAAGCTTAGGACAAGTCACCAGTGAACAAATGTGTATTGCTGAGCCGTGGTTCAGTTGAAAAGACATTCCGTAGTTTTCATTGCCTTAGCATGCAACAGAATGCACTAATGAGCCATTTCTGGTGAAATGAGGAAATAAAGAGCTTTCTGCCTTGTTGCATCCTCTTCTAAGTGTTCTTCTTACTAATAATTAACAGGCACATTCCAATGTGGAATACCACATTATCACTATACAAATTAAATCACAAATGTTTTTAAAAGATTTCATGAAAGCAGAGTTGCACTGAAGATGCATTAGAAATACCTGTTTGCTGAAAATCTGGTTGTAATCTTCCCCCCAGACAGACAAAAAAATCATTTAAAATGACTCCCTGATTAGTGAAGAGAGACTGGGTATTTTGCATTTGTTTTTCTTTAACTCTTTTGAGCCTGCGATATAGGAGCTTTCAGCTGACTCTAGAAATCTTCACCGACTTGTTCAACAGGCCTGCTCGCTACTTTTAGGCAGGACTTGTGAACTTAATTTTCACAGGCTTATTTGAAATCCCAGCTTGAATTATACACCTCCCGAAGAGGAAGAAAAATGATTTATTTTTTTTTTAATTTGAAATAAAGTTTGAAAGTGTGAATATGTTTGAAGACTTTGTTCTTCCTTTTTAAATATCTAATCACCATATCTGTTTTTTACAATCTCTTGCCGTAGTAAAGTTTTGCTCACATATGCTGGAAAAAAAAGCTACTCGTCTGTCACAGTCCATTACAGGGCACTCCCCCAGAGAAGCAATCTGTACTTCTCAACCCAGAATGTCAAGACAGTCTTGAACAGGACCTAAAGAGTAACAGCACCAAGAATTGTACATAAAAGTAACAGAATTTTCAGTAAATTTAAATCCACCTTGAATCTCATTAAATGAAGATGGAAAAATCAAAATATTGTCACTCCCTTTGATATAGGTGTACTGTTGTCTCTCTCTTACATCTAAGACTTTCCCAGTACTTGATCTATCCTTACATTTGTAGTTCATACCAGCAGCAACAATAGTGAAAGAAAGAGCAGAGATGAGTTTTGTTTGTGTGTGTATGCTTTTTAACTTAGATTGGTTTAATGTGAGGCATTTCATAGGTTTGTGAATCAGGGTGTGTACACATAGGAATCTGCCTAGGGGCCTTATGCCCCTCGTGGAAATTAAGTACAGTGATATTCTAAAGTATGCTAAAGAAGAGTTATTCTGACAAAGGCAAAAGTACAGAAATTATTATTGCACATGTAAATCACAGATTTATCAACCCACAATTCAAAAGTGTGTATGCAAATAAGCATGTCCAAATACTTCTTCATCCTTGACTGCCTGTCATCTCTAAGAAAAGTTAATATTGCTGTGGGAACTGATCTCAGAGAGGAGTTTATGGCTTTGAAGAATTCGTAGAGCCTTAAGTTATGAAACCAGAAAAATCTTCCATCTGTTTGTATGTACCCAGCAGGACATCACGTGTCCCCTTCTGGTAACCCCTCCTGTCCGACCACTTATGAAGGCTAGGTAAAATATATACGTTGTTTACATGTTACCTTTATAAATAGAGCTATTCGCAAAATACTGATTTTCACAAAGTTTACACTGTTCCTTCTTGAGCAGAGATTTTGGCAGTATTTTCATTATTCCAGCAAAAGAAAATATAAGTTTTTCAAGTTACCTGAGACCATAGTCCAGGGCTCCATTCAGGTGGGCAGTCTTGACTGTTGCACATCTGCACTTGGGCAGGGGTGCTGACAGGACACAGGGAGTGGGCCACTACCTCCTCTCTCTGGAAAGCCTTTTTCTGGACACACTGAATGAGACGACTTTGTTGCCCGCCTCCACAAGACTTGCTGCATGCACCCCATTCGCCTGGTGACCAGCTTAGCGGAGAAAATATATATTAGAAACACAGGAGGCTAATTAGCTTTATAAAATCAATGTATTTGAGCCACCTATCAAAGGTGAATCACTCAGGGATTCAGCTTAGTCTACTCTACTGATGTACCGATATCTTTTCAAGCAATCAAAAAGCCTTAGTTACTTAGTCTATCTTCAAAGCAGAGAACATTTTGATAGGGATGAAATATAAGTCATACGACTAGAAAAACCAGTATTACTTATTTACAGTTCTCATCTACCAGAATGAACTTGCCTATGAATATGACCTAGAATTTGGAGTTCCACAGGGACTGAGGGAGACACTGCCATTGAGGCTGGTGGAGTATCTAGAAAATCTAGGGATCTGGCTAACAAATCACCATTCCTTTTTAACCACGTCAATGTCTTAACTGAAAAACTCTCTCTAAAAAAGGAAAAGAAAAATCTTCTCTAAAGAAATGATAGGATGATCACTTTTGTCACTTCAGCTGCTGAAGAGACCTCCAAATAGACTAACAGACCAGAGGCCAAAAGAAAAGTCAGATGGATAGCCAGGTCTGTAAATAGACGAGATTGTATCACTGGAAAGTTTTGCCTTTTGCTGTTACATTTTTCCCTTGTTTCAGTCTCTGTCAGAAGGCAGAGAGAGGAGGAAGATCCACCTAAGCTTACACAAGGAAAAAGCTGGCATGGCAAGGGAAGAGTGGGGCCAATTTAGCTGGGCAGGTACCTCCCAATGATGTGTGCATAGATACACTTGCTTAGGTTGACAAATGTTGGCATGATGCTGTCCAGCAATATCAATGGCAAACCTTAGCTTTACTCTATTTACAAAAAAGAACATACTTGCTAAAATCAGCAGTCCCGTTGTTAGTGTTTGGAGGATTTAATTGTCCTCAGACTAATAAATTTGGCAGACAGATGATGTGGAATCTAAATAAAACAGTAGGAATTCAACCAGCAAAATCCGTTGGGCAAATCTATGCTGCAGTCACAGGCAAGCTTCAGTTATGCATGCTGTCACTAAAATTACACAAAGCCTGAATAGTCACTGCCAGTCGCTTAGGCTAAGTTCAGTTCTGAAATGTCAATAGCTGCTCAGTGTTTCTGTTATAGAAGGACTGGGCGGATTCCCCAGCTCTTGTGTGTCACTTCGCAAACACACAACTGTGTCTGTCTCCGAAGGCTTATGATGTGAGACCATAACCAACAACTCAATGGGAAAACAGGGGTGAAGAAAACAAAGGAAATTAAGAATGTTTAAATGATTGCTCAAGTTGAGAACTCATTCAAATACCCAACACTGAATTTAAACTAAGTATTTTAAAACAACAGTTTTACGGATTGTTAATAATTGATGTCATAGAAAAGGGCTTTTTGTCTCAAATCCAGCTGCTTCTCCTATCCCTACTTCCATCATTTCTCACAGCATTAGCCCTGTAATGACTAGAATAGCTGCTTACATAGAGTGTTAATGACAGGAAAGTTTTGTTTTGTTTTTTATTTTCTTACTGTGTGAAAGATGTCCAGCATCTCATTAGCCTGTCTGTTCACATCTGCCTGTAAACAAAACTAATTTTAATTGGTAAGAAATGTATAAAAGGCCTATTCTGGTAAAATTCCTTTGGGAACAGAAGAAATCCCAATGCTCAATCTAGGAACTTCAGTAACTGCCAAAAGTAGTGGGAAATATAAAAAGACATAATTTAAGTGCAAAGAAATATTAATATAAGAAGTCAGTAGTTATGTATTTCCAGCACACGTCAGAAATTTCCTTTTTGCCTGATATATAAATGTTTGGACCTTTGCAATACAAACATCTGGATAGAAGATAGAGTTTTAATCCATTCTACAGCTTTTAATTAGTTTTCCTTGATGTTTCTGACAACTATGATTGGCAGAGCAATCAAAAGCGAACATTTTAAGAGTTTATTCACCATAAGTGTCCAGAAAGTTCCTTTCTTCACTGAGGAGAGGGCAATAAACTTGCTTTAATGTCCTCTAGTAAACTGCCATTTTCCAGGATTATCTGGGCTGTGATCCAAGAGTATCTTTCATTAGCTCGAATAACTAACTAATTATGAGCAGATTTGGCAGCTCTGAAACCCAACAACAGTGTGCAGTTCTGATGCCTGTGTTCTTACTGTTAGGGTCGTAGTTTTGTTCTCCCTCAGACCACTAAGTCTTTGTCCTTATGCAGTAAGTATTCCTCACTGACCTTTACAAGACTGGTGTCTTCTCTTTTAAGTCACAAAACAGACACACTTGTATCTCATCTATTTTTTCACCACCTTCTCTTGCCTGTTAGGCCTACCGTATTTGTTTCTTCTCTATTTGCTGGCTATTAAGCATTCCTTGTCTCCTCCACTGTATTTATTAATATAAATATATATATATATATTTTATGTTGACAGTCTCAGTTTTGTGGGTAAAATTACATGTAATGACTTTCTAGGCAGATTCCTCAGCAAAGATGATCTGGCATAGTTTCACTCAGTTGAATGGCAATCTGTTAACTTAAGACATGGTCCTACACGTAGATCCTCCATACATGAATATATCCTCAGGATTTTAAAAATAATTAATTAGTGAGTAGAACTGTTCTTCTTGAAAGGCGTAGTTTTTTTGAGGGCTTGAGGCTTTTACAGCTTTTCTTTTTAGGCATGAAGTCATTAATTGTGTTGTAGTAAATCCAAGACTATCAGAGCTAGTTTAGCATGAAAATATTGCACTGCATGTCAAAAAGGATATTCAGCATTTTCAGTTATATCAGTGGATCTTTAAAATAAGTTGGGATCTCTGTTTAATAGAAATAGAAATTTTCTGTGTGGTCCAGAGGGACAAAATAGAAATGAAGATCACTTGCTGAAGCTTTATAATTCAACAATACCACATCAAAATGAAGGTAAGCATAAGCAGCTTAAAAAGACTCCTGGGAACATCACAGACATTGCATTTCTGTCTACACGATACTGTGTTCATTGGATAAAAATAATTCTGGCAGAAGATAAGTCATATACAAACAGATTGTGTTTGGCTACAAAGATTACATAAAATTAGTATTCAGAAAATCATGTGGCTAAAAGCAATCTAAAGAAACTGCTGAAACAGGAACATGGGGCTCTGATGTGACATGCTGCCATTATTTAAATCTTATCTCTATCCTTTTGTGGTCATAGTATATAATTTGCCATTTGGATTTTGTGTTCTCTGCTGTAATCTTTAAATTTTGCAGGAAATTCCAAACTATTACTGGACTATTTTTTAGAATGTTAAACACATTGCAAACTTTGGATTTTTAAGCAAAAACAAAGCCACTGCAGAGCATGTATATCTTTCTGCTTTGTCCCATCATCCTCTTCTGCATTGGGGAAGATAGGGAAAGCCTATTAAACTTCATTAAATGTGTTATTTTTATGAAGTGTGGGAGTGGGCTTAGCTAATTGCTTTTACCACCCATTGCTTTTATCACTGCAGAGTAAAACCACCAGATGACACCAGGAGTAGAGCTTTCCTCCATTTCTTCTACCTTCTGCTACTTGTGCACTTGAACTGCTTTTTTACCTCTCTTTATTTTCTTCTGCAACATTTAATATTTTCAACATATCGCTTTAGAAAAACTCCTGTTCTGGAAGTCACGGATGTCTTGTCCAATATAATTTTCTCATGTTTAATATAAAATTAAAAAAATGCTAAGGTCGCCAAGTCAGGAGTCCAAATATGGAAAAAACAGCAGAAGAAAGATGCTCAATGCGTCCTTAAATCTACCCATGTATATTCTAAGCCACATGATACTGTGCTTAATTATATGAACACGCAACATTTTTTTTTCCAAAGGATCCCTACCACAGCTACTATAAATCAGTGTAACTCCTTTGTTTTTAAAGGCGCTCTATTGATTTATACCAGCTGGATTCTAACGGCTTATCTATATGTCATTGTCTTCCTTTGCATCTCACTTTCTTATGTCTTTTAGAAAATAAGATTGTTAACATAGGAAATGTCTTCATATTTATTTTTGTGGGCACCAGGAGCATTGCTGACAATTTATTTGGCTTAAATAGTCCTCTTATTGGTGTCATAATCCTCTATGGAGCATTTTGTCCAAAAATCACTAATTACACTTCACAAGATTCTTTTAGCCTAATCTAATATGTGGAATCTGAGTCAGAGGGCCAAGTCTCCACATGGGGAGTAGCACTTTACTCAGGAAATGGTCTTATTGATTCAAGGTGAGTAAAGGTGGCAGAATGGGCCCCTAAGTAATTTAGATTACTTAGTGTCACATAGCTAACCCCAGCATGGTGACAGAGCTGCAAGCAATCCTCAGGAGGTCTTGCTTAGCAACATTAGAAATACTGCCTCTATTATTATCATTGGGCAGAAGCCTACACAACTAGCATTTTTAAACAATTACTGTTTTAAATTACAGAATAAAAAGAGGTTCATCTAGCAGGCTATACAATTCTGTGTGCCTATCAGGACTTCCTTGCTGGCTAACTCAGTCATAAGCCACAACAAAAGGTAGAAAAAATAAAGAGAACTTACTATGCTGGGCAGGGATTAGTATTGCATAGATTTGTTTCAGTTAAAGGCTTCGTCCTTGCACCACAAAAGGAGGAATTAACTCGTGTACGATGATCTTCTAAACAAATTGCTTTTGTTGTAATGTGTCCTATGGAAGTATTAGAAAAAAAAATGTAGTAAAATAAATGTTTACTCAAAATATAAGAGAAAAAGTAGTAGAAAAGAATTTTATCTAAACAAGTCCAAGCTCATCCTTGGTACAATTCCACTGACATGAACTAAGTAAAATAGGATTTCATTTGGCAACAAGTTTTTAACACTAATTTCCTTCTCTGCTACACAGGTACTATTGAAGTCAGATGAAATGTTTTAGTTATAAATGGCATATTTGCAGAATCTTCCTCCAGCAAAAATCAGTAATGCTTCAAATCCTAATTCCCTGCAGAAACCAGCAGCACTTGCTTAGAGCTCTCCTCATGTGCTTGCAAATGGCAACAAAACATTTTGCAGATTTTTCAGTATTTTTACACACTTCAGAGATCTGCAGGCTCCTGTACCTAGTTTCTATCTATTTTCTACATCAGGTCAGACTATAGGGAAGATGACAAATGCCTTAACTAATTAAATGATTTTATAGATACATCCTTTAATTGGGATGTAGCGATCACCTCACATATGGTTCATTGGGCACAGCAAGTCAAATCTGGAAACATGGTTACTTCCATTGTCTTTATCCACGCTGCTTAAAACAAACTTTCATTTGTTTTAAAGGGAAGCAAGAAAAATAGAGTAGCTGTATTTTGTCTACAGTGCTCATGGTGGGCCTTGAACAGTGTACTGATATGCTGTGAAGTCTAACAACACACTAAAAAGATATTCCTGAATTTCACCTGCATTTTTTTTGCCAATACAGGAGCATAACATGGCTTTTCCATGGTCATCTAGTCCAGTTCTTTGACGTTAAGGACAGCTGCATCATACAATCTTGTTTATATGACCCAGTTCTGATTTAAAGGCCAATATTTTTTTTGCTCTCAATTCTTTTTCCAGGATTTCCCATTTGCCAGTTTCCTGCTTTCACTACATCCTACTTTGACTGACAGAGCATCTGGGATTTTAAAATATACATGTTCTGAGCAAAGCAAATGCCTAGAAGAATATGTTAATAAGAAACCTTTATCTTACGTAGAATTTCGGAATTTAATCTGGCCGAACTCAAATATTTGTAATTAAACAGTGAGACCAGGGTGCAACTGTCAATAAAGGTCTTTATAATACTTTAGTCTTCAGTTACTCTTTACAGATAGATAAATTGTACTATTTGTTATCTTTCTATGTTCCCAAATTACAACTACATCAAAGCACATAGTTAATTTCCATGTTACTTCAAGAGCAAGATATTATATGCCTACAGATTGTCCTCCCCATAAGTGACATGAACTGAGACTGCCAGGATTTTTTTCTACTACAAAGGAAGTGTGACGGTACTTCATTGATGTTATAAGTTGTCAGGTAAAAAATAAGGACCAGGTGTTCAGTGTAACCTTCTGTCTGTATTTATAAACAATTTTCAAAATTAAAGGCAGCTGAAATGTTTGAGATGCCTTAAAAATGAAAAAGAAGAGCACTGGAAATTAGAAAGTTACCTACCCCCACCACAAGTAGCTGAGCACTCTGACTGCACCGTCACCCAGGAGTGGCTGTGCTTTTTGACAGATGTCTTGTTCTCAGTGTTGATTTTGGAAAATGTATATTCCCAAGCAATCCCAGGATTTTTGCCTTGTAACAGGATCTAGAGAGGGGTATTTGGGGTTTGTTTGGAAAAAAAAAAAAAAAAGAAGCGGGGAGAGAGGAGTTAAAAAAAAGGATTCTGTCATTTGGAAGGCATATGAACTAACCATGATACACACATAACATATTTACACACACAGAGTTTGTGAAAGAATTTGCTGGAGACCTGATTCTTTGTTAAGCTAAAACTCATCAAAGTAATTCCTTAAAAGCAAAGTGTTTGCTTGGCCCAGCACCCGCAGGACATATAAGCAGAGTACAGAAATGCCAGCACAATGCTCCTTTAAATCAGAAGGCATTTGACTGGACTGATGAAGCAGAAATACCTTCAGTAGACATGAAATATTGTCTGGACTTTTGGCAATACAGTGTATGTCACTGGCCATGGCCCAGCACTCCGTGCTCGTCTCCTGAGATGGACTCCTAACAGGCGGATCCCTGCCTTCACCGGGGGCTCATGGGCAGGTTCTGGAGTTTGCTTGTGCCAGTGCAGTGGAAGGATTAAGGATTTGGGAAAGGGAGATACTTCCTATCTTCTAGCCAGCAAACACTAGGCTAACTGATCCTTCCACAATGCCTTCTACGAATTCAAGGTCAGGCTGGATGGGGCTTTGAGCAATCTGCTCTAGTGGAAGTTGTCCCTGCCTGTGGAGGGGGGGGTGGACTTAGATGCTCTTTAAGGGCCCTTCCAACCCAAACCAGTCCATGATTTTATGATTCTATGAATGAAGAAGCATTCGCTCACTGAGTAAGCAAGACTCAAATGCTTTACTGCAAGAAGCTTGAGCAAAGCAGTAGTATAGCTGTGTGGAGACTGGGAATAGAGTTAGTTAGAGATGGCTTCCTCACTTCTTGAGCCTGAGGGTATAAAATTGATTTTTTTTCCTTGTAAAAAATGTTTTTCTGTGCTGACTGGTGATAAGTTTCATTTGGCAGACCCTCAGCTGTTTTTTTTTTAAGATGATTGAAACTGAAAAAGCTTCAATCCAGCTGAGGACCTGTCCCTGGATGTCTTGTCTACAGGGAAAAAAAGGATTGGAAAAATCTTTTATTCTTGATTTTACCATAATGTGTTAGAAAAATTGTAGACAGTGTGGTTACTGGCTACAATAACAATCCTTGTCACTTAACTCAGGCAATCTACCTCTTGGAGGTGCAATATTTTAGTAATGAATTATATTGTAACTTTCATGGAGACAGCTTCCTCCAATTCACTGTATTAATTTCAGTCTGAATTAAAATCAATGCAAGATGCATGAAAATCTGACACATACCTAAACTTGGGGAGAAAACTGTATTTAGCAATTTATTTATTTTAGAAGCTACTTTTGGCAGTAAAGTGCATTTATGTTCATACTTAATAGAAAAAGTGCAAGAGTTTACAGTTACAGAGCTCTACTAAGTTTTAATTATTCACCAGTATGGATCTGGTCATAGCAATGTAAAGATCAGGTGCGGTTTACCTCAGTTCCAAAATATGCTTTTTGATAAGCACTAGCAATTCGAGTATGATTCCACTTTACAGTAATGATTCCTATTCAAACTATTAATGAAATATGGCAGACACTGTCAGTTAAGTTTGTGTGATGTCTAACCTGAGTGCTTAAGCACACCCATGCAGATAGAACTGATCTCTATATAGATAGGGTTCAAAAAATATCAACAAATTTACTCTCTTGTCTTTTAAGACCAAGAAATATAACAACATTTTAAAATGGAACCAAGAGTTTTAAAATACTCTGAAAATTTACATATTGCAAAAGAGAATTTATGTGACAGTGAAAGCCTCTACAACATTCAGTGCTCACTAATAAGCATGTGACAAAATTTCCGTATTTTACTTCATGCTCATTCTTTACCGTGTGGATTTGTGCCTTATTTACTATGCCCTATTCAAACCTTATCAATGTAACTTTTTTTCAGGATTTTCTTTTTTCCTTGGCTATTCGTCACTGTCCGCTGTGAAGTGAATGTTTTATAAGATTTAGCAGCCCCTTCAGGTGAAGGAAAATGTCTCCTTATCCGTTTTGATTTTTAGAAAGCTATACAAGTGCTGATGGCAAAAAGTCCAACTCTATTACAGCAGCTATTCCACCGTCACTTTGAATCTCAACCTTCAAGCCCATGGGTGTCAAAATTTCTAGAACAAAACAGGTTGGCAGGTTCCGCAGGTTGTGGAAATATATTTTTAGTGTGTTCCTATTTAGTTGCTATTTAGCAACTGTGGAAGGTCAGTATATCAAACGAAGAACAAGACCACAAAATCTAGTGTTAGTATAGCTCCTCTGCTTTCACTGCTAATAGCTGGGGCCACTCTTCCTCACAGAACTTCATTCACAGTAATGGGGGGGCATAAAGTCACTCTTCATTAACAGAACATTTACTGGGCCTGTTCAAATACAATTTCAGACAATAGCTTTATTTTATTCTTGTGATAGAAAAGACCTGCCTAATAACAAACAGATAAAGTCTCTTTCCTCTTTCCCAAACCCATGAGGATGCTCTTTCTCTCATTTCCCGAGGTGCTATATGTTCTTTCAAGTGCATGGGCTGAAATTCTACCTGGCCCTTTTGTAAGCTGTGTGTCAAAAGCGGAGGATGTTTTGTCCATGCCTCAAGACCTCATGTAAGGGTGAGCCCTTGCCTCATTTGATTCTGACAACTGTCACAAAGCTGTGCTATGCCGGTGGCAAAAATAACCGTAAAGCTTAAAACTTACCTAACACAAATATCTTGAAATATTAGACTGAAATTGTTCTTTACTTGGTGGTAGTAGAGGTAAGAAACAAAACAAATGCATCCTGAGCAACAAATTCAGAACACAAAAGAAGGAGGATGAGAAGAATAACATTTTTGTTGCAACCAGTTTTACTCCTCTGGAGCAATGTTCTCCTGGTGCTTCAACACAGCAAATGGAACGAGAGCAAATGATGTCTGACGAGTTAGAACAAGATATGTTAGTGTCTGTCACTTCAGAGAACCATGCGATGATGTCAGAACCTTGCAGCCTCCAGCTGAGTGAGTGCCTGTGGGGTAAATCCTGTACATCATGCAGGCTGTTCCGTACACATTTCAAGCCATTAGGCTACACCCCCTTCTTGTGCATTGGAAAGCAGATCCAATTGTAAGAAAGAGCTGAAGTCTGTAACTTCCTCTCCTTCTCCCAACCAGCAGCCAAAACTACAGACCCTTCCCACTTATTAAACAAGAGGGAATGTTTACAAAGCAGGAGCTGCATTACATTCAGGTCTCCTACATCCTTGTATCATGGCAGCTACAAAGAAAAAGGGCAAAATCAAACTCTGGAAAAGTACTGGGGACAAAATATTGTAGGACACAAAGTCATATAATTTAAAGTCCCTGGCACTCAGCTGAAAAATGTTATACAGTGTGTAACATTGAACCAAGTCTTCATCAGGAATGCAATGCTATTGCAAAGTTACAATTTTGCCAAAGTAATGAGCATATAAAAATTTTTCTTTTTCGTATTTTCAAACATTCATTATAAAGCCCTTCCTTAACAACCCAATAACTGAAGTCTGCGTATACAGCCAAGTTATCAGACCTACAAATTTGGAAAGACCTCCAGTGCAAGTCTACTTAACTGGATGCATTCCAGCATCTTTTCAGCCAACTGGCATTTGCTCCCAAATTTACAGCTGGCAAACAACCTCCTTAAACATTTCCAGTTCCTCAATAGAACTGTTTAATGTCTACCTTTAACACACCAGCCACCTGACTTCAGACACAACACTCAGCAGCTCTGACCGCAGGGCGCAGAGTTATAAAATTTACAGCTTCTTGAGTTTGAAAACCACAGACTCTGTGGCTGGAATCTGCCAGATCTACTCTGAAGAAAAAGAACTGTGGCTTTTGCTTAGGGCATAAAATGTTAAAACAATGGATAAATTGAATTCTCCTGAGTAAAGAACCTTTTCCTTTTGCTGCTAATTTTGATTTCAAAGCTAAGCCAATACATTTTCTAAACTAGCCATGCATCTGCTCCTTTGTTTGAGATTCTTTTTTTCCCCATGGCTATCCTAAGTCTCTAATACAATACTCCTTTTCGAAGGTCAACATTTTAAAGAGCCTATCAATGTCTTTTTTACGATTGAGTCATTGTGCTTTTAAGGTATCTTTTATTGTAAGATGTGTATGTGAAGTCATTTGCAATACACTGAATTAAAATAGATTAATTTAGACAAGATAAACTCCTCTTTCTCCCATAATATTCTGTCTAATATACAGGAAAGCATACAAGTGTCTGGCAGGTTAACAAGCTATAAAATGAATCCGTATCTCTGTGAAGGAGTAATACACTTATACCACCTAGAGAATTGAGGTGAGGTTAAATAAAAAGCCAGATAAATGCATAGCTACTGTTTATCCATATATGCTTCATGTATTTTCATCTTTACTCATTCTACATGGGGATAATTTACAAAATGGGCATGAGCCCAGACTTTGAACCCCAGCGCACATGGTAGCTTTGATCTGCAGCTTCAAATTGCATCTACATTTCCTGGGTCACTCCCTTGTTTTGTAAGTCTTTGATAATTTCTTTAGGTAGATGTGGAGGAGTTGAGCTATCTCCAGTGAGCCATCAGTTACACCAATAAGGGCAGACTAAGAAGTTTGGCTGTGTTGAAGACTAGTGTCTGGCTTTTTCGATTTGGTTTTCAGAAAGATGCTTGTGAGACCTGCAGTTTATATCCACTCTGAATCTACATGCCATTTAATATATATTTTAACATCCAACATGCTAAGCCAGATTCTGATTTCTCTGATCAGTCAAGATTAATTCCACTGACTTTCATGAATTTACTCTGTTTTCAGTAGTGTAAATATAAGCATGGAGCATGTGCTGGTGGAAAACTGTTCCTGTTTAGAACAGGACCACTGGCTTGAATGGGCAGCTGCTGGGGCTTTGACATGCCTTGACAGTGGCCAACAGCAGGAGCTTCCAAGGAAAGTGGGAGAACACCTGTAGAGAAAAGCACCAGCAAAGGAAGAATTGCATCTACATCGGTTACTTAAGCCAAACCTTAAAACAAAAGGGTTTTTATCCCTTCAGTATTTCTAAAGTCACTTTAAACAAAATCTTAACTAAAAGCTTATGACAAACTATTGTTTTTCAAGAAAGTCCACTAAGGTCATTAAAAGGAAAAAAAAAAATCACAAAAAAACAGTAACCTTGAAAGGTCCTGTATGATCTCATTTCTACTTCAGCTGTTTCAAATTTATCTTCTGTTGTTATTGTGTCTCGATTTTTTTACTGTTCACATGCTAAATGTACAACCTTCAGGGATACTGTCCAGCTAGTCTCTCTTCACTAAAGGAAAACCCTTTTATCTGTTTGTATTGAACCAACATCTGTATCTTATAAGCACATCTTAGTTCTCTTTAACTTACTTTCTCTTTAGGGGAAATCAGTACAAATTTATCATCTAGTAGCTGATAATAAATGTAATGTTTTATAACTGCAACTTGGCTTTCTCCCAGTGGCAGCTAGATCATCAGTAAAGTCATTCCACCTGGCCTCTTTTCCCCTCTTTTTTTTTTCCTATTGGCAAAGAGGAAGTGATTTACTGGTTTTAATTAGACATTTTCCTGCTTTGAAGCTCCATTCACCTTCTCTTCCCATGAATATTTGCCTCTTTATAAAGCATCCTTTCCAACTGTTACTTACTGTTGTCAAAGTAAACCATGTTTTTTTACCAAGATTTCACAATTCCTTGATACAATATTTCACCAAGTTTAAGGTAAATTTCAGTGAGGATACTGATTCTATCTCATCCTGAAAAGCTTTACAGTGCTTTCTCAAATCAGATTTGAGTTCTCAAATCAATCCATTCTTCCTCACTTTATTGGTAGAAGGGAAAACCACATTATTGAACTACTGTGTTTTTAAGTTAGTTTATCGATCCCTGGTCATGCAATATTTTTCATGCCAACCTAACAGTGCGGGTTTTTCTTGCGCTTTCAGACTCTTTCTTGTAATTTGACTTAGTTGTGGAGGGTGAGTGAATATTTCAACAAATGGAAGTCACATGTGACCCTCACACAAGATCTGTATCAGTAGAGCCCTCTGACACCAATGTCCCTGCTAGCCCCGTATAGAAAGTACTTTCAGCATTTAGTGGTGACCACTGCCAGCCCTCATTTTCAAAGCTAGATGAATGAATGATGAATTTACTGTTCATTCCTCCTCAGGTTAACAGAAAAACACTGTTGAGGTCTTTAAATGGAAGTGGTGCCCAAATGACCTTTGACCAAATGACAGATAAATAAATAAACTGAATACATTCAACTACCTTAAAAAAATCCAATATGTTTCCATTTAAGATGAGACAATTATGCTACCAAAACCATATTTAAAAACCTGGTATTAATTTCTGATCCCAGATTATCATTTAACTATCATGTTTCTACCACTTTGACCTTTGTCTGTTATTTCATCTAGCCTGAATTTTGACATTTTGGGAACTGCCTTCGGTACCCGTGTCTATTTCTCATTTAGGCTTTTATTGGTTTCTACGAACCCACAATCACTAACGTATCAATAATACCAACATCAATTTCAGAAGAATATGCAAATTCTAAAGGGCACCGGTTTACACTGCTTTGCGTTCTCTCCATCTGTGAATTTACTTCTTGGACAATCCAGAAAAGGCTCTGATGAACTCTAGAATTTCATTTAAATCTTCCAGTAGTTGTGGTCAGGAAACACTCGTCCTACACTTTTAATACCACGTTCTTCTCAAAATATTCTCCTCCCCCTCAGAAAATATTTGGCCATTAAGTTTGTATTTTTTTTCTCTCACAACCTAGTTAAATTACAGATTCACTGCTCTTTGTCTTCTTTGCTATGACTGGTTCCCATAATTACATACATGTAATATATGTGAATATGTATATGTGTTTTTGTTGTTTATTTTTGCTTTGTTTTGTTTTGGTAAGATTCCAGGACAAAAAAGAAAAGTACTTTCTGGTTCTTGTCTCTCATCCACTTTTGAATAGTGTTTAGGACTGCAAAGTCTGATTAAATGACACAGCGTAGCTATTGAAAAACCTGATAGAAAAACGGATGCACAGGAACATGCTATACAATAATGCATAAATATGAAATGTTTAGCTGAACTGCAAGGCTGAACTATTACTTGTGATATGCAAGGCAATAGGGAATTTTAAGACTCTTTTTCTTATTTAGGCTTCACCCTTCTTTCTTAACACATGCTTCAGATGTCTGTTTCAAGAAAATATTTTGGAGAATGACTGCACTTCACAGGAAGAGATTGCCTTGAGCACAGATGTGCCAGACCTGTCTGGACCCATACCTGGAGAGCACTGGTCCCATCCTCTCCTGTGAATGCTGCTCAGAGGATGTGCGTAACCTGAACTTTCTGGAAGCATGCAGGTTGACTTGCATCCAGAAATGCGGTTGAAAACCTGGATCGTTTGGGTCACCACACAAATGTCTTGCAAAACTATGACTACAAAATTAAACAAGCACAAACTGTGCTAATCTATCTTTCAGATCATAGTGGAACAGCAATAAATACACCTACAAAAACATGTATTTTGTGCCCACCTGAATAATAAAAGTTCCTGTATTTATGCATGCAATTTATTCAGTTTTTTAGTCCCTGTAGTATCCATTTTTACAAGGACTCCCAGTGAATTCTTCTGGAAAAAAAATCTAATCCAGAAAATAATTATTAAATTGGTGTTGAATACAACATAATTACAAATAATGAAAAGAATATCTAAACATTACAGAAGTTGAGGTCTGCTGCCTGGAAAGCCTCATCTTACTGAAAATCAACTTAATTGGATTTAAAAAATTGCTAGCAAGACTTATTTTGTATGCTTAAAGTTAGATAGGATTTGTTTCATCATTACTGTTGGAAATAGATATTCAGCAACATGTGTTTCCTCATAAAAGTGTATTCTTTGTTTTTCATTGGCATTTTTGCTGCTTATTTATTGATAAAACATAAATAATGCAGATCTCTGAACACAGTATTTTGCATTTTTCCAGAATTCAGCTTGTTGAACATTGCTGAAATTACTGAGAGTCAAAATAATAATAATAATAATAATAATAAACTTTACTACAGCTGATAGATATATATAATTGGGGAATGCGTTAACTTTAACATTTTTAGTTCTTAGATTCCCTAGTTACTAAAGCCAGTGGTGTAGGTATTTCAATAAAAATAGAAGGGAAGATTAAATAAGCTCTCATAGGAGCAATAGCCTCAAGTTAAATGTTAAATCTTAATAAAACTGTTTAGCATAATTTGATAGGATGAAAATAGAAGTGTTATTTGGCATTAAAATGAAATATTTTTTTCTTTAATCTTTATTCTGTGAAGTATTTGCATGATATCCAGCCAAGTCATCTTACAGGCAATTTATTATTCATACTTTAGTTCTATAATAATACAGTTCAATTTACTTTGTATTATGACAAATAAGATTCCTGAGAGTTCAGCTTAGCATTTTGTAGTATTTATAAGTGTGCTTGTTTCTTTGGTGTAAGGTTATTTTGGAAATGATTTGCAGACAAGGAAGCATGTCTGTGACTTGTAGGCCAAAACTTCTTTCAACTAAAATATTCTTATTTACCTACACACACAAAATTAAAATTCTTCAACTGAGAAAAAAAAATTTTGAAATGCCATTGCAAATTATGATAACAATTTGTTAAAATGTACAGCTTTAGCCTATGTCAAACTGTCCATTCTAAAACATGTGTCCAGCCTAAAGTACTTTAACATGTGTTCAAGGTTCATGAGCTTCAATGGTGCTTAAATAGATGTTTAAGTACATTACTCAATATGAGTAATGGTAAGGCTCTTCAGTATTCAAAATAAAAATCTTTACTGAATAGCTGTGAAAGTTTAAATAATCCTTGAAGAATATATTTCATATCACAGTCTATATTTGCTGTGTTCCTAAGCTTAACAGAACAAAGCTGTGTAATGGAAACAGGATGCAGAGTTCTTGGTTCACCAGTCCTGCTAAACTTCTGCAGAGAGCTGTTTCCAGTTACGGTGTTACGTGATGGGGAGAAGAACCACCGCCTGCTGCCTCAGAGAGTGGGTACAGCCCTCGCGCACCAGCTCCCCCAGTACACTCCGGAGAAAGCTATGCGTTTGATAGCAGGCTGACCAGGGTACTGTGGGAAGATGTGGGAAGGAATTGAATCCCTTCTGGGGATGGCTCCTTCCTTCTCACAGGGAAGAGTTCATCAAAACAGATGTAACAGACAAGTTAAAAATCCATGGATTTGCTGGTGCTTTCTAACAAAGGAGGCAAACTGATATAGCTAACAGTGAGTAAAGACTTAGATGATTTAGCCAGAAATTGACCCTCAGATGTTCTGATGCACTTTAAAAGAAAAGCAACCCAATGCAGAAGGAGATTTTTCTTAGAAAAAAAGACCAGTTTTGACCAGTTTCAAAAACGTAACACTGAAACAAACCATAGAAGCACCAAATTTACTTTCTTCTAAATATAGTTTCAATACAGGACATCTGGCAGACAGAGTAAGTGGAATGAAGTTGACTGGGAGATAAACATATATGAAATTCTTTATTCTAGATGCTATCACCAATAAAACGGAATCAACAGAAATTACACAGGAGCCTAAGGTATGGTACTTAGATCACCTGTGTCCCAAAATAGATGTAAAAAGGGCTACTTGTGCCTGTATTTTCTAAAGCATTATTTGAAGCTGTTACCTTAAGCCTATCCATAATGTTAAATTTATTTGTTACATCTCTGAATTTTATTGTACAGCAGTTGTGGGATGTGCTTATAATCTCTACTACCATTGTGCAGCAACTGAGAAATAATGCTATATGGAGTGTTTTACGCACCTTTCTTTTCACTGAACTTGTGACATTTAATAAACTTCAAACCTTGATGAACTGGTGAAAGGCCTTTCAATCTAGCATGACTACACAATTAAGTCTGAATACTATTGTGACTCAACACTATTCTTTAATCTCTCTGAGAGCTACAGCACAGAGCTAAAGCTGTCGTTACTAATTCTGTAATAGACATCAAGGGAAGAATAAACAGAAGAAAGCTTACTTCAAAGACCAGCGTCTCATTAGTTGGTCCTGCTGCATATAGACTCTCTGGATGGTTAAAAGAGCGTTGATAATCAAAAACTGTTCCAGCAAAAGGGAACTTTCCTGGCCAGTCAATTGTCCAGTCTCCTGTTAGATAATACTTTTTACTGAGGTTGCGCACTGCAAGATAGCTGGTTGAGATTTGCATTTCATGGAGGTGTATACTGCGTGCTCCTGCTGGAATAGTGACCACAGCATAGTAGTCTGAAATGAAAGAAGTAAGCAACATTTTTTCAATTGCCATACAGATAGAGATGGTTTACCCTTTTTGAGTCAGTTTGAAAGATACAAGAAAAAAAAAAAAATCTGATTTTAACCACTGATGCAGTCTGTAATCAGAGTAACTCAGAGGTATTGCAATTCCTGGAATTTTTCTTTGTGATTGAAGACAAGAAAAAGCAAGTTTACCTTAGAAAAATGCAGAACAGACTAATGGTAGTTTCACTGTAACTGTTTTATCATGTTTTCCCTGTAGTTTCCTGCAGTAGTTGGAAGGTACCACTTCAATCATGGGCAAGCTTTTTGAGGTGAGATTTACTGGGATGCAGAGAGCTCCCACAAAGCCCTATATATCACTCCATCTCCTTCTTGTGACTCATTGCAATCTGAGCATTTAGAAACCTACTTCATTCTACAGTCAGATAAGATACTACCGACAACCTTCAACACACGTGGAACACAGCTCTTTTTGCAGAGCATTCAGTTTAGCTTATTCTCCTAGCGTTGTATTTCTGTATTGCTATATCCTAAATGATTTCCTGGCATACCTCACTGTAGTATTGACATGTCTTACAATCATCAATAAATGGATCCTCAAAATAACTCTGTGGGTAAAGAAATATTTATTATCTCCATTTTATGCCTGAGAAACTGAGGTTAAGGTGAGAGGATTTCACAATAAGCCCGTGACAGTCCACTAAAGAAAAGTCCGCATCCTAGTGATTGGACCATCCATTGAATCAACTGGATTGCTTCCCATCAACTTAATTTGAAAATGGATGTGGAAATGCTGTCACATTTGGCATTATGCTGTGTATCACTTTTTATATCTTCTATTGTCCCCTTCCAGTCAGAACTGTTGACCCACTTGCATGAATCTTAAATTATTTTTAAAGAGGAAATTCACACGTAAAAGGAAAAAGTGGCTTAAGAAACAAGAGGAATGCCTGCAGATTAACTAACCAAGACTTATGTTCATAGCTTTCTTGTTACCAAGAAACAGCAGAAACGTGAACTCTTCTCTCACTCTCCCTGTGATTTTCAGTTCACATCTGGACGTTCAGACACTCCCTAATGAGCAAGGAGTCATATATATATATTACATGGGGATACAGCAGAGCAACAAGTTGATGATCATGTGGAACAGCTTTCCTTACCATTAGCTTTGTGCTGGATCAAGTACTGGCCTTTAAAGAACTTGCATGTTGAATTATCTCCTTTGCAAACTCCACAAGCATCCAGTACAGCTTTGGAACCAAGTCCATGATCACACCCCACTTGCTGCAACCAAAAGGCAGAAGTAAAGGACTCAGATACAAGGGAATTTGAAGTCACAGCTGCATTTTCTATTAAGGAGTCAATTGCCCACTTAAAAAATTAGACATTAAGTTTTTAAGAAACTTAATTATTATCTTACTTCACAAATTCCATCAATGCAAACATCGTATTTATTTGATGAACACAAGGTTCCGTCCTTCACTTTGCTGGACATTGCAAAGAAAAAGTCAAAGTCTTCAGCTGTACAGTACAATTTACATCTGTCTTCCTCTGGGGAAAACAAACAAACAAACAAACAAAAAGACAAGGAAGTATTAGACCTGTGGCACAGTTTAAAAACGAACAAACAACAACAACAAAAAACTCCAAGCACCCTGCTCTTTCTTCTTGCATCCCACATGACATTTGGCAGCTAAAAGGATTCATTGTGTAGTGACTTATTAGGACCCCAAGATAGGCAAAATTACAGACAAATACATTTTAAAACAACGTGTGGATTTAATGGCCCACACACTCACAGAATTAAGAATTCAACACCAATGTGAAAATGGGCACATTCATTAGCTTTGCTGCTGTGGCTGTGATTTCAACTCCACTTGTCCATAGTTTTAAATCTATTGTAACAATGGTATTGAATGTTTAATTAAAGTTTGAAAAAGGTATGATTGCTCAAATGGTGTGTTCAAATGGAAGCTAGGACAAGGGCGAGGTTTTCCCCTGACAAAAGCACTTTTCCTTAAAAATGCCAGACCACTGTCAATCAAATTTCTTCTTATACACAGATAGTATATTGTGCTTATAAAGGGCTGTTAAATTCTATGTAGACAAATATAATGATGCTATTGTGGATTTTGGCCCAGTTGCTGAAATACAGTTTTAATATGAATATTAAGTGCAACAAATAAAGCAATGCAAAATTTTCAGGAACATGAAATTGGATTCTAAATAGTATCCTTTTATTCTTAAATAAGCAGCTGGATTTTCGATAGTATGTAGCACTCAACTTGTTCTACAGAGGCAAGGCATCTGTAGCAGTTTTGAGAACGAGATCATGCTTTCAGGAGTATATAGATCATGGGGGATATTTTGAAAAGCAGTTAAAGAGAATAAAGACAGGCATTTTCAATTTCAGCGTCACTTGGGAATTTCTTGCTTTTGAAAAGTATGCCCTTTGTCCCTAATTTAAGCTCAAATTTTTTAAACTAAACACGGCCCTCACCTTAAAACCAATGTAGGCTACATTAATTTCTGTTAAATGAGGTATTATTCCCCCTATAATGTAGCATCCACTGTTACATGCTGTGAAACCGTGTTTCCTCTTTGCTCCATTCACAATGGCTGTTAGGACACAGATTTCTACATAGCAACTGAAATGTCTGCAAAATCTTTTAAAGAAATTATAAGCAGGCTATGAATAAGTTATGGGTGTGTGTATACTTAATGGCATTGAAAACAAATTTGTACAAATTGTAAACAAAGCAGCTACATGTGATATAATCCAGTGACTTTTCTTTAAGTAGCAGCAATTACATATATAAAATGTACTTTCAAACTGCAGCAAATACTTGCTATAATTGATAAAAATGAACATTGATGCAAACTGTTTACAAAACTAAGGTGCATAAATTAAAAATAAACTTTAAATCTACAAAAGACAAGAGAGAGTTATTGAGACCTGAATTTTATAAAGATAACTTTAAAAGATGTATTCCTGTACATTATTTGTTTTTCTAATTCTTAAGGGACTGTACCAGTAGAAAAGTCAGAAGGTTGATTTATTGTTACATTTTGAAATCTGAGAACATTCCAAAGGAAGGAAGATTCTGGTAGCGTTATTGTAGAAGCTCACACTTCCCATGCTGAAAAATCCATGGAATTTTTTTTGTTTTCTATTGTTTTGTTTTTATACTAAAACATATGTAATATAAAAAAAAGGGCTAGCAACAGCTGGGGAGTCATGCTAAGGACAAAGGTTTAAATTCACAACCAAAATGAACTCTGCATGTTCATACAGGTGGTATCACATAAGAGCTGGATTCAACTATGCTGGAAAGCAAACATATCTCAAATAAGCCAACTCAATTTCTATATGCTTACATCACGGTGTTATTTGCCTAAAGAATATGGATGAATTTCAGCTGGTAGCTTGCCTCCTGGAATGGCCTTTGTCCATCAGAGCTGTGGCATAATTACCTTCCACTTTAGTGTATGGCTTCCATTTGTAGTACCATCCCCGGAAAGGTTTGCTGTTATATTCTGCACACTGCTGAGCACGGAAGTCCAAACTATTTGCTGGACATGGCTGAGTATTACAAAGTTGATAAATACGACTGGAACCTTGGCAGAATTTGCCACCATACTGTGGCCTAAAAAAAAAAAAAAAAAAAAAAAAATTCATTTGCAGCACTTACTTTTTATGTGATTGGCATGTTACATGATGCACATTAAGAGAGAAAATGAGAGGATGTATTATCTCAGGAGATCAGTATTTCTTATACAAACCATTAATTTTCGTAGTTGCTAAAACCCAGCAAGCAGTTGCCATGAATTATCTACTTCGATCATTGCAAACTCAGCAAAGATGCAAACATCTAGAGGTGAATCATGTGTTCACTAACTAAAATTTATAGCTATTTTGCATTGGCTGGTTTCAGTCTTGTTAATAAAGCTATTTTTACTCCGTTGTAACCCAGGAATGAACATGTGCAAAGAATTACCCATCACAATAAGAGTTAATAAAGGATAACATAGCACTGATCAATCATAAACAAAATGAATAATGACATTCGGTTGTTCATTTACTTTATAAATCATTTTGAAAAAGTGTGCTTTTAAACAAAGGAGGTGGGACTACACATAGTTGCCCTGCTATAGGAAACCATTGACGTTCATGGATAACTTTAAATATGTCACATTTGTTTCAGCAAACCTTACTTGGGTATTTCCCTTAATTTTGGAGAGAATGAAAAGAACATATTCTGTTACTTTGCTTTGCATAACTCATCTTATGTCATCTTATCAGAATTATATATATATATTACTATTTGGTCTATGTCCGTGATTGTAAGCTGATTTAAAATGCAATAATTGCTCTTTTTAAAATGACTGAGAGACCCTGCAAACTGATGAGATATGTATTCACTCACTTCCTTATTCCTTATGGATCTCCTAAGAATCCACTGATGTTATTTTTGCAGTTCCACAACACTCAGATATACATCTGCAAGTACTGAGCCAAGTCTTCAAAACCCCGAACTCTAAGAACTGTTTGTGATGTTATACTATTTCTTGCATCAAGTGGAAAAAAAAAACAAAAACACAAAAGTGAGAATTCTGCACCCGCATACATTTATATTATGATTTTTAAAAAGTGGGGAAAATACATGCTTGGGAGACAAGATCTTTCAGTGGATGGCATGACGATGTTACACACATATTACAGACAAAAATGAAAATAAAATATATCAGGTAATAAAAATATTATTTTAGTTATTACTTATTTAATAATAATCATTATTTAAGATATATTTAAATGTAAAATACTGTTAAATTTAAATATTATTTATAGTCATCTATATAGCTAATATAAAAGATAAAGTTGCAACAAGTGTGATCAGATTTGTTTGTTTAAAGACTCAAACAGTATGCTGTAACTACACCCCATGTCAAGTATCTCATGCAATTTTTAACATGCATCTGTCTGGGGAGTAATATGGAGACAGCTTGGTGCAACATGGGTGAGAAAATCCACATACATTTTATTTCGTTGTACTGTTCCGTATTGTAAATTTTAATTCCCACACATCTAACCCACTAACTAAGCTGGAACTTGGTTCTTATGTTTTAAATCAGCTTTGAATGTACACAATACCTGGCTTTTCCAGAATTCTGGGCTACAAAAGAGTTTCTCCAAGAAAGAGGTGTAAACCTTCTGCTACGCCATTTAAAACTGGGTTAAAGCACCAGAGAAATGTGTTGTGGAAAAAAACACTTCCATTGACCTTTCTTGAGGTCATCTACTAACTACACTGACACTGGGTACAGCAGCAAAGGTCTTAAAAAGAGACGGATTTTCCATGCTAGCTAGTGGCAATTCAGTCTTCGAAGAGCAGGGAGGATGTGAATTATCAGTGAAGTCAGTATTTGTGCAGCTGGGGGGAGCCTGGAGTTTAGGCAGCCAAGTGTTGGGTCCTTACTCAATTCTCTACAGACTTTCTTTACAGCTTCAGCACATATATGATTTTTGAACTCCTTCAGCCCCAGTGAACAAATCTGCTTTAGTGGAAGGAAAAGAAGCAACCTCCTTCCAAGTAAATGCCACCAAATAAGCAATATAATAGAATTATTTATGGCTAGATTGTGATTTCTAGCCACAGGCTTGTATTTAAGGATGGTATAAAATTCCACCAAACTAAGGGAGCACTGAAAGAGGCATTCTGTTTCTCAACTCTGTTCCAGCATTTTAATATTACAGTACATTCCCATTACTGAAGCCATTGGCCAGAGAATTGATGGGAACATCTCCACCTTCATTTTTTACCAACCAGATGTCAGTTGAGTAATTCACAGGAAACTAGATGTAGGACTACAAAACCAAATTTCAGAAAAAAGGACTAATATTGACACTGATAAAGTCAAGCTTTTATTGTGATGTTTATACCAACACCTTTTGGCTTCAGGCTAACAGCTCTTTGAGTATAACCATGCTCACAGTGAAAAAAGGGTATTCCAATATTTTTATAGCAGTATAGTGCTCCTAATGCAGATACAGCATAAACTTTCATAGGTGTACCTTCCCAACTTTGGCACGTACTGGTAAAGATCCCTGCATGAATAAATGGAATAAATGCTGTTATAACTGAGGCGTTACTGATGATAATTGGAGAAGGAAGAAAATAGTTGAGAAAGGCCAGCACAGTCTCCAAAGAATGAATTGTAAAAGGAGTATAAGTACAAAGCTGCCAACTTCATATAAGACTCAAATATTAAAATGCTACAAGTGTAGCTTAAATAAATTCTACAGTACCCTTAACAGAATGCACTGAAAGATCAATGAAAGAAACTAAAGTGGCTATTCACTGGAATGTAACACAGAGAGTGTAAAATCCCGAAAAAAAAAAAATTAAGGAAAATAGGGAAAATATTTCATGCATTATGAAGTGAATGAGACTGAGATTTCTGGACTCCTATTTTTTCATGTTTTGTAATCATTTAAATTGAAGTGAGGACATTTTTGTTCATATTATGACCATAATATGACAATAACACAAAGCTAGACAATTGTTCTCTGCATGAATTCAAAAGATCTACAATGCCTTTCACAATCTTCCTTTTTATTAATGCTTTCAATGGCATCATTATTTTACACTGGCTTACATCTGCATTGTCTGTACTCACTCTTACAGCTATTGTACAGAAAAGATTAAAAAAGACATGTTGAAGCCATTTTATTGATTTAGTCTTTTATTTATATACATGCTAAAACTCCATTCTACTTCTGCTTCTACTGAACAATGCACTATTGTGAAGTGGGTAGGATGCAGTCCCACAGATACAACTCAGGTATTAATTTAAATCTCTCGGGCGCTCTTCAGGTTCTTTCCCAGCTAAACTATTAAATTATGTAATCTATTTCTATCTTGGAAAAGTACCCCAATTGTAAAATGTTGTGATTTATGAAAACCAGATCCATGAAATTACACTGGGACAATTTATAGAAACATAATGCTTTTAGCAAATCTTCATAGCCCTGTGTTTTACAGATGACCTCCATAGGTGTCTGTTATTATGAATTCGTACATAACTGAGGTGGTAATTCAGGAGCCGTATCCAGAGCTGTTTGGGTGTGATCACAATGTCCATCTTATTAGTATCATGAGAAATGGAATTGAATTGTTTGGATATCATTTTCAAGAGGGGAATTTCACATGCTAACGCAGATAATAAGTATTTCATAAGCAGCAGTCCGAAGGTGTATTTCTCACCTGTCTAAGCTCTTAAATAAGGCGTGTCACCATTAAAATCATGGGAAACCTAGAAATCTCCCCCAACTGTCCTGTAAGAAGGTCCACTCAGTTCTTCAGAGATCCACAGCCCCTGTCATAATCTCTTATAGAAATACATATTATTTATTGTTGTTCTCAGAATTTTGCTATCCAAAATCATCTGTCAGGCTTAGGAACAAAAACATTAGCTCCTACACAAACCTGGATTAGGAAAACTGAAATAAATATCTTACATATGAAATAATATGCATATATATATTGAGATATCTAAACATCTGAAATGTATTTCAGAAGTTCAGAAAGAAAGGAATCATTATTCTTTGTTTACGTGTAGTTTTAGAAGTGAACAATGAACAGTCAGTAGGTTATAAATCTTTCTATGTGGTTTAACATTGAAAATGGATAGGATTCCACTTTTATATAAAAGTGCTGTGATGTGAAATACAGTTACCTGGATATCCATTCACTGTTGTATATTGTTGTGTAGATGGCTTGTTTATGGTCTGTAATTTCATCACTCTAACTCTGAGAGAGATTTATAGTATATTCTCCTTGCTCTAACTGGATTATCACTAATGTAATAAAATTTAATTTTTTTAGAGACACAATCCAGTTCTGGTATCAAGTCTTACATGGTTACATGAAGTCTTACATCAAGTCTTACTGAAATTAGAACAGATAGATCACTCTGGGTACAAGTTTTAAATACATGCTGCAGTAACAGACACATTGCAAGTTAAAGAGCTTTTGTGTTAATATAAGTTGAAATCATCATTACTTATTATAGTAAGCCAAACTGAAACATTCCAACTAATGGGCATTCTTCTATCTTGCAGGGAGAGCAAGAGAAGGTTTACAAATCAATGCAAAGAACAAGGTGCATACATGCAAATTTAGCAGGAAAAACAGGGACCAATGTAAGAAAACCAAAATATACATATATATGACACATAATTCAGAACCTCTATTTTCATGCTAACTACTTTAAAAAATGAAGCTATCCAAGTAATTTTGTTCATCAAAAACCACAGAGAAACAACAGAAAAGGTTGAGAATGCCCTGCTATGGATCTGCAAAGATTGACTGATGGAGGATAATAAAGACTATTTTAACTAACTTGAGTTTTCCCATAACATAGTATATGAAGCATGGATATTACTACTGGAGCACTGTGTAATAGGTGTGAGGCTTCTTTACAGACTCATATAAACTGTGTCATATTTTCTCTATTCTTTATTACTGCAGTTTAAATGCTGTTTTTATTGTGTGCAATGAAGAATACATGTGTATATGCCTGTTAAAGTTTTGTATGAAATAAAACAGTGAAATCATTTTTTTTCTACTAAGTTGCAGTGAACTGAGTACTTAGAAAAGATTCTGATCTGATAACACTTTACTTCTACTATGAAATAGTATTGGAAGGAATAGTAGTATGTACAGTGATAAGACATTGACTAGAGGAACATGCCAGAAATGTCTTATGACTTAGCATACAATACTATGGTTCAGCAACTTTATTCTGACTTGTGAAACATAAAAGAATACAAAGAATATGACAGACATACAAAGTCATCAATCTAGAACCATTTTGATACTGACTTTAAACGTCTTTGGTTTATTATTCTGGACAGTATGATCTCATCAGAAGTCTTTTAAATTACAGTTAAATTATTAGGTGTGAATATGCCTGTGTGGCATTTCTTTACTGCAGCAGGTGTTTGATAAACTGCAGTGTTACAAAATAAATTCAAAAAGTCAGAGTGTATAGATGTTGCAGTGTTCTAGCAGTCTTCGGACAGCCACTACTTTCTTCTAGTGGACAGAACATATTTTTGTCCTTTAGATACTGACTGGTCATAATGGACATGAAAGAATGGTCTAAGAAGCATTTCACATGTATCATTTCCCTACAGAAATGGACCCTATCTGTTTTGTTTTGTTTTAATAACATAAACAGCATAAAAATAATACCTTTTTCATATCTATGTCTTACTTTGGATTGTTGCAGTGTCTTTCTTGATATGTGACCCCACCTCCGCAAGTCCGAGTGCACTGCGACCACTCGGACCAGGCAGACCATTCACCATTTACAGGCTTGGGTCCCTGATCACCATATTTGACACACTGTCCTCTTCGACACCACTGCCAAAAGAATGCCAAAAAATATCCCATCAGAGTTAGTGGTACCTAGTAGGTGCAAAAGAAAAGAAAAAAAATGGAAATTTAAAAGCTCTAGTGTTTTACCCTAAGAAATCTAAGGTCACCCATTGAACTCAATGATATAGTTCACAGTACGACAAGGGCTCTGAAGTAGGAGATTGGTCAAAATGATGGTATAGAAAAGCGGTGCCCTTAAATCTGTCCAAGCTCTGACTCACAATCTCTGAAGCACAAATTTTCAAAACTGTTCTTTTGAAGAGTATCTTTTTGGGTTATCTTCCCCCAAAAAACATGTTATTTGATGGTCTTGGTTTGTCAGAACCTCAAAATCTCCCATGTAATTTAAAAATAGCCTGCTAAAATTCTGCTAAAATTTCTCTCCTTTTATCATTCACTTATGAAATAGTATACAAAGAGAAAAAGCAAAATAGAATATTTGTCAGTAACTTGGAGATCAAAGCAATATTCTGTCGAAACAAACATTACAGCAAAATAAAATATTTTGTCTAACTATAGATGAGTGTAAAATAGAGTGCAACTATAGCAAATAGCCGTGTTCTTCTAGTAATGATCATTGATGATAACATGCATGATGGCCTTAGTTTCTACAGCAAGTATTATGGCTTAAGAAATGTTTATATCAAAGTGGAATTTGAAGTCTTGATCTAATTCGTGTTATAATCAATGGATTTTTTTACTGATTTAGATTTGCTAGATGTATCTTATTCCATAGCTTGATGGGAGAGACATCACTACCTACAATCAAATAGGCACCACTGTGAGGACAAGTCCTGACTACGTATTGCAGTGCAGTCTTTTACAGAGCAATAAGCAAGTCCATGATACAAAACCTAGGGTGGTCTGGATAAAACTGGTCTTGAGAGGAGCTAGTATTTGACCCAATACAGTCTAAAACTAAGGTAGAGTGACATCCTATTTAAAATAACTTACCATACTTATACCACAAGCTGTTCCTTCTGCTGCTGGCATGAACTTTGTCTCACATCTGTGACCTACTTTGTGACACCAGAGAGCTTTGCATATATCCTGAAAAGAGAAAAAAAAAAAAAGTACTTACCATAGAACTCATAATTCCCATTATGTCCTGGTGTTTAGAAAAAGTAACAAATGATATATGCCTTTGTTACCATATAAGCCATATAGACAAAATTCTCTGCATTTATATATTCAGAGTTTAAGATTCATAGTACAGCCATATGCTGTATATCGCCTTCTTGTTTATGCACCATTTCACTATATACATATTTTTCTACTATTTTGAGTGTGAGACTATACTAAAACAAAAAGTGTGTTAAAATGTTAAAGGCTAAAATTAAAACAAGTCTGCAGGGACAATAAAGCTGAATAGATTTTCTAAAACATGGGAGATGGCTGGAAAACAGTCTCTTCACGATGCTGTTCACTCTCACCTCATTGTTTATTAGCTGTTGAAGAAACACTGCTTGCATCAACTGATAAATATGGTGAATATAAAATAAATCAAAATTCTCCAGGATAATAATGGGAGTAAAAGAAATGACAACACTTTTCAGAATGACCACTCTGGATTGTTTAATAAAATGTATTCTCTGAGGAGGCCAGCAAGGACTGTAATAGTCACTATAATAATGGGTTAATCTAAATTAATCCTTCATCACAGAGTCAGAAGTTCCATTTTCATTGTTCTTAAATGACTCTGTAGATCTTTTCCAGACTTCCACATCAATGCAGAGGAGTAAAACAAAACACAAGAAGCTTAGTCCTTTTACCACCCTCACCCCTCATGAAAGTTTTGATCAAAGCTCTGCTGCCTGCTAATGTCCCTAAGCATACTAGGCAAGGGCTCAGGGGTCTAATGTATCCAACTGCACACCTTCTGACTCATGGAAAAAACAAATTTCCTTCTGGAACACCTCAGGAATGGTGATATTCCTCAAAGGAGGCCGGTGCCTTCAAAGCAAATTGCCAAGCAAGATAAGGTAGAGGAATAGCCCCAGGCTCTGGAGAACAGTGTTACTTCTACTTATAGAATGCTGCAGTTCCCTAATATAATTTTAACTTTCCACAAGGATATCAATAGGTACCTTTACAAAGCTGAGGTTGCACACTTTCGCTTTCATTCCAAATTGCCATTTGCACTGGGTATCTGCATCGTAGATCTGCCCGGGCAGTTTGTCAGGGTATTTATACTGTCCTGTTTGCTTCGGTTCATCAATCAGACAGGCAGCTTGAGCTGTACTATAATGAAAATGTATAGTAATTATGACTAAGGTCTTTAAATCACAACATTTTAGTTTGCTACAGAACAGCAAAAACATATAGTATGGTATACAGTACTTTTAATTAGCTTTATAGTCATGTACTGAAATAAGAACATATGCTTGCAGGAGCCAAAAGATCTTGACATCTTGTTGGTAGCCTGACCTGCAAACTTTTAAGGAAGCAGGAATTTCCAGGCTTTGGGACTGTTGTGACAGGAAAAAAATGGTACCAAAGTATTTTGCTCCCTTTATTTGCATGTCACAAGATCAAGGTAATCTAGTCTGCTTCTTTCCCTTAAATAGATTCCCAAAATCAGGAATCAAGAGTCAACACAGACACTGTCTCATTTCAGCATTCACTTCATGTGGATCAACAAAAATAAGCCTACTGCGGCTTGTGTGCTTTGGGTTGGCTGGGCCTAGCTTAAGACCAAATGTACACTCTGGTCTGTTTTTTTTCCTTTATGTATGCTTGAGAAGCCATGTATATGGAAGGTAACCCTACGCTAGATATATCTTCCAAGTGTAAGTCTGTTGGACCATACTGCATGCTGGAGGACTTATGAGACTTTATTAGTTTGCAATTTGCTTTTGTAATCTGAATATGCTGCATCACTGGAGCAGACAAAGTCACCAAAACTCTGTCATCTTTCCTATCCATTGCTCTAAGATAATAATTTGAAACCAAATACTGAATAATTTGAAACCAAAAAACTGAAATATGTAGGAATTCGATTCTTACTTCAGAGAATTAACATCTACAATGCCCTTACTGGATCTGGGTCTTAGTACCACTTACACATTTTTACATAATGATGCATAGTCTACCCATGTACAACAAATAAAAGGAAAATTTGGCAAGAAAGGACTGCAATTCCGATGACATTAAGCATAGACAAAAATACAGCTCCTTTAAAAGCATCACTGAGTAGTACCAACACTCTGGAGAAACAGCTGGCATCTTTCTCTTTTTAACATTTTTTTCTCCAGAAGCAGTGTATGAAAAACTTAAAATGTCCTTACTCATGTCATGAGCTAGATCAGGAGAGAAACTCTAGGGAGAAAGGCAACAAATGTTAATTTACATTTTTTAATGACTTTGGCACTACTGTGTTGGTCCTCTTTTGTGTTCACTTCCTGCTAATTCTCTAATAAACCTGACAGAAATGCTTGGGAAAGAATGATATGCCAGCCTTTATTATAGGATATTCATGGAGGGCGAAATTTGTTGTTTTGAAATGAGGCAGGAAAAAGACACTTATATTGCACAGAGAAGTTGTGGATGCCCCATACCTGGAGGTGTTCAAGACCAGGTTGGATGAGGCCCTGGGCAACCTGATCTAGTGGGCAGCATCTCTGACATGTCAGCGGGTTGGAACCTAGGGATGGTCTTTAAAGTCCCTTCCAACCCAAGCTGTTTTATGATTCTATGGCTCTCTGATTCTGTACCATACCACCTATACACCTCAGATGTCCAAGTGTGCAGGCTCAAATAGTGCACTGGTTTGAGCACATTTTAAAAGAGGTAAATTTCACACCTACGTAATTTTTATGTCTGTTCAAGAGTTCAAGGCCAGTTACTAAGATACATTCCCTGGCACCGGTCGAGATTAACATCTGACCAACCTGAGAAATTTGTTGAGATACTGCCTGCTGCATACAGACCACGAAAACACACCATTGTTTCCTGTAAGTGTAGGAGACATAATATTTCCCTCAGCTTTTCTACAAGGATTTCCTTCTCCATCATGAATCATACCAAAGCTGAAAAAGAATCATACATGAGAGTGAAAATTTACATTAATCAGAAGCAAGACGCAATTTGTGGCAGAAGAAACACATTACAGTCAACACCTCTGTGTTTGAATTCCACTAAAGGATGAACACATATGCACAAACCACCATTCAAATGACTATTAGGGTGAAACAAGCTCCAGTTAACAGCATTCAGACTTTACTGTCATCATGCACTTGTATGATTAGAAAAAAATAGTCATTTTTCAAGAAAGACCCATATTGGTGATGGACAGGAGCTCTGCAATGTGAGCTGCTGACATGATATTGGCATCTAATTACCAGAGCTACAGACTGTTTCAGAAGTTTTACAGTTTAACCATCGGTCTTTCTTTCATGAAATTGTGCCTGTTTGTTGTATCATGAATTGCCAGTGAAAAATTCTAACATCTGCTTTATAGCTTTATATGCCCGCCTTGTTGGACATCCCATAACAAGCCAAGAACTGATTTTACTTGGAGTCAACTGTGTCTTGGAAGGAACTCCTAGGGGCAATGGGGGGGGGGGGAGGGGAAGGGGGGGCGAATATTATACCATCTATAATAAGCCTGCTCTGCAGATAAACAGATGATGAATTTCTTGCAAAATCATGGTGAAAGAGAAATATTATGAAGAGTTCAAGTCACAACTATAGCTATATGTTTTTGCAGCCTTAGTCAAATGGGGCCAATCAATGCCAAAATCAGATTTATACTCTAGGTGCCCTATTTTCACGTCTCCAAAATGCTAAATACCTTATAGGGGAAAAAAAAAGGCTAAAAAAACAAACAAAAAAAAAGTAACTAATGAGTTGTGTGGATAATTGCAGCAGAGAAATTACCCCAGATTGATTTTTCCTCCATGTGCCCTCCTATCTCTCTCATTTATATCCATGCACCAAAAAAAAAAAAAAGTGAGTGATAATAGCACCACTTCTGCCATTTTACTCAAACAAGACCTTACTAATTGTTATTAATCCTTGAAATAAGGGAAATGCACAATTAGTACATGTACAAAGAGAATCCTATTGATATGGATGGAAGTAGTGATTCTTACTATTTTCAGTCACAGCTGTAACTTGCCTATGAATCTACCAGCTTAAAATATGCAATGTTGTCTGAGCCTTTCTTTGCCTATTGACAACACATGCTAACATAAATATTGTGGAGATCAGTACCCATTGAAATAGCAGTTACACAGCTGGAAGAATAAAATGTAACTGTCCTCCTAATCTGAGGAGGAACTACATACCTGCATTCAATCTGGAGCAAAAGAGGTGGGACTGAATAAATAGAATACATGTTATGAATATAAAAATCTTACACTTTTTCTAATTTTGGGCACTAACTTCTCTCAGTCAAATCACTTTCTTTTCCCTGCCTTTGCTGTCCTGTCATTTACTTTGTCTAGACTCTTTAGTGGGAATATTGCCTCTTACTGGGTGCTCTGCTCAATCTGCAGTATCATGAGGCCCTGCTTTCACTAGGAGAGGTGTTACGATAACATGAAGTATAATAAGCAATAATAAAAGCCACATTGAAAATGATAAATGATGTGGAGCTCATGGTTATAATAAATTTAATTTTCAGACTTTGTATTTACTCACTGTACAGGACATCTGTGGATTTCAATGTGTTTTGAATAGAAATTTCAAAATCTGTTACTTCAACATTGTAGTACATTGGCGACTTTATGAATGCAATATGTGCACATGCAGGGAATATCTAATTTACTGGGCTTGATCCTCTACTATTATAAATCATTGCAGGCTCATCAGAGTTACTGCATGTGTTGCCACCAGCTGAGGATCCAAACTTGCTAAAATATGTCTCACTCTATAAATGGACAAAAAAGTCCCAACTGAATTAATATGTTATAATCCTTTTTAAAATACTAACTTTGTTCACATGCATTACCGTCAAAGAATCCACAGTTTTAAGACCCACTCACACAATGGGCTCTGAACTCCCAAAGGAAACATTAAGCTTTCAGGTAAAAACACAAACTACTTCTATAAAACCAAAAAAAGTGTATAACAATTTAAGTGATTCAGTGGATGACACAGTGTGATCTATACACTATACAATACCCTCTTAATATGAAATACTTAGGTTAATATATTCACAGTGGACCTCAGCACCTATAGGGTGGCCACAGTTTTTCATACAGCAAGACTTTGTGTTTCACCGGATCCATATTAATATGAGATCAGTGCAAAACAGTCAAATCACTCCATTTATTTTACTGAAGTGGATGGCAGTACCAATCCTACATTTGAACTGAAGTTTCTCCTAAAAATTCTGAGTTGGTACAGTCAGGAGAGAACTGTCTGAAATGATGCCTGACTCTCAAAGACACACAATGGACATTTAATGAGCAGAATGAGAAAACTCCAGGAAATGTCCTGTATGCATCATCGTGTCAGATAAGAACCATGGTCTGAACCTTCAATAATTGCCACAGGGCACCATTTTTTCTCCAGGACCAGAGCACAGTTTGAAAGCACTTCTTAACCTGTTATATAAACACTGATGATCAATAGATGAGATCCTAAATTTTCAAAATTGCACTGAACTACCTTACACCTTTACATGATGAATCGTGTACCGTTTCCAAAGCCACATGCTGCATGCTGATTGTTAGGATTGCCAGACAATAATTCTGAGGACGTTTTTCTTCCACAAATCTCTGTATCACAGAGACCAAGTTCTATCATTTTACACTTCATATTATGTAGTTTCAAGGACATGAATATGAACAGATGATAAGAGTTTGTATCTGAGGCAGTTGTTTTCTAGCAGATAAGATGCATTTCATTAGACAGGAGTATGGAAATATACCAAAAGGGCACATAATATAGGAATCAACGGCAGTGGTGAAAAAAGAAAAAAAACAACAATCCAAAAAAAGCATTTAAGATGTTCCAAGTATAATCTCTAAAAGTGAATAAGAGTAAATGAAACAAGATGGAGATTAAACTACTAAAGGAAATAATTCTTGAAAAATAAGCTATGGGCCTGATTCTCTCCCTAATACTGATCGAAGGGCATTAAAAATCTACTGAGCTCAGTGAAACTGCATTAGTGTGCCAGGAGGATGAAGCCATATACATTTTACATATTTGGTCCCACTGAAAGCATTGGCTCAGTTCCCATGGGCTTCACAAGTAGCTGGATTATTCTTTAATTCCTTGTTTCCCTCCAGACCTGTGAAAGGGTCACTCATGTAGACATTAGGTCATAGTATATACTGTAGAGCATATCTGTACAATGAAAACTAAATAATCCTGATTCAGTCATGCAGAATCTGAAGGATTCATGCCTTGAGCAAACAGCAGTATATAGGAGCACTACTTTTGAAGGATATTATGTGCAGAAATGTTGCTGTACAGAATAATGATCCTATGTCCATGTTTTCTCTAAGCCTTGATTTCAGGTTTGTTCCACATTGAGAAGCTATACTTCCATACTACCAGTGGTTAATTAGAATCCAACTTGAGCTATGTTAGAACTGAAAGTCAAAAACATATAAAAAGTTCTGAAAAGGACTTAAAATCTATCTGGAGAAAATAGGACAGTAAAAACTAATTGTCTTCTTTAGATCTTAATTCAACAATTCAGAGAATAGCTGAAGCTCCACAGAAGACTACTGATTTTGCTTGAGAGACAGCACTTCTTAGGAAAATGACACTCTTATTACCATAGACATCAAATGGAAATCCAATGGATATATGTACAGAAAGGCTAAAACTGCCACAAAGGTTGTTTTTAACCAAAACAGTCATTAAATAGGTGAGAGAAGAAGGAACGATAAATTGAATGGAATGAATGGCTCCCAGATTCTACAAAACACTGGAGGGGACCTCTTTAAAAGACTCTGAGAGATTGCTTCTTCATACTATGAGTTTCTGTGTCCCTTCTGATTTTGGAGCTACAGCACTGATACTAGAAGCAATTTGTCTACCAGAACATGATAGCAGGGTGGAAAGCTTGTAGACTTAAATAATAGCTTTTATTTTTTGTTCTGGTTATCATCCGGAATATGTAAAGCATCAAAAAATAAAAATACAATACACGCTCCATGGGCAGCTGATGCTGTCTATATTCTAATAATTGCTCTCTGTGATCCATGGGTAGCTGATTTATATTAATTGATGGTGTGTTTCCATTCACTTACACATTTATTTATAGAAGGAGTAGGTAAGACTCATGAAAAATAACTTACTTGTGTCCAGATTCATGAGCAATTGTAAAAGCCAGTCCAAGGCCTGTATCTTCATTAATGGTGCAACTACGGTATTTGCTGCACATTCCACTGATAGGTGCAAATCCTGAAGGAAGGAAATGGTAGAAGAGGTTGTTCCTTTACAGAATGCTAAGTACATATATCATCTACACTGTTCCTAATAAGCCGCTCCTATTGTGTCACATGAAGATGCAAGATGGCTATCTATTTCATCAGTTTTATCATGTAAGAATTAAAGCAGACTTATTTGACAATAAAGGGACTCCTGTATAAGAAGTTAATGCAAATCAAACCTAACTCTCCAAAATGCACTTTACTGGAAAAGATTATTCTTTAAAATAAAATAAAATAAAATAAAATGATAAAATAAATCAGAGTGGCTCAGAGTTATTTTCAAAATCTCAAGTATTCCTTGAAGAGGTGACAATCCAGAAGGATGTTTTCAGATAGCTTATTTGTCCACTTTTTCTGGGGCAATAATACTTGAAATACTCTTTTTCTTCTAGGTAACTCAAATATATGTAATAATAATACAGCTCTTTCCTGTTCAAGAAGTTTAACATTATATACAACATTGGCCTTTGTTATTTGAAAACATTTCAGTCTCTGTGAATCACGATGCTGATGTTGACATCCACAAGTTTCTCTGAATGTGTTTTCTTACCATACCTAAAGTATCACAAGGCTCATTTTTCCAAGAGCAGATATCAAAACCCGTAAGCAAGATGGCATGGTCATGACGTTTTCCATTCTTTCCAACCAGAGCAGATTGCCATTGACAAAAGCTGTTCAGTGATTGGTCTGCATGGTGGTTAATCAGTAATCCACCCTGTAGGTATTTCACAGACACAGAAAGAAGGTGCTTCCATCAGTACTTGAGAAAGGTGATTGAAGGAAGAAGAGTTGGTTAGGGAAAAGGGAATTATTTCTGTTTGCATTTTTTCTACGTGAACTTATGCAATCCTGTATTTACCATTTGTGATGACCAATTCAGTTGATGAATGAATCTATTAGAATTATAAAATAAAACTGAAGCATTCACCAGACACAGGTATTTTCAAAGTCAGCAGTTGGAATACAATAAATAGGGATTTGATTCCTGATAAAACTGAATACCAAAATATTTTTAACCTTGTGATTAAAATTTTTGGAGATTTCTGTGGAGGAAAAATATTATCCAAGTAGATTAACCCATCAAAAGTTGCTTCTCATCAGGAAAGAATTTTTCTTCTTGTCTTTCAGGACCATTGCCAAAAGAATCAGCTCCATTCCCACCTTCTGTTACATGCTGTCTACAGTTTGGAACTTTTGACTCTTTCCCTCTTCTGATCATCCCACTGGAGAGCCTACTTCAAAACCTACAAGTAGATTTCTCATTCCAGCCTTCTCCAGGAAAATGTTGGAAACTTAAGTTTTATCTTATTGGATGCATTTCAAAGTTTCTAAAGAACATTTATATGAAAATGAAGGTTTTAGTATCAAAAGAAAAAAGGAAAAGCAGTGAAATCTAGAAAACAATTTTTGAGCTTTTTGTGATTTCAGTCTTCTTCTCACACTTTATGTCATAAGAATGACAAAGACTTCTAATGAAAGTTCATGTACATAACAGAGGAACATCCAGTGTTCCCTGTGGACAGTATCAAATGAAGTACATACCACAAAATTCTGATACAACTTACAGGCTCTTGTTCCAAAAGAAGAAGGCTCACAACAATGATGTTTATGTCACTTCCAATTGTTCCATCTTTAAACAAACTAGAGACCTGCAATGATTATTGAAAATGAAATATCATCTAGATGTGTTAAAAAAATCTTTTTTAAATAGACATATGTATTGAGTTATCACATTCACCTTCATTTTTCAATACAAATTAATGGAATTATATACCTTGTAGGATTAATCCAAAAGAGCTTCACCCAGAATTATGCCCCAAACCACTCCACTTATTCAAAACACTTGAAAACTTGATTTCAATGGGCTTTGTTCTGTCCTTATTCTCTTAGATCAAGTGTAATCAGTGTCAAAGTTCAAGTTTTGAAGAAAAAATTAAAGGAAAACAAAGCCACTGACGAAAATGCATTTCTAGTTATAGTATTTTTCTCAAAATAAATTTATGCTTTCTCAAATTTTTGTTTCAAGGAGTGACATCAGACTAAACAGAGTAAGACTCATGAAACTAAATAAAAGTTTCAGTTTCAGCATACTTGATTTCTTCGTAAAATGCAAGACATATTTTAAAATTTAACATTTTTAAATATTCTCCAAACATTTATATTTTTTTACCCTACAGTAGTGTTGTCAGAGCTGTGATAATCCAAAAAAATCATTTTAAAGAGTTTTTTGGCCTAAGTAACACATTAGATGAAACTTGAAGAAGAGCTTGTCTAAGTTGTGCCTACCCTTTCTGGTATCACCATTTGTCTAATGAAAGATACTCTGACATAACAATATTTCACAGGGAAAACATACTTCAGTGACATCAGATCTTACCATATTCATAACTGTTAAAATGTATGTTGTTACATTTTCCTTGCCATGTTTCTCTAACATTTTTTTATCTGCCACAACAAGGGTTTCAACATTTAGACTTCCATTTTTCTGAATTTTAGCAGATGATCTTTTGAACCTAGCAGAAGTCCCATACTCATCTGAGTGAATGTATGTCTCTTCTGTGGGTGGCTTAGGTGCATCTAAAAAGGAAATAAAACTCAGTTTGGGGAAGGATTCAGATCACCCATGATCAGTTTCATCAGATAAGGAAGTAACACAGGTTTAGAGCCTTATATTATTTTTACAGCATATGATTTAATACTTATGGGTAAGAAGTTCTTGTATATTTATTAAAAAAAAAAATTGATTCATTCTTCAGGGTAGGATGGCTATAGGGGGAGATGGAAATAGAAAAAACATATGTATTCTGTAAGCAGTTCAAAATAAAGAATTAATCTAATAAATTGGTAGCATCTGTGGCCAAAAAAAAAAGAAAATACACACAGAATTTTTAACAGAATGCCTACATTTGTCCTGTCCTTTTGATAACATCCAGAAGTGTTCGGCATGTGCTACTTACATAGCAGTTGATAAAAAAAAAAAAAATCCTTTCCACAACAGACCACCAGAAGGGAGATACACCATAAGTGTCCAGAAAGAAGACACACCGCAAGTAAGATTCCCATCAGCCTGACATTTGGATTGACAATAGCCTTCTATTCAGTGGCAAATTTGCCACTGACATTGGTCCTGCTGGGAATGTATTTATTTAGCATAGGTAAGTGTCAGGAAACAGCAATCAAGGCTTGACAACAGGATATGCGCATCCAGTCTGCACACACTAATGTTGGCTTGCACTTTTTCCCTCTGTACTTGTATAGCTTGGTTAATGTCACAGTCATGGAATGGTCTCCAATCCATTTCTTCAGAGAGACCGAAATGGGAAAGGAAATCTATATTCTACATCCTATAATTCTCCTATTGCTCGTTGCTTCTTTTGCCTAAAGCTACACTGCCTTGGCATTAAGAATTAACTCAAAGGCCACTTTTTAAGGCCACGTTAACTATTTGGATAACAGTACAGTTTGTTTGTTTGTTTGTTTGACACAGGATGTAACATGATGCAAGTGAAGGAGCCTCAGGTAATTCAAAAAATCTTGCCGGTGCCTCATCAGAAAGTTAGTCCAATGACAGAGCTACTTCCTAGCATCTCAAACTGGGAAATCAGGAATACCACAGAATGGACAACAGTAATCTGCTTTCAAGAATTAAGTCACTCTGAACTCTATTTAATATTGCAAGTGACTGTATTAGTAAGATTTTAAAGCACCACTCATTATAAACAATTATCCTTTACAAGCTCAGAGAACTCCTCTTCTGGAAGCACATCAAGACATGAAGACATGCCTCACCCAAGAGTAAAGCACTCAGTTCAGGGCACATCAGTTTCCATGTTTTGAAAGCAATACAGCTTCAAGGCACTTGACATGTCCTGTAGACTGATCCACAAGCGGTGGAGTTTTGTTCTTGGATTAACTTCACTGCTACTTATAAAACTTATGCAGCAATATGTTTCAAGATCAATATGATCTTATGACTACAGTCCAGTCAATTCTCATGATCTAAAAATATTAAGATTGTGAGGAAGAGTTTGAAAGATTAACCGACTTCTCTAGTGCTTACAGATTGCCAACATAGCAAATTTCAAATGACGATGAGCTGGACAAACTACCTTTAAGATCTTAGAAGTGGCAGCATGGTCATCCCTGTTTCTGTTCAGCAAACTTGGATTCATTCTTAAGTTAGGATAAATTAACTTGACTATAGGCAGTGTTAATAGCAGAGGACTGTCTTCTGTACCACTGCATACTCAGTTCTTACACCTTTATTTATTCAATCTAAAGTTTTCTGTCTGAGGTGGCTGGATTGGATGTTGCTGAAAAGTTCAAATTATATGATTCCAGATCTCAGAACAAGACCAAGAAAAAAAAAGTCAAAACAAAAACAATAAATAAATAAATAAAATTTTCTTCTACATCCCTTGTTTTCCCCTACTCAACTAAATGATCACATGTGATTTTATTTGCAGGATTGCATTGTATTTGGTGAACACGAGAGAGATTTGCTCGATATATTAGCCAAGGTTGGGTGTAGAATTAGGTTGTGTTTTTTTTCAAACTCCTCCCCCCTTTCAGAAGGTTGCAGGTATGTACAGCATGAGGTGAAAAACTGCAGGATGTGAAAATAAAGAGTTGCATGGTTAAGATAATTAAAGGAAATCTTGTTTAATTGGATTCTAACAGCGCATCTGACACCAAGTTCCTAAGTGGTGATGGGTAAATCAGTTACACTAAACTCACCACAGCTGGATGCTAACTGTATGTTCTTCATTTACCAGGAACCCAGCTCAAAACTCCAGCTAAAAACTCATGGCTCTAAGTGGAATCACTAAACATACACAATTACAGGCGTATATATTCTGATAAGTATTTTAAAGGAAAACTCAACTTATTGATTTAGTATCCAGCAGCAATGCTTATTTTTGACATTTCCTGTGTCTCTGGAGTCCTGCTTCTAAGACAGGAATAATGATAATATCTTTTCAAATCCCAGGAGGTTTTGAAAATGCAATAACCAAAATGTGTTCATTTATTACAGGGACCAGCATTATGTAAAAACTAAAGACATGAATAATTCTGAATTTGGACAAGCAGTCATGGGGGGTACAGCAAATAAGGAATAAGACCACAGTGGACAATGCAAATAAAATTAAACACTGCAGAGCAGAATAGCTAACTTAGCACCATTTTGTTTGCTTTGAAGCAGGCAGCAGGAAAACCAGACAGGAGGGGGAGGGAGTATGTAATGAGGTAGCTTTGACCTGCATCAGAATGCAAATATTTACGGTTGGAATCACAGACTTCTGCATCTGGCATTTGAGGTCTAGCTTTCAAATCAGTGAGGAGAAGGATTTTTGAAGAAGCAGTCACTTTTTAAAAAGCAGTTTCCTGGCTTCAGATAGGCCTCAGCCTCAGCCATCTTTTTCACTACCTCCTTTCTCATTCCTTCCTTTCTATTTGTTTTTCTCTGTCTTCCCTACATGCCTGTTGAAAAAGGAACCTGCTCATTTTCTCACAACACAAGTTAGAAGCTGGAAGAATGTAAGTAGACTGACAATGTTTTCAATACTGTGTGCAATCCTGGAGACCCTCCTTAAGCAACTCAACTTAGAAGCAGATCAGCTTTCAAAGAGAATCAACTGAATGCTGTAAGTACAGATATAGGGTCCAAGGGGGCTCTAAAATGTCCAGAAATTTGAAGGCCAAATGAAAGACTCAGAATAGACCTTGGCAGGATACTGTGCTCCAATATGTTTTTTAGGAGGTGGCTCCAAAATTTTATTTAAACAATTTACGTGGGAGGTTCTTTTTGAAGATCTCAGTTGCTGAAACTTCCATTATCAGATGGTGAGCTCTGAAAGACTTATTCTCTATCCTTCCAGAAAGTAGTGATTTGGAAGGCTTCTCCTCCATCTTCAAGCCTAATTAGTTCTATTTCCCCAGACTAACAGAGAACAGTTTAGGGACTTGGCATCCCTAACTGTGCAAAAGCAGCAATCTAAAACAGAAAGGCTTATCAAAAACTATGGCAATGTCAAAAAAATCAGACAAGGGATCTTTTAATCTAGGTAAAGTAAAAGAGAACTAAACAGTGATCTGATGGCTTAATAAAAAAAGATGATGACAAATTTAAAGGAAGAATCATATTTCCCATATCTATTTCCCTTTATAGCCATACTATCCTTAATTATTATGTCTCCATCACATAGGTTACTATGAACTGCACCTAAGTATCACCATACAGTCTCTTAAGAGGCACTATCTCAAACAAGGAGAGAAAGTTTCCTTACATACATTTCTTGCGACGTCCACAAAAATGTTGCTTTTGAAACCTTCCATGGTGGTAACCATTCGCTTGAGCATGATACTTGTGCGAAGTGTGATTTCTGTGATGGCCAAGAGAAAAGTATTTGGGATTGGACTCTACTGTGTACCGGTGCACCTTCTCTTCTGCTGTTCGTTTATATAATACATGAGGATGATGTCCAGCAGGTGATGTGTAGTTGTGCTCCTGTGCTAGCTGCTGAGGTAAGGGAGATATAAGGAACTCGATCTTCTGTGTCCTTATCAAACCTGACTAGAAAAAAACAACAACAAAACAGAAATTAGAGGAAAGACTGTCAAGGTTCACAGCTGAACATGCTAGCTCTTACAGTGATCTCCCTTCAAAGCCTCTAGACAGACTGAAATGTACTCCTCTAAAATACATTTACTCAGGATTTAATCTAGATAGTCTTCCCAATTAAATATTCATTGTTTCACTTTGAAGATGACCAGGTGTTATGTTTGGTAACACGGAGAACAAGAATGCTGTACTCCACAGCATTAGCATAGCACCTTCACACAGTGTCGTGACTAATTTTGTAAGCAATATTAATCCAGACATAAGGTTACTCTAAGTAGAAACCTAAGCACATTATGGTGCAGCGGTGCAAAGTTACAGCATCTAAAAATTTTAGTATCATCATTCAGTAATCAAGTCCCAGCAATTTAATCAATATAAAGCAGTTTATATTTTTTGCCCGCATACAAATGAAAACTGATCAGTGAAATCAAGTATCTTAATTGTTTTCCTTTTTGGATCCCTAAAAGACTGAAGTGAGTATGGGAAAACTATGCTGTATTTTTCACATAGTATCTATACATAAAACTGCACATGTGATGAAGTGTTTCCAGGATCAGGGCCAGAGAAATGCGGGTGGCACTGAGGAAGTATTTCCATGCAGCTAATTAATCAGTTATGATTTTATTTCATTTCTCGGGTTTGTAAAACACGTTGTAATAAACACTCCTTTTTACCAAGTCAAAAACCACGAAGTTTCATCAGGTAATTCTATTACATTATATACATAATACTAGATACAGATTTTTGTTTTGGATCAGTGGAGCTCTACCATGTGCCAATACCCTCCTGCCAAAACTGACATCCCATGAGGACTACATTTCTCTAATACTTCAGAAAAATATGTGCAGACAAACAAATGTCAATTACAAACCATCTTGTCCGACATCTTAAGTCCTCAAAGCTCATGATTCCACCTCCTTCCTCAAAAAGCATTCTTTGAAAATGTACATATTAGACAGGTATCACATATTCCCTTCTGAAATTGATGCTTTCTTTAGCCTAAACTCCTGCATCCAGAATGCCAAGGATATTCAAAAGAGACTAAATTTTAATGACTAATACAAGCACTGTATTTCTTAAGGATTTGTGAAATTTTCTGCACTTTCAGAACTGTTTCCCATGAGGAAAACTCAACAGAACATGTAAAGCAAGTGAAAATAGAAAGCTACTTGTAAAATCTTCACAGCTTTAACCGTTTTCTAAGCTAATGCTAAAATTGACTTTAAGTCCAGTTAAAAGATTTATCAGAGATATGGAGATACGCCGTAGTCTATAGTCAGACACTATGCCCTCTTCATGGAAATTCACTTCTGTCTTTCCAAATTGATAGTATATTCACAGTACTCCCCAGTATAAGCATTTTTCGTGGGGTTCTAATAGTAGTGCTCCTAAAATAGTACCATGATCTTCATTTTGACAATAGAACAGATTCCATATTATGAACTCAGATGATCAAATTGCTTCCTGAAAATTTATATGAACATAAAAATAGATGCTATTCTGATTAACAATTTACCCCCTCTCCTCTCTTCAACACAAATTCATAATTACCTTTGTCTATATCTACTTAACATTCTAAAGAAAAGTTAAAATTGCCCCTGATAAATAAGAGAGAGACAACATTGACAAGAATTTAACTTTCCTGCTTAATGCCATAAGCTGGCATATTTCAAATGTCAAATCACATTTGGCAATGGCAAAGTACTTTCCTGTAGGGAAGAAGACTAATATTTTAATCCTTATGTTTTGTGTCATTAAACAATTTAAAAGTGGTTCTGAGAGGCAATCTTCATCTGCTAGAGTGCACTGATAACTGGTCACTGCCTTTTTTTTTTTCTTTTTCTGATGTAAAACATAAACGTAGTAAATCTGGTTTTTATTTCCCCATTTTAAAGGTTTCCACATCTGAAATTATTCCTGTAGGATTAATTTTGTAAATGATTCAAACCATATGGAACAAAGGGTTTTCTACATTTTCCTGTAAGAAACTATCCCTGATGTACACCAACTTCTACCAAATGTAGCCCCAAATGTAATTTCTATATTTAACATTATAAGGGCAGATTGAGAATTCTGGAGAAAAAAAAAAAAAAGGCAGAGGGAGTTCTGGACCCTGTACTGCATATTGCTGCACTACTTCATAGGCTGTAACTGACTTGAGTGCCTTACAAAGGTATTCACTTTTTTTTTTTTTCCCTCGGCAGAAATGAACCTGAATCTCCAATAAGACTTCTTTTCTTTGTGTTTTGCATCAGACATGTCCTCCAAATTGAAAAATGTTGTGAGAATGAAAGGTATCTTCTTTTGGTAACATCTAGTTTTATGAAGTTGTCATGAAGAAAGGGGAAGTGCCATGGAGCAGCCTGGTTACTCACTAAATCACAGATCATTTTCCATTTCTTTCAGGTATGGAATGGTTTCAAGGATTCACATTAAAATAACATCAGTAATTCAAAAGTAATGCCGAAAATGCTGACCTGGCTTCTGACAGAGATGCACTCCTCTGGATTGGTACTAAGTGGGCAATTGGGCAATAACAGTCAGATGCTTTTCTTGCAGGTTCTTGAATTTTAGCCTTAGATAAAGTAAAACGGTCTATGGCTATGGTCATGTTATCTGGAAAATATGCCAGCTGAGAAATACCAGAGCACACAGGCAGGATACTAGCACAGAAACATCTTTCCTAACTTTATACTGCCAAGGAATTACAGCTCCTTGGAGAAGGCCAGGTTTTGGCTAGTCTGTACTCCTGGGCAGTGTAAGTGTTAAAAAAAAATAAAAATATGTTCTTTGTTCTTTGGAATTTTTCCTACAAATACATGAAACATCACTGTAATCACGAGTTATATGCAATATGGTTCTCCAGCTCAAGTATTTCAGTAGATGAACAATTAGTGTCAAAATTGTCATGGAAATTTTATGCATTAGGTTTTCATATTGCCAGCATAGCTTTAAGTATACACGTGCTTATCCTTGAATCAGAACTCAATAATACCTTTCCATTAATTTTGATGGGTTTAGAACCTGACAAGAAGAGGATTGGATAGGTCCAAACTGCATTTTTCTCTTCAGATTTTCTGCAATCATAACACTATGAGAGGAAGCAGGCTGATCAAATCTACCATTTTTAGTAAGTCTAGACAACACAGCATGAAAATGACCAGGGACTCCTATCTATTCCCTCTTCGTTCTCCCACTGTGGTTATCACTAACAATAGCAGTAACTGTGAGAACATGGTGGAAAGGAAAACCCAAGAGACTGCTCAGTTGGAATTTGCTGTTCTTTTTTCTTCCCTCACAACACATATTTGCTATGTTTCTGTCAGGGATATTCCATACCATTGGGAAGTAAATTGAAAGACATACGTTGATCTGTGTGGATAGCAAATAATTCTGAATCAGTAAATTAGAGGAACTTGCAGTTTGTTTGCAAACAAGTTGAGAAGAGATGAGAAGGGAACGTTCCTCCCACTCGTTATTTGTTATGAAGTGTTTGCTTAGCTCTGGGCAAAAGGAATTTTCAGACTGGAATACATCTTTGTAAAATTCCTCAGTATCAGGGTGCTATCACCGAACTAAGGAACTTGTTCCATATTCTGGGTATAGTTCTAAAGGAGGAAGAATCTCAAAATGAAATTTAGACAAGGGAAATGACAATAAAATATCTGCTTCAAGATTTTTTTTAATAGATTATAAACTGAGGAATAAGAGGAATGTTTTAAAACATTGAAAGTTCATCTTAGCTATTCTAAACCAAGTAAATCTTCCACGATTTCAAATCCACATAAAATGGTTTTTAGAGTCCCACTCTAACATACCTGTTTCTATCATTTGCCTTTTACTGAAACCACACAAAGGCTGCTCCCATTTGTCTCCCCCTGTGTTCTTAGACTCAGAGTGAACAAACTGGGAGCTTACTGGTTAGTAAATATAATTCATTCTGATGTTTCAGCATCTCCAAAAAACAGACCATCCATAAGAAACACAGCACTGACAGTGAGAGACACACCACAAAGAGGAGGATTTTTCAAAACTTATATTTCTTGCCTACAAAAAAACAGAAAAAAAAGAAAAAAAGAAAAAAAAAGAAAAAAAAAGAAAAAAAAGAAAAAAAAAAGAGGTTCTAAGGTAGTAAAGAAACCCTTGCTCTACACTAGAAGAGATTCATGGCTGTGAGTTCTCTGTTTGCATACAAGGCATTTTCATTAAATGCTAATAAAATTAAAGGTAACAACTTGGCCACACGCATAATAAAATTGCATGAGTTTCATAATCCAGATGCAAAATACAAATAATGAGGTAAGAAGCCTATTGAAATGAAACTGATAATTAAAACATATGAATAAATTTACTGCAATGTCTCTGCTAAACAAAACTACTTAATAATGACTGACAGAATACTGAGTTACAGTATGTACAGACAGGAATATCTCAGCTAAAACAAGTGCTAAAAAACATGTGCATGTACTGTCTAAGCAATACTTCTCATTTTCAGAATGCTTTATTCAGTATTATAAGTATATATATAAAATCGAGAGTGCTAGAAACATTCTATCTAAACTGGTAGCAGCTAAAACCATGGCCAAAGAAGTTGATGAAGTCTATACCATTAGGTGAGTGTGCATGTACTCAAAATGAAAAATCTCTCAAAAAGCAGAGTTAAATGTAGTTTCACACCCATTAAAATGATTCCAAATATTCACACAAAGTTTTAAAAGACTTGACAAAAGGCCAACTGAAATTGGCATAAACCTTCCCACAGACATCAGTGGACATTGATCCAAGACTTCTGTTGTGTTATTTCCCAACTGTCCAGCACACAAGTCATTGATTCAAACATTTTAACGAGAATTACAGCACGTATCAGAGGCACAAAGTACAGCTTTTAGTTCTACTTAAAATAAATAAAATTGTAAATGTAAAACTTCATTGAAATGGATAGAGTAAGAACAGATGACCTAAGAACAATAGTTGCCGGTTATTTAAAATTATCTGAGGTCCACAACCACAAGTTGCCTCTATATCTAGAATTCACTTTACAGTATTTTGGGACCATCACGTGTCACAGCACACTGGAGTTTTTCTCCTCTTCGTAGTGAAAACTCAAGAAATCACCTTAGCTACAGTTCATTTTAATTAAAGCCAAACTCTTGTTTTCTGCCCCGATGTGATGCTAGGTTTATGGGCCTTTAGCATCACAAAAGACTGTTCTCCACCTTGCTGGAGGAGGGCCTCCCCTAGCTCATATGTCCCACCTGTGGGATTTTTCTGCTAGACCATTTCCAGTTCTGGAATAATAAGCATCTTAGAAGCAGAAAGAGAGAGATGAGTCCCTTCCATCTGGTTTTATAGGTGGATATTGGCAGTTCCTTTATGAAGTATAGATATGATCTTCATGTTTGAGACTACTCCTCTATTCACTCTGCATGTGGTCCAAGGCAGCTCGAGGAAAGCCAGCCGAGCAATGTAGCTGCTGAGAGACTGGGCTTATTAGCTCAAGCTCAGCATAATGTTTATGTGTCTACACGGTATTTTGTAACAGAGCTAGTTCCTGGCCAGCAGCTTGGAGAACAGCAACAGTGATTTCAGATCCATTTCAAATGCATGCTCAGAGATGGCAGTCCCCCATGCATATACCAGCAGCCTGCTACAAAGTCCCCTCAAGATGACAAAAACTGCCAGCTGTTTAGAATGAGGTTTGGGTCTAGCCTTGAAAAGGGATGTACAGTTTTCTCACACATGCCATGAATTTTTCTTTCCTCCAAAGCAAGGATATTCAACCAATACCAGTATAAGGCTGTTCAAAGCAATCCCACATCATGTGGGCAGTCTGAATAAGTAATTGTTTCTTAAGAGAATGTGTAATGAGGTAGACTCACCTCTTCAGATAGGTTAAGGTGGTAGAATGAAAAATGTGTAAGACTATAACCTTACTACAGTCATAAGCAAAACTATTTCCAAGAATTATAGCCACCAGCATAGTACAGAGTGACCTGAAATAGTAGATACCTGATATCGCTAACTGACTTTTTGAGAGATGGGTTATTGAGCACCTCTCAGGTTAGGGTCAAAATGTCAACGCTCTGGAAACTATAATCAAAATGAGCAAATTAAGATGTGAAATTAGGTAGAAAAAATACAAGCAACATATCTGGCAAAGCAGAATGAAGGAGCTGAATTATGGGAAGTATTGCAGAGGTGAAAGATATCTTTACCCATGGGAAGCAGCATGAGCAAACAGCCAAACCAATGGCAGTAAATCATGGTAATTAAAGAAGTTTGTTCCCTCTCTGCTATGACCTACAGCCCCTTTTCTGGGTGGTTGCTGCAAAGGCGACAGCAGTGGCAGCTAACAGAGCTGAAGTGTATTTTGCCTCCCTATTTTGTTTCTGTTCCCCTCAGAAGGGCATTTCATACAGATGCACCCATGTTACTGAAGCACTGGGTGAATTAAACAAGGTTCTGAGACACAGCAACAGGGACACGATCCATGATTTTCCAACATAAAGTGACAGGTCTGGCCCCCTAAATCCATCCACATGTTGTTAAATAAATAACTGACTTTTAGAGTGCTAAGCACCTAGGAGCTCCCATTGAACTGAACATTGTCTCTGAACTGCAAGCATTTCCAGAGTGCTTTTATACCAATTTGGGAAAGAAAATGTTCTGGGAAACTAGTGAGAATGGACTCTCATGAGGTTTCCAATAATACACATGTATTATTGAAGTCAGAGATCCCACGAGTAAAACTCAGAGCATTTTCATTTTTGATCCTGTCCCAAACCAGGCAGCACAAAGTCATGCGAACACACTAAACAAAAGAGAATTTAAGTTAACTAAACTCTTCCCTAGCTTTTATGTTTGCCAAACAAATTCACCCATTCTTCAGAATAGCATCGAGTCTGTACATGGGCAGTTACTGATGACTATCCCAGAATCAGAAAGGTACAAATGTAATGTTTTATTGGTCTGGGGCCCTGGCTGATGAGGATAACCTCAGCAGACCTTTACTGATTTTCACCAGATTGCAATATCTGGCTCAGCACCACACCAAATGTTTAGGTTAAGTTAATGGACTTTATACATACTAAAATATTTTTATTATGAAAGAATCATTAGAATCACTGGTTGCCTATTTCAATTTGAGAGCTCTACAGCTGATCACGTTTCTGTAGATTCTAAATGACTCACAAAATAACTGAGTTTATTCTGTTTTCTAACATAGATTTCTTGCAAATGTAAAATGTTAGGAATTCTTAACAACATAACATTTTAGTATCAGAGGATCCGACAGAAGGAGAGTAAGACATTTAAATTGCCAGTCTGAATTAGTCATGAAAGACTACTCTGTTTGGCTGCTCAAAAGAAGTGCTATGCAGAACATGCAGCAATTATTAAAACGAGGTAACAAAATTGCATGTCTTCAATTATTCCTATATGAACAAAGACAACGTTATCTCTGAATAGTGCCTTTGTATTTCTGCAGTTGACTGAACTTGTTTAAAACATCTTTATGCAATCCTCTGTCAACAAATGGCAAATAAGGAAATACTCTTATTTGTTCCTCCATTGAAGGTAATTGAACCACTCACATTGGTATTTAAATGTATTAAACTGGTATTTATTGCAGGGTAATGAGATATTCTAGAACTAACACAAATCTGATTGCTTTGCCAAAGATTAAATACTTGCTCATACATAACTGAGCTTCCTCATTTCTCATATTAAAAAAAAAAAAAAGTAGGCATCATAAATGAACAGAAGTACTAATGTAAAGTACAGCATTATGACGCAAACTACAGACTATTGACATTTAAATTAAGTGTCAAAGTTTTGCCAAGTGCACTCAAGATCACTTCATTAATGATTCCATCAGTATGGGCACTGACTGTTTGGCTCTTTGGCTTGTTACAATGGTTCTGGAAAGCAGTTAGCTAAAACCAATTGCTTGAATTTAGGCTTGGTAGCTGTACAAGCAGTTGGGTATGGCCTGTTTAAGCAAATCCCTGCAACTGTAAGATAAAATCTAGATATTTTATTAGTTATGACAGCTCTGAAATCCATCACAAAACAAACAGGAAACAGCAGGATTGTTTTATGAATGCATTTATGCTTCACTTTTCCTAAAAAGAGGCAGCCCATACTTGTCATGTGCTGTCTTACAGTTGATTAGTTACTTATGGTACACCAAGTGTAACAGACCAACTGTCTTCAAAAGGTAGTTTAGTTAGTCCCCTAAACTAGCATTGCGTGTAACAGAGTTCATTGCTGGATTAGGACTTAAGAGAATCCTTTGCCTGTGAGAGGAGCCCTACCTTTAACTTTGAAGCATAGGAAGTGCAGCCCTCCCTGTCCTCCCACTCTGTGTAGGAGCACAAAATAAAAGCACCATTTATATTCCTCTTAAAGCTCTGAAATGTGACTTCAAGATATCTAGATCTTTAACAGACCTTTAGACAGGGCAGAAAGTTGCCCTATGGATGGTCCACTATGAATTATTCATACTGCTCGAAGGATTAGGTGCAATGAAAATGCACTGGCAAGATTCTCCTCCTCCGTGTTTAGCCAATCCATTTTATGTTGATGAAATTCAGATGTACTAATATTCTAGGGAAACTGCATGCCTTGTCAATCAATCTTCTGATCCTATAAACTGTAATAAAGGCAAAACCAGTAAGACTGTTCAGGTAATAATGACACTGAAAATGAACTGCTTAAAACAAAAGAACTGATTTTAACAGATAACTAAAATCAGTACTTAGAGATTCTTTTCCATAGGAACTCAGCATTAGCAGATGTTTGCTTGTTTCTGATAAGGAACATTCCCTCCTAACGTACATGCAGCTCCAAACATTGGAAGTCTTGAATCAGGTCTTGCATAATACCATAAATTATGAGTTTTTTTTTTAATAATGCTTAAGGGCTTTGGTGTTTTATTTGCTTTCTGATTTCTTGAAACATTTCGGATTGTTTAACATTTTTTTTACCCTTTATGATCATGTGTACTAAAGTCATACTTGGTCTCTTTTTTTTTTTTTTTTTTTTTTAGTGAAAACTCAGCTTTTCCTGTGATGATAGGACTTTGGCAGCTAGGCTTTTCAGAAGAATATTACAAATCATGAGTGAGAGTGGCAAACAAGTGTGAAAGGCTCCTTCTGCCCTTTAAGACACCCTGTTGAAGTTGCAGCCAAGACAGAGAGATACTAACCACACTCAGACACCACACAGGACTAGCTGATTGCAGACCCTTCACTCTGTTCAGAGTGGCTTACAATGATTATGTCAAAGCCCCGCAGGGAATGTTCTAGACAGTGGCAGTTCACTACACATATCTACTTTTCCCCACTGAAGATCCTCCGGATAAAAGCTTCAGCCTAGCAGAGCTGATGCAAATGAATTTGAGGGGGCAGAAGATCTGAGCCTGTCTGACCTGGGATAATTTGCATTCAAACAAAATAAATCCAGCTCTATTCCCATAGCAATTTTATTTTGCTATGAATAGCTCAGGCAGCTCCAATAGTGAGGACTCGGGTTACATCTGATTGCCAGCTGTATTGCTTACTAAGAAGTTAGGTCAGTGGTTCCCAACCTTTTAATTTTCCTTGTTGGAGTATACATTGCTATGGATTAGTTACATGAGAGAGTGGTCACAAAGAACTCTGTAGGGAGCAAAGTATCAGCTTTGCTGATATTCCACATACACAGACATATACATATGTTGAAATATCTGTGTGGGAAGGGGAAAGGGAGTGGAACAAAAGAGCTTAGGCCATTAAGGGAATGGAAACTAAGAAGCAAAGATGGCGCAAGAGTGAGATGTCAGGCTGGCGCCTGGGTTATCTGGATTAAACTCCCAGTTCTTCAGTCATTCAGCTTCTCCGTTCCTTATTTCTCAGTTTTAAAGGCAGGGCAGTATACTCTACACCGCAGATGCTCAAAAGAGCCTGGTGAAGACTCGCATTTGACTCCTGCCGGGTTGTTCTAAAATGCCTCTGTCTCCGTCACTACAAGCACGTGGCCTTTCTCCCCCTGCAGCCCCAGCCTTGAGGATGCCACTCAGCAGCCTGAGCTCTCATCCACTGACAAGTTGTGCTGAGCAGACAAGGTCACGGTAGCTGAGTACGTGCCACCTAGCAGGGCTCCAGGCTGGTTAAGTGCCCTGTTCAAAGACACATTGCTCAAACGTGGATCTGCCCATGATTTGTCCCTCATCACATCACTAGATGGACTTGTGCCATGTGTCCCCAGTCACAGGACTCACAGTGCGACCCGATATGTGACCCTGAAATTATGTGGTCACATTCACTGGAGTCTGAGAAGGTTGATAGGTTTGCTCATAACCAGGAATTCCCTTGCTGTAATTCTTTATACTTCACACATGCCTATAGACAAAGTGTGATTGCTTAGCATTGCTGCAAAAGGGGGAGAAGGAAAGAATAAATTTCATCTTCTCTGTTTTTGCTGTAGTCATCTCTTCAAAACAGGACAGTAGCTTAAGTGTGTGTGAATCATGTTTTCTTTCTAAAAAATCAGTAAAACTGTGAATGCAATTCAAACCATTAAACCTGAAATACAGGGCAGTATCATTCCAATGATTTAAAATAAGACCTCACCATTTTCTCAGGTTTTTCACATTTAGAATCCTGTACAACGACAACTCCATGTCAGATTTAGAGATACAGTATCCAACAGGAACATCTTTGGTGTCCTGGTCTTAATTTAGAATAGGCATTTGAATAAGAAGTGAGTTATTTGCTAAGCTAAATGTTGTAACTGCATGCCGTGAAAAAGTCACATATTTGTGGGCACTGTTTATAGCCATGAAACCTGCCTTCACAGTATTATATTGCCAAGTATTCCAGGGGTCCAAAGATTTGTTTTCCCAATTGTAGCCAAAGGTAACAAGCTACCAAATGGTGGTGCCCAGATATACTGCCCTAATTTCTGTCCTCCTTCCAAACTGAGCATACACACACTCCTCCCTCCCACAAATTAGTGTATGTTTTGATTTTAAGGGAATGATGCACAAAGGTGAGCATGCCAACAGTCTTGCTGGTTTTACTACTGAAATGAAACACAGGAAATCTGGGTGAATTTGGCCCTGTCTAGAAAGGTTTTTAATACAATTATAAATGAAAGTTTGATGAGAAATAGTTTTCAGTATAATTTTCTAACTGCAGTAATCTCTGTAGTAGAAACAACTTTGACCTCATGCAAAAACCACCACAATTATGTCCTGGTTTGGTATGAAATACAATACCATGCCAAAACTGTCCTCTTAAAATGGAAACAGTATCACTACCTTAATATTGGTCCAGATTTTCAGCATAAAGTGAGCTAAATCCATTCCTCAATGCAATACATCAATTTACATCTGTTGACATCCTGCCTGCTGACAGGGTCAGAGTACAACATACAAGTCTAAACCAGTACTTGGGCTGTTAACACAACAGTTTCCAAGTATTCAGGTCTGTGTTTGACTTACTGCCTAGGCCTGCAGAGCTACAGCAGTCATTAAAGGTTACATTGATTTTACCATAAGCAGATTTTAATATAAGCCTATGAATTATGAGACTCTTTAGCAGGGATGCATCTTAAGAAAAGCACGTAAGATGGTGTGGGAATATTTACATATTTCTTTTCATTTATGAAATCAGCTCCAATAAGCACGTCTGAGAATCAGAGAACGAAAAAGATGATGAGGAAAGGACACAAAGGATTCCGTTTCTACAGAGTCCTGTAGAAATTCATCCAAGAAGGGAAGCCTTTGATTCTTGTGTCAGCAAGCACACATTTGTTGTGATTTTCAAGCAAGTGAATAGCATTTCTTCATCAAAGCATTTGTACAGTAGAGTGTTGTCAATGTACTACTTTCTAATATGGACTGTGGAAACCCAAAGATCTACCTAACCTTGTGATGATCTCTGAGACCTCAAGAAATGGTAAAAATAAAGTGACACAGGGAAGACTGTACTTGAAAGTGATGTTTTCTTCCATGAGATATTCTCTATATTAAACTAGTCCAAGAAATCTGGACATCTGTTGCCATAGGAGTTGTCACTTTCTTAAGCACTATAGGCCTTCTAGTTGAATTAAAAATGCAGTAAAGTCAAGGGAAATATAATTATATGGAATTTGTTGACAGCTTAACATGTTGCAAAGTTATAAAAAGATGGTTAAAAAACAATCAACAGAAGATTCAGCAGAGAAAATTTCCTAGGCAGCCTGACCTTCTTTCTGCAATGAATCTACTGAACGGTAGGTTAAGCAAAGGTCAGGTTAAACATAGGTTAAGAAAAAAGCTCCAAGAAGAGGAATGTGCTGTCAGGGTCACAGAGGCTCTGGGACATCAAGGAAGTGTTTGAGAGGTACAGACACATCAGGCTCGTATGTATATCCCAGTCCCAGAGCCTGCATGTGCTCCCTGCTCCATCCTGGCAGCAAAGAACACAAGACCTGAGCTCACACCATGCCATGCCAACAGCTGCTCTCTGTGGACTTTGGGCACAACCTGAGTGAAGTGCTGCACAGCTTAGCTGCTGTTGTATCTTAAGCCCTTAGAAATCAGGATACACTTGGTGGGCTGAGAGGTGCTACATGAGTCAAGTAAGTAGTGCATCAAAGCACACCAACTCCCATAAGGAAGAGATCACTTGTCTACAGCCATAGGCAGGAATTAGGGAAGTGAACATGAAGAGTAAAAAATGTGTCCCCCTCATTCTGAGCCTCTCTGAACCTCGGTGTTGCTTGCACAGACCCTGATTTATCATTCTCACATTAAAACTTCTCAGCTATATCCTGTCCCCAGTCCCTGTCTCTCACCTTAGTGCATCCCTAACTTCCCCCCACAATAATCTGGCTGCTCAGTGGTCACACAGGCTTTCTTTGGCTAACGGGTCTGCCAAAAGACCAGTGGCATGAAGGTAATCAAGTGCTATTCATTCCTACACATTTCCCTACATAAGAATATATGTGCTTCCAGGAGTTAAAGTGCAATCCTGCCACTTCTCTGCGTGAATTTGCCCAACCTAATGTGTCATGCCTAAAGATGTGACTGTTCGTGCAATCCATTTGGATCATCAGTCATTTACTCCACCTTTTCTTCTTTCCAGGTGGTAACATAAACAGAGGAAAAGCCAGAAGGACCTCTTGTTGTGAAACATTTCCTCTCTTCACAGCATGTTACACTATACACTCCTCCCACAGCATAAAACCAGCAGTGTTAATGTTGTATGGAAGTAAATTAGTCACAAATAGCACCATAGGGAACTGAAATACTTTGAATGTATACCATATAATCAGGAAATGCCCGCCCTCTTCATCTGCCGGGAACAAGGAAATTGAAAGCTTTGTAATTTTAAACTGGCCATCAGTTGCTATGAATCAATCAACCATCTCGCTGTGGAGAGATAGCATGCACAAGGAACGCTGTGAAGATAAGAGAGGGTTGAAACTACACTCCCCATCCTGTTGACATAGTTTCAGCCCAAGATTCCACATTTGCTCTCTCCTATCCTGGACTCTTGTTTGTACACCTCTACTGAACTCCTCAAAAGTGCCAGAATAGGACACTGGAGTTTCATATTTTTTCAAATTATTTATACGACTATCAATTCTCACAAATGTCATCAAGCCTAAATGTATTTTTTTGCATAAGTAAATTGTATAAAATAATTTATGAACTCATAACAACTTCTTCCTTTAACAGTTTTAATATATAATGATAGAAGTTTTGCAGGACCGATGTACGTCATGGTCATTTTTTGCAATTACTTTTCCTCCATCCACTTACTACAAAAATCAGAGACAAACCTCATCACCCTTCTCCTTAAAATTTGAGTCCCTTCCTGGAAGAAACATGAAGGAGCTGATTAAAATGATAGTTACTGTTTTGCTAGCATGATATTGCTATCGAATGGCAGAAAAGATAACAGCTCTAGAGAAAATTGCCTCGTGCAACTTTATGGAAATGAAAATACATTCATATTTACTGCATTGCACTGTCTTTAGTAAAATCAAGATTCACACTAGCATCAATTCAGCTCTTTGGTATAGACGTGTATGTACGTATACATCAATTTCTCTTCCTTTTTACTGACTAGAAAAATGCAAAAAGTCAGGTCCAGAAGATAAACTACCTTTAAGGGCACGTGGCATGCTATGGAGATATTATGGAGCACAGGGGCACCATTCAGAGCAGGTTGATAGCAAGTAGCAACACAGCCCCACAGGGAAATACTCCAAATCTTCTGTTACACCCACTAGAAAAGTAGGCCTGTGGAGGCAGAGTGTCCTTTGCTCCGTACAAATGCTAGCTTGCAGGACACAGACCTTCACTCGGGGTGAAGAACATTTCTTTCTGTTTTGTTTCTCACATTAGAGTGTGCTCCTGACCTTCCCACACTGAAATCTTTAAAATGACTAAATAAAACACGTGAACTGCCACAACCAAAAATATACTGTTCCTTCAGCCTCAAGCCGATTCCAACTAATTTAGTCTTGTGTTGCTATTCTGCACACCAGAAAGCTATTTTTCAAGAAATGGTTGGAAAATTGCAACAAAAAATACACTTCTTATGGGACTACAACCCGAAAGCTGAAAACCTGTAAATAGAACTGGTGACATACACAGGTCAAAACCAAAGTCTGGCACATTTTTGATCCCAGCTTCAACTGTCTGTGGTAATCTATCAGCCTCTCTTGCTGACTCAGCTTCAGGTCCAAATTATCCTTTCACTGGTGTTACATCTGTCACGCAAGCTGATGGAGAAACCAAAACTGTCACTGTACCATTAGTCTGATGTTCAGTGAAACATGGCCCTGACTGTATGCTGCTCTGTCATGACTCCCACCCTGTATTTGGGTTCATGCATGACCTTCGCTGAGTGAGAGCTGTAGGACCCTGCCTCAGACAGTGAAAATGACCACCAAGGGGTCTCTGACAGGCAGAGGAATCACAAGAATCACTTAACTGTTTCTATAGGAGACTACATGTCCTCCTCTCTGCTCTCCTAGCAAGGGCAAAATACAAATAAGGTCTTGCCTCCTACAGGTGTTCCCAGGAAGACAGGTGTTAATATCCTTGCACCTTTTTGCAGGTCAAAGACTGTGAAATCCAACTCCTGTCAACCAAGGGAAACAAGCCTCATAAACTAATTTCCTCTTTTACTCTAAATGCCAGATTTTACTTCACTAAGACTTGATCAGGATTAGGCCAAGTAACCTCTTTACATTTACTTAGTTTTGACTTTGAATTTTTTGGTGGCCATTGCACTTTCTTTACTCTTCAATTGTCATAATACCCTGGTAGCATAGCAGTAATGAAAACATTTGGTGTTAGTACACTGAAACACATCTGGCAGCTGCAGGCACCAGATGCCAAGCACTTCACTGCATTCTCCAGCAGCTGGTTCTCTGGGAAGCCGCCTGAACTCCTGCTTCATTTCATGTCTGGCTGCTGTTAGTCTAAGCAGTCGCTGAGAATAGGATACAGGCAGTCTGTAGATGGGTTTTTCTTTGCCTTTCAGGTAGGCCATTTTCCTCCATTTTGTAACTCAGGAAAATCTGATTATACAGTACTACCTTGGATTATTTACAAGATGGGTTTTAGGGTCTGCTAGTGGAAACTGACGTGCTTCACTTTCTTGATGAGCCAGCAGTACCCTCGATTTGAAAAATGCCTTTCTAAACCAAAGAGTAATTGTAGCAATTTTACCCAAAGAAATGGTGTGCCTCTTTATTCTAAGGCCAAGATGATACATGGAGGAACTCTCCTGAGGACAGGTTCTGATCCAGAAAAGCCAGCATAAAACCTTTTACTCTCCACAAGCTTTAGATGAAGCCCCTAAACCAGCAAATACCTGTCAATGACAGTGAAAGATACTGTGGTGCAGGAATCAAAGGATATCAGCTGCTCACTTCTGTCTCAGCCTGGAAGTTGTCCTTTTTCTCCCCTTTGCTCAACCTTTTGCTAGAGGCGAGAAAACAATCTGATCATCAGTACGTGATGTTGGGAATGCAAAAAATATCCATGCAGCCTTCAGCACGGCTTCTAGCATGAAGAGCAGCCAGCAATCAGAGAAAGAAACTTGGGGCTGGAGATACTGTTGTGGTAGGCTGGTCTCTACGGTGATTTCACAGACAGCTATTGCAAACAATGTAAGTCTGTAGAGCAGACTATAAGGAATGATCCTCTGACAGAAGAAGTAGCAAAAAAGTGCAAAAGTGACAGAAACATTTTTCTCGTCTGTACTGTAATTATCTGCAGATCCATGGTGGGCTGCAGAAAAATCAGGCTGGCCCTAGACCAAGATCTGTACTATAATCCTTAATTTATACTTGCATCAACCAAGATAAGTAGTGCAACTTTCTATCAAGTGTTAGCAGGAAATTAAACTGGGTAGCCACATGTTTTAGAAAAGTTTAAACTTTCTTCTCTGACACTGTTTTACACCATTTATACCTACCCTACACCATGACCAGATACTTCAATTACAGTATTAACTGAAAATATTTCTTGAGGTTTAGTCCAGACCAATTTTAAGACCTACTGTTTTCATGACTTCTTCCAAAAAAAAAAGAATGTGTCACATAAGACAAGCTTGCTCAAGACAGATTTATTTTTAAATGCTCAGTCTCTTCACCAAAATGCATTAATTTGCATGAAGAAAAAGCAAATCTGTTTTTAATTTCATTATTTAAAAAAAAACTAATTATATTCTGATGTTACATAAATTTTATATTGCATGGCAACGAAACTGCAGATCTGAAGGGTAATCCATGTTTCATTAGTTTGTGTATTCTGCCACAGAATATAATATTATGTTCTTAAATTAGTTGGAAGCCACACTGTGCTGGAGAGTAGAAAAACAAAAGTGAGGGCTTAAGCTAGGTCAAGCATATTTTGTATAGGTCCATTAAAAATCTCATTCCATTAATATTAATAAAGATGTTGAGACACAAAAGTCCTTCAATTAACATATATTAGGCAGGCAGGCACAAGCATTCAAGTGATCCCACTGTGAACAGCAAGAATCCAGTCCTCACAGCATAAAGCCATGAGAGCTGTGTACATAGTGGGGCAGCTAGAAATGTTAATGCCACAGAAGAGTGAAAAGGCAATGCCCTATTGTCTCTTCAAGTAAATATCACTTTATTGCTTCAGCTTCCTCTTCTATTAAATGCATTTATGCTGGACCTTGCTATTCCAGTAACGATATCTTCAAGACCTGTTATCTTTGTCATCAGACTTTTTTGTTTTACTAATTTGTGTCAGGAACTAACTGTGAAGCTACCTACGAGACTCAGGAAAAGAATTTTCATCTGACTGTATAAATTGTTTGTAGATTTCCCCAGCTTATGAACTAACATTGTAAAAAAGAAATTAACTTGACTGTTCCAGAAATTACTCCGGACAATAATGGTTCCCACGGTACTAAGCTTCAACCATCAAGACTCATTCACTTGCATATGACCTGATTATTTGACATTTCTTCACCCTCATTCTTAGTGACTTCCGAGCAGGATAAACAATAAAAGGTTACTGGTGTCAACCTATTATGAGTCTCTTCTAACACACAGTAAAGCCAGTACTGAAGCTTAATTAATACATTTGTAAATTGTGCTGAGCTGCAAGGCATTATGATTTCAGGTTTCTGTAAATGTTTACCTCGAAGCTTTAGTCAACGCTCTACTGTCTGAACCAAAGATAAGTTCTGCTTCCATCAGCTATTCACATAGCTGGTCAAATCACTGTCAGAGCAAATCAATAGGAAATTCCTTTAGCATACTGTAATTTATGGTAGACCTGCAGCAACAGAATTGGGATTAAAATGGGATAAGAAAAGGCACGAAAGAACCAACATTTTTGCTCCCAGTGACATGATCAAAAAGACAGAGGAAAACCTTGTTTGTAATGTAATTATCCATTAAGGTTCAATTCAGATACCATTTAAGGGCTAGTCAGAGCCTTCCTAACACAAAATGAGTGGGTTTTAGAAAAAAGATAATGAAGTCTGAGCTTCAGCTGATAGAACTTGCAGTAGGTTCAGTGCTAGCTCTCACTGCAGGTCCAGTGGTAGCTCTCACCGCAGATAACTAAGTTTAACCCTTCTCCCACTAGTTCACTGAGAGAAGACCATTACAAAATGTGTCACACAGAGCTAACAACTGTGCATGATCAGGAAATTAGAGGGAACACTTCTGATGACTAAATAGACTAATCACTTTAGTGGGGGTGTTGTCAGGTTATCGCTGAACACTGCAACTTCCAAAGAAAAAGACAGGTATTTTCTAGAAATCCCCCGGAGAAATCCACAGGTCCAGAGCAATACTTATGCCCAGGAGACAGTGAAATCAGATGCAAATAGCTCTGAAATTGTCTTATAGAACCATCTGATAAATTATTGGCATCACAGCTCTGGATGCCTTTGTACATCATGGCCCCAGCTTTTATCTTACCCCATCCATGGACTGCAAATTTCAAAACCATAGAAGTTGAGAACAGTTTTCAGACCTCTGCCCTTCTCTCATTATTGGCAGTATTGGACAGCAGTCCCAGTGATCAAACTAGATCTCTTTTGAGTATGGGGCACACTGTGCATCACAATCATTGCAAATCTGACAGCATTATCTTAAATAACTTGTACACATAAACATAACTGCGATTCAAAAACTTTAAGTGCCAAACCGGTGTAGTGGATGTACAGATAGACTAAGGAGGAAGCAAGTTTGAAAAAACAATGTTTAAGAACAGTTTTGATATCACTGTTTGCTCAAATTAAGTGGACTGTGCCACAGTACCAGGGCACAACCAAGACACTCTTCTGCTTTTCACTCACTCCACTGCTGTGTGTCATGTACGGAGCTGTGGGAGTGGGCTGCTTGAGTTGGACTTGAACTACAGTTTCACAGGCTGTCATTGTGGTTTGGGTAAACAAAAGACTTCAGATTCTGGGTATGCAAACCTGGTATCTTCCTCAAGCGCTTTTGAAGTGGAGGAAGGGGAAAAAGAGAAATAAAATATTGTTTAAGTTAATAATTAGTAACTGAAAGCGGCTATTAGTTTTTATAATCTGCCTCTAAAAAAGGGAAATATTTTAGATGTTCAGTAGTTCATGGCTGTGGAGAAGAGAATATGTTGCATCTCAGCAGCAGAGATGGTATGGTCCAAACAAAATAGTAGCACTTAAAATAAAAATCCTCATTTACATCAAAGACATCCTGTTATGAGGAGGTCAAGTCTGCGCAGACAGGTCATCCTCTCCTGACCCTTATGAGGGCATTTGACTATTAGCTTCTCTCAAACGGACTAGGGAAACTGTGGGAACTAAGCTTTGTGGAAAGATTTTGCTACAGCGAGAAAAATGCTGATGTTTCAAGTATAAAGTCTAGTGATTCATTCAGAAGTCACAAGACCGCTTCTTAGAAAATAAAGGTCAGGACAAGCTGCCTATCTACACACAAGGGGACGACCCCGTTTCTGGAACTGTTTTTAGGGTGCAAGCACTGGTGCTCACAACAGCATAAAGTTTGTTCTGAAATACACCAACAAACAATTTCCATGCTCTTACTGCCAGTTAAGCAATAATGGAGCAGACAAAAATAACTTAGAGGACTACCTCCTGTGGGCAGTCTTGAGAACTGTTCTATGTTCACAGCCACTGTGTTCAGGCTGATGGAGCCAAACTGCTCATACTCGGTGGTTGTGTTTCCTCTATGTATGTTCAAGGGTTACAGGTTTTTTTGTTTGTTTGTTTGTTTAATAAAACCTGGAAGAAACACAACCTCTATTATTCTTCCTGTCCAGTGGAAACAGATTATTCCTCCAACATTAATCCTATTTAACTCCATATCTTACCTTTGAGGAATCAGTAGGACCACAATGCCTGGGATAACACTGTCTTTGTCTTGCAGAGTTAAAACCAGAGTTGAACAGAAAGCTTATCTGACAAATATGGAGGAGGGCAATCAATAACCTAATCATGCAATTCATTTCCTATCAGCAGTCAATACAAGGCTGAGATCAAAAATATTTTGTATTTGTCTAGTATAATTTAAAATATCTTCAAGAATGTGGCTTTTTTTTTTCACTGTCACCTCATTTTCCTTGGAAAATTTTTCCTTCTTTCCTCTTTACTGTATTATGGGATGAATAATGACCCAATGTCCATCAGGATGGTGGACAAAGTGATGATCCTGTGAAATATGATTTGTGTTTTATAGAGGATAGAGATGTATTGGTGTATGAATATAAAGGTCAAAGAATGTATGTTCCATATGCTGTTCATTTTGTTCCCGTGTAACAGCAAAAATTATAGAATTTGTATATTGACTTGTGGATGGACTAAAATAGCTTTTAGAATGAAACAAATCTTCTCTTCAAGGTCCTACTGGGCCAAATTTTGTCCTGTTTTTACAGCTGTAGGTTTCTAAAGGAACTTCATTGCAAACAGCAATTGTTTTGTACTTTTACCACCAGTCTGTCTCACTGATTATGATGGGGGTTTGTCTGAATAAGAACACTGGGATATATCTCAATAAACTTAATTGGACTTAAAGTGTGAGCTCTAGGTATAAGAAGTTGTTAGTATGAACTTAAATAATACTAATATGGGGTGCAATTAAATGACTACAATGCATGGTTACATGAGTTGCCTTGCCTGCCTGCCTCTTAGGTGGCCAGACTGTGCTAAGAGGCTTTAATTTTGTGGCTTCTTTGATATTTTGAGAAAAGTCCTGCCCTCAGACATGCATACACAACTACCAGCGAATTAATACATCTTCTGTTTATCTCTCAGAGCTACATCTAACCCTTTCTCCAGTCATAGACTCCTCTGACAGCTCAGTGAGTGTAACATGATTCATCCTTCCCTCCTCTCTCCTCCCTTGACTAGACACTAACAAACACAACAGAACTTGAGACAAGAGAAAGAGGCCCCTTATAATGAAAGATTCAATCACATCTTACCAAAAACAAAGGAGGGCACTAGCTAGTGCATGAAGCTAACTCCACTCTTCTAATTGAGGTACATAAATAAAAGGGGCGGAATGGCCCATATTCTCTTCTAGCATAAGCAGGTGCAGTCTGTCAGGCCTCCATGCTAGCACATTTGTTTAGGGCTGAATTTGGTCTAAACAATAAAACTCTGTATCATACAGTTTTAAAGGACTTGAACTGTTCCACTGAACTGTGCTGATTTTCTCTCTGACCCAAAATGCAGATGCATGTCTCCTCTATGATGTAATGGTAGGAGCACTCCTTTATGTTGTACATGTTTTTTTCTTTTTTCGGGGGGGGGGGGGCTGGGGCACATGCTTTGTACTTGCCATATGCCCTCACCTCTCCTCCACCAAATAGCAGCAACATTCCCACAAATGCTATATATAAAAACCAACTCATTTATTATGATCAGTATTTTCTATATTTTGTGTATTGGACTACAATGTAAATTTGTTTGACTCTTAAAGAGAGGGTTCTTGTTCACAAGGGGAGTGTGATTTCAGTTCCTAAATGCACAGTTATAAATTACTTTTAAGACTGTCTCTAGAACACAACTTGACTACTGACAACTCTGGGGTTCTCTTTTATTCTGCCCTGATTTACTCTGTGACTGCAAACCACTCACTTTATACAAGAGGTTATGTATACATAGACCTAACATACGCAGTGCATAAGGAGAGAGAAAGGAGACAAAAAGCATGTAAATAGAGACAATCAACACACAAACAGTAGTAAGGCTTTTAAAGACAGAGTCATCCTGGAAGTGGGTTTAAAGATAGTGAACCTGACATAGATACCTGTTTTTAACACAGGATAGAGTGCATAGTATGTGTATGAGGATGGGCAAAGGGGCAAGGGCAAATAGTTGGGAATACAGGAATGGCCAAACTGAATACTTCCTAAAAAAAATAAAAATAAGTCTTATTCTAACGGTGGCCTGCACCACCTATTTCAGAAAAGCTGAAAAAACCCTTTGTCATGTGGCTCTGGCTCCCAATAATATAGCTAAAGGCAAATATAAGTAATGATATATTACTAAATAATATCAGTAATAATAAACTATAATTTGAATAAGTAAGAATTAAGAGAGGAGCTTGGAAAAAAATGGGGAAGAATGAGCAGCTTGAATTGAACACACAAACATAGGATGAAACAGCAAGACAAACCAGTGACCTGGATGTACACACTGGGAAAGCACAAGGAACTTGAAGGAAAATCCAAGAAGTCATTCTTGACTATCAGAAGAGTTTTATTAAAAGTGACAATGAACATCAGTGGGGAAAGCAGTTGAAAATTTTACAGGATTTTCTATTTGAGCCACATTAAGATGATGACAAAGGAAGAAACTAATTTTATATTTACAAATGTAAATGAACTCACTGACTCAAAGTTAGAAGAGTTAAACAAACAAACAAAAAAAAAAGCAGCCCTGAGAGTGAGGAAGTATTAGCAAAATATATGAACATTAAAAAAAAATTATCACAGCTTCTTTGGAGATAATGTATTATCTTCTCTACAGATAGCCAGAACACATTTTTATGAAGGTATAGAAACTACACCTGTCTTTTGAGCATTTTTGATAAATTGACTGAATGACTCTGTGTTGTAGACCATAAGCCTGAGTTTTACTAAATCTGACACTCTATTACCAAGAAAGTATGATGCTGTTACTGAAAGCCTGACAGTGAAGCAGGCACTTAAGAAGATCTAAACAAGATTTCTTGCATACAAGTTAGTTTCATCAAAATAAATAAATAAAAATCAGTTTTCTTGCTGCATAGCTGATGCTCCAGCAAATAAAGGATGCTGACTGAAGCAAAAGTGTACAGAAGAAAGCAGGTTTCCCATTGACAATCAACATACCTAAACACTATAAAGATGAAAAGGCATGAGGCAGTACTCATAGTAAATTTGTACACACTATCCTAAAATGCTAACTTAATTTACATGAGTACTTATTCAGATAAAGAGTGGGGACCCAGTTATGCCTTTTGACACATCAAGGAAATTGCATTGACTGATGGAAACATTTGGTCTCAAATCAACAAGTCAGCATAAAAACATGTGGCCTTAATGTCAACTAAGCTATTAAAGTGCAAGATACATCCATCTCTTAATAGATCTATACTGAAGAAACAAATTCTTGCTCCTTTCCAGTGTTAAGTTAAGGTCATCCTGCCTAACAAACCATTTCATATAGACTCTCTCAAAAGTCCACTCTGCAGGCAATGGCAGATAACAGACAACTGAATGACTGAGTACTCTAGGTCATCCAAAAAATTAGATCAAAGAGTCCCTGTAGTCTATTGAAATGCAATTGCTTCCAAATCACATTGTGGTGTTCCAGGCTTGAAAGAATGGGTCAGTGCAGTTTTATTGTAGAGAAGCTATTGCTAATGAAAGGAACAATGGAAAGATTAGTGCTACCAACCATATAGAAGAAACACCACTTTCAGTTTAATTGCAGTGAACAAAACAAATAGGAAAGAAGGGCAACCAAGTGACAAAAGTAGTTGGTGCAAAGAGGATATAGGAGCTATTCACAAGGTTCTCTTGATCACAGTACAGCGTCCAGACTTAACATATGATCACTGAATTTGGATCACAGTAAAAATGACGTGGTTGTCATTACAGACAGCTGACGACACATTTTTAAGAAGGCAGCCTTGCAAACTGAAAGACTAAGAACCCTGTTGATAATTTTCCTGATATTCACTAGGTGCACTGAAATTAATGGATGGATAGGGAGAAAAAAACAATTATACTTTATTTGTGATACTGACTCTGCAGGAGATTATTTTAAGGTTTACTTCACTTACCGGTTTAAAATAACAGTTTAAGATGAAATCTGTTGAATCTTGGAACTGATTAAAGAAAGAGACAGATTATAATTGATGATAGTGTAGGTACTGAAAATGTTCTGCCATAATAAATTTGTTCAAGCCACAGTATTTATTCTCTTTTGATCAGTTTCTGGATCTTTTCTAAGTAAAGCTTACCAGTCATAACAATCTCTATGTCGAGACAGTGGTAAAAGATCCATTTCAGTCTCAGTTAAGATCACCACATTCTGTTTCTCTGTGACCTAAGGCAGACTTGAACCTTCCTTCTCCAGACAAGACATGACAAGCCCAGCTTCACTTAGCTCATAAAGCATGTTAGAAAACAGAACGTGACCAAACAGGGGAGATCACCCAAATTTTAACTGTTGTATGTAGGTAGAGCACTTCCCTTAGAGGAAATGGCAAACACTGCAATGAATGAAAATGGTTTTTGTCTGAATAAAAACAATAAAAGCTTGTAGTTTTGAAAATTAAGCTTCTACAGAAATTCACAACTAAGCACATCTGATATTGAGACTTTGGGACTCCAAACATAAAAACAAAAGAAAGCTTCATTCCTGTTCCTGGCACCTGCTCCAAAGTCACATTTGCAACCATTCAAATGAACTATAAAATATTAATTCCTTCAAACTACTGTGACTGTTGTGACCCACACAGGAAATAAAAAAAAAAAAAAAAAAAAAAACGTAGAGCATACAAAATATAACCCAGACTACTTCAACCAATTATCAGTATTCAACAGTTCTTCCAAGTGAACCACCCTCTTCTCAAGTCACTGATTACTATTTCAAAGGAAACACTCGATGTCTGAAGTACCCCTCTTTTGGTCCCATCATGCAGTTTAATAGTCCTTATGGTCAAGTACCATAGCAAGAGAGATTTCTAGAGGGTGACCTAACATATCCTCTGGACCTTAATGAACTACACAGCAGAAGGACAGCTTCATATAACCTAACATTGTTGAATCTCCCTTCTTTAATCTGCATTCATAGCAGACTGCATGAAAGGTATAAAATCTTTTGCCTAAAAGCCATCAATAACCATTAATTCTGTAGATGACTATTCTGAGTTAAGTCAGTAAAGACTTCTCTGCAGGCAAAGAGCACTGTCAAATATATTTTGGGAAAAAAATCATTTGTGCATAATAATTTTTCATGAACTTGGATGACAGCCATAAATATAAAATATGCAAAGATAATATTTAACACATTCATAAGAGATCAACTCGTCAAGACTTATAAACCAAAGTAGGCTGGAATTGTCAAAGGAAGCTAAGGGAAATTGGTTCGTAACTCCTACTGAGCTAGGAAATTCACCCTTCCTTAAAGCAGTTGACAAACCTAGGTATAATATTTTTTTCTCTTAAACTTATGGATTGATTTTTTCTTTATCCAAAGTAGTTCACAAAAGCAACAAGAACGTTTACTTAAAAGCAGGTGAAAGGAGGAGAAACTATCACAAACTATACCAAATGAAAATTGCTATGGGCTAATTACTAGGACTACTGGTCAATCTTCTGGTTTTTCCTCAAAGACTATGGTAAAAAAATACAAAAGGTGTGATGCAGTTCAGTGGCTATAACTAAATCTCTTCTGTTAAATGCACTAGTGGTTTTAGGAAAGTCACCAAATGGTGTATGGTACATACATACAGATCTTTGCCAAAACTGCTACTGTTCCGTATATGAAAATACTTCAAACACTGATTTGTTTTAAAGAAACACTTACCAAGCCTACACACGTAGATATTGCTACTGATGAGGTGCTATCGTTCCTTATAAATCCCTGGTAGAAACACTGCTCAATGTCATGTTCCTGAGAATTTGAGACTCCATCTTTCCCGAGTACCTGGACAATAAAACTGTTGCTTAAAATGGCTGAAGGTTTAAGTTCTAAGTGAAGTTCCTGTCCAAATGCTGAAAATTTGTAGTGCAATGAACTCTTTGAACTCTGAGTTGATCTCTTTTTCCTAGTACTGTGCAAAACATTGTGTGAAATGTACGATCCACTGGAATCCACTTTGACAGGTGTCACAAATACATAATCTGTAACGATAAAAAAGTTAGCCATCAGCTTTAGCATCCAGCAAATAAGGTAAGTGTCATTCTTACACAGTAAGCAGCAGGCTTTCATTATGGTATGTAGAATTCCCTCATTTAAGGAAAGGCCTGAAAGCTCTACAGGCTATGTGTATATAGCCTTGACTGCGTATACTCATTCCTGTAAGTCACACAGGCTCTCAAACTGTGTTTGTTTCCTTTCTGCCCCACTGAGAGGTACAGACTAACTAGCATAGCTGTGAACATTCCCACAATCATTCTTCTGAAGACATTTGTCATCACCAGCAGATCTGTAGATTTTCCCCTCCCCCTGTATTAATTGCTGTCAAATGTGAAGGCTGCTTTGGTTTTAGTTTTTTTTTTTCTTCCCTAAGAGTGCAGCAAATATTATATCACTGTAGGGGGAACCATGACTGGGACTTTGTAGAACTGTACCACTTGTTCAAATGGATTAAAGGATTAATTTATTAATGCCTTAACTGAGTGAGACCTCATCTCTTTGTAGTGACTTGATTAGACTGGGTTTCAAATTGTAATTGACCTTCAGCAGAAAGAGATTACATCATACCTAATAACCTTTAGTCAGCCATTGCTAATTGCATGTCAAAGAACTTTATTGTTTTGGATAAAATACGTGAAAAATTACAAAACTATTTGCAAGGAAAAGATCTACTCACACAACCTAGGAAAGGAAAAAAAAAAAATAGAAGCCATGATCCAGCTAGCAGGCACCTAGCTTGAAGTACATGACCACTGCTGTTGAACTACCCATACAGGGATTACTTGGATGCTGGAAGCTTGGTCTGAATTTTAGTCATTTGCTGAACTAGCACCATTAGCACCAGTTCCCAGTTATATGAGTAACTATGCTGAATAAACTGCTTCCCTGCCCCATTGAACCATTGAGCTGTACTTCTCTGCAAATACTTAAAGATGTCCACAGATTTGACAGTCAGACAATCCACTTCTAACACCCTTACGAAAGAAGAAAAAACTCTTCCTTCTTATGTTGTAACAGATGTTGCAAAAACTATCACTCTCCTCGCCTAAACAAATTTTATTGGACACACATTAAGCTGAGCACATAACCAATGATAGGTTGTTTTTTCTTAAATGGTGGAAACAATACATCAAGAGCTTTCACTTTCCTCAAGTGGTGTGAATCAACGGCAGAAGTTGAGGACTCTAAGCAGGCTAGTGGCCAAAAAATGCAAGCAGCTGCTGGAGAGAGGGAATCCCCCAGTGAGCAGATGATAGGGTGCAAGAGGGTTTTCCTTTCTGCACCCTGGTGTGGTTCTCTATTGTACTTTGTTTCCACTCTCACCCAATAAAAAGCATACACTGCACTTCAAACTTCCCAAACTCATCAGCATCTAAGTGCTAGTCTCTGCAACCTGGGAACAAACTGCTCCTCAGCTCTCATTCACACGAGTCCTTTCTCTCCAGGTTTGCTTTCCCTTAGCCTGCACTGCTCTGCTTCTTCCGCCCTCCCACCCAAATCTTTTCATTACTTTTGTCTCATTGCTTCCATAACAGATGCATGAGGTTTTGTTGTTGTGGCTACATACACATTCATCTTCCTAATTGCACATGTAAACGTGGATGTATTTACCATCTCGTTTATTCATTCACTTTGCCTTTACCTATCATTCCTTTTAGCTTTTACACGCAGGGCTGAACAAGTTAATCTCTGCCCAGGGTTAGCTATTTTATGGCAGCCAATTGCTTTCACTTTATGTTCCCTGAACACTGTGGCTTCTTCACTTTAAACGCTGTCTCAAAAAAAAAAAAAAAAAAAGCATCCACACAAATGTTCACATACATCACATACATAGATACAGAAAGAGCTATACAAACCATGATTTAATTCACTGATGCTGATGCTGTCACTGGTTAAAGTTGCTGCATGAGACATGCAACAGAGGCAGCACAACTGAAGGGTCTGCAAGAGAAAAAAAAAAAAAAAAAGAGAGAGAAAAGAAGCATTGGGCGAGATTTACTTGACAAGGGAAGGCAGAAAGACAAGGCACCAGAGACTGTGCAGTAACCTGGTATGCAAGTACTCTAGGCGATTGCAAAAGAAAGTGCTCTCGACCTGCCTTTACAGCGCTTCCAAGCCACGGGAGGGTCGGGAATTGCATGGAGCAGCCGCTGAGAACCGCAACAGGTACCGTCCAGCCGAGCAGCAGGAGACAGTCCATGTTCCGCCGCGCACCTGGAGCGCTGCTACCTGCTCCCCGAAGCGTGCGGCGGCCGAGCCCGGCTCCCCCGCATGGTCACCTGGGCTCTGCCCCGCAGCGGCTCCGGCGGCCGGCTCCGTGCACGGCGGCGGAGCCCATGGAGCGGCGCCCAGGTGAGCGCGCCCTCGCCGCCGGCGCGCACGCTTTAAGCCGCCGCCGCCGCCGCCGCGGGGCAGCGCTGCCTCCGGCGCCGCGTCTCGGCCCGGCCGCCGCCCGGGGGGCGCCGCGGAGCGGAGCGGAGGGGAGCGGGAGGGACCAATGGGGAGGCGGCGGGGCCGGGCCGGGCCGGGGTAGGGCTGTGCCGAGCCGTGCCGTGCCGTGCCGAGTCGTGCCGAGGAGGTCAGGGGCCGCAGGGAGCCGGGGGAGGCACCTGGGCAGGGGGCGGTGGGATGCGGAGGGTTTGCGGGAGGCTGGGCTGAGCAGGGGGGAGGCGGCCGCGGCACCTGCGGGGGGCTGAGGGACGAGGAGGGGGACGGAGGATGGTGGAGGAAGCGTGGGGCTCAGCCAAAATGACCGGGGGTCTCAGTGCTGGTGTTGGGAGAGGGGAGCGGGGTCCGGTATCAGCCATCCAGCTTCGTTTGGAGAGATTGTACTGGTGTGGTCCATTGTTTCCAAATGCAGCTTCAAGGAAAACACGCAAACAATCAAAATCAAACACAGATAAGGGTGCCTGTGAAGGAAATCCAGCTGTGATAGCCAAGACTCACTATTGAGCACTTACTGTCTAACACTGATGTCCACAAAGGAGCTGACTGCACACCACCTACGTGTATTGAGCCAAAAGGAGCACCTGGTTCTGGTCTCGTCTAGTCCATGCTGTCAGGTTCCACTTCCCCTTCTACAGAAAACGTCGGTAAAGCAGGAAAGATCTGAATAATCTGAAAGGAAACGTAAAACCGAAGTTAATGGGACAGGTCGGGAATCAATACGGAACTTGTTTCTGATGGGTTTGGCTGCACTTACAGAAGTGTCCCTCACCCCGTGATCTCCCTTTTGTGCCAGAGAGTTTTCCTGTATATGGCACAATGCAATCTCACTCAAAATCTCCCTTGTCCCAGTGTCACACCACAAAAGTAAGCAGTAGCAGTGCCAATTTGAGGTGCCTGGCTGCTCCACTTGGCACACAAGCTGGAGGACACAATGGATGCGAGGTGAGCTGGAGCTCTGCCTCCTTCACTGGGGGGCTCTTGACTGGGCTGGGGCAGTGGATTAGGCAGAGCAGGGACGCTTTCCCTTCTAAAGCACTGTCTGCCTTGAAACATTCAATAACTTCCCAGGTGTGGAATTGCTCCTTCACCTCTCTCTGTTTCCCAATGGTTTTACATTGTCACCTTGCTGAATATGTTGTGGTAAAGTTTCAAGACCTTTTTGTAATAACACAACTGTCACCTCCCACTGAGTGCATTCAAAAGAAATAGCTGGCTACAATGTAGCATTTGTCCCAGCAGAGCAAAAGACATAAAACATGCTCTGAATAGTAGATAATAGGAGAAAATATAAAACTATAGCGCTGTAATTTTATAATCAGCCTTCAACACTCTGAACAGACAGACTTGAGTGTTTTCAGCAGACCACCTGACTGTGAAGACTGACATTTTACTTGCTGTGAGGGGAGGGAAATAAGCACGGATTTCTAGCAATTATAAGAATTGTTTAAAAAAGAAAACAGCAAGAACAACATCAAAACTTTCACCATAAACCAAGCACCACTGAAGGGAGTTTTGCGCTTGCTTTCTGTGGAGTTAAGACTTCACCCTGGGGATTTGTAGTTTCTGAGTGTGATCAAAGAGGAAGAAAAAAATGTGATACTGCTTTGCGTGCCTATAAATGACATGTGTCCAAATTTGATTTGGCATTAGGCAGGGGACCCCAACCTTTCTTGGCCTGTAGGCAGCAACATTGATCAGTTCACATGCTCGGACAACATCACACTTTGCTCCTCCAGTCAATCAAGACCCCAGCAGTGACGGTCATAAACATCAGAGAATCCTGCAGGCAGCTCGTTACCATGTGCAAACATAGTTACCATGTGAACCCTTAGAGAAATAAAGCACCACAGTCAGCGGGGCGGTAAACAACATGGTGTCAGAGGGTTTTCTCTCGCCCCCCACTCCCTAGCATTTCCCACCTCAGATGACCAGCCAGAATATATTGCTTCAGAGGTGATCATTACCATGCTATGGCCTGTCACTGGACTCCTGTCTTCTCCCCAGGCCGTCAGGTTGGACGCTGCTATAACTTCTTCATGCTGATCAGTTTTGTAGTGTTTTCAGTGGGTCTTTTCCTTCCCGTTTTCTTCCCTTACTGTTTGTATCCACCTGCTGCAGTTGGTTCTATCTACAAGAGAATGAATACAAGGAAATGTGGCATTCCAGCAGAAATTTGTCACCTATAAACAGCATTGCACTACCCATAATGGACTTCTTGTGGAAGATCTCCAGCATTATGACATTCATCTAGGTACCATGACTCAGAAAGTCAGGATTTCTTTCTTATCTACAAGGGAAGAGCAGATGTTGTGCTGTGCTATACCAGCAGCGAATTACTGCTTCACTTTCATCCCCATACTGAGTCTTGCAAGAGCACAGCCAAGTTCCACCCAGGTGTCTCATCCATCCACTCTAGGTATATCATACTGGGGTGCGAACTCTCCACACATATCATCTTGATGTCTGGATGCACAGATATTGAGTGTTCTTGTTTCCACTCGCTAGCTTATTGCAGGAAAAGGATGATTGTTTTCTATAACTTTGTATTTCCTAATTCTGAATCCATCTTTTTTTGTGAAATTTTATAGATTTTTTTTTTTTTTCCCCTAAGAACTATGATATCATGGCCATAGTGATAAAGAGTCTTTGGAAACACAGAACTCATATTATTGGTAACACATCTGATGGGCATGCAGAAGAAATATGCCCTGAATAAAAATGCCATCATGTTTGTTTTGCCTGCTTTGTTAGAGCAAATTCTGTATTATGAGAGACGTTTTTGACTACTGAGATGAGTGAATCATTCATAGAAATCTGTTGTCTGATAGCTACCACCTCTTCCTATGTCAACGTCAGTTATTTTTCCAGACACATTTGTATTAGAAATTAATCTGAATAATTTATACGATACCTAAATAATATATGATTGGACAACTGGGAGCAGGGTACTTCCAATGAGAAAGTGGAACAGCGGGGGCTTGTTTTAATCAGGAACTTCAGTCACATGGCACTGAATGAATACAAATAGTATTTTTTTTTTGCATTATTTGCATTGCTACTTGACCATTTCTGTGACTATTTCTTACCAGGCTACATATTTTTTGGGTTATTGAGGGTACTTCCAGGTTAATATCTGTGCTCTCTGTGTTTCTCCTCATGGAGATGTTTCACTCTTGTGAAGCTTTGGCTTCAGTTATAGTGAGTGCTGATTAACCACATGCTAGGTGAAACTCCTTGTGGAAAAATCTTCATGGAAATGTCTTTACAAATGAAAATGTCCCTCTTTAGAATTAGCTGGTAGTTTTCAAGACCCATCACGTTCATCTTTGTCACAAGTCAAGTAGGCTCCATATTTGGTTATGCTCCATACATACCACAACTTTTAAGGTTTTTCATTCTTGTTGTACTATTCATTGAATAATCTCAAGGCAATTTGTGAATTTATATAATTTACCTACAGAGTTCAGCAACTGTTACTCAGCTGTAGCAGGAAAAAACATCCAACCCTGCAAAATATGAGCAACTTGAAAAATAACTCATGGAAGGATTACATAGATATACATATAGATTACATATAGTGGCAGGGATGCAATCATCTGGTACAAAACTACACTTGTGTGGCTGTCCATATGTTATCTAACCCACTCCGTACCATTAAGTTAAAGAAGAGGTGAGAGCTCTTCAGCTGGCACAGATGACCAAAGCTCCTCTGTCGGGCTGATTTACAGAATCTGGGCAGACCTGCTACTGCAACTCTCCTTCCAGAAAGATCCCTTCTGCAGAAAGGAGATCGTAAACAAAAGTTCATGGCTGACCTCCGTGCCACAGGGAGCTCCTCAGGTAGGGTATGGGGGCACAGCCGGAACACGACGCATCCCAGAGGACTGACTGCCGGCTTCCCCTCCAGCTAGAACAGCATTAGCAGTACTCTTACTTCCACGGAGTACATTTATAAAACACTAGACAGTACTGTGATGTCTGCTAACAGCAGATCTACTCCTGTACCATATCCTTTCCTCTCTCCCCGAACGTTAAAGGCTACTCTCATAAAATGAAACAATGAGGCCTTTTTTGTTTACTTCCGTGAAATCTGAAGCTGGCTACAATATTCTCAGGAATGGAAAATGCTAGTCTAGCATATTCCCTAAAGCACATACAAAGCACACTTCAGCATTTCTAGCCAGTGTACAGTTTATAATATGAGCTACTGTAATAAAGTTGCTTTTGCATGATGGTTAATTGCATTCTTCAGTGACACATGGCATGGGCTATACCATGTCACTGGTTATTCTGTTTATAGGTAACTGTATTTCAGCTGACATGGAAACTGGATAAGTAAAAACATCTACTGGTTGAGTTGGTGTGGTTCCTCCATTAATTCATGTTCCTTAAGGGCCTGAAAAGTTCACAGAATAAAATTCCACTGTCTCTCCAGTTGCTGTATTAAATTCTGCTTTCTGCAGAAGCCTCAAAACGTGGTGTTAGGACTGAAGTTATTTCCTCAAATGGTCTCTAAACCCACAGTTTTCAGATTGCATCCTATAAATCCTGGCAAACTCCAAGCAATAAAGAGTAATCTCTGTGGAATAGGTTTTCACCACCATTTACAGTAATATTTTCTGTCAATAAGCCCCTAAGTTCATTTCACATAGCTTTTTAATCACAGCCACTGAAAAAGGAGCTTGATCCAGCATTCCTCCTGTACCCAAACTCCCAATGAAATCAAAGAAACAATGTTTACATTTTTTCCTCACCCAATTTGCACGTAGCGCTCGGCTGTTATAGTCCCAAATAAATGCTTTTGATTACAAATATTAAACACAATTTTCTGCTTACATGCATTTCTCTGTATTGCACAGCATGTCCATCCTAATTTGATTAGTTCTACACATTTATTTATGCTAGCTGGACATCCTACTTTCTGGCAAGGAGCATGAAGTTCCAGCTATCCTGCTGACTTGCTACTATTGTACTTTCTCTGTCCTGCCACACAAGAGATTTGGGCTCAGGAGCGGAACTAAACCCACCTCCGTGCTGGTTGCTTACGGCTGACATACAGCAACTTCACAGAGCAATGGTCTGCATTTCTCTTGCAGGCAGTGCTTTAGGCTAATGCTTAGATTTTAGACGAGATTAACTGACTTGCATTTCCAGTGTCACCAGCAATTTTTAGAGGGGGAGGGGAGGCCAAGGGCGCCAGAAAGACAGCCTAAAAACTCGGCGAGTAGCATTGCTTTGGCTTAGATCCAGATGTCACAAGTTGCTGCCATGGTGTCCCGACACACTGCGGCTGGAAAGTGAACAGGGGGAAGCTGCAGCTCAGTGCATGGGGGCTCTGTCACACACCCACACCAAAATTAAATGAAAATGTCCATCACTAATAGAAGGAAAATAAAAGCTGTCATTGTGGGTGGCCCGACTATGGCTTTGCAAGCAGTACATTTTAGAAGAGTTTTCCTGGAACCTTTCCAAGTGTAATTAAAGAACAGGTACCTCCAAACTCACAGAATTCTAATAAAAACAATTATGCAGTTTATAACATTGTGCACGTGCCAAAATTTGTATTTATATAATGGATCAAAAATGGCACAGGAGAAATCGTGCAGTCCAGCAGGTTCAAAGATCCACTTTGAAAATGCTTTTCATAAAGACTGGTTTGCACTATACCCGGAAGGCTGTGTAGCCTATGGAGTCACAGAGATGTATTTAAAACTCCTGCAAATTACTTCTAAGACACTAGTATTGGTTTCAGACATACTTTGGCATAATGTGCAAGAAGGAAAGCCCAGCCTCTGTTGCAGTCAGCCAGCATCTGCACCCCAGAAAAGGATAAACCAGGCCAAGAAAGAAAATCCACATGGAAGTTTCGACCTCTCTCTTCCATGATAGGAATGTATGAGGTTACTACAGTTCCAAAACAAATGGCACTGGAATGAAATGGTACCTCATTCATTGCTTACCAGTTCTACTTTTCAACTCTGTAAATAAAATATACTTGTTTCATCCAGTAGATGTTCTTTTCTCCCCTACTCCTACTAGCATTGCTTCTTCTCACTCAGCCTTGACGTATTATCTTTATTTGTTGTGTTTCTAGACTGGAAAGGTAACTTCTGCTGATGTAACTCATTCCCTTTTTGTAATAGCTACAAGTGTGAGCATCAGTTTGGGTTGCTTTATAAGACAAGACCTACAATGAAGATTTTCCTGCTTGTGTCCAGTTAGTTTTAGGGTGGGATTCTGAGTGCAGTGATGAAAATTTCAAGTGCACTCCAGGGACTTAATTTTCCAAAGTACCAAGAATTCACAGCCCCATTTGAGATCAATAGGAGCTGAACCTGCTCAGCATTTCTGAACATGACTCCCTGTACTCTTTTGAATAACATACCCTGAGAAGAATATTGCTGAGAAGATTTAGTCTCCAGTCCTTTCTACATGTGTTTCTTTTATTTGGTACTAATTTCATGGGCCAAGCAAAGAAGAAAATTGGCTTCTCTCTCCTCTGAATTTCATTATTTGCAGATTTTTTTAATACAAGATAATGCTTCTTTGGCTGGCTCCTGGGATTCCTCTATTAAAAACTTCCCCCCCTTTTCACATCAATAAGCCTTTGTTACTTCAGCCTTCTTGTCTGGGAACATAGACTGCAAAGAACTTCACAACGCTTTTCAGTCCCTTTTGCATAACGGTTGCAGCGTACCCACAGATACTTCGTTATACCATTTTCAATTGAGTACCAGCCCATTTCCTATGAAAATTGTGTACTTTCACTTCTGATGCCATGTATGTTCATCTTCCCTTTGTCATTGTCTGCCAAAGCCCACCACCTTCATCTCTTTCTTACCCAAAATGGACCTCTCCGTGGGAATTTTAACTGCAGCTTGGTGATCAGATAGGAAAATGTCTCCCACAGAATTATGGAGCAGTTCCATATCTGCTTCTGTAAGAAAGGGTTTACAGCACCATGCAATACTGTACAAAGAAGGCGTTGTCTAATAAATCTGCATAGATACTCTATTTGCTCTGTACTGAAAGCTGTGTATTGAAATACTTCAAACTCTTTTACCATAACAAGAGTGGGATTTGTGTTAGGCATTGGAAAACTGTATTTTTCTTTTTGAGAACTAGATTCTTATGTCTTCTAGGCTATTTTGCATGACAATGGCAGTGAACAATCACTTCACAGCTCTGTATAGAAGTATGAATTCTAACTATTTAAGTCTCTTTATTCTCTTTGACTGGTAAAACAAGGTATTTATTACTTAACTTTTATTTTCTGCAAAGAAGGATATTTACCACCACTATGTTTCTTGCCAAAAGATGACGATAACAGATGAAGAATATGGTAGCAGTAGTTGTACAGAACCTCATCAGCTAGGTGCTGGACACACGCAGCACAGAAAATTGGTCCCTATCCCAAGAGCTCAGCTTACAGTTTTTAATTTACCACAGCTTTCTTTGCATTCCTAATTTGCAAACAAAACTATTCGCTGACTGGTGTTGATTTCCAAAGGTATTTCAGCATGTTTAGGAGTCAAACAGTTGTTTTACGAACTCAGTGTTGTACTGGTTGCCATGACAACATTTAATAATATCTTACTGTGTGTGTGTACTGAGTGGAAAGTGCTTGATTTTTGTCTATTTTTGATAGGGCTGATGTTAGGAAGAAAAAGGAGTGAAATCGTGTTAGGCTGTATGCCTTTAACATTGAAATTAACAGCCCCTTTTAGCTGAAGTCAATAAGGGTAGAATTGGACCTCCTGATGGTAATTCTGAACTTGCATATTGGGACAAGCACTCTAGTGGGGCAGAAATGTAAAGGTAGCTATAATTAAAGAAGTGATTTTTAGCCATATTACAATAAGAGAAAAGTAGAATATATTCATGAAAATCCTAGTCACACAGGATGAAACCCTACTCAGAAAACCCTTACATACCATTCTAATGTTGTGTATGTCCATGTTTGCCAAGAGGCACCTTATAACCAAAACCCTTCCCTTCTTCTCCTTCATGAAGTACCAAATACTGTGAAAGTGCTGCTGCTTTGTTCCATAGATGAACTTTTAAAGAGTTTAACATTAATAAAATTGGTTTAATTGCCTTTTCAATCATTTTACTTTTGATGAGAGTAGGGTTGCGGTGTTGTTTTTTGTTTTGCTTTGTTTTGTTTTTCTTGAATTGAAATGAGATTTAAAACCTTCTTCTTGGCAATGCTGACAACTGCAACATTGTGCTAGAGCTTCATAACCAGAAACTGAAACCGATTAGTCTGAGGGTAACCCGATTATTCCCTACCCATGCTCACAGGATAATTTTACTGAGTTGCATCTAGCAAGAAGTAAAGTGCTGATTCCAGCTCTGCCAGGCCAGCACGTGTTGCCTACTGTCCTGATAGTATGAAACTGCAGTCACACACTGCATGATTACAGGATCTTTCAGAGGGCTATGTAGTGCCTCACGTGTCTAGGACTTAGAGACCAAAAAAAATTATTTGCAGTCAGAAGTTTACACACTGAAGTCTACAACTGGAGTAGTTATCCTGGCCTGTTTTCTTGATCCAGAGCAAAGTGGACTGTAAAGCAAAGAAAAATATGACAGGTAAAATCTGAATTATATTGACAAAAGTACTTTTGCTTTTTATGACCTATAATAAGCCAAGCCACAAGATAATTTTTTTTTCATGGACACCTTTTGTGTCCCTTTGATTACATATGCAGTCTGTCTTGCTCGTTTGCAATCACATGCTAAGGGTGTCAGGAGCAGCAAGACCTAAGTGCTGTTCTTGTGAGTAAACACTATTTGCAGCAACACTGCAAACTGAAGAAAACAGGCAGTTTATTAGATATCTCTTTTCCAGATAATTTTTTTTTCTAAAATCCTGCTTGCTCACAGCATACAGACAATGTGATCTGAAAGCATATTGTTTTGGATGAGGGCCAGCCAGCTGGGATTCCTTTACAAGTACCTGAAATAGAACCAAGGTAGGGCATACCGAGGTGAGCAGCTTCCAGATTGTACCTGAAAGCTCTGTAGGTGGCCTAAGGCCACTTGAATCTAATCCAAAACAGGCACCTGGCTCTGGCCTGGATGCCTGCCAGTTTCATAGCATATTCTATCCCTGAATTATGGTGTCTGGACTTATTTCATGGCTTATTGTTGTATGTCTTTTTAAACTAATTCCTCACTGAAAGATGTTTGAAATTCAAAGCTTTCTTCAGTTTCCCACTTTATTCTGGAGCTGCAGACACTTGCCTTACTAGGTCCGGGGAAAACCTGCTCTAACAACTCACTAAATAGAGCTTAACACTTTCGTAGTGTGCAGGTTGTTGTTCTTGGGAGGAGGAAGAAAGGGGATAATAGGGGATTGTGTGATGGCTTTACTTGGTTGATAAACATATGATGAGGTATATCTTTTGTAAGTAAGTTTTCACCACAAAGTTTTCACTAAGCGCCTGTGCTGCTTAATTTTCAAAGCACTTTTTTATAGGTGCAAAGGCAGCAATCTTCTTACAGTGATTAAAGCTTGGTTGTTTATTAACCAAAAATGTGGCTTGTATATGCTAGCCCTCGATTATCATAGGGCTTTTATTATGGCTCAGTCTTTCTTATTTTAGAGAGATTTTTCTAACTTCTTTATGGGTTTCCTAGAAGCAAATCTAGTATGGAGCTTCAAGGCTATTGGACTCTTTCAGAATACCATGTCAGACTCGCTCATATTCCAAAACTCCTAATGGAGAAAAGAAATCCCCCAAAATCCAAATGTGAGCAGTATAGTCAATGTTTCCTCCACAAAGGAATAAAATACTTAAAATACTTAAGGGAGAATTCAGCAGTGGATGATACATGTAAATATGAGAACTTTTCCCTTAGAGCCAAATGTTTTGCTTTTGATGTTGAAATATTTTAAGTGGAAAACACTACAGGATTTCTCAGTGCTACAAGGGCAGCTTAAATGGTAATGTATTCATCTTTCTTCTCCCTATCAGATCTGTCAAAATGGTTTGTATCTTCATGATTTTGTATAACCAGCAAATCTAATCCTTACCAGATGCCTGGACTTTTTACTGCAGTGTTGCATATTCCTAATTATGCTGCTATCTGACCATCTTAATACTTGATTATCATCATTACACTCAGCAGTCTTCTTAGCTGAACTTTTAAAGAAACAGAAAGGTGATCAGAAAATTCAGCATTGTTCTGCAAACTTCTTTCCTGAGTTTTGTTGCCTCGCTCTTACAAGAAAACGTTGCTGGTTAAACAGCCCAGAAAAGAATTACCTGACCGGAATAACTAACTACTGCCTTAGGGCATGTTCCTTCTCAAATGTTGATTTGAAATTGCTGATCAAGTGTTAGATTAACTAAATTATTTACAACTCTCAATTAATAAATACCAAAGCAACTTTGCTAAGAAAACAACACAGAACATTAAACAAAGAGAATAATGTCCATGTCTGCAAAAATCACCTGGAATGGTTTGTCAGATACCAGGGCATTACATAGAGTAGAAGAGATTTGTACTGAATCATCTTCAGGGCTAAATCAAGGGGAGTCTGTTATTTCCCACCTTAAAGTCTACTAAGTGACTCAGAAGTATTTAAAGACCATTGGGCCTATAGGAAAATCACAAATAACTTGAAAGTCAGAACACTTTGCCTGAGATTTATGCATTGTATCAATAATAACAGTAAGCCCAAGAGAGACTAAGAGTTCGGGATACGAACCTATTACATGTGTGTGTAGAATGTGGAATGTGGGAAGCTTTGGGCTACCATATTTCTGTCCAGGTTTTCCCAGACAAAGTGAAATGCAGTGAGAATAACGTGTCTGGGATTCGTCCTTGATTTATACACATGCACTAAGTCCAGAGTGAATTAGATTTACTGTGCTCATACAGATCACCCATTCAGTGCATAAACATTAGATCCCGTGCATCCCAAATACATGGGATCCATTGTTCATATACTCCAGAGCAGATCTGACCATATGCATTAGATATGCCTGTGAATGACCTTGATCAGCTCATCAGAGTCCTAAACAGCCATCACAATACCTCAAAAAGTATCTAAGTAGGAAAAGAGCACATGCTTGGAAAAAGTCAGATGCAGTCCTAGGTAAATTGTGTAAGTACAAATTTCACTTGCTATGCTTACTGTTACCATTATAAAAATATCTGAAGATATCACTCAGATTGGGTCAGAAAAGGGACCTAAATCCATAGGTATTTGAAATGGATAATTTCATTTTATTGCCGAGTGCTCTTTGCAGAGAGATTAGAAAAATACATCGCTGTTCAATCTTCTCTAAAGAGGGACAGAAGCAAATGCTAGTGTTCAAGAGGGATTGATGCATCCTGCATCATTAAACATTCAATAAGCCTTCAATATTTCAATAAGCAATTCATTTTTTTCCAGCCTAGTTGATGTGTTTGATTCATATGCACTAAAAATCTTGACCTTAAACGCAGATTTGAAGGATTTTAAGCACTTTTGGAAACACACAGCAATGTATTTGTAGCTTGAATAGGCTCTGAAGCCCCTAGATGGAGAAAGACAGTCTTTCATATTCAGTGTGACTGAAACATTTGGAACTCCAAAACATACATTTATTGTACAACCATGCATGCCCTGCCTTGGACTATAAAACTGGAAAGTCAAACGATAAAGTAATTCTACTCTCCACAATGTGCCACCATTATTTTTGTATAGTGGAGTATAACTGGATTTGGAACAGTTAGTGCAACATACTACTCTAGTGTGGCTGAATGACAACACTTCAAAAAGCTGTGTTGTCTGTACGCCTATTTCTTTGAACAATGACTAATGTCATTGTACCATGACCCAAGTTCTGCAGTGATTGGCAGTTACAGAAACACTTTAAGACAAAAATCTGATTTTATTTGGCAATGTGCTCCATTGGTTATCAAGCCATGATATCTCATCTGACTCCAGTTTCTTTGGACTAAAAAAATAGGACTACTTTTTCCTAAAATCTGTCTCATTACAGCACACAACGGCAGAGAGACACTCCGTGTTCAACTCTAAGCTCATTTGTCTAAGTAACCTAACTCATAGCATGCCCACAAATATTTTCTAAAACAGTATGAAAATAATGTTCAGCAAGATTTCTAGATTCCAAGAGCATGATTCAGGAAATCTCTAACTCAGAAGTACTTATCTTATGACTTTTGTGCCCAGTCCCCTGCGTGCTCTAGCCTGAAAAGCAGACAGCGTGGAAATAGCAGGACTTACTACACACCTCTGAAGGACACGCTAGACCTAGTAAGTGCATTAAGGAATTCTGTTCTACACCTCCATAACGTTTTATACCCTGACTGCTGCAGTCAAGAGACAGGTTAAGACAACTCCCCTCTGCCAATAAACCTGAAATTCCATCCAGCAGATGTCAGAATTGAGCCTTGGACGCTCATCTTGATGTCACACTGTTCGGTAGCTCCTAGGGCATTAAATGAACTTAATTTATATAAAAAGCAGAAGATATAAAGTAATTGTCAGAAGTTAAGAAGGAAGAAGTAGTATTAAAAATAATAATAATAATAATATTTCCATAGAAAATGTGATTATATGGGAGGCCTTTTGCCTTGTAAGAATTTCTGGCTTCTGCGTTTTGACTCTCAAACTGAAAGATGATATTTAAAGCTACCGTTTCAGTGTATAACTTCTATTTTTTTATGTCTTGTTTTCTTAGATCTGCTGCTATCTTTGATATCTGAGCCTTGTACATTTTTCATGTTGCTATGTAACTGAAACATTGAAATTCTGTAATACTGTGTTATGTCACTGAATTGAAGTGTGGCATTACGGTCTCATCATCACCAAATCATAATGGGCTCAGTTTTGTACATGCTCCAGATCCTTCACTCTACTGAAACTGAAGTGAAAGTCTGTAAATGGCAAAGAATGCATACATTACCTTTCTCATTTAGAAGTGAATCTTCCTGACTCTTGTTCTTTTCATCCACATAACTGCCAATTTTTACACAATTCACTGAATTTCACACCACTTCACAGAAAAAATATTTGTAGTAAAATCGGTATCAGTTTAGTAAAAAGCATCAGTGAGACTTCACAGCCTCCTTGCTGTGAACGAGGGGTCAAATTCTCCAGAAAGACCCTGTTGGTCTGAACTGGCATAGCTCCACTCAAGTCATGTTTTACTGACAGCTCTTACTAGACAGGATTTCAGCCAGCTCAGGGTGTGACAAATCAACAAAACTGAAGCAATGTGCATCAATAGCAGATTTTGTCTAGGGAATATAACGCAATCCAAGAAACTTCTTAAGTCAGTCGAGTTGTCTTATATTGTTTATACCCCCAAACAAACTGTAATACGCAGTAAATCCTACAGCCAGAATTTCTTGAGGGAAAGAGTTTGTTACCTTTCTGTCAGAGGAGAAAAGAGAGTGATAGCACCAAAAGCTTTGCACAGTCAACATATACAGAATTATTGTTGTGATTCTTGGGAAGTCACTACAGAGGTACATCAATACATTTGGGAACAGCTTCCAGAAAGACTCATAAGTAGAAAGGAAGGCAATTACTCTTTGCAAGTAAGAGTTAGTATCCAAGTAGTTAACTCCCCAACAATGGCAAAGCGTTTTTCTACCACAGCACACTTACACACATAGGTTTAGGTCTAGCGGTGGCCTCAAAATCAGCTACATGATTTAGGTCTGTTGAAACCTTTAAATGGCACCAAGTCCACTCTGAGAGCCCTGCATGAACACCTGTTGGTGGTAGTCATTTTACAAAAGAGGTAGAATTCAGTGCCCTTAATTCCAAAGAATTCTGGTAGTTCACTTTGTTTAAAAATTTCTCATTCCAAATTTTAATCTGTAATTAGCTGTTGTAACTCTGCAGGTTAAACTTATAATTTAAATTCAAGAGACTTTAAAACTGTCTGGACAAATTAGATATGTACTTAGAATACTGGCACTTCTCCAAGACAAACAGTGTCTGTTATTATCAACAGTGCTAATGTTACCAGAATAACTAGGAAGCTTTACAAATCAGCATGATAAATTAAAGAGAGCAAAAACAAAAATCTCCGAAGGCAAGGAGTTTTTAGCACTCATTTAAATTTAATCTTCATGGCTAGATTTGTTTCCATAAACATACGTTTGTTGTAATTAGCTACTGAGACTGGAGCTTAATGAGTTTAATAAATATTTCAGGCTGTTAAGAGATGGAAGTGGCACTGTGATGACTTGAGATTTTCTGTAGTTCAATGAAATATAAATGAAGAGTAGAAATTAATAATTAAAAGAGAATTGGAATGACTGAATCACACATTTCCTAAGGGCACTATCCAACTCTCTGTGGAGTGGAAAACGTCATTAGGAACTGGGCATGGACCGTAAGCTTCTAAACACTTGTCCAGCACAACAACAGAAGATCAGGACACTGGAGCTACACATTAAGGAAACCTGAACAATTATGTACAATGCTGACAGAATATTTTCCCTGAACAGGAGATTGAGGAGTGTGGTGGAGGTATTGCCCTTTGTTTCAAAGCCATGTTCACTGCAGCCCCTGTGAATATAAGAGTGGGATGGTGCCCTATGAAGAAACAAGAAATATGAGCTACATACCCAATGACAGGGTTCATAAATCTTCAGATAACATCCCTCTTCACTTACACTTCTGACTGACAAAATATCTTCCCTTTTTGTTTGTTCCTTTGTTTTAGAACATTTTTGTTGTTGTTGTTGTTATTGTTGTGTTTTTGTTTGTTTGTTTGTTTGTTTTTTAATGAGATGCTATAGAAAACCTTAATTTCCACACTGGAATTTGTAGTCTTGAGTATCGAACTAAGCATTTTTCACTTGTATGTACTACTGAGGCTTACTGAGGCTACCTAATTAGTAGACTTAGACCACCTCTCACAATCTAGATACCCATGTTACCAGAATGCAGAGACAGCCAAGGCACCATTCTATTCTTATCTCTAGCATTTCACAGCAAATGTATGAGAGCCATCTTAAAAATTATGAGAGAAATGTGCAAGTAATGAAATCAGTATGTACTTCTGTTTGCATGGGGGTTTATGCAGCAGAAGTCAGTTGTGAATAGGTTATTCACTTTAGCTTTTCTTAGCCTTCAGCTTTTCCTTTACAACAAAAGGAAAGAAACTTTTCAGATGAAAGCTCATATCCTTAAATTACCAAGGAATATGGGACATTACTTCCCCTTCATTAACATTACTGAAGTTGATAATAAATAACAAAAGTTTGGAAATAAAGAGCAAAATTTTGGAATTGGAACTTCCTTTTAGTACTGAATGACTATTTATACAGCAGGGACAATTTTTGATTTTAGATGATGAAAACACTCTTCAGAGAAAACATTAAATGCTGCCTGTTGTGAAGAGTCTAGCTCATATGCTGCCTTCAGGCACCTGTGGCTAGAGATACTTCTTAAAACCAGCCAAGGAAAATTCACTTCCATAATCTTGGAGCAAGCACTAAACCAGACCTTGCAGCATGATGTAGAGTGCTTGCCTAGGCTCTCAAGAATCTCATGATTTGTGCTGCATAGAAGATAATCTATGGATAATCTAGTCCATACTGTGTAATAATTCACTACTTCAAAGGAAACAGAACCATGCGTTTATCAGATAATTGTAATGTCATGAAAGACTGAAGGATATGAGATTAGTTTTAACTATAGAGAGAGAAAATTAAGTATTTACATGTTAATGTGGAAACACTTGCTACATTCCATAAAATATATTAAAAATCTGAAACCAGAAGAATGCATTAGCAATGGAGAACAGACTTCAGTCCTGTTCTCAACTATTTTAGTTGAGAACTATTTCAGTATTTGATCATATGTTCTCATCCAATAATTAGGTGTAATCTAGCAAGCAGGTGGCATTTTGAAATGCGGCTTTGGAGCGCTACCCCTTACCTTGATTCCCAACAAACACTCGTGTTATTATTTTAACATGCAGTGAAAATGTCATTTCAAAGGACACTGGTGAGACTTTTTCTTTTCTTCCTCTCTGGCTCTTTAAACTCCAATGTTAATTTAGCCTGACTCACAGATCAGACAAAAAAAGGTAGACAATCTAAACTTTTGTTTGTAGCTAGGTTTTTTCCCCAGTTCACTCCATCTTTCTCCATTTTACTCAGTGGGCCTGAAAATGGAGAACTGTCAAACTTGTTTTCCTGGTTTGACTCATGCCTCATTTCTTATGCAGAAGCAGAAGAAGTGAACGGGAGAAAGGGGATTTCTACATGGGTTCAGCATGTCCTAAATTATCCTTATTTTATTTAGTTCAGACAGGCGCTTCCACTGGTTAAATACTTTGCAAAGTACATATGTCTCAAGAAATATATCAACATGTTAACTATGAATATACCAACCACAAAAATCAGCTTATCTCAAGCTGTTCATAGAGAACAGAAATAAAATGAATGATGAAATTAGGAATCAGCTGTCATCACTTTGTAATACTCTCACCCCATATATTTTCATAATTTCACGTGGTTATGTCACAGAACTCTGTAATGAGATGTGTGTTATGAGGTGGAAAGATTTAAAATCACTGGAAAGAAATGGTACTTTTTTTTTTCTTTTTCTTCATGGATTTGTCAAGTTTCTTATCTTCCTATTAATAGAGGGCTAAGTAATTGAAAGTTTCTAAACAGTGTATTTCAGTAATTATTTCCAAAGAATCTGAACATGGTTCAAACAATATAGATTATTTTTTAAAAAAAATCATAAGTGCAAATAAAGAAAGCTAACCAGAAATGCCTGAGATTTTGCAAATAAATCTGCAAAAATCAAACCCCATGAAAGTATATTCTCATGCACTCAAGTGGAAAAATGTGATCTCAAACCAAATGTTTATTTTTCAAACAAAGGAAGAAGTAACCAGTCCATTTTATTCCAATGTCTTCATTGCGGTCTAATTAATCAAATCAAAACGAAAAAAAAAAATGGTAACAATTTGCCAAACACATAAAAGAGATGTCTGATGCTGATGATTACACAAAAAACTCCCCCAAACAGTCTGACTTATTTCCAAAGAAAAGAATTCTAGGGGCTTATTAGTTTTCTGAACTTTTCCTCATAAGTTGCTTTCAAAAGATCAAATATAATTTTACCATTTATCAATCTCACACTACATACAAGAATTGGGGGAGTCTTTGAAATTCTCTTCATTTGAATTTCTGCACTTACCTAAAAAAAAAATAAAATAAAATAAAAAAAAAACTCTTTTATAGAAAAGGACCCATCTATGAATAGCTCCACTAAAGTAGATATGAATACAAAAATGAGCACAGATGCAGGTGTTTGATACATCATTTATAACATGCATTCCTGATGAACTCAAGCAAGTCATTTCTATTTATCTCTCAAAGAAAAAGCAAATACCAATAATTTATGAAATGTGATCATTATAAGAATTCAGAGTTTAACAGATGCTAGTTTCTTGCCACATTTCTAGCAGGTTGCCAGGGGGCAGCCCTGGTGCCTGATGGCAATGTAACTTACGCTACTTCACACCTATGGTAACAGTTCTTTCCAGTAAAATTCTCTATTTTTACATTAATGCCATGTTAGAATTACACTCCTACATCACACACGTGACTCAGAGACATTGCCAAACAGGTTTCTTAAAGCTGAATACTAAATATATCAGTTACCAAATATAAAATCTTCCTGAGGCAGAAATGAATGTCAATAAATAATGAACATAAACCACTGTTATTTTGCTAAACAGCAAAGCTTATTCACTCCAACCAGAGATACAGAGGGAAATCATATCAAATATTAGCAAACTGGAAATTGTGTATTGGAATAATAATTTGAAAATGCAGGCGAAACTTTTTGAACACTGCAGCCACATGTTCCCACTCAGAGACAACATGCAAACTGATGCACCGGGCATTTTAACCACAGCTTCTTTGTGCCCATACACGCTATTTTAAGGCCAGTTAATCTGTGTGTTCACAGACCCTATGTGCGGTCTCATCTCTGGTCTGACCACATTGCTGATTACTGGTGCCTTGAGTACCTTTCCTGTGCCAGGCCAAACAATGCACGACCACCTTGTAAGGCTGTACACTGGTGCCATCCACACGGAAGCAGCTCACGCAGAAGCAGGCGTTGCTCAGCCTTCTGTGCCACGGTGGACTTCACCTGTTCCAAAAACTGGCAAGCAAGCATCAGAGCAAATCATTCCGACGTGCAGTGGCTGCTGCTGTCTGATGGTAGGTGCTGGTTTCAGTCAGAGAAAGGTGTAAAATATTTGTCTGTTGCTTTATTCGAACGTCAGACTCTATATAAAGCAGGTTACAGCTCTAAGCCATCTTTGCGTTTTTTAATAGCCAAAATCCACTGGAAATTTGCACACTTTTGGCCAAAAAGCAGTGCCAATGTCAAAAGCAATTTCAACAAGCACAAACAGTCAACTTAAAGGACTAATACATGAAGAGGTTATACAGGAGTGTGTGGGAGCATGAGCTGATAGCTATTAACAGCAGCATCTATTACAAAATGAGATGTATAGCCCTGTATGTTTGAAGTACTAATAAAATATTGCTAACCCAGACTCTGACTTATTCATATTTATGGTCTGTTTAGTAATAACTGTGAGTGCCATCTTTTAACAGTAAATTGAGTAATCCTGATACTTCCAGCCCAGCACAGAATCCTTTGATAATTCTAATTAAGATTGCCACCGACTCCACCGTACAATCACAGTTCTGCTATGTGCATATGCCCAGCGGACAGTCTGTTCCCGAAGGACATATCACAGGAGAGTCTTTCTCAAGAAAGCTGAACATTAGGTACAGCAAACAAATCAGTTGACTGACTTAAATAATTAGTTGTTCATCTCAGCATGCTACAGTCTTACAGGATCTGAAGAGCTGATTAATTTCTTAAGTCAAAATCCTTACTAAACTCCAAGAGCTTTGCCCAGGCTAATTTGCAGCTTTAGGTTTTGCATGCAAGGTTTTGAAATTTTCACTTTTTGAGGAAAAAAAGAAAAAAAGCTTTTGAAAACTGACTTCCTACCCAGCTGGCTGAGAAAGCCTGAAATCCCCCTGTCTGCAAAGGATTTTCGAAGAACACTGAAGACAAGGAATGGCGTTCGGTGGATCTGCGGTTGCAATATGCAAACATGTAAAATATTTTAACACTATTCCTGAAGTTCTTACTATAAAATAGAGTTGTCCTTAACTGGCATGGAAATAAAAGCTCCTTGATTAAGGAAACTGTTGTCAGCATTATGTCATTGCCTTCACCCAGGGTACTCAAATTTAAAGGTCATTGATCCTTTAGTAAATTACCAGAGGCCACCAAAATCAGTAGGAGTCTTTTCTGTTGCCTTACATACTTGTTAGATTAGGCTTGTACATATTGCCTTGCTGTAACGTGGCACCCTGATAATATCCTGAGAATCAAGTCTCCCTCTTTGCTGCTGAGGTACCAAGACAAGGATGCCAAACCGTCTGTCAGAGAACCCGCTCTGTGTCTGCAGTTGAAGGAAAACACCGAACACACACATATATCCAAATCACCTTGCGACTGGGTGCCATGCTATGGTTTGGGATCAGTGTATCATGTCAGCCCTAAGAAAGATCAGACGTTTCATTGTCCTTACAGTTACAGCTATGGAAGTTTACCAGGGAATAAAATTTCATCTAAGGTCTTCTGATCCGTTATTATTATTGCTTTGAACCAAAAATGTCTGCTTTAATCAATAGGGTGATAGCTTTCTTTCTGCCATGCAGAAGTCTGTAAAGTGTCTCCATTACAGCCCAACCAAAAGGACATTTTCTCTCAAAAGAAAAGAGCAGCATGTTTCATGAAACAGTTTATTTAAAGAACATCTGCTTGAGTTTTCAGATTGTTGCTGTAGGATATGGTTACATTAAACTGTAAGACAAAAATGTCTGGTTTTACTGTGTTCCATATCTCAGTTATTAACTCAATTTTATAGGACCACTTATGTAGGCTGAAAGTTTTCCTAATAAATCATTAGAGGATATTTAGGCCTCTCTCTCAGTTTGTGGTCTTTGTTTGTTTTCCAGTAACCACAAAACATCTGAATTAAATTATCTAGCAAATTTGATTACTTGTATTCCAGAAGTTGTACATCTTCAAGATATGTCGATGTCATTGCTACATCAGCAATCTTGTGTTCTGACTGCATTTAAATCACTAGGTTCCTCTTCCATGGTATTGTTATCACAGAGGTGTTAAATCATATATGAGCAATACTATATAGCTTCAGCTTCTTCTAAAGCTGAGCGTATAAATTTAAAAAGATACTAATACTTGGATTACATCATATCCCCTGCTCGACCATTTTCAGCCATGACCCACCGCCCCTGCAGCTGATGTATAACGACATCTTTAATAATGGTATAGGCTGTATGGTTTTAGGAGGAAGGGTTCTCAGAGAGGGTTTGTGACAATACCTACACGACTATTTTGTCTATTCCCACAAATTCTCTAATGAAATAAAAACAATTAAGTTTCAAAGTGTCTGAATGGTCCAACTGGATATGCCTCACCTTAGAATGACTTGATTTTATCTAAAATGTTGAAACAACATTTTGGGAGAATTCCACTTCTCACATTTCAGAATTGAGTTTCTTCAAAATAATTAACAGCCCGTCTTTTCATCTTGATCCAAAGTGATCTTCTCTTCATAATCTCAATATATTTTACAAGATGAGACATTTACATTCCAGTCAGCTGTGTTTGTTTGTTTGTTGCAGCCATGGTGTAAATGAACTTAGCACAGCAGAGATGGCAGATGTCTCAGCATGGGATTGCAGACAGTAAGAACTAGGCCACCTTAATTTACCAATATTGTGATGTCTTCATCTAGATTTTTTTTTTTTTTGGACAAATGAAAGCAAAAGTAAAACCACTAGTTTTTAAATTTTGCTTTTCCTGCTTGTAAGCAAGCTCTAATTGCATGGAAAAACTCTCACATCTAAAACAAAAATCATCATTTAAAAATATCTTAAACGACTGGAGAACAAGCATAACCCAAGAAATCCATTTGCTATAGCCTGGGAGATGTATTTCCATGTTAGCATTCTTCAAGATACAGAATACAAAAGCTAATTAAATTAGTTATTAAATTAAGCACAGTTCTGACACAATACAGTGCACAGGAATTTTGTACAATAAGCTCCCAGAATTACTCAGGGTCAATAAATAATTACCTCGGCAGTACCCCATGGCACACACATTGTCCCATCAGGCAAAATAAGAATGCACCACACATTCCACTTCTCAAACTGCGCTTTTAAATGTTTAGATTTTTTGGGTGGGCAACAGAGAGAAAGGAAAGGAAAATGAACAGTCTTTCAACAAACAGTTTGATATAACATAATAGGAGCAAAGAGTCCTTCCACTCTGCTTTTTCTACCCTGGACCATACTAGGAGACAAACAGGCTCTCAGGCACTCTGTTTGTGTCACACTCCAAGCTACATTCCACATTCCCTTGCTTTGGGCACCATCTGTAGTTCGCATATTCCTTTAGGACACCAAACATCCCTGGGAAAACAACAGCTAAAAACCAAACATACACAATACACAGCCCATTCTCACACAGCAGAAGCCTCAGTCAGAAAATAGAGACAACAAAAGCTTTAAATAAAAAATATTATCTCTAAGCAGAATTGTGTTTTTCTGGTTCCCTAGAGAACTTTTCTCTTGTTTCTGGCTTTGTTTTTTGCCAGTGGGTACCCTGCTTCCCTGTTGTTTGAGGTAAAGAAATCTATAATGATGTCTCTTTCTCCATTAAAACGTCCCTGCAAATGACTAGAGATAAATTCACAGGATTTTTAAAAGCCTCAGTGGATGCAAAGTTGGAAAACTGAAGTTCTTTTACTGCCACAGCAAGAATGTTACACAACGTCAGAAAAGCTAATGAATTGTTGTACAGAGCACACAGGTTGGTTCATTGCAACACAGCTTGCCTGCAAGCGTAATCACCCAGCCGCTTTGTCTTCACGGATCTCCTGCCTGTGCCAGACCGAGGTGCAGGGGGAGGTTTTCTTCCCACATCCCCAGTGTTTGCAGAAGCTTTGGTAGCAGTGTGTTACTTTCCCACACACATTTGCCAGCTGTTTTATCTTACAGATCACTCAGTGCTTTCAGGATAAGGGAATGTTTCTACGGAGGAAGTTGGTGAAAGAAAGCAGCATAACACCCTTCCTTAATGTATCTCCATTTTCAAGCAGTTCCAGAGGTGAACTGCTGAGCATTAAATACATTATTCACGACGTCCACATCCCAGGGGGTTTCCCAAGCCTTTAGCAATGCTCCAGTCTGTGAGAAGCATAATTCCTGCATTTTACATGCATTCAGTTTGGTTACTATTTAATGTTTGTAGTGTAAAATCGGATAACCTGTGCCTGTGGCAAGTCTGCTGCACGCCTGAGCTTTCATGGGTCGCAGTGAGATGTTCTTATGGCCTAATAGGACTTTAATTCAGAATGGCACCAGACTGTGGGACTGCTTAAAATGGGATTTTTCAGAGTAGCAGCAGAATACAGTACGATGCCTATTATTCTGTGCTACCAGGGAAGCAGCAGCAAAGCAGGTGGGTCTCCACTAGCGATCCAGGAGAATCTGGGGATATTCATCCAGAACCCTCCCCAGCCATGCTCATCAAGCATGGCTTGACTTATGGCTCTTCGTTAAGGCTCCATCTCATTAGTTGTCTTGTGTAAGAGCATGATCAGTATCTTAGTTTCTTCATTTGGTCCTCTGAGGTATCTTTCACATCCGTTCTTCCCATGCAAAGATATCTCACAAAACAGTACAAGATAACCTGATCTCAGCAAGGGAGTACGTGCTTGACACAAGAGGAATGCACAGCTTACAGATGAATGTATTTTTAACATCCAGGATGTATGTGGTTTTGCTTTTCTCATTTTATGGGTGCACATTTTAAACTGTGCTTTAACAGACTGGCCTTTTGCTGAAGAGACATCTAGGGTGAGAAGGATTAGAGGGAAAGGAGTAATAAAAATCGTTATTAATTTTTACTTCTGTTGTTGTTAACAAAGGTGAGTATGCACGAGAAAGCAGCCTCTGTGTAGTTCTGTCTTCTCCCTGAAGCTGAGCCTCACTTTGTACTTAATCCTGAAAGAACTAAAGCCTAGGAAAGGCAAAGATATGTTTTACTTTGTCACGTATGTGGTCTGGCTAAAGCAATAACAGCCCCACAGAAGAAACTCAGTCCTATTGCTGCAGACCTGGCTCTCTGTTTACGTGTCCTATATGAACATTAGGGGGTTGCTTTGTTCAGTTTTTACAGAGTTCACGATAGTCTAGCTCTGAAGCCCACCAACATCGGAATTTTTGTTTTTCAATTTGCACCAGGTTTTTCTGCAGCTCTTTGACTTGTATGGACTTGTACTTTGTTGTTTTGGTTGGTCAGGAAAAGCATGACAGGATTTCATAGTGAAACATAAGAAGAACTCAAGAATCTTTGGTTTCAAAGCTATTAGTAGGACAATTCTATTGAATTTTTGGGTGGCTCCAGGCTCAGAGCCCTCCTGTAGTAGGCACCCCATGGTACATTACAGGCTGCTTCCAGTGAACTAGTAGGAGGTGATTTTTTTTTTTTTTAGTATGATACAGATAGTTTTTATTAAAGAAAATAGGAGTGTAGTAAGAGATGATGTCTTGTGATGATTAAAGGATCTTTAACCTGTTCAAAAACTGGGGATGAACAATGTATGAACAGTGTTTGACATGGGACAGGAGAGATCACTGTAACACATCTCTGAAACACATTTTTCTTTGAGCTCCTCTCACTTGCTTTTTATATTCCTCCCTCCTCCCCCCCAAGTATTTTGTTATATTTAAATTATAAACTCTTTGGTCAGGGAACAGCCTTTATTACAGTTTTGCACAGGGACTAACAAAACAGACTCCTACCTCTGGGGAGTTCTGCAGTGCAATTAAAGATGGCCATTCTCCCAAAACCTAGACACAAAAGGACATTAAGTTTGTGAGGTAAGGATTCAACAGCCAAGAGAAATCAGAATTAAAGTTTCCTCTGCAATTGCCCATGCAGTCTTAATTTGGCATGGAGATGCTATGGTATAGACTCTCATTACAGTCATAACCTTGTACAGGAATAGGCAATGCTCACCACTTCTACTGAGTTCTTTTTTTGTCCCTTCATTGCATAACCTCCTGCATTCCCTGCTGCACCTCAGCCATACTCATGAGCCTTTCATAATTGCCAAACGTACTATCTCGTTTTGGTTGCCTGGTTTGAGAAGCATAGGGCTTGACTTTTAAAAGCAATTTCATTATATAGCACATTTCCAGTCAGAACAGATGGCAGCGCAACAGAAATCTTGTCACATCTGCAAAACTGAAATATTAGCTTAGGTATCTCAAGCTGGATACCCAGAAAATGAGGAACACAATATAACCACCTCCAAAACCTTGGTTTAAATCACTTGTATTAATTACACAGAAGTGTCTGCCAGACCTTGAAAATCCAGTTCACTGAATGCAGACAAGCACTGAACTGTCTGATTGCTTGAATCCTCTGCCCCTTCTACTGTAGCCATGACACGTCTCCTCAGAGATCTGTTTGAGCTGTCAGTTATTTAGCAGCTTCTGCTCAGAACTGAAAGCTTATTTTAGTCTGTATAAACTGAGCACCTGAAGATAGGTGCTCCTTAGATTTCTATCTGAGAGGAGAATTTGGCACACATCTACTGCCCTGCCTAGGTCTTCAAAGGGAGTACCTGTGTGGTCCTGCCACGTTCCTCGTCTGAATAGACTGGAAAAAACGTGGTCTTAGACCATGCTGTGTCACACACCTGTGGCAGGGTCCAGTTATAGCCTTAGTAATGAAATTCACTGCAGCACCCAACCATATTAATTCCTCATAAATTTCTACCACATGAAATGGACCGGAGTCCCCCCCAGTTCACCGGAGACTGGTCGTTTATGTGTCTCCACTGATCTAGGACCTTGCTTGTACCATCAACCTCTTTGACCTGAACTGTAGCATGGAATTTGCCTACATGCCTTACCCTCCTCTTCTGTTTCAGGCTGTGAAAGGTGTCTAATGATCATGTCGTGATCTCACTTAGAGCAACCTTCACAGAGCAGTGTTTTCCTATTCTTCTCTTATCAGCCTCTAGGCATAATCAGCACTTCCCTTCCCCACAGTGAGTGCACCATGTGAAAGCAGCATGACAACTACTGGATCTACTTTTGAGTCCCATCCTCACCAACCTTTTCATTTGCTCAGCCATTTTCTTGCCCTTGAGCTCCATTTTATCCGAAGCTGTCAAGCTCACTGCCACCTCAGAGGACAATGCCACCTCTTAGGACAAGAAGCAAAGAACCCCAGTAACAAGCTACCTGGACTGCCTACAAATGTAAAAATAATACATATGGGCAAAACAATGCTTATGCTTTTCAAATTTACTGATGTTGGGAGGAAGATTCACTTTTCCCTTAAGGAGACAGAGATAAGAGTGTCTTCTCTTGAAGTTTTTGTATTAATTAAAGAGAAAATAGTGCTCCACTGGAACAAATCCCTCGTGTTACTTCCTAATCATCAATTTACAAGTACAGTTTCTAAAGCAAGGCAACCCGTGGGTGGCTCTGAGATCATTAACAAGATATAAATCTGTTAATAAATAATCTCATGGGCACGGCATCTTAGGAAGACTGGTACCAATTTCTACACTATTTTAAAGCCTGCTGTGAAGTTAGGCTGGATGCCAGTGCTGAAAAAGAACAGTCTGAAGCTTGGCATGGCAAACCTCCAGTGAGCAGCTTTAGTCTGTGAGTGGTCATATTGTGCTCTTCTAGGGCACTGTTCTGCGGAAGCTATCAGAGGAAGAGGCCCAGATACTGCAGAGGAGCATTAGTGATGTGTAAATCCAAGTGTTTTCATGCTGTCAGCTGAAGCCTACTTAACACAGATCATGTGCACAGTATGTAAAATAACGGGGTGAGCACTACCCTTCCCAGCGTGCTACAGCCAAGTCCTTACAGCAAGGACTGGGAAAGACAAATAACTGCCCCATCAATTTTCATGTAACTTTTTCAATAAAAATATGGTACACATAGTCTCCAAGGGTGTGTGTGCCTGTGGTGACAGCAACAGGAGGAAGAACTTGCAGAGGGAACATTATTATGCCTGTGCTTTCCCTGCTAGCATGGCTGTAAGTGCAGTGGGAGATCTCAGAGGTGGCTGAATGCAGTGCCTTTCTGACTGGAATGATAATGCCAGCAGGAAGATAACAAATGAGATGAAGCCTCCAAAATCCTTTGATGGGATGTGAGCAGCTGCCAGCAGAAGCAAAATATATACGATCTGCCTTTCAGCTGCTTTGTGTATGGAAATGCAGTGCTGGAGCAACGTGGAGGGTGTGCGTGCATTAATTCTCCTTGCATGTGCCAGAGTAGGAGGAAAAGAAGCCAGGAGGAAGAATTATAGCAGTCTCCCTTTTATTTTTGTGATTTCATTTGTGTCAGCCTTGTCCTTCCAGTCAGTTAGTTACAATTCTCAATTCTGTTGTTTGTTGTATTTACTGTTACAGGATCTTCCATTAGGCCCACAAAGTCAACATGTTTTTTATGAGAAGTGTATCTTTTTGCTGTGTCTTTTAGCAGCCTTTTTTTTTTTCTGTTCTGAACTGCTTGCTCTGGCTACCTGGTTTGAATAGCTAATGTATAGTTTATTCTGTTGGACACTAGCACAAGGTCTAGGGCAGTTTATTGGGGTGTATTACAATGAAAAAGACCTCGAACGACTTAAGAAGGAAGCATTGTGTATTCCCTTCCCCAGATGACTTGACTTGGTTAGGACAGCAGCACAGCATGTGGTCAGCCTCCTTCTGTGCCTCTCATTGTCTTCTCTGAGACTATGCTAACTCTATATTGCCGAGTACAAGTGTTCAGTTGTTTATGCTCTCCCCCTCACCTCTGCCCTGGGAATATATATAATGGAAGAGAAATACTTCGACCTATTTTCACACTTCACAGTATTCTGGCTTCAGCCAACCTTCCAGACATAGCTGTTATGGTTACAGTAACACTGTTATACTAGCACCTCACCAAGGAAAAGACGAAACAATGTGCTGGTACTGTAAGGTATGGAGTCCCCATGCAGATAACTCTAACAACACCAGCTGTAAAAAATAATCAGATTCTTTTCTTTAAGAATATATATGGAGCTCTCTTTTTTTTTTTTTCTCTGACTTTTGAACTTCAAAATGTTGCCTGCTATGAAAGTTAGAAATACAATCCGTTACACGTCTGTTATTCTTTTAACACTGATTGGAGACTCTTCATTCACACTATTACAACTGCCTTCCTTTAAGGCAAACACTAACTAGTCATTGAGTTCAAATACTGTAAGCCTCAGTAATGGATGTGAGACTTTAAATTTAAAGAAATTTGAGTTTCAAAGGAACGTAACACAGAAATCATACAACATGCAGTCTCCTAGTGGTACATGCTATAAAAAGACATCTAATTTTATCAATGGGAATCTGAAGTTGATATGTGAAAAGGCCTATGTGTAGCAGCAAAAATAAAGATAAAATTCTTGAACTATGAGTGGGCTCTCTCGTTTTCTCAGCAGCTAGAAATTATGTTTAAAATATTTTTATTATTCTGTATTATTTGTGGATATTTACATTCTTAAATCTATTATGTTTAATTGAATGAAAAAGAGTGTACCTGAATTCATTCTTATTGGTGGATAAGTTGGTGAAACTGCCCAGAAACAAGTGGGCTGCACTACAGTCTTGGCTCCACTTGTCTCCTTAAACATTGCACTAAAAGTGTGTTTCCTTATACTAATCTCATCAGCCATATGTCTCCTGTCCTACAACACTATGTAACTGTTCAATCCTTGGAAAATCAGTCATTTCTTATACTGAGTAATTTAACCATCTTAGCCACATGCCCTCAAGATAATCTCTTGAACAGGATGTGCAACTGATTTTGTTTAACAGTAAAGTATTCATAAAGAAGTATTCAATAGTGAAGTATTACAGGAGTCATCAGAGCAGAAAAAAAAAAAAAGGAAGAAAAAACGGAATAAATGCAACTCTGCTTATAAATATGTAGTTGAGTGATTTTGTTCAGAATATTCAATAGCTATAGAGAATGTTGCAAATTAGATTAATTTCACAGAGCACACTCATGGTTCTGCTGTGCCAATTTTCATCACTTCAGAACCTGGCAGGACAAAAGCATACAAACCTTGTATTAAAACTGGTGTTTATGTCAGGTAATTTACATCTGCCCTTTGCAAATATCTTACTAGTCTGAGAGAGGATAGAAATAAAAATCATCCTGCATATTGGACAATTTTTCTATTTTTCTTTTTCATTTCACGAAGTCTTAACAGAAGAGTCTGTAGGAAGCATGACAGAAATCCACTTGAAAACATTTTCTAATGCAGATGTTGCCATCCCAAGGGAAAGAAAATATGTCAGGAATTCTTCTACCATCCCATGCAATTATGTGACAAGCTTCTAAATGCATCTATCTCGGTCAACCCTCAGTAGCTGAAGCATGAGATACAAAAGATCAGTTTAGCTGAGAGCAGATCTAACTTGAGGGTCTGCCTATATACTAGTCATTGGTTCTGCCAAACTTGTAATACCAAAAAAGTCCTGGTACTTTGCCTAACCTTTACTACATTCACTGCACCTGCATATGCCAACATACTTCTCCTTGTAGGATTTCAGCAAAACAAACCTTTCAAATATGAGTGATGCTGTACATCAAGTAGCAGAAGGGATTTATGGGGAAGTAAACTTGAAGGTCTAATGCTAGTGAGCAATACCTGCTTATGCTGTGCTACGCAGCTTTCAGACTGGCACACAATTTGGGTCTACATAATGTTTTGCTGGCTGAGTACAAAAGCAAAGTATTAGCCCAACTCACTTACATCATGCTTAAGATGTATTAGGTAAAGATTCAAGAGAATGAGGTGATTTGAACATTTATTGTGGACTGAACTTGACAAAAATGCAAATTATATAGTTAAGTTCAGACTGTGGTCTGTCTGATGTCAGCCGATGCAAAAAAAAAAAAAAAAAAAAAAGAGCATCAACGGCATGTGGGTAATAATGGTGGATATGCACATGGGGCTTTGAGTCAGGCAACTATAGGTTAATTTAATCAGCAAACTTGAACATGATTATTCCTGAAAGCCAGTGTAACCCTTTTCAATGAGCCGTCGTCAGCTCTTCTTTCCACTCATAACTGATATTCCCAAGTGTTAACTTGGCCAATACAGTCAAGTGCCATCAGCCCCTCCTGCTTGGAAATCTGAAAGTGCATGAATCTTAGCCTGCAGCTTCCCAGCTCCCTTCCTTCTCCAGCAGTCAGGCTTCCTGGCTCATTTACCGTTTTCATCAAGAAAGCAGGATTGCTTTTCTAACATCCTATGGCCAGCGGACAGAGCAATCATGAATCCTGATGAATGCCATAACAGAAAAAGACCTGTTTCTGCCCACAGCTGCAGGAGATGAACAATGCTTGTAGACAAATCATGGCACTCGGTGACAGCTGTTTCAATACTCAGCAGGAGGTTTTCCCACTGGCATCCCAAACCACAGTGCTACCAGAATAGGGTATCTTCCTTATCATTCAGTCAGTTTTGCATTAGTTATAAAAGATAGGGTCCTTATAATTGAATTAAGGATTATTTTATAGGATCAGAAACTGAAATGATCTGTGAAATATATATATAAATATATACACCCGCTTTTATGCCAAATGCTTTAATACCTATGAGAATGCCTTCTTTGACGAAAGATTTTAGCTATATGATCTCTACTGAAAAATTTGAACCAGCAGCTCCCGGCAACAGTAATTGACAGGGCTTGTTATAAGAAATTTTCACTAAGTAGAGTAAGAGATAATGCTATGTGGTTGAGCAATTTAGGCAGAATATCAGAAGAAAATTCAGAGTGAGATCTATTAGACAATGAAAATATTGTCCGAAGGAAGTGATAAAAGCCACATCACTTAAAACATTTAAGGCTGGTTTGCTTAACGCTCTAGAGAGAATAATTATATTGAATCAATCTCCATTCACAGAGAATGAAGTAAGCTTCTATCCAGGGGCATGAAATAAATTACTTAATTGGCCGTTGTAGTGTCTAACTGAGGTGATTCCATGGTTTTGCTTGTCTTCAGGGATGCTGCTTCATTCTATATATTTGTTTTCAGAGAGGAAAGCCACTTTCAAAAAGGAATTAATCTGGATAGCCTCCCAAAAACACTGCTGTAGTCCAATGCATAGTATATGCAACAATGTATATTCCAATGTATCAAGTTTCTGCTAGATCCTGTACTCCTTACCAAAATGACCAACATAAAACCAAAACTATTAGTAATGGGTAACTGAATTTTTACCTCATCTTCAGTTTTTACTGGAACACAAACAGTTCTTCCACGTTAGCTTGAAAAACCACATTCTGCAGTATTTGAGTGATTGTCTACAGTATGTTCTCCTTCAGTAAATTTAATCAGCTCATCTGAAAGCACTCTTTTGCTTTTCCATAATGTTGATTCTGAATTCTACTGTATGGATGATTACAAATTAGGATCCCTGTGTCATTACAGCACTCGGTCATCAAATCAAACACTGATGAAAAATGTTGAGAGGAGTGATTTATAAGTTTTCAGCTGAGCACCGTCTAGATGTGCTCTGATTGTTTTGCAATTATTCTTCGGAGGAAATATGTAAGAACATTCATAAGAGGGGCAATGGTGGGTTCCTCTCTGAGAACAATGAAAATTATAATTGCTGTACAGGAGCTGTTCGTGTTCTGTAATAAGACTTTATGTTGAGGGCTGGTATCCAAATGGAAGTTTTTGATGTAGACATCTGTTAATAAAATATTTACTACTTAACTTTGATATGGAAATAAACCAGCAAGTCTGATTAATCCCTAGACCAACCTTAGGGCAAAAAGCAAAACAAAACAATCCTCCCAACCCTCAGTATTAACTAGAATGAATAAGTATACAATACATTTGTTACAGCAAGATTTCCACTATATATTCATTTTCCAATGGACTTAAATGCCACATAGAAAAGGATAAACATTTTCTATAGTGTGATCAAATGTTCTCAATAAGATGAGCATCCATTCAAATAAATTTCTGTTCTTTATCTTTTAATTAATATCTATTCCTAATTCTAGGCAGATGTAGGTTCATATTTAAATAAACCCTAGTAGCAACCCATTGATCATAATGAGGTTATCTACGATGTAATTACTTAAGCATATGCAAAAATCCCTACAGGAATGGAAAATTAATCTTCTGCATAAATGTATTTCTAGGTTATGCAAAAATATTTAGCAGAGTAGTCTGATTTTTCTACAATTTATTTTTAAAATGATGCTATGCCATTTTGCACAACTCTTAGTGTCTGTGCACACACAAACATATGTATCAGTATATATAATTACATTTTTTAAGGAGAGATTTGTACAGAAAAGACAAAAAGTATATAGGTATGTATCTACATAGTTTTGACTTAACTACACAGCAAGTAAATGTGTAGTTCTGGCTTGCCGTGCTTTTTTTAAAATATATAATACGTATTAATATATCTTAATATTAGAAGGGATTAGGAAGAAATAGCAGCAGATTATCATGAAAGAGTTGACACTAATAAGGAAGAATAAATAGCCGAAAATTGGAATTCCTCCTCAGCAATTATGGGGTCCTATTTAACCCCACTATGTTCTCCATGTCAATAACTGCTTAAGTTCAGAAATTCATGTACAAACATTGTTACCAGGCACTATAAATCAGTATTTCATTGTTGCACAAAAGTCTAATCCTCCTATATGCAGATCTGTACTTCATGCTTTATTGCTTCTTCATGTCTTTGCAGTACAAGCGCTCTCTACTTCCCAACAAAATGAGACAGTTAATATATGGTATGTCAGTGAAAAGAAATGGTGCAGCAATTCCAGTTTATTCACAAACCAGACATAGAGCAGCATAGTTCCACCTGGCCCATAACATTTTCTTCCCAAAAGCCTGGGATTAGCCGTTCAGACAGCATGCCCTGTCCCAGCAGCCTTCTGGCTGCTCCTGTGCCCACGGAGGAGCAGGTGGTTAGTGTGCAGCAGGAGCAAGGGCTGGGCAGAACAAGACCTCACCTAATGTTCTGCCAGGCACAGAGCAGCACAAACAGCTCTTCTGAGATCCTATCATCGGAATTCAAGAACTGGCCCCAAAACTTGGATTATTTCTCCATGCTGCTTATTAAAATAATCTCCCTTCAACACTTTTCTGCACTGTCAGTGTGGTTGTGACACACCTCAGCCTGGATACAACCAAATGATACAGCTGGCATCAGCTATCTACATGACCTTTCAGACATCAATTTGTTCTGGAAACTACACATTACCAATCTGACTGGAATACAGCCTATGCAACTTCGTTGACTCCAGAAAAATTCCAAATATACATTTCTTTCACAGCCAATACACTTCTTTCATAGTTAACAATGCACAAAATTTGCTTACCTAATCTAAACTGATAATGGTAGTAAAATAATTTACACTAGATCCCTGTATGTGATTCCTGATGCTAATATAATTATACTCCTATATCTCATTTGAGATACAAATATGCCATGTACTAAAAGTCTATTTGATTTGTCTGTACTGAAAGAGGACGCTTGACCAGAAATCTAACTCAAAACCCTTTTAGTGTGCACTGGGTCTTAAACCGTCATACACTTTTTTCTTGTAATGTCTTCTTGTACAGCATTTATATGACCTGTTTAGAGGATATTTTTAATATTATTTTGAGGGTTGTCTTATAAAATTATATGTAGTTCATAAAGGGTCAATTTTCTTCTCACATGTACCTTTAGGTTCTGTAGTAAAAGCACCTTGGTTTGCACATAGCCTGTGTATGCACCATGAGCATTAAGTTATTCTGGGAGGCAGTGTTGATTCTAGAACAGTACCTATTATCTTGAATTAGATAGCAGTATTGGTACTGTTGTAGCATAATGCGTTAGATCTCCAAAATCAAGGAGCTGACTTTAAACATCATATTTTTAAAACAGTATTATGAAACACGCTTTCTGTATTTATAGCCTTAAAGGTTCACATTTACATTTTTCCTTCCACTGATAGAAGGATAAGGAAGTTACCATTAACAAAGAAAATAAGAACTAGGAATCTATTGTAATTCAAGCTACAAACTAGAATTATTTTAAAAATCCTATTATTGTGAGAACTGGCAACTCTGGGACTGGATGAAAACTGTCTAGCATTTCCTCCGACAATTGTCTGATATTTTTTAAGCGCATTTGTTTGAGGGAGTTTGGGGAAGAACAGAAAAGCCTAACATTTCTGGCCTAACAACTTGTGTGTGCTGTTTGAAGTATGATCATTTAAGAAGCTGTTTTAAACCATTTTTAGACTTTGGCATACAGTAATGGGCTGAGCTATACATTTTTCTTTCCCCTACTTTTCTTCTGAGATGCAATTTTTGTCAGTATAAAGCCACGTATGTCTGCAAAAGTCATAACTTCAAGCATGGCTCTGCATGTTAATTGGAGGAGTCAAGGAAGATAAAATAATATGCAAATAGGGACAGGACACTTACTCTTTAGTTCTAGAAAGTACTAGAAATGTGTTCAAATATATAGGACTCCCATTGCTCTCTGCATATCACTGTGGCAAATGCAGAATTCCATCACTCTCTGTGTTAACAGACACTTCTTTTTTTGTGCAAAACTTGCCTTTGATTTACACTTTTGAAACACCAAGGGAACTACTGTAAGAATTATGGTTTGTTTTTTCCATTCCATTTTTAAAGAAGTTAGGTATAAAAACCTATATGAAACAGCTTTCAAACACGACATTCTATGGAAACTGATTTTCACTGCTCCTTAAAAGTCACAGCTGAGTTTGTTGTATTCGCTGTGGAGTATGGTGTTACCTAATATGAGAAAGTGGATGGAAAGGGGAGGTAAAATCTAGAGTAAATATCTGCCATTCAGTAAAAGCAGTGGTAGGTATACAATATGCTAGTTAGCTTGTATGCAGTAAAGTACTTTGAAAGACATACACACCATACCCACAGGATGCTCTCCTGACATCCTTTCAAGAAAGCTGTTAACTGCTAAAGATGTGTCAGTCCCTTTTTATATATAGTGTAGCCTCAGTGTTGCTATCGTATCCAAACAGGCAGGTCCAGACACCCTATGAGAAAACTGATGGATGCCTACAGCAGTTCCCACTTGCAGGGTGAGGGTCATATATGGCATATATGGCCCTCTGTTGTGGTTACCAACACTTCATTTTTCTGTGAAATCATAACTGTTGTTTCCCATAGCACTTTGAATCAAATACCTATCATCAGCCAGATAATTATATCTGTTTCTGCAGATTGCTGGGCTTTCCATTGGCCAAGATTAACCATGTCACTCACTATAACTGTCAGCCCCTGTGGAAGATCAGGGTCATGAGAAATCTAGGCAGGGAGGAATAGCTGAATTCACTTTTTTACGATAGTGTTGAACAGTTGGCTTTGGCTGTGGCCTGAAATGGGCAGCCAAGTGCAGCTCCAGGAGAACCCTTTATAACGTTTCCCCTTTTGCAAACAGGTGGCAGCTGCAATGCAAAGGCCCCCTTTTCAGCTGAGAAATAGACCACATGGGAGCATATATTTAAAAATTTTAAATGTCTTTTTTTTTTCTTTCTAGCTTTTGCAGTTTCTGAAGCAACAGCTGCTTCAGCTGAGCTGCTGTGTTCAAACCCTCAACATCCTTCTCATAATAACAGATGCATTATTAAGCATTATGAAAGAGTCTCTCCAGGGGACAGGGTCTGCTCTTGAGGTGCCAAAACCCACAGATATTAGTAAAAAGACAGATGATTTGTGAATTTGAAACTGTTTGGTTCTGTCTCTCACTGTGTTAATAATGAATTCATTACAGGAGAGCTGTAGTTCTCCCCATCGTCTGAGTGAGTCACCTTTCTTTGTCTGGCAAGCCAGCAATTACTAGCAAAAGCAGTTCTGGTCTGATACTTACAGAGATCTCAGAGACACTCTCTGTTTGTGCAAGCAGCCATCAGGCTCCAGTACAATCCAAAAGCCTGCACTGTGACTTCAGTGTTACTGACTTCAGGTGGTTTCAGACAGTGTCACCTCAGCCCCGGAAAAGAAATATGCCTGTATGGTCTGAATGGTTTGCTGCCAACCAGTCCTTCTAGCCTGAATTAGGAACAAGAACAGTCAGACCAAAGAGTGAAAGTTCAAGGACTGCATTTCTTTTTGATCAAGTATACAGAAATATTTGCTTAAATCCCAGGATTTACTGGGAGGTTGCAAGGAATATCCATGGCAGGCCTCAACATCCTTTTAGCCTCTGACCCCCATGCAGTGGCAACATATGCACAAGACTGTAGTTTAGCATGGAAGGCACAGTTCCACCCACTACTGAAGATGCTGTCATCACTGCTCACTGTAGATATCAGGTAATACAGTAGACTGTATTATTAGGAGATTATGAAGTTCTTTGTTTCCAACCTGCCATTAGAAGGTTTTGGAATGCTCCTTCCATGTGGAAGAAGTAGCCCAGGGGACAGCATAAATGTATTTGAAAGTTGTTTAACAACTACCTAAAAAAGGAGCAGGTGAAGTGTTACACAGGATGGGCACTGCTGCCTCTTCACCAGTGAGCATTAAGAAATAGAGAGGGAATAGTCTGGAAAGAGCCATTAGGACAAAGACATACAGCTTATGGTAAGTGTGACAGATGAGAGGGACACTGGCTTAAAACAAGACAATAGGCGAAAAACAACTGTATTTTGAGAGGAATAGCCTATGGAAAAAATTATTTGTGTACATTTTCACAAAACAAAATTTACACTACTTGACGAGCTCCAGTTATGAAACACAAAAACACTGTTCTCTTGCAGAGCAATCGATGAAAAGGTACAAGCTACCTACAAAGTGATACTTTAGCTATTTAGTTAAAAAAACATAGTTTATACAACTTTAATGTAGATTGTCAGTCTATTGGAACTGGACATTCCTAACATTTATTTAGTGAATTGGCTTTGTCAATTCCCTGAAACAAGAAGAAAACAGCAGTCAAAATAATAAAAGGTGCTACAAGACAAAATGGTCCAACATAAGGAAGGGGGTTTGGCGGGGATGCATTATGTCACTCACTCAGCTGTACAGATGCTACAGCAAAATGGTAATGTACATTGATCTTGACCATTAGATTATGGAGTATGAATCTAAGGAAACAGATGGTGCAGTCTTGGGTACAGCATGATGATGATGATGATGATATCCTTCCTTATTGCTTACTCAGAGGAATCGGTTGGGGTCCTGGTCACGAAAATGTCTAGGTTTGTGTTGTTTCTGGACTGCACATATGTGTGATATTTTCTGTTTTTTTTTTTTTTTTTTTTTTTTTTTGATTTTTGAAACTGCTAAAGTCCAAGAACAATCGACACCGGTGAAGTGGTCTGGGAAGGAATTTCAATACCCCATTTTTCCAGCATATAAGAACAAGAACTTTATCAAAATATCTATGGAAGATTAACAATGGCCCACGAAAACTAGGACACTGTGAAAGGCAAAGGGGACAACTACAGATCTTGTACTAGTCCTGTGGTTTCCTTGATTTCCTGAAGAAAGACAGAAAAGTTATAGGTATGGCAAGTAGGAATTATATTAATCAGGAGGTAGGGCATTAGGTAAACAGTGCAGTGAACTACATAAAGGGAGCTTAGTGGAAAAATACGTGGAGTCACTTGAAAGCTTACATGAAATACTAACCAATGTATAAGATAATGAAGCAATCCCAAACTATAACCACTGAGAACATGTCACTGAGAATATTGCAAATGGTCTGCATCTGACCGGCAGATCACCTGTCTTCCACACAGAGTCCCTCATCTGTAGAAGCATCATAGCATCTGTAGATACGAAGACCTGTAGGCAAGTAATTGACCATATGACAAACCCCCAACACCATGACACCATGTGACACAGGCCAAATACTGTCATATCTGAGAAAGATTTTATGGAACTGCTAAAAATATTTGATGTAGCAGTGCTATCCCTTCTCTCCTGTATGTTTGAAAAAAGACACTGGTTATCATCAATTAGATGTCTATTTACCTTGTCTTATTCATTTAATGAGATTAAATTATTTACTCAGAAAAAAATATTAAAATAAAATTATGTAACTTTTTGAAATGCATAACTGCTTACTTAACAAATATGGTACTCAAGGCTATACATTCGTGTGATGTTCACACATTTCTTTCATTTCTTACTGAAATGGTTGACTATGACTAAGTTAAATTAAGCTTAGTTATGCATGGGCAGGAAGTTCACTTAAAACCATTTCAGAATAGCAAGTCTGTCTAGGTATTATTATCAGTGTGGACTAGATGTCTTTAAAAACTGACCAAAATTATTGGCTGACCAATACAAATTTTTTCTTATGACCATTCAGATCACCATTGCCATTCTGATCACTAAGTACTAGTTAGACATAAAGAAAAATACATTTGGATCTGGGTATTACAACCATATAGCCAAATACCATACAAATGTGTTGTATTATAGTAATGTAACACAGTTGCAATGACACTTGCTTCTCATTACATTTTTAAGAAACAAGGATTTATTACTGCATAATTTGCAACTATAAAAAAGTATTCTTTTAGGATACTTGTGTAGTTGGACTGTATCACTAATACTAGAAAAATGCTATGTTAAGATCAAAATGATAACATATATTACACTTGATATTTCGCATGCAGCGATGAAAAGTTTTGATTCACATTTTTACATAGACATTCTCTTCTCCTCAAGTGATTTTTCTAACTCCTTTGGAAGGTCATACCAGCATGGAAGCAAGTTGGCCTGAGTCAGCACAGATAGTAGCTGTATCATTCTTCACACTTTAAAGCCTAATGCATGTATTTTTTCAATTACAGAAAAAGAGTTCACAACTGCTTTTTCAACATATTGCATTTCAGCTTTTAAAAATAAGCCTTCAGATATATGCCCTTTTGAAAACACAAAAAGGAGATTTCAGTTCAAAACGAAAAACCCATCATTCCAGTTAATAAAAAACACTTGTTAAAGCAAAGATGAGCCTTGGTGGAAATGTAAGTTTAAAATTATTTGGACTACATGTATGTGTAATAAAAAACCTCCCAACAGAGAGGATACATTTTTACAACATATTCCTGTCATTTCTTGTTTTCTGGAGTACAGAAGCACTTGTAGAACTGTACATAGAGAAGCTGTCCTGGCAAACTACTATATGCAATCATTCTGAAAACTAATGTAGCAACATGAAGTTTGCTCAGAGCTGAAAGAACAACACACTTCCAGCCACTAACCTAATATGCCATTTATTGCCATTTTGCTAATTAGAGGTATTTGTATCTCTAAGATGACTAATATGAATGTAGTTACAAAAAGCCACAACTGCTATTAAGAAAAACTGGGTTAATTTCTGAAGGGGATCAACTTTAGTTAAAATTCAGTACTATTGTACTAACAATACAATTATTAATATAATTATTGTGTAATAACATAAAGTGATTTCCTTAAATCTTTATGCTGGCATGGTATCTGTTAGTATGCTTCTCCAGGATTTGACTCACCATAGTCAGAAAAATTGTTTATTCAATTCACTCAGTCTTTTAGGATTTGAACTTAAGTGACAGCTCCTCTACAGTACTTTCAATATTATGTTCAATATCAACTCTTTTTTTCCCTTTGTTTTCTTTTCTTGTCCCCATTAAATCAAATTAAGGCAGCAGAATATAACACAAGGCCATTGACGGGTCTTTCCCTAAAGGGTAAGACCTACTCTCTTCTTGAAGTATCGGTGGCTAAGGACTCTTCTCAGATAGTGAGAATGCTTTAGGGATCTTTCATTCTTTCCATTCTAAAACTGGAAAAAAAGACCAACTGCCCTTGAAGCAGCAGGAAGCTCCTTCCCAGCTGCTAAGACAGACAGAGATAGCAGCAGGGGACCCCACTCACTCCAGCAGCTGGGAAATATCCATTTGGGTGTGTGGGTTGGCCTTGTGTGACTATTTGTGGAATCTGTCTATGTGCAGCTTATGAATCCTGCATTGATATTTTGAAGCTGTTGCTGTTAAAATTCTCGAAAACTGGAACGCCTTGGTGGCCCACATCCAGACCTTAGGTGGGCTGACTTGACCTCTGGAAATATCTATCCATTATCCATATAGGCAGCCTATGTATTTGCTACGGACCTAACTCATACATATGATGTGGCTGCCTCAAGGTAAGTGGGAAAAAATATGGAACTATGCATGTCCTCTGTTGTTGCCAAATTCTCTACCAGGTTTTCACAAGATCAGGGACAAAGACAAGTGACCAGTCTGTATTTTGACTGAAGAATGAGTGTGTTAAGCAGATGAGGTTAAATATGCTGGTGGTCAGGTGAGATATCTGAACACAGACTTTTTTTTTTTTAACTAGAATCTTGCGCTGGGAAGTGCAGTACCTCTTGGAAGGTACGTACACACATGCTCTATGGTTTATGACTCAGAGAAGAGATGATGTAATGTATTTCCCATTCATCAAAGGATTATACTTCATAGTACAGTTATATTAGAAAGAAGGGCTTTATTGTGTGGTCAGTTTCCTGAAACATACACTCACCAGAAGAGAATTCATGGCATTCAGGTACACACAGAGATGAGAGAAGGCAAACGAACATGAGGGGCTGCTCTACCATTCTTAAAAATTTAGATTTTGACTTTGAATCTTTTGAGGAATTCTTTTTTCTTAAACTCTGTTTTTTCCTTCAGTCTCCATATTTATCACTTCCAGATTAGTTAGGTGCTGCACTTTGTTGATAACATGCGAATGACCACCCAGGTATTCCTCTCCCTTCTCTGGTCACTCTAGATTGTTGCACTCTGAAGTTGTTTATTTATTCAAATCCACCTAACTTTGTAGTTAGCTTTGTATGGGTCTTTCTTCTCCTCCTTTTCAAACCCCAGTTATCTATTTATCACTCTGTCTTGGGTACCATCCTTTCACTGGCCTGAAACTGTTTTTGGCTCTGAAAACTGCTGAACAGTCTAAAGGTGCTTGACACAATGAACCCTTGATCCTTTAGGGGTCACGTTGTTTTAAAAATACTATCATTTATCAACATAGGAGATTAAAATCTCAGTTCAGAAAAAAAATACAGCACAGATGTCCAGTCATATGAAATCTCCCAAACGACTTACAGATTACTTACAGGAATCTGTATTCACCTGTCAGAAGAACATTACACCTAAGATGATAAATACAGACAGAGAAGAGAGATCTTTCTGTGACTATTTAGGTTTAGCACCTAAACATATGACCTTTTCACTGTATCTTTATAGCACACATCATTTTGTTGGTGAATTGTACTTCTTTCTTTAAGAACAGTTTTGGCTTCAGTCCCACAGAGACAAACCACCAACAATTCCCTCAGTAACAATTCTCTCAGTGTCCTTCAATTTCAAGGTTACATTTCAGATTGGAAAAAAATTAGCCTCATCTTTGTTCAGATCATCTTGAATAAAAATATTGTATTTAATTCTTTTGTAAGCTCCAATCCAAAGTTTTCAAAGGAAAGGACTGTTTTATATTTAAATATTTCAGATTTATAGACATACTGAAAACACATTTCAGATTTATTGCTGTTTTTTTCTTGCTGGTCTTGTAAAGATGGGTCTGTGTTGCCGACACCACAAAGATGTGAACACTCTGGATAAGAAATAAAGAGTAACCCCCACCAAGAATGAGGTCCAAGCCACAAGACCTATAAAACAGTTTTGGGTGTTGCAATGCTAAAAGCATGCTTGTTTGTACACTGCTAAACTTGTTTTAGCAAGGACTTGAAGTGGACTTTTAAAAGTTTATTGTATGATGCGTACAGTATGTAGTGCTCTCTTCGTACTTTTTGTGAAGGTTATTTACCAGTTTCTTTTACAAGAATAATGTGTACAAATGAAATCCTATGACTGCTTGCTTTCTTTTTGTTTTTTTTTTTTTTCTGTTAACATTTTCTTCTCTTTATTCTTTCTTCATTTCTTCCTTCATTATCTTTTCTTTTCTTTTCCTTTCTTTTCCATCTTAAAGAACATCCTAGAGACTCTCTGTGATCATTTTTTCCCCTCTTTAGTGTCAACTTTGAATCTGTGCCTGGCAAAGTGACTGGGAGCACACTTTAACGGAGTACAGTCAAGTGTCTGTGCCATGTGCAATGGCTATTAGTACAGAACAAAGATTCTTCATCATATCAGAAAGGGTCTGTACTTCACCCTGAAAAAATACATGAATGGGTAAGTACTTGCCCATAGGTTATTTATGTATGACTTTAATTTATGAATATTGAAAAGATTAGTGAACATGCAAATGCCTGAGGCAATGTGTGCAATGATGAAAAGAAGTAGAAGAAAGGAAAAAGAGAGAGGAAAAAAAGAAGAAATCAGCCTTATTAATGAAAGTTGATTAACGAATAAACCTTTACTATTTTGGGGACAACTCTAGGAGAAACAGTTTCAAAAAGAAACAGCATTGAATTTTCATTCCAGTACCACTCATACAACTCAGCTGAGGTCAATGGGGTTGTTTCACAAAAGCTAGTCTTAAAAGCCTCTTGAGCAATCTCTTCAGCACTGTGAACACCAGTACTCATTTCCTTTAGCCACAGCTATGCTTTACTTCTTCACCAATATAGCATAGTCCTGATGGTGTTAGAATTGTAGATCATTCACTTTTCATTTTTCAAGAGCAACACTTAATTCCGTAGCTAAAATCTGGCCATCTCTTTGGCTTCCTGAGAAACAGCCACTGCCCAGAGCTTTGGCTTCCCTTCAGTCCAATGCAGTATGAGATCTAGCATGCTGTATCCTGTTGATGTTCTGCTCCTTCCATGCTCACATATTTTGTTTGAAATGTTTGTCCTGTGTATTGTTCCTGTACTTAAACTGGAAGATTTGGCTCTTGACTACGAGCAACTGGAGTTCTCTTGCACATGCTTAGAGAACCAGGAGGATGATGTTCAAAGACTGTGGCTAGCTTTATAAAAATCCAGCTGGTAGGGAGGATGAAAGGAAAAGCCTTTACTTCTGCTCCTTTAGTTTGACCAGCACTTCAAGCAAAACTTGTCTCACCTTCTTTTAAAGAGAAGGATGACAATTTGAAAGCACTGCTTGATGGAGCTGCCTAAAACTGGCATTAAAATTTGTACAGTTCAGCCTCTTTTTCTCCTTGTAATGAACAGCTTTTCTTGCAAAGCAGAGTCTAATATTTTGTGTTCAGTACTGTGCCTATTCTTGTATCTTAACAATCACATCTCAAGATTTATGTAAGCAAATGGCATCTGCTACATGTCAAGAAAAAATATGGGCTATCCAACACTTTAATTTAAAGATGATGCCTTGTGCTGTGTAATACTAAATAATGTCATGTGTCTGACATACCCATTAGAGCATGTGGGACACACCCTACAACATGTTTTAAATTAATTTATTCTTATGGAGAAAAAATTGCTTCCTTGCTTGTGAGAATTTATTATTATTATTAAGGAATTTCCTGGGCCAGCCTTTTCTTTAACTGCAGAGCATGCTCATTTGCCTGTTCTTGGAGAGAAGGTACATCTGACTACATATTCTCTCTGCATGTCAATAGCATGCCAAGATCTCAAAAGACAGAATAAGACAGAGAAAGAACTTCATCAACTTTTTTTTTTTTTGCATTATTTTTCTCTTGTGCCAGAGCACTAGATCAATTTGGTGCAACATTCGTAATATGTACATCAGCAATGCGGATTAAAATGAAGGCAGAGTGTAGAGGAGGAGCTGAAGTAAATTTAATATGATCTCTTTATCATACCCAGGTCAGTAGGTCTTTTAAGATAACTGTTCTTACCCATTTTCACAATTACGGAGGTAACAGAGATTCCCTCCTGTCTTTTCTATGTTATTGAAAGGAATCAGAAAGTATCTAGGAATCTGAAAGTATCTCCAGACATGTGATCGGAAGCCATGGATCTGCTTGGTTTTGGTTTTCTGGGAAGTCAAAGGAGTATGAGGAAACATTGGAGAGGATGGGGTGGCCGTTGACTGTCCATTTCAGTCTACTTCTGATAGCTTCTTAGAATATAACTCTTCAGCTATATGCTCACCCCTTCAGAGTCCTGCTGTGATGTAGTGTAACACAGGTACCATTGTTCCTGTAATCTCTAGGATAAAACTATTTGAAAACTTCAAAAAGAACACTGATTTAAAATAGCAAAGCAAAAGCTCTCAATCCTGGTGCACTTTGGGCAAAGAGACACGTTGACGCAGGGCCGTTATCACAAAGGTACTTCCTCTGCCTGTTTTTTACAAGGCATGCCTGTGATATATTGAATTATTCATGTCATTGACTCCACTGTAGGGTACTAGAAGGTTGAAAATTACCCTTTTACTTTGATCTTTAGACATTATTCTTTGTAATCGTGAGTACAAACGCACTTGCAGGAGCACAGAGGCAGTAAGATCCTCTGGACTTGTTTATGACCCCTTGTAGTTGACTAGTGAACAGGAACTCACTCATGATTAAAGGTAGGTGCACCTATACTAAGCAGCTTAATCAAGACTCTGGGTTTGCACATAATTTAGAAATGAGTTACTTGTGCAACAGCAACCAACAACATTTTGTTGACTTCCTTGTTCCTATTAGGGAACTCATTCAAATATATATCTAATAAATCAGACCCAACTTAGAGTTCTGGCTGAGAAAGGAACTACATAACCAGGCCCAAGCAGAAAACTGAGTTTCCTTTTGTTAAGCTTTGTTTTCAAAAATTCTCCATACCCATGGACTCTGGAAGGTCCTGTCAGTTTTGAAGACCTCACTTTGCATGGAACAAGGAATCCTGTTTATAACCCAGAGTTTTCTTATATTGCAACAGATTAAAAACACTTCTGTGTTTTGAGAATTAAACCACCCTTATTGTTCTGTCATTACTGAATAATTACTGATAACAAATGGAACAATCACTGAGGACTACAGGTTTTATGATACACACCAAGTAGTGCAGAATACCCTTCCCAATGGAGCCGTATTGGTAGTATAAATAATTACATATTTCTGAACTATAATAAAATCAGTAATAACAAAGCATGTGAAGAATAAAATATGATTCTGCAATTGATTAAGTAGAAAGAATGGCACTGAGAATATGGTGTAAACAAAATGGAGTTGCAACTTGGTGACATAACTCAAATCTGTATGTTAAGAGATGGTTGAATGTTCATATTCTATCTCTTCTCCTTTCATTTTGCATGCTCTATGCAAAATTGCAGGCTCTATGACAACTAAGCATAAAGCTATCATAACTCCCTTCCAGAAGAAAAAGGCTAGGAGTGATTATTTCAGAACCTGGGCATCAGCTGGCGGCACTGACTGGACAAACAGTAAGAAATGTTAGGAGAGGGGGGTGGTGTAATTGGGAATGCTTTTTGGAGGCTGGCCTTTTAGGACTGAGAGTCTCTCTACCCCTCAGCAAAGAACATAGCCAGGAGATTTCAAAGATGGTTCAAAATCACTGAAACCTTTCATCACGGACTGTACCATCTCTGCTTCACCTCTCAGAGCAGCAGCCAGATAGAACAATTTTAATCCATTCTTCATGGAAAGAAGAAAACCAGACAGTTAACACATGCATTTTCCCATTGAGTTGAGAACTTTCTTTTTTGCTGTGTAGTGTTATAAACCAAAGTCATTAACTTCCTCACTAACTTTGGAAAAAAGGGATCACATTATTTTATCAATTCTATGATAAACTCATGATTTGGGACGGACTATCCCAAGGCATCTCAAGATGCAGATGCATTTGTATCATTGTGCTGTCACTAATCACTTCTCCTTTTGGATAGTTCTGAACTAAGATCACAGTTAGCCTGAAATCATTCAGTTTTATTCAGTAAGAACCAAAGACTTACTTATGTGCACTTGCCTCTTTGTACCATAAATGAGCCAACTGTAATGACCAGACTCAGTGTTTCCCACTGACAAGCCTAATCCTTACACATGCACTTTAGCTTGCCCATCAAGTCAATCCCCATGAAACCCTGAGTTATATTTTCCCATCAATATCAATGACATGATCAAATCTTTTCTGGTACTTATCTTTGCAATCAGGTTGTCATTCCTGAAATGTCTCTCATACTTTCCCACAACAAAGACAATCAACAAAGGAGCTTGAAAAAAATCACTATTTGATGAGTACAGATTTGCCTGTATCTTTTAAAGTTAGCTTATCCGCTAAAGCTGTAATTAATTCTTATACATGATTATGTTTTTTCTTCTGATCCCAGCTTAAAGCCAAATCTGTGCAAAAGGACTAGCCACATGGAAAATCCTTCAGCTATTAATCTAAAAACACACTAAATCCACATTTTAAAAGATGAAATTCAGAAATGTGTAATGACTACTACATGGACAACAATCTAACTACATTTCATTTCAACTCGAGTAGCTATAATTTACATTTCGAGTAACCTAATTACATTGGACTTTTTAGCAGTGTATTGTTCTCTGACCTTTTTGATTGGACTAGGAAACACTAGGAGTCAGAATGTTAACTGCTAAATCACATTGGTGAGTGATAAGTGAGTCATTCTGAAAGATGAAAAAAGTATCGGTGAAAAAGCAATAAAAAACTTGAACTCCAAAAAACCTTCTAAGATTCTCTCACACAAAAACTGCACAGCAAAATATTTCAGATGCGAATCTAATAATTCATTGCCAACACTTTTAAAAAATTTCCAATTAAATTTTTTATTATTAGATATGTTAGGTTTTGCTGACTGAACTCTAGTGTCTTTAAATTAACTCTAGTGTCTTTAAATTAACTCTGTGAGAAAGAAGACAAATAAATATAGCTTTTGTTTTATAATTTGTACGAGAATACTTAAACTGAAATACCAGGACTCCAAAGTGCTTCTTAAGCAGAATGTGTGTTTCTATTCCATGGACCTGAAACAGCATGTTAGAGACCTAAAACCATGTACATCCAGAAATAGGCTACGATGATATGACTGTGGATTTTATTTGAGAAGCTTGATAAGAATATTAAAACTGTTTAAGGATATCATATCTCAGCTACTGCTTTCTCATGTTTTATATCTAAGTTTATATTTTGGAAAATAAACACAAAACATGAATTTAAATTCTGAAGAGAATTCTGTGCAAGTAGTCTTATGGAGACTGGTGAAATCAAAACTAATTAATATTTCCTGCCTTTAAGCATAAATAATGACAGGGTTTCAAAGACTGACAGACCTCTGATTGAATGGCTACATTAGTAATTGTCATCTTTGAAATGTGCAGGAGCCATTTTGAAAATTGTCCAAAGAGTAGAGAAGTTTATACTTTTGCAGAGTGGACATTAAGGCTGAGAGAAGCCTGTTTTAGGCCCTTGTCTCCAATTTTCTGCCCTGATTAACTACAAAGACTACTAATTGTGTATGAATGTTAGTTAAAAGCATTTGGTATTTGGCATCTGTCTAGTCATGTCAAAATTAAAAACTTTCTATGTAAATATTAGGTCAAGGAAAGTACAATCATGGTTTTTTGTTTATAAATCCTTTCAACTACAGGTATTTGTATTTGTATTGTATCAAATGTGACTGCAACGGGTTAAGAAAGTACAAATTAGAAAACAATCACTTATAAAAATACTCAATGGAAATGTTAATTTCTAAATGCCATTAATCTATAGTGATTCTGTGGCACAGCTTGTAAACAAAGAAGGGATCTGATTTTCAGCAAGTTGGACAGGCCGTCATTCATGTGTTGCATAGTTCATTTCTGTTTACTGTTGTTACACATCAATACACAAGTGAGAAGCTAAACTCTGCCTTCCCTTCCTTGTCTAATAACACTGACTTTCTTACACAGAGCTTCCCAGACATGATACAGCCAGTATCCTGTATACTGACAGGACCATCTTTGTATCATACAGTGCACTGAATTTCAAGTTCCAATTCACATTTTTATATTGTTTGCCTTTTCTTTTCATTCCTGCTTTTACACAAACTGATGGATTGGATGATTATTCCACAATGACTCACACATCTGGGAGTCCAACATCTGGATATGTTCCCATTTAATGCATGTTCCCAAGAGCCATCTTACATTGTCAGTAGTGAACTGCATTTGCCTCCTTCTAACCTATGTGAAATAATCCAGAAGCTGCCGAGTCCCAGGGGTGGTACCTCAATAATTGCTTTACCTCCAAACTTAGGGTTTAATTTTGTGTTAGTTGTGTGATTGTGAGTCATTTAAATGAGCACTAAACCAAGTTATTAGTTTCTTTACTACTAGATTCAGAGATCCACCACAGTCAATTGTGGTGGAACAGCAACATGTGGATTTGGTCCACCACCTTCAAACCTACTCGCAAACTACATATATACAGAATGTATACATGATTAAAGCTTTGCCTATGCAAATTAATCTTGCTTTTAGCAAAATCGACAGTTTTCTCAGGCTTTCACTTGCAGCTGGTTAAAGAAAGGGAAATGTGCCCTATGAAGCTTACTGAGCTTCAAGCTAAATGATGATTTCTGGAAATTCAGATGCAAGAGAGAGTTTGTGTTTAGTAATTGCCAGTCACCTGTTTGTGTCACCTGTTACTAGTGCTTTGAATTTGAAAACGATTAATTGGTAAAACAAAAGTAGAGTCCAGTCCAAACATAGATTCTAGAAGTCACAGAACCAATGAAATACATGTATAGTACCTTACAACCAGTCTGGATCCACTTCTAACAGCAAGGACAGGGATTTCAATACAGTTGCAGAAAGATACCTGCAGCTCATGTTGACATCAGCATACGTGTTATCTACAGGCAAATCAAGAAAAAGTTCAGAAAGTGAGGCCAAAAATACTTGAATTTAGACAGCTGAGAGGCTTAGACTCAGCACAGGTGTTGAGCTGTGGCTGAGGTAAAATGTAAGTATAAAATTGTAATAGAGCAAAGTAAGAATAATGTGAATTCTGCTCAGAGAATTATTTTTAATGCTGTGGCAAGGAGATTGAGAACATTTAAATGTGCTGTCTCTATTCTATTGCAAGTCATTGCTAGCTGTCTGGAGGAGCTACATTTCTTAGTCTTAAGGAGCATTGTGACAGCATTTTCTGAAGTTAATATAAACTTCAGTCTACTGCTTATCTGAAGTCTCTTCATCTACAGTTTGTTGTCATGAATATTAGGAGACTCACTTAGCAGCTTTCAGATAAATATCAACCTTACATTAAGTAATTATTTTTTCCACCAAACAACTGGCTGAAGACAAAAGACTTTATTGTATTAAAGTAAACCAGGTTAATTGAATAATAGGATTTGGATTGTATTTCATGTACAGATAATGAAATTCTGTTCCTTCAATTCTAAATATATGTCTCCCGAGATTCTGAACAAGGATTACCATTTACCACAGCAGACTGGATCATGCTAACATGGGATACGAAGAAAATGTATGCTTAACAATAGATTTGGAGTTTATCAACTTCTAAAGGAAACTCAACAGAATATGTAAAATTGATAAAACTTTGCAAAAATCTAAGTAACTTCTTGTGATGACTTCTTCTGCCCATTTTCTATGGATTTGGTTGTATAAATATGACTTAACTAGGAAAGATCATAAAGAAACATAAAGGGTTTTGATTTCCAAATTATCTCTATTCATTTATTAAAGCTTTTAAGCTTTCTTCCCAGATTCATCAGGGAACAATTTAGATAATCAGGTTATCTACCTGTTTTCATGCTGGTTTTTTTTTTGTTTGTTTTTGTTTTTTTAAGTTCACACAAAGATAAACAGCTCAGTGGGATGTGTCCAAAATACACTGTAAGTCTCACAAATGCCTAAGAATAAAGCCACACACTCAGACACACAAGAACTCCATCTGACACATCTAAGTGGAAAATAAAAGGGCAAAACTACTGTAAGCCACCATTGTTTTCCCTTAGAACAGGTGGGGTCCCCAAGGGGTTCCCAGAACTGTTTAGAAGAAACCGTAGGATGCTCTTAATTACTCCTGTTAGACTCTAGGGCCACACCTGCTTCTAATGGCCTGCAGCATACCCTTCCCTTCCCTCCTTCATGTAATGGCATAAGAAATTTGTTGGCAAGGAAATGTGGTTAGAAAGCTGCTGGAGACAGGAACTGCTGGAGTGCAGCCAGCACTTTGGCCACAAGCCTTCTCCAGCACACCCAGCACACCCGAGAATCATTAAGACATTAAGACTGGGAAATAGCTGTTGCTGGTGGGGAACACTGCTGGGATATTGTAGAAAGTCTAATCCTTCTACATAAGTTGTTTTCTACTCCTATACAACGTGAATCTGTACTCCTGCACAGGACACAGAGCAAAATTGCAACAGCAAGGTCATTATCAGTGTCCAACAGGAAAAGTGGAAGTGGTTTATTTACATTATTTCCTTCTTTGCCTTATGATCCTCTAGCAATCCCCTTGCAATTAACTGCCAGCTCATGTCACTTAGCAAAAACCATATCCTTGAAGCAAAACATTTCTGGAAAATTCTTTACACCATTTAAAACATGCAGAAGCTGGCTTAGCATAATCAAAATTCAAAACGAACTATAGCTCATAGCAACTACCATGTTGTAATAACTTAATGGATGTCTATGCTGAAATGCTAAATTGCACCTAAAACATATGACAATAAAGACACTGCAGTCTTTATTACTGTTCAGTTTTCCATCTGCTCAAATTATATACAGTTCTAGTTTCCATGATTATATTCTTTCCAACACAGTATATGACAAAAAGTGTGTTTAATTGTTTGAGTGGAACTGAGTAACCCTTACTGACAGCTCGGCTGCTTTATTTGCATGACAGTGTCGGCGACTGACATATGGACAGGCAGTTGGGCAAGACTGATGGGCATGTTGATTAACTGGAGATACAACAGAGACTCTTTGCACGTTAAAGCATTCTGTCTTTGGCCCCGCAGACAGTTTAAAATGTGGCATAGATTGTTGCCTGTGTATCACCATGCGTTCAAAAACTATTCACTACTGAGATTTTGGAATCCAGTTCAGATACATACACACATACACATACACGGAGAGAAAGAGGTGTACACACACTAGCCCATTGAGGCCAAATCCCCCTTAAGTGTTCCTGGGCCTTATTCGGCAATACTTGACAAAACCCCCCATACAGCAGGACAAGATTTTACTTTACATTATGCTCACTTCTCTGGTGTGTCAGTGGGTAGGTCCTTCTGCTCTCTTTGTCCTCAGAGTCACTGGTTCTCTCAACAGATACAGCATTCGGAAGTGTGCAGCGCTTTCACATGTCTACGTGCCTTCTGACAGCCAAGAGGAACTCCACTGTCTGTAAAGGAAGCACAGATGTTTCATTGATCTCTGATCTGAACTGTTGTTCTGTTTAAATTTCAGTTTTATGATCATTCTTCTTCCTTGATATTTAAAAATTCTGACTGGATAAGAAAGAATGATCATGACAAGAAGGTAACTGTGTTTGCTCTAGCATTAAGATAAATTTGAACAAGAAAAAATTTTTCATTACTAAATGAATGTGGTGAAAGATACCAACTCTATTGTTTTAATGAGGTTCATTTAGCAAGAACAACCTCTACCCTAGACATATACCTTACATCTGTTTAATTTAATCAGAAAAGACAGACAGTGTTAATTACTTTCTGATGGCTGTTCTGTACTGTGGCTTTGGCAAGTGAGAAAAGACAAATTCCCATGGTTTTAAGCTAAAGGAAATGATTTCTAAGGGATAAAAAGCACTTAGGCTGCATGGAAGTACATTATTTAAAGTTTAAAAACTTTTGGTTTTGTATTTACCATGTGCATGTTATGATGCAAAAATGTGTTTAGATGACTAGTGCCTATTTCTTCATCGTATATTGCTATGAACTCTGATCAGCACTTGGGAAATATGGCAAAAAAGTCTCTGCAGTTCAAAAAGGTGTATACTTTTCACTGTGATTGTCAGAAGTTTGCCACCATTTAAAACAAATCTACTGAAAGTTGTTTTTGCACAAAGACTGACTTCTGAGTTAATATTGCAGAGAGATTTGTATTTAATGTATCTTCAGTTAGTAATAAAGGAGCATTCATGCTGGTCTTGCTTCGAAGAGTCAAGCTCACCAGGGAACAGAAACATACTATCTGCTGTATGTGCCAAACCAAAGCAATCTGAGCTGTTAACTGTTCACAAAGACTCATTTGTCAAATTATTTCAAATGCAATGATCCATAATCATTCCTGAGTCTCACAAGTACTTCTGGTCTTTTGAAAGAAAGGTAGATATCAATTATCCCACCTCTCAGAGAGGGGGAAACTGAAGAAAACAACAACAACAACAACAACAACAACAAACAGATCACACACCACGTAAGAGAACAGAGCTCTTTACAAGTTGGTCCCAGCAATTTGTAAACAAAACAGAGGAAAAATAGACTGGGTGTATCACTGAACAACAGCTATTCTTGATGCTAAGATTCTGCAGTACTTCCACATGTTAAAATTTTACACTGCAAATTTAGGATGTGCTTCAGTGACTATAATATGCTGTGGTTGTCCCTTCTAATATGTTTAACTACTATAACCACATTAACAACTTAAAAATAACTAGTGTTTTTAGTTTAAAGGCCATAAATTTAGACATGCCATCCTAGAGGATGCCACATTCTCAGATACAAAAGTGTGTTTTGGGATGATGTTGCTCTATCTGTCCTATGAACACCATCATCTTCATCATCTGGTTCAACTGGAATGTTTTTATTATCTTACAGGTTTTGAGGACTATTCCAACAAAATAATGGAAAATAACAAATGTGAACCTCTGTGAGGAACAATAAAGCTTATTGTCACAGACTATATCTGTCACAGAGATGTATCTGCTAGCTTCACGATCAATTGGATAAATACCTTCTCACATTACATGCAGGATATGTTCTCATCTGAATATAACATTTTCCCCTCATCTCCTACTAAATATGACACATTCATCATCTTTATGCTTTAATGAAGCATTTAGTTATTATTTTTGATTAGAAATTAAACTTTTTCTTATTTTTCTTTTTTCTCTCCACTTTGAGGTTGAGTCCATTGCAGTGTAAAAACAAAAGAAAGAGAGAGCAAACATTTGATGTGTATAAACATCTGCACCCAGCAGCTGGAATAGGTGTGAGTATTTCTCTTTAACAACTAGTTTGCAGTATCTTCCCACATAGGTTTTCTCATCTATTCTCCAAAAAGTTTGCAAACACTCCCAGTTAATTACAAATTTTGCATGTATAACTGCCTTAGTTATTAATGAATATATTTAATGGAAAGTCAAATAAAAATGGTTAAAACCAGACTTCTGTGAAATTTGAAGACTACTTGAAATACAGATTTTAACCTTCTCCAATTACACAGGCCGACAATAGTTAACATACATGTTATCACAAATTGTCAAAATCTACAGGAAATATTCTCCCCATTCTTTTCTTAAATAGCATGTCAACAATCAAGTCAGTCCACTATAGCACTCTTTCATTTCAAAGACAAGACTGTGGGCCGAAAAATCCTCAGGCTGTTTTGACAGTGATCAGAGTAATGCTTCTCTTCACAATAGTAGTGAATCTTCAAGAAGCAGTTGTGAGTTTGCACTGCATCTTCAGATATCAGTGCTTTAACAGGATCTGATATTGTTCATTTTATTACTCATTTTTTAGCTCCCAGCCTTCATGGCTCTTCCCATAAATTTCCCAGTCTATACTTCTCTTCTCATGAATGAAACACTACAATTTAATCCTTGAGATCCAGCTGCAATATTTGGATTTTCTAACATTACTGTAGTCTCTTTGTTTCTGGTTGCAAGTCACAGAAATCCAGATGCTGTGCTGAAATATCCCAGGGGAGTGTCACTCATTTTCTTTCATCTAGCCTTTTTCTTTAGTCTTCTGTGAAAGGTTTTGACTGAGTTTCTAACTCTTAATTTGATAATTAGAATTTTATGACATCAGGATCCCACCCTGGTGAACTGTTTTGACTAAACATGCTAGCATAATTGCACAAGTCCACAAATCTACCGATTCCTCATTGATTTGGAGAACAATCTATCAATTCTGCAAGTACTAAGAAAACAAAGCAATCTGCAACTGCTGATTACAGCAAATGACTACCCTAGAAGGCAGAGATTAAGATATCTAGATGAAGAAATGTGGCATCATTTCAGACAGTTTAGGATATCCAAGCACCTGCACAGAGTTTTACAAACATAGCTTTGAAATGCTATTTGATGTGTATGTTTTAGCACTGGGTCAACTTCCAAACCATTTCATTTCTAAACTTCTCATAGTCTTCTCACTAATGGATTGCAAAACCTCTTCTAACTACTTGAGCTTTGCCTTGAAAGAAAACTTTATGAAAAGAATAGAAGTTCTTACTGCAAGAGCATGTGGAAGACAATGTGGATTTCTAACCTCCAAGAGTCTGTTAATCCTGCTGCTCTCCATCCTGCACTGGGTGACTGGTTAAGAGATCTAAGTGGCAGTACTGTACAGTAATGGGTGTTATGCCCATTTTGAACGTTTCCCTAACTGTACTGTAGAAACGGGCTTTGCAAATTCATGAAGGTCTTGACCAGCTATCTTCCATCAAACTTGTGTGTTAAGTCCCATACCCCATACCCCATACCCATTACTCCATAGCCCATACAACATGAGATGCACTTCTGGAAAGAACTCTTCTCTAGGTAGTCAACCCAAACTGTGGAAGGCAAGCAGTTTCAGGACAGTAGTTTTACTACTATGGACAAGTCAGATCTTTTAATTTCACTACACTTTTTACTGATTTGTGCTGAATTTCTCAAAATAGGCAGTACACTGAAGTCTACATGATCTTGAGATATCTGTCATTTCCCATAACATTTTCTGTAACTGTCTGAAGAGGGGTGCAGATGTAAAGTACATAATTGTATTATACAGCCTTCTTTCCTAAGACTAGGCTCATTCTTTTTGCTCTAGTGCATACCACAATTCCATTTTTTAGTACGTTTTTTGAGACAGAAAGCCATGAAACTTCTTCACAAATAACATGTGACCAGTAGTATCTAAAAACTGAAAACAGCAGCTGCAATAGTCACATTTTATAAATAATTGCTAAGTGGTTATTTCCAACAGATTTTTTCCACTCTGCTACTTTTACAGAGATTTCAGCACAAGCCATTCCCAGGACACTCACATACATAATCTGAGATGACTTCCCAATGTCTTCAGTGTGGCACAAATATCTGCATTTGTCACCAAGCGTCCCCAGAGAACACTGCAGCTTCACAGAGACCTTCAGCATTCCTTTAATAGAAACAGAGCCAACTTCTGAACTCAACAATTTGGTTTTCTGCAGAAACAAAGGACTGGAACAGACCTCCTAGATCTCTGAGTTAAGGTCTCTGCTATTGTAAGCAACACATCCTAGAATTTTTGTCAGAAACTCTTCAGCTTACAGTAGGAAAGAACAATAGTATGGATCTCAATTGGCCCTGGTTCCTGGATGAACATCTTGAAGCAAACTTGTGCCATGCATTCACTAAGTCACTAAATTGATTGCCTTTAACTGGTTTACTTAAATAACCTTCTCTCCACAGAACTATGACTGCCTTAAGTCTCCAGTGATGGGTGGGAAATCTGCAGCTTGCCCTTAGCAGACAGTCTCTAAACATTTTTTTTCCTGTTTTTGTCTGAAAAGGACTCTAACTTAGACAGTAGGAAGACATGGGATTCAGAAGCACAAAGCAAGTTAATAGGAATATTATGCAATGTCATTACTGGCAACGCATATGAGAAATGAGAAAGTACCAGAAGTCTGTCTGAGCATATAAAATTGTTATAGTAACAGGCTAGTAATAGTCTACCCTAAGATCACATGGAATTTCCAGCAAATGAATCAGCAGAAGACCATCAGCTGTTTGAACATTTTAGGTTTAGAAAGCCTTGGACAAATGTGGTGAAGGCCAAAGCTGCTGCTCATCCTAGGTGGATTCCATTACTACCCTACACTGTCACCGTACCCACTTGGTTACAATTCAGGGAGCTGGGGAATTTTTTTTTGCATTTCTGCTACTTCTCTAAATGGTAAAGAAGGAAATGTACAGAAGTTTTTCAGCACATTTCCCTGATATATCAAAGTGTGTTCAAGATGGAGACCAACAAGTTACTTTTAGCCGGAAGAAAGCAGGGAATCAGGAAGTGAGAGCTGCCACTATTCACTGCTCTGGCCAAGGATGTTATAATCTTGCAAATAGCTATTTCAGGATGATTGATAAAACAATTGATCCAAATGTGTGGTATGAAGAAAATTAAGTAACATCAATCATATCAAATACTAGTGCATCGTCTATATTCAACACGGCCACAGACCAAGAGATGACCTTTAGTCCTTCTTGCATTGCATCTTACAAATGTGAAAACAGCCTGATAAAAAGAGGGGTCATCCATTCCATTTCCAGGAAAAGGATGTTAGACTCTTCCGAAAGAACAGTCTCTATGCTATCCTTAGCCAAAACACCCTATTTCACAACTTTCATTCATCCGGTTGCCTTCCAGACTGATGGCAAGCTGTGCACAGGCTCCCTGCAGATGGCTACCTTACTTCGCATTCTTGAGCTTGTGGGGTCTCCTGTGATATGGAAATTACCTTCTGATGGATATTCACAGCTTAAGCAAGCTTAAGAGCTTGCTACATGTATAATGCATACAGGTGCACATGTACAAGAGGCAGATCAGTCCAGTGAAGATGAATCTACTGACCGACATTTGACTTTATGTAATAATTTTTATTTCAGTGCAGGTACTTAATGTACATACCTAATAATAATAATGAACAAACTCAAAACAAGGCATGTCAGCCTACATTTCTGTAACAAAATAGAATCAGTGTGATGGTACAAGTTGGTGAGCGCATCAGTTACCATCTGTTAAGAACATCATATTTTTTTCCTGTATTCACATAGAGTTTAGCCTTTTCAATTTAAATATCTAGGGAGACACCTTTTTCCTGTTATGTAAATGTGATTACACATAAATTGGTATTGAAAAGACACACCAAAACCCCCACAATTGTCAAAATGTCAAAAGATGAACATGGAAATTTTTCAACTTGCAGAAGCAGGTCAACCCAAGTAATTTTTAATGCAGAAATGAAGAATATTCAATTACTTTTGAGACAAATACAAACAGAAAAGCATTAAGTTGTGCCAGTAAAGTTTGTGCTTATTTTGGCATGTTCCACCATCACAGTCAACAAAACAGAACATTTTCAATAATCACTGGCTTTATACAGTCTGTGCTGAGTCAGAACTATTCAGAAGCCAAATACAGCTCATACAATACATGATATTTATGGATTTCTTCTGCCTGACAAGATCTATTAGAAATACAAAATGAAAGTTCAAGGATGTAAATGTCTATATTAAAAATATTTAAAACATGCTTAGTAGAAATATTTTAATGTCATAAACAAGATATTTCTCTATACATGTGGGAATTTACAACAGAAAAACACAACTCTGATAAGATCTGATTCTTAAAAAGATCAAGACTGTGGCTTTCTACACTTTTTAATTTGCAAAATAAACCACATTTCAGGAAACCTCAATTTAAAAAATAATACTCCTTTCCAGTAAATTCCAAGATAAAATTGGCTCACATTCAATCCTATGTTAAAATATACTTTAAAGCTTGTATTTGAAAACTGAAGTAGCATAAGGTTAACTAAAAGCTTACCTACACTCTTGTGTAAGTGAAAAAAATACCTATACACTTAAGTTTTTACAGTGTAATGTATACAAACAAGCTGTGACTAGTGAAAGCCAATACAGAACAGATTGATACTGCTTAGTGGAAAAACTATAATAGGTGAACTCCATCCTTCCTTCTACTGCTCTTGCTTAACTGGTCCTTGTACTCATAAATTAATAAGGATTTTTTTTAATTTTATTTTTTGTATTTTATAAAAAATACATCATTTTAAAAATGTGGAAATGAAGGTATCCTCAAAAATCTATAGGAAACAAAATTCTTTCAAAGAAAACTTTTTGGATAAAAGCAAAGTTTAGAGATTTTCCTTAAACTTTTACTTTTGCTACAATACTTTTAGCACCTAGTTCGAGCAAACATCTTCAGGAAGTACTGCAGTATCCAATGCTCAGTATGCAGGCATAAGTGTCAGCAGAACTATGCTTAATGTTTATTTGAGATAAACAACTCATAAAGGCATTTAACAGTTCACTTCGACCATTCTCTTCTAGATGCTGCAAAACTGGTTGTTTGAACAAGTTATGTGCTGTCTCTGATTTCTGACTTGATGCCTGTTTCTCTCTGAGTTAAATAACAGATAAAAACAACAAGTCTGAAGTCACAGAAATAACTGACAACACTGAAGTCCTGGTATGTCCTTTGATTCTATTATATTTGTAGCCCAAGGCTGAGGCTCTGGGTTGATTTTCTTATGTTTAATATGGGCTGCGTTTATACACTTGACTTCAGCAAGAGCATTTTTTTTCTCTGTGCCTGGTGTATTAGTTACACAAAACTCATACAAAATTAACAGGGTTGTCGCTGCCTTTCTTCCTACATTTAGCTGTAATTGCACAAACTCAATGTCGGGATAATGACTGGGAATGGAAATATGGCCAACTTATTTAAAAATCTGGATGAAAACATAGGCAAGATTATTTGCTAAATATGCAATGTAATGTAAGAAGACTGCTAGCATTAAATTACTGATATTCCTACCATTATTTTCATTCAACCAACCATCCCCTGGATCTTTCTATTTTGACAGAAATATTTGATCACTTTAAAATTGTAGTGGATAATGTAACATGTTAGAAGTTCACCAAAGAGATGTTCTATCTTTTTTAGGCTCATTCTGTAATATTTCTTTCCCATATCTGTCTACTTTTTGTTGTCTTCATTCTGTGCAATTTGTCAACATTTTTTCTATTAATTAGTCACCAGTTAAAGTCTTTGCAAATACTCTGGCTCAGGAAAATTGGAATATTTGGTATTTCTTAGATTAGGAAATTTCACTGGCTTTGATTTGATTTTAATTATGTGCAGTATTCTCCTATGTAGTATGACTATTTGCCATCCAAAATGTATGTTCATTTTGTGGAAGCTTCCTTCTAAATTAATTTAGCCTTTTAAAATATGATTTTTTAAAAGAATGTATGTTTACAATGCACATTTGAAAGCAATTATAAACTAAAACACAACCAAAACAGTAGTGGCTGAAAGCAGAAATAGACTGTGAGTGCCCTATGGCAATAAGTGACATGACAGACCTTCACAACTGGAAAACAAAAGAAATCCTTTGTATGAATTCAGGATTAAGCATAAACCATAGAAAGAGAAAAAGTATAACTGCTTTTATCTTGGCTTTAAGATATCCACATCAGGAAGAAAACAGTTCAGTGTTAACTGCAGTTCAACAAATTTGATATCAACAGAAAATCAGCCTGGTATATTTGAGGTGCACTTTCTAGAGACTTGGGAGCATCCACACAGAAAAATTAGCAGACTATGTTTTGGTCTCTTTTTTTGGCTTGGAGGGAAATGAGAATGGTGGGGAATATTAGAACATACAGTACACTTATGTGGTTGGATCTGGCCCTGCATTAGAACTGTGGAAGACTGTTTAGGCGTCTTTCCAAAGCCCTGTGAAGTTAAACGTGATCTCTCAACTTCAATAGGATTTGGGTTCATTATTTCTACGGGGTCAGTTACTTGAGTTGTTTCTTATTGTCATTGAAAAATGTTTTATCAAGACCTCAGCACTGTTTTTTGACCTCAGCTGATCTGCAAGAATGTGCTGTAACTAGGGCAATGCTAGAAAATCACAAAAGGGTGTCTCTATGGTATTTTGCAGGCACACACATGCTTACTTTGCCCACACTCAAAGCTAGCTGGATGATAGCCAGGTGTAATCAGAAGTTTTAAAAATCTGCCTCCAGAACTGTTGGCCTATATGGAGAACAGAAATCTCCCTAGTTGACTGGATAGCCAACTCCACTGTAGTAAAACATCTTATTTCTGATTATTGAGCTAATTTTCTAAGTGAAAACAATAGTGAGGAAAAGAGTGGCTGGGGCAAGGCAGAATCTATCAGCTGTTAGCAGAAAAAGCTGGTGGAAGAATGCAGAAAAGAAATTGCTTAGATTGCTGCTTATAAAATATATGGTGGATGAACTTACAGAAGAAGAGAAGAGCTACTTAAGTCAAAAGATTCCCTAAGAAAAAAAAATATAAAATGATTATTAATACAGTTAAGAAGAAAATTTGCAGAGAATTCCCAGCCTTTAGAATAGACGAATTCTACTTTTAAGATAGAGCATCAACAGTTTATAGAAAAAAATGTATGTTGTGACATTCAAACATGTAAAGACTCTTCTGTGTCTAGATGATCCAGTCCTATGGTTCTGACTGCTAAATAAAAGTTTGAGGTTAAAACATTAGTCTTAAAATCTCTACATTAGATTAGTCTATTTTTCTTCTATCAACATCCAGAGTGACCTTTTTAAAAACAATCTATTAAAGGGATTTGCCAAGAAAGATTCTCATCTTTCTTATTTTCCCCTGTGTAAGTTTACAACAGCCTGGCTTTCCTTTATAGAGATAAGTTAGTAAAACATTGCTTGGATAATTAGTTGGGAATGTTACATGTGTTCTTGATTGCAACTCCACCGAACTGGACTTCAGAAACCATGCTTTGATGCAGCCAGTTGCTGACAACGTGTTACTGCCCTTCCATTAGGCTACTGACGTCAACATATGAGAGGTTTAGGCAAATGAGTGCACACTCAATAATTCAAATTTTTATTTTATTGTATTTTATTTTATTTTTTGCTGCCCCTAGCAGCAACTATTTTCCTAGGTAACAAGTTCTGTAACTTTGAACCCTTCTGTGGTTGTGTAGAACATGCCAGTATTCAGGAAAATTAACTCTGAAATGCATTTTCCAAGATGTGGAGAAAAAAATCACTGAGCTTAATAATAAACACCAACAAGCATCTAAAGTATTCTAAAACTTGCCTTAAGCAATGATTCCTCCAGTTTCTGTGATTTGCGATAACATTATCTTTCTACATATTCCTCTACATTCTTCTACCCAGTTTATGACTGAGAAGTCTGACAATCAGATATATTCATGCTAAGAGTAGTCGGTTTACAGGATTTTCTTTTGAAGGCAGGTGTTTCCTGAGGTTCTAAAAATGAGCAAAGAATTTGTGGGCTTTGCTTGCAAGACTTCCAAAAACAAACAAACAAACAAAAACACAAACAATCAATCAAACAAAAAAAAAAACACATAACTGAAAGGAAAAGTCATTTATTTCCCTTTTGCTTTCTTTTGCATGATATCAAGTGATACACTTATCTATTAGCCAAGACAGCAGTGTGGTTGCCAGAACATCTCGGCTTAGGTCCCTCATCTGCTATATATGCTTTTGTATGAACTTCATCTAATCAAATAGCTTCCTGTGCTTTTGTTCCCTATAGGAATAATAGCATTATCCAGACTATTTTTAAGAAAACAACAACAACAACAAAAACAACTACAAGCAAACATCAAGAATAGCAGACTGATGGCTGTCTATAGTAATGGAAGCACAATATTTCCTAAAATAGATAAATTTAATTTTCCATGTTTGGTTTATTTAGCCTGCAAATTAATCAGGACAAGGAGAATGTCTTATTCCATTTTGTAAAGTGTGGTGCAAATACATAGTGCTGCATGCATGTTTGTTATTAACAATAAGAGATACTTTTAGATTCGGGAGTGAAATCTGATTTTCCTGGCAGAGAACTCCAAACTCAAGGATAATGCATTCTTCTACTGTATTTCCAAAGTTAGAGCACCAGGAAAGGCAATACCCCTTTGGGGAGGGGCAAGTCACAATAGTTTTGGTTCGCAGTTGGTTTAAAAGGCAATGTTAGCAAAAAGCTGCAAATAAATAAGCTTGCTAAAAGCAGAAGATGCCTTGGACAGCCAGGTTTCTGCAGGCCTTTTGGTTCCCCAGTCTAGGAAGGTAATTTACACAGCTCATTCTATAGTGTAAAATGGATAATGATATGCCCCAGTGGCCTTAACTTCTACATTCAGCATTTTGGGGCATTCCTCTTGCCCTAAATACATTCCACTGACCAGTTCTTAGCTATAACAAAGCCAGAATCACTCCACTGATTCCAAAAGACTGAGCTGAACTTTGATAAATGGAATTTGGGTTTTATCGTGCCTCAGAAACTTCATTGAATGTTCAGTAATCTGAGTTTTCAAATAGCCAAGTACTGCTTGTTGTTATGCTTGTGTGACAATGCTTCTTTACTGTGAGGGTGACAAAACACCAGAACAGGCTGCCCAGAGAGTCTGTGAAGTCTCCTTCTCTGGAGATATTCAAAACCTGCCTGGATGCCCTCCTGTTCGTCGTGCGCTAGGTGACCCTGCTTGGCAGGAGGGTTGCACCAGATGATCTCCAGAGGTCCCTTCTAACCAAAATCAATCTGTCATTCTGTGGTTTTTAATTGTGTATATTTCTGGAGTTTAGATTTATTTTTTCTTTCTAATAATGACTCTATGACATGTATTAGGTCTAATACATGATTTTGTTTAAGCCCTGTATAAGCTATGTAAAATTGACCCGATTCAATAAACATCCTTCTCTCTCTCTCTTTTTTTTCTTTTTTTTTTTAAGGCACACATTCTTCCTCAAAGGAAGGACACAGAAAAAAAGTTGCATTTTTAATTGTATAGAATCTAATATTCTCCACGATACACACTTTTGATATTTTGAGATATAATAAGGCAGCCTGGCAAATGTTGAGTTTGTCTTTTTGTGAAAGATGCAAGTTGACTGAATAAATAAAGAAATACTCTATCGCTTCTCCATCTGTTCCTACCATTCTGTTACGGGGTACCACAAAAAATAGAGTTTCTAGAAATTGCCTTCCAAAGCCTGTTGACTGCACACAAATCAGCCAGTTTCTGAGATTTCTGTTTTAACGTGCCCTGTACACATGTGAAGAAAAACAGACTGAAATGAGGGCAAATTAGAAACATAACTGAAGATGCATCAGGTCATCTATTGCTGCCAGTATGTACAGTTGCAAAGCAACAGAGAATTCTTTTTTTATGAGTATATATCTCTTTGGTAAAGCGAAAGTGCAGATATGTCTAATTTCACAATCCAGTGAATCATGGTTTCTTTTCCAGCAGCTTCAGACATGTCTTTCTTCTCTGAAATTTGATTGATAGACCAGACAATTTCATAATTTTTTCTTACCAACAAAACATTGGCCTGATCATTAATCATAAAAAGTTTGAACAGAATATAATCTTTATTTCTCTTTCTTTGTCTTTCTTTTTCTTTCTCTTTCTCTCTATTTCTCTGTCTCTCTTTCTTTCTTATACTTGCTCCCTACAAATCAAATACGCCATAGCAGCATTGCAAAAAAAACTTTAAGTAACATAACCCAAATCTGAATATTTATCATTGTTTCACAGTAGCAAATCGTTCAAGATTTATCCATTAAAGTGAAAGAAGAATCTCTACAATCTCTTGCTTCAGAAAAATTAAGGAGATTGCAATGTGTTTGCAAAGTTTCCATCATTAAAGAGACAGGCTTTGTCAGCAATATTATTCACTAGGAACTATTTTCTCAGGTCTCATACTATGAATTTGGAGCTCTCTTCTTGTACTTAGGTGCTACCTAATAAAATACAGCCACTGATCATGTAAAATACACAAACTGCTGATGATTTGCGAGCCAATATAAAAGGGAAGACTGGCCGTTGAAATCACCAAATAAGGAAGGGTTCTGCCCCATTTCTTCCAGCAGGCGTAGAGAGCGGTTTAGAGCAAGCAAAAAGGAGCTGTGAGCTGGCCTATATCCTGTAAGTGTTTGTCATTATGAAAGAAGACCTTACCTCCCATGCTTGGTTTACAAACACACGAAGTCCCAAGCACTATTCTGGAATTTAACTACAGCCTGGTAACTCAGTGCACAAACATACTTAAAAGCTTTCTGACTTTCTTTCTACATGCCTGACCGAAGTAAGAAAGAAAGAAAAAAAAAGAAAAAAAAAAAAAAAAAAAGGATATTGGAATCAGTAGAAGATATTACAATAATTAACTCAACCCATGGAATCCTGAACATTGCTAAAGCAGCAATGAGAGTTTTTGGCACAGACGCTCCAACTCTCAGCCATGTAATTCCACCAAAATCTTTGCATATCACTCATACAGGATATTAGTTTCTAAGGTATACTCTGGGGAATATGGCCTTTCACATTTAATGTTATTAGTAGAATTATTCTTAATGATAATATTAAAATTGGCAGTGATTCTAAGATGAGTAGAGATAAATTAAAACCAGTATTTGCCACCTGCATTTCCCTATCAAAATATGTATGTAAAGTACATAGGGTACAAAATAACAGCATGGGAGCCATCATTCAATTACAGGGCTCCCATTAAATCAGGCAGATAATCTGAGATTTTCAGTTACTGTGGGAATTTTCGAAGCAATTAATGGGTTTTGGACAACATGACATCATTGCAATGACTGACATTCGGTTGAACTTAATATGTCACTTAGCGTTCACTGCTAAGCAACCAGGCTTTTGGTATGCTGAATGTCTGAGACATGAGGCCAATGTCTAAAGTATATATGCAACACAATTACCAGTAACAACCAGTCTGTAATGAAAGTGCACTGACTTAAGATATTATTTCAGTATTTCTTCTGTTTCAGAAAAACCGAACCTTTACAACTGTCTTTCATATAGGTAAGGGTGTCCTCCATAATTCATAATTTTGCACTTGTTCTTAAATACCATCCCCTTATGATCTGTACTAGTGTTTGCTGCTTAAATACAGCATGTTACATTCTGCAAATAAGGACAAAGCAAGATGAACTGCTTTAATTAGGATGCTAGTTAGCTTTACTTTTACTTCAACTAAGCTTTGAGCTATTGACCAAGATGGATTTCCAGGAGGAAAAGGCAGATCCAGAGCTGGGTTTGATGTGAAACTTCCACAACGATGGACTGAGGACAGTGATTTAGGCCCACTTGGTGAAGAATAATTTAAAACAGTCTCCCTAATTCAGTCATAACTCTGACCATATGATCAGAAAGTCATTGTATTTATTGAGAAGTGATTCAGACTTGCTTCAACTTAACATTCCAAATGAAGACCTAACTTTGATGGATTCCCATTAAGACATTTGTTCGCTTTTTACTTTTCAGCCTGTCTGTTCTCAGGCTTTCTTACATAGTGCTGCATAATAAAAGATCAGTGAAATGTTACAGCTTTTCACCAAATAATTTTTTCCAGTCACAGCATGTTGCCTCAGGAACTGGTCCCACCTTTTCCAGGAGTAATTTGGAAAAGGTCCCACCCTGACCAAATCTGACCTCTGATTGATTGCTTCAAAACCTACACACCCCAAATAAGAATAACTGTCCAGGACAAGACATGTAATAATGATCTCACCTGACAGAATGAGAATGATACAACTGAAGTAGAGGCCAGAGTACTGGAAAAAGAAAACGGATCGCTTTCTTACTTGCAGTGTTCATTTTCTTTGCCAAATACACTCAAATGGGAAGGATAATATAACAGATGATGGTCTGAGCTCCAGAAGCTGAGGACCAATGTATGTGATTCATATCTAGTGCAACCAGTTAAGAAGTGACATATTAAGTAACTCTGGAAGGAAAGCAGCACTTGTCAGTAACATTTGAGTGTTCATACAAGAAACCAATAGCTCTGCTTAAAACATATGAGACAATTTCTGTGATATACCTTCCAGGCAGCTATGTGTACCATTTTTTTCAGCAACATTAGAGTAAAATGCTAGATATTTTTAGCATTTGGTTATTATTAAATTATACTCCAACTATCCTAAAATATCAGTAAATGTCAACTCAATTCACATATAGCTATCTGGCTCAGCTGCAGCTAATACGAATACATTTATCATTTTAATCTTGTCAACAAATATTGAAGACATACTATTGACCAACATCTGATCCCATTAACTCCAGCCTGATCACAGTATTCTTACCTAAAACTGGGGCAAATGTTAATGTCCTTATCAATTTACAAATGTGTGAACTTTGCACACAAAAATGTAAATATTAGTATGTGCATTGCTATGTTCTTCACCTTTACATGTAATGAACCCTGAGCTACAGCTGAATCACTTTAAGTCATTAAAGAAGGTCAAAAGCATATAAAGCAGGGTCATTTTAAAACACAAATTTATACTCCACTGAGCCTCGAGAATTCCACTGAACCTCTGGGTTTTTAACGACCTTTCATCGTAAAAGTTTATCTTAAGCATACTACCTACTCTGAGTATAACTTTTTAATTTTGTGAAAACTTCTTTAGCAACTCTGAAAAAATTTGCTTACTTTTGTTAGTAAACATTAACATCTTGGTTGAAAATGTCCTCTATATACACATAAAAGACCAAGGCTAACAACCAGTTTTACTCACCATGTGAGCCACCTACTTCACTGCACCCTGTGATTAGGGGAGGTGATTAGACACTATGCTATGTGGCCAGAGTGTGAACTGGGCTTATAATGCAATAGAGATATTTGTGGTGCCCTTCTTCATGATGATTGCAGGGTTATAGTCCAGGTCTACGTGTTTTGCTTTACATAAAGAACAAATTATAAAACGGATTTTAAAATGTACTTCAAAAGCAAATAGGGATCACCTCTTCAATAGCTTTTAGAAGGCAAAAATTCTGTATTTCCAGACAGAAAATTCAAAGACCAGATTTCAGCTGATGAAATCTGGCCTCTTTCCAGCTGTCTTACTAAACGAAAATTTAAAAGCTTATCCCATTTTGTTGATTTCATTTTTCCCCTTCGATATATGTCTGGGAATATATATTCAAGGTTGTTTTAATCTTCAAATTCAGCCCAGGATTAGACTGGGAGGTTCATTGTTCACTGACCATTGCTCTTATTTCCAAGATACTTCCCCCTGTGTCAGCTACTTGTATCATTGTTTAGCTAGCTACGATAACCAGTGTCAGTTATAGGCAGCAATGTGTGAGCAGAAATGTGAGCACTCTGAACTCTCTTCTTTCACAGTGAGCTGCTTAATTCCTATTGTTAAGTAGCGTTTTAACTTAATTAAATCAAGTTAAATACACTGTCAGCTCCATTTCTTTGGGACAATGGGGACACCTGCTGGCCAGAAGGACACACGGCCCAGCACCCCGGCGGGCTCCCCGGGGACCCACGCACCTCGCCCCGCTGGCAGGCCCTGCGAGCAGGTACCACTGCCCTCACCCAAGCATTTTCCAGTGAAAAGGGTAATCTTTTAAATGGTTTCTCAAAGACTTGCCTTGCAATGACAATGGTATCGCTACATACTACTGACAGTTCTTTCATTTCTGGAAGGCCAAAGTGTCATGCAGAAATGCAAGCCAGGACGCAGCTCTGCATGGTCCTATGTGGTTCTGCGTGGTCCTGCATGGTTCTGCTCCTACACCGGAGTCACGGGGCTCCGTGGCCTCCCCAGCTCACTTGGCAAGCAGGCTGTCCCGTTGTTAATAAAAGAGAGGCTTTATTCTCACATAGTCGCCTGTAAATAGAAACTCATCTATCAGAATCATAAGCAAAAGTTCGCATTGGCTCACTGTCATATAATTTGGAAACTCAGAGCAATGTCTCTCAATTTGCCCTAGCTGGCAAAGCCAGCTGAGAGCTCAGGAGACTACTAAAATTACGCTAACCAGAAATTCAGCCACAGATTTAAAATACCGCTGTGAAAATATATCTGGATTTGGGATCGCTGACCAGTAGCTGTTGAACGTAGCTGTGGCCATGCTGGCTCTCCATGCTGAGCAGAGTGAAAAGGAAGAAGCACAGAAGGACCAAAATTGTGTTATTTTTGCTGTAGTTTATACCTTTTACATTATACCTTTTTGTTCATTCTAACAATCATTTCAAGAGCCTAAAACAAAGACAAGACAAAAAAAAATATGGCTGTCGCCTTTGAATGCAAATGTACACAACCTTTTTTTTTTATTTTTTTTTCATTTTTCATGTACAAAACCTTTTAATCTCATTTAATTTACAAATTCATTCTGGTCTTGTTCATTTCTAAGGTTGCTAGGCAAATCATTAATTCAAGTTAGTAATAAAAATAGCTGAAAAAGTATTTGAGCAACAGTATATTAATAAAAATCAAGCTCATATAGCAAACTACACCACCGTTGGCATAGGGAGCTGGGGACTCTGTATTCAGGGAGGAAATTTGAAATCTATCACACTGAAGCCTTACAACTTCCAAACAAAGTAAGCTAGTCAGAATAGGACAAAGCACAAACAAAATTGTCCTGAGTAGTAGCAGCAACCAAAGATCCATCATAGACTGTAAAAGGGATAAGGCACAAGCCAGAAGATGCTCATTTACATGTTACCCCCATCTCTGAGCAGCTTGAAAGCTTATTCTTAGAAAGCAGTTGTGAATACCCTCCATTTTTTCAAAGGACTGATGCTATGAACCAAAACTGCTGGATCCAGTATAGAATTTACTGTTTTTACCAGTAGCAAAAGCAATCAAAAAAGAAATAAGGCACTACATATACTTTATTTGCCTTTTGGATACAATGGCACATAACATTTTTGACTTGCTGTGTTATATCATAATTTTCCTCTTGACTTCAGCTGTCAACATGTCAGACTGTTCTGATCCCCTTTCAAGCTTTCATGACAAAAGCCCCCAAGAGATTAATTCTTTTCATTCATCAGTTTTCTACTTTAAAGTCTTCCGTGCCTTGAGGGAAGGAGAGCAAACACTAGGGGGTCAGTAGGGGGTTAAACATTCTTTGACCATATGAAACAAATGTGCAGGCCTACTAGTTGTCATAGGCTGGTAGTGGGGAAAATTGATTAGCAAATGAAAGAGACAAAATAGCTAACTAATTCTGCACATTTATCTGTGAAAGTTCAACATTTTAAGCTACATGCTTTCTCATAAAACATTTCTATGAGCCTTTCTGGTTTTAACTGCTTTGACACGCTTTTGACCAGTGCTTTGATTCTCAGCTAAGTGATTTCCACTTAAGTGAAAAATCTATCCATATGTAGAAGCAGCAGGTGTTTGTTACTGTTTTCCATGCCTTGACCTGCTGGATAGTTTTCTTTTGATTTTCATAGTATAAATGTCTTGTAAGTCTAACGCTTCTCGCAGTAACTAGCACACAGAGGATAAGAGAGAGAAGGATCCAGGGGTTCCTACTGTTAAAGTGTTAAGTTTTACCAAAACACATCAAAATACAACAGAAGTCCTACCTTAAATTTCTCTAAAGATTTGACTTCGTATGTGAAACATTTCACACAGCTTCTTTTGGAAATGTAAACAAGCTACAGTAGCTCGAACAAGAAAACTCAAGAGAATATCCTTTACTGGGATCGCACTAAGAGCATTTTCCTTTCCAGATGACTGAAAATGATAACAGTCTGTATTTGGTTTGAACTCTTGTACAAACTGAACTGGTTTTTGCAATGTAGCAAGATTTAAGTCATCTCTGAAAACCTGTACCATTAATGAGTCCAGCTTTATACAGCTTTCCGCTTGATTTCCATTGGACTCAGGTTTAGATAAGATCGTGCTGTGATCTAAAAGGTATTTGACTCTTCAGACTCTGTCTTGACACATACATGCTCTTAGAGATTTGTGCATGACAACTGAACTTCCACTTCTAAATGAAATCTACTGAAAATTTTGAAATAGTGTACATAAACTGAATTCAAAGTAAAAAGAAAAAGTGAAAGTGAAAAACCAAAGGCAGCAAACTGAAAATACAGATAATAAAGCATGCATCACCTTCATGCATCAAGCCTTTTTTTTTTTTTTTTCACAGTACCTACCCAAACAGTAATTCAGTATAACTATAGTTACAGCCTTTTTAGGCTTCTTTATATATTCTGCTGAGAATGTGTCAGACTGTATTTCTGTTCTCTTTAACACTCTTTATGGTCATATGGCTTCATCTAAGTGATTTTGGAGTGTAAACTCTTGTGAAAACCAGGATCACTTTAGTTCCCAGTTCACTTAAGACCAGATGTTTAAGGAACTTAAGGACCTGAAATTGCAGTTACATAGGTAGCAAGATTCTACAAGTGCCCAGTTTCCTAATTTCTCTGTATTAGATACCATCGTTGGTTTTGAAAATACTGTTAGTTCTGTAACAGCAGTTTTATATGCCTTTCAAAGTTGGGCCTTCAAAACTGGGCCATTAAATACTTCTTAAAATGTTGTCTTCTGTATCTCTAGGTCTTCAAGACCTAAACTGTTGGTCTCTTCTTTGACTGGAATGATATTATATGTTACAACTCGTCCTACCCTCTAAGGTCTTACAGAATATAAAAGGATGATGTGAGGGGGAGAATGCCTCACATGCAGTGACCCTGCTTTGTTATGAAATGGCAGTTATTTGTTAGCCACCTGATAGCATTCTCATTAGTAAAAGTGTGAATGGGCAAGTACACTAGGTCCTAAGCATTGCATTTAGCATCTTTGGCTCCAGCATTCAGCACATGCCCTCTGCAGAACAGCTCTGTCTGTAACTTATCCACCCATAGATATCATCTGTGAACTTTGCCCAGAGACTTCCATCTGAGCTGCATCTGCTCTGTTCCAAGATGCTGTTAGCTGATTTTGTCCCCAGCTAGGTTTATAAAAGCATTCATCTGTTATCACCATTTCCCTTCTGAAGAATGTTTTAAGTGAGCCATTTCTGGTGATTTGTGTGAACTTGCAAAACAAGAAATTCTTGAAGCAAACTGAGCAAACATCTCATACATGCATAACTGGAAAGATGATAATTCCAATAAATGCTGCACTAGCAATCTGCATGGCAATGTGGTTTTCTTTGAATAAAAAGAATTTGTAATAATGACGATCACCTGGATACTAAGTAAAACTAGCTCACTCTTGATATGGGAACCCATTCATTATGCTAGGATATGACATTTTAAAAAGAACAAAATAATGTGATGGATTCTTATGTGCAGAATCCATAGATCCATGCAGTTTTGCTTTCGCTTAGCAAGCAGCTGAACTCAGAATTATTAGGATAAGAATAAAAGCACAAATATAAGCATAACTTAGTAGGATAATAAATGAAATGCAACAGTTAGTGGCTAAAACATGGTCTGCAAGCCAGATCAGCCCCACAGAACATTCTGTCTGGCCTCAGGCATTTCTGCTGCCTTTCCTGACAGACTTAAGAAGGAAGTGGCTTCCGCTCTTCTAACAGCCATCTAACAACTCCTTCTGTTTTGTAACCCAACTGCAGGCATCCTCTGTTACACAATGGCAAATAAATTTCAGCAACAGGAGTAGAATATGCACGGTATTGCATGCAATTAGGAATGCTCCAGTGTTAGGAAGTCACTTGCTCTCGCATGAACCACATGCGCTCTCGCAGTAGCCATGCACGGGGAAAGGGTCCTGGCTCGTCACCCTCAATGTGTCTGTGCTGCCTCAGTTGACATGGTAGGCGTGGTATTTTCAAATAAATAAACAAAGCTCTTATGGCTGACATCAGTAAAAGGTGATTTTTGTTCCATCTTCAGCTGAGATTAGTGTATAGCAAAGAGAGTGCTCCTTGCCCCATCTAAATCTGCAGCATGAACATAGTAGATGAATATATGAAAACAAAGTAATGTAGTTAACATTTCCACATAATTAATGTAATATATCCTTGTTTTGCTTTACACTCTGACATTGTACTTCTGCCTTTTCCTTCTGGTCCAGTTGATCAGTAACAAGCATTACTTTTCTCATGGATACAGAAGTTTTACTTTGAGATGCTGCTGGAATTGCCAAGAAGGGAGGTGAAATGTAGCATCTAACAGCATGTTGGGGGAACAGAAGAAAATATATACCTTAAACTTTACAGTGGTTGTGACATTACTGTTAATTATTCTGAAGATGCTACAAGACTTCATTTTTATATATTTGTTTTGACAGTATTCCAGTTAAAATCTGCTATGGCAACTCCATAGCGCAGTGAGTTGGAGTTAAGCAAGACTAGACACAGCTCAACCATTGTGTGAATTTACATTTTTTGAAGTCAATTCGTAGTCCCCAGTACATTTGAATATATACTTAGGTGCAAGCAAACAAATATTTTCATGGACTTTAAAGCTTAAATGTCTGCTGGGCTGAGGTTTCATTTGTCAGATGAATTCAGATTTTATTTACGCTGAAGGAAGCGAGTATATAACTATGGTGATTTTGCACCACAGATAACAATCATCACACAATTTTAAAGCAAGTGCACAACAGTAGCGGTATGATTTTCTAATTACTATCTTTACAGAAACACATAGCCTATGTACTGCTAAGAGCCAAATACAAACAAACATAATACATTTGTTTAACTGTTAGTCCCAAGCATATATGCATGTGGAAATGCAATAGTTGTTCAACCCCCCAGGCGAGCAAAGCAAGCTCTATGGATGGCTTTGGCAACATTGACTGTAGCTTTTCATTTTTGTACCATCTTGTGGATTGTAATTAAAACCACCACAGCCCCTCAAGATGGCATGGTTTAATGGGTTTCTTTCGGTATCCTGAGCTCTCTGGATGTCAGAATAGTTTCTGGCAAGTCATGGCATAGGAATTAGTTTATAAATAATGCTTTTATGACAGAAATATGATGTTCTGCTTCATATAAAAGATCACCAGAAATGGGCAAAAATAACTTTTTTCTGTCCTTAGCAAATCCTTAAAATTCCAAGCTACTTCAGCTTGGTTACATTTTTTATCTGTAAGGAAGTCTGTGTTTCTCAAATTAAACAGTTCTGCCTATGCATACCCATGTAAGTCAGAAGCCCTCTCTACTCACATGCACTTCAAACCTCCAAGGCTGTCTGTCAGATTATGTTTTCACTTATAAGGATTTCAGGACAGGAAAGAAAGATGGAGGCTCATTCCTGGGTTTGGAATAAATGATGAGCTAACCATTGTCAAAAACCTTCTGGCTCTTTCTTTGCAAAAAGGTTTGCAAGTGGATATTTTAGTGTATTTTTAGATTCTGTTTGAACAGCTGACAAAGACAAAATAATTAACAACAGATGCAAAGCTAAAGAGTGGCAGAACTGAAAGGATCAGCGTAAGTCTGGAAAACCTCTTATGGGGAGTTGGAGGAAGATGGGCAAAAGAGTTAGAGCTTGATTTCTGGGGCTGAGTTTCATATGTATCTGATTGTCATATGAGTCGACCTCAGACTACTTTTATTTCCATTTAACACCATGTGGAGTGCTGGAACCATGATAATCGGTTCTGGCTTCGTTGGTTAAAAGACTAAAATTCAAAGCCTTGAATCAATGCTTTAAGAGAACTAGAGATTTTACATGTGAGCACAAGACATGTAAAGACTTTTTTTGAATTTAAGAGCAGGTCAAAATGAGTGATACAATCTATATTAAGTGACCTTTCTTGAATGCAGAAGACACATTCAAAACAGACAGACTTAATTTTCATGAAATGTTCAGATGAGATGACTGTGGTTACTTTAAATCTTGGGAAATTCCTCTTATGCTGTAAACAGTCATAGAGGAATATTCATATAGTGATCTTCAGTTTTAATATATTTTCTGGCAGATCATAAATGAAATATATGCTGCCTAAACATGTATAGGTTTCTAATAGCAGAAGATCCTATACAGATTGCCTACAGCTGTCCTAACCACATGAAACAATTGAACAACCTCCAGTAACCTTATTTTGTTGTAAATTCATTCATCAAATGTTAGATGTTAGGCCATAGATAAATAATGAACAGTTTGACTGTGTAACATTGTCTGTTGGTATAATTTTTTGCTTCTACAGCAATACAATCCTTCCTATTGGATGTATACAAGGAAATATCAAGAACTTGTTTTCTTCTGCTGCTATTGAATTTCACAAATTAAGATACATGCTGCTGAAGAAAATGCCTTTATGTGGACTGATTTTCCAATCTTCATTTAACCAAATTATAAGATCTATCATCAGAGCAGACATTAGCAAGTACATTGTCTATGCATAGGAATCCACATTATCATCCTTAACTGATACGTTAAAAGCTTTGTTTGGTTGGGAATGATTCTGTGTAACTTAAATCTATGCAATAATTTTAACTGTCTTCTCATAAAACTCTCTCAATTGTGTTAATTATTAGCGAAGTGATTACTGAGACTCAGACTTGAAAACATTTCCAGCGATTCAACATTTCCAGAGTCTCAAGTTAAAACCAAGAACAAAATGAAAGCCAAATTTATTCTGATGTAATTCAAGTGGAGGATAAATCTGGTCTCAAGATTCCAGATCATGCTTTGTGCAAGTTTGGAAATGTCCTGACTTCCTTTTACTTACATTTGCTTATAATGTGAAGCAGGATAATGGGCAGCTATGAGTACCACATTTTCACAGAGTCTTGGGAGACATTCTGCCAAACATGCCACAGTCTTTCAGTGAAAGGTGGAATGAAGTTGCATATTATTCTTGATTATTTTTCATACCAACTTCAACAGAGAATATGTAAAGCATAGAATGGACTGTTCTACCCTGAGTCTGATTTACCATTTTTCCCACCTGACTAATTCTATTGTTGAGTTTCACACTTCTTTAATATTCACACCAGTGAGAAATTGCTATAACAGAATGTGTTTCACCTGTACTAAATTGTTCTAATGGACTGGTAAATTACAGAAACACTGATATGGTAAATACAAATGACTCATAACAGCACCTACATATTTAGACCTTTATATTTTTATAAATATTTTTATAAATTTGAAATAAAAAATCAATGGGTAATCTTTCATCATGTGATTTTTAGTTTGGTTTTATGTTTATAAATCTCATCTATTTATAATACTCCAACACAAAACCTAAATGCACTAACCTCTTGCAGTATCCAGAAACCCCAAATTCTTTCTAGCCACAACAAATTGTATCAAAAAGGGAAAACAAAGCAGGGCCATATTTTACTCCTCTTTTTTTCCTATTCTCCTTATCTCCCAGTCTGTAACTTGCACAAATAATTGGAATTCTCTTCTCTCGCATACAATAAACTCTTCCTAAAGTGTTTATCAGGTATGCTTAGAAAGTGCTTGGAAGCATTTTTGAAATGCTGTATGTAACTCACACATTTACATTATAAAGATTCAAGATAATGATCAACATTCGTCCAAACAAAATTTGTGGTTTTTTTTTTTTAATCAGTATTCTAAGATTTTCCCTGTCTAATTATCTATTTTGCAATATACAGGACTCAACAATGCTACAAAGCTAATGAAAAGTACAGGCAGTCAATTCCTTATTATGTTAAAATTGACTACAGTAACCAGAATAGCCATGGTGAGCATATCTGCTGAATTCAGATCTATATCAAATTATAAAAAGAGCTCTGCCAAACCAACTTCTCAGTCCCCCAGTAACACTGAATAAGGGGTAAAGGACACTGAAAAAAGGGCATTATAAAGATTATATCATTTATTCAATGTATGTTGACAAAGTCGTACCAGAAATGGGGGATTTGACATATAATAATTCTTCATCATATTGCCTTGGGGTAAAGCATTTGGGCATTCTTAAGCTGAAAAGAACATCAGTAAGCATCACTAAGCCTAACTGATAGTACAGATTTAGTCTAAGAATCAAGAAGATAGCTGTTACTTAATGCCTGCTGCTATTTGTCCCACCTATCTGGGCAAATACACAGCGAATGTGACAGGTAGAGTAAAAGCAGGACTGAGAATCAGTTACAAATGAGTAGCATTTTTCAGTGTTTAATGCTGTACTCATGCTAAATGCATTACTGTTGCAGCTACTGAGTGTAGACAAGCATAGAGAAGTCTGGGAAGCAAGGGAGAACTGGGTTAAAATTCATTTCAGATATGTTCCTACTTCTGTTACTTGGCAAAGGAAAAATTAACGTACCTTAACCCGAACTCTTTGTTCAGGTAAGCAGTTTCTATTATGTAATCAGTGCTACTGAATCTGCAGAACTATTCACATAATGAAGGATTTCTGTTGTGCATAGGACTGGTAGGTATAAGATGCTATTTAGAAATAACAATGGATCTCTACTACAGTATCTTTCACTTTCCAGGGAAAGACAAAAGTTTCATGCGGTATGTTTCAGTGAGGATGTTCCCCCACAATCAGACAACCCAGACAGCAGTGGCATTCCCGAGGGCTCAGTACTGGGGCCAGTTTTGTTTAACATTCTTATCAATAATCTGGATGAGGGAATGAGCACACTCTCAGTAAATTTGCAGATGATACCTTGAGGGTAGGAAGGCTCTGCAGAGGGATCTGCATAGGCTACATCAGTGGGCTGAGTCCAGTGGCATGGCTTTCAGCCGGGGTGCTTACTTGGGTCAAAACAACCCGATGCAGCCATACAGGCTGGGGAAAGAGTGGCTGGAAAGCTGCCCAGTGGAATGGGACCTGGGGGTGCTGGTCAGCAGTCAGCTGAACATCAGCCAGTAGTGTGCTCAGGTGGCCAAGAAGGCCGGTGGCATCCTGGACTGCATCAGAAGTAGTGTGGCCAGCAGGGTTGGGGAGGGATCATCCCCCTGTTCTCAGCACTGTTGAGACCACACAAAAATTATTTTGTAGTCAACTGTAGTGAAGACAAAATTCAAAGTAGAAAGGAAATTGAAAAGTCTTGACCCATTGACCTCTGAGTAAAGTGGGAACTAAGACCGACAAGAATAAAGAAATAAAGGAAGGAGAGAAAAATACAAAATGCGTATTCCTGAACCTCCTATCTGAAATCCTGAGGACTCATGCCAGAAAAGAGAAACTTGCAATTCCTAAAGCATAATTTACCTTTCTTCCTAAATATGAAGTGAAAACTCCCAGGTTTCACACACTATTCTAGTATGTGCTTCACTCCAGCCCTGCATATCCCACTTGTCAACTACTTTACAGACAAAGAAAGCCAGAGCGTACTTCTGTCCTTTGTATGCTTCATTCCTCTTCTGCTTAATAGACTCCTAGATTATTTTACTAGCAGAGAAAGACAGAATGGCAGATACAGACAGAACAACTGCAGAAGGTAATTAAGGAAGAATAATTGAATTGAGTAGCAGATGAATGTTACATATATATATTTATTTATTTATTCTTATAAAAAATAATCTATTAGTTCTGAAAGAGGTCAAATACAGTTTGGGATGGAATACATATGACTGAGTTTCCTTTGTTTTCAGCAATAATTGTTAAAAGAGCTGAAATATTTTTTCATAAAATGATTATGAGTTTTAAGAGGTGACATTTGAAAGAAGGATATAAATTATAAAGCAAACATCTAAACGTTTTCATAATGATGAAATGGTTATTGTTAAAAAATGTATTTGATATAATAGGAAGCATATGTTTCATTAGGCTGAATCCACAGAAAATGTTCTCTATAGAACAACCGCATAATCATTCACATGGAATATACGCCATTCACCTCGCAAAACATTGTCTTGTTTTTCACACAACAAACACTGAGCTAAGAAAAAGAAACTTCGGGTCAGAAGTTTCTTAAAGGTTTTCAACTAAGAAAGGTCATCTGCTGGGTCTAATTTGAAAAGATGTTTACATGAAAAGTGGTGAAATACAACAGTATGTTAATATAGGTTTAGGCATATACATTTTGCATACTCAAAGCTCACTAAGCCACTGAAATCCTCTCCATTGTATAAAATCCAGAAATGCCCAATGGCCCCAAATGGAAGTCTCTCCATTAAATTTCTTGGACTTTATGTAAGAATCTGCTTGAGTCAAGTAATATAAGATTGACCTCACAGTGTAATAAACCTAAGAGGAGTTTTTTTCAACTACCCTTACACCAATCTACCCTTTTAGTTGGGATGATTTAGAGTCAAATGTTGCTTGCCTCAACCATGTAAATCTCTCATTGATGTCACTGTCAAGATAACATGGTCTGATCTTTAACGATAATTTAATGAGTACAATGATGAAAGAGATTTTCAAGAGTTCATGGTATATGCTCTTCAAGCTACCAACAAAGCATTTTAATAGCTAATTGAAATATGTTGTCTTAAGCAATCATCATCCACAGAGAGAGAAGTATACAGCAACCCTCATGGCTCATTGTTCTTTATTAGCATCTAAATTACATGTTCATCAAAACCCTCAAACAAAACCAATTAATCTTGATTTTTTAAAATGATACATCTTTGCAAACATCAACTGATATAGGAAATACACATACTCTTCTGTAAGGGAAGAATAAGTAACAAATCAACCCAATATAACAAAATCACAACAAAAAACTATAGAACTATATACCCAAGGTCCTAATGGACCTTGAAGAACCAGAATAAGAAAATACTATGGTATTTGGACTTTATGAAGTCCAAACAAGATTTCAGACTCAAAATTAATTCATAAAGAAAAAGCTGACTGTCATCATTGACAACAGTGGACATTCACTGTTTTCCTTCTCTGATAGGAGTTATCAGAATTGCACTTCAAATCTGTTTCCAGTCTGAGTTTGCCTTAACCACGGATACTGGAAAGCTGGGCTTTTGTTCAAATTCCTTGTGTCACACATTACTGAGCCAATATGAGCTGCACAAAACTTACCTACTTTGGAGTTGCCCTGCAGTGACTGATGATGATGATCAGAATGACTAGACCTCAGCATCAGTGCTGATATAAGTGCTATTTAGGGCATCAGGATAAATCATATAAAAACATAATTTTTATGAAGCAACAGAATCACATTCACCATAAATTGTTAAAAAATGAGTTCAAACATAAAAATGTCATAAGGTGGAATGAAGAAAATAATGTTTTAAAATATATGGCTTGAAAAAATAGACAGATTCCATAGTAAGGCAGTCTGAATGAAACATTCTGAAAAGCAGAAGACAGTACATTTAATCATCCAACCTGTAAACATACAATGATCATAAAACAGGATGAAATGACTCAATAACAGTCAGTTTAGGCATAAAACTCTTTAAATCATTATTGCACTGCAGTACTTACAAACTAAAAATGTGCAGATAATTCCACTTCTACTAAAGTCAATAGACAGATTTTGCGGGCTCCATTGGAGTTCGGCAGTCTATGAGTTATTTATTTATTTATAAGGGGAAAAAAAAAAAGAAAAAAAAAAGAGGAACAAGAGACAAGAGCCCTCAAGTTCTGAGGGTCCAACAAGATAAATATATATTGAATCTATGTAAGTGCTTTTTATTTCTTATTCTCTCCTCTCTCACTACACCCAAATTGTCTATATTGTCCACTCAAAATTCAAGTCCACACTCATCTTCCCTTCCTCCACTTGCATAATTTGTTGCCTGTGGCATTTTCTTATCCTAATTCCCAAGACAGCTTCCCCAGCCCACTTCTTTTCTGCACCATTGACACTAATCATCTCCCCAGAAACTGAGTTCAGATTGCATACAGCATTCTATTCAGCCACCTGCACAATTCTCAACAAGACACAAAGGTCATGTATTTTACTGCGATATTATCTTATTGAACATGAGAGAAAAAGGTAACATGAGAGAAAAAGGTAACAAAAGAGCTTGCATGTCCACTGGACATGGAGCAAGAACACAAAATGCTTATTAATGTTTGAGGTCATGACCCATATCTTTTGACAACATGTTCTGCAAATCACCAGGTATCCATATTTTGTTTCCTTTGTTATTGTGCAAATACTTTCTTCTTATTATTTTGCTTTCTTCCCATCTGAATAAGTAAACTCCTACTATTTTTTCTGCATTTATATCATTCAACAATATGCATAACATATTAGTCATTAAATGGACAATAGTTTAACCTATTTTTGTCCCTCTGCTGCTTAATAATCCATGTATGTCTGCAGAAGGAGCAAAAAAATGGTCTTTCCCGCTGAAAGATTTTCAGCAAAATTTACTCTTTAAAATAGCTTTCACAAGATGGTTCCTGTAAAGTTGTCCTAAGTTTTTCAAGGCTCTGGTTATTGCTGTATGAGTAAAAATGAGTTCAGAATGTAACTGTCATTAGAAATCCCCCTTCATTAGACCTAACTGTTCAACATATCCAAGTAATTACTTTTGCAGCTGTTCTGTAAATTAAATAACGGCTGATCTATCAGCTCACAATAAACAAGAACTTATTCTGCCACACGAATGACCACCTTCAAAACACACTTACTATCACTACAAGTAATCTAGGCCAGGCTAGTAAAGTCAGAAAAATTAAAAATATTTGCACTAACAGAAGATTCCCTGTTAACAGCTTTGTGAAACGAGATAGACATATATCATCTTGTTGCTCTGAAAGGGTGACACTTTCAACTGTCATAGTCATCATGTGAAAAACAGAGGGCTTATGAAGACCTTAAGAACTACATAAAGCTTGTTGTGTTCTTCAAAAGATGTATGCTCACCCTTGAAGACATTGCCAGCATGTACTAATTGATGAGGCTTTAACTTAAGACTTAGTCTTGCATATTTCTGAAAAATTTACATGCAGAGGACAGAATGGATCTTAGTTACTGACTGGATGTACTCAGCACTTCTAAGGACTGAACATGAAACTAGTGATCTAGCCCTTTTTCAAGAAGTAGAACAGGCTTTCAAGCCAGAAACAGCTTGAAAAGTTTGCCATGATTTTTTAGGACCTGTATGACAAGCTCGGTAACTGCATTTCCTACTTCAACAGTTTGGTGAGTGCTATTGTTTGTTCAAGTGAGAGAAGCTCCTTGGAATCCCCATAGCTAACATTCATGTGCACAAGTAAGTCATAAGTGTGGCACTCTGTCATCTACATGGTGTCTTAAAGGACTGTCACTAGGCAGTCTGTTATTGAGGCACCATGAAAGCCCTCATCCTGTCTGACACAGAAAGCATTACCAAAGGTGTCTGGAGCTGAATGGACAAGATGCCCAAGTTTAACTAAAAATACAATTTATGATCATAAATGAGAAGCAAGGTATAATGAGCCCTTTCCTCTGAAAATCAGCACAGATAGGACCTGGAATGGACATTTGCCAATAAGGTAAACAGCCCCTGCTAGAAGTTAAAACAGAGCAACTCTTCAATTACAGGAATAAAATGTGATAGGCATGCACAATTTAGTATTACTCAGGCATCTCTGACCTCCCATTTTACTACTCAATATTTTATTGTAAGTCTCTGAGCCAAACCAAAAACCACGCTGATTATTTTACATTAGAGAGTCTGCTTCATTAAAAAGCAGTAATGCGGGCAATCTGTCATTTTGTTAGGGATATTTTTGTACTGAAAATGATCACTCCTGTAGTGGGAAAAAGCTTGTGGGCAGGAGTTAGGTGAGGGTGCTAAGTGCTACTGAAATACGGTCAGAGTTGAGGAAAACTGCCACATCACATACTGAAACTAGGTCATCCTTTGTATTAGGAATATGATCCATCCCACAGCCAGATATCAGGAATATATTTTTCCACAAATAACTTTCTGCTGAGAAAATAAAGGGAAAAGTTGATCTGATACTCATAATTACAAGCAACTAAAACCGTGAGGAAGCAAGACAGGTAGGACTTATGTGCTGAGTTCCTGTAAAACAGAAGGCAGAACTTCCAGGCTGAAAGGTAAATGTTTTGTTTTCAGTCAGCTATGATCCAGGTCAATAGCTGCTTCAAAATATAGCATCACATGCTGCAAAATTTGTCCAAAAATACTACCTCCTTGGGCAGTTAGCCAGCATTAAGCATACTGATGCTGCAGTCAGTGGCACTCTATCGACAGTCAGTGTTGTGCACCTAGCTATCCATACATTATGCAGTCCTGCATGAAATCCTTAAAGTATTAGCTGTCCAAAATATGCTTACACTGATATGCTCTTTCCACCCCTAACTCCACTTACAAAGTGCTATCTGCATTGGTGTCATCAATGAGGTCTTTCTAGGAGAGCCCTCCAGATGCATCTCACAGAACGAACCTGCCTTGACAAAGCACCTTCTCAAGGCGTTATTATCCCTGCACATAGTTACATCCTAAATGTATGTGATGAGGATGAAATGGAAGTTCCATCCTAAAGAAAACAGAGTAGAAAGGAGTTCTGTGAAATGAGATGCTTTTCTATATATACCTGACCTGAGAGATACCAAGAATCTTACTGTAGCCTAAAGTGCTCCCTGGACTTAATCTCCAGGTCAAACCAGAACACAGACTTTCTGTAGATATATTTTGTCATTAAGCCAAAAAAATATTATTTAAGAAAGACTTAGTTTCACCTTACGTCCTATATATTTGCCATTTGAAAGCACTCCAAAATCAGACAGAATACATTAGATCACCAGGCCAGGCACAGCCCTGCCAGAAGGTCAGTTTGCCCATGAGCACTCCCTACACCTGGGGACTCACCCAGTTATTTCCTCCTGGGAGTACCAGCGGAGTGGCACACAGCCAAGTGAATGGAAATTTCTGTAGGTGAGGTGTATGAAATGGTGGAAAAAAAAAAAAAAACAGTCTCAGACTCAAGACAGCACTGGCAGAGCAGCAATATCATACTATTTCATTAATTATCACAGTTCCATTGATTTCAACTTGTATCAGCCAAGAATCTTGCTTAGTGCTTTGAGCAGTATCTGAGTGATTTCCTGTGTTAAGATAATGGGCAGGAAAATGTAACAGAGCTGTTAATTTCCATGCATTGTAGAAATACAATAGCAGCACAATCATCAGACTAAAAGACTGCCTCATGGAATTTCTTGCCACAGGATGTGGATGTTGGAAGATTGCTAGGGTTTGTAAGGAATTGAACAAATTCATTGAAGAAACATCTAATAAAGGCTTTTGAACACAAAGATGATCATTTGGCTTAGAAGTTCCCTGAATATAAAATAATTTTGGCAGCTGAATATCTGGGAATGTATCACTGTATGTTTGTTTTGTTCTTAAGCATCTACCACAAGCTATTATCTTTCAGTTGTTGCTGGTTTTCTTTCAAACAACAGAAAACATTTAGAAGTGAAAATTCTGATTGTATTTTTGCTCCTTTCACTATGAGCTGAGGAGTCTTTTTTAAGAAAAGAAATTAAAAGGTTCATTGGTAGACGAAGTAAGGTAAAAGCCCAGGATAGCCGTATAAGGACTTGGTCCAGACGACAGCAGACAGGTCTGCAGGCCCTGACTTACTCATATATATCTCTGGGTCTCTACTTCCTGAAGATGCTGACATCATTTTAAGTTCACTGAAATGGTGTGCAGGCCTGGAAAGAGATGGCTCTTTTCTTGACCCCCTCCCAGCATAGTGGTTTAGAAATTAAGTCAACAGACTGGGACTTCTGTATGTAAAAAGGTAAAAGCCAGAAATGTAGTCGTATGAACTATAAGCAAATGAAACCAAATGGGCTTTCGTTCTGACCTGACCTGAGCCCGTCATACCATCACACAGATTAGAAGTTTGCTCTTTCTTTCTTTCTTTCTTTCTTTTCTTGAGTTCAGATTTACTCTAACGTGTCTACATCAAAACATATCCCTTGATAATGGAAACACTTCCTCAAGAAATGTTCCTTGCAAGCATTTATCCTTAAACAAATCTGACTCAGCAACACTGTTCTACAAAACAAATACAAGCGGCTATGAAATTAAAATAAAAATTGCAGGGGAAAGTGATACCGTATTTCAATTAAATAGTACAAGGTTTGGTACTTAATAACATAAATTATGGTTGGGAAACATGTCTGTAGAACCCAACAAAGTGAAAGAATAGTTGGGTTTGGACTGAGCATTTGGCATGGTAAAGATTAAGCCAATTTTCATTGCTATAAAGTCTGCTTCAGTAAAGTTTTTTTTTACTAGAAAGTAACTTATACAAATTTACATTTATATCATCCTTTATATTACGGCCCTTTCCAAAGGCAGATGATAGTCACAGATCCACATGATGATAAAACAGACTACATGTTACAGATCTTTCACCCAGTTTAAATATTACTTCAGATCTGGAGGTGCTTCCCTCTCCCATATGTTTATTTAAAGCTCCCTACCAAAGCTTGTAAAAGGTCTAAGAAAACACCAACAAACAACAACTAAAAGAGCTTGCTACATGTTACTATTTTCCTTATTTGAAAAATTTGCAGGAATTTTTTATTATTATTATTATTATTATTTTGCTCAGATTTTCTAATGAATACATTTTGTAGCCTCTCACGAGATATAGCAAGGCAGAGCATGCCTGAACCAAATAGTACCACAGCAGGAAGCTGACAAAGAAGTGTGGGTACTGCCTTTCCTTTAAGATTTTGATGCCTAAAGCCTATTTCCATATTATACCTTCAATATTTAACGATGGGAATATTTATTCCCATTGGTAGTTCTTGAAGTATAATTGTTTGCATGATTGATCTTAACTTACATTGACAGTGGATAGAAAACAGGCTTTTTTTCCCATTTGCCCATGAAAGGTATTTCTCTCCAAATTGGTCCGTTCTTCAGGCATCAGCAATAATGCTTTCTCCTATTACTATGTAAAAGTGCAGATGTTTTCAGGGATCCTGAGATACCTTTCACTCCATGCCTCTCTCCTATTCAAGCCATATTATTTCATATTTTTTCAGTTCACTGGAAAACTAACACCTAGAAATTTGAGGCAATTAAACCTAATTCAGACTTTAATCTAATTAAAGGATTTACTTAAATCAAAATATGCAAATAAATAGCTAAGTAAAATATGATACTTACAGGTGAAAAATCACCAATAAACAATTGCTACCATACACTGATACCTGTGATACTGCATGTTTTCTTATGATTAACTGAGACAACCACTAGCAGTTTCCAGTCCTTGGAGGCAGACAGGATGTAGAGCTCACAGCATCAATTCCATCAGTTTTGCTGTCACAATGAGAGATTTTAGTATGGCTTAAGTTCTGTTCATGAATCTGGCAAACAATATACTGTTCTAACAATTGCATTCTTTCAGGGGAGTAATTAATAGTGTTGAAAGGGCAATGAATTTTAAGAATAACACTGCAGCCTTCTTTTGGGGGCTTGCAGCTTTTGTGGATGAGTTGTGCTCGGCATCTCTTCTATATTATGTTAACTGCACTTCATCCAGTTTTGCATGATGATAAAGTTAAGCCACAAGAAGTATTCCTCTGCAGCTAACTTTTTGTCTCTTACCAACAAGCAACCATTTAGAAATTAAAGAAAAATATGAAGTTTCAAGAAAACATGCACTGAGGCCCAGATTTGGGTATATTTGCCATTTGCCAACTGAAAAATATTCAATGGATCACTAACACTTTGGAAAGTCTCCCTTAAAAATGCACAGATGTTCTTATCTGACTAAACAGAGAGGACTTGAAAAGATGCAGTTCACTTCTGAACTTGCATCTCGAAATTCCTCATTTTGGAAACAGCAAAAGTTGAAAGGTTAGGAAGGTAATGAGAAATTAGACTCCATTTGAGAGACATCTAGTTTACAGCAGCATTTCCAAGACCAGAAATATCTTGCTGCCTCTGATAAATGAAAGGCAACCTCTTCCCCCATAAGTGAAGAGGACACAAAAAGGAGGCAAATGTTGATTTACTGCAAAGGAAACGTCTGTGAAAACACAACTTTCTCTTCTTATTTTCTTGAGTAGTAAAGCCTTTCTTTTTGATTTCTCTAACCTAGCTTCTAATACAGTAACTGGAAAATATTTCTCATTATTTAAGTCATAAACCACTAGTTCAGGTGGATTTGATTACCAGTTGCAGGAGGAGGCACATTTCCAACATGCTACCAAGTGAACTGACATGCTTGTTATTCATGAATTCTTCATCTTGTGGAATCTTATCATTTGATTTATTGACTGTTTGGGTTTATAGCTTTTAAACTTATGTTCAGGTTTGTTTAGTTTTTGCCTTTTGTACTTTGCCCACTATTTATAAAATCAGAGGTCTGAGTAGGATTTGGGATTCCTGCACTCTAGCAAGTTTGGGGGAAGGTTCCCAACAGGGCACACACTTTTCACTTGCAACATGCTAACACAATTATGTTTTCCAACATATATCATGAGGAATAGGCAAGGAAAAAACAGATGTAAAGCAAAGACTTTTCCCAATAAAACCACAGCTGTGGAACAAAGTAAACCTCAAAGAAAAAAGAACAGCACTGACACCAAACAGCCTAAAAGAATGTTACCCTTAATCCCGTGGTTTCTTGGTAAACTCAGTTCTTAAAAAGCCTCACAAAGTGACAGTCAGTCACTTAAATACACCAAATAATTAGTGATCGAATAAACTTTAAAAGAATCACTACGGGATTTAGATCAGTCAGCCCCTGGATAGTCCATGGGCGTAGAGTAAACCAGAGTAGATGTCACTGAATTCATCGTTGCATCTTTTCAGATTTACTCCAGCTGAGGTTTGGCCCTTGTTGTTTATTCAGACATCTCAATGTTTTCCATGTCCCTTATCTCTCTCTCCTTTCATGCCAAACCAGAATAGTCTCTCCTCTCCTGACCCAGTCATTCCAGTCCTGTGACTCCCAGATGATTCAGAGGGAAACCATTTCAGATTTTATACAGCAAGCAGAATTCCTTTTCCCCCCACTTCAGAAATTGAGGTAAGATGTGATTTTGCTGGTTAACACACAAAATAACTTTGCACAGAGAGAATGATCTTCTTCCTACACTGATAACTTTTTCTTTTTATGAGTATATTGGTGCTACTATACTTCATTCCTTGACTTCAACTGAAGAGGCAGCAATGAAAGTGTCTCTGTGAATGTTTGTGTGACAGGATGTAGGAATGCAGGTATTTCTGCTGCAAAACAAAAGCAAAGCATTTTATCATGGTCTGGAAACAGCAACTCCAGCTGATGGGCAAAGAGAAAAAAAGTTGTTGTTCATGACAGTATTTTCCCAACGGGATGTCATGCTTACACCTACCACTTGCCTTGTCTAAGCTGGATAGCAGGTAAATTCTGTTAGCTGCAGAACTAGTATTCTGACAACACTTTTATGTACATGATACACGTCCCCACTGCCGAAGTGCTATGCCATCAGTGTGCGTGTTGCTAGAGAGGAGAGTGGATGGATGCCCTGTTCTCAGCTGACTCAGCAAGCTGGGAGCGAACGCGTGCCAAAGTGACTGCAGTGCTTCCTGTTTGGGTTGGCAAGACCAGCCTGCAGTTGAGTCTGCCTCCACTTTTGTGATATTTTTGCATGAATTCCACTTTGTATTTCTTCTCTAAATGGTGGGATGAAGATTCAGCATAAACTTTTCTCTTCTAGCATAGTTTATACTAGGGAAAAAATGATTCTATTCCCATACTATCTGCAAAGATTGAGGCTTAAGAATTGTTTACTAGAAGTGCTATGAACCCCTTTAAAACTGCAAATGATTAGGCACAAAGATAACCATATAGTGAATGTTCATATACTGGCATCCACAATAAGGCCTAATTTCAGTGCTGCCAGTGCTAATACTGAATGTCCAGAATCCTTTTGATACTGTTCAAAGCACAGAAGTCTACTGCTGTGATTTGACATTTTGACATTTAAATGATGAATGATGAAGTCTCAGTTCTACTGAAATTAAGTAGTCTTGTCACTGATTTCAGCAGAACCAGATTTTCAGGCATAGTGATGGCAGTTCATACTATCTTAACACAGACACATTATTTGCTTTAGGAAATAAAACCATTTAGTTAAAATGAAGCTGAACACCTATTGTTACATTGCAGATGGAAGTAAGACTGAAGCCAAGGCTAACATTAGAGATTCTCATCCCATTATTGTGGCTTGGCTGCTCACCATCTGGTACACTGCTATGGTTGAATACTCGAGAGCTCCTACACTCTAGGGAAACAAACTCATCCAGTGAAGATGTTTTCATCCCATTACTCTTCTTTCAGGAATGATTCAAACATTTTATGCAGACAATGCAGTGACCTTTGGGGCATAGAGGCCAGCACATAAATGTTGCACTACAAGCCCAGTTTGTAGTTAATTTTATTGGAAGAATGATAAAATTGTATTGTTTTACATGAATTATTGCAATGAGTTGCTCAGTGGTGGAAACTACAGACTAGACATCGTGTACTAGGGCTTGTCGCACAGCCAGCAAAAGCATTATCATCTATTCAACCATGCTTCATTTCCAACATTACTTTTAGGATCATTTTTTCCTTGTGCTAATTAACTGCATTCACAGTTATACCACTATGAAATATGGCTTAATTTTCTTCTTCTGTAAGCATTCCAAACAAGAAAAAAAAAAAAAAAAAAAGCATTCAAAGGTTGATAAAAAAACTACTTGCCTTCTTTAGCTTTTGGAACAAGAGAAGACCCTGGTCTGCCTTTGGCTTGTATCTAACACTGCAGCTTGTTGATAGTGCAGGTAAATTGCTCTTCAGACAGAATTTGCAACCAATCTTATAAGACTATATACAGGGCCCATGTATACACACTGTTGTACAGGCAGATTACCTCCATATGCAGTGAGTATACATCTGGAGCCATCTGCAATGTCAGTTAAATAAAGGTGTTAGAATGTGTCCCAAAGTTACGACTATGACTAAGGCAGTTTAGGACAGTCCCTGTAATACAGGCTTGTGAGAGAAAATTTGTAACACTGAGTCTTCTTCTCCTTGGATAGCAATAAAGCAGTTTATCCAGGGATGTTCAACAAAGCACACAAATTAGTATCTATGCCCAAAATCCAAGAATGAGACATATGCTTCAAAAAGAAGGAAAAGCCTTTTATTACCTCCAAATAAGCCCTGAAATAAACCATGGAAAAGGAACAACAAATTTATGTCATACTTTGTGACAAGTTACATTTAGAACTGACAGAATAATTGGTCACCACATAAATTATTTGTTGGATACACTCATTTATTCCTGTTCTTTAGATACCAGTTTTGAAATTCTATTTTGCATATATTATATTACTGAGAAGGTGCTACATAAAGTTTTGCATATAGGACTATTTCAATGTTGAAGTTTGCAGTATTCTAGTAAGTTGTAGGAAGCATTGGAAGCCTCCTTCCAGCCCCCAATGGAAATTATTTCTCTAATTTGTCATTTTTCCCATATGGCTGTGTCTCTGGGCTGGCAATCCAATAAAAGGAAAAGAATTTCTTGGATGTTTCTGTACACTGGGTCTGAGCTAGTAAGAGCTCTCAGAAGTGGGGCTACACAGAGAGGTTGCACAAAGTCCAGTTCTAATAGAGTCACTGCTAAACTGCATGGAAACTGAACCAAACACAGAGTTCCTGGGGAATCTCTGCATTGAGATCTCACAATACCTATATGATGTCTGATTTCTGCTACCTGACAATCCCAAATCCCCATTATCCTGAATAATTCACATAGATAATAGATTTATAGAACAGAATCATAGAATATCCTGAGTTGGAAGGGACCCATAAGGATCACCAAGTCTAACTCCTGGCTCCACACAGGACTTCCTGAAAATTAAACCATACATTGAAGAGCATTGTCCAAACCCGTCTTGAACTCCAGCAGGCCTAGTGCCATGCCCACTGTCCTGGGGAGCCTGTTCCAGTGCCCAACGACCCTCTCGGTGCAGAAACTTTTCCTAACACCCAGCCTGACCCTCCCCTGTCCCAGCTCCATGCTGTTCCCTCGGGTCCTGTCGCTGTCCCCAGAGAGCAAAGCTCAGCGCCTGCCCCTCTGCTCCCCTTGCGAGGGAGCTGCAGGCTGCCGTCAGGCCTCCCCTCAGCCTGCTCTGCTCTGGGCTGAACAAACCAAGGGACCTCAGTCACTCCTCATACATCTTTCCCTTCAGGCCTTTCACTATCTGTGCTCACCCCCCTTGGACACTCTCTAATAGCTTTATGTCCTTTTTATATTGCGGCACCCAAAGCTGCACACAGCACTCGAGGTGAGGCCACCCCAGCACAGAGCAGAGGGACAATCCCTCCCCTCGGCTGCCTGGCAGAGCTGTGCCTGAGGCACCCCAGGGCACAGCTGGCCCTGCTGGCTGCCAAGGCCTGCTGCAGGCTCAGTTTGTCATAAAACAAAACTCCCAGATCCCTTTCCATGGGGCTGCTCTCCAGCCTCTTGTCCCCCAGTTTGTACATACAGCCAGGGTTGCCCTAACCCAGGTGAAGAATCCGGCACTCGCTCTTGTTAAATTTCATGCAGTTGGTGATTGCCCAGCCCTCTAGTTTGTTAAGATCTCTCTGCAAGGCCTCCCTGCCCTCGGGGGAGTCAACATCTCCTCCTAATTTAGTATCATCTGCAAACTTACTTAGTATGCATTCAAGTCTCATATCTATATCATTAATCTAACACACAAGTAAAAATGGAAAAGCAAGTAACGTCCCCTAAATTCTTCACAAAGTTCGTTGTACACAGATGCAGGATGCACGACAGTTCACGCAGATGACTATGTTGTATCCCGAGTTCACAATCTACAGCAGAGAAAACCTATGCTAATGAAAGACTAAGTTGGTCTTTTTCCTAATCTATCTGAAGCATGATCAAAGAAAAAAAATCTTGGAATAGGAATATAAATGACGCCTTTGACAATGTTTGGGAGGTATGTAGTTCATTAGATACCTGTAAGACACGTAAATGCTTTCTGTCTGAATATGCCTACAGTAAGATAACCATTCTAGTGCTCTCCCAACATACATGAGGACAAGGATCCAAGTAGTTTTCTCTGTTTGTTAACTCTAAACATGACTTTTCTGGGCTTCTTTAAATAAAAAGCCTCCTGCAGATGTAGGCTGTGTCAGTGTTCTGGTGCACCAATAGGCCTTAATGACCATGACCAGTCTCACCTGGAGCCTCCACCCACACCCTCTGCCCGTGGGCCCAGGGTCTCCATATAAGTTCAAGACTGGGCTTTCAGTACCTTTTTGAGCTGTATCAAGTGTGCCTCTCTCTAGCACAGCTGGATCTGTTGGGTTGCTATGGAGTTGCTTGGTAATCACTTGACCTGACCTGTGGATTGACTTCCTAACTTGGCCTTGAACCTGCTGCATCACTGCAACCTTTTCAGATGATCTGGACTCTTGGTTGACCCCAGCTGCCATCCACAGACCTGCCTCACTCACCTCACTGAGGTACTGTAGGACTAAGCTCTGGCCGGTGAGGCCCTTGCCCTGCCTGTTATGTTACTGCGCTTGGCTCCTTCAGTCAGCAGCTGTCAGTCTCTTACTGCTCCCTGGCAGCCTATTTTTCAATCTCTTCCAGATATAAAACACAGCTTGAGATCACGGATTATTTTTTTAATACACTTTAACATAACAACATACTGTGTGTTATAACTCAATGCAGAAGTCTTTGCTTTGAGCCCACTGACACAGCTTTTTAAGAGCACTATTATACCCCTTAGCTGTCCAAAACTTACTTCTCTTTTAACAGATTGTCTTGTGTTTTTTTCTGGGTAGACAGACTATGTGTACCATATTATGCTTACAAAAGCTTCACTGTTGCATACTCTTACTAGCAGTGTCTTTATCAGTTTATTCTCATTATTATACCATTTCAGATGGACTTTCATACTCCCTTCTGAATATAATCAAAGACTATAAAAGTAAATCCCCTTCCAAAAGTCTGAAATGATTTCATTAAGACTAAAAAGACAATACAGTTGGCAAGGAGAAAGCCTGAGAAGTACGATCACATATCCTTGCTCTTTTATCTACTGTTTGCTAGTTTACATCTTATATCAGTGGTTAGTCACAGCTATAAGATCCCTACTTTTTCCCGATGTGTAATGAATGTCACATTTTCGCATGATCTAGAAAATAAACTGAACAGTCTGTTGCAAGTTTCAGGTGAGAAACAGAGCTATTCTTACTTCTGCGTATATTTCAAAGCTTAAATTTAGTGTTAATACAAAGCAGATATCCTGATAACTCAATTTGTTCTGGAGTACTCAAGCTGTTGAGTACCCTTTGCTGAGGTAAAAGTGTGCTGTATTCCACCAACTTTTGAAAAGCTTGCAATAAGCTTGACAGAATGAGCATACAAATGGTGGTCAACTATTGTAGTGGTTTCAAAGATGACATGAAAGTATGTTTCACGTTGATGGTATTATGTGAAGGCAACTGAAAAAAACAGGATAGCATATGAAAATTACAGGACTTCAGCAAAGACTAATACTACTTTCACGATATTTTAAGTAAATTTACACATGAAAATACCAACAGAGGAAGAAATTGATGGATTCATATTTTTTTTTTTACTGAAAATCCAAAGATCTTCATTTCTCAGTTCCTACCAATGACACACAGACCACCTTACCTTCTACCACTCCACAATGCAGCTGTCACAGAGGTGCATTTAGAAGAGGAAAGGCTGAAAAGCTGCATATGAGATTTTTTTCAGTTCAAGTTTACTGTGTCTGAATTATTCAAATGTCTTTAGTTCCAAGATTGAAGACAGACTGAAGTTTTAATACATGCCTAAGAATGGTTTTAGCTATTGACTTCATAAGGGATAGTCTTAAATGCATACTTTTGTGCTTTCCTAAATTGGACCCCTACTGCTTAAAATAATTTTTTGAAAAACCAATCATGGTGGATGTTTTAAAATGGAAATTGCTTAAGAAGATAATTAAAAGAATAATTACTATAATGAAAACTTAACATGTCTGGAAATGACCAAAATTATCACAGCTGTCTTCCAGGAGTTTAACTTTCTTCTTTTTTGTTAGTAAAAGCCAAGATGTATGAGATTTTCCAGCTTTACCATACAGTGGTGCATTTTTAGATTTGTGGCTAGACTGAGTGATCTTCAGCCAGCATCTGAGCCCACAGTCTTGCATTCTGGTTTCTCGTGATTACCACTGCATCATATTTTCGTTCTACAAAGTCATCTTTTTTTTTTTTCTTTTCAGTTAATGCTGGATGCCACTTTCTGAAATGCATGTTAAGAACAACAAAGCAATAAGAAAAGTTGCCATGTCACATGAGGGCATTGCATAATGATACATAAGGTGGATCCTTCTTTGCTATTAGTTTTATCAGTTGTGGCATACACTCAAAGCAAGGAAAAGACCAGTTAAAGTGCAAAGAATGTATGCTGTTGGCCTTCAGTAATATTTAGTCACGGTAAATTTTAGTCATGAGTCTTAGTTGCATTGTGATATACCATGGCTGAACAGAGCTAAAAAACAGTTGCTGTGTCCATTGTACCATAAATACTTGTGTGGCTCTTACCTTTTAATAGGCTTTTAAGAGCATGTGGATGACATTCAAGCTTTTTGCTCTTTGCTTCTAGGAGAACTGAAAACAAACCTGAATTGTTCTTACTGAACATATCAACGTACTCAGTGTACTCATTGTCATTATGAGAATGAATGTGAAACTAATTTCACTGGGTTTGGGGCATATAACAGCAGTACCAGCCCAGCATCAAAACTCGATGAATACTCATAGATAAAACTGTTTATACATGAACAATTTTGACTTTGTCAATCTCTTTCAAATAAAACAATTTGACATAAACAATCACAACCTTTAATTATCACATTTTAAATACTATTATTTGGGGCTAAGTATAGATTATTATTAACTCCAGTCTTTACACAGACTGACATAGGTTTAATTGTCAGTGTACACATCTTAAAGCAGATGTAAATTAATTACAGTAGAAATGCATTATTTTCCAACAATTCAAATTCTAGTTTTATTATTTTTCCCACAGATTGAAGCCATTATAATAGCGTAAGAGATCTCTGAAACAATGTGCTTCATTAAAAGTCTTTTATTTATCCCACTATTATCTGCGTACCACAAAACTACATACTCTTCAAATTCTGGTCAGATTAAAGAGGACATGTAAGTAATTTAAATTTCTAGGCCTGAAAATCTGAGATATAATGAATTGGAAATAGAAGTTGGCTGTCCGTACAAAGTTAGAATCTCTAGAGATGCTGAATTGTATAACTCATTTGATTAAGTTCTTCAAAATACTATCTGATTTTGATGAGGTGGCTTCTAGTAAATAAGTTTTTGTCCTATGTAAAATGTATAGTGTTGCATAGAATAAATCAATATTTTACGTATAATTTTGTATGACAGAGGACTTAACCTGTACTGCCAGTTTGTGATATAGGCTGTGTAAGGCTGAAGAAAAAAGTAATTACCTGGATTAGAGTATATGCACAGAAGAGAAATGTGGTGATTCTGTACTCTGAGTCTCTGGAAGCTTTTGCTTGCAGAGGACTCCACTGGAAATAACTGAGTACAGTAACTCCAACAGGCTGTATTTCACCCCATTCACTGCAGCACCGAAGCAGAAATTAAATATAACAAGCTATTTAAACAGTGTGATGTGCATTGAAGGTATAATCAATGCTTTCCAATTAAAGAAGGACTTTTTATTATCTCTAATGGGGATAAAAATGAATAATGTTGGAAGTAGATCTTGCTTATTTTTGTGTTATAGTTTATATTTTCTGTTATAGCAGAAAATGCGAGAGAAAATAAAGTTTGGAACGTGTTGAGTGGAAGGAGATAATGAAATCAAAAGCAAAACAAGGACAAGTGTTAAAGGAGGAAGACAGTAACCAGGTCAAAAGCTACCAAGAGGGCAGAAAGAATGAGAGCCTTGACATTTGCCTGTGGAGATAACTTAGTGAATAGAGAGAAATTAGAAGGGGTGGAAGAACAGACTGATGGTACCTGATGAGAGAGATTGAGTAAGCTTTTATGATGCGAAAGCTATAATACTGTTTGTGAGCTCCAAGAAACAGGTGGAGATAAGTTCATTGAAATAGAGGATATGAAGACAAGGGCTGTATTTGTCTCATTAGTAGAATACAAAGGAACTTGCAAGGAGAGTGAAGGCATGAAACCTGAATGTTGGAAGTGGAAGAAGGCAATTTTCAGTAATACGAAAAAGGTATATAACACATTTACCAAGGTTTACTGACTTTTCAACAGTGCAGCACCCCTATCAAATTCACACTTAAAATAATGTAAACCTTCCAAAGTCACCTATGCTATCATATTGATGGAGGAAAGAATTGAGAACATGGGAATCAGTAATAGAAGCTTTCTCTTGGTTCCCTCCACTGTGTTATGAAACCATCTTTTTAAAGAAAGAGTAGCACTGAATTTCTGTTTCAGACTGAGGTCCAGCTGGCACAGCTAATGTACCTACCCTAGCAATGGGTTTCACTGCAAGCTGACAACCACTGGAATTGCTTATAAGTAAACAGAAGTAGCAGCAGTAACATTTTTCTAAGCAAGAGCATACAAAAGTCTCATCTCATTAAGGAATGTCTCAGCAAAAGGCACTGGCACCACAGAAATAGCTGGTTTTATAAAATCAAGATTGAGATGAGCTATCTTTGACTATGGTAATTGCATGGCATTTTAAAAGATCTTTTTTATTATTTTTTTGCCAAAATGCATAGTCCACATTTTTCTTATGCACTGTTATGGGAAGATGGCATTTAGCTTTTCTGTAGTTGAACATGGCTTTGCAGAACAGAACATTGTTAACAATTAAAAATAGTGATTAGAAAAAATAAAGGGAAGAATTTTAGAATATTTTAAACTGTGGAATCTCTTTGGTATGTATTTTCATACTGCATTTTAAAGTCTTTAGCAGTAGAATAATCATGCAAGGGTAATACAAGTAATCCTAAATTAACTACATGCAGTTCTGTCTTAACTTTGCAATTCACACCAAATTCTTTCACTGCACTAAGAATGAATTCAGGAAAATAAATATCCAAGGAGAAATATGGATTTAATTGTTATTGCTATTACATTGCTAAAATAAAACAGCTGTGATCACATACTCAGCTAAAGCCATTGTTCAACAAATATTTTTATTAAATATCTCTGTAGTGAAGATGAGTCCTGCTCCCCAAGAGCAAAGCAGAGCACTTCCTGGACCACCCATTGCTCCCTAGGTAAAACAATTCAGCCAGCTTTTAAGGGGGAGACGCACTGGACACTATGGCAGCTCTGGAACAACTCATGTTTGCTCACTGACATATTAAACTAGAACAACCATGTTTTAACATTCAAGTAAAAAGATAACAATCTTTTTCAAATCATTAATTTGACCACTAGCTAATGACAGCAACAGTGTTTCTTAACCGGCACTTTCCCAAAAATAACAATGACCTGCACAGCACACAGGAGGGAAGTCTCAGAAAACTAAGGTCAGTTCATTACAGAAGACAACGGGGGAAAAGCAGGCACATAGGAAGGTCAGAGGTACAACAGGAGCAGTCAGGAAAATAAATTGGGCAGGGTCATACAGCAAATAAACTGTGTGTCAGAGCTGTGAATAAAATCCAGGAGTCCGGGCTCCTTGTCTCTGTGCTCTATTCCCCTAGTCCTAACCAGATTCTCTCTCAAAATGACTTTCTGGTACAGACAGTCTGAGAGACTGAAACATTTTTCCTACCTACAAAATAACTGCAACAAAAAAACGTGTATAAGGGTTTCCTCCATGCAGTCGCTCCAACATTTACTTCATGGCTGTTAATAATTTTGTTGTTTTTGTTAATAAATATCTTACATTTCCTCCATGTCAGCAATCAAAATTTCTAAGTCTTCAGAACTGTGATTTGTCTATTTTGTTGGGGTGTTTACAACAAATATTCAAACTTAATCTGAGTCACTTTTTACTGGGGTGTTTTCTTCAAGTTCTGCCATTGATTAGAATGTGTTTGCCTGATGCTGGGGTATTAGAACTGTTAAAGCAGAAGACATTTTCAAGCATGACATTCATTGATATCCGATATTGGACAAGACCTAGATGACTCTTCTGCTTCAATAAAAAAAAAAAAAATAAAATCTTATATTCATACCAAACAGAAAATAGCCAAGTTCCTAACTATGAAACTTCTTAGGTAAAGGAGCTATAGGATCTGTGGGAGTAGACTACAAGAAGTATAATAAAGACTTAATATTGTGAAATTGTTTCTTATTTTTAATTGTAAACATGCACTGATTGCCACAGATGTGTTGTGTGTTTTTTCCAAACAGCTTTTTAGCAAACCAATTTAGCAGCTGGTCTTATCTATGACTTCAAGTGTCCAACAAAAACAGATTTAGGATGGACTCCAAATTACTGAAGTTGAGATATTTCCACAGCATATTAATCAGATTTCCCAATAACACATCAGTCACTGACTAACATTGCTTAAGGCATTATCAGCCGCTTAGAACACACAGTCCATGAGTCAAGTGGGGCCAATTAGGGCAGCTCGCCTGTAATCCACCATGATACATGTTCAGAAACTGGTCTAAATATTTTAAAGGGCTGTTTTAAATTACCTGACTGTATTTGTATTTCAGTGGGAGATCTGTATATGTATTAATTGAACAGGGAGATTCTTATTCTAGCAAGTTTTTTTCATAAAATTTTTTCTTCCCTTTTAGGAAGTAGTCTTCCATGGTAGAGGCTTCCCTCTAGTGGACACTTTCTCTGATGTTTCATTTTTAAGTTTTTAGTAATGTAATGTAATGGTTGTAAAACGCATCCAATGCCACGTATTTGCTTCCTGATTTAAAATAATTAAGAAAAATCTGGCTGACAGGGCTTAACTACTTTCTGTTTCTTGAGGACCTTTAAAATTACTGGAGCAGTCTTAAGAACAGTTACTTCAAACTGTAAGAAAATGTAGAACTGCTTAGTAATCTTAGAGGTATATAAACTGCAAGATAATGTCCTGAAAAAGCTACTTTTTGAGTCAGTAGTTCAGAGAATAAATACAACTACAAAAGCAGTATTGTTCTGTACTGACTGGTTGCTTTTTTACCAAACTATCGGTGCTGATCAAATTAATCTCCAGACTGTTTGTATGGGCTACACCTACAGGCACTTTCAGTATCCTGTTATTTAGAGGAGGGTGATATATTGATACCCAGTTTGTTTGGTGCATTGGTTTCCTCAAAACATTTAACTTTAGAATGCTGAACTCAGGGTTCCTATATAGAACAAATATATGTATACTTAAACTATTTGTTCTTTTCTGTGGGAGGATGATCACATTACTTATAACTGAGAGCCTACCTTAGGATGACAACCGGCTACATTCTATTTTCGTTGCTCAGCAATAACAAAGGGCTGTCTTAGTATGAACCTTTCACCTGTAAATTTTTCTTTCTTCAGAATGTGACAATGAAAACATCCCTTGTAGCAGTGACTTTCACAATGCAAACTTTCAGCCCAATATTAACTGAGACCACTAACACACTGATTGGATTTTCAAGTATTGTCTGGTCATAGTGGTATGTGGTTACTGTTAGGGCTTTACAGAATTTATTGAGAATCTTAAATTCATTCAAATAAATATGATCTGGGAAGTAGTTTTCTGAGTTTCAGAATAAGATGAAGATTCTTGAACCAGCTTAAAGTTTAATGAAAGTGTATATTTTTCCCAGTGCTAAACTTTTTTATTCCAAGTCTTCTAGAGTTTCCAAGATCTTTTGTTTCCCCATATGGGCTTTTGACCTGACTATGCCTCATAAATCATTTCATAAGGTTTTGGAGGCTACACAGTTGCCCACTTGGCATTTTCTATCTAGGGGATTTTAGTAGAATAGAATTACTTCCCCAGTTTAATGAGAATAATCTCATTCCAGCTGAACTGATGTCCACGTTGCAAAACAATATCACAACAATAGCCTCTTTTGCTGTCAGTTTCTCTGAAGAGAAGCCAGTATTTGATAAGAAATTTTAATAACAATATAACTATATAATACATGCATATACATTCATATGCCCCTTATCAATGACATTCTTCTGCCTTTCCTTAACACAGACTATAGCCATGAAGTCACTGTTTATTTGTAGCTCAGACAACACTCCCAATGCAGTAAAAACTCAGAAATAAAGTCAGTGGGAGGGATTTTCTGCAATCCTTTTCTGAAACAAGACTAAATGGGACTTTAGGACTGGGTCCAGTTCAAAACAGATCAAACAGTATGGTGCCTAAAGGAGACAAAGATTTGCATGGTCCAATGTATGGTTTATGAAAATGTGAGTAACATGGAATCAAATTTGCCTCAATTAATGACTTCAAGGATTTATAAAAGTAATTTACATAACAGAGATCATCTCCTAATAAAGATGGAAAAGCATACATATTACACTTGCGGATATTTTTAGGTGACCTCTTCAGATAGGAGGCTGCCTAGAATGTGCGATGTGTTCCAAAGTTACCCTATACACAGATTAAGTATGCCAAAAATGACACAGTATAGGGAATAACAGAGCATTTAATTAAAAGGCAGAGCAACTGTTCAAAGTTGGGTGTTACAGATCGTATCTGATATGCACACTATTTATTTCTTCACTGTAATTTCAGCTCCAAACACCATTAGACTGCTGGAACTTGCAAATGATGATACTATCAATAACTAGCCCCTCCAAAGTGATTTAAAACTAATAATCTCACCCATACTGTTGATTTTAACAAAACTACACTAAGTGCTGTTTGAGGCAAATAACACAATGAGAATCAATAAACAAATGTGAAACCTATACATATCTTTTTTGGGAGTAAATAAATTATTTTTTAAATTATTTTAATTCCTAGAACCAGTTATATAAAGCTGTAGGACTGATATGCGGGGAATCAGTAAGGATGATATTACAGCACAAAGTGTTCTGTTGTGGCATCATCCTGACAGGGCTCTCTAGAGCACCAAAATGCTTTCAGGACAGCTAAATTACACAGTGTTCAAAAGCCCAGGAGAGGGCTAAGCGAGCAAAAGGAAACATACAAACGTGCCTGGGAGCCTCCCCCTTTTTTCTTCTTTTTTTTCTCCACAAAAGCTTATAAAGGTAATAAATGTTTGTAAGAGTTCCTCAGCAGTGCTGCTGTTTACCTTCATTTTGTCACCTGTGAATAAGTAAAGGAGAGTGTCTGTGCTCAAACTGTATTACTGTTTGCATGTATGTTTTTTGTTTGTTTCTTTTCAAAGAAGCAGTTTGTTGAGGAGAGTCTCCAGATTTTTGAACCCGATTTGCCACCTGTTAGAAAGGAGTGTATTATGCTAGAAATTAGAACAGCATGTCTTTTCACAACATGGGGAGTTCACTTGTATAAGGTAGGAAAAACAATACAGAATTCATAAAAGGAAGGTAATGCTAATTGCATAAAAATAGGGGCCAAATAGTCTCAAGGCATTAATTATTCCCAAATAGTACTACTAATTAACGTATCAATGACAAATGTGGATATACCTATTAATCCATTTCAAAGTGCATTCCTGCATCATCTCAAGTTTTATCAGCCATGATCTGAAGAGCTTCTGTAAGATTACAAAGACATAGAGAAAAATCTTCTTTCGTTAACAAGCCCTTCCTCACCACCCCCTGCCAAGAAAACATTGAACTAGTTGAATTAATAAAATGTACCCAATCTGGTAAGAACATTCTGTAACGTGTTGTACACAAGCTGCCTTTAGCTCATTTTGTTAGTAGGATTAATTTTTAAAAATCTAAGACTTTCATGCTAATCCTAGATAATCCTGCAGTTTGGTACATTAAAAATAATCAGATTACAGTGAATGTCAATGTCATTTGATCTTGAATGATGTAGAGCATGGTACTGGAACTACTGCCCTCTCTTTCTACAGAAGGATGACCTGAGTTCGCCATGTCTCAACAGCTGCAGATGTCTGCTTCAAGTCACCTTTAAAAATGTGGCTTTGTTTATTCAAATAATGATTTTTGATGGCAAGTCAATGTACAAATGTCGTGTAAGAAATCGGTATACAAAACTGCCTTCTACATATATACCACTGAATACCACCTGCTACAAGCAGATTTGCAGATTTGTGGTCTCTATTAAAAAAATGCTATCCTACCTAGTCCTTCCAGCTCATTTAATTCATGTGCTTCCTTTTTGCATCTCCCTCATTCTCCACAATCTTTACTCTGATTGGTTGCAAGAGGACTAATGCCTATTTTATTTCTGGTTAATCTAATTAAGTAAGAACCTGGGACTGTGATGTCAGTGTATTAATAGAAGGAAGTAATGCTTCCTGTAGTAAGGACAGCAATTCTGACTGCTTTAGAAGCAGGTCAAAAATAAAGTAAGACAAGCTGCAATAATAACACCAACTCGTTCTCTGATAATATAGCTTCAAGTAAGATTATGGCTCATGGACTGCAGGTAAGAAAATATAACATGTTCATATTTGGTTATCTGATTGAGGGGAGCTTTGGGGATGGGGGGAGGTTGGTTTCAGCAAAAATAGTAAAAAATAGTAAAACTTCAGAAATATTGACTAATGAAATGCTTTGTTTCTGGTACTTGCTCAGGAGAAAATCTGGCTTTAGGAACAGATGACCTCAATTGTTTACATACTGACGACATTATGTATTTGACTTTAATATATCTATATTTATATGCTTTCATTCTGCGCTAATAAAACCATACTTGATTATGAATCTCACTGTATATAATTGCTGTAGTTTGTTTTTTCCCACTTTAAGACTAAGAAATCTACCTACATCAGTAACTGAACAGCAAATGAGAATGAATCCTACTTAAACAACTAATTCCCAAGGTGTAATCTCATGATTTAAAAATTCATATTGACTTTGTTATGGGTTAGTAGACTACTTCATTATAAGGGGCTGCTGCTGTATTATTTAGCATGTGCCACAATACAAATGCTTTTATGAGCCTGTAAGGTATATGCAGCATGTTGCTATGGTGATGTGGTGCTCACACTGATGCAATCCTTAACGTTCTGCTTATGAACTTTCAGTAGTTTTTTTCAGTAGTAGTTTTTTTCTTTTTAATAAATCTTTGCACATAGCAGCAAACAAGATACTAATGTAGTAGTTCTTATTTTCTTAAAATAGTCTTAATGAGCACAGCTATTAACTAAATAAAAGGTACTCAGCTGTGCTGTTGGGGTAAATATAAGTAACCATCACTATGCATACCTGTATGCCTCAAAATTAGTGTTGTTCAATAGTTACGCTAACATGGACAAAGCTCAGTCCTCACTTGAGCTGAACCAGTTCCGATGTTTCTCATTGGCTGTACTAGGAAGCTAAACACATTGGCAGCAAGGTCGAACTTCAGCTTGCTGTGCAAACAGAACCCCAAGTTAAAACTACAGAAGCAAATTGTAAGGCTGAAGAACATTAAATAAGGTGAAAAGTATCATGATTGGGGGACGTAGGGGTGTTGCTCAAAGCATGTGTACTGTGCTCCTTGCATGTAAGCTGCAGTTATGCAGCATGAAATAGAGACAGGAATCTTGGGGGGGTTGGGGGGAAAGCAGCATTTTAAAACTGCTTATTGTGTTACAGATTATTCTGAGAGGTGCTTTTACGGTACTCCAAATAAAAATGATGCTTATATATTCTAGTTGTCTTAAATAAATAAACAGTCTGTACTATCAGAGACTGGAAAGGCTTTTTTTCCTGTATGGCTCTGTCTTTCCTCTTAGCTATTTCCTTTTCACTTGCAGATAAAAGATGAAGACAGTGGCTATAATAAAAACCTATTTTGCATTCCTAAGCATTATGAAGAAGACTTAGAAAGAGTTTTCATTCCTCATGGACTCATCCTGGACAGGTATGAGGGTAAGAAAGAGCAGTGATAGTTATGCCAACGATTAGTTTCCCTCCAAATGAAGAGACCGTTGACCTACTCTGCATTGCCCATGAGAAACATGGAAACCCCGCAGTTCTAACACTGAAGTTCTGCTCTGGAGTTTAATACAAGAGGCATTTCATGGAGAGGATTCCTTTACAACCCTGGTGAAGTCTCCATATCATCTCAAATATCTTTAAGCTTTCGTGTTCTTTGTTGTTTAGATGTACAGTTTAAATCAACAACATCAACAGTGTGTCAAATGGAGTAGGTGTCGTCTTGTTAACTGCACGTTTCTAACTAAATTTTCAATGTCTTAATTGGCCACAGTTTGCTGGCTATTTAAAAAAAAATAATCAGAATTTTAACTTGGGCATTGTTTAATATATGGACAAATAAAAATAAACAAAACATTTTACAGGAATTGTTTTCTTTTTTCCCCCCAGGACAGAATGCTTGGCTAGAGATATCATTTAAGATATGGGAAACCACCACATTGTTGCACTCTGTGTCCTTAAAGGAGGCTACAGATTCTTTGCTGATTTGCTGGACCATATAAAAGCACTAAATCAAAATGGTGATAAATCTGTCCCCATTACTGTGGATTTTGTGAGAATAAAAAGCTACTGTGTAAGCAAGCTTCTTTTTCCTTGGAAAATTGATTCTCCCTATCTATTAACATCCTGAATACTAGTAGTTTACATGAAAACTCCAGGAAAATTGAGTTTATGCATGTAACCTGTTCAAAACAACTTAGTTGCTTTTCAGTATGTAATAAACTGATTTACTGATCTGCCCAAATGATCAGAGGGATATTGTATATTCACTGGAATTAAAATATAGAAGAACACTTAATGTGACAAAGTCAATGCTGGGTCACCAATGTCCTCTTCTCCAGCCTAAAGTTTCCATACAGGTTCTATTCTCTTTAACATGGCACCCTTTGGTGAAAGGGAGAATAAGCATCAGGGCCTTGCTTATTGTCTCCATCCTTATTACTTCCTGTTCCTACAGATGATGTTGGAGAGATTTGTTTTTGTAATTTGAATGTTGGGGAAGAGGTATGTTTTGCCTGAGCCAACTACAGTAAAGCAATGACTTGTGGTATATTTTCTATTTTATTTTCTTCCCTCTTTGAAGGCTCAAGTGCTGTGTACTGAACAAAATTTATCACATGCTGAATACAACAAATTACAATACCCTATAAATAGTTCATAGAATTCTAAAACAAATCCTTGGTAAAAAAAGTAGCTGAAAGCAATGGTGTCTATTCCAGGAATATGGATGTAATCTTGTTCAGAAGTGCTCCATGCAAACATGTCTGCGCTGATGCTTCACACACTTGTCCTGTTCTCAACTACTTAACAGCTGTTTTACTGAAGGAGTGCCGCGTACAGTTGCAAGTGTCATTTGTCAGGTGAACAGCCAGAGCAGTACACTATTCACAGAAATACAAGGTAATGCTTTGAGCATATTTTGTGTGAATTCTCCCCTTTCCTTTCTCCTAGAAGGATACATCTACAGAAAAAATCAGTATTGTTGGAGAAGAACTGTCTACACTAAATGGGAAGGTATGAACTAGGATCTTCAGCTTTTCAGAGGAAAGAGCAGTTCTTATGTATCTTTCATCAAGTCCACCTTTAAGATGTTGGTACTACATATCTACAGCTGTTTAAAACTTCACACTTGTTAAAACAGTAATTCCCACTCAGTGGAAACTTAACATGATTAGTACTGAATGTTTCTAAAGATCCTGTTCTGTTTTATACCACAACCTCCAAAAAAGAACCATCTTAAACTGACTCATGCAATATGTTCTCAGAATGTTATTGCTATACATAAATATTATATAAAACCTGGTATAAGTGGCTTTCTCACAATACTTTAAGTTTCTTTAAACATTTTCCAAAAGTCTTGTGAATAAGCACTAAATCTAAGTTGTTAAGTGACAAGCTCCTTTGAAAACTGATTGCACTATCAGCTTCAGTTACAAGTAAGTTGTAAATGCTTTTTGGCTGTTTAATTCACTGAAATGATGCAATGTAACTCTTTTATTTTCCATTTTCTTTCTCTCTCCACGTGATCTAGAATGTGTTAGTAGTAGAGGTGAGTACAGAACTTGAAGTTTTTTTGGGGGCATGGGGTATTTTTTTTTTTTTTACCTATTTTGCAAGTTAATGCTTGCTGCACATAAAACACTTAATCATATGTCAATTAAAGTATGCATATCATGTTACTGTGCTGCCAGTGCTGCTGCTCTTTATGTTTCAAATTAATCCACTGATAGTATGCTTTTTCTTTCAGACTAGGAAGATAAATTACTTTTTTTTTCTTTGAGGATATTATTAAGACTGGTAGAACAATGAAGGCACTACTTTCAAAACTAAAAGACAATGAACCAAAGATGGTAAAAGTCGTAAGGTATAATGACACATCCATTTACTAATGTATGATGATAAGATACGGAAAAGTCACTCAGGTGAATTGTCAGGGTATGCTGGTGTGTGGATTTGTTTTCCTTTTTTATTTTAGATTTGGGGGAAGTAGTAGTAAAAGCAGGAAACAATCCTTATAACAGCTGGTGGAAAAACAAAACACTTATTAAACTGGGACGCTTACACGTATACTACTCTGTTCATTGTTAAAATCAATAACAAGGGCTTCACAGCTTTTTTGCTTAGTCCACGAAGTCTGATTCTCTCTTTCTTATCTTTGAAAGAAAGCTCAGCTCTTTCCATAGGCTCCCTAACACCTTCTCAGCTGCCTCAATACTAGAATGACAACACTCAAGACTTTTTTTTCCCCCCTTGATATCCTTAGATATGTGAGTCTGCAGAATCTAAGTGTTTGTGAACAGTTGCAAAATGCAACCAGCATTCTAGAGCTTTTAGAGCAGATATCTAAAAGACAATTGTCTAAAAGACAATTCCCAAATAATTCTTCTCACAAGTAATCATGATGCTTTGGAAACATGCTTCTTGGGTTTTATGTATCAGTTATGCTCCTCCTAGTAACTGTCCAGGAGGTTCCCAGTATTTTCAGAAATGCCCAGGAAAATCAAGGATAAATATGACTTTGTGGCAGAAATTATAGTGTCATAGCGTCAACTGACAGCTTGCCTTTTTGCTTCCCTCCCTCACCACTAAAATCTTTACATACCACTTGAACATATCTATCTGTACTATCCTAGTTTGCTGACACATTGCTACAAAAAAAAAAAAAGAATACAGAATTTGAAAGAATGAACCTAGATCAGAGCCTTAATTTATTGTTTCATTATAAGGCTGAAAGGAACTTGTAATCTGTTAAATTTAAATAATGTTTTTTTTTTTTTTTAACTGCACAATTGTAGATGTTTATTGGGATGGGTGGGGAGAAGTGAAGTATACAGCTTGGAATAAGACGTCTTAAAACCATAACCTTCTCTCCTCTTTCTTACAGCTTGCTCATCAAAAGGATATACCGAAGTCCAGGCTATAGACCAGACTGTAAATATTGCATTTTTTTGGCTGTCCAAAATAAGATTCCATCTTTTCATTTCATGCCACTTTTCATGAATGAAAATTCATGCATGTTTCAGGAAGGCAAGAAGAAATGGGGAAAAAACACATAAATGCCTTAAAGCTGACAGCTAACTGTCCCCTGCTGAAACCTTGTGATAACTTTTTTGGTGTTTGTTTTGAATGTAGTTTTAGTTACTTATTGCTAGATACCAGAAAGAGAATCAAACATTAACTTTGAACTAACTTTTAACTAATGAATTGTTTGGCTTTGATCCTAGAAGGCATTTGTTTTGACTCTGGTTGAAACTCAACTTGTTTTCAAAGTGAAAAATGAATTGCAGTGCATCCATTTTTACATAAGTAGAATCTTCTTCATTGTCTGTCTCTTCTCCCAGGACTGCCTCCTAAGTAGGTTTTAAATTATGTATTTTAGGAAAACAAATCTTTAAATGTAACAGTAACTGATGATATAGAGTCTAACCTTTCTCATCAATTTACAGTTTTGATTCTTAGTGTTAAGTGTGCTAAGTACCTTGAAAGCAAGATGAAATGTTTGTTAGGTATTACACTTATATAGCAGAAGCATATGTTGAATACAAACTGTGTGTTTAAAACCTATTTACACCACCTAAGTATAAAGAGTTGCATTTTGTTACAGACATAGGCTTTGAAATTCCAGATAAGTTTGTGGTTGGATATGCTCTTGACTATAACGAATACTTCAGAGATCTAAATGTAAGTACACAGAAGGGTGCTTTGACTGTTATGTACGTGAGTGTTAGCACAGATAACTAGCAGAAAATATTAGTTTCCACTAAGAGATTCTGGTCAATTAATAAAACTTCAAATCTGACTTGATGCCTCCATTAAAAGGGTGACAACATTATTAATATGCCAAGATGGCAGTTTAATGTAAACGCATGATAACTTGTTCATGCCTTACCTTTTTATGCAACTATTCTACAAGTCTTGTGGCCCAGCCTTCCTGTAGAGTATTTTGAATCCTCCGAGATGGTTTTCAGCATATAATCTGCTAGCCCCATCTGAAAAGAAAGTAACTTGTAATTTGGTTTTGATTTCATGTTTCTATTAGAAAAGAGCAGCATAAGATTTCACTAGTAAAAATTTTTAAATGGTAGTAGACTGGACTGTGTGTGAAGGTGTTTCCCACACTGTAAAGTATGTGCCTCAAGACCTTTTTCCTTTGTTCCATTATAGTCTCCCTATGCTGCACTGAGTAGTAAACAGACCCTGACAGAAAGAGTTGATCTTTTTTTTTTCCCCTTCCTACTGTTCAAAAGCATCTTCATAAATATGGCTAAGTGGAAAAGTGTCTCACTTGAAAGTCTTTAAGAAAAAAACAGTTCTGTAGAAGACACAAAACAAATTTACATTATTGTAAAGCAGTGTGGAGAAGGGCATGATAGATGAACAAAACTGGTCTCTTCCAGAATAAACAATTTCTCTGTGAATTAGATGAAATTTGAAGCAATATTAACACTTCAATTTTACAGCAAGTAGTAAAGTTGCAACCAAACTCGCAAAGCGTAATGTCTTAATTCCAATATTAGAACACAACCAGAAATAAAACTGAAAATAATTCTTGTGTTTACTTCAAAGGTACAGATTAATTGAAGTTGTACACTTTTTTTTTTTTAGCACATCTGCATTCTGAAAGAGAGAGCCAAAGAGAAATATAAAAGCTAGTAATGTCAGACTTCTGGAGTAACAGTGTGTGGATGAATATGGTAACCTACTACTCATGCCTGTTTCACTGAAGAACTGCATGTTCCTAAGGATACTCCTCTGTATATTTTTCCTATAATGATATGTGAAACAGCTTAAGAAACATGAATGCTTAAGTTTCAGTGAAACCTTAACAAAATGTTGGCCGTAAAATAGATATTATATTCCATTGGAATCATAGGAAATAGAGCCAGGACATGCACATGTGTATATAATTACGTCTGGGTTTTTATTTACTATAATAAGTAACACATCATGCATACTGTATAAAAACTGTAGTTACTTAAAATATATACACCTGGATAACACTGGAAAAAGTAACCATCAAGGTAATTAAAGTGAGATTAGTACTTAAACATTCCATGTCAGCTTATGTGCTGTTTGTTTTTATTGTTTGCAGAGGGAAGAGGTCTCACGTTCCTCACACTATTGTGACCTTAGTTGAAATTCAGGAAACAAATTATTAGCTGTTAAGACTGGTGATAAACCATTATCGCATGAAAATACTTCAGCGAGCCACCTGTTTGCTCCTAATGAGAACTGGCAGTTATACTGCCCAGACACTGCAACAACGTTGAGATGCTCTCTGACACCGCATTGTTTCTTTCCTACAGTAAACGATTGGAACAGGCTGGGAGACCTTATTTCTTTGCTTTTGTGTACCTAAGCACTAAGCTAGCAGTCTGTGCTTAAGAGGTTTTGCTGATGCCCCTCAGCTTTTAGCAAAGCCCTAGGCTACAGCTAAGAAGCCTGACGGGTCAGTGGTGCTTTCAAGGGGCTCCTGAGGGCTGGGGACTGTCATGTGTCACATTACCACCTCCTTACACCTGGCAGAGGAGAAAATCAGCGCCCTTACCCAAAGCACGGAAGGGGGGCGGCACCGCCTTCTCCCCTCTGAGAGAGGGTGGAGGCGCTGTCCGGCGGGGCATGACGCCGAGCCTCCCCCGGCTTTCTGCTTTTCCCAGCGGGAGGATACGGGTGTCAGCTGCCCATGCCCGGGGCAGTACACGCCTGGGAAGCTGTCGTCGCCCGCCCCGGCCGTGATCCTCCCGGCAGCCGCCCGGCCGAGCCCCGCCATCAGCGCCCCCCTCCGGCCACAAAATGGCCGTCCGCCCCTGAGGTAAATCCCAATTTGCCGCTCGGCCTGCCCTCTGCCAATCAGAAGGCGGAGCCCGGCGGGCGCGCGCGCTGATTGGAGGGAGCGGCCGTCGGTCAGTGGGGAAGGGCGGGGAGAAGGAAAGGGAAAAGGCCGCTGTCGGGGGGGCAGACAAAATGGCGGCTGCGGAGAGGGAGGCGGAGGCGGAGGGGAGGTAGCGGCCCTCCGCGGCCCGGCCCCGGCGAGGGGGGTGCCGCAGCCCGAAGGATGGGAGCGGCGGGCTGAGGGGGGCTCCCTGGGCCTGCTGAGAGGGGAAGGTGCCGGCTGCGAGTCGGTGTCGCAACCTCCGGGCTTGCCCCGGGGCGCCGCAGCGTGTGTGTGTTTGCTTCCAGAGAATGCCCGAAAGGGGAGGCGAGGCGCCGCCTCAGGGAGCTGGATGTGGCCGACAAGTTCTCCCGCTTGCCGCTGCCCAAAGCCTCGGTGCTGCTGCCGCTGGTGGTGCGGGCCGGGCGGCTGTGCTTGCTGCTCACCATGCGGGCCCCGCAGGTGTGTGTGTCCGTGCTCTGCCCTCCCTGTAGGTGGAAGGCACCCATGGGTGCCCCGGGGACAGCCCCCGGTCGGTGGGGTGGTGGCAGATGGCTTCCAGGTCAGAAAAAGAGGGGGTTATGCTGTTTGTTGTGGCTTAAGTGAGAAAACTGAATGGTACGTGGTTCTTAACAATGCGACTTTTGAATCTGCATTTAATATTTAATTAATAGTAATAAATAATATTTGATAGTACTCTCTTCTTGCTTTTAGATAGGAAAGGCAGCACTTTGTGTCTCCCATCACTCTTTTGCCAGCATTTTATCTTTAAAAGCCCTCTTGGTGTTTTGATTTTTGCTGAAAATTTGATGCTTTTGGTCATGCATAGAGAATTTAAAACCCTAATAGCTACAGTTGCTTAGTTGATTTAAAAAATGTGTGTAAATGGGCTTTTTTCTGGCCTTTGATGAACAAACCCATTAATAGAATGTATGTAAAGGTATGGTATTTAAGTATGTATGTTCTTTTAACTTGTGTTAACAACTTGACCAGTGAAATTGATTCATCTGTCAATCTCTTATGCAAGCAAGATGAAAAACATTCAAAACTTTCAAGTATTCAGAAAGTATAGCACGAACTACATGATGCTATGCAAATGAGTGTATATGTATTTCTTATAGTGAGAGTTTGTGGGTTAGTTGCATATAGGCCTAACGTGAGCAAAAATAAACATTTTTCTGTGTAGCTCTTGATAAGGCACACTTCTTCTGATCTTCATAAGACTTACCACCCTATCTAGCACTTTGGGGATGCTAAATCAGGCATAAGGTGGTTCTGTAGTAGGAATCATTGCAGATCCGCAAGGTGAAACAAACTGGTTACATTTAACGGTAGTACTCTTTTAAATTCTAGCTGAGAAGATCACCGGGGGAAGTGTGTTTCCCAGGAGGTAAAAGTGAAGAAAATGATAAAGATGAAATTGATACTGCTCTCCGAGAAGCCAAGGAAGAAGTGGGACTCCCGCCAGAGAAGGTGGAAGTCATCTGTAGGCTTGTGCCTGGAATCGATAAAGTAAGCAATAAGCTGTGTAAGTCAGCATATCGTTGGAAAGTAAGCTTAGGGTACTTTGCTTTTGTAAGGTTGATAACGATCTCTTCAAACCTGTAACTAAATAACTGCTGCTGCTTAAAGTATACAGCCTTTGTAGCCAGCAGAGGAGGGGAAGAGATTTTTCTCTCTGTTTGGCATTTGTCAGGTCATGTTTGCTCCTATGTGGACTCCAAACGTGAATACCAGAAGGACGTTGGTAAACTGGTGAGAGCCTAGCAAAGAGCAATGGAGATGCTAAAAGGGGCTGGAGCAAATAGAATAGGAAGAAAGGCCGAGAGAAGTGGGTTTGCTCAGCTTCAAGTTGGTGGTGAATCCAGTTGCTGTCTCTAACAGTTACAGAGATGATCCTAGAGTCGTCTTGAGACAATGGACACAAGGAGCAACAAATGACATTTAAATTAGATGAAAAGAAAACATTGTTCACTATGAGGTTATCCAAACACTGGAACAGATTGCCCTGATAGGCTCTATAATCTCTGTTTTAGGAGATATGTCTTAGGGCCTTGTCTGGATGAGTTCTCCTAAGCTGCTTGATATAACATCAAAACTATCTGGTTCAATATCCTCCTCAAAGCAGGATTAATTTAGGCTGAAAGGGACCTTTTCAGGTTATGTAGACTGTGATTCTGTATTGTATGGAAATCTAGCAAGGAGACTTCTATTCTGCAGGTGCCACTGGAATATAAGTCATTGTAAATGAACAGGTTGCCCATTTCAGTAGCAATATTCAGTGTTGGTGGAATCAGTTTTCTGGTAGTGCAGAGCAGATATTGTTTCAAAAGACTTCATTTTTGTTCTCCAGGTAAGTTTCTCTTTATAGCTTCAATTTAGCCACTTGAGGGGCTAAATTGCATTCCAGTTAAAAATGTTTCATAGGTTTCCTGCGCTCATTTTGTAATATTTGAAACTTTTTAAAATAAAGAACTTTTGCTTGGTACATACTGAGTGTGTTTTCTGTTGTGTGTTTTTTTGTTGCTGTTCTTTCAGATGAATTACTTGGTAACACCAGTTGTAGGATTTATAGAGGATACATTCCAGGCCACTCCTAATCCAGATGAAGTGAGTGATGTTTTTGTCATGCCATTGGAGTATTTCATCAAGCCCTTAAATTACATGACCTTGCCTTATAAAACCTCATCTGGTTACTTAACCTGGATGCACTGCTTTACATATCATGACCATGAACGCAATAAGTCATTCAAGATATGGGGACTAACTGCACATTTTGCTGTATTTCTTGCCCTTGTAGTTTTTAGAACAAAACCTACCTTTGAGGTTGATTATGATCTTGACAACTTAATTTCATCTGCTGAGAGTAAGTTTATGAATTTATATGCATCTTTAAATGAAAAGAAGAAGAGTAATCTATGACAAACTGGTGTGACAATTAATCTGTACTGAAGGAGGAAAAGGGTTTTGGTTTATTCTCTTTGTATCTGTTATGTGATTGAATTTCACATTTGCACTTATGCTGAATTGGGAACATAGTAAAGTTTATTTTTAAATAGAATTCTTAAGTTGTCAAACCCTAACTAGATTCATATAATTGTATCTGTTTTAGAATTGTCAAATGTGCACAGTATTTTTAATGGACTTGGCATACAGATTCGAAAGGTCTAGTTTAATTACTGCCTTTGCCTGTGATCCAAGACTGACTTTTCTATGTTTTGTTCTTCTAGTTAATGAGATAACACTATTTTTTTAATTTGTTTGAATTAAAATATAAAAACTCTCTGGTATCTGTCTGTCTATTACTGTGTGATGTACTACATATGGGTAACAACTCATACAGTCTTGTTTGGTATCTTTACAAGGAAGTGATACAAAATCACTTACAAAATGCATAATAAAACTCTAAAGAGTGGCAGGTGCTTTCATAATTTATTTGGTTTGGTTGGGGTTGTGGAGGTAAGGAGAAGATTTAATGAACTCAATATTTTTCAAGGAAGTTTTCTGGGCTATGAAAAGCTTAGTGTACAGACAACAGTACTGAACTTTCTTCCACAGCATCCAGTTACCATCGTTCACTCAGCTACTAGAAGGCAGTTGTCTTAAGGAGAAAAGAGTGGCATTCAGTACTCATGAAAACTAAAATGCTCATCTGTAGTTGAATCTTTACTAGTAACCCCGGCAGTTTCAGATGGGTAGTGTTTTTTGCACTGTGAATCTTTGTTTCCTCATTGCTAGTGAACTAAAAGCTTATTTGTGGTGGTCATGATACTGTTGATAAAGGGTTAAGTTTTTAAAAGCACAAGTGGTTTTGGCTGGATTTGAGATGTAGTTTGGAAATAAATGGGTTACCAGTCTTTATTACATGCTGATCTTTGACTAACGGGTGAAATCGCTGGAGAAGTAGTAGCCATACTTAGGAAGAACGTTATTTATTTATTTCTCACTATAGTGAATTTCACTTGTGAAATTGTGTAAACATTTTAAAAAAAAAAAGTTCATCATTATTTGTACCCTCAGTGTTTTCTCTCATTGCTAGTATATGCAGGAAAAGTAACTAATTAAAATAAGAACATTGTTAATTAAAATGGAGCAAGTTAATTGGACCTTTGCTTATTAAACAAAACAGGTACCAAGAGATGTAATTACTAAATTACCATCCTCCTCTGTTCCCAGCAGACTTTTTATTTAATCTCCCATGGCACAGAAATTGTACTAATGGTACAAATTCAGACCTGATTTTTTTCTCTTTCCTGAAACATTAATGAAACATTGTGTGGAACTATAAGGGCAAGAACAATAGTTACAGCTGTTAGGACTTCCAGCAAATGGAAGTCCTGTTGATATTTAGTATCAGATCAACCATTTGAGCTAATTGAAAAAAGAGCTTGTAGAGGTCCACACAACCAAACATCCTTGAGTGATTTGCAGGAAAGCCAGTGGGGTCTCATGCTTCATGTTTTTGCCTCCTACGTAATTTTACTGACATTAATTTTGAAATTTGGGAAGTTCTTAACTATAAAATACAATTGATTCCTTAGAGACCCATCTGGCATTTGAGTGCCCAAAAAACTCCACAAAAAGAATAGAAGGAAGTTAAACTGATAGTTATTACAACTGCAATTCCTCAAGTCACCCTTCGCCTAATGGGAGATTTTTTTCTTGGGCACTCTTTGAATAATATTCTGCCGCAGTTCTTGAAGCAGAAATGAGAGGGTGACTCTGCAACCCTTGTAACTAATCCATGTCCTATTCATACCCTCTTTCCTTTAAGAGGTGGGGAGTGGAGAGTGTCCGAAGTTGAGCATCATAAAGTCTGTGATTCAGGCATTTCTCAAGATATTACCTCTCAAGTATGAAAGAACTGAAAGTATGTCTCTCTTCCTCATCCTGGCTGAGTGCTCAGTGTAGCTGAATACCACGTTAAAGGGCTGTTGCATCTACTGTGCACCTAATGTTTATAAGGGAGAGTATGACTGCTTAGTGAGAGATCAAACTAATGAAAACGTGGATTCTCTGGGGAGATCAATCTTTCATGGGGCCTGGGGCTGCAGGAAAGATGTACAAACTGAAAAGGGAAAAGGTCTAGTAAATGCATTGTTCTGAGAATTTCCTAGTAGAAAATGCTCTACTCTGCTTTGAAATGGTTCACAACCCAGGGCAATTAATTCTCCATTGTATTATAAACAAAATTTTAAGCACCTTGAAAAGCAGGGCCTTTATTTTTCTGTACACCAAGTGCCTTGCAGTTCCACACTGCGATGTTAGAATGCTTAAGTTCCCTTTCAAATCTACCTTTATATCATGTAATAAAGCACTTTTCAAGAGCTCTGTGTCTCATTGTTCTGTATAACTGGTCTTGTAATATAGCTGAAAATTATTAAAACAGATACGTATCTACTTCTATTTTGAATGTAGTGTTTAAAGGACTCCTTCATTTTGAATTACTGATTGCAAATGCATTTGTCTTGTTTAAGTATGGTATGTTAATATAGCTTCCAATCTGAAAAGGTGTTTTATATGTATATATTTACTCTCTGTGCTTATTCTCATAAGCAAATAACTAAGGTCATTGCTCAATTGAAAAAAAAGATGTTAAAAATATATTCCAGAGCGCACTCTCTAATTATGCATAAGTAATGCTAGCATGACAGTAAAATGAGTGCAAAGGCTTGTATCAGAACAAGAAAATTACTGATTAAAAAAAACCCAAAAAACTAAAAATAAGTAGATGCAGTTTAATGAGTTGTTAGTCATTCTTTTAGTTGATATGCAGTGATTCAGCATTTAACATTTCTATATAAGTTTGAGTGCTCAAATAATCAGACTTTTGATATGACTTCTATGTGAACATTTAACATTTATATATACTTGATATGTAAATTGGTATTTAACAGTTACAACCATAATGAAGAACTTCTAATCTAAATGACTTAAGGGATAAAATACATATATTAGGTTACATTACTTCTGTGTGGAGAAAAACAAAATGTTTGAGAAGTTCAGTGCATGCAGTTTAATTAAAATGCCTGTCATATACATTGCTAGAGTTCATACCTGGTTAAGGCCGTTACACTTAGATGCGAATATAACTATTAAAGAAAGATTACTTATATTCAGCGTATGCCTAAGTCATATAAATAGAAACAACAGAAAATCTGGAAATGGTTGTTTTTCAAGAAAAGCTCATGTGAGTGCTTACATGTCAATATCTATGTGAGGTACCTACAGTACTTCTTTTTTTTAGTGGGTTGCCATAGCAATGCAGCTTTCGCAACAGTACATGTTAAACCATCTCCAGTTGGAAAAAAAGAAACAAATCATGGAATTACCTAATGACCCTTTTTTCTTTCTTCCCTCTAATCTTATTACTTCCCAAAATCTAATCTAAGAAATGAGAAAGATAGAAAAGGGAATCACATTTGTTCCTGATTCCTTGCTGAAGCTACAATTTTGTAGCCAGAATGTTCACTTAGTGTATGAGATTCTGAGTTTCAACATAAGTTTCTGTATTTTATGGACCAAAATGGACAACTAAATAGTAAAAGGAATGTTCTATGATGATAATTAGACTTACCGTACTGTATGGTTGCCTGTTTCATTGTACTTCGGATTTAGGTTAGGTTCTGTTTGCTTTTCAGAATAAAAAATGTGCTAGGAAGGAAAATATGCATGTGATAATGAAACACTAATGGAGAATAATCATCCTGTTTGTCAGAACCTGATGCAGCAGAACTGGCTAGTGATTGACTAATTTTTTGGGGACACGCTTACCTCTTCTCATCCTGAATTCTGTGATCCTTGAGACTATCCAGTCATGACTTTAGACTGTCCAGCCATAAGTTTATTGACATATGTCTTTCCAGTCTATTATAAACCACATTTGGACACACGGTATTTAAGATATACCCAAACAATTCATCCTACATCTGCTGCTGTCTTTGTTTGCTAGCACAGCTGCTTTAAAATCTTTGTGTAGCTGTTCCTAATAAAGAGCTGGCATCCCCTTTTATGTCTATAGTAAAATCCAGAACTAATAGCAAACGAACACAGGAACTGTTCATCAGAGGAAAGCTAAATTTGTCTTTGAGATCATAATGCTCCTCCAGAGTCCCTGCAAGAGTCTGATACCCAGTTATTGAACTGAATATGAATAATCCTGGACAGAGAACTCTGTATATGTTTGAAGGTTTAAGGATGTAGTGATGTAAATGTATATTCAAACAGATTTGTAACTGAACCAAACACCTGTAGGCTTGACAAGCAGGACATTTAAATAGTGTTGATTTTATTCTTCATTTAAAGAGAGTGAATGAAAGGGTTTTTAGAATTTTAATCACTGCAGATCTGTAGTTGGCATAAATCACAATAATTTCATTGACTTTAGCGCAATTGTACCAAATTGCACGCTCTGAGGCTTTAGTTTGTACAGCATATCTACTTTAACTGATAAAATATAATTGATAATATACATTATCTCGTAACTTTCAGTTCATTATTTTCTTTCTTAACACTGGCAGAACAGGTGCTGTCAGCAATTCCACATAAAAAGTTAGTCTTAGATAACCCTGTTTGTTTTGGATGCATTAAAACAGTTGTTTTTAAAATACTAGAGTGCCAATCTAAGTCCAAGAACAACATATTTTTAGATCATGTACTGATTCACAGATGTTTATGGGAAACAAACTGAGTAAAATGAGATTTCTATAGTTCAGTGCCAGGCTTCATTGCTAAAAATGGAAGTTATACAGAATTCGTTATTTTTGACTTTTGGCTACTGACCATTAAATTAGAAATGCAGTAACTGATGAATTGATAACAAATGTAAATAAAGGTTTGCAAAATCTTGGAAAACTGGGAACACTGTTTAACAGAAATGAAGTTATGTTAAACACCTAGTATCAAATTGTTCTTTACTTGAGGAAAAGAAAATAGGTACATGTAGTGGCATACATTCTCTACAATCATCAGGCACGAAAGGGCTAACAAGGCAGCAAATCAGACTGATTGAGACCTTGTATCTGTGAGAACTTGATAACCTGACAAAGCTCTAGAAGGCTGCAAGAAGACCAAGAAGAAAAGATGATTTGGAGGTAAAAGCCCAAGAGCCTGTGACTTAGTAATTCAATCCGGTGAAAGGAAACAGCAAGGGGCTAGTCTAGCTATGATTAGATCTCCCTTCCCGAAAAAGTCCAAAGAATTCGTAAGATGCTAATGGTAGGAAAGTGATGTGTGTCTGGAGAAAAGGGATGAGGGCCAGCATCTCAGCGTACCACCACGAGAGGGTGCCACTTCCCAGGTGCTGCAGAGCAAGCCTGGCTCAGCCTCCGGCCAGCACAGGTAAGCCTCGGTTAGGAGCTGCCATAAAAATCGCCTTAGACTGGCTCTAGGGGCCTGTGGAGCTGCCTGATACAAAGGAACTGAAACGATGTGATTTGAAGCTATTTGGAATGGGACTACATTCGTTTATCTCCTCAGCATCACGACTGAGCACACAACTTCCTTTCTGTATGGCTCACGTTATGACACGTAGAGCAGTGTCAACTCTGTTTACTAAATAATTTTCCCTGAATTTGTTCTAACATGCTAGAAATAACAATACTCTTCCCATTCATTCAAACTGTACATCAATGGCTGAGCTAACATGAAGATACACTATAAGCCTGGTTTCATGCTTTTCTTCCAGACTGAATAGCGGATCTCTAATATCCATAGCCTACCTCATTCACTCTGTCTTTTTATTCCATTATAAGGCTGTTTAGTGAATCCATGGAAATGCATAATTGATTTTCCTAAGCCATAGAAATGAACAGTAAAGAACACTCTACTAAGAAAAAAGTGTCAAGTGGAAAAATAAAAAAATAAAAATGTTTGGCCTGAAAATTGTCTTCCAAATACATTCCTGTTACATAAAACTATAATAGTGATTTCAATTATTTGAATTTGCTTTTGTATTCGCTCTAGCTTTGACTAAAAATAACTGATCACCACACTCATTTGTGTACTACATTGCTCTGAAATTAAAAGCATCAGTCAAATATTCTAGTAACACTTTATTGAATAGCATTGTTTGTTAGCTTGTAAACCGAGAAGAATCTATCTTATTTTTAACAAAATACATATAATTATATATTTGATTTGTTTTCTCGTTAGGTTTTGTATATTCTGCCATTAAAACATGACATTTATTTCTTTTTCTATGACTTTGTGAAAAATCACCTCATTTCCAAGCTTGTTTTCTCTCATCTTTTGTTTATTTTGGTTATTAAGGATATAAAACACCACTGGCCTAAACTTTTATAGAAACTTCACAACCAGTTCCACTTTTCAACCTCTAAATCAAATTCTGTTTACAAGCCCTCCTTCTGAAGTTTAACTTCCACTGTGATTGCAGCTTCTTAAGGCCTACATCAGCGTTCAGAGGCCCTGCTTAAGATACAAGCACATTTCTGTTGAGCCAGAACACCGTAGAAGTGTTTGCTCTTGAAGCTTACTCATTAAGAAATGTTAATTTCAGAAAGCGACTGGCACCGGACGAGTTCCTCAGCTACATCCACAGAGGCAGAAATGCAGCTGTGTACATTCTGTTGGCTATTTTGCACTTGGCAACTGTGCAGCCTACGGCCTGCTTTTTGTAAATATTAAATATTTCATTTACTTATTAAACATTAAGCAGGACAGACAGATGGTTCACGATTTTGTATGGGGGGCCGTCATATGGTTCCTGGAGCTGTATTGAGCTCAGGGTATAAAGACATTTCAGTCACATTTAGGCACTGTGAGTCAGATCTGCAGCTGGTGGAAATTAGTGCAGTTTGAGATACTCATGATTCGTGTACTGTGTGAAGCTGTCCCTTAGAAAGTAGTCATGCTAAATTCTAGCTTTATTCAGTACAAAAAATGTGCTTTGTTCAACAGCTTCAAGTTTTCCTTGCTTTCAGTGAGACTGATCAGATACATAGGACCAGAGCTCTTACTAAATTGGTAATCCAAATCCAAGTGCTTGTCAGAATGAGTCCCATTACACTTGAACAGAGGTCAGTCTGTCAGTGACCAGAGACTAAGAGTCCTGGGCTACCTTGCAAAGGCAGAGAAAGCAGAGGAACACTGAATTGCCTCACACAAACCTGGGCAGAAAAACTCATCCTTTTCACAATTTCTCGTAACATTTCTGAAATTCTTCAGAATAGTTGTCAGTCTTTTATTTCTATTCTACATAATTAAACCTTCTCTGGCCTGAACTCCTTCAGTTTGACACTTTCTATTGACTTTCAGGTGTATATGTCTGAGAACTAAGACTGAATCCTTAGGCTTCAAGCTTTCACAGTAGTACAATGGGATGACACACCTTAAAAAACAGTCATAACATGTCTGTTCTCCTAAAGTGAGTAAGTAATCTTAAGTAAATGCTAACTTTATCCATCATTCTCTGCTTGAATCTGACAGCCCAGAAATGTGATACTGAAATGTTATCTTTTGAGAATATGCTATTTAAGTTTTATGTAGGTTTTTGGAGGTGGGGTTTTGGGGAGGGGGTCTGCTCTTATTCTCTATGTTTTTAAAGCAGAAAGAATATTAGAGGTAGAATTATTTGTTTTTCTAATTAGAAGAACATTCAATTAGAGCAATGCCAGGTAAAATCACAGAGCAACCTTGTTTAAAACTTTACTAGCTAAATCACTAATGAGTTGAGTCAGAAAAAACAATCAAAAAGTGTATTTAATTTTAGACATGAACCTAGATCCCATTAAAAAAAAAAAAAAGGCCAAGAAGGACAAAAGTAAGTAGCTTAAATGCTTTCCTGAGAGAGAAGTTATATTATTTAAAATTTCCAGTATCCCATCAGACTCAATATTGAAAAAAACTTACCTCAGTGAAATTTGTGTAATGTGTTCTGCACAAAATAGTGCAAACCACATTAAAGGTCACTTAAGGTTCTTTTTATAATTCATTTTTATAATGTAGTTTAACCAAGGATTTCCCTGGGCTAAATAGGACTTTATCATACATTTGATGCTTCTTCCAGGATCAAAAAATCAGTCTGGGAACTACCAGCATGGGACAGATAGAAAAAAAAAAAAAAAAAGGTGATGGTGCAGAGTCTGTCTGGTGCTTTGCTAAGACTATGGCATGTACCCCTGTGCTTTGCTTTGTTACTTCTCTTCCATCTTCCTCTGTTTTATGCCTTACTCACCTGGGCTCTGTTTATTGCTATTGTTAAGTCCCTCACAATAGTCTTTTCTGACAGATACATAGTAGGTAAAAGATGGAGCATGAAAATAGATGCCCTCAAACATTAAAAAAAAAAAAAAGCCACTAGTGATGGATGATTGCAGATGGATGTTATCTGTTCTTTATATTGCATTTAGGTCCTCAACTTGCAGTAGCCTTAACAACTTTCTAATAAGGAACCCTCAATTTTTATCTATTCCTTTCTTTGGTGCTTTGTGTTCTGGGGGAGGTATTGGAACAGTTATTGCTTTATAAAGCAACAGTACATTCCTATGTAGTGAAGGCAATTAAAACTTAGTTTTGACCTGAGCATTCACTTAGATATGTCAATTATTCCAGAGTTCATACGTCTTTAGTGAGTGGAGGTTTCTGAGTAACTTAAGTTGCTATGCGTATTTCAAAAAGTGCCTGCATTACCAAAAGCTGCTAATTTAAAGACAACCTCAGACTGGCTATCAGATTTGATAGTGCTAGCTCTTTATGTAGAAACAGGTTTTATTGGCAAGCAGGTAGTTTAGTGTATGTTTATTCACAAACTGCTCTTATTTTCCTTTAATTATAGTAGAACTAGAAGGCAATTCTGGAAATGAGACCTGATCAGCCAGCCTGGTGGGGATAGTGGGGAGGGGTGGAAGGAAAAGGAAGATGACAATGACTTGGCCTGGGTTTCTGCACTGCCAGAAGCAGCAACGCTCCTGCTAGGAGTCCAGCTGAGGTGCTCAGGAGAAACAGGCAGTGCTGTGGGGTACCACAGGGAAAAGGGGTGGGGTGGGCGGCAGGTTCATTTGTACATCTACTCAAAATGCTTTGTGCTGAGGTAAAGATGATGCAAAGGACACAAGATGCTGCTGCTGCACACAGATATGTTTGTTTAGTTAATCGAGTTGTCATGACAACTACTTCATCTACACTGCTACAGTGTATAGATTGCCATTGGCACTTGATGACTCTAAATCAGCCATTGTACTTTCCAACAAAATCAGCAAACCCTGTTTGGCCTGGTTCAACTAATGTTAAGGAATGTAGTTTTAACGGTCCTCCACCAAACAAACAAGCAAACAAGCAAACAAACAAGCAAACAAACCCACAACCACCACCACCAAAACAAATCCAACTTACTTTTTAACAGTAGGTCACCACAGCTTTAGGCTGGTAGCATTCTTCTGGCTCATCTTGTAACTCACAAAATGCGAAACAACAGGGAGCTGTTTTCAACCTACAACATAAACCAAAATCAAATCTTAACAGACTGATGGTGCTCAGGTGAACCTCTGAGTATATAACATATATGACTGACTGCTCAGGGTTAAATGCACTGTAACCAGAAGAACAGTTCAGAACAATTTAAATTTGAGTCAAGACAAAATTATATAATTTTTCACAATAACTGAATATTGTTTCATTTAAAGGGTGCTACAACTCATTGCGATGATGCTTATCACTGAACACAGTGCAAGTGGCATATCCCTGCTTTAGCCCAATCTGGCAAGTATTCACAGCTTAAAATCCATGTTCCTTGGCACAGCCGGAATATCTGCAATTCGAGTTGGGAGCTAGAGAACATGCAACACCGGGCACTCCTGGGACTGCTCCTCTTGTTAAGCTCTGCAGCGAAGCAGCACCAGTTGTAGGAGTGATTTTCAATGTAGAGTACCCTTGCCTTCGGGAGCGTGCTGCGCTGGGGCTCCTGGCCTTGAACTTTCTGCCTCGGTAGTGAGTGACAGGAAGGTACCGGAGGGCAGAGGAACAGTCCTGCTCTGCCCCTGTAACAGCCCTCTGCTTCCTCCCTCCCACAGCTGAAGCAGAAAGGGGGGAAATAGCTAACAGCAGGAATCCCACACCTTTGCTCGTGGTCAGCTTGGCACAGCGAATGACATATTTTAGGGAAGAGAGGCTACGGTGCCACGTGGGAAATGAAAAGGCCTGGGAAAGAGATCATTGGGCGAAAACCCATGGAAACCGTTCCTCTAAATTCTTGCTGCACAGACATTTATTTTTGTGTGGCTGAGACTCTAGGGCATTTCAAGCCACAACAGGTCCCTGGTGGGTTTCAGCGTGGCCACGTAAGCAGCTGGGCCAGCACAGCTGAGGAGGCAACACCTTGCAGCAGGCTGTGGGAATGAGCAGCGAGCACCTGAGGAAGGGGTGAGTGGGAATACCCTAAACTGCTGGAGCCTTTGTCTTCAGGAGTTGCAGCCTGATTTATAGTTTGTCAGTTCCTGACAGCTAATCTGCCATAACTCTTTGTGGACTAATATGCGTACTCTTTCTATCCAGCTGTGAGGTAGAATGTGTTAGGCTAATTGAAAAAGGGATTTATCTCAAAAATGGGGAGGTCTGTGGATTTGCAAAATCTGCCACAGCAGCTCAGGGGATAGGAAGTAACTCAGCAAGGCATGATATTGATCGCAGACATAAATCAGTAAGTAGAGAACTGGAAGTTGTGACTTATGGGCTGCTTTAAGCTCTGCCACTGATTAGCAGCATATGCATGCTGTGTAGGTTGTGATTCAGGGGTCATAAACACACTGGATAATGTATTACAAGATCTACTTACTGCACAAGGACTTCCTTCTTTGTGGGCACTAATCAAAGGGGAGAGCAATGATAAGGGGAGTTGCTCTCGGGATATATCACAAAGCTTATCTGTATATTCTGTCAAGGAGCACATGTAACTAAGGATAAGGATGTGTTGTTATTAGGCTGGACTGAACCCCTCAGAATGCCTTTTTTCTGAGAAAGAAGTCTCCTGTTTTCCACTCTGGCAAAGAAACCCAGCTCCCAGCTGAGATACAGGAGCAGAAAACACAGAGCCTGGCAGGAACCTATTCCTTATGGGGCCATGCTAACTCTCATGCAGCAATACGATATGATGGGGCTAATATACTGCTATGGGTCTTGACATAAAGAGGTCTTTAACTGGGAAACTGTGACATACACATCAATTTCCTCTTATTTTAATTATTAAAATGATCTCTTCACTTTTAACTTCAGATAACCGAAGTTAAAAAGCCACTTCTGATGTCGCTCACTAGCAGCATGGGCTGTGGTCACTGTTACTTTTTCATCAGAATCTTTGCTAACATTCTTCAAAGTTCCCTCCAGAAGCTGACAGTCTTTTCTCAAGTCTTGGCTCTGCATGGTTATTTGAGGAGGGTTTTGGTCACAAAAATTACAGTTCAGGAAGCCTGCTAAAAGGTATTCTGTTCAATTGTTTTGACACCTCCCACCTCTTTGCTCCTTCATGTTCCCACCCATACAGCAACCTCCTCTCCCCATTGCATGGTTAACATTTATGGCAATGAGAGAAAAATCCTACAGCACTGGCTGTCTGGAGCAGCGTTCCTCTCTTCTGAACCCAGCTAATAATTGTGTATAGGTTCTTGCCCCTCTTTTAGCTTAAGTAAGCCAACAGCAGCTTTATATTTTCTAATCTGGATAAACTTGACAGTAATTTAGGCCTCTTCCGTCTTCCTACTAAGGAGGTAACTTCAAGGTGACTAAAGGTCTGGCATCTTATTAGAAAAGCTCCATTTTTCATGGTCTTTTGGGACTCCGTGTGCTTGCCAATCCCACTGATTTCAAGGACTAGGAAGAAACCTGGATGACATTCTGCAGCAATAGTTCTGATGCTGCAGCTTAACCAAGAAAATATTGATATTTGGATCTGATTTAGTAACACAGTCTCCTTCTTCTCTACCAGATATTGCTCAGCATCTCCACATTTAAAGATGGATGCTGGTTAGTTACCTGCCATGAAAGGACACTGCTTAGCTCGTGGCTAAAATATTAAGCTGAAAAATTTGTGTATTTTTCTTATGCAACAAAAAAAAAAAAGGAAGAACTTTTCTATTTGATAGTACAAAATACTAATTTTCCTAGAAATATCGATTTCCTTCATTCTAACTGCACTCTCCATGTTAACCCTTCCTGACTTCTATTTTTTAACTAGATGTAGACTGCATTTTGAATTGTTGCTTTAAAGCGTAAGACAAATGCCAGCACTCGTGTGGTCCACCTTGTACTGTAATATCAAAACTGACTCGCTGGCTGCATTCCACAGTCTTGCATAATACGGTTCCCAATTTTAATTTAAAGCAACTGGTATTTCTACCAGCTAGACTTTAGATATAAAATTATCTCAAAATGATGGGAGATGAAACTTCATGCTCGGAAAGTAGTTGAGGCCCTTTCATTTTACCTTGAAAGAAAAAGATTTATCAGGAATGCCCAATTCTTTTCTGAGACTGGACAAAAGATCAAGCAAATAACTGTTTACAAGGATATCTAATTGTGTTAGGTCATACAGTGAGGAAGCTGCTATGAGCTAAAGCTTCCATGAAAAAGATCATTTCATCAGGACTTCCAAGCCCTTTAACAATATCACAGAAGGACGGAAATTTTTGAAATGCACAGTGACCACAATAACACCATATGATCAGATCATGGTAGTAAGCAGTCCCCAGTTTGATCCCTTATTTGGCACTTCAAAGTGTAATGTCCACTGTGGCCAAGTTCTTCTGAAGTCTACGTTTAAATAGTTTCTTCTAATTCTTACTCCTGACAGTTCACAAGTTACCAACATTGGAATATATCTGCACAATTTCTAGTGGGAGATAAGAATGAATGTTTACTTTTTGGTGATTTTTTTTTTTTAAGGCGTGTTTTCTACCTAACCACATCCTTCCCCACCACTCTGATGTCTCTTACCACAGAGTTTTTATCAGTGACAGATGACTGAGAAAGCTGTATGGGCTGTGGACTCCTGACTTCTTCTTTCCCCAGAACTTCCAAATCTACTTATAAAGCATGGAGCCTGTCAGACCAGATCTGATTTCTCACAATATTGGAGCACTGAAGAATCATTTATCTCAGTTACAAGTATGAAGTTTTGCTATGCAAGGCTTCCATCAATTTTGTCTCCAGAAATTCACCTTTGTCTAACATTTAGCTGATTAATATAGAAAAGCACATTGGAAACTAAGCCAGCACTACTTCAAAGCTCCTAGGAAACAGAAAAGCCAGTACTTCTTCAAAGTCCCTAGGAAACAGAATGGCACAGTCAGTCCTCTTCTGTAGTAAACACACCAGTGTCAGCAAACTGGCCCCACTTCAGACTGGAATACTTGTTTTTCAGCTATCTTCCTGTACTGTGAAATACAGCTACCCATGCAATAAATAAGTCATAAAACTAGACCAGTTATTGTGTGGTATTACAAATATTGGGAGCAGTGTGGTTATCAATAGTATAAGCTTGCATCAAGTATGTCACTAGCAGGCTTAACTGTAGGCTAAAGAACCGCTTCCTGAGGTAGGAAAGGCATTAAAATTTTTCAAACCTGTTTCTCACCTTTCTAATTTTTTATTTTTATTTTTTTCTGTTAAAATTACTATAAAAAGAAGCTATTTTTGCTCAAAAGGTAGACATCTGGCTTTTTGGTTGTGTTGTGGGTTAACCCTGGCAGGCAGTGAAGCCCCACAGCTCCTGCTCACTCCCCCACTGTGGGACTGGGAGAAAAACAGAAGGGCAAAACTGAGAAAACTCGTGGGCTGAGATAAAGACAGTTTAATAAGTGAAGCAAAGCTGTGCACATGAGCAAAGCAAAATAAGGAATTTATTCCCTACTTCCCATCAGCAGGCAGATGTTCAGCCACTTTCATGGAAAGAAGGGCCTCAGCCATAACCCCAAATGTCCCCCCTGCTTCATCCTTCTTTCCCGAAGCTTTTATTGCTGAGCACATCATATGTTATGGGATATCTCTTTTGGCAGTCTGGATCAGCTGTCCTGGCTGTGTCCCCCCAAGCTTCTTGTGCACCCCCAGCCTGCTTGCTGGCTGGGCAGCCCAAGGACCAGAAAAGACCTTGACACTGTGTAAGCACTGCTCAACAATAGCCAAAACAACCACACCTTATCAATGCTGTTTTGGTCAAAAAACCAAAACACAGCACCATACCAGCTGCTGTGAAGAAAATTAACTCCAACCCAGTCAAAACCAGTCCAGGTTTTAAACCCGATTTGCAAACTCGCATGCTTTCACACAGAGTCCCTGTCTCTGCCAGCCCAAGTGAGGTCTAACCCAGCAGACTTGTTACAAACAGTTCCATTGCTCAACAATGCTTGAAGCAAAACAATGTCCTGATAACCTGGGGGTTCTGTTTTTTGGTGTGTGTGTGCTTTTTTTTTTTCCCATCTGTTTTGTTTTTCAGTATCACTTGATGGAGAATAGAAGAGAATGGAGTGACACGCTCAGTTGGTTTACAAAAATCAATGAATTAGAAAGTGGTTACCAGCTACAGAACTCAGGGAAAGAGGTCATTTATAGTTAGCACGATAAAACACTCCAAAGAAAGCACAATTATGCTGAAGACCATCCTGTTCCTCTCTTCAAAAGACCCCTCAGAGAGGGCACAATTAAAGTGGCACTGAAAGCTGCATCGAGTTGGGGGGGGGGGAGAAGGAGAGTTTTTTCTGTTGTAAACGCAGTAGAAATTCTGTGCTGTGACAGGGCACTCACAAAAGCTGTAAATAAGTATAATGCTTTCATGTTTAAATTCAAGCTAGAAACATCATTGCTTCCAGAGCACCAACCCGTATGTCATGTGCTCCTGGACTGTAACTTCAGAAATACACGAAACAGAGCTCAGCTTAGTAAACCTAAAAGCTCGCTTTTTTTTTTTTTTATGTTTGTTTTGAGCAGAGGAGCAGATTTAGGAGCTACCTATATTACATGTATAGATACTTAATGAGAAAAAAGCATGGATCACAAACCCGCAAAATAGCTTGGTAGTTTGTCAAAGATAACTATTCAAAAATACAATGCGTCGTTAGATGCAATCAGGCTGGAAGACAGCACTCACAGACAGATGCTCCTGATGATGTTGTGCACTGTAGTATAACCGAGGATAACTACTTATATTCAGTATAAAAAACTGGATATCCTTTTCAAACTTATTGGCTGAATTCCTATCCTTCCGCACACTTCAGCTGTGTTGTACAGTTCAGAGACAGCTTTCCACAAGCTTCTAACAAGTTACTCAGGTTCCTTAATTACTGAAACCAAATTGAGTGAAAATGCCAAGTGTGATTACTCTTTCTGAATGCCTGGAGCAACACAAAATGAATAGTACATAAAGCATCGTGCACATCCCCAGATATCTAACTGCCCAGTTACTGACCACAGTACTTTCAAGAGGAGATTTAACACCTGCAATGATTTTTTTACTTTCCCTGTGAATTACCTTAAAGAACAAGGTCTGAATAATGTCTTGGACCTGTCTGGGATTCCCAGATGGCATTGTAATATCCTAAAAATGTCTAAAGGTACTTAGCACTTGAACAGTGCTACAAGTGTACTCTAAATGTGTGTTACTAGCTTATGTTTATATGAGGTAAATATGATTCACCTGAGCTTCATAAACAGGGAAATAAAAAGTAGAAATGGTGGAGTCAGGACAGTATAGCCAGTCTGCTCACGTTTTGAGTGTAGCTTTTAGGCAATGAAAGTCCTAATGTACTCGTCTCCCATAACTTTGTCTCTCTCTCTAATTGTACAGACAACAGGTGAAGATACTAAGTGGTAATTTTTTCACTATACTAAGTATTCAATTAATAAAATAAATGGATAGTGTGGCTCTAAAATTAAATACATAAATTCAGTTTTGTTAAAAGGGATTATTTTGGTCTGTCTGTCTTTATTGACAACTATCACTAACATCATGTAAGTATTTTACAATATTTAATTTTTCTTAAATTGTATTATTTCTTGATCAACAATAATGTGATCAATGTATTTCTTTTCTATTGTACCCCTCACTGAATTATCTGAGCACAATTTCTGTACAAGACAAATGATAAAATATGAAGAAATCACTGAGCAGTCAACAGGATAAGTCATACTGGCAAATCTTGGCCTTGCCAAATCCTGTGTGAATGCTTTGATTTCTTTTTCTTTTAAATTTAAAATGCAACTCTTGATGACTCTGAGGAGTTTTAAACTGCTTCTCTCTGTTGAAGGGAAATGTACAGTTCTTTTCAGTGACTATAAACACAGAATTGCTTCTTTGCTTCTATGATTCATACATAGCTCCACCAGTAAGAAACAGCCCCTGGCTAAGATAAAATAAAATAAAACAATTATCTCAAAGTGAATTAACATTAGGAAAGGGAGATTTGCTTTCAGAAACCAGAGAGATAAATCTAGCATGCTATATTCTTAGAGATTCCTTTGCAAATTTCCTTGTGACATTCTATGCACAGATAAAGGGAAAAAAGTCAATAAAACCATTTTCCTATTGATAAGAGATGTTGAGGACTAACGGTTATAGCAGCAGCTGAAATAGGTATTCTGAACATGCGATCAAAACATAATACATAAGATGCATCTTCTGTAAAGCAATATGGATGTTTTACAGCACACAAAGCTGTAGGGAGAAGATGTTGAATCAGATGGAAAAGTTATGAGAGTCCTGAGGATTTGTTTTCTATCCCTGCACTAAACAAAATTTTTTAACAGAAGATTGTAAAGAAAGCAATGTTTTAGAACACAACATATTGTGTGTTCCATATTAAAACATGCCCTGTTTATGCATTAAAACAGCCAGAAAACAAAAAACTATTTTACTATTTTTTATTTATAACTATAAGTAAATGCATCACTTAGCTTAAAATATTTTTAATCCTTAATTGTTTGAGAGAAAATGTGATTTGATTTGTGCCTTATTGAAAACTACTGAGACAAAAACTGCAATATTATGCATTCTGAGGGTTTGGTCTTGCCATCTACATGTTACTTCTTTTGACCAATATGATTAGCCATTATTCAGGGTCTCAAATGTTGTTCCTGCTAAGAAAACAAACTTCTTTGCTCTTCTTCCAAAAAATTTGACACAGAATACAGAATAGGTATCAAATACAGGATAGTTCTTTTCCACAAAGGTCCAAGGGGATTTAAAAAAAAATATTTTTTTTTTGTTTGGTTTGGTTTGGTTTTTAGCTCTCCATGTAGAACCAAACATTGCATTTAACACGCCTACTTCAGCTTTTCATTGACCTTCCACATGGTCGGTGTTTCCAGCAACAACTTCTATTTCTTCACCTATCTTACTCCAGAAGTATGGTAATATGCTGCAGTGAGATTTATCACAAAGGGCTACTCCCCTCCATGAAACTGAGGCATGAACCCTCAGAAGAGTATCTGTGATGAAGACTGCTTTGTGCCTGATACACATAGGTTCTTTTGCTGAATGGATGATTATGTTCTGAAAATAAAGGATCTGAGTCAATGAGAAATGTTGGCTGTAACTGCCAGCATTCATCCACAAGTATGCCGTTCCATTTTCCCATGTTTTCCAGATATCATTTTTAAATATCATTATTGCAAAGAATGACAGCACTTGACCGGCAGATAAAGATGGTGATCAAAGAACTCTTAATTCCCTTTTGTTCAGCTTCTCATAGCACATTCATTAATACGGTCACTACTTGACATCACCCATCAAATCAGGTCCTACATTTTCACTTTTTCAGTCTAATCCAGCAGCCACTGAAGTCAATGCAAAGCCATCATTACAATTCAGTGTGTTGTTACTGTAAGTCTTAAGTGATACAAATGGCCATTCCACAGCCTTTTTCTAGTGGTAAAATTTATAGTCAGCTGTCATAATAAATCCTGGCTTTACATCAGTGTATTACATTTAGTGAAAACTTCTGTAGTGCATCATCCAATATTCTTAAATAAGTGTTTATGGATTAAATCAAAATAATGGAATCAGGGCTATGCAAAAATATGTGGTATATGTTCCCTCAGTTGCCACAAGTGACAAGGGCAAGTACTGGTTCTGTCATAAGCAAGATGTCACAGTTCTATGAAATGGCCATCCTTCAGGCATTTTGACTGGCAACCAGGATAGGGTTAAACCACATGGAATAAATTCCTTATGGTTCAGGACCAAGGAGCAATAAAGACAGCTTTAAATCATTACTAGTCTTGATCCCAAGTCATCAACGTGAAATAGAACTACACTAGCAGACAAACCACTGCAAAATAACTGCCACACAAGGTCCAGATCCACTTCTTCTGGACGTTTCAGACCACTGGAGTGATGCAAGTGAGCTGCCCCATGGCCTCTTCATTATTTGGGATGTCACTTGGTTGACATACGCTACCTGCCTTACCTTCCTACTGCACTTTACCATTCAAGTTGGAACTGTAATAAGATGCCAGCTGAGTGAATCATCTGGAATCAAATGTGTGTTATTCTTTATTCAGCTGCTGCTCGCCTGGTCATGCATTCAAATGGCCAGATCTAAAGTGACAGAACTTTGTATTCCTTTTTACAGCACTGAATTAGCCATGTATAGCAAACAGGAAGGGGAATATTCATGGTATTAACAGGGGAGCAAGGGAAGAAAAAAAGCTTCCTGACCTTTAAAGCAGCTAGATGCCTCCACAAGCTGCTATTTAGAATGAAGTGGATGGCATCATTCTAACATGTCACACAGAAAATTCTCGATTGTGTTAATGAGCTGGTTTTGAATCCTTCTCCAAAACATATCTTAAGGACAATGTAAGCATCATTTAAGGCATCAGACTTCACTTTTGATAAAATCTGTTTGAACTTCTTGAGGTAATGAAGCTAGTGAAGCTCCCCTGTGGCTAGTATTCATTCTCCTTTGCTCCTAAAATGTATTTGTTTACTGCTTCATTTATAACACGCTTGGATGAAAAATTCTCAGAAACAGGGTTTAAAAAACATTATACCTGCAAACCTCCTGAAGGCTAGACAGAAAACCCAGAAGTGTTATATACCAAGTAGAAAGAAATAAGAAAAATCTATCTGTTCCTCTGTTTGTTAATGGGAAAGTGTTTTACCCCACTACTCATTATAGTTATAGCTAAGACATTTCCAAGGTTTTTTGCTTCCTCTAAACACAATGTAAATCCATAACCAAGGATGAAATAAATGCATTGTAAAATTAAGGAATATGGTTGAATATGCAACGAATCCACAGTCCAATGAGACAATCCCTGTCACAAGTCAGAAAGGTCCTGAAATTTCTTAGAGAAGTGAGTTGCTGCAGGGGGGCTGGCAGAACTCTGTCCCTACCCAGATCCGCAGGAATGTTTTCTGTACATGCGGCATGCTGCGTGGCGTTTTGAAACTTCATAAATACATGCATAATTTTAGGCACGTAAGCAGTGGATTTATTCAGGCTGAGGGACCATCAATAGAATGATGCAGGCATGTAAAGCAGAACTTGATAAATAAAATTTAGCTACCTACGAACCCACGACTAGAGATCCTCCAAGCGCACCTTCAGCTGTCATGACACGCTGCGGGCACCCACCCTCATTAACGCAGGACGAACTGACTGATGACGGAGCCTCGTTAACGGCCTGGAAACCAGGCAAGTCCCAGGAAGCTCCAGCTGCTGGAGGTGTCCTTACGGCACATCCTGTTCTCGCATTAAAGGATGAAGCTCCCCACAGAATCCAGCAACCACCTGCGGCCCAGCGGACAGCACCGATCACCGCTGCAAGACCTGTTGTGTAAGGGCTTAAATACTCATCACAGCAGAATCTCAAACTTGAGTCGCTCGCTTACAAGCGATGTGTCAGTCATGAGGCAACCGTCCACTGGGCTGTTCTTTCTGGTTCCAAGCACACCCACTCAGTTGGCCCCCAAAACTGCTGAAGGATGAGGAATTGGTAAAGAATGACTTTGCATGCCCAATTCCTCAGTGACTAGAGGGCAGCCGTGAAGGTGATGCAGTTTTCAGAATGGCTTTGAGTTTGAGCATCAGGCACCTTAATTAGCGATCAGAGCTGTGCTGCCGTTGGGTGAGCACAGGGCACAGAGGGGACCTGGGTGAGGACATCCCGATCATATGGGGCTCTGGGCCTTGCCATGCTTGTGAAGCCATGGCGGTGCTGGCATGTGAAGTGACAAGGGGATGGGTTCGTGCTGTTTCCACAAGACCACAATGCACGGGTGGCACGCCACCTGCAAACACCTCAGCGAGCACAACTCCCAGCCCCGCGAAGCTGAGCCCCCTGCCCTGGGGCTCACACACCACGCTTTCAGCGGGTCGGGGCTATGCCCAGGCCTGATCCAAGACCACCGGGGGGGCTTTTTGCGGCTTTGACTCGGGGAGGGGACGACGCCACCCGCCTCTCCCCTGCCGCCTCAGCGCCCCTCCCGGCCGCCCGGCGCGGGCTGAGGGGCGGCGGGCGGGCTCCCTCAGCTCGTGGTGGCCGCGCTCGGCCGCGGGCCCGGCGGGGCGGAGGCGCGGGGCGGGTTGGGGCGCCGCGGGGCCCCCCCTGCCGCCGAGGCGAGGCGGCGGAGGGCGCTGCGCAGCCGGGCGGTGCATTGCGGAGGGCGGGCGGACCCGCGGCCATTCCACACGGCGGCACCGCGCCCCGCGAAGCAGCGGCAGAGGCGGCAGAGGCAGCAGCCGGCGGCGCAGCCCCGCCATGGCCAAGGAGGGAGCGCAGCGAGCGGAGGAGACGGAGCAGATGATCGAGAAGGAGGGCGGCAAGGAAGCCGCCGAGGGCAGCTCCGCCGGCAGCCTGCGGGCAGCGGACACCAAGGAGATGAGAGCCGTGGTGCTGTCCGCCTTCGGGGGGCTCAACAAGCTCCGCGTGTCCAAGAAAGCCATGCCGGAGCCGCAGGAAGGGGAGCTGAAGATCCGCGTGAAAGCCTGGTCCAGTATCATCTCCTCCGGCGTGTCTGTGTGTGTGTGTGTGTTTGGGTGGGTGGGTGGGGGGAGGACGGCGCTCAGCACCTGGTCCCCTCCCGACTGCTGCTGCCCCTTGGTTGTTTGGTGCTTTCCCTTGTCTGGTGCTGCCCCATGGTTGTTTGGTGCTGCCCCATGGTTGTTCGATGGTGCCCCTTGGTTGATGCTGCCCCTTGGTTGTTGCTGCCCCTTGTTTTCCTCCCGGGAATCCCGCCTCTATCACCATAGTTTTTCTTCGGAGCTTGTGCAACAGCGGAGCTGGTGTTGAGGACAACTTACTGGGTTTAATTCCTCGCCCAGCCGACGCACGGTTAGCAGGCTGCTGGGATCCTGAACGGAGCTTTCCTAGAAGGCTTTTTTTTTTTTTCCTTCCCCCTAACAATTGGAGCAGGCTGTTCTTCCTAGATAGCTAGTTCGCAGCACACATGTTCCTTATGAAAACAGGATTTTTATTTTTTTTCCAAGTGGCAGAAGATAACTTTGGGGCCTTATTGCACAACTTGATGTGTAACAGAGGCCAAATTAATTTTACCTAAGACAGAGGTTTCTCGTCCGTTGTTCCCTTCTGTTGCATGAAAACATGATGCTGCCAGAGGACAAAGGCCAAGGTGAACGCTGAGTGGTTTATTTCGAGCAGCGTGCCCTAAAAGTGATGCTGTCACAGGGCAGCGAGTTTGAACCATGGTTTGTAACAACGATGTGCCTCAGGTCTTGGAGCCTTGGGGCACAGTGGAGTGTGTCAGCCTTTTTAGACAGCCCACTACCTGTGTGAGCTCCAGTTCACACCAGTGCCTGTATGAACTCCATGTTCAGCAAAGCAGTAGGCATGCATGTATCACAGATCGCAAGTTAGCTGTGAAGGAACACTTGGCTGTAAAATAGAAATACTCCGCTCTGTTACAACTACAGTTGCTTCCCAGGGTAATATCATCATTAGGGAGCTGTGCGAGTTGCACGCGTGCTGTTTATAGCATCAGTAGATCCGCCCAGCTACTTCACAGTTACTGCCAGCCTGCACAGTACTGTGTACGTTTCTGAAGCTTTCATCCACACCCCAGGAGCCTGTAGGCTGCGTGGTCTGCTCGTCAGTCCTGGCTGGAAATGGCTGTAGGGCTGAAAAGTAGTCGGTTCACAAAACTTTGCTTCCAAACAAGCCAAAATCAATTTGCCAATCTTCTTGACCTAAGTCTGTAAATACAGAAGATTGATCGGGATGATGATGGACTTGTGGTCCAGTCTGGGAGACTGAGTGAGAGAAATGTCTGTCGGCAGTGCAGCGCGGTGTCCACCTGTTAATGCATACAGTGCAGAACGTGTCAGAGATGAGCTCCTCCTAAGTCATTACTGATGCCAAATAATGCTCAGTTGAACAGTTCTTAGTTGAATCAGTTTTGTAGTTGACTCATACAAGTTGACTTGCAGAGAAAATTAACTTTTATTTTAAGAAGAATGTGTGTATGCATGATAAAATACATCAGTAAAACCAGTTAAATTATATGTATACATTTTATAGTACGGTGCTATAAATAGAGGCGATGGGGGATACGTTGCTATTAGCACTAAGCCAGTTGACTAATTCTTTTGAAGGTCTGGTATATCAGTGATCCAATTGAAAATGTCTCGGTTGTGATGAGTCATGTGTTAGCCTCATTCTGTGACTAAGAAATGGAACAGCCATCGATGTCCAAGCTGAGTCACAGCTTCTGCATACTCCCTGAAATAATTTTTGATTGATAATGACAGAGCAGTTGAAATTGCTGTATTTGTTTGTATCGTAATCTGCAGCGTACAAAATGCTAGTATACATATTGTTTAAAAGATGAGACAAATAGCTAGAACAAACCCAAACAGGTATTTCAGATAGGATGTGTGAGTAAGGACTGGTGTCCTGTAATTACCTCCCTTTATTTTTCTTTGCTCTGTTATAGTTATTTCTTCCTTCTGCCGCTATGCATGTGCGTCATGAGGAATGAAGCAGAAGTGACTCTTCTGACTTGGTGGTTGTGAGACAGCAGCACTTAAAAAAACTGGTAGCAAATAAAAGAAATCCTAAGTATAGCAGAATAGCAGACAGTGTATGAATTTCATTCTTAAAGGGAGCCTTGTTCATGTAGCTGTTCTGGATGAAAAGCATGAGATTTTCAGGCAATTTACTTGCTGGTGTAAGAGGAAGGCTACTTCTGAGAATGTAGAACTCAATACTCTTCTTTGCTCTGTTGTATTTCATTGACTTTGGTAATTAATTTCAGTGGAATCTTACAACGAAATAAGAAAGACCAAATGTGACTGCTGTCCAAACCTTGCAGACCATCCTCAAAGCTCTGGTTTGGTATTTTGCGGTGGAAGGTGCTGGGCATCATCTAGTATGTGGAACAGAGCAAAGAGAACCAAGCTGACCATTGCTGGTCTACTGATGAAAGAAGTCCAGGGTACAATATTGTGCCCACAGGACTTTCCACATTTAAAAAATGCAGCGAAGCTAAACCACAAAAATCAAAAAAAATCTTCAAGATCCTGAAAACTATTAAGGCAAAATGTTGCAGACTTAGCAAGTCAGATTCAAAGATAATTCAATTTTGATAAACTCTGCCTCCAGAGATGGACGGATAAGTCAGTCTATGTAGTTCATGCCAGTACCCCAGTTCTGTCACAGAAAGACTCTTGCAGAACCCCTGTGTCAATGTGCTGACACTGGTAATTTATATCCTCCCCTATCTCAATTTACACACAGTTCTTGCTTTAGGATGTAAAACACACAACTGCAGGAAGCTGTGTGCTTTTCCTCCCTGGATCACTTTGATTTTACACTTCCCCCTCTGCATATGCACTTGCTTAAAGTTCAGGAGTCCCACTTTGTTGCACTGCACATCACAGCAGGCTGTGCTGGTTTATACTAATACAAGGAATAAATTGTGTTGTCTAGAACCACCACTCGCCATGAGACTTTTGCTTGTGATGCTCTGTGCAGCCAAACTTCCTTTTCCCATGTCTGCTATAGGTTGAATCTCAGTAAAGGATTTGATAAGGTCGGGTTTCTTGGAGGTAATTGGTAAACTAGTCATTCATTTTTGGGCCCTCCAGGTTATTCAAAGAAAAAAGAAACAATTTGTTGGTCTTATCGCACAACTCAGTTGTGCTTTCAGGTCTACTGTTGTGGATACAACTTGCTGAGATCTGGCTGGTAAAGTAAAACCACCCATCTCTACTTGAAAGTGCAGAGGATATATGTGAGCAACAGGGATGTGAAAGCACATAGACCTATAAGAGATTAAAGGTGAAGTGAATGAAGAAGCTGGTAATTAAATTAATAAAAACATGCAACTTAAACACTATAAAAGGTACATAATACTTTTATTTCCCTCTTTACATCACAGCTGTTTTAGTACTAAATCTTGTAAATTCATTGTAGAGATTAACTTCCTTTTTTGTTTTATTTAATATTGCTGCCTTTCGTCGAGGATAAAGAAATGGAACTAGAGGAGAACTGAATTGCTAGTACCATGTAGTTATATGCAAAACTAAATATTGTCTGAAAAGTTATTTTGTAAGAATTAATGTTTTTAGGAAGAGTATAATAATTTTCCAAAAATAATCAGTAATTCTGCTTTTAAAGCTAAAGATTATGCGTTCAGGTCACTTTTAAACCCTATATCACAATTGCAAATATTTGTTTGGTGACATTTCCTTTTTTCTTTTCCCTCCCCTGGTGACCTACATCTCATGAATGCTGTGTTGTCTACATGTTGTGCTGTGTATCTCTTCTGTCGTTTGGTTTGTTGGCTCTGTTCAGTCTGTGTGTGTCTTGATTAGTATCTGACTAAAGCCCCATCGCATAAATACTTGTTCACATCAGTAACTCTGTGTATCAGAGGAATTGCTGGTATCATATGCATGAGCAGGACGGGCTGAGTGCATAGCTTCATGGACTCGGGGGAGTTGGCATGCAGCAGTTCCAGCTAACAATAAATACAGGGCTGTGTTTTACAAGAATGGATTAATGCTGGAGCATATTTTGGCTAGTTAGAAGTTTTAACTGTGTGTACGGTGTTTGTGCCAGAAATCAGTATACGCACAAAGTGCATAAATGTGGTACCTTTTAGTTGCATGTTTCTATTTTGCTTATTTGTTTTCGGCAGCCTAGAAAACCACAAAATCTTACTAACTAAAAATGGATAGCATGTAAAAGACAAAGCAAAGATGCTTCAAGGCTTTTGTAAAACTCACACTACAAGGGAGAACTGTAAACTTCCTGAGCAGCAACCCTGAGGACTCCCAAAGACCTAGTTAACCATTGTAAAACTGTACAAAAGTGATCCAGGAGGAAGAGTTATAAAACAATAGCCTACCTGAAACTTACTCTTGTCAAGGTTGGATACCTGCCTGAGATGAACATGAGATTCCTGGGGTCACTTCAGAGTTTAGGACAGTTACATCAGGTTGTTTTTGGTCCAGAGCATCTATGTTGTGTGATTATTTTTTTTTCCTTAAACAGAATTTAATGGAAATCATGATGTTTCCTTGTGCTGAATTGTAAATGGCCCTTGAATTTCTACATGTGACTCCTGACCAGTCAGTAAGCTCTGGGGATATACTTATGACATGTGTGGTTGCCTTGCACGTGTACTTCTGCCCAAGGCCTGTACCACAGTGGTGTAAAGTTGGTCTGTTCCACACGGGAAGAATGTGAACATCTGCTGGGTCGCTTGTATGCTGTGGAGCCCAGGTTTTTAATGTTGCCCTGAGGTTTTCTGGCTTTCGCATCACTTGGGTCAAGTTTTCCCCCTCTGCTTTAATCTGTGGCTGTAGCCTTGATTTTACTTTCTCCTGTGTTTTACAGTGGTTTGAATTTTATCGACTTGATGGTACGACAGGGGAATATTGACAACCCTCCTAAGACACCACTTGTTCCTGGCTTTGAGTGCTCTGGAATCGTAGAAGCTCTTGGAGATAGCGTGAAAGGATTTGAGGTAATATTTTCTCTGCTTTCAGGGAAAGACTAAATAGTCATCACTTCACTGAGAATGTTGCCCCTAATTCTTTCTAAACTGCCAGCAACAGGAGCCTTCACTACCCTGTTGAGATCTGAAAGGGCAATTTTTCTTTTCTGCTTCCCAGCCATGAGAATGACCGCTTTGATTAGTTCCTGAAGCCATATGACCGCCTTCAAATCCTTCCTGAAAAGTCATTTGTGCTGTGTGCATATCTGGAGGGCTGTGTAGGAACTGGAAAGCATGACTGATGTGCTTTAAGAAACTAAAAGAAATTGAGTTAACTTGTTTAGTTTCTTTTCTTTGCCACATTCGCTGTCATTGTTGGGAAGTTCCTCAAAGCCCACGCACTGCTGATTCTAGTTCGAACTTTTGATCTTGAATTAACAAGACACCATCTATGATAAGCATTGTTTCTTACAGTTGTGTGCCTTCATTTGGCACAGATAATAATGGGACACTGATTATGGGTGTATGACTTATCCTTTTCCTCAGTGATCAGAATCTATTTAGCCCAACAAAGTAGTGATAAATGACAAATAGTTAATGTATATAATAAAGCTTTCAGAACTGGTTGGCATTATATACTCTTTGGTGTCTCGTATTACATATAAACAGCATTCTCTCCTACTTCCTATTCCATTATTGATATTAAACATCTCTATTCCCTCCAATCTTGCACTTTTCCTACACTAGATACAAAAAATTCTGTACTAGGAAAGAACTGAGTTAATGCATGTCAACCCTATCTTAGCTATTTGCTGAATCAGCCATGTCATCAAGTATAATTGCATTTTCTGAATTCTCATTGTATCTTGATCTTAAGAAGGCAATTACCTAAAATATCTGTATTTAAAAGTAACATTTTTGGTTTTCTAGAAAAGCTTCAAAAATTCTCAGTTGAGTAAAGATAATGGCCAATTTGCTTTCCAGTAGGGTGTCAGTGATGAGCTGCTCTTAGGACATTTCTCCACTTTCCCCCTCCTGCCCTGTCTCTGCCTTGCAACAAACCATAATCTTTCAATGTTTTTGTGATAAACAAAAACTGAGCAAAAACTTTACTATTTGAAAAACACAACTGCTTCAATTATTCAGCTCTAGTATTCTGTGTTTGTACTTATAATCCATACAGAAGAATATTCTATGAAAGGAGCATAGGAATTCTTCTGCTCTACATCATCTTTCTTAGTTTAAACATTCCTGCTATTTTTAAAGGGCATCACAAGGCTACAGCATATGGTGCTTGTTTGAGTAGTGTTGCACCTGAATGAATATACTGGGTCTCTTTAAAAGTTATGGCTTTGTTCTGACGATAAAACATGTTTGTGCTCTAGTGTACTCCGTGAAGTCTAAACAAATCACGGTATTTTACTTTTCACTTATATTATGCATAGTCAAGGTAGTGTTTGAGTCATCTAGAAGGTCTGACACTCAAAATAACTGCTCTGCACAGGTATGAGCCCATCAGCAGGGGGATGTCCCAGGAGGAAGATGCAATGATGTTCTCTCAGTTTCTTTATAATTTTTTTTTTTTTACACAGAATAGGAGGATATCAGGTGCTCGTTGTCATGTTGACATATGCTGTTACCCCTGTTCATAGTGATGGCAGGAATGGCAAAGATTACACCCTATATCTTCTGACCTTCTTTCCTTTTGTAGGTCCCTTCCAGTTCAGATCCTGTTCAAGTTATGGGCATTTGATAACAATGGCCCCTAATCTGTACTCGGGCTGTCTTACACTTGAGATATTGCCAGCCATTTCTTGTCTTCACTAGCTATAATTGTGTTATTGTAAGACATGATGAATGGCCGTCCATTTTGATAGAGATGTGTAAGAACATGTTTTATATTGAAAGAAAGCCTTTTTTAATTTTATTTTTTAAGGAAATGGAAGAGTAAAAGCCTATTCTTTCTCCCATTAAGAGCAAACACTGATTTTCACTGAGCTCAGATGTAACATGTCTGATCCATAGTTGTGGGGATGGTTCTCAGGAACTAAGGCCTAATCTGACATGATGTCTAGGCTCTGTATAAAGTTTGTAGTAAAATATGATTTTTATTATTATTAAGAAGTCCCTTGGGAATCACCAAGAGGGACCTCTCCCTCTGCATTCTTTCGGTAATCAGTTATGTTTGTTTGGAAGGATATAGGACATGCTAACATATTCACTAATTAATCTTAACAGACTTTAGATTTTATAAACTTTACTAACATCAAAAGGAGCCACAGAGCGGTTACCAGTGATGCATTGCTAATTTGAATGTGTGTTTCAAAAGGAGGCGGCATTCAGTGAAATTGGAATGACAGTTCTGTTTCAGCATCTTCATTCTAAAAGAGACAGACCCTTCAGAGCTGTCAGCAGCACCTTAGCATTTAGCAAACCCACAATATCCCAAAGCCAAAGTGATGACAAGTGCTTGGGAGACCAAAATGTGCCTGTGCTATAAACATTTGCCTGAAGGTACTAATGTTATGCTTTACTCCATTGCTGTCAAATGTAGCTTAAGTAGATCAAGAACAACCTTTAGTATCACCAAAGAATTAGTGGGTATTAGTAGAATGTAAGATAGAAAATATCAGGCAGATAAGCAAGCACATTTTAGAGGGAGAACTTCTATTGGTTGCAGTTAAAATACCAAGTCCTAAAGTTTGTTCCTATTCCTGCCTTAATGCTTATACTGTGGCTCCATTGAAGAGCTCCTCTCATGGTAAAGGTTGCTATTTTTATTTGTGTATTATAGAAATGCAAGACAAAATACATGTAGGAGTCGCTGCGGACAAGGCATTGTCTCAAGTTTGTATGAGTCATGCCTGTGAAGGCTTTACTACGTATTGGCCAAATGCTGCTTGCTGTGGCTCTCCCAAGTTGCCCCGCTTGACCAGTTTCTACTTTCATTCAAGTGTTGCTTTCCAACTCTGATTGTACCTCTGAATGCACCTCAGTTACCTTAGTAACCAGAGTTATAGTTTTGATGTTTAAGGTGGCAGGCATATTTGAAATTGCAGGATCCAATTCTGCTCTGCCACATGGCTGTAGAAATGGCAGTCATTATGGACATATAGAGGTAGAATTGGTTATTAAGATGGTAAAACTAGAGAGTAGATATCAATAGTATTATAAGTGAGTGGTTTCTGAACCCTTTCGTGTTGTGCTCTGTCTAGCAGAGTACAAGTCCTCCCCTTCTCAATTCACAGAGAGAAAAAGTAGGTATAAATCATTGTGAAGACTGAGAAGGCAAAATGAAAATTTATCTTGAATGTAATTGTTTATACCATGCATCTCACTGTAAGGTTTCTTTTTTTTTTTTCCTCTTTTTTTTTTTTTCCTCTTTTTTTTTTTCCTTTTTTTTTTTTTTTCCTGTAAGTAGAATTTTCTGGTTATTAATGGGAATGGTGTTTTGATTGTTCACAGCCCCATTTGTTATTTAGGAACTGCTGGCAAAAGATGGCTGGTATTGACGATGCTGATAGGCTGCTCTATCAGAGAAGCAGCGTAGGAAAAAAGATGTGGCCTTAACTTTGATATTTTTGTTATTAAATTAAAGTTATTAAATACAATTAAAAAATGGTAAAAGGCCAAAGTTGAGCAGCTTAACTGCTGTGTTGCCAAAGATGTGGATCACCATTATCTTTACAGTCTGTCACAGCTTGAACAGGAAAATTGCAGATGTTACAAGTTTCTTTTTACAGTTTAAGTTGCAGACATATCCTCAACATTGTTTTCTTCCTTGTTTGTAGATTGGAGACAGAGTCATGGCTTTTGTAAACTACAATGCATGGGCTGAAGTAGTATGTACCCCGGCAGAATTTGTCTACAAGATCCCAGATGACATGAGTTTTTCTGAAGCTGCTGCATTTCCCATGAACTTTGTAACTGCCTACATGATGCTCTTTGAAGTTGCTAACCTAAGAGAAGGCATGTCTGTGCTGGTTCACTCTGCAGGAGGTGGGGTGGTAAGTTGGAATTTCTCTTATTTTCCTGTCATTCAGTCACTGAAAAGAGCCAGATGCCGCTTTTGGTTTGGTTTGATACCAGATTTGCCTATATGAGGGGTTGTGATGAGCAGGAACTCCATCAAAACACTGATGCAAATGGTTGGCAGGAGCTTCTGGTGAAATAAAAATGCTCTGACAATTGACTCTACACAAAAATACCTCCAAAAGCCTTTAGAAGTTAGTTAAAGATCGAGAAGTAAGTGTTACCTCAAACTTTGTATCCCTAAGTTTATGCACTTTGTACTTGTTCTTTGTGAAAGAAGGCTCTAATGAAAAGATTAAATAAATCAGCTCCCTGCATAAGGTATTTGTAGGTAACCATAATCCTCTTTGCAGTGCATAGCCCTATTGGAATACCCCTTCAGATGCTGTGTGCACGTGTGATGTTTTCCCTGTGAATGGCACTGTACTTTTTTTCCTTTGTTGCGGAGGGATTGAAAGCAGTGAAAAATATTATCATCCCAAAACTGAGGAAAATACCATGCAAATACAGAATTTGAGTCAGTGGTGGCTGCTGCATGCCGTGGTTTAGATCATCAGTAAAGAGGTGTTGCATTGCATGGGCGAAGCAACAGCTGGATCAATTGGGTGGAATACCAGGCCACACAAGGAAACCACAAGTGAGCACTTAGTGTTACCAGTTGCTTGAACTATCTCTTTGGAAAAAAATCTCTCTTTTGGAAAATATATAAGCTTGTACAAAATATTAAGATACCAACAGGGGAGTATGTTTACATTTGAAATTGCACAGTCCTTTTCCATAAGACCGATTTTATGACCTGAGAACATTAGCAGATCTCAGCCTTCTAAATTGGAGCACCTCTTCTGTTTTCCTGTTATGCCGTATGTATGCTAAATTAATATTCTGTTGTCTACTGAAACCTGTAGGCAGCCCCAAACACCTTAGCCTAATTCTGTGTCCTTTGACCTTCTTTCAGGTTCTCATATAAATGAAAGCTGTTATCAAAGGAATAAATTCACCAGTTCCCTGCATGAAATGTTTTTAGCTAACAATAATCCTACTTGCAGTAGTAAATGGTCCTCTTGGAATACTTCTGTAACTGAATGGAATTTATAATCTTATTATGGTTCGGCGAAGTACAACCTACAGCATTATGGCTGACTTTATTGTTCTTTAATATTAAATCTTTTCATGTGGAATTTAGGACTGTTAAAGCAACATGAGGCCACACATTCAGGATATTCTAAGACTCTGCGTTTACTTGAAGGGTTGTCAGCCCAGCTGACGCTATATGGACCTAGGCTGAGCGTAAGGAGTTAGCAAAACACCCTGTGCATATGCACGTCTTCAGAGAAAATGAACTCCTTGTCCCTGTGAGGATAAAATGTTCTTGCTACATTTCTTTCTTCCTTTTTCTTCCTTTCTCTCCCTTTTTCTAACATCGCTCCTTTAATTATTTCCTTCTCCTCTTATTTAAGCACTGTTAACACTATCAACTCACACACAGTCTTCCTCACTAATGTCCAAACCCTCTGCTGGGCTGTTCTGTAAGGTACTGCTGCCTCCCTCTGTATCATGGAAGCCCAACGAGCATCTTTCCACTAGTCCTCTGCTGTGGCTGCCTCCTCTCAGAACAGCTGAAGGGGGAACAGGTCGTGGCTGGCTCCCAGCAGAACAAGGGAAAACCATATCTTTTCCCTGTTAAGTAATTAAATAAAACAGCATTTTCAGAGGAAAGTCCAGCGATCTGGGAAGAAACTGGGCAATAACTGGTGTAGGTCTGTGTGTGATCTGGGGGGGACTGCAAGTAAGATGGAGCTGGAGCTGACTAGCCTGCAAGACAGGGTGCTGATCCCTGTGGGAGACTCTGGGGAGAGTACCTCGTGCAGTCTGTTCTTTGTAAGGGAAGAGCAGGTGTTACTGGAACTGGAAAGGAAATGCGTTTCCCATTGCTTGATAGGTCTTAGAGGTAAGCTCTCACTCTGGAGATGTGTGTTTTTTTTCCCTCTTCTACTAACTAGACAAAGATTTCAGAGGACACGTGTCTGTATTCCTCCTTAAACCTCTCTAATACTCTGTCCGTTAATCCTTTGAAAAATGTAACAACCTCAGTTGAAGAAATTATTTTCACAAAGTGATTTGCTAATAAAAGAGAAAACTGGCATTTCAGTTTTCAACAGAAAACTTCACTATGTGAAGAGATTTTTTTGTGCTGTTGCTTTAGTAGATACAAGGCCCATTAACACTTTCAGCAAGTGGAAAACCTGTCCAGTTTGTTTCTAAATGCCATAGAAATTCCAGAATACTTTAATGAGACAATAGGCTCCCTGTGGGACTAGAAGTTTGTAATTGTTCCTTTCTTGTTATACAAGATCATTATTTTAGCCACTTCATGCAGTTTACGAAAAAGAACTTGTTGCTTCAAAAATATTTGTGAGCTTCTTTGTTCTGGCTCCCCAGTCCTCTTTAGGATAATTGCGCAGCAATTAAAAAAAATGAATTGGGGAAAATTCTTAACGACCTTTACTTATGTATTGCCTCAGTTTATTTATGTGGCCATATTTCTGGTTGTAGATGTATTTCTGGATGTACATGTAGTGAGGAAACTATAGCAATTGCCTTCACATCTGTGCCTGGGGTGTGTTTCGTATGGGATGGTATCGTTTAATATCTGACAGGATGCTTTCAATAAGGCAGTTTACCTATTTCCAGATGTTCCAGGAGACATCAGAAGATGATGCAGAGAAAAAAGAAAACACATAACTGATACTGAAAAAAACCTGGCACATGCCTCTTTTTTTCAGTTACAGAGACTTGAACCCTGTTCCGTATACCAGATCAATACCCTCCCTGCCTCGCGTTCATCTAAAAGGTCAGGGCATCATATGATCTTCTCTGTTCATGGTAGGAAACTTGTATAGTTATAGGGAAGCACCTTGCCTCTGTGAACTAGAAGAAATGTGGACAGTCACAAGCTCTGCCTCTGACAATGCATAATGTAGCCTTCCATTGTAACTCCTCTAAAGAGAAAGACCCCGCTGCAGTGCTTAGAAAGGGGGCTTGAAAGGAGAGATTGTATTTGCTTTTGTTTCCTAGGGTCACTTTGTTGACTTTGATTGTTTGCAATGGGGGCTGCTTTGGGGATTTTATTTGTTTTTTCTTTTTTTCCCTCTTGAGGTAGAGGAGGTTAAGAGAGGCTGACTCTCAGCTGCCAACCAGGACAGTGAAGTAGGCTGGAGAAATTTTAGGGGCCTTCTGGGAAAGTGTGGTATAGGCTCATGTCTGATCAGGCGTAAATGAGAAATCTTGCAATAATTCTGTTATCATTGCTCTAACTGTTACAGATCAAGATCTAACAAGGACAAGGCTGGTCATATGCTATCTTTCAGGCCTCTGCCTGGTAGGACACTTAACACTTCTGTTTAAGCAGGCCATTACATTGATTAGTAGGGCAGTTCGATAATTAACAAGAGATAAAATTGTATAGTGTGTATAGAATTTAAATGCTTAAAGCTAGTGTAAGTGCCCTTCTGAACTGATTGCTAAAATATGGAGAAGGTCAGCTAACAATGAACTTTAAAAACTTCGTGTTATACTCACATAGAAATTAATACTCAAAAATATGAGGAGTTTGTTCTACAGTAAGCTATATGTTCTTGTATATACCCAGTTGAGAAAATAGCTTATCTTAACTGTAAAACTCTGTAATTAAAGTTTGAAATGACCGTCAGACAATAGTAGAATAGCTCCCTTCACAAATACACTCAATTGTCTTTTTTTTGAGTGAAGCCAAGTGGCATCTGAGGAAAATAGACTGAGAAAACTGAGCATTAGCATGCACCCCACTGGGACTGATCTGCTGTATGAAGCAATTAGTTCTCTAAAATGAAGACTGTGTAAGTCAGTGCAAGCCACAGCACAGGCTTGTATGAGATTACTTTAATAATTTTAAGAACAACTATATAAACTTGTGAACTGCACCCTGGATTAATTGAATTAGTATAAATACAGGACTGCTGTATTAAAAATCAAAATGAAGCAAAAAAAACCCTTATGATCATCACTTCTAGCTATAATAAATACAATCTATAATAAATACAATGTCTATGATATCTACCTGGAAAATGAATTCTTTCAGGGATTTAGATCTGTTAGAGACTGCCATTATGCCCATTTGCTTATTTGTTTGGTTTGTATATACTGCTTGTTCTGTCTATTTAGAACACAAAACTTTGGTAATTTATCAAAATTGTGTAAATACTTCAATTTCATCACTTAACCCCTCAGATGCAAGGCAGAATTATTAGCCAGTTCTTTATCATTTCAGTCTAGCAGATGTTAGAACTAAGCTGCGTTAAAGGCAGAAGCATTGCCTGCTGTCCTGAAGCTCTGATCTGACCCTTCCCTTTCAGGCTCAGCAGCAGAGGAGGTGCAAGTAGAGTAAGTTACAGATAAAAGCTCTCATGTTTGAATTTGAAGAATAAATCTGACTTGGCAACAGATTCAGGTCATCCTGGCAGGATTGGTTACTGCTTGGCAGGAACCCTCATTTTTATTGCTTCTACCCTGCATAAATTGCAAATATTTGAGGATGTGTTCCAAACTGAATCACCAAAGTGGTGATATTTATCTGACAAAGAACTGGCACTCCTTAGTAAATCTGGTCACATGCTATCACAGGAACCCCTTCAAAAGAATTATTAGATTTCTTCTTAAAAAAAAAATAGCTCTGCATTTATCCCTTCAAATTGTCTCTGCTCTGTCTTGCTTGTGGGTAAGTCTTTCTCAATTTCCAGTCTTGATTTGTTGCCAGCTAATGTATCTGTGTTATCTTCTGTTGTCCCTTTTTTTAAATTAGCTTTTCTCTCATCTTGGGACAGTTCCTTCAGATCTCTTTGGTAGTATGTATATTTGTTTGTGGTTAGAAAGGAGGTGCTCAGAATCAAATCTTTCCTTGGCCGGTATTTTTCAGGTTGAAAGCAGGTTTGCTTGTTCATACTCCTTTTCCAAAAGCTCCGATGTCCTTGGTCATCCTACACACGCTGGTTCACGTAGACACATACTTATTTCCTGGGCTTTGAGCTGGTTGGCTGCAAAGCAGCAGTAGGCCAGTATGAAAGCCAGTCTTGCCTTCTAAAATAGGTCTCTCTCAGCATCCCTGATCCTTTTAAACATTGTATGGTCTGATTGAATTTAGGTCTGTCTGCACATAGCAGGTAGGAGTACATTAAGTAGCACTCATGACTTGTGTTTGAGTCAGTTCTTCTCGAATGTGCATAATTGGAATTTACTCCACTCTTCTGATGGTCCTGGCCAGCGTACTGTACAATGGCATTACCACTTCCCGATCTGCTAAAACCTTTACCCAGTACTTCCCAGGACTGCACTTGCTATTTTCATATTAGCAGTTCATAGCCACTCTGCATTTGATGAATACACCCTAAGTGCTTTTCTCCTATTTCATCTCCTTCAGACAAGAAAGAGAATAAATCAGCTCACACAGAGCTCTGTGTAACCAAGGCTAGGCTGCGTTCAGTATCCAAGCTATCTCGTTTAAAGCCAGACAGGGCACCTCTACATTGTGCTGCCCTGTGCCATGTGAATGCCTCTAAAGCATGGATGTGCTCCCTCAGCAGCCCAGGAAAGTCCCAGTGCCATGCCTGAGTTTATTTCCAGACACTGCCTCAGAGCATAATCTGTTAATCAAACACAAAAGCTTGGTGAGTCATACGCAAAAAGCAATTTCCCTGACCAAAGCAGCCTGCAGTCCCTGAAGGCCTTTCTTTTTGCCTCTCACAGCCCAGCACTCCCCAGAGGACATGTCCTTCCCCGAGTCCCCTGCTGAGTCATGTCACAGACAGGCAGTGCTTAACTCTTCCTTGGCCGTTCAGCTTTTAGGATAGAGTTTACGTGCTCTGGGCAAGAATCTTGGCTGCCGTACACTCTCGTAGCTCCCCTTAAGTGCAGCGGGTTTATACCAGATGAAGATCCAGCTGGGAGGCTTGGTTGCACCCCAACTTCACAGTTTTCAAGGGAGAGAGGAAAAAAGATCCCCTGACAATTGTTGCAGGAAATAAGAGAGTCCGAGAGTAAAAAGAGGGCGTTATTTCGCGGTGACTCTTTCCCCTTCCCTCTCCTCCAAAACTTACTGTGGTGCACTGAGTGTAACAGATGCTGCCTTAATGCTTGTTCAGCTTGTCTACTCTGCAATGTTCACCTGAGTGTTTGGTTTCCAATTTCCTCTGCTATAATTGGAAAAATAGCACCTTCAGGAAGTGCAGCTGACTTCTCCAAACACCACAGAAAAGTTTTCCTTGATGCCAGTAGATGTCTTCTCTTGCAGTTTTCTTACTATGCTCGTGTACTTTGTACCACCTTCAAATACGGTTATGTGGCATCAAAGCACTTTGGAAGTGTGGATTCTGCTCACATTCAGTGCCAGACAGGTTTCTTGTGCAAGAATAAGTATGAATTATTTTTGAAAATACTGTAGCACCTCTGGGCTGCAAAAATATGCCCTGGAAACAATCATTTCTTAGTGATGCTATTGGTTCTCACATATGTCGTTTTGCTGGGTGGTATCTTTTAGATCATTTGTTCTCTTCTGCTATGAGGTTGGGCTTAGTGTTTACAACAGCAAAATATAATGAGCAGAAAGGGTGCTTTCATGAAAGAATACTGAGCTGTGAGTGCTGTCAGTCAGTACGCAACTGGGCCACCAGACCTAGGCCTCGCCTGTGCCTTTAGGCCAGACCCTTTCAGGAAGTCAGTAACTTATGCTCTGTATTTATACTTCAACCAGTGTTAAGTTAGTATTAATAAGATGATTAGATTAGTAAGTTTTCTTCTGTTCATGCTTTTCATATTGACTTTTCAATGTCCATGACGTTTAGTTTTTACTTTTGAATTGTTTAAGTAAACAGAACACAATGTTTAATTTTTATTTTTTTTAACTATTTTTCCTTTCTTTTATGTGATTATCTCAGTATGAGAAGTTTCCAATCCTGCAGGTTTAAAGTTGTATTTTAAAGCAAAGAAATGTAAAGAAATTTCAATCTTTCTCTTGGAACTAAAACAGATAGCAGTGTATCCATTTATAATAGATTCTATAATAATCGTATGTTTGGATTAGTTTAAACATACTGGCTTTATAAAGAGACAGGATCCCTTGAAAAGGAATCAATCAAACAGACTTTGAAGCTAGAGAGATGCAAGACTCCAGTGTCAAATCCAGTGTTAGGAGACATGCTTCATTTCCACAGAACGCTGCAATCCAAGTTATGCAGTTCTCTGAGGACACACTGCATGGAGTTCTGCATGATAAGCAGCATAAGCGCGCGTGTGTCTGTGTGTGTGTACAGATGGATGTTAAAGCAGATTAATTCAATTTCAAGGAAATATTTTGTAACCATGTCTATCACTTCAGTGAAGCAATCGATCAATTTATTCAAAGACTGCTAAATCCTATTAAAAGTAAAATTAAGTGTTCAAGTGAGTTTTTTTTTTGCCATTTATGAATTTTCCCAGGTTCAGGAAGCATCTAGTTAGTATTTGTATGTGGAAATTTACATTGTGTAAAAAATCAGATGTGTGGAGAGCTTTATTTTTTTGTTTTAAACAATGCCTATCCATTTAGACACCCCCTTTGAAGGTTTTGGAATTCATATACTATTTCTGATAGCATGGTGCCTGCTTCTCTATCTGTGTGAAAGCTGAAGGGTAATAGAGATGATGTGGTTTTGTCGGGGCAGGGAGGAGACAGAAAACCTTTTCTGTTTCTACCACAAAGCAGTTTTTACGAGGGGAATGGCTTTGGAATCCAAAGGAGAGGACAGTGGTTGTGTGCCCCTGCGGTCAGGGTGAGAGTGTGCAGCGGGACCGGAGTCAGCATGGAGATCTCACCTGCTCCTCCACGGCCTTGGGAAGAGACTGTTCCTCCTTTCAGCTGCAGAACTCCGTTTGCATACTTCATTTGTGAACCATGGGCATTCTGAGCACTGGGACCCCACGTACTTGCAACTAACATGGATAGCACTTTAAACAAAAGGTACTAATCCAAAAGTAGCTAAATGACTTGAAGGATTAGAAAAGAGACTTAAGAGCGACTTGCATAGCCACAGTGCTGTTTTGGAGCTTAGTCGAATTCCACAGAAATTAGTGAAACGTTTGAGTTCATAGGTTGAGTTCAGTTCTCCGGCTTTGGGGAGGAAGGCATGCTAAGCCCAATATCAGCCTTTATTCCTAGATTTTTGAAATACAAATATTAGGACCACTTTGCACTAAAATTAGTACAAACCAGTGTCAGATCTTCAGAAAGAAGTTCAGTGTTAAGATCTTCAGAAAGCTGTAGAAGAATGTTTCATGGAATTGCCTCAAAATACTTCAGTGATCTTGTTCATCCAATTATAAAAGTATTGGTCATATGAATCAGTTTTAGGCTTTAAATACCCACAGTAAGTATTCTGACCTGGGGTTTTAGATAATCTTGTCTCTGTGGGGGGTGAACTAGCCAGTTTGAGTCAAGAAGAAAATAGGTGGTGTTTTTTTTGTGCATTTCTCCTATTTATCTGACAGTCATTTAGTTAAATGTTAATCATCTTCTGCAGGATGAAAAACAACACGTTTTCTACTCTAATATTTGACCTTTTAAACATGCACTGTTTTTGATTCAGGATACATTCATTATCCCTTGTCTTCCTGAGTTAGATTGAAAATGCAGAAAACTAATTAGAGAATAGATCAATAATGTCAGAATTTCACTCAACTAGCATACATTATAAAATACTGATTTATCTAAATTACTGTGGGTGGTGGTTTTCTGGAAGAGACAGAAAATGAGAAGAGGATTGCTAGTGAAAATGGCTGAGAAAAGGAGAGATACAAAAGTCAGATTATTTTTTCTTTCATTTTTATGTTACAATATTTTTGGAGGCTTTAGACTAAGACAATAAGTAATAGAGAAATGAAGCATGAGAAGAGTGAAACCTTTTCTGCTCCTAGAAGATATTATATCTTGTGAGATGAGGCCCCTTAGGAAGAGATTTGCCTATGATTTCTAATAGATTAAGGATTCCAATCCAGGAAGATAGTGGATGATTTTAAAAAGAATAGGTCATTTATGTTTGGTTTTGGATTATCGCGCTACAAATCAACATTCAGACCTGGGTCCTGCTGTAAGTTTCTCTGAGCCACTGGATATGTTGTTCAGTTTGCTGTGCTATTTCCATTTCTCACTTGTAAAGGAAGAATTACAGTGCATCCCTCCTCTTGCTCCCTTCTCTTTGTCTCTTGGTACCTGCCCAAGATCGCAGAACTGTGCCTTGCTGTACAGCTGTTTACTGACTAACCCAGTAGGAAACCAATTTGAAACTCCTGGATGCCACCATATAAAAATAATACTGTTCTCCTCTTGAGATGTTCAACTTAGATGACTGTCACTAGCAATTACATTCAGCATTATATGGGAAGATGCCAAGACCCCCAGGGTATGCAGGATTATCCAATTATTCTACTGTAAATGAAAGCCAAGCACTGATTACTGGTATTTACATACTAATAATGAGGGTTTCTGGTTGGAATGAACTGAAATGTGTTTATCCACGGATGATTTTACTGGTCATGCATACAGTTTACAAATGACAATCTTTTAGCTGTAAATATAAGTAAGAATCTGCTAAATTTAGTCAGACATTATTTTCAGAATCACTGTGCCATTTCTTGCTTCTGGGCATATCCATGTAAACGTAGTAGCTTCAGTGGAACAATGTGGTTGCAATGAGAGGCAGAATTTGGCTACCAGAGGTCTATCTTCTGTTTGTTAGTGTGCTAAGTGTAAAATAATAATAATAATAAGGGTTGTGGAAGAAATGACCTGTTAGGATCTTTTTTGAAATCCAGATGACTCAGTGTTTAAAGCAGCACTTCCCTTCTCTCAGCCTCGTGCACTTACAGGTTATAATTTAGAAGTTAAATTTTTCTGGGGACTGAAGCTGGAGAGGCAAAGTACAGACATTTGAAGGCACAAATCCTGCAGTGCCCCAGTTCCTACTTAAACACTGACGTGGCATCTGATTGACCTTGCTGGATTTTTGCCCAGACACAGAGTCTTCCATCTTTAGGGAGGTTGCCGCAGAGGCCATGTGTCAATCTGTGAAGGGTCTCGAGCAGTTTGGATCCAGCAAGCTCACAGGAGCACACTGCCCTGGTTGGGTTCCATTGGATATCTGTCTGCATGCAGACGGCTTGCAAGATTAGAATTGAAAACGGACTTTTGCTCTGAGGAAGAGAGAGGCATCTCAGTGTTATGTGTCTCTTGTGAAAACCACAGGCTGGAAGAGTGTGCCGTGAAGACAGAATCCTTTCGCTGACTCCGTGCCTATCCCTGCAAATATGCTTCCATCAGAATTTGACCCACATCAGTTGGAATTCTAAGGGACACCTGTATGAGTTTGGGCGAACACCTGCATGAAGTAGAGCAAAAGCTAGCTTTGGTACAGATAGTTTGCATGCTCCCTTTTCTAGCCTGACAAGCTTCTGCTCTTGTTCCAGTTGCTCTAATTTAGGAGTAGTTATAGCGATGTGATACCTGTGTGTGTCAGTGGATGCATGTATATGTTTGTGTAGATGGGAGGAAGTAAGGCCTGCCTGTCATGGAGCAAGATGACTTCTCTTTTTCAGCATTGTAATTTTCTTTGTGGTATTAGAAAGGAACAGTTCTGTTTCAAAGCTCAGAAATTAAAAACATGACATGAAATTTGCGTATTATATACTGCAAGAACTTCTTACAAGATCAGGATAGAAAAGAACAGGCTCACAATGTGGACGCTGGGGAAGCTGAGAGGATATGTACTCGAGAACTATTTCCCTGTTCAAGCTTTAGGCCATTTGCTCCCCTTCAACAAAGGATTACTTTTGAAGATGGGGCACTGGCTTAAATGAACCTGTTAGTGTGACTCATGGCTATTCCTGCATTCTGAATCATCAGTAGTAATTTTTGTTATTAATACGAGGTAAAACAGATTTGCTTTACTATGCAGTATTTGTCACACCAAATTGCTCTCACCTACTGCAACTATAAGAAATTGTGATCACTGAGAAACAGTATATGGTGCACTGACTCGACTAGACCTTCTGTATTATGACCACAAAAACCTGAAGAATAAAAGCTGTATCTAAGTACCAGCAGAACCAAGTACATTTCACATTATCTGCCAGACATTTTGTTCTGGAATAAGGTGCTGTGAGGCCTTCCTGTGAACAGAGGAGGTTAGAATTGCACGTGGAAGCAGCTGAGGTATAAGGTGCTGATATTACTGATGAGTCCTTGGGGAAAATGCAAAGTAGAAAGCGAGAAATATTCCCGATGTGCTCTTTCAGTTATCATTTTTGGTGTTCCTTGTAAATTAATATAATTTCCCTTAAATTACACTGTCTTTGTTAAGAGAACAAGGAGAACACTTTTCTAATACAATTTTGATAGATTAATTTAATTTTATTCCTGCAGTTACTTTGTCTTCAGGATATCCTTTTGATTTAAGTGTATTTTTTCCTATGACTGAATTGCATTGCACTGGTAAGAAATTAGTTTGGGAAATGCTTGCACATATTTGGTGATGGATTTTGCCGTGTCACGAGTGAATTGGTAACTGCAAAGTCTGTCAACCAATTTCTGTGTCAGTGAACTAACATACTGATGTGCTTGCAGGGTCAAGCTGTTGCTCAGCTCTGCTCGACTATTCCCAATGTTACTGTTTTCGGAACAGCTTCATCTTTCAAACATGAAGCAATCAAAGACTCAGTAACTCACCTGTTTGACAGAAATGCAGACTATGTGCAAGAAATAAAAAGGTAATCTTTTTTCCCTCCCCACTAAGTAGTATCTGGCAAAATATATATTCCCCATAGCAACTGGCATAATACTATGAAAAACATAATACTATGAAAAACACTGGGTTAATCATATTTATGGGAAGAGATCACATTTTTGAGTTCAGGAACTGAATTAAAATAAAGATACTATATAAAACTGTCTAGATCTGCACTACAGGAGACAAAATAGCAAGCATCTCCATATTTCTTTATAAGCAACATAAGCTTTGTTTGTCCATGTTCATGCTTGGATGTCTGCTGCCAGCAAACTAAACACAGTAGAAAAGAATACAGATGCTAACAGAAGACTACTTCACTGCATCTAATCTGCATATGTAGTAGCTCAGATTCAGTACTCAATTCAAGGTAAGAAGAGTACTCAATTCAGAGTAAGAATTTTTCAGTGGATCTGTAAGTTATCCAGGTTTTAGAGGAATTCTCTGGTATGATTCCATCTGCTTGTGTTTTTGCCTTCTGCCAGGGACTGATACCACAGCATGTGATGTCTGTTTTGATTTCAGATCCTTAGATTTTGTTTGTTTGCATTCAGATTAGAATCATCCTGTTGCCTTCTGAAGTCCTGTGTGCTTCTGTTTCTATTTACATGCTTTCAGATACTTTGTTTTCAAGTCCGTCTAACTGCTTTTAGATACTGACGTTGATAAAGGTGGCAAACTTTGGAATTAATAAGAAGATCTTAGGAAAAAAAATGTCTTTTTTGTTTTGCTTGTCAGATAGATAAGAGAGAATGTTTTTCCCTGCATCTCGTATCTGTCAAAATACTAGGTTATCTAACTGGGCATGACAAAGAAATTTCTCAAAGGGGCACCCCAAGGTAATAGAGTTCACAGACTTCCTGTCAAACTTCTTCATTCCTCACAATGATGGCAATGTCTCCTATTGCAAAGTGAGATTTCTTTCTTGCTTTTTAGAATCTCAACAGAAGGAGTAGATATTGTTTTGGATTGTCTTTGTGGAGAAAATACTGGGAAAGGCCTCAGTCTTCTTAAACCACTTGGGACTTACATTTTATATGGTGAGTGGAAACAGCCAGGTACATATTTCAAAACTAAAACTTTGCTAAGCTTAGAATCTCTTAAAATCACCCCTTCCAAAACTGGACATGTATCTAGGTGGCTACCATGTGATAATTTATCAATTCAGCCATTTCCAGTAAAGGATTTTAGTGAAGATAAGCATGGACTAAATTATTGAGAAACAATAGCTAATACAAAGAAAGTCTATAAAAATATAAATCCAACAAATGAAAATGAATGTATGTTTCAGATTGTTAAATGTTAGATAATGCAAGAGAAATGTAGGAGCAAACTTGGATCTCTCATTCCTCACATCATAGGAATTGCTCTGTGGCCAAGGAAACTCTTAACATAGTTCTTGTGGGAGGAGAACTTAGTGGAAGCTTTCAGGAGGAAACCTATTGTTTCTATTCAACATGACTTTGAGGAATTCAAGCTCGGGTTTCTGTTCACAAATTTCTAATCATGTACATTGAGTGATCACATACCCAGTAAACGTGTTGTCCCTGCAGTTCTGCCAGGTTGCCATGTTGTTGATGGTGGAACCACAGTCAGCCAAGCCTCTGTGTGTAGGAGACAGCTGAAGGGATCGCTCAGTTCTGCAAATGAAGAACACATCCGTATTGTAGTGGAAAATGCAATGGCATCACTGATAAGCATACCTGCTTCCTTAGACTTTCATCTAGTGGCAGTAACAAAGAATATGTTGTGACTTAAATATCTGCATGGACCGTACAAGCTGCCTGTTTATAATGAAGTCCCTGCCAGTGAATTGCCATTATATTTGTTTTATATTTGTTAGCAGGTTAAAATGTACGATGTATGTATGTTCACACGTGGTAGTCAGGCCTTTGATAGTCAGATAACTGTATCTGTTGATGAAAGAGAGGACATCTGTGTAGTGACCAGTGCTAATTATTTGTCTGAGACTAATGGCATTTTACTGGAAATAAATGGGGAGCTATAGAAGAGATTTGGTGTCAGAATGCCTAGTAGCACTGAAACTGTTCTTGCTTTTGAAAGATTTAATAGTTTATGTTTTTGTCATCCCAGAATATCTATTAACTTCTAGGGTTCTGTCCCTTGGCCTCTTTGTTATTTATTCCCAAAGTAAAAGGACATCTACTAATCCCTTTTCAACCTGGGGAGAATTTTTTTTCTTGCAAATGGAAACAGTTTCTTGGAATAGAAACAATTCTACCTATAATAAATGGTCTGCTTGTCAGCATGTATTAACTCGTGTGTCTATGTACTCATCTTTTACAGGTTCATCTAACATGGTTACTGGGGAGACAAAAAGCTTCTTCAGTTTTGCAAAATCAGTAAGTGTTCTAGTGCTGTGATTCTGCTCTACTTTCCTCTGACTTCAGTCTTTCCTGAACTTCATCTCCATTAAGTTGTTATTTCTGATATTGCTAAAAAGTTTTATGACTGCAATGTGGTGTGACATGTTTTATTCTGATATGACAGCTAGACAGGAATTGGAGCTGTGTGCAGTACGTATTTAAATTGTTAGCTATCAGACATGTATCTCCTATCACAGCTAAGTTTAGCTAGACTGCATTGTTTATTCACTTACGGCAGAATATCATATCCATGGATATGGACAAGCGTACCCTGCATGTTCCTCATTTCTGAAAACACTGCAGTGAATTAAAGGAGATAGTTCTCTTAAGACTGGGCTTGCCAGTCATTTCCAGCTTTTCAAAAGTTAGTTCTATACAGAAATGCATTTTTCAGGTCTCCATGTTCAAGTAACATCAAAGAGATTATGATGTTACATTTGTTTTCTAGTTGACGATGTCAACAAACACAAATTTCAAAGAATTTTTTTTCAATGTATTGAAAAAAAAATCTGCTCAGAAATTCTAGAAACTGTAAAGGTGACAAATATATCAAATAAACTGCTAGAGAGAAATAACTTAACCAGGTATGAAAGAAATTCCTTCAGATTAGAAAAACAGAGGGAGACGTCTTTGCTGAATATCTATCATATAATCTTTATGCCAAGAGCTCATTTACAGCTTCCAGCAACAACCCCTTCCCAGGAGAAATTAACTTCAAAAGTCTCTATGTAATTGAAAACAAGATAAATCAAAGACTCTAGCAAAAGCGTGTATGTTTTTTTGCTTCCTGCATTTTCTTAATAGTTATAGTGGCACAATCTTTGTTATTGTCACACCTTTGAGAATGAAATCAAGATAATCTTAACTACTCAGCCTTTTTTACTATTTATATAAACGTATCCAGATGTGTATAATTTGTAGGGTAGCTTGGCCCAAGGAAATAAATTTCAACTGAAATTTTCAGGTAGTACTCGTATTTATTGAGTAAATAAATGTCAATAAAATGAATTTCATATGCATAAAATTTTGTATAGAGTATAAGTAGTTTCTATATTTATATAATTAGTACCACAAAACTAACTCATCAAAATTATATCAATGTTAATTAAAGTTGATGCATTCAAATAAAACTTGCTAGAAAACAGAATCTCAGGCTCTTGGGCTTAAATGAGATAAAATAATTTTCTGATCTATTATGCTTAAAAATGGCAAATGTGATAATGGATGAAAAGCAAATGGAAGCTAGCAGTGCATGTCTTTCTTTTGAGAATAGTCAACAGCTGCTTGCAAAGGTTAGGGAAACTAGCGTGGCTCTCTTGAAATAACAAAGAAGGACAGGAGATCTAAGAAGGGAGTTCCAGATCCTTTATATCTAGCACCAAGTCCTAAAACCTGACAACAAAAATGTGTTTTATTTCTGCATGTCAGTCAGCAGCTGCCTGCTTTTTTGCCTGTTAAATAAATCCTTACCGCTTCTCTTGGCTTTTACTGGAGAACTGACAGATGAGTCATGTATCATATCTGCATAGACAGTTTTCTTTGTCAACTTTTTAGTACAGTTCTTGAAGAGTGTTTTTCTAAACCTGCTGCTGTTTATTCCTTTCCAGTGGTGGCAGGTTGAGAAGGTAAATCCTATCAAGCTGTACGAGGAGAACAAAGTCATTGCTGGATTTTCTCTGTTGAATCTACTTTTCAAACAGAATCGAGGTGGCCTGATCAAGGGTGTAATGGACAAACTCCTAAATCTATATAACAATAAGAAGATCAAGCCTGTGGTTGATTCATTATGGGCTTTGGAAGAGGTAGGAGCAAAAATTTCTTTCCCCGTGTTGATTTTTTTGAATATACACATTTTTAGATGTAAAATTAGTTCTAAAAAGTTATTCACACATTTCTTCAGTAAATATTTCTGGAGTTTCAAATATTCTGTGCTACATTCTTGAAAATACTAATTAAAATGTGTTTTTTTCAATCTTAGAAAATTGTTCCTGTTTCCTAAGTGCATGGAACTTGTGACTAACTAGTGGCTGTGTCTGAACACATCAGCTTGTATTAGCATGCATCCATGAGGAAACAGTAATCATCAGATTTAACAAAATACTGTATTAATGTATTATAGTTCTGAATGGTCTGTGGTCAGGGTTTGGAGGCCAACTTGTTGCTTATTCAAGTGACACTAAAGAACCACCACTGTGATGGATGCAGGTAAGATACCTGGGCTGCGTGGTGGGACTCCACAGCCTGCGACAGTTCTTGGAGCAGGATGCATTGCAGGGTGCTCTGGGGCTTCTAGGTGCCTCGGCCAGGTTTTATGGCAGGAAGGTGTGCACTGCGTCAGGTCATGCTGGTGAAGGAGCTGTAAGTAACTCCATCCTATCACTACATCTGCCCCTAGTGTACTCCAACATGGCACCTCTTGTGGTACAGGAGATGCAGGTGGTCTAGCACTATGTGGACTCTGTTTGTTCCTCTCCAGCAAAATGGAAAGGAATGACACTTTGACCAGGAAGCCTTTATCTGTGTCTTCCCCAAGGAATCTCTCTAAAATGTCTGTCTAAGGCTGCACTGTCGCTAATGGCAAGTAAATAACACCTTGGCCTTACCAGCCCATGGCATGGGAGTGGCATTCAGCTGTTTGGTAATTATCACCAAATGCAAGTCTAACTACTTAAGGGAAATCAGATGTTGTGATAAAGAGCAGCTGGCTCAGAGCTCAGGCAGGACAAAATTGCTCTGTCCCTGTCAAAGGGAGAGCACTTTGAAGAGCAGTGTAAAATAGAACTGTGATCAAATGCAGGTTTTTGATATGTTTTCACAGAATCACAGAACTGAATAATCTTACAGAGTGTTTTAAAAAGGTAAATGGCACAAGGCTGAAGAGAGGCATTCTACTATTTTTTTGTTCTGGTACTTTTCAGGTATTAGTAAGAAAAGGATCATTAAAATAGTAATGGTGTCCGTGATCAAGATATTTTGGGCTCAAACGTGAAAAGTTATACATGGCAGGCCAATCTTAGTTGTCAACATGATGGGAATTTTCTGGGAGACTTCTGTTTGATAACATTTCATCTAACATTTGGCAGTAACATGCACCATTCCTACCATTAGATTGAGAAATGTGTAAATACATCTGTTAAAGAGTGCAGTCTACAAAACTGTAACTCATTTATCACGCCCGCTCATTTTTCATGAGCTGTCTGGCAATTTACAAAGGAAATTACTGGCTAGTGTCTTCAGGGATGTAACAGTGCCAGAGGTGTCCTCAATTGATTGCAAAGTATTACTGAATTATTATTCATTCTGGGCATTATTGTTTTGGGGATATATTTTTGTGGGTATGGAAATAACTTAGGTTGGACTATCAAGATAAAGATAATATGATGCATAGACAAATTTGCTATCGTAGCTGAGGACTAAATGGAACTAGACTTAGGAAAGGTTGGTATATATTTTTGTTCTGTTTTGAAAGATCGTTTGTTTATTTATTTATTATTTAACTCCATAGCTGTATATTGTCCTACCCTTCAGTTTGATATTTAGTTGCTTTTCATTTCCTGTTGAGTAAGCCTGATTTTCTTGAACTGTCCACTTTTATTTGACCGTTCTCAGGCTTATTCATTAGACAGTAAATCAATATGACCAATTTTTACCACTGCTGTTTCCTGAGGAAATTTCCTGACCCTCACAAGCATTGAGAATAATTGTGCTTGACTAGAGAGCGGCAGAAATGTGTACTCCCTGCATGGCATTTGAAAAGGAATGATTTGAATAGTTTTCTGTGGCAGAATGTCACTCTCTTCAAAGGATCACAGGAGAGTCATTTGTCCTCTGACTAGAAACTGTCTCCCAGAGTTAAGCTTGAATCCTGTAAGTGACATAAAAAAATATTAAAAGGAAAAATCTCAGAGGAGACTTAACCATGGGACACCTTTCCAAATGTTTAATAATATTCATCACCTATTTATGTCATCACATACTTAAAAGTTTTGATCTATATATGAAAGACATATCTCTATCATGCCTCTTTACCTTCTTTATTCATTCTGCATCTGTGTTTGTTCTCATGTATTTCTTCTTTCTGGAAATTCATAAATGAATGCAGATTCTCTAAAGCCAGCATGGAAGGCACCTGCTTTTTGTTCAAAACTATATTACAATACAAACATTTATCTTTTCAGTCCTGTATCAGTTGCAATGGTCATCTGTGTATCAGTGCTGAAGAGCATCTTTGCAGTCTTTAGAAGAGGATGTTATATCTGGAGTGGTGTTCCTCTTTGCTGCTTAAGGCTGGTTGCCACAGGACAACTTGCTGTACGATAAGCCCAAAATTCAGAGCTTTATGTTCTAGGCCTTATGAAAACGGTCAGAGGAAGGTTTGCAGCCATTGTAATAGGTCCCCATGAATGGTAAAAAAACATTTAATTGCTGTAAAGGCCTGGTATAATTTCTTGAACAGCATCTGTTTTTACATACTTTCTGCAGGATTACACAATTTAAGTTTGTAAGATTGTGCTGATTATAGAATATTGTAATTGGAATGAGGTATTGCATTTTAATGTGTTTCAAGTGGCAGTAATATGGGGTATAGAGAAAGTTGCTAGATGCCCATTTCTCTGTCAAGTTGTAGAGCACATAAAGTGATGACTAGGTGATTGCCAATTAATATTCAAGTTTGTGTTTGAGAATTGTTATGTAGACTTAGCTTGATACTGCTGCCATTGACACAGACAAATCTTCGTTGTTCAGTGAGATCATTCTAATTAGGATATGATCCCATCCAGTGTTTCTGTTTTAGGGCGCTATCCAAAAGCTATGGAGGTCAATCAAAGGGCTCCTAGTTTCACTGGTCTTTGTTTTAGGATGAGGATTACCCTGCCTTTTCAGTATAGTCTGCTTAAATAAATTTAGCAATTGACTGAAGGGAGTGTGGGACAGAAATCATTCTGGATGGAATTGGAGGTGACTTCATTTTCTTCTGTGCTTCAGATTATTGCTGACACAGGGGAGATCAGGTTCTAGAGTACTGACTACTCCTGTGGAGTAAAACTATTTGCACTGGTGTACTATCAGTTGGTGTTGGCATAGAAAGGTTAATTTTTTATCTCAAACTTATATCCATAAAGCCTATAAAGAAAAGTATGTTAAGTAGGCCAGTAGGGCCATTTTATGATTTTAATGCAAGAAAGATCTAACTAAGAAAAACAGTGACAAAATCCACAGAGATTTCCAAATGGAAGTCTAACAGGAATTACTCATTATGAGATGAACAAAGTCATACAATAAAGCAGCTGCCATGGAGAAGTCTCGCTGTTTTGCAGCTATTTCTTTATAAGGTCAAGTGTTTAAAAAGACTTGATAATTTATAGATGGTGCATACTTAAAATACTGTTGTGTAGTAAAACGTTGATTGTCTGGTAAGATTGCATTTCAGTAGGAATAGCAGAGTTTAAAACAGCGTTAGTATTCAGTGCATACTTGTTGAGATTTGCAGTTGTTTCTTTATCAGTAACTACATATCTAACCTTTAATTTGCAGTTAGTCACTCCTCTTTGTTCTGATCAATTCGTAGCGTGTATTTATGAATTAGCATTCTCCTGAGGGTCTGTGAGTCTTCAGCCCTACGCATTAGATTATTCCAGATTATTAAGCAGAATGGAAACTGAAGGTTCTTATAAAAAATCTGTTGTATTGAATAACTACGTACATGCTGCACTTTTCTATTAAAATTCTGTTTTCTCTTTTTTTTTTTTGTAGTTGTAAAAGAAAATACATACTCAAGGTAGAACAGGTTGTAGAGATAGAAGGTATAAGCACATCGTCGAGGTGACTTAGAGCAGTTAAAAGTAGCACTGATAACATGTAAAACAAAACTGCCAAGAATTCTTGCACATGAACTGCCAGTCATGAAAGTGACAGTGCAAAATATGCACCGTGTTTTCCTACTATCCATAGGTCCCTTTTCCTCACACTGAGCTACCTGCTTGAAAAATGACTCAGTGTGTCAGAAAGTCTTCAGATCTGGGCTATTTTGGTACATATGGGTGAACAGTGAGATTATGGAAAAACATCTTTGTTACAGTTTGGTTTTGTGTACCAAAGGATTCACTGCATTCTTCTGTCTGAAATGATTTAAAGGAGTGTGCTGTTTATATAGTAATAAAGGCATCAAAGACTTGTATGGCTTTAGGGTCAGTAAGAATGATGATAAGCCTGAAACCTATAGAATGGGGTGATTACTTAGTCTTTTTTTAAAAAAAGGTAAGAGGATAATACTACTATTATATTACTAGATCAGGCTGCTACCTGGCAGAAGGCACTGAATGTTACTCCGTGTCATTGGTTTGTAGTGGTGATGTACTAATGTCTTCAGTAACTCCTTACATAGAAAATAGTAATGCAACAACCGTAGTTCAGGTCTAGGAATATACTTTGGCACTCAGCTGTGATTGAAATCAGTGGAATCAAGGCACTGCATGCATTTATGGATCAGCCTCCACAGACTCTAATTCCTGTGCCTCATGGTCACTGCACAGAATGTTTTTGAGTGGAAGGGGGCACATTAATTTAGTTTGTAAGGATCACTGCACCCTCAGCCTCACTTTTTGTTTAATCCTGAATCATTATAAGGTCTAGCTATCTGTAAATATATATACTTTTATATATAAGTGAGATTCCTTTGTCTTGAAGCCAGAACTTTTCACTGTAGTAAATTACTAAGACAAAATCAAGCTGTGTTTAAGAATCTAAACCTGAAGGGAATGCAGTGCAACTGATCACATTGTAGTATCATTACAGAATACCTGCTGATACCATATTTTCCTTTAAAAGAATAATTTTCCTCATATGTTTCTGTTTTCACATACTTTCCATTCTCTGCATTAGCTTTCAATGTTACTAGCATGCAAAGGAAAACAGTAGAAACCTTACATCTAATATCACAGTTTTACCAAGTTGTGAGGTGAGAAAGAGGACAAAAGAACACTTTCATGCAGAATTCATACTATGTTTGGGGGGGGGTGTGGCGCAGAGCTACCACAGTATGTCTGTTTTTAGCACTGCCCTCTGGCTTCAAAGGATTCAGGTATTGTAAATCTCTTTTTCTACTGAATGCATCCTCTGGCATAAATTACAATGCATGCTTTTAGTTATCAACAGTATTCTAGGACAAAAAACAAATCTGTTCGTGCTAGCAGAAAGAGTGATACCCTTCACCTTCCCCTCAAAACCAGAGTCTGTAATTTAATCAAAAGCTAGTCATGCCTTTCATGCGTCAGTGTAGTAAGACAGAGAGAAAACTGACCCATTAGTTACTTTTAACATATTAAGAGGATAATCTGATAATACCAGATCAGGCTGGCACCTTGTTATAGATACTAAACGGCATCTTGTGCTTTTCTTTTTTTGTAGTTACAGTATAATAGTGGCTTGTGCACGCTTTTTTTTTTCTTCCCTTTTATATGCTAGATGAAAACAAATTCTTCACCTGAAGAAACTATGCCTTCTGTTCTGCCAAAAGCATTTACAAATATAGCATTTACATCCTGCGTTTTTTCTTCAAGGTATGCAAAGTAATCTAGAGTAATATGATAAAAATGAAAGTTCATTAATAACCAAAGCATTAACACACCACGAAATAAACAAAAGGATCATTCTTCCATAAGCATAAAACAACTTATTTTGCAGTATTATATCAGAGAAAGAGGAAAACTAATTATGTGAAAACTCCTACGAACATATCAATGTCTCCTTTTCTGTAATTGCTTCTCTTGCATTAGAACGCACAAAGTCTGCTTGTTCTGATACCACAAATATTTCTTTGACAGTACTTCAACTGCAGTTTTTCATGAACTGCTTTCCTGGTGTGCAGGTATCAGCTATGCATGTATAGTGTCCTGTGATACTGCCATAGATCGTTGTTCTTCCTATGCGTGAGATTCTGTTCCCTTTGACTGTATAAAGTAAACATCCATAGATCAAAGTAAAGGTAGGTGATTTATCTGTACATCACCCTTGCTTCTCTGTGTACAAACAAATCCAACACAACAAGTTTAATACAGGCTTCATGCACATATCAGATCTTGCAAGAAGCTATGTTGTACTGTTGCAGTAGGTTTCAAAATATAAATGAGAGAAAGGCACACTGAGAAGAAAAACGTGAATTACTAAGGGCAGCTTGCTTCTGTGTTGATGATTAAATTATGCACAGTTAACGACCAAATTTTCAAAGTTAGGGTAAGGGAAAGCTATTCCACTTAAAGTTTACTTCAGTAGCATTTAAGTGTAATGAGCACAAGTTCTAAATGAATGAAAATGGAGCCATGAATAAGGTGATTTTTAATAAAGACTCTGCAAATAATTTGTTCCCAAGATGCTTATCTTAAGTAAATATTAATTAAAGCTCCAAGTAATATCAGTGCAATATGCATAGAGGAGTAAAATATACCTTGGAGGAAAATATATACCGTGAAAGTACTGGGGATCAGTAAGGTACTGTGTTGTTTTTTTTTTTTTCTCCCTCTAAAACATTGTGCATACCTGATCATGGAATTCTTGCTGCTCTTATGTGAATTATTAAGTTCTTACCAAATGCCTATAACATTTCATTTAGATTTCTTCCCCACTTAGTGCTGTTTAATAGGACTTGTATTACTTCATAATTTATTCTGCCCTTCCTAGCTTTTATCACTAAGTGACAACGTAACCCAGTATTCTCTTTGGCTTTATATGCTGTTGATAGCAATGTAACATGACTATGATTTTATTAGAAGAGTGAGATAGAAAGAAGCAAGACAAGACTTAGATATGGGTCCATAATAACGCCTCAGATACATGACATTAGCTGTGATTAGCACAAAATCAGGTTGGGTAAATGAGCTGTTTTAGGAAACTCATACTTCACTTGTCGAGTCAGTTAAATATGTAAGCAGAAGTCAATTATTTTCAATTGCTATATATTATTCATAAACTGCATGAAATTCAAGCTACATGAATGGAATCTAATTAAACAAGTAATTTATTTTAGTTCATTGCTTTCTTTTCTTTTTTTTTTTCTTTAGAGCTTCTGAAATTGTTTGCTTTGTCTAGCCTGCCAGTTGAATACCTGTGTGTATAAACAAGCAATTTTGCCTTCTAGAGTCTTCAGAATGTTGCTTTATGCATGCAGAGAATATTCATACTAGACTATTCTTTAAATAGATGGATAACAAAAGATACATGATGCATATCTTCATTTCTCTGATGTCATATAGCACGTTAGTGGAAAGATCAGCTTGAATTCTTTAATTTCCAGTTATGTCCCTTAACAACCAAGCCCCTGGGCTGTGTCTTAGCATCACTGAGAGCCTTTGTGATTCAAAGCATTTGTTGGGGCTGCAATCCCAGAATTCTACCAAATCTCAGTCAGCTCTTTAGTTGCAGGGAAACCAGATCTTAATGTTTCGGAATGAAGTACCAGACATGGAAAAGCATTTTGGCAATATTTCTGATGAACATAGGTTCTAACCTTTGTAACAGCAATATTTGAACACCGAATCAGACTAGTGTGAGACTAAAACACTTTCAATTAACATAAACACAGCCCGCAGATACAGCACGTTTCTAATCTACCTGATAAGTGCTGTGCTAAGAATTAATTAGTTATGGAGATACAGAGGCCGAAAATACTTTTCTAGAAGCCATGAGACACTGGAAATTGAAAGTACAGTGGTGAGTCATGATACGTGTTTTTGGGTCAGGACAGATTGTCATTTCTATTTGCCCTTGTGTGCCACAGAGATAATAGCTTGCTGTAACTGCAGGCCGAAGGAAAACAACATGTAGACTCAGTTCCTGATGGATAATGTGAGGGAGGAAAAAAAAGCACTCAGAGGAAAATAACATAGGAAGCACTGATAGATTCCCCTGAAGAAAATGTGCACTATTAAAGATAAACTAGTCACATGCTTCCAGTTAATTAAATTAGAAACAGGAGATTGTATACGGGTTAAACTAGTTTGTCACTTATTTGAGAAAATAAGAACAAACCTGTTAAATGGAGCAAGCGGCTGATTAATTATTGTGAAGAAGCAATATTTTACAAGAGTAGTCTGCTTACTGAAATCCATTAGCTGGCTTTAAAGTAATAAATTGGCACACAGTCCCTGTGTATTAAACTGACATACTGTACCCTTGCAAGGAAGTAATGAGAGTCCTAGCTGGGGGAGAGTTTTACCAAAGCAAAGTGGATATATTTAGACATCAAGGACAGAACTATGAGAGATAAGAGTATTATTTCTTCTGTATTTATCTTGAGTATTTGACTCAAGCATGTTTGCTGTACAATTCACTTTTACTGTCTGTGTCATAGAATTTAAGCTATTCTCAAGAGTCAAGAAAACGGTTTCATGGAGGCTTTTTCCTATTTGAAAACAATTTCTGGAATTTTTAATTTATGAAGTATTAGAGAACAAAAGCTGCATGTTTTATACCCCGATCTAAACATGTGCTGCAATCCATTCCCTTTTATTTCTACTGAATAATGGCAATGAAACATCTGCCTGCCTTCTCTTACAAAAAGGATGATTAAATGTATGCCAATACATTACATCCACCAGTAGAAATAATTTTAAATGGAATCTCATAGAAAGTTTCCTTTATCTCCTGCTCTGTAGAGTTGGTAATACCAACTCAGTGAGTGTTTTCTGTCACTCAGAGAACTGACTGTTGGATGCTATGGATGAAAAACTAAGTAAAAAGCAGGTACCAAAGGGAAAAATATTAGACACTAAGTTTTCAAAGGCACATTGAGATGCTATATCATTCTTGTGTTGTAAACTGTTAGTGTGCTTAGTTTAAGCCTCAAAGCCTATGAATGGAACCTAGGATTTTTCTATGTGTCAGAAAATGCCACTCACACTTCTTTGTTAATTAGTTCAGAAAGCAAGCTCTCAGTTGTTGAAGTTGAACTGGCATGGACTGCTGCTGTGAGAAATTCAGCTTTTCTCCCAGAGTATCGTGAAGGAGCAATCTGATGTTTGTGTGAAGGTTTGTTAGTGATTGTTTTCATTCTCTTAGAAACTTTTTGGTCTCTGTTCAAATTTTTGAAAAGTCTATTTTCCCAGGTGATAAGGATTTTTTTAAAAACAAAACAACAAAAAATGAGTTAGAAATACTGAAGTCTAGTTGGTAACGTTGAGAGAGCTGAGAGATGTCATCATTGAGTGGCACAACATAAAATACAAATAATTCAGTCTCCCCTTGCCTTTGAAACCTTCCCATTTTCAGACTAGGAAGAGAATCCCTGGTGATTTCTTATGAGGTTTGGGCCTCTGATTTGCAGTAGATCAGACTAAGTTTTTTGTTTGTTTTTTATTTTCCTATAATCTACAAGTGTAATACTTCATTGATTAAAGAATGCCTAGAAAGCTATCCAAGGATAGATAAAAAAGACTCAATAGGGAGTGGGAGATAAGAATAAAAATACCTCCTTATATTTAAATGTACTAGTCCACTTTGTCTGAAAGATGCTTTGTTGCCATCAGTGGTCCCTGTGGCCATTTTCCATGGCTGATAGTGACCAAAAAGATAAATAGAGCAGAAGAGAATGAAACGATTTGTGAGACTGCAAAATTACTATGGTGAGAAACATCAGTAGATAATATGCTTTCTGCATTTCAGTATATTTTAGCTCACATTTTTCTGATTTTGTTCTTTATTATTATTATTATTATTTGGATGCTTGGCCTATAAAGAGATAAGGTAAACATAAGCTTTTAGCTGTATTAGAGGATGTTTAACTGTCAGTAGACATACAAAATGTGAGTAATAAAAATGAATTAGGTATTTTTGGTTTTAGAAATATCTTTCTAAAGGGAACATTCTAGTTTTTCTTCTAGGATCTGTTTATTAGTGTATCTGTGTAATAGTAGCTAAAGAAAAATTATTTCCGTCAGCAAAACCAAATTTTTAAATAACTTTATGTTAGCGAACAACAATCATTAATCAAGATGAACGTTCTCACCTAATGAAAATGACTCATAAATTCTTTTCAGTCATTTTAAACAAGGACAAGTTTTAAAAGCAACATTACTCTTGGGCTTAAAGACATCTCTTAGAATAATATAATCCAATGCTAATGTTATAATTGAGAGTTTTATTTGGTATTGCAGTTTCATAATGATATTATTGCTCACGACAGATAATGATATAAATTAACACCAAGGCAGCAAAGCAGATGTTGAGTTGATACTAAAAGGTTTCCATATAAATAGCTTGCTGTGAGTGATTGAACATAAAGATATTTTGTAGGGCAAATCCATATGTTATGCTCACTGACTTAAAGAAAATCGTACTAAAATGAAGCAGCATAATATAAGATCGTCAGTTGAGCAACTGACTTTCAGCTGTTCTGATTTTACTGAATATGCTGGTTTGAGTATCAATGTTCAGTTTCTGAATTTGGCATTAAAGTGCATGCATTTGAAAATGTAGACCATATGTGTAAGAAATTAGGCCTCAGGTTATCACAGGCAACTCCAAATATTTGTTTATGACCATTTGGTTTAGTATAATAAAGTACAGTTTAGTATAAAAAAGTGAATTCCCTACCATCGCCAAAAACCCACCAATCTTTAGAAGAATCTGAATTTTACTCTATTATATGTTATGGTTACAACCTGGGTAAATATCTTAAAGATCTTAAACTTTCCTGAGGAGAATGGGCATAACTTTTCAGTTCTTTAGTGGAAGTAAAAAAAAAAAAAAAAATTTTTTTTTTTTTTTCAATTTGAGTAGCATCCAGGATAACTGTAAGAGTTCCTACAGGTAAGGCTGTGCTATCCTACAGCTAGCAAAATGTGTGTTTTTGAAGTTCTTGCCTATTTTCCTGAACTGTAGCTAGTATACAGCTACAGTTTTTATTATTATTATCATTATTATTACATTTTTATTTATACATTTTTATTATTTTTATACAGTTTATTATTATTATTATTATGGTGCATCTACACATGCGAGTTTAATTAAATTAGATTAGAAACTGTCTTAGCTGAACCAGTGGCATCACATGAACATTTCTGCTTTGGCTTCCTTGCTATGAATTACATAGCATTTTGATTTCAGTCAATGTAATGCAAAGCTGAATGAGCATTCACACATGGGCATTAAACTTGTAAGCTAAATCAATTTTTATATCAGTCATGTTGGTACAATACTTATGCAGAGTTACCTTTAATATAGTCTCCAAAGGAGACATTTTTAACTGTGCCAAAAGAAATATCAACTAATAAAGCAAATAGGACTGAAAAATACATTGTAAAACTCAACTGGTAAACAAAATAAACTCAAATATCTTTCATCTTACCTAGATGAATGATTTCAATCTTACTGTAAACTGATATAGCTCAAACTAAGGATAAGCATGAGTCATACTGTCTAACATTACAACTATATTACAATTTAATGTATCTGTGGTTTTTGGTTTTACTTAAGTAGAATTTTAATGAAGATACGGAGCAGCACACAATGGTCAGATCTGGCTTAGAGAGCTCCTTGAATAATGGAAAAATATGACAATGACTTATGAGTAATTGGATTTGCAATTCTCATGGTACTACTTTCTGAAACCAAAAAAATTTAAACAAGAAAACAAAGGAGAAATATTTTCTCATTTGGATCTTCAGAGACCTTTGGTATTTACCTTGATGAAATTCAAGAACCTACATAATTGGCTTACTGACTGGGGATGGATTTTATTGGAGAGAATCCATTGTTATGAAAAAGCAGAGTTGTTTTTTGACACAAAATTAACGTGCTCTTGTAATCTGATCCTACTTGGTGGATTTGTATATGAAGCTTCCCAGACTTTGGAAATGATAGTGTCAGGGCATTTTACTGATTACATCTTTATTGTCTAGAAGACTGAATGTCTGCTGTATTTTGTAACCAGTAAGTTTAGTTCCTAAGTTTTGGAATATTTGATACCATAGTTCTGGAATCGACCACTATTTCATCTCTATAGCAGTAATAAACAATTACTCAAACTTCCTCTGGATAAGCAGACAGAGGTACTACAGAAATTTCTATTTTTTTTAACCATCCCATGTTGTGAAATAATGCTCAACGTTAGAAAGGAAGGATCTGAGGATTAAGGTCTTCAGGAGTAAACGTACAGAACTCCCTTGAAATATTTATAAAATACGATGAAAAGTTACAATGGCAGAAGCGATGCAGGTAACTGGTTTTGCACTTGACTCCCAAAAAGAATCGTCTCCCATTCGGGAAGAGTAGGAGAAGCAGCATATGTTTTCATGAGACAGTATCTTAGTACAAGGTTCAAGAAGTAGAAGAAAGCAATGTGTAGTCAACAATCCTTAATTACTGCAGGACAAAAAAGAGACAGTCCTAAGTGTTGCTCAGAAAGTCTCTTCAGCAAAACCTAGTCCTTCATATTTCAGTTATATTCTGGTATAACTGTACGTATACAAAAATGATAGAATTAGCATTGTTTCTTGATCAGCACATGTTCAAGAATCACATAATAATTTGCAAGCTGAATTTTTTTTTTCCCAAAGTGGCAATGTTTGTGTCCATTTGCCCAGAGGCAGAGTAAGACATGCATTGACTTGGAACACCTTGCAGCTAGTTCGCTGTCAGAGGCAGTGCAGAATATGGTGAAAAAGATTCTTCGGTCTCTGGAGAGTGTTCTGCAGATGTCTAGACAGGCCACGTGAAACGCTGTGGTTCTGGAAATATTTCAGACTTGGGAGTTCTCATATGGCTATGAAACAATATAATTCCAGAAAGCCTGTCTCTGATCTTTCACTTGTGTGTGAAGAGAGATCTCTGTTTGCCAGATTCCCACAGAGAAGTAAGCAGACGGGATTGCTGCTGCAAGGCTGTGCAGAGGAAATCAACAACATTCACCTTCTGCAGTCTAGGCATTATAATTAGAAAGACGACAATACACAAAGCGGTATGCTTATAATTAAGGGTGCATTTTCTGAGAGTGGTGAAGGGGGAGAGTTTAATGACTCTCTAACTCTTAGAACATGCTTATGTGAAAGAGAAAAAATGAGGCATATTTGTGGGTTGGTGCAGTTTTCCTCCAAATATTTTTTCAGAGATCACAAGGCTACATGGCTTAGGCAAGGGTTTAAAAACTGATGTAATAGAGCTTGATAATCAATAGTAACGTATCTATTTTTAATTGCTTAGCAATGAATGTCATAAATTATTTCATGCCATAAATTGTGAAAACGTTGTGATGGAGTACAGGAATACACCAAACTGAACTTTATCTGTGAATTCTGTTCAGGCAGGGGACTGCTGTATCTTAACCAAATACAAAGGGTTTACTTCTTTTGCCTGCAGCTGCCAAAGCTCCTTTGCAGCCAAAGGACTTTTCCCGTGTAAGAGCTGCTGCTGCAGACCAAAGCAGACTCTTGCTGGAGTGAAATGTGAACCACTTCACTTTTGAATATCCCAAAGTTCAGGAGTGGCTGGGGCATCCCTGTACACACAGTTGTCTGTAGCTTAGTATAAAATGTGTTACTGCTCAGAATGGAGAAAGGGACCATAAAGCTGACCAGTTCTAAAATCCTTTATGTGGGGCTTCGATGTGCTTAAAGCCATCTCCCTAGTAAAATTTGGGACCATGCTGCCTGAATTTCTGCCAGCAATCCCAAAGAGTCAGGCAGCAGCCGGGAGTCTCACAGGTATATAGCAGCAACCAGAAGTGTGAGGTAGGAGGGATCAATGGCCGGTGGGTATGGGGAACTTTTAAACTTTATCACAACAGTTCTGTGTCCCTTCCACACAACACCGTGCTCATCTTCAGAGTGGCTTATCTCATCCTGGAGTTGATATGACTGTATTTTGCTATCGACTAGATGGACTGCTGCAGATTTGGGTTTGGATTTGGGTTCAGGAGTTCTGCCTTTATTGCTGCTCTAAAAGAAATTCTGCTGCTGGATCCCAAAAGCTTCATCTTGATTCACAAGATGTGGCTTTTCTTCTAGAGTATGTTCTAGAGATTTTTTCACCAAATCACTACCCTTCAGAAGCCACCCTTGAATTTGAAAGTAATAAGGTAATTTTTTACTCTATTAATTGCCATTGCAAAAAGATTTCCTTTTTCTTCAAGCATATCTTAATAACAAGTGATAATGAAAGAAGCTGCTCTGGGTTAGTTCAAACCAGTATTTGCTTGCCTTCTCATTCTGCAGGCTTTTCTATAGTCTTTTATAAAACTACTTTTTCACATAGTCTTATAGAGATGTCCTTTCTACAGTACTTCACTTTTAACCAGCAGGGTAGCCTTTAACTCTTGAAGTCCTGAATACCCCCTGAGGTGTCCTAAATAGCAGGAATTCTCTGTGTTTGGGGATCAAATTTCAAGGTCTTTTCTCCTTTACTGTGTAAGAAAACTCCCACCAAACTGATAATCTAGGCCCTGTTTAGTAGTTCTGAATATTTAATCTGATGTTGGTTCTGTCTATTTTCTGCTTTATTCCTGTTGACTTCATAAGTAAAAGCTGGCAAGATTTGGCACAGTTATTTTGTAATTACAAGACTTTAAATTTCTTTTTCTTTGAATTTCACTGAGGCAAAAACAGATACTCATTGACATCAGCAGGAGCTTATAGGAATAAGGAAAGACTGAAAACAGTACGGTTCTGCAGCTGTAGCTCTCCATCTAAAAAATGTATAATGTTATAGAAATCTTCAGTAGCCGAGGGAGGACTTGAAGAGTCAGAATTTGCCTATAGCGTCAGTTTTTATTCCTTTGACATTTTTCTCATCTTGGGTCTGGTTTTAGTCTTGCTGCCATGGCAACATACAGTGAGGCTGAAAGGTATTCCAGAGAAAAGGTCTCTCCATGCTGACAGGCAGCAGAATAGAGAAGAGGCCAGAGCTGCTCTGCACAGCTGTGAATAGCAATGGAGGAATGAAAGGGATCAAAAAATGGCTTTCTATTTGCATGTATACAGGCAAAACCATTAGTGCAAAAGTTCAGTGTAACAGCAAAAAACAGGTGAGTCATGAAAATAATTTTGGTTTCAGAGGGATACTAGCAGGATGATGTGACTTGTTAGCTTTGTTGCAAGGAAACAGACCAGGTTATCTTCCTCCTGTGTCTGTTCTCTTACCAGGTCAGCAGCATTGCTAAGTATACTAACTTCTTACACTTTTGGTTGTATCTCTGTTTTCCCCATGTTTTTTCAATGTGAATTGGGCCCCAAATACCCTAAGATCGATGTGTCTTCCTGAGTGTGGTCAGTCCTCAATTTCTGTGTTAGAAACTGACTGTGTTCACTATGGGCAGGAATGGTGCCTATTCAAAATCCTGTAAATATTACACTTTTATTTTTATTATTATTCTAACGGTCTTGCGAGATGCTGCACACCCTCAAGCTCCAGGCAGAACAACAAGAATTTGAGAGGTCTCTTTAGAATTAGTGCTGTAGGTAACAGAGGAGAATCTGTCCGGGAAAGAAGACAGTCCAGGCCAATTGCAGATGTGGGTTTTCCAGCCATCCACGTACCCAGCTCCCATGCAAATGGTTAATTGGCACAAAGTTTCCAAGAGGATTTTGTCACAGCAGTTAGGTTAGCTGAGCACTTCTCCTGGCTGTTCTGCTGCCCGTGTAGATGTAGAACTTAGCAGCATGGTGTGGTGGTGGGCTTTAGTACTAGGTTAAATGTTGTGATAGATGATCTTAGAGGTCTTTTCAACCCTGAATGATTCCATGATTCTGTGACTTATGGTGCAAGCAGAATATTCCTATCATGAATGCAGATTGTTCCTGTGAAAATGTGCTGTGGTCTGTACAGGTTATTCAACTCACCCCCAAATAAAATAATTCCTCCCAGCAAATGGATGTTTTTGTCTGAATAACTCAGGGCAATTGTCAGTAATTGCACCCAAACAGTTTTTCTTCAAAAGCTTGTATAGAAGACTTAACCTGAGAAAGTATTGCAAACCAATACAGAAAAAATGAAGCTTAAAAAGGTCAGCATTTTTCCCAGTGAAATACTATTTTATCATGTTGCATAAACATGAGAGAGACATTTTGAGATTAGTGAGGAGGAGGAAATGTGCCAGCAAAACAATAGGACTAAATTTTGACAGATGTCACTTTGAGCAGTAGGCAGACAGTGATTAGTGCAGAGGAGCTCAGTGACTGCTCACCATGTGTGCATCCCCGGGGGGCTGCATCCAGGTAGCCTGTTCGGCCCCTTGGCTTAGCCCGAGCCAATTAACAGGGCTGTGGCAAGTGCAGCGTAAAAGGGGGGTTTACTTTTCCTCTGTGCACTCCATGCCCTAACACACTGGTAAAATCTGCATGGAGTAGTATACTAACCAGTTCACCTGCCTCAGAGCGGCCGGAAAGCTAAAAAACTATTGTCCTTGGCTACTTGGGTTTCCTCCCTTCCACAGACCAAAGCTAAACAAACATAGTCCAGAAGACACAAACTACATACGGTTTTTCTTTGGATGGACTGCTGTGTTAAGGAAAAAAAGCCCTATATTCCAATGACATGAAAGCAAACTCTTCTGGTCTGAGAAGAGTTTCTGCAATTATAATGCAGCTCACAGTTCATATTAAAGAGACCATAGCTTTATAATAGACCACAGCAGTAAGTCTAATAAAAATGATCTTGCCTTATGGCTCTAATGAAAGCTGTAGTATTAAAGCTTTGCTTATGGGGTAGCTCAGCTAGAACAGACTGCAGCATGCATCTTTTTCTTCATTACTGCATACAAATGATGCTTAAATATTATTGATATTAGTGTTTGTAATTCTAATGGAGATAGCTCTGGGCTCATTGAAATAGTGGCTCTTATGAACAGCAACAGAAAAGAACCAGTCTTAAAATGAAAAATGGGCACATTTTTAATTCAGATTATTCTTTCATAAATCTGAACAAGATTTGGATCATTACCTGTGACACTTGGGTTGCCAAAGTAACCTTGACTAGCCAGCTGATGTTTGCACACCGCGTGACACTATCACCATGGAGATCCCGTCCATGTGATTTTGCAGACATGATGCAGTTGCAGGCTCCTCAGACACGCGACAGTGAGATAGAGAGGAATTAATTAGGGGTAAGGAATGCTTTTGCAGGCAGCATTTCTCCCTGTCAGAGAGCAAGCCTGCACAGATGTACCACAGAAGCTAAATTTCCTATTGTTTTAGCTGCATAAGAGAGTAGGGTGAGAGTACTAAGAGGAAGCTCTCTTGACTTTCACAAGGAAAATTCTGAATTCTCCTAACAGCAAGTTCATTCTCTGCTGAGATCGGAGAAGTGGTCACAAAGTACTGATCCATGCAAAAAACATGTTTGAAGGATAATACTTATTTACAGAATGCGTGTTCAGGGAATTAAAGCCTGTTGAACACTGGTAATATTCCTTTATCAGCTGAGACTTTCAGCCTCTCCCAATACCTGCCCTTCTCATGCACGTGCAACCTAGTGGTGTCAGGGAAATTACACCAGTAATTTCAAGGAGTGGGAGTGAAATCTGTTCCCATACATAGAATATATCAAAACTAGCTGCCATTTCCTTTGTGTGCTTTCCTCTCCAGCATCTACCAAAACTCACAGTAGCATTTCAAAGTATATTTTGGATCTATTCTGCAGAACAGTACCAAATTAAGGACTGCTGAATGTTAGAAAGATTCCTTGAGATAATCTCTTTTCTCTTTTCCTGGGTATAAAACCAAGGCTTCTCGTTTTAAGTTCTAGTATATGCGTGTATGTTCAGACAATTATCTAAATCTCTTCACTAGTTCCTGCATTTCTTGTATTTGGCCCCTATGTTATTGCTCTTTATTTGTCATGAACTTGAAAGTTGACGATAGAGGTTGTTTGGTTTTTAAACAAACAAAACCAAAAGCAGACAACCTCAGAGAAAAGATGTGATTCTGTTTCTGGTGGTTACACAGGCAGTATGTGTGATCCCTCCTTTCTTGCAGTATTCTTTGGAGACCGGAATTAAGAGAGCCCCTGAATAAGGATATTATGCTTTTGCAAAATAGTTTGTTCCACCTCTTTTCTTTATCTGTGAAATTGGCTGTACAATGACAGATGGTTGTACGGTGCCGTTCCTATTGCTGCATAGTACAGCTGTGATTGGCAGGCTGGGCTATGGGCAGGTGGGGGCTCTGTGGGCATGGGGTGCACACCCCTAAGAAGACACAGTCCCTCCTTCAGAAGCTGTCCAAGAGCCAGTAAGTGCGGGAGCATGGGGTAACAAATGACTGTGGCATCTGTGGTCTGCTTCTCAAATCATCAGCTGGTTTCAGCCTCCCATATGCCCACCAAAAGAAATTTAGGAAGAGTCTGAAGGGTGTAGTGACACTGCCAATTTGAGGATTACTATTCAGAATCACTAAAGCAGCATCTTTGTAGATGTCTTTGCTGGACAATCTCCTATGTGTAAACGCAGTACAGGAAAAAATATGTGGGCGGTTAAAGTAATGGATTTCAATGGATGAAGGCACTATTTCAGGGCTAGAGTGGAACAGTCATGACATGCTGGAAGGTTTGTACATTTTCAATGTATGAACAGAGGACAAAAGGTGGTTCTTTGAGATGGTGTGTGGAAATAAACAGCGATATTGAACCTAAAGGTGTGGAACTAATGAGAGGGAAAAATTACAGTTGTAGATCATAGACTAAATTGATGCTGTGCCCATCTGGAAGTGAGGGACGTACCCTTTTTTTTGGGTACTGGTCACCTTGTTTACAACATACAGTGATATAGAGGGTAGAACGATTGGTGAGCAGGGTAGATTACAGAGATGATTGAACTACTCTTGTGGCTTGGATGAAATTTGTATCTTTGGCATAAGATTCTTTAGCCTTCCATACTATGGCCTAATTTACCAAAAAGAGGAAAGGATTTCTTTGCTGTAAGTAGAAATCATGTCATATATTTCAGGGAAACCTACTGTCAGTAGAGAGGCCCAAGAAAAGAAAGTACACAATCCTCTACCACGATCCAGTAAACATGCTGGAGTGAAAGGTTAAGGAAGAAGCCTGCAAAGATGAAATTGTGATCCTGTAGCTTGCAGTTTGAGCAATAAACTGGGTTAAACCTCAAGGAGTTAAAAGAATATCATTTCTTCTACTTCACCAGTGTCTTTCAATTCTCAATTTTGTTTTCCTAAAATAAATATATAACTTCACTAAAAATGTTGATAAAACTTATACTACAGAGCTGAACAGAGCCAAATTTGCAAATGGATTGTATATAGAACATTCTCTGAGCAGTCACATGAAGGCATTTCTGCCCTTCCTCTCCTACCAAGGTCTGTTGGCAGTAATTGTTGCTCTTCTCAGTGTGGTACACAATACAGTTGGACAGAAATGGCTCTAATCCAAGAGAAGCTCTGAGATCCCAGCCATAATATCCCCTCAGGAAAATATACATGAATTGGCTTTGTCACAGCAGGCTCTCTTTGCCAGCTTTGTCGTTTTTATCCTGTGTTTGTATCAAGACTTCTCTGAAGAATTCGGCTTGGGCATTAGTAGCATAACATCTCTTTAAATGTGCAGGTATGTGTTAATAGATTAAAATTTGCTAAGAAATGGAAACGCTGCTCAATTGCCTATAATGCTAACACAATGCAATGGTTCTGTACATTCCCAGTTAAGCTCTATATACTGTATATTCTGTATATACTGGGTCCAGCAGAATGGTATGAGTAAGGAGCAGAAGGATGGTTCATAGAACTCGGAAACCATGCAGCACTTGGGGAGTTTAACGGCAAATAGGAATTTTGAATTTTCTTACAGGGCCTGGTAAGCATGTGTTGCAAAGGACCTCGAGGTACATTAGTTTAGTCAGTCTAGGCTGTGTTTTTTTGTATTACAGATGACCTCATTATTGCATAGGTCTTAATTTCCAGATTTATTGTCATTGCTGAAAAATACCCGAATGAGGATATATAATAACATATCCACGGCCGTGCCATTTGTTTAGCTGAAAGGGATGGGAGAAACACACTTGTTCAAAATTGTTTCTTCAATTATAAAAGGATATTCCCTAAAGCAAATGCAAATTATTTCCAACTGGGTTAGAAAATTTCTCTTCCTGTGTTTATTATCATTTTCCATTAGACTGAACAGATAGTGAAAGCTAATTCTGCTCTAGAGAATGTTTAAAAAAACAATACGTCAACCTAAAGTAGTATTGATGCAAAAGTGCATTTGAGGGAAAAGGCAAACTTGGGATTCCTTTTACTTCTCCTTTGCTATTAATCATTTTCCTCTACTACTGCCTAGGAGGGTTTATGTTTGATTCATGGAACAGTGCATGGCTGTGCAGCATTATGTTTTTTTCTTGTTTTTCAGTGATAGGTTTGCCAACTTTCTTTACATACATAAATAACACAAAGTTGGAAGCATTTTCCAATTGTCCACTAATGTGTAAAAACAGTTCTGATTCCAGTGCAGAGCTCTACGATACATATTGTATGTAGTTGGTGCCTCTCAAGTCTTAAATCTGTAGTTCAGCATTAGTTTAGACACAAACGCTATAAGGATTGAGTTACACTCATCGGACAACAGAATTTTTGTCCTTTATTCCAATGGATACTGTTTAAATTTGATAAGCATTCCCTTGCACTATTTCAATCTGAGTCCTCTGCTGATGCGACTGCATAAGAAATTGAATTAACTCATCCATTTAGAAAAAGTCTGATTCATTTACTTTGATTTGAACTGACAAATGTAAATAACAACCAATATAGAACAATTGGTGAAAAGTAATGTAGGGACATGCTTCTATAAGAAGAAGGAAACCTTTTTGATCCTTGCTACTGGAAGGGATACCTTTTTTGAAGTAAACCTCAGTCACTTCAGTGAATTCCCATTAAATTTCAGGGCTACCACATGCCTCACTGTACTACTGATGAAACCTGGAGTATTTTCCGAAGTGCAGGGGTGATCCACCATCCTCATTGGTAACGGGCAAACACTCAGACACAGACTTAGCCCAAGCTCCATACTGCACTCCAGGAAAGGCAGACTATGCTGAGCACTTAAATGTTCACTTGGAAAAGCAAATGATTTTATAGTCTAAGTAGAACAACTTAAACCTCAACCATACTTGCTTAGTAAAGAAGGTTTTTTTTATGTTCTCTCTTCTCTATAGTGGAAGAGGGAATGGTTTTAGTATTCAGGCACATTGGGGAAAGAAGTACTTGCAGTCTTGGTTGAATAAGTGGACTGTTAGCAGCCGTAAACTTTAAAACAGAAAAATGACTCTTTTATGAAATAGCTTATGGTGTTGCACTAGTACAAAATTTGACTAACAGGGTAAGAGAGTTGCAAATGACACTAAAGTATACAGATGTTGTATCAGCTCTTCAACCTTTTAAATATTTTAATAGTTTCATCTGGATCCTGTAGTCACTACTATGGTTAAAAATCGTATTGTTCCCTTTTCCTCTGCCTGCTGTTTGCATTTGCAAGCTACTTATGAGTGTCCTGGAAACAACTGAACCTTTCTCCAGAGTCTTAAACTTGATACTGTACACGCAAAAAATGCAGGGAAAACACATTTTCTGAGATTTGCCTTGCTAACTGTGATATGGTAGAGATTAAAGTAAATGTTGCATGCTTTGCTTTCTACATGATGTTATGGTAATAAATTTCAAAGATAGGCAAATGTATTTGCCAATTTCTCCAATTTTGTCTTATCCATGAGGGTTTTTCGTGCTATGCTGTAGACTCCTAAAAGCTTGATTTGACTAATGAGATTTATTTAAAAAAAAACACCTGCTGCTGTTTCAGAGTCTCTTTTGGGTATTCTTGAAAGAATATTGTCCATATTGCAGAACAATTCTTATAGGATAGTTAGGTATTGTTTATGCGGTAAAGTAACTTAATAAAAGTTATTGTTATCTTGTGGTCTACATTCAGAGGTCAACCTTTTAACCAGTAGGATTCATAGGACAGGGTTCTCCAAGGTTAATTTACAATTATGTCCTAAGTCTGAAAGTCTTTTTTTTTTTTTTTTAGTGCATTTTTTCTTTTGTTCTGATAGATCTTTTTAAGTCTGGTGTTTACTAATTGAGTGAACCACTTGGCAAAATTAAGGTTATAATATTGAGTTCACTGCAGCCAGCTCTTAAAATAAGGCTGACAGATGGTAGAGACATTTTGTGCCCAGCATCCATTAAATTTAATTGAAACTTGAAAGCCATATTTGCTTAGTATCTTTAAACATCTCACACCACTTTCTGTATTGGACATTCAATAATGATTTTGGGTGCCTGGACCCCAGTTCAAGCTTTTAAATATATTGTGAGACCCACATGTTCCCAAGTCAGCACGTTTTTTCAAACTTCTATGTCATTTTTCTTAAAATATTCAATAAAACTATGTCACAGATGGCAGATCCTATTAACATTAAACTCTTTCTTGTCTCAACATATCCTGTTATGCCAGCAAAAAATTATGTGATGAGGATATGAAACAGCCTTTATGTGTACGTTTTCAATTCCTGAGGTTTCCCACCATGATAGTGAGAAACACACAATTTCAGTTCATCAACACTGAGCCCCCACGAGTTCTAAAACTTCCCATGTAAAAATAAGTTCCTCTCCAGAGCATTAGTAAAAAGAAGTTTTTGTTCCTTTCTCGCATGTGCTAATTGCTGCCAGCTGTTAAATGTCTAGTGGTATTGGTAAGACACTACTTATTAGAAAAAAAAAAAAAGTGGGTGGAAAAAAAGGTAAGAAATACACACTTAATGCAATGATAACCAAAATATTTCATTAATTACAGCTACTGCCTGGACATGCCGTTCTCTCTATAGGAAGACAGAAGATACTAATTGACCATCACAGGTCAATTCAAAAAAACATTTTATATTTTCAGTGAAAGTAAAATTTCTTCACAAATATTCTGCAAAGAAAAAATAAATAATCTAACCAAACCCTGTAAGGATTAACTCCCTGAGTTACATACTACACTATTCAGGAACTATCATTAAGACTTGCATCCCATTTTGGCAAACAATACAAAAATCAAGCCTTAAAAATTCATTAAAAACCATGTAACTGTATATTAATTTTGTTAAAGCAGCTGATTGAGTGGCATTAAACATACTCTTTGGAAGAATGAAATTCAGTCTTTTCAATGAATGTGTACCTGTAAATTATCAATATGTTATCTTTCTTTCAGGTGAAGGAGGCTATGCAGAGAATCCATGACCGAGGTAATATAGGAAAACTAATTCTGGATGTGGAGAAAGCACCCACTCCCCTGGTGAGTGCAAAGCACTAAATACATGGCATACAGTCACACCAGGTAAAGTGTGGTAATGACCTTTGGAGAAATATCCTTCACAATTTTTTTGTGTAATGTTTTCTTCTAAATCCTAAATAGAACCAATAATAATAATTTATATTTTTAACTCAAGGTAAAATGCAGTTGTAATTCTTCCAGTCCCAGCAGTTAATTTTCTATGCAGTATGGCTGTCTGCCTCACTGAGAAAGTGTCTGCAAGTCTTAAATCAGGATAAAACCACCACATCTATTTTTGTCCCTGTGACAGAAAACAAATACACGTTTCAAGAAATACAAAATTCCTGTCTTAATAAGTAGATGGAACAGAAAAAGACACAATCAATATTACTTCAGTGTATGAACATAGAAGTGCTTTCTGATTGCCATACAAAAGTCAGGCAATACCTTTGGTAGGAATTTCTTTTACTTCTCTGACAGTTTATGAAGTATAATACCTAAACACTTTCTTTTGGAAGTGTTCTGAAGCAGGATAGTTGTGATGGAGCTCTGTTCCACTGCTTTTGGAGCGTTTGACATGTTAGTGAAATATTACAGAGAGCTATTGTGAAGGAAAGACATGCCCACGCCTAAGTCTTGGCTGATGATGTGGAAAAAAAACAGTAAAAAAGGTAATGAAAAATTGACTTCAAATGGACACTGAAGTATGAAGTTTGCTTTCAGACCTGAAATATCTCCTGTTCTGAAAGAACAGAAAAGAACCTGGAATTACAGTTAAGCTCTTGCTCACTTTTACTCTGAAATTGGCCCCAAATCCCCTACAAGATCCCTGCAAGGAAGAGGAATGCTTTGGGGACCTCACATATGAAAGTTAGGCATTATTTTGTGGCTCAGTTGCACCTTAAAACTGTAAAGAGAATCCCTAACACAACATTAATACATTCATTCCGTCTGTCCTCTTATTATTGTACGTTCACAGTAGCCATTGGTTAGAAGGTGAGAACAAATCTGTTACACTTCCATGAAAGGGTGTTAATTAAAGATATGGGTAAGTTCAGAGCATTGCTTTTTTTCTATTAAAATCAGGTTGTCTTTGAGATTTTTATTTTTATTTCCAGCAAAGGCTAGTAGCAATGAAACAGAGAAGGTACAATTTGACTGCATTTCTCATTAAAAAATAAATTTAATGGTTGTGAAATAGTTGTAGGGTAATACAAGAATCTTCTTGTGTCCTAACAGATAATGTTAGTGTATAACCATCACCTGTCTAGTAAACCAGACTCTTCTTGTGCCACCAGATAAAAGTCAAACTGATGAGGTGAAGTACAAGAGGGTCTTGCACCTTTACACAGCTTGTAATAGATATTCTTGTATAAAAAAATATGATGTTCTCCTTATATGCTGTCATGAACTACTAATTTCTGCAGTTTCCTACCACTTGTACAGGCATCTTCAATCAAATAAGGAAATGCAGTTTCTCCTCACTCATGTATCCAAGCTATGCGCTATGTCAATAGTCAGGTAGATTCTCCCAGTATCTGCATATCCCCTGCCTTAAAGTTTTTAAGTCATTATTTTTTGTATTAAGCAGTTGCTGTTAGTTAGTTTAGTTAGTTAGTTAGTTTTCATGACACCATGCCTCATGTGGGACCAGATCCCATCCATGAGCTTCATTAAAGAACCATAGTACCTATTTCTGAAAGAGCAAACGCAGAAGGATTTGTGAAACAGGGGTTCCGTGCATTTTGTGGACTTCCTACACAGTTGAATTTTCTTTTTGAGAGCCTTAATACTATTTTGCTACAGGTATGCAGATCAAAGTTCACTTGTACAATTGTCCTAAAAAACAGCTTTTGGTTACATAATATAGCTGTAATCCATGAGGTAACAGTTTAAAATTTGAGCTGAAAGCAATACAGTGCCTACAACAGTTTTGCCCAGACAGAACGTTTGTTTTATTGTTGCATCCCTGTCTTCTTTCATTTTTAAAGTCACCTTTTCAGGTGAATCAAACTGAAATAAGACTGGATAAAGCAATGTGATAGATGCTCTGATTTTCTTCATCTTTCATCCTTCAGATGGCCAATGACAGCACAGAGACGAGTGAGGCTGGAGAAGAGGAGGAAGATCACGAAGGGGACAATGAGAATAAAGAGCGCATGCCATTCATCCAGTAGCAGCCAGAGGTGATGGACGCAGAAAGATTGTTTAAGTAGAAGGGAACGAGACTGGGAAATCTATTCTGTGCATCAGTGAACAAATGCTGTAGTACAGTGTGTGTTGTATTTGTCTGCAGTCAGCTGAGCTATGAGCTGTTGATCATTGTTGTTTTGAACTCAAGTGCCATTCTCATCCAGTGCAGTATTATGACATTCCTGTGTAATACCCACTTTCCCTGTAGGAGTCCCATGGATTTTTGTTTCAGTTTAAAAGCCTCATTAATTTACTGTGTAATTTTAGATGGGCATCTTTCTCATGCAGATTCCAACATTTTGCATAAAGTTATTTGAGGGGGGCGGGTGGGTTTTTTTTTCAAGTTAACAACCACAGTAACAACAAAAATCCCCCACTTGCTGTCTGGAAAATTCTTCTAAATGGAGAGAGGATTTTAAGTTTGTGGATTTTCAGTGTTAAAATAGTTTTCCTTTTATGAACCACAGATAAAAGTTGCAAAAAAAAAAAAAGATGAGGTTATTTTCCTTTATCATGCTTCCTCATCTTATAAGCAATCCTATCTTCATTTTCAAAAATACCTCATTTAGAATTGTGGAATCTGAAATCGTGCAAGAAATCATTAATTGAGAGACTTTGATTAGTATTGTATAATCATGTTAATCATCATCAGCAGTAAACACTTCATTCAAAGTGCCAGCTACCTTGCTTTTCTGTTGATCTCCTGAGTTATCGCCCCATATGTTCTAGGCAACGAAAGGTCAGGGAGGCGCTCTTTTTAGACCCTGAACAATTAGCGTTGTTATTGACAGTTCAACAACATCTTCTGCTTAGGACACATTGACTCATCTGTGTTTAAAATCCAAAATATTTTTAAATTACATTTTTAAATCCTATCAGTAAGGATCACTGTTCAGTATGTGGAAAGAAATTTATTGGCAGAGTTTACTGCTCTGAAATCAGTATGTATTGATCAACTGTCGAGCTAGAGCTGAACTCTTACAGCAGTTAACCCTTTAAAAAATTACTTGTACACCTTAATCCCATCAGAAATTATGCACAGGGTAACTTTATCTAGGTGAATAATTCCATTAAAAGCTCTGCTCCATATGTACAGTTATGTCTGTGATTATTTGAAGGATCAAGTGTTCAACGACCAGCTAGTCTATCTACCTCCCACTAGTGGAAACTATGTCTATACATGACAAAAGTGAATATTTTTCCTTGTCTTTCACCTATCCAAGCAGCAGCTACTCAGGTCCTCAATGGTCTTGTTAAAATAATTATTTTAAAATGACTGCAACCACCTTCAGTAGAAATGCTAAAAGAACACCAGAGACCTTGTATAATGCCATGTATCTTTGAATTAATATATTTTTAGCAAAACTAAGTATTTCTCCAAGCATGGCTAGTTCACCTAAATCTACAAGTATCTAATAGTGATAGAAGTATAAAAATAATTAGAAAAGAGAAGTTGGAGAGCTTCTCAGGCTTTTCTCAATGTGAAAGGAATTGTGAGTCTGGATGACTTTTATGTGTGGTTTTAGGGGACTCTCTCTGGTTCTGTTTTGTTTTTCGTTTGTTTAATATTTGCTGCCTGAGTATTAATGTCCATCTCCTTACACTGTGCTCATGAAGTTGCTGTTCTAATACTAGATAATTGTGCAGAACGGTCATTCTGAATAAGTTTCCCTTGAGTTAAACAAATTCAAAAATAACAAGAAGAAATAACTCTGGAGAAAAATGTCAAAAAAGCTTTTGTCGAAATATTAGTTAAAAAAAAAACAAACAGATTTCTATAGATGTTGATGCAGAACTTCATTATAGTTGATTTTCTTTTCATGTTGGACTTATCTACACTTCCAGTGCCATATCAGACCCAAACAGGAACTCTATACACAGAAAATATATATATTCAATGAGAGTTTTCCATGTTTTGGGATTGCCAACTGAGCTTTTAAGAAAGGCCATTAAGTTTTCACAATTCATAAGCTGACAACAGTAGGAAACATGCCCAATTTTGTTTTGTAGTTAGTGTAATGATGTTGTCCTGCAACAAACCTTAACATAACTAGGAGCTTTGATTTGACGCCAAAGTGAGCAATATTGCTGGTGACCTTTGAGCTGGCAGTAAAGTGGCATTCTCAAGGCCTTAAATTAGTAGGGCAAGCAGAATAGCAAATCCATTCTTCTGTTATAAACCACAGTATGGTTGGCTCTACAGTTAAATTTCCCTTCAAGATATATAGAGATGGGTGGTCATGGCCACAGACATCATAGGGACAACAATCAAATGAAATCATTTTGGCTATTTCTTTCTGGTTTTGTTAGCAAGGCAAAAATACTCTTCATGCTAATTCATACCAATTTTAGGGCCATTTTCTGATCAGCAGAATGTCAGGTAATTGCAGTGAGTACAAAGGAGTACTTCGAGATCTACCTAAGCACTACACAGATCAGTATTACAATCACTAAGCTAAACTCTACTCTGTGTTTTCCTGGTGTTAATAGGGTGTATATGAAGGTTACTACTGAAATGAATGGAAAGTTTTCAGGTACTTATTCTGGAAGCTAGCAGAATTTGGCCCACAAGCCCTAAATACTAGAGTACCACAAACAGGTTTGAAGCGGTAGAGGGCATGCTATACAAAATGATGGTGAATGATTGTTACTGAACGAGTCTTATTGCAAGAGAAATGAAGGTTCGTGTTTACTACTAACATTGTTGTTTAAACAATTCTAAGACAATTGGATAGTTTCTTCAAGTGAAACAAAGTATTTCTCAATTTGCCTTAAAGGAACTGTGAAAGCTTCTCTTTAACTTAAGCCTGATTGAAGTGAACTGAAACACTGTTTAACTGTATTTGTTGCTTTAGAGCTTTTGTTATATTGTGCCTACAAAGCAAATTATGTTTACATAAAAATATAAATAAAATATTGAGCATAGCATTATCCGTGGCTTACATGTTTTATTATAATACAATGTTCGCATTAGGGAACTGACTTGGAATTGGTTAAGAGGAAAATCTGAGGTCTCATTTTCTGTTTTGGTCACTGAGGGATAAACAAAGATTTATTTTTCTTTATTACAGAATACATCAAGGTTATTAAAATGGCTGAGTGTGCTACTTTACAGAACGTTAACAATTTAGTATAAAATATTAAATGTTACAATCTAAAAACTTCAAAACATTATATAGGCACCATTCATGAAGTGTTCAGTGAAGAGTATTATTTTGATAGGGGTTAAAACTAATATCCAGAATTTTTGCACTCAGATTGCACTGAGAAAAAGGCTTGAACACGTAAGTTATTCTCAGAGTGAAAGTTCCTTGTAGAAGTCAAGGTTCCCTAAGGAAATAATCATAAAAACAGGATCCAAACAGCCTCCACCAAATGAGCTGGTAGAAAGCACAAGGACATGAATCCTGCTATCCCTGGGTCGTGGACTTACTTAACTCAGGGCTGCAAGGAGGTGGTTCAATTCACATGAGATCTAAGATTACCTCTCCTGAAGACAGTTCTTACAGTTTCTTTCAGAGAACTGATTATGGTTACCATACCTTACAGGTAATCTCAAGTTTATACTTGAGTACATGTCTTCAGAGATCTCCCTGCATGAAAGGAAGAAATGGTTCGATGAACTTCAGTTTAATATCTGAACAAAGAGAAAATGTTAGCTTTGGTTAATTCCTGTCATGCCAGACTTGTTCTAAAGCCTATGTCCCTGGAAAATCTCACTTCAGTAGTTACTGGATCTGCCCTATAAAAAAGGCAGTTCTAAATCTAAAAGCACGCATGAAAAGATGCTGATGGAGAAAAAGGAGCAGAATAAATTTCTGCCCTCTGTTTTCCAGTCTTAATAAGCAAATAATGATCAGTGCATCCCTAATCATAGCATCAGAATAAGGCTGAAAGCAAACAGCCTTTTGACAACTCTCTGTGATTACTAACAAAGCTCTGCCTTTTACCAGCTTTCCCTCTGGGCCATCTATACAAGATTGTCATACACACAGATGCTGCTACCAGGCAAGCAGGGATGCAGACTTTGCATGGCATCTGGCCAGAGAAAATGCAAAAAAATCATCTTAGTATGCTGAGTATCCGAGGTCTTCACCTCATTCCCTCTTTTTGTGCTTCACTCATTTTCTGTGAGCTTAGTCATTAATCCTGGTGGGTTTTGCCAAAACATATTCCCCTACTATGGACGTGACATCCAGCACACACAGCACAACAGCTTGGGCTCCTACAGAACCGTGCGGGAGTGTCCCCTGCAGCCCCCGAGTCCCTCGGTGTGAGCAAGTGTTTTGTTTCACTACAAGAAGAGCCAAAACAATCAACGCCCTATAACTGATATCTGCATCAAGACATCTCTTTTCCAAGCAATTTTTAACATCTAGGCAGGCATATTAATGTTTTCTTCTGAGAGAACAGGTTAGAGGATAAATGCAAATGTAGCTTTATCTCCTCAGTCGGAGCTGTCGTGCTGATTGATTGCCTTCAGCTGATCCAAACTAAACCATTCCTTTTGTGTCTACCTGGGCTCTCTCTGTCAAACACATGCAGCAAATGGCACGGTTTTCTGAACACTGGCCTGATCACTGCCATTTCTAACAATGCTGTGTTGGGCACCTCACCACCAGGATACTGTTCAGTAACTGGAAGGTGTGAACACAGTGAAGATAATACACAATTAGAGTATAAATGTAGGAAGAGAATTAATCATGTACAGCTCTGCCCAGGAGTAACAAATGAGTAGAATTTGCAGAATACTATCTGTTGATTTATTTGTATGTTTTACATCTATTAACCATATGCCTGATTTGATTAATATATATTTGTGGTGATTATATTTCTCTTCTAAGGATGCTTAAACTCCTTCAGCAGTGTTTAAAGACCACATCCATATTCTCTAAGGATGATGAAGAAGAAGCCGTTTGTCAAACATTCAGCACTTTCTCCATCAGTTCCCAGGGTTGTAAAAATGGACCCTTTCTTCATCCAGTCTGATTCCTGCCCTCCTTCATTCATCAAAAGTGTTTTTCAGGAAACCTAACAGCCTGCTAAGCAGTTCAGACTTTTCCTCTGGTAAGAGTAACTTTACATTCCAGTAGCTACTTTGCATCCCTGGTTAAGGAGAGAAAGCTGAGAAAGAGTTGGTACTACCTTAAATTTGTACATACAATCATGCTTTGGACACAGATTCTCTTGTATTAAAGTTTTGACTGCAAAAACACAGGTAAGAGTATGTATTAGGTGTTTGAAATTTTGGTACTTATTATTTGGGATCTTCTCCTATTCAAGGTTGGTATTGGAGATAATAGTCTCTTCATGTCAGGAGCTGTATATTGCTTATAAATGAGGGCATACTTACTGTGTTTTGCTTTTTTTTTTTTTTTTTTAAATAAATTCCAATTTATGCTCCATGGAGATGGACAGGTGGAGCAGCCCATGCTCCCGCGAAGCAGAGCCAGGTGACAGGGAGGTAGCAGAGCGGTGTGTGTCGGTCACTGCCCTGTCTGCATGCTCCTGTGGCAGCCTCCAAGGCCTTCTGTTCTTGCTCTTATTTGCTACATCTCTGGAAATCTGACTCAGTTCGGGGAAAGTGGTCAGAGCTCAGTTTAGCTCCTGCCACTGTATAAAGACACGCAGGTTTGGCAAGCTGCAGAGCAACCCATCAGCACAGCCCACTGCTGTTGCACCATTGCTCCCCACTCCAGCCAGCCAGGTCTGCACAAAGCTGAAAAGGGGAAGGCGCAAAGGCTGCCTCTTTTTGCCATGTAAAGGGCTGCCTGACACTAACACCGCTGTTGCTTAAGTCCCTATCCTCCTTGGAGCCTCACCCCCACGTTGGCATGGGGGTCTCAGCCTTCCCTGCAGGGCTTCTGGAAGCCCTGCACCACTTGACTGTTGATCTTGTTCTTTGCTAGTGCCTCAGGAAAAGTAGTTTTTTACTTCCTGAAGAACACCGCATCATGTCCACTTTCACCCCCCACAGTGACAGACAAAATCCTAGAGGACATAACATGGGTAATTAACCCTTTACCTACGTGAACCTTTCTTCTCTTCCCCCAGGCATTTTGGGCAAGATGAGGAAAGAAGGCCAGAAACAAGCCTCACCAGCTTTCATAGTGATTGGCATTTCTCTTAAAAACTCAAACACCTGCCAACATGGGAAATCAGCTTTCATTTAGAAAGGTACAGTCTTCACAGTTGTTGGTAAAATCTTGAAAAACTGATTGAAAGAAAAGAGAACCTGAAAAGGCAGAGGAAGAGTTTTTAATCCTGCAACTTGTGAGCACCCGTGATGTTTTAACATCAGTTGCAGACATCACTCATCTCCCTGCAGCCCCACAAAATTGCTGCCTGGGCACCCTGGGATTAAACATGTAGGCTAAGAGATGCCACCGGCACTTGTTAGTTTAGGAAGCTGTAAGAAGGGGGAGAGGGTTGTGTTGTGGCTGGGTGGGAGCCTGCAGGGGTGGGGGCCTGCTTGTCTTCCTTCAGAGATTAGGAAGTCTGGAGGAGTTTTTGCTTAGTGACCATGCTGAGATGCTACAATTAGCCTGAAAGAATAACAGAGCTAGGAGAAATAGCAGAGGATAAACTTCTCCTGTGAAGGCCGAGGGGTTGGGAAACAGGGTGATGGTGGGGTGTGTGTGTGGATTTGCTTTTAGAGCTGCACCTGTGAAGCACCCTCCCCCCCATGTCCTCATCTCCCCCAGGCTGCCATGCCCAACGATCCGGGGCTCTGCGCTGCTCCTGGGCCCAAGGGTGGCTGCAATCAAGCAGCTCCCGCTCCTACAGCCCTGCTGGAGGCAGCTCTGCCTCTGCAGGGGCCAGAACTGGAGATGGGCTACGTTCTGCCAGACACTAGCTGAGTCCCTGCCAAACATCATTTTCATGATAAGCTGCAGGTTCCAGTACAAATCATTTTGTGCTCTTCTGCTGGGTAATCTTTGTAAATACATCTCCCACATGGTGAGATGTGTTTCGCTGTATCGTGCGGCAGTAAATGATGCAGCATCTTAGCTGCCCTGGAAGAACAGAGTGAGACTGCAGATAATGCCAGGTGCATTATTTATAGTAAGGCTTTTTGTACTTTCCCTGAACTGGCTGACCCTTAGGCTGTCCAGGTGATGATCTAATAACCAAACAATATTTATAAAGGCTGGTGGCTGAAGCTAGCTGAATGGTGACTGGGGTGTCTCCTGGCGATACAGGCACCGTGTGGCCTGAAGGACATATCAGATCTGTGATGTTTTCCAGAGGCCACTAGGTGAAAACATTCCTTTTGTTGCTAGCACAGAAGAGAGATAAGTGAAGTGTTTTTCTTTTCTATGTCAGTTTGCTTTGGCAAATTATTTCTCTGTTTCTCTGCTGCTGTTTTTTTCTTTCTACTGCCTGCATTTTATATTAGTTTTTTTTTTTTCATTCTGTGAGAAAAAAAAAAAGGAGAAAAAACAGAGAAATCAAACCAAGTGTCTGATGACTCATCAAGTACCTCACTGGTCTTATAAAAGCATCCTATCATCAGTGCATTTGAGTTCCTGGGCCATTTCTATTGTAGACAGGAAAAATGAAATTAAATGACTTGTCCAATGCTATATTATTGCTATTTGGTTTAAAGACTTATCATTCTCTGGGATTTATTTCTCCATTTACTGAAGGAATCTTGATTAAACTTAGCAGCTGAGATGGAAGTTTTGCCTCCATGGTTAAAAGCTCTGTCTCAAATCATACCAAGGCAAAGGAGATGCACAGAATTACGCTGCATACCCTCATCTGAGACCCTGTCAGCAAAGCCCCATAGAAATATAAGCAGTTGAGAGATAATAGTCTAAATTTTCCTTGCTCTTTCTCAACAAATAGGATAGCTCAGAACGTGAATCAGCTATAAACATTGACCATTATAAACATTTTCTACTATTTTCCTGATCATCCTCTCTACATATATCTGAGTAATCACCTCTGGTAGGGCATTGCAGGGAAAAGGATCAACCCAGATCCCTGAACCCAGCTTTTTCTGACAAGCAGTGCCCAGTTTCATATGAGACTGCAGATCCAGCCCTTCTGTCTCATCCTCACCTCCTGGATGAAACTGCTATTGCTCCATCTGAGGATCAGATGGAAAATGATGTTGCATCTTGGGCTGTAAAAGTTAATGCCATAATAAAGTCTGATTGCCAAGTGATGTTGGACCCTTACATCAACGGTGTGTTTATGTGGTGTGTCACTAGAGAGAAGCTGTACTCTGAGACTGTCAGATTGGTCTGTCCCACAGGCATGCGACAGGAGATGTACAGAAGGAACCATCTTTAAGGTCTCACCTGGATGATCAATCTGCAACTGCTCACCTACACATACTAGATGCTGTTGGCTGTGCTGAATGATACTGCTCTAAACAATTCTTACAGTTCACATATTAAATGTTAGCTTCATTTCAATATTGTCTCGCTTGCAGCACATTCCCTGGCATTGTAGGTTAATTTAATAAAGCACACATAATACAATTCATATGAGATTTTTGATCTGCATTTTGTTCAGCATGACAGCAATGTATAAAGTTATTACATAGTGTTCTGTTTGCTAATCATCAAGCAAAACAGGGTAATAAAAGGATAATTATTGCAAGCTTCCTTCCTTATTCCCATTAAGATGGTAAATTCAGCTCAAACTGGATCTCATAGGAGTTTTACAACTGGCTTTAATAGGGACAGCATCAAGCTGATTGGTCCTCTAAATGAACCTAGTCGTAGCTGCAGTATTAAAAATTCAAGGAGTAATATTTATTTCCATGTCATAACTTATTTGGTGGGGGGAAAAAGATTCTTTGTTTCATCCTTACTCAGTTCTCCATATTAAAATACACTATATGCATTGCCAAACCCAATGATCTTGAGGACACAGTACTGGTTTATACTGGTTTTATGGAGCTGCTGCAACAAGTATGAAGTACAAAATGAAAAATCCCTGCCCAGAGAATACAGCCACTCCTCTGCACTTACAGCTGTGGCCAGACTAGCTCAGATCTAAAGCTTCACAAATATTACTGCCTTCTTTCTGTCCCCAGACTCGCTTACACATTTCCAGCTTTGGTTACCTGGCATTACATTGCCACTGCGTGGGGAGATGATCCCTGACTATTTGCCACTAATTATCAGAGAAAGAACAAGGGCTGTTGGCCTTAAGCCTGCAAAACTGATGCCTTTAGTGTGGATTTAGCTCATCAGAACTTCCCTGTTACTAGAAAGGGGTCACCCCACAGGAACACGCAAGTCTGTTGAGCAAGGGAGAGCACAGGGTTTGGTAAGGCCATAAAACAACAGCTCTCACCGCTTCTTGATTGCCCCACATGTGTGAGAGGGAAGGAACCGTGGCACACGGCTGCAACCTGACAAGTCTGAGTCTGACCCTCTGCTGGGTGACACTGGCGTAAAGCCTTACAACACAATGGATTTACCCTGAGTATTTAGCAGAGAGAGGAAAACCTGGTCTTTTCTCTTTTGCTGTGATGGATAAGCAACACAAAGTCAGACCTATCCTAATCATTCCTAGGGCGCTTAGGACATCTGCTGGAAATGGGAATAAACTGCAGCAAGGAGGCACACGACAATGAATAATGTAACAATGAAAAACTCTGTGCTGTTTACATTTACATAACGTCTAAATTACTCAGCGAATGCCAGAATCATTTCAATTTGAAACTGTTATTTGAAAATATTTTAATAAATAGCCTGTTTATTCCTGCTGTTCTAGTTGCCACTGAGGAAGCAATTTTCAGTGTTGAAAATCTTCAAGCCTGAATGCAGTCTTTGAACTCGCACTTACCGATTGTGTAAGGCTGTGCAGCAGGCTCACATGCACAATATGTAGCATCATGGGCTAGGAAGACACTGTAACACTAAAGCACAATTAGAAAGAGGCCAGGCTTCAGGCTTTGGATGGATGTAAGCATCAGCTGCCTTTGCAGTTGGATACAAGGGATAATACAGATCTCCTTTCTCCCCCTCACTTTCTTGCTTACAAATCATGGTGTGACAGCAAGTCCTTTTTAAAAAGCTTCCCAGAATGTTGTATATTTTGTCTGGGTATATGACCCTGCCCTTGCACACCTCTAGCTGCATGATCTGACACTAGAAACCCACAGCTCAGGTTTCCTGATGCTACCTGGCTCATGGGGTCTTAGGGCATCCCCCACCTCTACAGAGCAGTCTCATATTTTTCAGAATTTATTTTTCAGAATTCCCCAAAATGGAAGTTATTTCTCAATAGACATACTGGGTTGTTAGGAAAAAAAAAAAAAAAAAAAGCACAGATACAGGTTATTTTTATTTTTCCACCCTCACTCAACCTCCTTGTGTGAGCATCTTCCAGCAAGTGATGTGCGATTTGCACTTTTGTCCCATGATGGGGAGCAGGAAGGTGTGCGTGTGGTGCATGCTGCTGGGGCCTGCTTTACTATTTGCCACTGCCCCTTCCCCAGCCTCCAGCAAAGAGGCTGAGTTGTCTGTAGACAAGCAGACATCACCCAAAGGTTCACATTTAGGCGCTATTTTTCTTTCCTGACCAGGCAGCTAAAAACCTCCTTTATATTTTAAAATAAAAGTCTTTTACTTGGACCACATCACATGTTCTCCAGCCCTGGGGCCTGGTGCGTGAGCTGATTATGCTTGTGCATGGGAGACACGTTGCTTCTAAGGCACAGTAAAGCGGGGTCAGCTGTTTGCACATCGTGTGACAGCCCTGTGGCTTGGCTCCCTGCCGCAGGCCAGGCTGGCAGCCCCCAGTCAAAGTGTCCTGTCAGCAGGCAGCCACGCTGGCTGAGCAGCAGCAGCACTGCAGGGGCTCTGGTGCCAGAGACAGGGGCCTCAGCGGCCATATGGACATACATGAGGTGGGAACTCAAGTTTGTGGGTGGCCAAAGCCCCCTCCTCAGCCCTCAAGCAGAGAATCGAAGTCCTCTGTGAAGTGCAGCCACCGAAGGGAGATGTGATCACGCTCCTGAGAAGGTCTGGTTTTCCATCTGGTGTAGGAAAATCCTACAAATGTCTACACAAGCCAAAATGTAATCCTTACTCTGGCGAGTCCTACTGGCTTCAAGCAAAGCTGCACTGTTAGTAACCTGCTATGAACCTGCGAGTGTGCAATTCAGACTGTCTTGTGAGCTCCACAGTGGCTAAATCAAAGCTTTGTCCAAATTGCTTTGTCTGGCATGTGTATGGATGAGCAGAACCTGTTAAGACCATGTTAACGTGAAGCTGGAAAACCTCAGGTTAGAGAGACGTGGTGATCAAAAATAAAATATTTAAGGGGAGAAATTAAATGCTCAGGATGTTTTTAGATCATTTCCTGGAAGGAAAAAAGGCAGCACACATTGCAGGAGAAAAATAAGCACAACACGTATTTTATGTTTACAAAAGAGAAGGAGACACATTCTCACACGCACCCCGAGGGCTAAACAAGCTGAGCTGCCGCCAGTAATTCCCAACGTGGAAACCTTGCCAAGTCCGCAGGAGTAGCATTTCAAAAGACCCCATTCAACTCTTTTATTTGCACCTGGATTGCAAAGAAACCAAAGCTTTACATTTTCTCCTAAATTCCCTTATCTCTAGAGATGACACGGAGTCACCTGATCTGTAAACACAGTGTCTGGTTTGGGGGAAGATTGTGTTTTGCTCTCTTTGCACATTACACATAACCGTCAAAACATTTAACTCCAGACAAGGAGCCATTTCCTTGGGGTCCTTCCTGCCCAAAGAAATAGGCAATGGCAGTGAACGAAATGCTCAGCACCACTTCTTTTTGCTGCTAAAGCCCTGAAGTAACAGAAAATATTTGGCAACTATGCCACTCCTTTGAGATGTCTGAACCCTGTAAGAAGGCTACCTTATCAGTGCACAGTGGCATTGGATGGGTAACCAAAAAGAGCAGATTTGGTGAATCCCTTCTGAATTCTGAATCTTTTCTGAATTTACCAGCATTACTTTTACAACTTTACAACCCTTAACCTCTATTCACTGCCTTTGCAAGAGAATGAAAAGAGCACAGACAAGGTAGTTTGGTCACACAGCCCAGATAAAGAAATTTGCCCTAAATATGTGTGTGATATACATAAGTCATTGTGTGGCTTCTTGCATATTCTTTACCATCCTCTGTGCTTGATAAGGCCCAGCTGTGAGATGCTGTTGTGGCAAAGACCCCAAATAGAAGATACAAAAACCATTCACTCAGGAAGCTCAAAATGCCGTCCTGAAACTAGAAAGAAAACTAGAGAAGCCTATATATTGATCGACCCTATTACCAGTTCCACAGTGCCAAGATGAGGATGCATTTGGAACAGAAGCTTTACACACCTACATATCCTGAATGCTCTCATTTCAACACTCAGTGACCTTCAGCACAAGTCACTGCTGGGCAGCCTGTGTTCGCAATAAATCTGGAACCTTCGTTTATTCCAACAGAGAGAGCAGAACCCTCACAGCTTGAAAATTGCCTTTCAAAAGAGCAAATTAGTATGACAGGAAAAAAACTGAACTGATTGCACAACCCCAGAATATAATTTAGAATTTTCACAGAACCTCACATACCATAAGGTTAGCCCTTCCCTTTTCCAAACACACAGCTTGTTTGTACAAATTTCCCGAAAATAACTTTGGTGTTGGGATGTCAGCCATACCTGCTTCATACCTGGTTGGACTGGGTTCAAATCCTAAAGAAAGACTTTGTAAGTCTTTTCAAGGCCGAAGAAACCAAGCACACAGTAATTTTCCAAGCATGACATAATCCATGATTAGCAAAATCTGCAACATTGGTTACATTTAATTGAACCAAATGAAAATCAACCCGTGGATCCCATCTACCACTCAAGTCAGTCATAAAAACCAATGCTGGGGGGTGCTAAACCTTTTACTAACCTTTGTGTTTTCTAATTCTCTTGGCTATGTTGGCCCTCAGGTTTGCCCCACTTGAAATTCCTTAGCCTGGTAACAGCTCTGATCAGTTTTCATTTTCTCTTTACACTATGAGTAGAACAGGCAAATAATTACACACATAAAAGCTCCTTTCCCCAAATCCTATGATGAGCTGAGTTTTCCGTAACTGAAAAGCTGCAGAAAAACTTGCTCTGATTTCAGCAGCGGATAGAGCCCACCAGTTTCTCCTTTGGTCAGGCATGTCACAACACAATTAGCTCTGAAACCCAGAAGGGACTGTAGACCTCAGGAAAACACATACATCCTACTAGCAATATATGAGTAGTTTGCTTTTCAGAGACTGAAGCAGTAACTTTCTTTAAAATATTTTACAAGTAGTATTTTATTCGTAGCTCTACTACCTCAGGGGATAACAAAGGACATGATCCCCCTGCATAGATCTTATTCCACATAACAGGAAATGACTTCTGCAGCCAGACCTGTTTCAGGATCTCAGTCCCGCATCCAGTCCTCATCTCACACCGACTTCTCATTCTCTTTGCATGTTCTTTCCACAAACCCAGAGATGGCTGGGAATGGAGAGGAAAAAACAGCCGTATAAAGAGTTTTTCTGAGCCAGTTTACAGAAGCACATAAAGGTGGAACTGTCTCCGAGGGGAATAGACTTTTTACCTTGAAGAGCCTCGGTGCAGAAACTGAAATGAACTTTTCACCAAAGGATGCTTATGCTCTGAATGGCTCAGTTGTTTGAAAGCAAATGGAATGAGGTGGGGAGGCGTGTGCCGTAAAACCACCCAGGTGCCTGTGCTGTACAGCAGCTATGGCTTCTGCAAGATGTTTCTTTTCCAGCTAAGCACTTCAAGAGAAAATACAGTTTTGTCTATATGAAGAAGTTCTGTTATGCTGGTGTGAATAAAAGCTACAATCCCATCCTAGTCTGGACGCAGCTGTAAAGGTATGAGGCTATTATATTTATATAGCACATTCTGATAGGGAAAGAGGAATAATTTGTCCCAAGAAAAATTACTTCTATACATATATAACTTTGTTTGCTCTCTGGGCTATATTATATCACTATAACTGCTTGTAAAAGAAAAATTACAGCTCTAAATGACATTGTAATGCCAGTTTCTAAACCATACACGGGTCGGTATTTACTTTGGCGAGGCCCTAGGCCTCCTATATGGAGGCATTTTCTGTTTCCTCACAGTAGCACCAGGAGTTTACATGTTCTCAGCAACTTATTTTGACTTTTCTCTGACTCTCCTGCCCACGCACTGTATACAAGAAGTTAAGCTTGCTTTCTCAGTTGCTATAGATTAGTCACAAGTGTGAAACCTATTTCTCAGGTGCTCTAGACAAATTCTAGACCAACAATCCCCTATAACCCTGTGGCTTCTCACAGCAGCTGTAAAGACAGCTTTACAATTCAGGTTTTAGGAGTAAAGCCCAACTGAGCTGCTTGTAAAATGCTCAAAGAGACTACTGAAACAAGGTGGATAAAGCTTTCAAAACAGAGTTTCAGTCTGTTCTTAAAAGGACATAACATGGCATACTCCAAAAAGCACAGGCTTTCACTTGGGCTCTTCGCCAACGACTCTCAGAATACCAAATCTGGGTTTACTTTTTCCCTTCATTACTAGTGAGTTCTGAGCTTACCTCACTAGAGTACAACTCTTTCTTTCAGACTCACTTCACAGAAGGAAAAGCAAGCCTGTGTAGCAAAGTCAAAGAGAAGAAACAAGTTCATTATTGTGTTGTGTCCTGAAAGACACACTAAAGTGCCTGCTGACCCCAGGTGCTGGTCCTGCCTCTCTCTGGACCTGCTGGCCTTGCAGCTGGGACAGCTGAGCTCCACCTGAAACACCTCCCAGGCTTACAGCTCCCTCGCTGAGGTAACACAAAATCAGCACGAATTTAATGTGTCAGGCAACGAACTGTGGTGATTCAGGAGCCACTTCATGTGCAATTCCACAGCCTCTGAGAAGGGACCAAGTGAAAAGCTAACTGGAGGTTACTGATTCAGCTGTTTGCCTTTAATTAACTTCCGTTGATTCCCCAATATCATTGGGATAAAATACATGTCAACCCTGAACTTAGGGTTAGTTCTAAATGACAGACTAAATCTTGAACTTAGAAAGATTTCTGTTTTTCTCTCTGACAGCTCACGTTTTGGTTTCTGGTGTGCTAGCTGGAATCGCAGCCTTTTCCACATTTAACTATGCACTGAAATGGGCAGCTTGCATTCGGTGAGTGGTTTGCTAGACAGTCCTGGGTGGATAGGACCCTGTCATAACTATATTCATTTAATAAATTCTAGACAGCCAGAGTCTAGACAGCCACTGTCCTGCTTCCAGTATTTTGTGTTTTACCGAGAGCCATATCTCTTCCTCCAGCCATGTAGTTGGGACTTGGGAACCTTTGGAAGAGTATCACAATCTTTTGCTCTCTGAGCTAGACTCTGCTGATGGCACATCCTGTTCTTTGTCAGAAATGCCGCAATATCTAGTAGGTACTTATGAACTCTTCATAAAATAAGGACTGCACTCCTAACAATGTGATCTTAGTGTATATATACTATATATGTCTGTGTTTTTGTGTATAGCTGCAATACTGACTCATGGGTCACTTTTTGTTGTTGTTTGAATGTAAATAAGATCATGGCTTTTGTCTAGACCTAACCAGCTTGGGACAGAGTCATTCTGGGTGAGCCTGTTAGGTTTGTAGAAACCTTTTGGCTACCCCCTCCTTCCTGAGGCTGGCATTGCACAAGGTGTTTTTGAGCATCCATCAGCTTATTCATACCTTTAGCTTCAAAAATAAAACAATCTCTGAAGAAATGGCGTTCATTTGTGGCAATCCGTGCACTGTTCAGTGCCCTTAAAAGAAACCTGTCCCAGCTGAACCCGAAAAGGAAACAGGAATTTCAGATGAGATGTGAGAACAAGGGGGTACCTTATGCTGCAGCCAGCTTAAGTATTAAACACATTTCGTAAGCAAGGAGTGCAGCCAACCCTATCGCTACACTTTTATAAAACTGACCTCAGTCAGTCCCTGGTGAGATGTGTCTATGTGACTTGCTCTTGAAGCCGCTGAAGAGAATTTCTTGAAGCCTCTTTTTAAGTTCTTCAGAAGAGAGATGGCACAAACTGGACTTAGGATTTTTCTACTCATAATTATTTTACTGCTGGATCAGACCATCAGCCAGGCTTCCAAATTCAAAGCCAGGAAGCACAGCAAACGGAGAGTGAAAGGTACTGGGTTGTAACTGGGAGGAGGGATAGAGGCTTATAGACTATCCAAGTTTACTTTGTACTTAACATTGCATGAATCAGAAAGTAGCATTATGCAAATGTTCAATAACAAATGACAGTTGATCCTACCTTATATCTACCTTTAAAATACTTTTGTGTCAGTTAGTAAAGTGAAGAATAATGTGCTGGAATGATTTATAGAAATAGAGCTGTATAGCAGTTATAAATACCTTGCTCTGTTATGCCTATTCATCTCTGTTGACATTATTTAGGGCTCACAGGTACAGCTGAGAGAGGACTCTGGCCAATCATTCCTAGTTACACAGTTATATTGGTAGATCAGAAATTCATGTACACATGATGGAAAAGAACAGAATAAAATATTAAAGCTTCAAGGGTATTGTTCGAATTTTTGTCCATTTCCTAATTTTAACAGAACGTCTGTGTAATATTTGTGGGATATTACTTTACTTGTGTGAGAAGTATGGTGAAATGGCAAGTCAAACTAATAAAAAGGAATTAGCAGAAAAAGAATAAATTCCCAGAGCAAAGCTTACAAAGCAAATACAAAACCATTGACCGGTGTTTGGAAAAGTCTGTGTATTTAATTTAAAGGCTTATTTCTAATAAAAGTGTATGATGGAGGTTACACTAATGGCAAATATTTAAACTCCTAGTCAGTGGAAAAAAAAATACAGCTTTGATAAAGTCATTTTACAACATAGTTATGCTGCTTTGGAGCTATAAATTTATATATATTTATTTCTCCCTTTGAATCTCCTTAGTTTTTTTGCTTGATGTCCTAAGGAAATGCTGCTTATAGATTAGTGCTGCCAGCACATTTGTCTGTCAGCTTTCCCCTAATAACTTCTGCATTTGAAATAATTTGGCAGAATAATGGAGGTACTAAAGATAAGTTGCCTGATATTGTGAAATTCAGAATGTGGGTGCAAAAAAAAGAGATCCGCATTGTGTGGCACTATGAAAAGGTTGTACCAGGAGCTCAGCTGTTCTGCTTTTTGCCTCTTTCAAAGCAGATAGGGAAAATGGAGAGGTCACTGTGAACTGGAAATAGGAATCGTAGGGAGGAGCAAGCATGGACTGGGAGTCCTGCCCTGGGAAGCCAGGGAGTCACAAAGGACAGCCGAGGTCTCTCCCTCTGACTGGAGGGAATATGCAGAAGGGACAAGCTTTCTGGGGTGCAGCTGGAAGATTAAGTGATGTAACACGGATCTGTAGGAACTGTGGGTTTGTTAGTTCTGCTGCTTGTGAAAGAGCTTATTTATTCCTCATGCTCATTACTGTGGCTTCTGGAAGGTCTGGTTACTGCTGCAATCAAATTGTAATCTTGTGCAATGGAAACGTGTCTGCTAGTTGTTTGATTGCGGTGGGCTAGTATAACGATTAAAGGGAAAAACATGGAAAAGAAGACATGGAAATGGAGTTACTGTGTGCAAATTCGCATCTTTTTTTTTTGTCTCACCATCTTGTTAGTATTTTTCTAAGTGTCACAAAATGGTGACTTAGGCTGCATGTGAGTGACTTAAGTTACCAGGCCCTCTCTGTACTGATGGAAGGCTCCTCATGGGGATAAGAGACTGCAGCTCAGCAAGCCTGTCTGCGTGCATTCAGGCAATGAACTTAGATTATGTCTACGTCCTTCACTGCATTAAAACAAGATTTGTGTATAACTTTTATGCTCACAGAATTAACATTTCTTTGAATAAACACAACTTCTGTCCTGCTGTTGTTTTTGTATCAGATACATATATATATATGTATACATATATCCACACATCACATTGTACAGGTGCAAAAGTAAATAGGCAAATTTTGCTATAAATTAGATACCGGCAAAATAATAGTGATTAGTAGCAACAGTTGATGGTTTTGAAATAGTTACCAGGATATGGTCCAACTGAAAATAAGATTAAAAGAATGATGGTAGGGTGTTGTTTGTTTGTTTGTTTGTTTGTTTTTTATATGTATTAACACTACCAAAAACCTTTCATTAAGGAAAACTTTAAAAAAGACAAGATATACCTTAGCAATGCAGAAACCCTACAGCTGTTAACATTAAAAAAATAATGTTTTTGCATGCATGTCTTCTTATTTCTCTACATTTGTTTTATTTAAGAAAAAGATGACCTAAAGACTCAGATTGACAAATTGTGGCGAGAAGTAAATGCTCTCAAAGAAATGCAAGCACTTCAAACAGGTAAAGCAGCTCACACTGGTCAGTGGCTTCCAGAACTTATCACTGCCTTCCTTCTCTCACACACTTTACTCTCATCTGTTTCTTTAAGGGGATTTGTGACTGAGAAATACATCTCCTTAGAACCATGGTATGATACAGCTATAATGGTAAAACAAGTGTTGAAGAAAGCATTTGGGTAAAATCAAGTATGAACTAATGGTGTCCAAGTGGTGGCTCTTCACTAAGAGCAATAACCATTCTGGAGCAAGGACTGCATTTGTCCTTGCTATGCACAACCCCTGGTTGTGATTCTTGTGCACTTTAGGTATAACTAGAAAAAGGCATTAGGTTTGTTGGGTTTGAAAGTTCAAATGGTCAATGAGTTGGGTCCTCAGCTCGGAAATGAACACGAACTATCAAGACAAAAATGGTCATGGAAAAGGATGAGAATCTCCAAAAAAAGATAAGCTGAAAGGACTGAGTCTTCTTAAAGTGTGCAGATTGCAACATCCAAACGTGAATGTTGCCATAAAACTTCTAAGTAGCATTCACTGTGAGTTCAGAAGTATCCTGTATCAATGTGCAGAGTCCTTTAAATATTTCATAGTCAGATGGAAATTTCCAAACAAAATAAGAAGGGTAAATACACCTACTAGACACTTCTGCTTTTTCACAGCTGTTGACACAAAACTTGGCATTTAAACACGTTCAAGAGGACACTACAGAGGAAATGACATAATTCACATGAAATAGAACGTATTTTGCTTAGGGATGGTAATATCTGGGTTGTCCTGTTTTGCATTTTGGGTTACACAGAGTTTTTTGAGCTTTATTAAATATTTTTATTTTAAATTTCTTATAAGAGGACTTTAGAAATTTCTTCAAAGAGGAAACCCATGCTAGACAAGTAGCTCTTGTTTAAAAGTAGTTCTTGTATTGCTTCCAGAAGGAGCTTGAGAGTAAGCATGCAGTGGCTTAGAAATGAAACCAGAGCCAGGAGATTTGCTATCCTCAAAACTTATTTTGAGCTGTATTCTAAATTCAGAACCCACACTGTTCAACTGGATTCCAAATTTGGCAAAAAGAGACCTATGACCCCTGTAGCTCTGACTGCATTCATTAATGCCTTTATGATATTTCAGAAAGTAGCTTTTTTAGTTTGCAAGCGCTTTCAAGGCATATTATAATCTGATTCCTTCTTTTGCTTGAATTTCCTAGTTCTCCTTTCTGCATACTGTGAAATGATGCCACATGCCATTTAACAGCACATACTTCCTCCCTAAAGAGGGCTGGTCTCCATCATTACTGTGTCCTTGTGGAAGTAGATAAGGTCTCTCTGATCTTTCCTATGAATATAAATTTGTTAAAGAATTCAAAATTTAGAAAATATCTTCATTACTTTTCTTTGCTCATTGTCTAGCTTAGCACTTCGAAAGGACAAAGTCTGAAGGATAAGCACTAATATAAAAAGGTTGTCTAGAAAATGCAGCTAAGAAATGCAATGACAACTGCAACTAGAAATACTAAAAAACCTGAGACATAGGATATGGTCCAAAGTGGCTTTCAATATTCCATTGATCAGATACATAATTGCCTTTTAACTTATTCTATTATTATTATTATTGTTTTAACTAGAACAGATGACAGGAATTAGAAACAGACTACAGAAAACATCAGGACAGAAGATGTTCATCTTATTTCATGACATTTCTAATATAAGTACAAGATGAGTTTAAGCAATAAATGAAATGGGCTGGAAGTAGTCAGATGCAGATTCTAAAAATAACTATCACACTATTTTATTCAAGTCCTTTGCTACTTTCCTCAACTCAGAAGCAACATTCCTTTGAGAACAGTTCTGTTGTAATTTTTCTTGTGAGAGTCATTTTTTTCACATACCTGCATTAGGAGAGCTGGAGAGTGAAGCTTAAGGATTGACTCCCGCAAGCCTGCCTAGACGGGAAGAACTCTGACAGTGGTTCTGCAAGGCAATTTCAGTCACAGAGCAGATGCCAAAGTCATGTTCTAGTACATTTGTAATTTACATCAACACTTCCCTGATATGTTCCAGTAGAACTAAAACCAAACAGATTTATAAATGCAAATGTTTATATTACTTGGTTCAGATTGTCACGCAAGCTCAGTGGTGAGTGTGCTCTAGCTTTTCAAAAAGTTTTTACAGATTTAAGTCACTTTACTTCATTTCAATTTAGATTCTGGAGGGACAGATCTTTAGAAAATGATCATTTTAGGAAACATCATTCAAAGCTCTTGGTTTTTACTGAACTTGCAAACCAATATCTGTTCACAGTCTGTCTTCGTGGGACAAAGGCCCATAAGAAGTGCTACCTCATATCAGAAGGCACCAAGCATTTTCATGAAGCCAATGAAGACTGCATAGCCAAGGGAGGGACACTGGCTATCCCAAGGAATAGCGATGAAACAAATACTCTTCGAGACTATGGCAAGAAAAGCATGCCTGGAGTGTCTGAGTTTTGGCTGGGTGTCAATGACATGGTAAATGAAGGGAAGTTTGTTGATGTCAATGGCATGGCTCTACAGTACTTCAACTGGGATCGAGCCCAACCAAATGGGGGGAAGCGTGAAAATTGTGTCTTTTTTTCATCACAAGGCAAGTGGGTGGATGAAGTCTGCCGTACTGCCAAAAGATATATCTGTGAATTTCTGATCCCATAATTCCATACATAAATGACCATGACCATGTTTTGGGTTATTAACATGCAGTTTTGCTTGTTAGTAGCCCCTCCCACTTAGACAGTGGTGAATTAAAAGTATCCATCTCTTGCCTCTCCTCACTCTTTCCTGAAACAGGGTTTTCCTTTATTAATTTATTTTCTATTCAGATGCTTAAAATGTTATATTTAGTGAGTGCTCTCAGCATGTACAGGAATATATATTGTGTTTTGATCTATACTGTATCATATTTTGCCATATTATTTCAGCCTGATGTTCGGGTTGCTGGAATTCACCTCTGTTTCTGAACTTTGTATGTCCACGGTAGGAGGGTATTTGCTTGGTCTCAGATCTCTAATGAATTTATTGGAAATTTACAGAAGGTTGCCACATGGGGCCATGTGCTAATAGAAGATGTAGGGGTCCTCTTAGCCCCAGCGTGTAAGGAGGACTCTGGCATAATGTAAGCTCCTGTGAAAAATGGCCATTATCCTTATGGAGTTTAACAGGAAAGATCTGTGACCAAGTTTTACCTATGGGTTAAGAAAGTTAAACGAAATTAAAACCTGATATTAATTTTTAAACTACATGGAGTAAAAATTGATACACTGCTAGAAAATGGAGGAAATAGCTGTTCTAAACATCAGTTAGTCTAAATACGTTTGCTTCTAAATGTCTCAATTATGGTTAGATATTAGATATTACTTAGAAGATTCCTGTAGAAGAAAGCGACCTGGGACTAGATCATACCTCTAGGATGTAATGCCTTAGGAAGATGTGCAAAAGCCTCTCCTGCAGGATCAGAAGGAGGCTTTATAATTCAGACTGTAACACTGTGTGAATACATGAACAGAGGGGAAGGGTTCCTCTCTCTCCATATTGCAGGTAGCATGCCTGACTGGCACAAAGGAATGGGGCCAAACCATCGCTCATTTGGCCACATGTAAATTCTTCAGTTTAACACCCAACATTTGAAAATGAAGTAAAATATGCTGGTTGTTCTTTTGCTGTTCTTAACATCACAATATAGATTTGCCTTCATGTTAGAAACTGCAGTTTCTCTGTTGTGTAAGGGAATTTCAGTTAATGATTTAAATATATTGTTGCTTGAAGGCTATTTTCTACTTTTTCTCTTTCAATTGTGCAGATTTTCTTAATTTGTGCAATAAATGTGCAATTACTGGTATTTAAATGTAGTAGTGTTTTTGAAAGCTTAAGCATCCACTCAAAGGCCATTCTTCCTAGTGCTTTCTTGAGGATTCAAAAGATCTTTGGGCAAATTATACTGCAGCTTTTCTTTACTCATGTATCAACAAAATTTAGGTCCCTATATGCATAAGTGCTGTATGAGATGCAAACACTCTATGTACCACTGTAATACGTGTTGTAATTAATTCAATTTTCCAGCACTTTATTAATTTGTAAAATAGGTCTAATTCTGACTTCTTTTACTTGGTTTCTGAGTTAAAGTAAAGGAGCAAGAAGTCCCCGGATATCCCAATTTTTCTCTCAAAATCTACCAATCTTTACTGAGGTTGGGAAGCAATACTCCCTTTACCTACATTTTAACACAATTAAGAGTTTGGCTTGTCTGAAATAGGTCAGTATCTGAGCATATCCCTACAGCTACAGTCAAATTAACAATTCATTGCAAATTCAAGAACCCATTTACAATAAACCACTATCAAACTGTGATGAGTCTATAAAATTTACGTCCTATTTTCTTCAATGTACTTCAGCCAAGTTTCTAAAATTGCAGGCGGGAGATGAAAACAGTTATAGATGTTTTTGGTAGACATTTATCAATTATTTTTCCTCTCTCATGATAATTCAGGGTATTGCCTGCCTTTTCCATTCCAAGCGGATTAGGTTCCCTTCTCTACCTGGTCTCCTGCAATTAGTTTCTGAAATCCTCTCGGGTCTCTTGGTGATGTTTTCCTAGCAAATTCCAGCCCTGGGTTCCTCAACCCTAGAGAGGCTGCACCTGGTTGTGCACCAGGGACCCCTGCTCTCCATTACAGGTGTGCACAGCTGGCCAAAGGGAATTAAGAGCCACAAGTCCCTCTCGCGATTCCTGAGAGTTAACAGCCTTCATTAGCTGACGGCCCTCGCTAAGTGCAGCGTTGTTACTCTGCCCTGCAGATGGGGACAGCATCAGGGCGGGGGCGGTCACGTAGTGATTCCCCATTTCCATACTGGCTTGTCATCACCGTTCAGTTGGGAATTACCTGGGTGGCCGGGAATTCAGCAGGACACGACAGCAACTTTCAGGCAAACCAACCACAGAAAAAGCTCCAACACTCCCACCTAGTGGTACAACAGCAGAATGAAGACCCTACAAAGTTTGAAGTGTCATTTAAGTGCTATTACCGTAGAAAACGCTGCTTCTAGTTCCTACCAATTATTTCCTAAAGGAAAAGTGCAGTGTAACTTGTCCAAGCCCATACTAGTATGTTAGCAAGAAAACTACAAATTTTTGAAAGCCTTCATACTAATTTTCTGAAGTGCTTAACATTCAGCAGCGAAACATAACATTCTTTCTGTGTTTGATGACAAGTATTAGCAAACGTTCATTTTAGGCAGAAAAAAAAAATATATATTTAACTCAAAGTATTTCATGGACTCTCTCTTGGTAGATCAAGCAGTCATTGTGATACAAAAACATACAAACAAACAAAAAACCCTCAGGAACTGGGCCCTGACTATACAAAAACTAAAAAAATCGAATCCTAAAACCAACCCTAAAACTGCATCAGCATGACAAGTCAGATATTACGTGATTTTTCTCCCCACTTATGTTGCGCTTACATCTGCCCTCATACACTACACCTTATCTGCCTGTGGATTTCCCTGCTCCTCTGTCTCACCCCAAGGGAAGTTTCACTCCAACCTTCCCGCCCCAAATGCAGCCAAAGCTGGGACACTGCTGTAAGCCCCCCCCGGACCCTCCCGGCCGCTGTCCGCCCGCGGCCGGTGCTGAAGCAGGAGCGGGGCCGGGCAGCGGGCACTGGGCAGCGCCTCTCGCCGCCGGCTGTCCCAGGGCGCTCCCTGAAGAGGGGTTCTCACGACAAAGGCTCCGTGGAGATCCGTCCCGAGCTCCTCTGGGAGCAGGGCAGCTGGACCCTCTGGAGTCTCTACTCTCCAGCTTCTCAGGGAGGGTTGCAAGTCCTGCGCAGTGCCGGTTTCTCGTGTTTGAAATACGGAGGATTTTAGGTTACCGTCTAGACTTACAGTCTAGATAGTCAGAAGGAAGATTATCTTCCCCATTTTACATAGGGGAAGATGAAGCGTTAAAAAGTAAAAGATAGAAATAAAGCATTGCTGAACAAGGAACAGAAAATGAAACCTTCTGCACCCAGTATCTTAGCCATTAGGCTATCTTCCTTCCCCAAGAACCAGATCCAGTGGGTGAGAAGAATTACAACACACGTGTACCTCCGTCCTGAGTGCAGCGGTTGAGTGTGCGTGTGTGGGAGCGGTGGCTGAAGGATCCAGGTGCCAGACTACCAAGATGGCAGCTGAGTGACGAGGGCAAAGACAGCCCCTGCCAGAGCTACCATCTTCTGACAGAGACCCTGAAGTTCCCTCCTATGAAAAAGCCCACATCAAGTCAACTTCATTTGGGACTCTTGGGTCAGATAATGCTACGCCCAGCATTCAGTTGACAAGTATTGTATTGCATATTTACTCCAGTACATCTAGAGTAATTATATGAGAGTAATTATATGAGATTAATGCAGTGAATGGGTTCCTGTTGAACTGCTCTATGAATCTAACATACCGTTAAACAAATTATCATCTTACATACTTAGCTGAGCACTCAGTCTGAGCTAGCTAAAGCAATGTAAAAAATACCAAGATTAAAAGCACAAAACAAACTGTGGCTAGTATCTAATTAAGCAAGGAACAATATGGTGAAGTAGAAGCATGGATAGTGCACGTGAATTTATTTTAGGAAACCTGTCCAAATTTGACAAGGCACTATTTCAGTTAATTTCCTTGTAGTCTGCTGAAGACTGAGATATCTGTCTTAGTTCAAATGCATTGTGTAGTGTATATTTACAGTGTTATAATTTTAATTGATTAGAAAAATGGAAAGAAAACAACTTCTGTTCCTACTGCAATTATATATTTCATATACGCTACACAAAGTTAAACTATTTCATATAAGAATATGGCTACTGCAAAGTTTTCAGACTGATAGGCATAATTATGTGGATACACTAGATGAGAAACAGGTCCCTCTGTTCTGAGCGCCAAGGTCAGAGGTTCAAACATTATCTTCAGAGATGTTTACTCTTACCTAAATTTATCTTGGCTTTGGGGTTATTGACATTATCAGCCCACTTTTGTTATTATAGTTAAAAATGCAAATAGATCAGTTTTGAGCTTTAGCAGTGGCAGGTATCATTAATTTTCAGTTAGTAAATGACAGGAGTAAAGCAAACAGATTTCTCTGCTACTTTCATCCCACCTGATTAGAAGTTACAACCAAGTTAAAGCCACAACAAACCTAACTGAATAAATATATGCCTCAGAAATACAGTAAAACATTGAAGACAAACTGGTATTGCCAGCATGTTTTTTTTCCGAGCCTTCAACTCTTAAAAAAATAATAAAAAAAAAAAAAACAAAAATAGAACTCTAAAATGTTTTGGTATTATTGGTTTGGCTGGTATTATTTGTTTGGAAAAATATGACACAGTTTTTTCATAGAAGTCTCTGAGCAGATAAATCTTTTTGAGGGGCATGAGCACAAGTTGCCTCACTGGCCTCAAGAGCAGTATGTAGTCCACTTGCTGGTAAGTAATCCAAGAACAGATGAAAGGCGGCCAAACCCATCATTTACCCCCTGTGAATTAAGAATGCTGCTGTAGGATGTTTATGATACAGATGAGATGCTTCTAGGAAAGTTCCAGCCACGCATCCTGCTAACCCCCTAGTCTGTTGCTGCAATAAAGTCTGGGAATTCTTGGAAGCAGCCTGTCCCTGGTATATTCCATACCAGTCATGTAACATTGCAAATTGCAAATTTGTAAAATCTGGTCATCTCTATAAGGCTGTTCTGCACTAAAAAGAGTAAGAATTATGAAAGGAATTAGCAGCTTCCAGTGAACAAAAAGATGTGGTGCAAAAGTGTATCTATGAAATAACAATTGACTGAAAACAGAAGTAAGAAGAAAGGAATTGAATATACCCTCTGAATATATCTGAATATACCTTTTCCTGCTGTTGTGTGAGAGATTCTCAATATATACTAAGGACAGACATTATCACATTATCTTCTTAATTTCATTTTTATACGTTGAATCTGTAAAGCTGTCTGAAGTTTGTGCTTTATAAGGTTATGACCTGACTGACCCCACTGGAACTGTACTGATTTATATCAGCTAAGGAGTGAACCTGAAGACTGGGGGAAAATGCCATGTGTTCACTGCCGTTGCTTTCACACTAGTGTGTACATACAGCTTTCAAAATTGTTTAACTATTATTTTATTTCAAAACATTGTAAAATGCCAAACCGTTAAGATTATTTTGAATCCTTGCAGTTTTACATATAAAAACCAAACACTGCTTACCAGTGTAGACATTTCTAATATTTTATCAGAAGTCTCCACATCTGCTTTCTTATATAACTCTTCTATTAAAGCTGTTTTTAATAGTCCAGCAACATACGTGTATCAATTTCAGGTGCACTAGAACAATAAACACTGAAAACTAACATACATGGTATAATCATACATATTATCTGCAACCATCTGATATGCTCTTTTGCTGATTAAAACACAGCATTTGCTGAGAATATTACTTACAAAAAATCACTGTTGCAACACTTCAAGATCTTTCTAAAGAATTGGCTTGAGTGTTTAGTCTGGACATGGAATCTTTTAAACAAAGTGTAACATTTTTGCTCATGTTTTCTTGTAACTTATTCCTAATGAGTTTAACAGAGATAGGACTACATTTTCACAGGTTGTTTTGCTGGTATATACATTATAAAAAATGTGAACTATTTTATGTATTTTCCCTAGCATACGTAAAAAAGACCATATGAATATCCTCTTAAAATCAGGCTTTAGATGATTTTGTAAGGAAGCATTTATCTTGTGGCCGGAAAAACAGCAACAACAACAATAAAACAAAAGAAAACACCCTTGTGGCAGTGGATAGATCTTGTGGAGAATCCAGTTCAGTTCTTGGATTCATCCCAGATTACATTGTGAAATCCTGTAATGTACAAGGAGCAAAGGCAGCTTTTGAGATCAGAGATAATAAAGAAAACAGCTTTGGCTTTCTCTTATATACTATCCTCTGCTCTAGAGACACCATGATAAATGGAAGTGAATGGGATTTTATGGATTTTATAAGCATTTGAATCTTTCTAAACTTTCGTTTGCACATCAGTGTATTGTTTCCTACAATATTTTTGCCAATATGTGGTAATTAAGTAACATCCACTGTATCTTGCTGGCATAGCAGAAACACTAGGAGACTTAACGAAGTCCTTACCCACCAGAAGGAAAGCCTTTCTGCCTTTTTTCAGAATTTTTAAATACAGGTTTTTCAATCTTCATTAGATGCCCTACTGAAACTCTATATTCTACTAGTATTAAGTTAAAACCAGATCATCTCTTAGGGAATATAAACTGTATCTGCATGTGTGTGTGTACAGAAATGTTCAGTAATGTCAAAGACCGGAATCTAAGTCTAAAAGCAGGCTTCTAGTAAGTGTTAATAAAGAAACCGTTAATAGCACCTTACATGAGCAGTACAATACATCACAGTGTCTCCACCTGGAGCACTGATGGCTTGCCAGACATCACAAGGTAGCTTGCAAAACATTCCCTCTGCCTTCCAAAAAACAGTCTCATAAGCAATCCTACGCACATGACCAAACCATCAAGGAAAAAAGAAAATGGAATATGTTAACATGAATCATAAAATAAAATACATTAATATGAAAAATTTTGGCAGTGATACACAAAATAATCCATTTTTAAAGGGCTAGGCAGTCAAATCTTTTTTTTTTTTTTTTTTTTTTTTTTTCAGGATAGTAGGTGGCCCTTTGTTTTTAGAAAGGTTAGAAGTACTCTATGCACATCAAAAGAGCTTTTGTAGTCATAAGCAATTTATTGGTTGGCTGGTCCATGTAATAGCCGTTTATTAAGTCATACATTAATCACTCTGTAACCTTTAACAAATTATTTGTGTTAATTAATGAAAAACATCTTTTTGTTAGCATGCTGTAAGCATTATTAATCATGAAATATCATGAAAGACAGATACCCCCAATAGTCTCATTCAGCTTTCTTGGCAAGTAGGAATAAGTAGGAGTAAATAAGCTAGGTTACATATGAAACGTTGATTAGAAGGAAATGATTACCATATGAATTTGGTAATTTTACTGAAATATTAAGGGAAGGTGATAAGAATCGAATGTTCTGGAGACTCTGCCAGTTTCCTTTCCCATGCATTGCATTAGTAGTATTGCAGTGTTAATCCATTCAGTCATTGAAAGAAAAGAGAAAAAGGCCATTGGTGAATAGGCAGGGAAATGTCAAGCTTTATGCAAGATGCAGATGTTCTTCATTATGCAGTGTACAAAGACTCTGAGAAAGGAGCTCATTAGTAGAGCTGGGTGAATAATGGTTTGCCTGGTTTTGTGGTCAAACCGAAAAAACAGGAGGGGAAAAACGATCAAACTATGCACAAAAGTCGGAGTGTTTTTGTTGTTGTTGTTGTTGTTTTGTTTTTTCTCCTTGGAGGAAAGCAGAAAGAGAGATTGGGTGCAAGGAAGAGAGGAAGGGAGAAAAGAACCAAAAAGTTAAAAGCTGATTTCTGCCTGGTAGGCATTGTACAAGCTGTCCTTTCCATAACAGCTGATGAGAACAGGCCAGAATGAATATACCATGTCTGTGGTATCAGATGCTCTAAGTTGCATGCCCTGAGACAGCTAGACCTGATTTTCCTTTTTGGAATCTATGTAGTCACTCAGCATGGAGCTATGTCTGAGCTAACGAGCTCTGCTGAGGACAGCTGCCTGCCTCATGCTAAAGATGCACCTTTTGTCTTTGGACTGAATCCTGAGAAAGTGAGACACCAACTACCATGATCTGTGACTCATTCACATATCTTCCTTAGCTGCCATGTCAACGACGTAGTATTAACAGGTGATTTTATGCTATCTTTCTTTCATAATATTGCTTTCTGCAGGGACAGTAAGCTTTTGACTGAAACATCTTAGTAAGGTAAGAACCTCTGTTTCTCTTATTTTTGCTTTTACATACCTTCTTGTTCAGCAGTGGTATACTCCATGGGCATCTCTGTTCTTTTGTCAGGAGCTAGGAATGTTCCTCACATTCTTCTGAAACAACAAAAATTGACTTTTATTGAGGAGAAAGAAAAATAATATGCTATCAAGTTCTGCTCCCAAAGAAATCACACTTGTTATTAGAAGCTAATGAATAATGTGAAAAACATGCACGAACATAATCTTTAGCCCAGAGATCTGCCTTTTAACACTGTCATGTGTTACGTTTGAGTATTCAGAACATTTGCTATTTGTTGCAGAAGATCCCCCATTAGAGTCTTGTGTCTGGCTTAGGGATATAAAAGAGTGTGTTTGAAGACTTTTATTAACACATTTTGAGGGTTTCATTTTACCACCAATGATAGAGTAAATGTGAAGAGTTTTGTGAGTTTGATCAGAGATTTGAAATGCTGGATTCTCTCCAACTATGGAATAGAGGTTCCAGCATAGAAATATTTTGTGCCAAGAAAAGCAATTTAAACATGAGTAATGAGGGCACATTGTTAACCATTACTCTTAAAAGATCTATTTTTCATTTTTAAAGGCTGCACAAGCACAGACTATTTTTGGAAGTAACTTTCCCCTTGGTCCCTCTTCAAAACCCCAGAACATATATTCTCATTCAGTAAGGAAAGGTGAATACCTTAATTCAAACATCTTGTACAATAAAAGCTAGACTTTCAAGGGAACTCATGACCAGGTTTTTAAGAGTACATTCAGACTCAAGACCCAAAGTTCAACAGCATTCAGCACTCAATAGCTTAAGCCCTTTTGAAAATCCAGCTACTTGGTGCCAACATGAGAATTTAGCCATTTGAAATTTTTCGACTGATACAGACATGCCATTCAGTGAAATGCACTACGTTTTCCAGGTCATTATGCAACATTTGAAATTAAATTCAATGTATCTGTTAATTTGCACTTCCACAAATGCTTTTTTTCTCATTAGTTCATCTTAACAGTAAGTTAGTAGATTAAGTAACTGTGACTGCTTTTTTGTTACTGAATTAGAGAAACAGTAGATGTCAGGAATGCAAATGAATGTACTGCTAGCATTTTTCTGAATTCAAATTGATTTTCAGGCAGAATGAAAATTGGCTGAAGGACCATAAACAGAAGATAATAATCCACTGAGGAGAAGTACCCAGTGAAATGCCTCAGGGACGTGAATTAGGTCTCAAACTAATTTATTTTATTTAGATGACAAGGCTGACTCTATAGGACGCATTTTCCACTGCGCAGGACTGTAGACCATTTAACTTCAAACAAAGAAACATAACTAATGACTGACCAGATGTTTTATAAAAAAAAAAAAGAAAAAGGAGAAAAGGTGTTTGTCATTAGTTTGTGCTGTCATGTTTCTGTCTATCCCTCTCAACTTCAGTAAGCCTTCTATGGGAGCTCTTTTCTATTGTGTCTAAACCTACTGGCTAGTCCATCATAACCCACATGTGTCCTAAGAACTGTTTTGCCATGATTTTGTTGCTACAGGTGGCCTTCCATCAGGATTTGCATGATGCTTTTTTTCCAGAAGGTTATGTGCAATATAAAAGCTGAATTTAGATAGTGGTCCCTTTCTCCTAAATTTGTGGATGTTTTTCTTAGAGGCATGTATCCATAGGCTTGGCATGCATCACTCATGCCAAGCATATGGATATCCTGTAAGTGTCTTTAAAAACAGGTTCTGTTGGCTTGACATGCTCTTACACAGTTGTATGCAACATGCATTGAGGAAGTCTTGTTATGGAAATGGCGTTACTGCTGCAAACCACACGTGACACGCTTCACTGGGATGACCACTAAGATATTCAGAGAAAGAAGGAAACAGAAGCAAGTCTTTTAAACAAATAAACAGTGTACAGTTAGCTGAGGGTAACTGAGAGGGGGGTGGTACTTCTTTATTCATATGCATTGTACACTGAAGTTCTTTTAAAATAAAAGCTGGACACAAAACTCTCACGGGTAACATGTCACGATGTCTGTTATCAATAGTTCAAGCAAGATTAGAATCAGCTCAAGATTTTTCTGAGTATTTCCAAAATAAGTTCCCTGTAGTCCATGCTGCATTGACATCTCTGCCATCCTGATTTTCAGTCCTGTTTTTTCCTTGACATAATCTAACAGTCAGCCTATGAAAAAAACAACCACATTCACTAAAATCTTTTTGTAAAATTTATCAGAAATGGTTTTCTTTGAAACAGTTCTATTTTTTTTTTCCTAGCAGTATGACATGGAATAGAAAGTTTTGTTTAGCAGAGAAAAAACTTTTCCATTTGATCATCTTGATCCTGTATCTAAATAGTGCCTTTACCTCTGTGGTGTTGTAAACTGATTGCATATCATCAGTGCTCAGTACTCATTTTAATGTGTTGCTTTCATAAATAAGGCAATCCTAGTTGTTACCCTACTAGAACAAGGGAATAAGCATGCAGTTATTTAGTTATAATGAGCTGTTGTGTTGAAGGAGTCTTAGAAGAGAACAGTTTTCAGGAGAGAAGAGTTTTTCAAACTAAAATGTAAAATGGTGGAGTTTAATCTAAACAACTGTTTGAAATGCATTCATTGTCCATAGACTGCATCCATTGTTATAAGTGTGAGGAAGTTCATTAAAGATTGAGATTAATCAGGATGAATTGATTCAGAAAGGGTACTGGTGATTAATATTTATAAACAGTTATAGTTATCATTCTATTTTCTTTTAGTAAAGCTCCTGCTCCATCTCTTTGATTTCTTCTGAGTAGTCATATACAAAACATTTGAATGCTTTCAAATCTCTCACAATGAATATCAACGCTCATCCTCCTTTTGAAATACACCAGCAATTCCCCTTCTTCTCCCATTTCCAGTAATGTTTCACTTGCATATTCTTGCTTTGTCACTGTTGCTTCAGGTAGGAGCTGGACCAATAATGAAGATGAACCAGATGTTCTCCTATACTCTCCAGATTTGAAGTAGCAAAAATTTCCAAGGTTAACTTTAGATGTGTGACTAGTACTCCTGAACTCAAGGAGAGAGATTGCAAAACCAGGAGTGAATAACAGTGTTTGTGGCACTGGGGTATAAGAACTTTATGGACACAGAAGGTTGTATGACTGGGATACCAACTCTGCAGTTTCCACACAGGTGTCATAGAAAGACTCCATAAGTAAAATGCCCTTTAGGTTGTTTTCAGAGGAAATTAGAAGACTGTCAACAAGAAGGCTTATGTGAATCCTACTAACTTTGAAATTATATTGAAAATGATGTTATTGTATGTAAGTAAGAAGGATAACATTCTTCAAATTTCTAAAAATTAACTTGAATAAAAACTTAGATATTTCAAAAGTTTAAACAGTTCTCATAATTTGGACAGTAAAGTGACCTTCTAAACATTTTTTTTTAATGGAGAGCTGAGTTTACCTGCACCAAGAAGATAAATATTAATTTGTTCACTAGAAGGATATGGCACATGCACACTAGGCAGCAACGCAAATACTCATTTATCATGTCCCAGTGGATTAAATCCATGGCCTTATGCAAACCATACTGCTTTAACCTAATGCTGAGGTAAGAAAGGCGTCAGTCATGGAGGCTGAATTTTCACCTGAAAAGAAACAGCTGTAGCCTATGCAAACATGTTTTAGCAGCTGCTGAAAAACCATGGTCTGAAAGCTGTTCAGAATTTTGTCATATTCCTAAACTATGATTTCTAACAAACAGACACATCAGCTATTCAAGATGCTGTGTCACCTGGATGCTTTTGCAATGTCATGATTATTGTTCTCATCTCCAGGTGACTTTCAGTGCTCAAATCCTTGTCAGATTGATCAGTACTCAGACCTCTGACAGACAATGGTCAGGATTCCACAAAGCATATAAGCCTGTGATTAACATTAAAGAAATGTTAATTTTTTGCTGCCAGTGTGACCAAATTTATGTCCATGTTTCTCATGGAGAAACAAGACAAATACATTTGATTTTGATGGTTTAAAGTACAGCTAACAGAAAATGAGATTAAGATTCTAATTGACGGTTATGTTATTGTGAAATCAACAACCATTTCTAAATGTCTTCTTGTTTTAATTTATCCACTTTCTGGCAGGCTGTGGAATTAATCTTGGTCTGTGAGGCTTAGAATCATCAGAAGAATTAATTTACAGGATTGCTGCAGCAATGGATCTGAATGGCATCTTTGAAGCACTGTTTGCTAAAATATGACTCTTAAAGAATATGACAGAAGATTTTAAGCAAAATGGATTATTTAGTACTCTGCCTGAATGAACATGATGACTGAGATCACTGTAATAATATGCAGGTCCATTCTTTTTCTGTAGTGCAAAAAATGGATAGTAACTTCATAGAACTGCTATGACAAGAAACAAAAACCGTAACAACGCACACACTGTGTAACTCAAAGGTAAGTTTGCTCACTTGCCCAATTTATATACAATTCCTTGCTTTCCCACAGAGCTGTTGAGAAGTGACAAGATAGAAGGCTGTGTTACTCCTATCATTTAAGATCAGAAGAAGTACCTTCATTTGTGGTAAAAATGTTACAGGCCTCAATCTGTGTCCTAAAGGTAGAGTTCTGCTCTCTGAAGTGGAACTTAAGCATTTTTTAGAGCAATTAGGTAAATAATGAGTCACCAAATTATCAAAACTTGTGACTTTTTTTTTTTTCCCAGTGAAAACCTCTTGAAAAGTAAGAGGTAGTTAAAACTAGAGGGGAAGAAACATTTTTGAGAAGTATTAAAACTACTGTGAGTCTCTGTTGATTCTGAAGCTTCAAAGAGGGAAGTGTGTAGTAGTTTCTCAAATGTTTTCATAGAAAGTGAAATTGCACTGAGAACAATATAAACCCATAGGATTATGTGGTATGATATTACTCATGTAGTAGGGACTTCAAGACATTTTGTTTATATCCATGTTGCTCTGTCAAACAAAGCCTTTGCTTTTTCATTCACAGCATAAATATTTTTACATGAAAGGCAGTGGCTTAATTTAATGTATATATACACATATACAAATACACGTCTACTTTTAAGATTCCATTTTTCTTTCTAATCTAGAGTACATTATACACTCTTAGCACTGAAATACTGCAGTGCTGTTGTTTACCTTTAGGACATAATGCATACTTTATGCAATACAGATGGTTAGGGTAGGATGACTGTCTGACAAATGATTTCCACATTCCCACTGAGCACAATTCATGGAACACTAGACACTGAATACTAAGAGACTGCCAGAGGAAGAAAACCAACAACTAGCTTTTCCTACTGTACTGGTTCTAGATTAATACTATTTTTGTATTTCAAATATTAACTTAATCTATTTTCTTCTGGATTATTTATATTATTCTATTATTTTTATTTTTGTATTTCAAATATAGACTTAATCTATTTTCTTGAGCATGGCACATCCCTCCAATTGGTCACCTATGGAGTATTTCAGCAGCTTCCTGGACCAGAAGTGATCACATCACTAAAGTTTCCCTCCCCATATATTTTCCAATGAGAATATATTTGCCTAAGAGAATTTTAATACTCCCAGTAATACCTGCATGAAAATTGGCTCTTGATGATGCATGACTTTTTATCCCTAGCAAGAGATGATTTAGAAGGTGTAATTTCTCAGAGGAACCTGCAGAGTGATGGGAGCAGCAGGACAGAAGAATGTTCAAGCTGCTTTTTCTAGCCAGATATGCATGCTGTTAGTGGGGAGGGAGTGAGCCATATAGGTCGGTGTCTCAAGGAGTGCATCAAAATATTACCCAAAGGCGTCCAAGCGCTGCAGTGCGTTGGTGTGGTTGCACTGCCACCTGCTGCAGCTTCATGTGATTACAGTCTCTGTCCAACACCATATATATATATATTATTTTCTTAGAACGCCTGCAAAAGACTACACTGGGAAGATGTAGCTACAAATGCTCACAGCTGGGTTTGGTTTTACAAATCGATGCGAACCTGTCAGCATATGAGTGCGGGATCAAAAGCACGGAGGTAGGTCAGTGGGCACGCTCCACCTCAGCTCGTAATGGATGAGGTACTGCCTCACCTGTCACAGCCACAAAGGGGGCCTTTCTTTGACTGCCAGAAGATCCCATAAGTGTCTGCCAACCCACTAACCTGCGGTGCTGCAGCCTTCGCAGCTGGCCACATTCGTGCCCCCAGATGACTCCGGTTTGGCAGAGGGGCCTGCACAGCGAGGCGGATGAGCTAGCTTGGCTGTTAATCAAGGTGAGGTGCTTCTTCTGAGGGATGGACAAGCCGGGCCTTCCGCACCAAGTGGGGCAGCATGGAGGTGCTCTGATTATCGCAGTGAGGACTGAGGATGTCAACCCCAAAAGCAGGGGTGACAAGGCTCTGTGGTGCCCCACAGCCATGGCAGCCAGCCTGGGCATGGGGACAGGAGGTCAGAAGCAGCAGGTGCCAGGCAGCAGCTCATCCCATGGCTTACAACTTCACCTAAGCACCACTAAAGACAAAAAGTTTAAGGAATGGTTCACTTTTCATTGCTTTCTGGGGCTTCGTTGTGGCGCAGTTCTGCGGCTTCTCTAAACAGATGGCTAGAAACGCTTCACACCCCCAACACCTCAGCTTCGCGTGGAGATTTCAACTCAGTCCCGGGTCCCCGAGGGGACGGACGCCCCGTGACACACAAAACACCCGCAGGACCGAGGGTGAAGCCGCTGCTCAGCCGCGGTCCCCTCCTCAGGAGCGACACGGAGATGGCAGAGGGGGGCTCCCGCCACCCCAGTCACAGCCCGGCGCCCCCGGACTACATCTCCCATGGTACTCGCGGGCCGCCGCGCAGCGCCATTGGCAGGGCCGGCCGGAATGGGGCGTTCGCCGGGCGCCCGCTGCCAGGCAGGCGGGCGGGCGGGCAGAGAGGCGCGGGGCTGAGGGTTGACCCCTGCCTAATGGCGGCACTGAAGTACGCGGGGCTGGAGGACACGGACAGCGAGGAGGAGCTGCCGCCGGGCTGGGAGGAGCGCACCACCAGGGACGGCTGGGTTTACTACGCCAAGTAAGGGCCGGGCCGGAGGTCGAGCATGCCTGGAGCCCTGTGCCCGGGGGCAGGCTCCGTGAGGAGGGGATCGGGGCACTAACACCACCGCCCCGGGGCATCCCCTCAGCGCGGGGTCGGGGCTGGGGCCGCCATTTCGTGGCCGCCGCCCGCCTCAGGAGAGCCCCGGCCTGGGCACGGCACAGAGGGTCGTGAGGCAGTCGTGGCTGCTGCAGCGCACTTCTGGCATCAGTACTTATCCACACGGGCAGCGGGGCCTTAGAAAGAATTGTTTCTTAGTTTTCCCCCTTGCAGGAGTAGAGAAGGAAGGCGCGCAATGGAAGCGAAACGTGACAAGCGCTCTCCCTTGGCTCTTCAGTGTGCTACAGCTTTGACAGGAGATCAAAATGTGCGTTTGGCACTGTCAGCTATGCCACTGGAAGTTATTGCATCCTCACCAGTCACAAAAGGGGATGTGTTGTAGGGTTAGCTAGCTTAGTGGGTAACATATATAAGTATTTTCTGTCTTGTGGTTTCTATATCCATGCTGATCTTGCAGTCTGTTCAAAGCTGCAAGGTTCACTCCTGTAAAAAGAGGGAGAAGTACACTGCAGTCTCACCTGTGGTGGGTTTGCTTCTTCCTTCCAGGTTCTGATTCACAGTGGGCAACGCACTTTTCAGTTTCTGGTGTTTAAACACTGCAAATTGTATCTGGACATTTGTTTATCTTAGGTCAAGTTCCTGTAAGTTTCTTTTGACTTCAAAAGCTCTTTCAAAAACAGGTCACTGTAAAAGTGGCAAACCTACAAAGTAAAAAAACACTGCTTCTTGCGATGTGTAGTTTTTACGCAGTTAATTCAGTAGGTCCAGTTGTTAGCTGTTGTGAAGATGAACTAACTCTATTCAACTTAATGGCACCGTACGTCTTTACTAGCTGAGAACCTTTCCCAGTGTGCCTAAAATAGGTGAGATGAAAAGGTGTTGTACTGCTGCTGCCTTCCGTATAAGCTCTGTGTTAACTCAGCATAGTACGGAAATGTGTTTTTAAGCCTCATCAACAATATGAACTTTAAACCTAGCTAGGGTTAATTTGATTTAAGATCTTTAAAGCTCTTTGTGATGAGTCAGCTGTGTGCATGGCCAGTTAACAAAGCTCAGTGGGCATACGTTTGTTTGATAAGCTGTGATAATTTGGTTATATATTGCACATCAGGCAGGAGGAACTTGGGATCATACCTGTAGTATATGAGTGTCCTGAAGTTCAGGTGCTATTGCAGGTCACACAGATACGCTTAGGGAATCTCAGACTGCCGCCAGTGCTTCCCGTAGTAGAATGCTGTATGCTGCCTACTGTGGGGGTGAACAGCATGATTATTATCTGAAGGAAAAGTTACATATGTTGTGTATACATTGCTGTTTGTACTTGATCTGTAGTCTACTGCTTATTTGTGTATCTATCAATAATACTGTTAGTTTGCATTTCAGACTTGGGCAACTGTCAGTTTTGGGACACTGTTACAAATAATCCCTGATGTAAAAAAATAAAAAATAATAAAAAAAAATTAATAGGCAAGCTGACTTCAGCACCTTGGGTCATGTTTCAGTGCACATCACTTTGCTTGTTAGTCTCTGGTGAAGAAAGCCTTATGGTGTAGTTACTTTATATTAATTCTTGCAGTTATTTAAGTGAACAAAAGATCTCTGAATTATGAGATGTGATGGCATTATTGTCTCCTTTAAGTAAATAGTCTGTTACTCAGGGCATTTGAATAAACTTTCTTGTCTGAAGCTGTGATTGCTTGTGTAGAAATCTAGGCTTATTTACGTTACAACTTGCAAATGCTTTGTTATTAGACAAACATTTTAGAAAGGTGCTTTTGCTACTTAAAAACTTTCTAGTATTTCCACTACTTTCTGATAAATTCTTTTAGAAAAAAAAAGGTATTAAACAAGCTCTGTTTACTCTATTAAAAATTGGATTTTACCAGAAAAAGCATTATTAGGCAATTTTTTAATCTTAAACTTTTTTTTCTCTCCTACAGTCACCTGGAAGAAAAAACACAGTGGGAACATCCTAAGTCTGGGAAGAGGAAACGTGTTGCAGGAGGTTTGTGTTAAGCTTTTGTAATGAAGTGAATTATGTTACAAACATCAGTTGGAGTTTATGCAGGAACTAGATTTCATATTGATCTTCTAGTTGATACTAATCACCTAGGCAAGCTAAGCTTGGAAAATACATCTGATTTCAGTGACGTTTAACTTCTGTGATTGTGTCTGTGTAGACTGATTGCTTTGCAGATATACTTTCTTGTATTGCTCAATAAAGCCCAAGTACTAATTCCAGGATAAAGAGATTCTTTTACTGTGATGCATTACAGGCTGGGATATTGAGGTTGGATTCTGATGGCCTAGTGTCTATTAGATATCGTTTATGGTTAGATTATATTCGTAACTGCCCATCAAAGAATATCTCTGACAAAGAGGGAAGTCCCATTAGTTTCCACTTTTACTCATTTTCCCTGACCCTGTTGAACTTTTGTGTCAGAAAAAAAGTTAGTCTCTCTTGCAGGACTCTTCCAAAGGCATATGACTTCTTAAGGACCTTGGATCAGTGCCTTAAATCAGATCTTCCCAGAAGTTTCTGTATCGTGTACTTAGGGATGGTTCTGCAAGGTTGGAAATTAAAGCCAAAAAAACTTATGCTGCCCTACCTAATTTGAGTTGGAGTGTGGTTTTGGAGAAAATAAAGCTTTGTCTTCATTGATATGATTTTTAGATAGGTTGACTGACTGGATATTTGTGGAAAAGCTTAACTAAATGTTAAAAAATACTGATTGCAGACGAAGCTTTTCCATTGAAAGTGTTTTGTGTTGATGCATAAACGGTGCAGGACTGTAACACTTGGAGTATGTTGATACTATGTGGTGATACTATGTAGTTAACAATATAAATGTCCCTGTTATGCTTAGTTTGGGTAATGAAAAGGGAAAGTGGCCATTGTAAAAGGATATGCCAGGTGATACTCTATTATTACTCAGTTGAGGTTTTTTGATTTATGCTTTGTTTGTTTTATTCTGGAGAAGAATTAAAGCCCTTGAGGAAAGACTATTCTGTTGACAAGCCATATTTCTCTTGGTAATGTGACTATAACTCAAATGTTCTCAATAGATCTTAGGCTGATTGAATTATAATTGAATACATTTAGCCAGGATTAGAAATACTGCAGATACTGTCTGTTCAGTACTTCTGTACAGTATTTTTCAGAAGGACTTTCTAAAGATCTATCGGTTTTGTTCTTTTATCTGTCCTTCCAACTTTGATTTAACATATCCCATGCCCACTTCAGGATTCTTACTCTCCAATTTTTGGTATGTGCTATATACAAGTTTTCCTACATTAGTTGAGTATTCTGGTGATTTACTTCATCAGGGTTGGATAATAAAAACTGTGTGCAGTATAGGCATTTGTATGCCTATACACACTAAGAAGCACGGTCACATGTGGCTGGTTTGTGCTATAACATGAAGTAATCTGTATACAGAATTTCCAGATTATACTTAATATGCTGGTCATTACAGTTGTACCAGATCTCCTGTAGGTTGTACTTGTGTTAGAGAGCGTGTGTGTGTGTGGTTAACAAAGCAGTCCTTGTTTCAAGTTCCAATATTCAAGTGCGGCAGGTGGCTGCATTATGTACAGAAATAATGCAAACTTTACCAGCATCTGTTTGAGAAATCATATAAACTTCAAATCTCGTTGTACTCTAATGCCTATAAAAATGTAATGTCCTATGTTTTTCCTAGGTCTGCCATATGGATGGGAGCAGGAGACTGATGAAAGTGGACAGGTTTATTTTGTAGAGTAAGTATGTAAGAGTAAGACATTTGTAGATAGGACTTCAGGATCAGTATGTAAATGTTACAGATTTAGCTATGCCTAAACACCCATTTGTGGTTTGCTGAATTCTTTCATGTACATAGAAATACTAGCTTGGGTTGCAGATTTAAGTGACTTGCAACTCAAATTATCAGTTGATCTTCAGGCAATGTTTATGTAGTTCGTTTTGTTTATGTAACTTTACAAATGAAGTCTATATAACTTAAAAAACATAACCAGAACTTCATGGCTGATAACATTGCAATATTGCTTTAAAGATAAAAGATGAAAACAGAATTGCTCTGCCTCTGACTCACTTGCAATGTAAAGCACAGGAAAAAAAAAAAGAGGAAGAGAATCGAGCTAGTAGGGAATTTTAGAAGACTGAGAGAAGTTCACAGAAGCAGAAGGAGATTTCTTGGAATGTCTTCTTTCTGGAATATTTAGCTTAAACTGACTTGGCAGAATGAAGAATATTCACAGGCTAGAATAGTGTAGCCTCTTTGTCTGAAGAAAGCTAAAACTTTGTAATAGAGAGGTGAACCTGACCAGATCATGCTATTTACATAGCTGATTTGAACTTTTCAGTTGTTTGAAGGAGGAAAAAAAAATAGTACTGAGCTACATTTCTTGTCGGTATATTGCTTCAAATGAGTGGTACAGACCCATTTCTTAAAGCTCTTTAAAGAACATGTCTTCCCTAATATAATGTGTTTTTTCCAATAACAGAATGTTCCTTTATATATTAGTGGTTCACATCAAGTCCAGAATGGGATTGCAATGTATCTGTATACCGTTCTTAATAGACACTGTCACGATCAGGAAAATGGTTAATTAAATTTATCCTAATTATTTTTTTTAACAAAACTTGGAAAAACTATTTTGGTACATTTAAATAATAAATTGAAATTGTTGAAATGCATTTAAAATCCAAATACAGAATACAGAAGGGTCAAAGCAGTTTATTTTGTGTGTTCTTTTACAGCCACATAAACAAAAGAACTACCTATCTTGACCCAAGATTGGCCTTTACCGTTGAAGATAATCCAGTAAAGCCACCTACTAGACAAAAATATGATGGAAACAGTACTGCAATGGAAATACTTCAGGGACGTGATTTGAGTGAAAAAGTGGTTATAATCACAGGAGCAAACTCAGGAATAGGTAGGTTAACGTTACACATACAGTAAAATATGATTATTTTACAGGCTACTTTGAAGTAATCAGTTGTATCCTTGTATCTATACACTATATATACAAGGACATAGCATATATACAATGTATACTATGATATACATAGTATACTCTGTGGTATTTGAACTTATTTTGCATTACATTCATATAAACCCTCTAATACAGCAATCTTTGTCCAGGTTTGTATACTGTTTTTTTTAAAAGTGTAGGGAATCTGAAGTTTAGAGAAGAGCCACAGGAATGACGAAGTTTTAAAACAACTGATTCTTGTCTAGAAAGTACTGATGGAGGCATTTTACATCTTATTATTAAGGGAGGCTGTTAAGGGGAAGTAAATAGTTTCTTTAGTCTCAGTGGCGAGGACAAGGAGTAAGGTTTGTATTGCTGCAAGGGAGTTCAGATAAAGTATTCAGAAAAACTTTCTAATGGCAACAAGTAAGCTCAGGTAAAGATTTTTCTAAGGAGGCCGCTTATCTCCGAAGGTATTTTCAACTTGATGATGAACTTGTATTGGAATGCCATAGTGGGTACTCCGTTGGGGTAAAAAATGATGTTTGTCCTTCCAAAATCTCTCTTAGTTCCATTTTCTAGCTTGTTCAAGCTGGTTTATAAATACTATTAGAGGTGCATTTAGCCTAGGTATCAGTTATATAATATTTCTATAGCTGGTGAGTATTTGAGAGATTTTTACTAGCTGCTTTTGTTTCATTTTTAAAATAAAGTTGTGGTGCTTGGGGGCCTTTCTCTTTCTTCTGAGAAGACAAGATTTCTTCTCCAACTTAATTTGCTAGGCTGTTTGAAGTTTTACTCAGCTACCTGCACAGGATATGTTATGTTCGTGGCTTAAATTTGTGGAGGAGCCACAAATCTTAAAACACCATTGTGGGTTAGTGTCACATTGTGGATCTCAGTGGTAAATGATGGGATCCACCTAAATCCTAGATAACTGTTCATCTTTTTGCTCCTCTCTTGTGGTTTGCATTTTTCTTTGTGGTGGTACTACATGAATATTGAAAACTCTTATGCAAACTATTTGATGTCTTATTAGAGCAGGATCTTGACTTAATGCATTTTTGAGGACACTGGAAAAGCAGAGTGTTATCCCACAAGAACCAGATGAAGAATGTAGAGCTTTACTGTAGCTTACAATTTATGCATTACCAACCAGCATACATCTTGCAGTCATTGCAAGATATGATATTACACATTGGCACTGCAGTTAGTGCAGCAAGTGTTGTACTTAGTGAGAAATTTGTGTTTTTCAGTAAGTTTTACATTCCACGTTTTTAGTACAGCATGTCTTTAGATTGTGTCCAGCAGTAGAATTTGCTTTGTATGCAACTGTGCAGTCTCAGAACACTTAAGAATTACCTGGGCTTCAGCAGGAGAAGCGCTACTGCTCAGACTTGCTGAGTGAGCTGGAAGTGTTTCATATATGTCAAAAGATTAATCCAAGGTGTATGATGCTTTTGTCAAGACTTTTTTTTCCCTGTTTCTCCCTTAATTCGTAATCTGGAGTGATCACAAATAAGCAAGTATATTCTTGCATCAGATCTTTTTTGCCTGTGGCTATCGAGTATAAGAACAAGTTGTAACATGTGAAGAGCATCTGAAATAATAAAGAATTGCTGTTTATTGGTACCTGCTGAGTAAACTCATCAGTTGCCTAAGTAGTATGCATGCTATGGTTTTGGCCTGTTCTTTCTTCTAACTAATGTTAATGCGTGTAAGCACACTTACACAGAAATATTTGTTTACTATGGTTCAGCTCTGTTGGTTTATCTACACACACATGCAGTTGACCTATATTACAGACACTATGAACTATACACAATTCTTTGTTTTATTGTTTTGTACCCCTTGTCAGCGGCATACCAAGGACAGCTGAAGCATTAGTGAAATAAGCCTTGAGCATGTACTTCTGTATGAGGCTAGGACATAAGGAATCCAAAACTATGAAGCTGACGTACAGAATGCAAGTGATTAAGATGATATTATGGCCTACATAACTTGCATATCATGATACATTTAATATTGCTGTAGTTTTGGGCTTTTTATTAGACATTATTTACCAATTGCTATGGGGCAAGGATTAAGAAGAAAGCAGTTCTGGGGTTTACATTTGTTATGTAACTATGGAACTCTTAGCAAACTGCTTTGAACATGTCTGTATCATGTAATGGATTCCGATGCAGCAGTTCCTGTGAGCTTTAGTGTGTCTACACTTTTTTTTAAGGAATCCATGTGGAAATACTAATCGCTAGCTTGAGCGGGGTGGGGTCTTCTCTGATTTTAGAGCTTACTCCTGGTTAGCTGAGGATTTCAGTTCTGTGCTCTCTTTTGTGTTGTATATATTCTGTTTAATCTCTTTGCTTATTTTAGACTTATTATTTCCCTCCCCCAGTATTTGAAGGAATAAGCAATTACTGTGTTTTTACAACACCAGCATGCTTTTTTTTTTTGAGAGGGAAGTGTGAATATTTCCAAGGAAATATTACTGTCCATGAAGTAGAAAGTGATTGAAAGAAAATATTTCACCTGTATATTTGTACTTAATGTCCAAAAAATCTCATCATTTTTATTACTGTCAAAATTAGTTTAATTGATATATTTGAAAATAACTTCATGGGAGCTGTAACTGTTAAGAAGCTTTAAGTTTCAAAATGGGTAGAACAAAGATCAAGGTGTAAGGGGGTAGAAAATGGAGAAAAATGTATTTTGAATTATTGCACTGCTGGATGCTCAAGATCATTTGGAAAATGCTGAGGATCTGATGCAAGATGGGTAAACAAATTATTTTTTTTCATTTATCCATATACACTGCTTTAGGATAGCAAATTTTAAAAATAGATCAGTAAACTAGAGAATGATATTGTAATTGATTTTGTCAGTCTGATACTAGGAATCTAATGTAGCTTGCCAAAACTTTTTTTCCCTCCGAGGAGTTGAAAAATTGCCCCATACTCCAAAGACACTGGTTACTAAGGGAATATTTGGATGTCATCAGCTATCAGCAGAGGTAGTGTTTTAATGGCATCATGCATACTGGCTTCTCAGATGTTACTTAATTGCATTTATATTTCCTAGTGTGCCTCTAAAACTGGGAGACTCCCTCTGATCTGTGCTTCTTCAGGTCACATCAGAAAATGTTTGTAGTTTACGAAGTTTCTGTTACTTCATGCTAATACAAAATTATGAAGAATTCAGGCAGGCTGTTCTAGAGTAACTGTATACAGCGTTCTGTATACAGAAACAAAGTGGTGCTTTCTATACTTCTTCATCTGGTATTTTTTTCCCACTTAAGTCCTTTTCAATTTTCAGCTTCTGATGTGCAACTTCCATTCATTACTGAATAGGCATATAGTCTGTAAGAATGTCTTAGATCACATACCAACTTTCTTAACCTAGTTCTTCAAACTGCTGCAAAAAGTGGTAGAAAAGTGGTATACTAAAAAAATTTAGAATAATAAATAATTACCGATTCATTAGTTTTCATTAGCAACTTGGGAAAGGTTAATTAATTGCTTTTTTTCTTCTGACAGTGCAGTATAAATGTTCTTCCATCTTTCTTTTTAAGCCAAAGCAAGTTTAGTCTGAGTATCACATTGAAAATTAAGATAACTTTATTCACAATAAAGCTGGTGTAGTAAAACAAAATAAGACTCTCACCAAATACTCCAGTTTTACAGTCCTTCTGGTTTTAAAAGTTTCTTGTTCTGTGTACATTTAAACTTGAGTACTGTAAACTGGCAGTTCATTCTCTTAAAGTCATTAAGACATTTCAGTGTGAACAATTAAAGCAGCATGTGCTTTTGCACGTGTGTTTTTGTTTCGTTTTAAAGGTCTCAACATCAGGTTATAGAGAAATACTTTCCAGCCTGCTTCTTGTGAGTGAAACCATACTTTCTAAGTTTTCCACTAGAGGGCTCTGTTGCTCTTTGAAAATGTTAAACAAAAGCGACCTGGTGCTTTTTCTTGTTTTTAGTAAATGCTTCTGAAATTTTGTTGTTTATATATTCTTAATTATCCGGGCTAGAATTCAAAATTTTAAACAGCATGTCAGCTATTCCTGTAGGTTTTATTTTGTAGAAAGACTTGGTATTTTCAACTATGTGTAAGCAATCTTGTTAACTAAATTTTTTAAAGAATATTTGATTTTAACATCAGGTAGACAGTGGTGTAACTAATGTATTTTTCTGTGTCTTCTGTATATATTGCTGTTTGTTTTTAAGATTCACATAGCAACATGACCTTGAAACTGTTTTATTTTCTATACCGGGTACAGTTGCATTTAACCTTTTGTGACTGTTAGAGTATGAACAGTCAAAATGTACAGTATGAACAGGCAAAATGTAAGTAGTATTGTGATATATTATGAAAGGGCAAAATATGTATGTTCTGTGCAGTTGGATAGATTCCACAAGTTACTCTCTTTAATATTTTTCCAAGACTTTTGTCACAGAACTGTGTTACCAAAAGCAAACTTCAAGTCTAGTTTTGTTCTTTTGCTATGTGAAGGTCAAAAGAAATTTGTTAATCATTTTTTATAAGCGATGCCCAGATCAAGCACAGATTGTCTGAAGAAAACGAAAAATATTTTTGGCTTTGAGCTGCTTGAATTTTTCAAATGCTGAAGAAAATCCAGAAGCTTCACTTATGTTATTTACTATATTGTTTTTCTTGATTATGCTTTACCAGAGACACTGTAATTTTATAATAATTGAAATCTGTTAGATTATTTCTTCAAAATAATTGTCAGTTAACGTTTGGTTAAATGGAATTCTCTCTTATCTGGCACTTTTATTGCTGTGAAATGCTCTCCCTTAGCCAGGAGAAAAGTTGTATAATGGGTACTATTAATCAGTACTTAAAAGGTGAGTTGCTGCTTCAGTGAGTTTTCAGTTTCCATGTACTTCTGGTGTGAGAAGTTAGCTTAATTTCTTTTATTATTATTATTATTTTTTTTTACTGATGCCAAAGGTTGGGAGATGTGCTTATAATTTATCAAAATTAAACATCTGCTTTATGACTTATCAAACTGTTTTGGATAACCGGCCCTCTAATTTATGAATGATAAACAGCCATTTTCCTGTTCTATTCGTCTCCCATAGCTTTTTTCTATTGATGACTAGTGTATTATTTCATCTGGAAAGTTAGCTTAACGTAGTTAATAATTAAAAATATGTGCAAGTTAGCTTGTAGCATGCCATTTAGTTTTTCCAACCCTAGACGTTTAAGTTACAGCTAAAATGATTAGTAAATTTTAGCAGAAGATGCCATGTTGTAATAAAGTGTACTTTTACAAACAAAGGAAATGCAAAGCAACCTCTCCTTTTTGTTAAGGACTAAAATACAGTTAGTAGCTACATTCTTTCATTGTTCTTTAAAACTGATTGATGCTACATCCGTTGCATCCCCTTAAACAAATGTAACCAATACTTGAAGATGGGGTATGTGTTACTGGGTTAAGAGAATTACACCTAAAACTCTTTTTTTGAGCTCAAATATCAGAACAGAATTGAAATGCATTGTAGATTTATTTATTGAGCTGTATTCCAAGTATCAAGTGTCATAGTTGATTGCAGTGGGAGTTTGCATATGCACACAAGCATAGCTAAACACTGAAACTGTAGAAGGTAATGTTTTTACAATAGGAAAATTGATAATTAACTTAGTATTAATCATCGTGGTAGCATGTAAATTATTAGATTTTATTCAACCACGGTGGTGCCTTTGTGATAAACGCAAATTGCGTAGCTACATAATTTTATCATATGCCTTTCAATGCATCACCTGCATTTAATTCAGAAATCTTCCCTTGTATAGGGTGTTGTAGGTGTGGTCAGTCTTTGTTGCATTTCTTATGCCAATTAAGTAATGTCTATTTAATTTTGCTCCCCTTTTGTGTAGTAGCTTAAACTTTTAACTTCTTGTTAAGATTGTTTTAAGTCTCCAATGCATGCTGGGCTAGCTTTCACCAAAATGCTCCAAATCTATCAAGAATGGAGATAGATGAGATTATGCAAAAGAACACCTTAATTTCTTAAGGAGTAAAAAATTGCCCAGTACCTACAGTGAAGAGATTTTTGAGAATATGGGGAATTGTTCTAGTTGCACAACATGCAGAGATTACTTGTGGACAATGTAGCATTTTACTGAGCCTTGCTTTATCAGTCTTTTCAAAGAAGGTAGCATTTGCTGAATCCTAATTAAACCAGTGAATGGTCTCAAATGAGTCAAACTCAGATCATAGGGGAGGAATAAAACAGACCCTTATGAATACCAGTGAGTACTCTAATTTTAATAGTATTAGTCTGACCGTCTTAAGTATGTTCGTTGTCTTTAACTGTATTGCATGGAGTTTGGTGGTCTAAGCTTGCAGATGTTTTGTGTGAATCTGTCAGGGAGGAATTATTCAGCTCTGGTTTTTGAACTAGATCACAAATTTTCCTTGAAAAATGTTTGTTTTTCTTTGAAAGCACACAGTTTATTTTATAATTTCTCTCTTCTGTTTGCAGATGAGATGGCTTTTAAAATTATACAACTGGCAGAACTTCTACAAAGAAACAGCTAGACAGTGCTCTGCTTCAATTTCACATTGATTTCACGTGTAGTTTTAGAATTTGTCTTATGCTGTAGCACCTTAATTTTACCAGTCAGGAAAAAAAACAGCCTGTATTTGGTGGATAGTTTGTATTGGACAAAATAATCTTTAAGAGAAAGTACATCTGTCTGGTTTTGGTCTGCATTGTTATCTTTCTCAGTTCTATTTACTGTGCTCAAAGATCTCTTTAGGTGTAAACTTCTTTTCGATATGTTTTATAATGGAGAATAAACAATAATTAGTTTTTTTTTTTTTCCCTCAGTAATTGCCTATAATTTGCATTCCTTTTTCTTTTGGGAGCAGAAAAACGAGGTGCAGAATGGGGGAACAGACTTGTAACAGTACTTCTTGAATAGTCTTTTCCTAACATCTAGATTTTTTCCCCCCATTTAATGAAAAGAGTTTGTCTGAATCAAAGACAAATTTATTAATTCCTGTAGATTAGTAAGTTGAAACCTCTGCCTGTTTTTATTAAGACTTTGTGTATGTATTTCTATTGTAGCATGACGTACAGAGAGAAGAGAAGTACTGGAGCTTTGCTGCGATGCATCTTGTGTTCTCACTTAACCAGCATGACTTGTGGTGAATGAACTATTACAGCCTTTGCATGGTTGTATGTTTTCATGCTGGAAGTGTTTCACATGTGGCGAACTGGAGTGGGTATTATTTATGAATGTTTGGTTTCAAAGCTTATTGTGAGGCAGACAGACCAATATATATCACCTTGGATTATTTTTCTTGGGCAAGTCCTAGCTATCCCTGACATTATTTTCATGAAATAGTTCTGCGCTTTTGAAAGCATGATAGAATTGTTCTTTGATGTATATTGTAGCTTTTTTTTGTGTGTGTGAATCGTATACTGCATATATCATGTGCTTCACTACCACAACCAGCGCAGTGTGTTAACAGAGAAGCACTGTTGGCCAGGGTGCAGCCAGTTGCATGAATGCTTTGCACTGGCAGAATAGAATAACCTCTATTGGGTAACTATTTTTTCCTCATGAAAAAAACATAGTTTTGCAGATGTAACTTTTACAGCAGGACCTTCTGCAAGCACAGTTATGTTTTTTAGAACTGTATTCATGCCATCCTTTGCCAGTATCACTGAAAGTTTGGTTTTAAGCCCTTTTAAAATGTGGCTGGGTGGGGAAGGTGAGGAAAAAGTCATCCTTTAGCCTAATACAGTTCAGTATCAAATACTTAGGAATGTTCTTTTTGATTTCATGTTGGTATCGTGGCATCTACAGACTTCCTCATTCTCATGAGGAAAAACGGCTTGCTTACTGAAGAATTCAGGGAAAAATAGTTCAGAATAATCAGAGGCTTACTTTTAAAGTACTGTGATCCACGTGCGTGGACCAAACTCAGCATGGATTATCTTAAATCACAGAAATACCTGTTCTCTAAACTACAGATGTCTGTAGAGGAGTCTTTTTTTTTTTTTTTTAAATGTCTTAAAAATCCAAGCTTGCTTTACTATTTTTTTTTTAAGTATTTTCTTTGTGGAAGTCCAAAACTTACTAGTAGGTATGAATTTTGCTGTACCAAAGCTTTTGGGGGAATGGGAGTACAGTTCTTCTCCAGGAGAGGCTGAATCTTGCAGGCAGTGTGTTGTTGTTGTTATTACTATCTTTTTTTAAACCAGAGTACATTATGTGGGTAATTGGTATAGAAAAGCACAGTTTATGGAGGGGAAAGTAAAGTGCCTGTGGACATTCTAACTCCTCATGGTTGTTAGTAGCTGTCAGTCAGGGGTTAGTCCTGATGTATTTTGAACAATTAAAGTACTGAAAGCTATTTTTTTAGGCTTTGAATAATCTCAACAGAAGAGGGTTCTTGTTTCGTGACTTTAATTTACGGTGTGTGTTCTGAAAGTTATGGTAGGTCATAGTGATCGAGTCTCTCATGAGTACCACCACTCTGTTTTTGCTCTGGCTTAATACTGTGGAATACTAGCATTGCTCTGTTTTACATAAGGCTGCTACTGTCTGCTTGTTACATACTGTAAATATTAAAAGGTCCTCTTGGACTTACGTAATTTATTTTTCTTACTGAATAAGCTGAAAATGGTGTCAGATGGACATGAAAAAGCAATATGAACATTTTGATGAATCTATTTATTACTTCTGTAATGAGTAGTACACATGGTTGGTTAGCCAAGTTATTGAACTTCATCAACCTTGGCTGAAATTCACAATGCATGTGAAACTTGTTGTAACATGTAAGAAATTACATCTGAGCGGAAAGGTTCAATAGTGATTACTACTTGTAATAGAATCTTTTTCACAAAGGATGGGATTGGACTGTACGCCTGTGCTTATATTTTCTGGAATTCATTTTACAGGGGAATAACATATCTGTAGAACAGGAGCCTTTGTATGTGGTGCTCACTTTCTTGTCTAAGCGTTAAAGACTTTTCAATGTGCTGCAATATAACTTAATCGTTTTCCTGTCTTTTGAAATATTTAGTTTCACAAAGGTTTTTCTTGTTATAATGCTGCATATTTCATAGTCCAAAAATGAAAAGATCTTTTTGCATAATTTGGTCTGTCTTTGACACAGAACGTAATCTCTGCATCATCTTGTGTCATCATGTTTTGAAGCTGATTGCATGACAAGAGTTTTTTAAGTAATCTCAGATGTACATTTTTATCTTTTTGGAATGCTTGTAGATGGTGGGGACAGAAGAAATTTATAAATGTGTACTGTTTTCTAATGGAAGTCTATTCCCAAACATCTAGTAACTTTTCTAGATACTGTCAACTCTAGTTACAGCATTAACACATACATTAACTGATGTGTTGTTCTTGGCTAATCAGGTGACAAATTCTTAGTATCTATACCTATGCCAAGCAGTAAGATCACAAAAAGTAAGGCTTGCAGTATCTTGCATCCCTTTTAAGCTCCTCATGATTGATTGTGTCTAGGATTTATAAGGTTTTGAAATTTAAGTCTGAAACAGTAATCCCCACCAAGAAGAAAGTGAAAGACACAGGTAAGAACTTGGGAAGATGAAGAATGAAATCCTGACCTCGCTGAAGTCAGTAGAAAACGCCTATTAAAATTAGTGACGCCAGAATTTTACCAAAATCATAGAATATGAAGAGAATAGTACTATGAGAAACTGTTCTTATATTCATCTTAATATCTGCAATATGCAAACATTTCTAAAAGACAAGATGTGATTTAAGAAAATAAAAGAATATGATATTGGCTGTATTTAATGATTCCCAGAGAAGGCAAAGCCAAAAGCAGTTTCATCTTCTGACTTTTTTTTAGTTTAATGATAATTCTAGTGCTTGGTTCTGTTATTGACCATGCCCAGTCATATGCCTTCCTGTTGTTTCCCTTTTTTTTTCCTCCTCACTGAAAGATCTTTTTTTCCTTTTTTTTTTTCCCCTGTGTTTTTTATAGGCTTTTATCTTTAGTACGTGAGATCTTCATAGCCTTCTTTTCAGCTCTGTAGCCTCACTTCGTGTGTTTATAACATCTTCTCTATGTTTTGGTTTCTTCCTGTATTCTACACAGTGACTTTTGCTACTTTATCTGTTGCTTCAGAAAACTCCCTACAAATTGACTGTTGAAATCTGAATGGTTTTGTAGTAATATACTGTACATTTATTCTCCATTTAAGTATAGCTACTGTGGATGCTGTCTGTAAGTTACTATTCTTAATGTCTTCTTTATACTGAAATAACAAGTAAGATTGGATTTTTTCTTAGTTGTTGTCCTACTTTCTTTACAGTAATAGTAGTAGTGCAAACAACCAACCGTCACAGTTCACTTTTGGATATCTTTACTTCTTTTGCATACACTGTAACTTGAGGTTCAGAGGAATTAATGTTGCTTGGAAAAAATGAAAAAATGTCTGTTACAATATCATTGTAGACGATATCTTTTGCCTCCTCGTTATTTATTCTTTAAGTAGCTTTATCAGATATTCTTTAATTGGATTTCTTTTGTTTTTGATATCTAAACTTCAGTTCATAAAGTTTGGGGGGGGGGGTTGTTTTTGTGATGGTTATTCAGAAAGCTGCCTTTGAGCAAAAATTCACGTTTTGTGTAAAAACTTGCAAGGAGTATCTGTAATTCCCTTCCAACACAGCCAAATTAGAGAACAATACTATATTGTGTGTTCAGAGATCCAGGAACCTTGAGAGGTTTTGATTATAAACCTCTGCCACTGGCAAGCATGAGCAGTGTTTCTTGCTTCTGCTACAGACATTGAGTGCTACTTAGGATTTTGGGAAATATGTGATTAATCTTGTTTCTACATATATAGCAATTTATGGCTAGAGTAATTGACCAAAGTTTACAGATTATGTCAATGTCCATATTCCAATTTGAAATGGAAATCAGATTGTTTTGTTATGGGATAGAAAGTATACTTCATTGAGAACGTGTCTAATTCTTCAGCAGAATGAGTAATTGAGATATTGAGTAGAAAATACGGCAACTAGAAGTGAGTAAAGAAAGCTCTTTGGAAAAGTATTTGTTTGGGTCTGTATCCAGCTGCAAGCAGTTGCTGAGAGGTATAAATCTTATTCTTGTTGAAGGATTTTTAACTCTGAAGGTAAATTTGAACTATTTTTTGGTTTACTGAAACGTGGTGAAGAGCACGTAAAAACTGTTCATGACCTACTTGGCAGCATGCTTTTGGCATCCTAGGTGAATGAAGTCTAGTATCTGTGAGAAGGCATCTTAACTGTATCTGTTTCTCAATCTAATGTAGTCCAAGGAATAGAGACCTAGACTTTGTGATTGGTTTTGTATTTGTTAACTTGTTTTTCAGCAGTGTTTATGTGTCAAGAATGTAAGGCAGAAATATGCTTCATAATGGTGTAAGATGTAATTTGATGAACAAATATCACTTAATAGACTCTGATGTACACAAACTGAGTCATTTACCTGAGGAACTTGTCAAGGACAAAGCAGACTGAATATGAGATCAGGAATTGGACAATTTCCTGGCTTCCCAGTTCCTGGTTTCTGTGTGATCTTGAGTGAATTATTCAGCTTGATCCTGGCTAGCAATCGAAGTAATGCTTTTTAACCTGCTTCACAGTAATGTCGTGACTCAACCATTTTAGAGTACAGTATCACTGTCACAAAACCAGTAAGTAGGTTGTTTGAAATGTTTTCTATGCTTTTTCCCCTGGCAATTTTTTGTATTTTACAGATGTAGATTTTATAAGCTTATGTATTTTGGTATTTAACATCCCCTTCCTCAAACTGGCAAGGTCAATTTTTTGGAAGATGAAAAAACATCTTGGAATAAAAAATGTGGCTTTAATAGGCCATTTACTAGAGAAGATTGAGTCACAAATCCTTCAGATTTTGGGTGGGTTGCCAGTGTTCCAGCTGTTAGCAAACAGGCCTTCGAATGTGTTCGTCTACACAAATACACCCTAGTTGTGGTGGGAGAAGATGCATGATGTGCTTTCGTGCCCTACTTGAAACTGGGGCAAAGAGGATTTGGACTTTTTTTTTGCCCATGGCCTTACATTATATTTTAATGACATCTAATTCTTGCTTGTTTTCCATTCTTCTTGCTTTTGTGTATAGACACTTTTTGTTAATACTCTTCTTGTTCTTCATCTTTTGTTTCAGAACTCCATCTCCTGCCTTACTTTGTATGTCGGAACCACATGATGGATCATTTGAATTACATAACAGCTTCCCATCTCCCTCTTTCCTTCGTAGTTTAAAGCACACCCAAAAGGTTTGCCAATTTTGAACCTTGGGAGGTTGGTACCCATTCTGAATAACATCTAATCCAGAAAAAGTAGGATTTTACGGAGGTAACTCAGGACTGTGCATTCCCAAACCTACAAGTCTGTTATTTTGCCCTTTGCTAGCTATCTCTTTGCTTGCACCAGAAAGAGCGATGAACTGCATCCTTCCTGTATTCAGTTCTTTTCACAGGATCCTGAAAAGGCTCTTGTATTAAAATCTTCCTCTGTTGCTTAACCGAGCAAATTGTATTACCTCACATTCCCCGAGGACAGAGGTGGGTAGTGACTGCCAGAAATCAAGCGGTGTTTAAATGTTCAGTCCACTCATCTTTTCCTTTTCTTCCCCTACAACGTGAGTGTGAGCTCTTTAGGCCGGGATGTAGCTATGTATATTTATTTCTCTTTTTTTTTAACCTAAATTGTAAACTGTTCAGGACAGCACCTTGTCTTATTATTTATTTGTAAAATGTCTGGTATATATTTTAAAACTGTTTGTGCAACTGATCTAAATAAATATCAAGTTTGTTTTAAGAAAAAGTTTGGTCTGATTTATGCTGTAGTACTTTTTCAGTATCTTTACATAAAACTGAGTATTTGTCATGAAATAGCTTACAGATTAAAGAAAGCTTGGAGGATCTAGCACTTTAGCTGACAGCACAGTATGACTTTTAATTATTCTGCCTTGGATGAAATATTTCTCTTTATTAAATTTACTTCTTACATTAACATTGCACTGTTGTACTTGCCAAAAGGAGATTCAAAACATGCAACTAATTTTTTTTTGTTATGTTTAATTAGGGCTCAGCTCAGCAGTACAGAAACCTATGATACTGTTGGCTTATAGAACAGAAGTGCACTTGAAAAGAAACTAGACAACTTCTGGCTTTTTTCTCCATTTTTGCTTTGGTGGGAAAAGCTCTTGTGTTGCCTAAAGCTACTGCTGATGCAAAGAGCAGCTTTAGAGAAAGAGTTTGCCAATCCCATTCCTCTCAACTCAGAATATGTTTTTAAATGTGATTATTAAAAAAAAAAAAAAGGGGGAAAAAAAAAGCAACGGAGACTGTCAAAGGTAGTCTTAAATTATCTGGTCTTATTTCAGTTATTTGAGAAAGGTTGTGTGGGAAGGTGTTTTAAAAATAGCGGTAGTGGGGAAGAATGCTCCAAAAACTTGTTTGGGGAGATGAGCTGAAGGAAATAGTCCCTCAAAATCATGTTCATAACCTAGTTGATTCTAAATATCTGATCAGAATTTTTTATAAACCCAGTTATGAATGCTTTTATGCTGGCACTTTTACACAATGCAAACCCTTCAAGGGGGTTTGAGGATTAGCTAGACTCTGGAGTCTCTTTATGATTGGTCTTTGATATTTGCTACTGACGTTAGGTAAATCCTTAATGTTTTTTTTTTTTTGTGTGTGTGTGTGTGGTTGTTGTGACTTCTGTTGCCATTGCTTTGCAGCTTGCCTCAGCCTTGTTATAATGAAGCTACAGTAGCATGCACAAAAAGTTACTTCCTTAATACTGCGTTCAAGTACCGGCACTCCCATATAGACTGGTTTTATTTAAATAAACAAAAACCTGGTCACTTATCTGTTTGACTAAACACTCAGGAATGGTTACTTACAGGGAAATCGTGTGGTCTGAATGTCACATCAAATTTGACTGCTTGGATGTCATCTAGGTTTCTTTGAGATGCTACTTTGATGTTGACTTAACACTGTAAGCAGACTTACCATTTTCTGCTACTCTAGATTTTGCTTAAGTGGTTAGTTTGAAAGTGTTTATTTTGCAGTAAAAACAAAAGGAGTGTACTAACTGTAGTCTAACAAAATATTTTGTTTGTCCCTTATGAATATAAACATGTAATTCTGAATAGAGTATTTTTTTTTTTTTTTAAACTAAAATTGGGAATATAAGTCACACTGAAATGATTCCTGCTCATTTTAGGGCAAAGTTGCTAGCTTAGGTTTCTTATAAAATATATGCAACTTTTTTGTTTAACTTATCTTGGTAATAATATATTTAGAATTACTTTTAGGCTATTTTTTTTCCTAGAAAATTCAAAGCTATGTGTGGAGTTGCTGCATATTTAGATGCCTCTCTTCCCTCTGTGGTACGATATCTGTTACAAAGGAAATATTTTATGAAAATGAGAAAAAATGTAACTCTAAGAAATTCTCTTGAAACATTACATTGTAAAGCCAAATTCTGATATATTTATTTTAAATGCAATAATTGATTTGTGTTAGGCAAAACTGTCTGACTTGGTTGCAGGAAGCCACACTCTCATTTTCAAAGGCAATCAAAAGAAAACATGAACTTATTCTATGCTTGAAGAAACACTGAGAATAAAAAGTTCAAACAGAAGAATCTTCAGTTGTAGATGTGATGCTAAGATATGACAAGTGTTTGCGTCTGCAAATGACTTGAGAATTGGTAAAAATGCTACTTCATGGTAACTTCTGTTGGGCTGATACAATGCACTGCGTTTCACCAGAGGGTTTGTTCCAGACAGGAACCCTTGGCTGTAACTGCAATGTTTATATTGGATGGTAGCACCTTTACAACGTAAGGGATAGGAAATGTGGTTTTGAGTCTGGGCTAGACCATGCCTTTGGATAGCTGATATAACTGTCAGTGTTTAATCTTCTCAGCTGTGTTAAAACTGAAGTCCAAGCTGTGTTCGTGTCTTGTGTTTTTTAAAGTGACCTGGTAGGAATCTTTGGGCAGTAGAGCTAGAGTGGATACCAGATCCGGCTGCAACTTTGTGGCTCTTACTTGCGACGTACTTGTAATGAATGCACCTGATGTACTCACTGTTTGTATTGGCTTGCAGTGTCTTCAGATTTACCTTTTTTTTTTTTTTTTTTGCCTTCGATGAAATGTTTTTAATTATTTAGAGGAACTGAGACACAGATCTTTATAAAAATTATTCTTTATTGATGGGATTATATATTTAGTATTGTGATACCTTCATATCAACTACAATACCTTGAGTTTTGACAATAATAATGGCACTGTGCTTATTATTGGGAATAACTTTCCATGCCCAGAGCAGTACATTGCAAAGTGTAATGTGCAATGAGTGCATATTTTTTTAAGTTGGCTGGATGGAAAACAGAACCAATCCATTAGTCATCCTGTTTCATTTTCATTGGCTTTTTCTGTGGCTCACAGCTCCAAGAAAAACACCTTTGTCGAATCTATACATAAAGGGAGAGGCAGGATGTACCTTCATATAACAACAAACTTTCAAATGAAAAATACCAATTTGTGGTGTTACCATGTGCCTACAAACAGAAGCAAAGGTACCATTAATATTTCACGCAAACTGCTTTTTAAAATTTAGTCTGCTAATATCTTGGTATTTTATTTGCCTGAGAGCTTGCATTTAGAGCAACTTGAAAAATGTCTCTCTAAGATTTTATCCTAAATACCCATATTGAGACTGTATGGTTGTGGCCAAGCAATTCTGATGCAGAATGCATGGTGCTTTTGGGGCTCTGAGAAGTAAATGATGTGATGATTCACATAGGGCTGCCATCACTCCAAATGAAAGATCTGTTGGATGATGCACCCTTAAGCCACCAGCACAGGCAAAGATAGTCTTAGTCTCAAAAGATTCTTCCCTAAATCACATGTCAGTATTGCAGTATTCAACCAGAAAAGCAGCTTACATAACTCCAAATTCCTCATTGCTTTAGTAGGTTTGAATCTGCTTTACTCTTTGTATTGAATGAGAAAATCTGATCTGTTGTCAGTGGTGCTTAGTTCTTTGAAGCTGAAGTAAATCTAGGGGTGCATATGAGCGAAGTCTCTTTTCCATTTATAGTTCTCTTGATTAGGTCTCAAAAGTCACAAACAACTCATCTGTTTGCTGAGATAGTAGCAGTGGGGATGAATCTATTTTGTATTATAAAGATGATTTTGTTCTTCACTGTTTAACCTTTCTGCAGTTTACTCTCCTTTGTAGTAAAACTGGATTTAAATTGCCTTTCATTTAGGTTGCATGTTTAAAAACTTATATATATATTTTTTAAAATTGTCCTCTTCTTTATTTCCATCCCTTTTAGCTAAAACTCAAGTTTACTGTTGATCCAAGAAAAAGGTTTTGTTTTCAAAGCAGAGGATGTCTGCTTGGAAAAATAGTTTTGTGATACTTTTATTACTTTTAAATTTAAGAAGAAAATCATCTATGAGCTTTAGATGATAATCCGGTGTTGCAGATGAGCTTCTGATGGTTGATTAAAAAATGTTGTGGCTTATCAAAATATTCAGGGTTTAAAAAGATGCATGCATGCTGAGCTCTGTTGTTTGGCTTAACGCTGCCAAGACTGTGTTAGCCATTTGCATGGCTTAGGTTTTCTAGCTAGGTGTTGGATTTGTACTGTAGAAGCATATTGGCCAAATAGAATAAGAATTCTTTCCTTGTCCCAAAAGTCTTAAAACCCATGTGAAACTGAAGTGCTGTGTATTGGTCTATGCTGAGTTCAAGAGGAAGTTTCTGAGTTTTTTTTTCTTCTTCTTCTCTCCTGGAAAAAACTCATAGCGAGGAGATGACAAAAAAAAAAAAAAAAAAATCCTGCTTTTTACATTCTCTTTTGTATCACTTCTGCTCGAAGGAAGGAGTTCGCTTGTTTTGTACGCTTGTCTAAACACATGCTCTCGATCTTGTGGCTGTACTGCCCTTGAAAGAAGGAGGCCGAAATGCTTTCTTTTAAAATTTGCTTAGTGTCAAGAATGTTTTAATTGAGGTTTCATATTTTCTGGATTGCATAATTTTAAAATCTGTCCCCTTTACTATATGAAGGTTATGTAGAATTATCGTCCTTTCCCAGGAATAACCAAATTGTACAAGTAAACTTCCTTTTCACGGGAAGTGGGAGGATTTTTGCTTGCAATATAATACCGTATTTGGGGGGGGGGGGGGGGGGAATCCTGATCTTCCAGCTGCTAGTTTATAGGGGAATGACTTGGTACAAGTCTCTCTTTTTCATTTTGTATTAAAAGAAAATATAGACATTTAAACCAACCAAACAAAAAAACGACCCAGATGTATTCTGAAAATTAACTTTACTTTGCAAATTGGGCTTTTCTGTTTATAAAGAACTTAAGAGGTGTTTGCTGTAATTCAGAAAGTAACATGAAAGTTTGAGAACAGTGTAGTGGAAAAAACAAACTGACTACAGCTGGGAAAGTAATATACACTTTTAGTGGTACAAAATGTTCATGCTTACAAAACCAGAGTTGGTTTTCACTATTCTACAGTCCATAAGTAATCCATCAGTGTACGAAAGACTAGAAATATGTAATACAAACAGGCTAATGCTTTTCACTCTCAATTCCATAGACTACTTTTGTTCACTTACTTGATTTTGCTGTTTACTGTAGTGGAAGGGAAGAAGGTTTTCTTCTTAAACTACAAGTTTACATTCAAACTGACTGTGACATAGGGCTCAAGGAAGGCTAGAGTCATCACCACTTTAAATCATTACTGAAGCACAAGGGAAGAATCTCAGGGCCTCCAGAGTTCTTCTATCGATGGAGAGAAGGGAAGAAATGATTTTGAAGAAACTAAAAGCAAACAAACCCTGTAGGCTTTTAAATAGAGGACTAAGCTGTCGGAAAGAAAGATGGCATCACTGCTGTTCAAATGGGTTGTAAATGACGGATCCAAGGTATCCCGGAGTGTCTCGGAGAAGGCTGAGAAGCTGATAAGTCTTGTGCTGTTCTGAAACGTTTTTGAATTTCTTCTTGTGTATTAAAACATTCTTGCCTATTTTGGGAATTAAAAAAAATATTGCTTTAAAATGTATATATGTCTGATGCAAATTCTTCACAAACTGCCCCACAAGCAAAATGGACTCCATGCTGTCCAATTTGATATAAACAAGAAATTGTTGAATTACTTTTCCACACACTGAATTACTTTGTTTTATAGAGGACTTTGCACTGCTTGATGGAGTCATATACTCATCTGGTGTATGTTGAGTTGGCATTAATTGAACGATGCTAACTGCTCATTAATTAGCTGAAAATCTGTCCCCAACCTTGCTGATAGTAGTCAATGGCAGATGGACAAGAATGTGAGAGCATGGGGTTCAAAAATGATCATAGACCATGCAGATTGAAATTAAGTGTTAATTCTTGAGCCTTTGAAAAGCACAATGTAAGTAAAGGGCTGAAGGCTTTTAAAAGCCTCTAGGAAATCCCACACACTTACTGTCCACGTAGCTCCTGTTAGTTCTGCTATCCGTCCTCTAGGTTAGCTGTTGATGCGGAGAGCTGTGCTGTAATGTGCTATCCTCGTGCATTTCTTAACCAATATTGTCACTCATGAGTGTCAAATTAGAGCTCATTCAGCTAGAGCAACAGCAGCAAGAGTAGCCAGCCTCAGGAAGGTCTTGTCTCTTGAGATTTCCAGGGCAATTGCTTGAAGTTTGTCTTAGTTTTCTAAAACAATTTCTAAAACAATTGGGGGAGTATCTGCCTTGTTCTTTGTAATTGGCTGTCCTTAATGTTCAAGTATGTTCTGTTTTCTCTTTTTTTTTTCCAAATCCTGTTCCTCAGTTAAACAAACAAACAAAAAACCTGACAACTAGTATGTAACTAGTATGTATAAAAGTATATTCAAGTCTCGCAACTCTTTTGGTGCTGCTTGCTTTGAAGTCCAGAGGATATGAATAGTTGAAATTGAGCACACAACAGCAACACGTTGGGCTCTGCACAGGCTCCTGCTGTCGTACACCCTTTGCCTGCTGCTGGAGCCAGGCGCAATGTCAATGACAATAGTTTTGGTGGCAGTAGACGGTGCCATCTGTTCTGCGTGGGTCAAATCAGCTCTGCAGCAGCAATACATCAGCACTGCGGTACAGGGGAGATTCACCACTGGAGAAGATTATTTTTTTCATGAGAAAGAGTTATCATTGCTGTTAATGTTCCTTCGTGAAAGGGCTGTGCTATTGTAACAGCACATACTGATGCTTGCAGTCTCAAAGTGAACTTGTTATAAAGAAGCCCTTGGTTCTTTTGAACTCCACAAGTTGCACTTATGGGTAGAATTGTGGTGGTTCTAGTCTATCAACTAGGCACTTCCTTAACATAAGCATTTTGATTTCTCTTTTTATTTAACCCTACTGTGAATTTGTTTGGAGGCTTTAGTGTTTTTGAGAGTTTTTGATGTTTGTGATTAAACTTCGGTGTATGAAACCACATTCAATGTGTATTTTGATTCAATGAAGTTTTTATAGACAGGTAAGGCTTCTCTTTACAGAGTTTAAGTAGTTTTCTACATAAAATACTCAGCCTTGTGGGAGGCTAAGGTTTTAAAAAGACTTACTCTGTTGACAACACAGCTACATTGTGCTGAAGGACAAATGGTGTAGGCGAACTTAGATTAACACAATGAGTCTGTTGATAAAAGTTTTCCACTACTAGAGAAGCTTTTTTCCCCTTCTATGTGTGTGACACTGGAGGAGGGAAGACGAGTAAATTTTTGCAGGAGAAACAAATTGCTAAAGCTGTAAAAAGGAGTCAAATACCAAGGTACTTCCTAAATTTTGCTTCACAAGTTTCAGTTTGAAGTTGCAGTTTTCTAAGCTCCTTCGTAGTTGTTTCTTAAACTGTGAGGGTAATTAATTTTACTGCTTATTAGGGACTTTCAGGCCTGTGAAGATCTATTTTTGTGGAATATCTAAAATGCTGAAGTCTTGAGAAGACTGAGCAAGTTGGTAGGTAAACACCAGTGAAGTAGTAATTGTGGTACCTCTTATTCTTAATAAATTTCATCTGGCAGTCTGAAAATGCCTCTTATGGATTATGCTCTACACAAACTAAGTGAAAGGAAGACAAAATAGTAATAGTTACATGCAATCCCTACCTATAAACAGTAATTCAGTGGTTGAATGGAAATAATTCTGTGGTTTGGGGTGGACCCATCACCACTTGGCTTGTGGCTGTATTTTGAGTGGAAGGATGAACTGTTGGTTAAAAATTCTCCAAAAAGGTGTTTTTTTTTTTTTTAAGCACATAATTTCATGAAAAGTTTCAGAACATGTCTGTGTAAGGGTGAAGAACAGTACAGTGGTAGTGCAGAGAGGAATGGTTTTAAACACTTCAACTTTGTAGGGAAGAATCCAGGTGGTATTATTAACTAAATCTGGAGTAATTAATTCAATTTTATTTTTTTCTCAGTTTAGTTTATAATGAAAATCAAGTTATTAACTGTAACTGAGAATGACATGGAATTTATTATTTTGTACAAAGCGTGACATGGGGTAGAGTTAGCAAAACATCATCGTGCTTAGCAAATTAAACTGGCTGTCAGCTCTAGGTCTTTGTATAACAGAAAAAAATGTTCCCAGGCATTCCATCTAGTTTTTAGCAATGTGATAAGCTGGTAGAAATAAGTGTGTTTTTTGTGCAAAACAGGAAGCATACAGCTAGACATGTTGTACCACGGCACTATTAGCTTACATTAGCTATATGAAAAATTCTAATTAAATACACTTAAGGTGGAATTAGGAACAGGGGAAATCTTTGCATATGCTGTAGCTGAATTCATGTGCATGCAGTGAATTACCCAGGTAATTAAAGTTGCTTGGTACAATGAATGGCTTTAAAAGTGATACAAGAAAATTGCATGGACTTAAATACCGTAAGTATGTAATTGCAGAAAATGGTCTAAATTTGTCTTGATGTCTGTTGCTTCTATAACGTAAGTTATGTCTTGTGTTCTGAATTTTGTTGCTCCAGGGTGTTTTGGAAGTGAGACAGCCTATCTTTATAGTTTTTTTGGTAAACAATTTTTAAAATGAAAACATGAATATGCTTTACATGTCATAAAGCTACAACAAATATTTCTTCTCTTTGACTTGTTCATATGCTCAAATTGTTGGGCATTTCAGTTTGAGTCTTCGTTTTCTAGTTTAAGCTTGTCTAATTGGAATTCATTAAGCAATGTTATGCCTCTTTCAGCTAGATGGAAATTTTTTTCACTGTTAAGAGTTCTCCATGGAAATGGGTACCCAGTGATACTATTGAATAGATCACAAACATGTGCTAGCTCACCCCTGATAGAAACCCAGTTTCTGGCTCAAGTCTGCACTTTATGGGCATTTTGCACTCCCAAGAACTCATCATCTCCTAGTGTAAATTGTCACAGATCTTTCCAGTTAAACAAGGTTTATCTTGGACCAACTTCTGTGCAGCTTTTTGTTAATGAATTGGACAGTGAAACAGAGCACACTTGCATAGCTTGCAGATGATGCAAAAGGAGATAGCTGCAGCTCTTGGTGGACACTTCCATAATTTGAACCGATCTCCTCAAATTTCAGAACAGTCCCAAATTAACTGACTATAATCAATCCAAAATCTGAAGGGTCCTTTTGGAAAGGAGAAATTAAGTGCTCAAATTCAGAATGGGGAAAAACTGATTAATAGTATTGCAAAAAAGAGGCTTAGAAATTCATTGTGAAACTGTATTCTGTGTATGGAAGAAAAAAATGGATATACGTTAATGCTGCACTTTAACTGCAGTGAAATGTGAACTACCTGCCCTCTTGTCTTAGATTTAGAAAGAATATGTTTGCAGATTAAGTCATGCCAGTAAGTTACCCAAAAGAGGGATTTTTTTCATAGTTTAATTTTTCATTGTGTCAGTTGGTTCATCCAGTCACCCATTTAGCCCTATGATACTTCATCCAGTATATTGAAACTGCGTGGTATTTGATTATTCATAACGAGAACACTTGTGAAAAGTTGTTCCCCATCAACTGATGAAGGGACAAAAAATGAGGTGAGTTTGCATGGGGTATTTAAACAATTTTAGGAAAGATTTTAAAGTGCTTGGGTAATATAATCTAATACAGTATTTTAATCTACCTAGGCAAAACCTCGTTTTGTAAGAATGAACTCAACAGCTGTCTCCTGGGAGTGGTTTAACGCTTGCGTATTTCTCAGGTCCCTGTTTTTGTGCAGAAGTGTTTGACAGGTTGCGTGCTGGTCAAATCAGAAAAAGAAGCAATTATCCCCATGTGATTTTTATTCTTATTCCCTTATGTGATTCATGCTGCCACAGGTGGTTCTCAAATTTGTGTCAAAGGCCAGCTGTGCATCTAAAGTATGCAGATCTTGGTCTCAGAATACTCAATCACTTGCAGCAATGTCTTGCAGTCTTGCCTTTTGGCTTATTCTTCACAGTTAGACAAGTAAGGAGTTAAGTATAGCTCTTCTTTCTAACTGAAGACACCAAGACAGAGAAATTTGGTTCAAGCCTCTCGCACAATATATACAATTGCAGTCCCTAAGACCCTGTTCAAAGTGAGGTCTGTGCCTTTTTCCATGCGTGCTCTGAAAAGCTGGGTCCAGGTGACTAGCAGGCATGTAGTCAGACTGCAGGTAGGGCTAGAGTGCCTCAGCATGTGGCTCACCTTTCAGGTAATTTAATAGCTGTTTTGTCACTGAGATCTATTTCTGACGGGGAAAATGTTTTATCATAGGTTTTGAAACTGCAAAGTCTTTTGCACTGCATGGGGCTTATGTTATCCTGGCCTGCAGAAATATGTCAAGAGGCAATGATGCTGTACAACGCATTCTTGGGGAATGGGTAAGTGTCCAACGTTAAGCTACGTTTTTCAGGATGTGAAAACATAGTGTGTTTTCATGTAAGATCTAAGGAAAAGGGCATTTATCTTATTTTTGTAATATGTTGTTCAGTCACTGGTGCTTGTGACAGATTTTTCATTTCATGCGATCACATTGGGCTGCAAGGCTTTGCATGTTGTTATCTATGTGTATACAGAAGTTTTGTAGTGGCTAGAAAGTTTGAAAGAACCACTGAGGCATGTTTCACAGGTTGTAGGACAGTGTGATTCCAGAACTAAAATGTGTAACTCACTGAAGGAGAAGTGTACACGCTTAGGTATCAGACAGCCATTTTTTTTGCCTGTACTTTATGTACTATGAGAGATTTTGGGGAATAATCTTTACACTTTTCAAAACCAAAAATGCTTTTCTATCTTCCCTGTCCATCATGCAAAAAGCTAGTGCTGCTAGGCAGTCTGTCTCAATGTTTTTTTTTTCCTTCCTGTTTCTTCCCTCTCCTTCATTTTTCTACACTTTGTCATGCTAATACAAGCCCCCCAGTACTTTTTATTCCCTTGTTTCTCTCTGACTCCTAGCTGTCCCTTCCCCCCTTTTTTGGGGGTCTTCTAAGTCCCTTATTAAAATTTATTCAGTGTTTTAATTTATTCCTCCTGCAATCATTTACTTGCTGGTAAGGATAGCAGACTAGTTTTGCCCAAGCATGCTTTGACTGCTGACTTGAGATAATCTGTTGACACAATCCTATACACTTTACTTGAGTAATAAACTGCAGGGTCAGGTTCTTGGAATTTTATTTCTGTCCTGCTAGAATTATAGTGATGAGTGTTTTAGGTCTATTTCCCAAGCTCTGAAAATATTTCAGCTGCTCCCAGATGATATGGGAGAGCACTCAGTAGTATTAATATTTACACATAAGTAGTCTAGAGATGGTATTTATTAGTGCAAAACAAACAGTGCTTATTTACAAGTATTTCTAAACAAGTGATGCTTATAATACTGCTAACTTTTGTAACCACAAGTTTCTTCAAGAAACAAAGTTTTTGCATTTAGACCTTTTTCTCTTGCTCTCATGATACTAATGATTTACAGTAAAGGATTGGGAAGGAAAAATGTCTTCTTTCCCCTTCAGTACTTCACATTAAAGCTGCCTTTTTGGTCTTTGTTTCAATGACATTTTCAATGACATGAAATTCCAAAAGAATTCCAATCTGGGCAAGCATAGTGCATGTGGCTTAAAGTTTGCCTGTCCATTCCCTTCCATCAGAGATGGATTTGGAGGTATTCTGTCTTTCGAATGTAGTAGCCCTAGCCTAATTAAATAGAGCTATATGTATTTATAGCTTTTTTACTTAGAATAAAAGACACTCAGTGCGGCCTTATTTTAATTAAAAATATCACATTTCTCCCTTAATTCTGAGCTTATCTTTGAACATTTTGAAATGGGACTTCAGGAAATACTTGCCTTAGTAGTATCTGTATTACCTCACCAGGAGTTAATGAATTGGTAATTGAATGAAGATCACTGAATTTCAAATTACTTCAGAAACACTACTTTTATTTACTAACAGTTTTCAAATTCTAATTGTTCAGAAAAGAATCTCATCTGTAAACTGGGTAGCTGGAAAACCTTCAATGCATCTTTGTAATGGCTTTGTTGTTGTTTATTGAGAGGGACTAATTAACTTTGATTATTGCACTAATATTATGGCACTTTGACAGTCCCTCAGATTTATGACTCTGGGAAAATAAACAAATGAAATGCAGGTGCTGGAGCAGAAAGAATAAGTTATTACTGAACTTTAATTACTTGGAGTGTGTAACCAGGAGAGAATTAGTTGATGAATTACAAGAAGCTTAAAGTTTACATCAAATTGTAAGCAATCCCGAGGAAAACACCAAACCTGCCCCAAAGTCTGTTATTGAAAACAGAGACAAAGATTAATTTGGTTGATTGATACTAATATTAAAATATTGACATAAAATATTAATTTTTTAGCTTATAGGTGTTAGAACAGAGCAGGAAGTTGTTAATTGAAAAATCCGTGCTAAAATTAAAGTTTCAGAAAAATGTCAACAATCTCTGCATACGGTTCAGACAAATTCTCAAGCTGTAGCTGTATTTGCTATAAAGAACTTTAAAATATCCACAGTATTTTGTCTCTTTTGTTCCTAGGCAAAGCAAAATAATTAAAAGTAAATGAGTTTTCTTGAGGTTTACTTTTCAATTTGGAATCAATTTGAAAAATAACAACAAAAAATCTGTTTAGGATGCAGCCTTACAGTCTCATGTTCGCGTTGCTCAGTATTTTTGACAGCAGTAGTGCTACCTATTTGGACTGTGGTTTGTTACGAGTTTTTGATGTGTCTCTGAGCTGTGCTATAAATACTGTCTTTGTCCAATATTTTGAGGGGTGGAAACTTGTTAAATAAGTGACTACTCTTCAATTGAATGTCCAAACACCCTTTTCTTCTAATTTTCACAAACTATGCTTTTACAACTCAAAATACTGTTGCCACTTGGAATGCTAATGTGTTTGTATTGCAAGTGTACCATGTTAATAATACAATTGGGATTTCTGTAATTATAGCAAATATATTACCAAAAGCAATGTGTATCCTATACTGTTTTTTTTCTCTGGGGCAGCATGCTTTAAAATTTGAGGTTTGAATGTCTCAAACAACGTTTCCTTTTTCATCCTCATTTCATACAGGACATTTGTAATTCCTTATAAAGGAAGCAAGGAAAATTCTGCAAAAACTCTGTTTTGCAAGAAGACGAAAGAATTAAAGATGTAAAAACAACTGTTGTTATTTTAAGGTTTGGTACAGTTATCTGGTTGATGATATTTATTAAACTAAGGCCTGAAATACATGTTAGGTGTGTGTGTGTGGCACTGACTGTAATGCAGCATTCAGAAATGAAGTACAGAATATGTAAGAGTACTTAGGAAAACCATCCAGCCTGGTCTCCTTAGTGAGCTTATTTGTGAGTTCATGGTTTGGAGTGCGGTAAAGTAAGTGTCTGTGGAAATATGGCTCTTCTTCTTTGGGCGTGATGTACTTTTAATAAGTTGTTATTCCAAAAAAAAAAAGTGTTAAAAATCGGCTTGTCTGCTTATATTGAAAGCTGAAAATTAAGATTATGTGAGAAAATGGGAAAGCTAAATGGCATGGAAAAATCCAACTCTTAAGACAGAAAACAGGAGGAATGATGAGAGACGATTTTTTTTCTGTTGATCAGCTGCTATTCTGGATGTTTAAAAACAAATTCAAACTGAGCTTAATTGACTACTGAAGACAAATCTAGAAAACTTTTTAACAATATATGTCAAAAGAGCTGCTTTATAGAGAGTTTGAGCCATTTGAGAAGGGATTAGCCACCTAAACTTGCTAATTACTTTAGACAACTGACATTTGTTTGCAAGCTACAGTATTCCAGTTATTTTCCTTTCTAAACTACAGCAGATTCTTCTTTATTACTATTACAAATAGAGAGGTAATTGCTTCGTGCGTAAAATGTGACAAATTTTAATGTGATTGGTTTAGCAAGTCTGTCAGATAATTTCTACAGAAAGGTATAGTTGATTATATTTGTACAATTTAATGTCTTTAAATACGTAAGTATAGAGAGAGGAAGTATGCAAAAGCAGATAAAAGAGAGATCAGTATAGCTTTACATTTGATATCTTGAAAATGAATGTTGTTCATGCACGATGACATTCAAAATCAATTTAAAACTGTTTGATAATTTTGTTGCTCAGAAAAGAGGAAATTAGAATTCTAGAGTTATGATTCATTTTAATCAGAAAGAAATTGTCAAGCATAAATCTCTCCTTGAGTAGTGAAAAGGCCTGAAAGCAGCCAAGAAAATATCAATACTTTGCAAAGGAGGAATGATTGTTCCAATTCGTAGCTTAATTGACTTTAAGGCTTAATGAAAAACACTACAGTGCTGTTTGTACACATAGTTGCTCTGACAAACGTTGAAATCTATGCTACAGGAAGAGAAGCTAGGTAATTTATTTTACATTATTATTGATATAATTTTCTAATTGACTGTGAGTAAAATGGTTGGATAGGACTGCATAGCTCCAGATGTTAGCAGCATTCTCAAGAAAATTCTTAAGAGAATGAATAATAAAATATTTCATAAATCATAGCTTTTCTTGCCATGAAGCTCTCGTTTATTTATTCCGGTCAAATAGTCTTTGAAGTAGATATTAAAAGATAAATTGTAAGTTTAATATCTCATAAAACGTATAATGTTTCTTTTGTAATTATTCCTCAGTGTTAAGCCTACAACTACATCAAAGATTGGATTAAACTGTAAAAAGAAAATTTGGGTTTCCTTTATATTTAGGAATTTACGAGGAGGTATAGATGTGACAGAGAATCTCGAGAGTGGCTGTGAAGAAAACCAACAAAATACACGTGACTCCTTGCTGTATTCCTTTCCCCCAAAGTATTCTCCACCTAATGAGTGATTTATATTCTTGCTGATTAAGTAACTGAATTAAATTAAAACCTGATAACTGAGTCTTTGTATTCCAATTGTAATCTTGCAAAGCGCAGAAAGATGAGAGGCAATTGGGCACATTTACTGAGAACATGGGCAAAAATTTTCATGTGTTCAGTTTGTTTCCTCCTCAAGGAAGGAGGACTAATTTCCCAAGTAGTGTTTAAGCTCCACCAGTGTCCTTGGTTTACTGTTTTCCATGTAAGTGCGTAGCATACAGATAGCTCTGTAAAATATTATTGTCTTAGTCTCTTAGTACAAGTGGATGCTAATTTGATACAGAAGATACAATTTCCTTTTCTGTCTATTGGATGTTAATTTTCTGAGGTATTTCTGTAAATCAATCAGACTTCTAAAACAGGCCTTTGATACCAAGCCTATGTTAAAACCAGCACAAGAAATTGTTACTGGAAATTAACTTAAGTGGGGGCATCTCATCATGATTAGTAGCAGATACTTATGGAAAAACATGAAGAGTGTCTAAAAGACAGCTTTAGGTATGTAGTAAATACAGAATGGAGCCGCAGCCTGTTACTGAGTATAGAATTAGAGTTTCAAATTGGTGCTAAATAAAAGGTCTTAAAAAGTAATTTCTCCAAAATGGAAAATAGTTCAGAATATTACACTGTAGAGCACACACATTTCTTTGAAAATATTATTTCTAATATGGTGTCATTATTTTGTAATAAAGAGTTGTATCATTTCTAAGCATGACATTCTAAAACTATGTATTCTTGGTGTGCACACGCCATTGCAGTGTAGTATACAGTTATAAAAGCCTGCAATGTACAGACATATTTCATCCTCTGGTGCTCTGAATAGCGACTGTGCTGAAGTATCAAGATAAAAGCAGTTATCCAAACCTTGCTGTGGGGAAAAGGTCTTGTAGAAAGAGGTATCGTTTACCAAGCTAGTTGGTAATGTAATAAATTCTGTATTGGCATGTCTCACCTCCAGCCATAGATGCACTCACTAAAACATGATTGCCACAGCTGATATAAAGCTTTTTTCTTTTTAAAGGTGTGATCCAAACCTTTTTGAGGTAAAGGAATCTTTCAATTAACTGTAATCTGATTGAATCAGACCTCATCTTACTAGCAGAGAATTGATAATGTAAGCATTAATTTGGTGTTACTATCACTGACACTGGTTGAGACCAGTGTGAAAGGGTTTGGCCATGATGTTTAAGAGTTCAGTAAGTTCCTGTGAGTAACCTGCTCTGCTGAGACACCTTGCAAGAGCTGTGTGTGTAGAAAAGCTGTTTTCTGGGTACAGGTGGAAAGTGAGTTGTTAAACAGTGGTAGATGTCATTTTAAGCAGTAGCAGTGTGCATACACAGCACTGATCAGAATTAAATGCAATGCAGTCTGCTAATACACTCTGTTAGTATAAGAAGCTGGAAAGCAGCTGCTTTTCTATTTTGAAGTCTTCCAATAATGTGCTCTGTGGTGGCAGTTTCTCTCGGTTTGCAGGCTTGTGTCTTGGGGCTGTAACTAGCCACAGGGACATGCCCAACCTGCCAGCTATTGACCTTGTTATCAGTGAGAAGTCTGTGATCTCCAAGATCTTCAGCCAGGTTCATCTGAAAACAGCTGCAAATCAGTGAATGTGGCCACTGACAACAGCAAGAAGCTTTTTAACAATTTGCAAGGAAATTCGTGTTTAAAAAACCCCACAGTTAAAAACATTAAACAGTTTAACCAACATTTACATGGATGAATTGTTAAGATCTATTTTTTGTACACTATAAACATATGGCATGAATTTGCTCTCATTACAGATGCTGAGAAAACGGAAAGACAAATATTTATATTACATTCATGTTTTACAGTAAAAACACTGTTCAGTTTGTTTATACAGTTCCACTGTTACCATTTTTATGGTTAGTAATGAAACCACTGTAAAACAGTGTCTGAATTATATAGCAGATGTGTTAAGCCCCTAACTTTCAGGGTTGGGCATCCCTCTGAATACTGATGCCATTTCCACAAGAGCTGATGTACCGACTACAGCTGAACTGTTTCATACCTCCGTCCTCAGCTGTAGTTAGCCCCTCACCATTACTGTACTCCAGAAAGGGTTTTATTGTCCAGATATATACACTGATATTTTAAAGTAATTACATTTATGAAATATAAAGCAGACTGCTGGTCAGTGTGAGCGAATGCAGGAGGCTTTAAAGGATTTGGTAGGCATTTTCCAAGCATTTAGGACCTCATATGGCTTATATTTCCAGTAAACATGGATAAATTCAAAATGTGTAATTAATGTGATGTATGTTTAATTTCTCAACATGGTTGTAAGATCTTGGAAGTATTTTGATTCTGGTATAGTTGATATCTGTATTTCAAAATAATGTCTATAATACATATAAAAGTAGATTTTTTTTTTTTGAAAAAGGAAAATAGTTTACAAAAGTGTGATTTTATCTACTTGAAAATGTCTACAGAAAATTAAATGTTTTGATCTTTATTAAACTGTGGTCAGTGAAACACAGAGATTTTTGATTCTTTAATATTATTTGCATGTATATGACAATTTACAGGAAAAATGCATGGTATCCACCCAAGGTTTTTCAGTTCTGGACTATGCAGAGGTTTGCTTTTTCTGTTACTTTGTACTCGCTTCCCTGCGTAGTCACATAGATTTCCATTGTGCTCGTAGCAAGCAAAGAATTTTGTACTATGCATTCTCAGATCCCCACTCTAATTTAAGAAATCAGAATTTAGGATATAAACATAAAAATTGTTGTACATTCAGTTTTTATTGTGTTTTTTTAGCATTGGTTAGTTTTTAAGTTTCTGATTTATATTGTTGGTATATCTTTAAGTGGAGAATACTTCTTATATGGTGATAATATAATAATATGTATGGTGATAATATAATAAATGCAGGAGAGGGTTTAGTGATGTCCAGCAAGGTGGAAGGGAATTTGAAGTGGTTTATCACAGTAGAATTTTCACATGTGTAAGAAATAATGTTTAAAAACAAACAAACAAAAAAAGGAAAGAAAAGAAAAAGCTGGATATTATGAATGAAGGAACAAGTACTCTGTAAAAGGCACAAATCCTTGTATTCCTTCATCTTTTTTCTAGCATGTAAGGAAAACATCTGTAATGAGGCACGTTGAAATAAACTGGGTTTTCTTTACAAAGGGAGAAGGTGAGCAGAAAGATTTCTACTCATGATGAGAAATTGGATGCTGGTGGAAAAAACCTGAGCAACAGATTGTGGTTTTAGTAAGGAGAGTTGAAGATACTTAGATGAATGGATAAGCGAAGATTGCTTTTATATCAATGCTGGATATAAGGCTGTGATAACCTTTGAGTGGAGCGTCCTCTGTAAGCTATTCTAATCTTGCAGTTCACAGTTCCCTCATCAAATCGTGGAAGGTTTCTGGGATTGTTACTGCCTATTCCATACATCCCTAGGACAAGGCAAGATGCTGGAGAAAGGGTTTCTTTCCCTCAAGAAGTGCATGAATGCTAATTACAAAGAAAAATGAAAGAAAAAATCCTGTAGAGCTACAGATTACAGAATGTCACACAGATTTGAATTCCAGAACATCCTGCTCAGGCTTTTTCTCTTGATGGTGACTGTTTTTTAGTCTGCAGATGTTCTTTCCTTCAGAATATCCAGAGTTTATTAATTGTGGAGGAAAAGAATAAGAGTCTTTTCCATATTTGGAAAAAAAAATCAAAAAGTTTTGCAATGGTCTGGTCAATTTGTTCTTTCCTTTTTATGCTTTATGTGAAGAGATGCATTGTTACTGAAAATATGATCAAGTTTGAACCGCTTGTTAAATGCAGTCCAGGTAGATGCATTCTTACCTAGACTGAGTCCTACTGGCACTAGATCTCTAAATGCAAGTTCTGGGAGCAGAGAGGGGGAATTAAAGTGTCTGGTTATATTTTTTTAACCTTCTTCACAATTAATCTGATTGTAACGTAAGCTTGTAATATATTCCATTAATGAAGAAGACAAGCTTAGCTTATGGTAAATACAGTACTAAGTGTTTATAGTGCATTTCATATTTTACATGATTCCCTTTATAATTCTGCTTATCTTTTCATTCTAATTCCCTAAAGGATGTATAAAAGAACCCCTAAAGAGAGTAATTACTGCTCTATTCCTTAACCAAGGCTCCTTTTGCAAAAAGAAATCTGAGCTGCTTTTTAAAGAAGGCAGTTTTAAATAAAAATGCAAATAAGCTGCTTTGTAACCACATTAATTACCCACCTAGTCTCTTATTACCATGTTTGTATTGTTTGCAAACACTATTTACAGTCGTGTGGAAATTACCATTCCTGGTCCTGAGGAAGGCTGTTGTTGGTAGGTTGTGCTTTGGAACCAATTAGAGTGAACCTTGTCTCCATTGAGGCTCATGGGAGAAAGCATAGCCTTGCAATGTCAAATAACAGCATTAACTCAGGCTGCACAGGCATAGTGTTGTAATTATATTATTGGCCCTCTTTTGCTTCTGCAATGAGTTTCATTCTCTGCATTTTAAAACTAACAGGCAGCTTTGTGTCTCGCTAATGATTTAATATGTACTGTGATAATTTTTATGAAAGTCGTGGTGATATCCGGTGGGTCATTTGTCCCCAAATTGGTTCTTTGCTTTAATTTTATAAAAAAGTAAACAAAAAAACCCTAACACTTATGTTCAAGATCTCATAGATTTCCATGTAATTGATTTTTACAGTGAAAAAACAGCTTCATTAGTTTATTTCATTATTACAAACAAACAGGATGGGGTATCTGACTGCATTAGTTGTAAGCAGAATATCTAGCTGGCAATAACTGAGCAGTCGTCAGACTTTCAGCACTTTGCTGAAGAAACTGAATGCTCCATAGCAAAAGGTAGTCTTGTTTGTCAAGTGAAATGCAAACCTGTTGCTAACCTAGTATGTGTTGTGTCCTTTTCTTGGGTTTCTTTGTTACTTACAAATGTATAAAGGTTCTTTGGTCTAAAAGTTGCTCTGAAATCAAGACCAAAACAAAGAGATGTGTCATGTCTCAGCAGTTATGTTTTTGGAGTCCTAATCCTTTTCAGATCCCAAAGAGCTTAGTTCGATTCAGACTTCATGCAGTCTGAAATGTGAAGGAATTGTTCCTTTAAGATTTTTTTTCTTAGTCTCATTACTAGAATCATAGAATATCCTGAGTTGGAAGGGACCCATAAGGATCATCAAGTCCAACTCCTGGCACCACACAGGTCTACCCAAAATTTTAGAGCATGTGACTAAGTGCACAGTCCAAACGCTTCTTAAACTCCAACAGGCTTGGTGCAGTGACTACTTCTCTGGGGAGCCTGTTCCAGTGTGCGACAACCCTCTCAGTGAAGACTAGCCTTGTTGAGTCTTCTGGATGGGGAAGAAAATGTACGTAATTACAGAATTTGGTGTTCTGTAATTCTTACAAGGGACAAATTGTGACCTGACTGTTTGGTTTTAACTGAAACACCTTCAGGTCTCTTAGGCCTTGAATGTTGTTGGTTGTGATAACAAAGAGCTATTTGTCCTAAAGGTCCTACTATGTTAGGCAACTTCAAAGGTCTTAGATGAATTTTACACTACAGGTTGTTTACTACGTGGCAAACTGGTGAGGCGTATCCAATCCAGCTTGGTAGCTGACTTGGTAGACACTCTCTATGAATGCAAATAAATCGCTCAAAACAAACTTATGGTCAGTATCTCTTGTTCTGCAAAGGTGGAAAAGATCCTTAATTTTATTAAGTTCATGTAAGCATTGATCTTGAGGAAAGGGTAAATATCCAGTCGTGGGCGGAACTGAATGGACTTCAGGCTGGGCTAGACATCCCAGAACCCTTGTGAATAGGTGGGAAAAAAAGTACAGGACCCAACTCAAGGAAAAATTCAGTCAGGACTTGTATTCAGACATGGGATGTTAACTGGGTGTTAAGAGTTTATCTCAGAAATGCTAATCTGCTGCGTTGAAGGAAAACCTGCACACTACCTGCAACCTCAAATAGGACGTCAGTGGAATTCACGTGGCAGTGAACCCTCTCTGTGCTAGGGTGACACTATGCCTTGTGTGGTCAGGGACGTTTAAAATTTTACTTGGTCATACTATTTTATCATTTTTAGGAACTGCTCATTAATGAAGTCATGTTTAATATGTTATGGTTACAAACAAAGACATGAATGTATGTACTCATTTCTAATTAATTTGTGTAATTATGTTTTATAATCTAGGTGTTTGCAAAGCAGAACGTGGTACACCCCATTTACTGTCTGCTGTAGCTAATAAAAAATAATAGAATGAAATAAATCTTGAAACTAACTTTAATTGTAAGTATAGATTAGTTGTAAATTGTATCTTTGTTATGTTTATTTTTTAATTCTGCAGTGTTGCAGGTTTATAGAGCATACCAATTAGTGTAGTTATTCGAAGTAATGATGAGTTAATTACCGTAAATGCAGAATGTTATTTCTGTGACAATTTAAAATACAGTACTGAGTTACATTTTATAAATGTACGATGAGAATTAAAGGAAAAAAGTAAATGGTGATGATAAGGAGACCAGTTAATGTTATAGAAGTCTATCAAAGTGATAATATAGATAAGATAATTAAAAGTACAAAGTATAACAATTAATAAAACCTCATAATCTCAACTCATACCATTATAAACAAGGACACAAACGAAATAAACCTATGTATTTCACTATGCATTAACGTATCACTTGGGAAAAGGCAATTTGACTGAATTCATCTGAAACTGATTACTGTACTTCTAATGCTGCTCGTGTTCACTGAGTGAAGCCTCTCTTTCTTGAACTCATCTCCCGCTGATGGGTAGGCAGCCACGTCAGTAGTGCTTCTTTGGTACCTAAGGCAGAAAGTGTTGTCAAGTTGGTTTTTGTGAATATGTTTAAAGAGTAGAAAATGCCTCTAGCTTAGAGGGTTTTCCTTGCTGATGAACAGTAGTAAATCCTACCATTTTGAAAGCAGTGTAGTATACCTATGAGAAATGAGCTGATTCACAATGTTTCCTTGAGCATGCACACTGTAAGAGATATTAATAGCTTCCTTCAGCAGTGTCCCACTTAGAGTAACTTTGAAATGCAATATTTCATTCTGTCCTGATTAAATTAACCTTAAATTTTCTTGTGAAATGGCATGAATGCCTAGAGATAGTTTGAAGTGTTCTGTGTATGTTCATACTGGAGCAGGAAAAAATGTGTCCAGGGTAGTACTTAGGTATTAAATGTTTATTTTTTCAGTCCAGAATTGGTTGCCTCCCAGTTGTGTGCAGTTTCTGTAACCGGAACTGGTGCTTCTGGTTGCCCAGTGTTACAAGTTCTGGTGAAATTATTGATGCTGGAATTTATACATTAAAGGTTTTGTTTTATAAAGCTCAGCCAGACAGTGTTCCTCTACTTCCTAAGAAAGGTGAAGCAAAGGAAAAGCTCTGTTTCTAGAGGAGTTTTTGATGCCCTCCCTGGCACCGCAATTTACAGCCCTGCTAAGGTTGTGAAAAAACAATGCACAAACATGAAAATCCAAGACGTTCAGTTTCATCTATTTGGTAGTGTTATGACAGAAATCATTACAGGTTTGATAGATTTATTTATAAAGACTTGCTTCAATATTTAAAGTACATCTATTCCAGCATTCCTCATTTCAAGCTCGGCTGTGGATCAAGATGAAAGAAAAATTAAATTGTATATTGAAGAGCTGTTAATTGAACTGCACTGCATTTAGCAAGGGAGCATCAGCTTCAGGCAGTCAATACTACAGAGAATTTTTAATGTACTGTATCACTAGATTGTCAGTTTGTATTGGAGAATGCAAACAGACTGCTTCGACTGGTGATAAAGCCCTGGAAACTTTTAAGTTGTTGAGGGGAGAAAATGTTGTTATAGTTTGATGTGTTGTGACAAAGTGGTTGAGAGAACCAGGAGCAACATTTTTTTGTTTTAGGTGAATATTTTTTGTCTATCTTAGTATTGATAAATTCAGATTCCTAGGTATTTAGTCTTTAAATGGATAAAGATTGTGTATGGATGCTTTATTAATGTAGTCAAAACAAGTTCCACAGAATTCTTGAACTTGCACAAATGTTACTTTGAAATTTGAGCAGCTGTGAAAGTCTCATTTAAAAATATTAGTTCTCTCTTGATATAATTCTAAAAAATAGCATATCAAAAACCTTTAGAAATGCTTTAGAAAAATGTTATCTCTCTTTCCTAAGGCAGTGTTAATTTCTTTTGTAGTTAATCTTTTGTGCTGGAATTTAGTACATTTATAGTTAAAGATTCTTTTAACAGCTAAATTATTTAAACACGTCTTCTGGGATAACATGGTCTGTTTGGTGTTAAGTATGAAATAGTTTTTATTTCATTTTCTTCACTGATAAAAATGAAATAACTAGAGGCATTTGTAGAACCAGAACAGATTTAGGGCTATGGTGTTAGATTAAAGATGAACTATTTTAAGACATAGCTTGTTCGAGCTGTCATGCTTTGGGATAAGATTCTTCTTACTTTTGGTGGTCCATACAAGGCTAAAGTCCACCTTCAGAATAACCATTGTGAGAATAACCTGATTATTAACTGTTTTAAGACGTCCGTTTCTGAACTTCTTTTCCATATGCGTGGTAGGTCTTAAGTAAGTGGTAAAGTTAAAAATGTCGTATGATGCTGGTGCATTGTCTTCTCTTGAAGTGGAAAGATCTTTTGTAGAGGTTGGATGTAATGTGGCCCATCTTGGCACCTCTGTAGCAACTGGGAGGACTGGGAGTGGCTTTTTTTACGCCAATACGCAAGTACTACATACCAGGAAAGAGTTTCAGTCCAATTGTTTGCAGGCTATGGCTGTCACAGTAACAGTAGTTCTGATTAAAGCAGCTACTTGATGAAAATGTTAGGTAATGGGAAGACAGTATTTACTAGTAGAAAAACGTGAATGATTTCAAATGACTTATTTTCTCCATGGCACTGAAGTCTCACTAGGGTGGTAAATGTCTTGTGACTCCAAAAACAAAGTAGAAAAGCAAAAAATACTCTAAGTACATACCTGACTTTGCTTTGTTAATCTGGGGCACTGCGGCCACACTTCCTGTAGACTTGGGAGCTGTTTAGGAAGGTGAAAGGTATTTAAAGAAATTTCATCCCTTGGCTGTTCACCCTGGTCAGCTGTTGCTGAAGCCAATATGGATGTTGTTTATATGCTGTCAACTTATTAATCAAGTTATTTATTTGTTTCCCATTACTAAAGCATTTGAATGTTTCCTACCATGTGGAAAACTGCAAGAAGGAAGGAGATATTTTGAACTCTCTGATAATATATTTTGTCTTCCAGATTTTGGAAAGGTTGGGGTTGAAGTCAAAGGTGTTTCATTTAAAGAGCATCCTGTAAATATTTGAAAGTAGACTTGAGTGCTACTGACTATTTTTCAGGAAGATTACTATTACTGTAATACTAGCCTTAAAGGCAGTATAAGAAAAAACACACTTCATATTAGAAGCTATAATTTTAATACCTAAAATGTTTTTATGCACTTCAAGTCAAATCATTGTGCTCTATGAATTAATTTGAATATTACTTTGACATAGTAATGTCTAGCAACATATTTAGTGATTTTGCTACATTTGTCTGTGAGAAAGTGTTTGGCAATGTGACTACGTACAGTAACATTCAAGAATCCTTTATGTGACAGCTTGATTATCAGAGCAAATGTAATAAATCAGAGATTGGCTTGAAAACATACAGAAATGAACTAAAATTTTTCAGTTTTATTTTTATGTAGGTAATTCTTGCATCTTCCACATAGCGTTTAGTTGTCTGATATGAAAGCCCAATTCTGAGAACCATTGTAACAATATAGTATCAGTTACACAAGTAAATCATTAAAGTAGATCAAAATTTACTTATTCACCAAAAAGTGCAATTCATTTGGCTGTCAACATCAGATCTTGATAGAATGTTCAGTTTTATTATTGGAAGAACTAAAGTTTTCTGTTAAGATTTCTGTTGACTTTCTTGTGGATGTGAAAGTCAGGACTTTACTTAGAAGCTGGACTTACTTCATTGAATCTTAAAAAAAATAATTAAAAAGAAAAAAAGGTTAGTCTGGTTTTCCTCCCTGTAACTCTGAGGTTGCTAAAGTTCAAATGTTAATAGGCTTCAAGAAGGTGTGTATACTTTTTTTTTTTTTTAAGGCTAACAGTTTGTGCAGATTCCTAATCTCTAGGCAATTAAAAAAAAAAAAAAAGTTGTTAAAAAGTTGTATTTTACATGTTTCTTTATGCACGGTGTGGCTGCATGAGGCAATAGCTTTAAATTTTTTTTTAAAAAGAGCCTACAGAATGCACAGTCTGATAACAACAACAAATCTAATCTAAAGTGACAACTGGGAGACTTTCCCAGACGTTATTCTCTTTAATGTAACATGACTTTAAATTGATGCAGCCCCACAGTGATTGAAAAACTCTCAGAGCTTGTCTCCCGTGATTACATTTCTGATCTGTACAACTTAATGTTTTAACTTGGTGAATCTCACTTTTGCAAATGAGCAGTTTGTTTATGTTTTAAGAGGGTGAGTGTCAGTGATGCAAAAGCAATGGAACTATAACACCGCAAAAAGCAATATATCTGATAGTGATTCTGGTCAGCAACATGGACTCATTCTTTTTCTCAGTGATACAAGAGTCATCTGGTACATATAAGGCACTTTTGTGTGCACTGCCTTATACTGATCTAGAGCATTTAGTGTTAAATTAACATGGAATTGAAATTAAGAGAAGACAAACCTTAGGTAACCTTAACTCCCTGCTCCCACATTCAAAATACTTTCGTGAAAGCATTTTAAATCTGCTTAAGGTTCTTTATATCTCGAAAATTGGTTCAATTTTCTTGAATTTTACATTTTTATTTAAAGGATGTATTATACATTACCATAAACAAAAACTGGTATTAGAGTTCCTGAGAAATGGGTCACTTAAAATTTAATAATGAACTGAAGCAGGATGTATCCATGACATCCATGATATAACACTTTAGAGAGAAGACAGGAAGGATAAAATTACATTTTTTTAAATTGTTATTCCTTGATTATATCTGGAACTCTAGCTGTAGACTGATGGTTGGATTTCTACTTATAATTTATGTAACTGACAGTAAATTTTGAGTTAACAGAATCACTCATCAAGTGAGGAAGCAGCACAGCTCCTTTACTCAAGGTTACGGTCTTACATCCTCCTACTCGCACTCCCAGCTACTGTGACCATACCACAGCAAATGGGAGGAGAATGAGTCTTTCCAGTTAGAAATGCAGGCAAGTTAAACATCTGAAGCTGAAAGGAAGAAGACAGAGGAGGAGGCAGATGTCCCGAGTAAAGTGGAAAGGACAGAGGAGAAGGTCAAAACACTTGCATTTGATACTGGCCACTGTCTTTGTTTAGAATACAGTAGGAAAACCACAGATTGGTTTGTAACCTTTGTAATCAAGTAAATTGTTGAAATTTGTATTTATTTTTGATGAGCCTTATTTTACTCTATCTTTCTCTTGGTATTTTTCTAGTATACAAGTACATAAATTTTCATTTTCCTCTTCATTTACCTTTTAGAATGTATACAGTCTGAGGAATGATGTATTTAGAGCAATACTTTATAATACATATAAGCTGCTTCTGGGGCTGCCGTTTAGAAATATGTGCAGAAAAATGGTCATGTGTAAGAAGAAACGGCCTGTGGTCAGTTTTGTAATACAAATTCTAAAAATCTGTTATTTATTTCTGTATTGCTACTCTCAGAAGCAGAAAATGATACCCACGGGTAGGTACAGTGATTGGTCGATATCAACTGGAAATAAAAAGAAATAAAAGCCTTTGAAATGGAGTAGCTGAGTTTTATGTCAGTGATGCATCAAGGTGTGATGTAGTTATGTAATAGTACCTGATTTATGCCATGTTAGAAAAATCAGGGATTCAGAAGTTGGGGATTTAATCCACAAAATGGCGGACAAGATGCAAGACAGGTATTAGGCACCACAGATAATTTTTCATGAAGGAGAAAGGTGAATGTTGTGGTCTTTAGGAACATTTCAGCAGCCTTGGTTAAAGGCAATAAAGCTCTGGAGGTGCTGGAGGGAAAAATGAGGAAAAGCAATAGAATAACAATTGTATTAAAATGTCAATTTTTTGAACCATACAAGAGAAAGTAAACCAGATGAAAATGGTCTAGCAATTTAAGATATCTAATATTAATCCTTTTAATAAGCTGTTGTAACCAAGCATTTATTTGATGCCTTCGTTGCTTAAACACAAAATTCATTTTGTGATCTACATGTCCAAGAGAGTATGGTGCTGATTTCAGTCCTGGAGCTGTTTTCGGATCCTTCCTACTGTGTAGTTTGCATAACCTGCTTGAACGAGTATTATTTCATGATGCATCTAAACTTAATTAACAGCTCAGAGCCACCAGCAAAGTTGCTGTCTTGCCAACATGGTCAGGTCATTGGCCAATATAAACATGGATCTAGAGACTTCCTGACAGGCACCCCAAAAAACCCTGGAAATTATATGCATGCAAACATGTCAGAATGCACATTTGGATTTTAAACTAGTTGAGCTACTTCAGCTGCTTAGTTGAATAAAGCTAATATCCATGTGTCTTAAGATATGTGTTACCAAAAAGATGAGTTTTGTTTGTAAGAATGTAGTTTGGAAAAGAAAAAAGTAGTTTCTGTAGAAAGAAGAATTTTGCCATCTGGAGAATCATTTTCAGGATCACTTTTTTGAGAGAGAAAATAAATATTTTGTTTCACTGTGTATAATCTGTTTGAGAAATTAACTTGGTACGTAACTGCATTTTCTTTTCTTTGTAACTCCTGCTGTATTTCAGCATAACCTGTCCCTTACACATTGGTAATTTGTTAAAGGGCCATTCTGTTATAAAAAGCTGGAGAATCAACGCTGCATTTCAAGTAGTTCAGCCATGTCCCTGAGTCTGATTCAAATCATGCCCAGTTCAATCTTTCAGTCACTGGATTGGGCACATGAAGTCTTACATGGAGTTGGAAGGGATTTCTTTTTCTTCCAGAGATGAGCAGTGCTGGAATTACTTTGCATTTCTTTATTTCATTCCCTTTCCATGTCAACTTTTGGAGAGGAGAAATGGTCAGGGAATTTGAATAATCACAATTTCCACTAATTGCCAAGTCCCACACGTTTGCAAGGAACACGTCCTGGCGGAGCTGTTCTGTGTGGCAAGTTGGTGCAGATTCTTTTGCAGACTTTCAGCATCCTGTCTCTCATCCTATATTCAGAAGCCTGTGGAGTTTGCATTTTGAGACCTAACCTATCTTCGCCAAGGTGACTGTGGGTTTTTCTGGATTTGCCCTCCAGGATATTTTTAATTAGATATAAAGGAATGAATACATTACTTTAAATTATTTTGATGAAAGAATTCTTGCACTGTCATTAACAATGAGTTAAATGAGCTAAAACTTCCCTCTAGTTCCCTATCTTTTGATGAGGAAACAAAGCAGTTCTTTGCATGATTAAGATTTGTGGTATCACGCCTGAAATGAGAAGCCGTAATATATGCTCTATAATTTATGAAGGGTTTTTTAACTCCTGTGTGACCACTCTTCTTTTTTCTGACTATTTTTACAGCTGGCTTTGTCATGTTTTGCTTTGGTTTCAGACTCTGACATCAAAAATTTATGTGTATGTTTGTTTTCTTTATTGCTAAAGAAGCTGATTGATTCCCCAAGCACCTTAAAGAGATTTGGCCTTGAAAATTTCTGATGCTCTTTAAAAATTCCAGATCTGGTTGTTTTTAGACTCCTTAGGCTGAATATGAGTTTTTGATAGGGATGATTTAAACCATGGCAAGGTGTGTGAAAACATGTGGAAAACTGTAAAGCAACAAGCTAATCCCTTTAGTCATTTGAAGTGTGCCAGGAGTTCAGAAAGCTTATTACTGGTAGCAGTTTGTGTTTTACTAGCATTACAGTCTAACAACAGTTTCAAGAATATATACAGAGAGCAGTTAAAGAAACAATAAAAGTCATTTATTCTTGGACAGAAATGACTATCCCAGTGAAAAAGAAGGGAATTAAGCTTTGTTGTTGATAGAGCTCTTGGCCAAAATTCAGAATACTTTATTCAGCAGTAACCGAGTATTTCGGTTGTCGACATCTTCAGTATTGTGATCGTGCCTGTTGCATAGCTTCTTACAGTGTTTACTTGAAAGAGCCGTCCATGCCAAGCACGAGTCAGACGCCAAAAAAGATCAGATCTTGAGGCTTTTTGAAAGAAAGGGGTGATTGTTTGCTGTATGGGTTTTGATTCATTTCAGTTTTAAGCTGTGCCTTGCAACCATGAAGAATTGTTGTATTGCAAGAGTCAGGATTTTCCCAGTCAAGTTGTAGATGTGTTATTACATCCCGCATTTTGTGAATGGAAATTGATTTCTGTATCTTAGAGCGTTGGACCCCTTGTGCATCATGTTGAGCAGCTATTCTGGAACACGTAGAGCAGAACAACTGAGGCATTATATCTAGGATCAGTGGCTTGTTGACATGGGCTATTTTCCTGTTGGCTTTAACTTCAGTCTCAAGCACAATAGAAACTAGTGTAATTGGCTTAACGGCGAGGTTGAAGATGGCAGGTTATTTGAAATATTGGGCAACGCAAACTGTAACACTAATACCTTAAGCATAGCAAAGGTGCATATTCTGCTAAATAAACTTCAGTAATTACTTTAGGGGTTTTTCCTTTGCAACATTGTAATTTTTCTAGTTTATATTCTTCACAGACTGCTGACCACAGTGACAGTTTTGCTGTTCTTGTATAAAATAACTCACACATGTGTGCACCTGGTCTTCATTATTGTTACATTGCATATATGGTAATGGCAGAATGGGAAATTTTCTTTTCTGATTTCTGCTGATGACGCCTTGTTTTAGGTACAGCACTTTACAAATACATTGTTCATTAAGTGTCACTATCCATTAAGCAGCACTAACAGGCGAAAGGACTGTACAAAACATTCACATCATTTTTATAACAGAAAATATTTGCTATAAAATGCTAAAAACAAACAAACACAAAAAACTACTTCATTTTTTTAATCTGCCAACAATATGAACATCCTTGTTTTTACCTTACTGAAGCAAATATATTTGCAAAAAAAAAAGCATATAAAAAAATCCAAGCAAAACTTTGAAAAAAAAATTATTCTTCTGCATTATGTACTAAGTAAACTGAATTGAAACACTGAAAAATCCACTTTTTAAAATGTTAGCATTGAAAGTATAATTAGATATATGTTGACTCAAATCTTCTTTTGGCTGAGTTCAATTGCACTGCTTAGTATGCCAAGGCTAAATTTTGCATCTGTATTTTAAAAAAATATATTTCTTCTCGTTGATTTAGTTTTTCTTGCTATTTTTTTTTCTAGAAATGTGTGATTCTGAGAAGTTACTTCCCAACTTAAAACTCTAGTTATGCATTTGCCAAGCAATAGCAGTGGAAAGGGCGACTGGTTTGCTAAAGGCAGGGAAACGTGGAGTTCTCTCGTCTTTACAGGGATGACTGTAACAGCTGAATCAATGTGGGATCTCTGTTAGATTCCATTTCGCACAGAGATAATACTTGACTAGAGCATCAGTTGTTGATAGGGTTTGGATTGTAACTTTTTAAGAGTGGTAGGTTTATCTGTTTCACAAAAAAGAAATCTGATGTGCTCAAGCTAGGATTTCTGAGTGTCACCACGAGATGTCACTATGTTGTTAGAAAGAAATCTGCCGAATGGCATGAATATCTGGAAAATAAATTACATAGCCCTAAAGGGTGAAAATGTAAGAAGTTAAAGAAGAGGATTCTTTAGTGCCTTTAGATGAAGCATGTGCTCCTTTGAATAGGCACAATGTGCTGGCATCAACATCACTATTTCCAGGTTTGTCAGTGTTCTTGTTTTCCAAGCAAAAAGGACTGTAACAGATTTTAACTCTTTTAGGTCAGCAAATATTTGAGCTTGTAACAGGGCAGCTGAGAGGGATAAGTCATTATTGCAGTCTTATTTACAAAAATGGGAGATACCTATATATGACTGCATCACGTTGCCTTCTAGAGAGTAGGGTACTGAAGTAGCCAATGTTCACTGGGCACGCGCCCCACTGACATGGAGCAATAGTGACATCCTGTGGGAATGGTGTAAAAAGGAGTCAAATAAAAGCTTCTATTCATCATCTATTCTACTCATCCTGAATTTATCCACAATTGGGTTTATTCCATGTCATTGTTTTTATTTTTAAAGGCAGTGTCTCAAAAGTAAGTTAATATCCATTCTGAACTATGATTAGATCATTGTAGCTTTCTCTGCTTAAATTTACATTATTTGGGGGCAATAAATTGTTGATTTCTGTTACACGAATGCTCATGTTTTACTTTGATCAGAACTGGAAGCTTAGGAATATTAACACAACTTTGAAATTACTTATCTTTCTAGTATGCTAGGGTATTTTACCTGTGTTTTCCCCTAAAATTAAAGATAATTAACTTAGATTTTATAATGTGTTTAAATTAGATCCAGGTAATCTGTTTAAATTATTTTGAAATTGTTTAAAAGACAAAAGAAAAATCCCTCCTATTTTTTTTAAATCAAACCAAACCAAACCCAAAACAACCCTCTACCGTTAATAAAAAGGTAAGATATAAAATACCTTAAAATTTGATTCTGATGAGATAAAATAATTCCTGTATTCCAGGTCACATGCTGAACTAATCATTTGTAATATTAGATTGAAACAGAAATTAAAGGAACTTTTTTTAACCAAAGACTTTGGTTGCTGAGTGATCTAAGTGCTTCTCATTTTTTCCCTTAATATTTTTTTAACCTTTTTCTTTCCCTTTTTTTTTTTTTTCCCTGAACATGGAAGGAAAGACTATCTGGTAATTTTAAAGAGAAGTATTTAAACCTGGTATTGAAATTCATGAAAAGTCTTCCAAATAAGAAATTTTAAACTGTTTCTGGGATTTTTCTTTTTCCTGGTTTAAAAATGTACATGGATAAAATCACAGCAGTAACCCCCTGTGATAGGATTATTTGCACCTCTGTATAAGGTTAGTATGTCTGCTGTGGCTATCGTCATCTTTCACTGTGCTTAAACAGTGTGCATTTTTACTAATTGGCTGTTTGGGAAACTGAAAGGGGGAAAAAAAGACAAGGAATATCGTAAAGGTTGGCTGTACATACAGCATCCAGAATAGACTTATGCTACTGACAACAACTGTGATGGAACAGTTAGTGAACAGAAACATACTAAATATTGGGAGGTAAATTGGCACCTCTGACATTGTCCAAAATTGTATTCATCCAGCATTAATAAATCAGATAGCACAGAGGTATTACTATATTTTAAATCAAGTTAAATTATGGCTAAAATGATTACTGAAGGAAAATACCCTTTTTTATATTTTGGGTAAGAACATGTAAAGATCACTTACTGTGTCCTTCCAAACACTTTGTGGTGACGTTGACAAAGCTAGTTTAAAATTAATCTGCTAAATGTGGTTATAGCCATTTTTCTAGTGGGTTTTAAACATGTCAGTAACTTCAGAGGGGTGGGTGGAGGATTCTTTCCACCTGTGTGTGAAAGACAGGAAGTGACTGACAGACTTAAATTAAATTTTAAGTATTTTTGTGTAGTCTTTGCTAATATGGTTTTGCAACCCATTCCTGGCAGGTATCTGTGAGAAGCCGCTGACTAAGTTGTGTTGGCTGGAAAGAGATTTTTCAGATGCTTTTTACTGAAGCTCTCTATAATTGATATGTTAGTAGATTAAGAGTTACACATGACATTTTATTTTTCTCTTCTGTTAATTATATATATATATAGCGAGAGACTTGTGCAAATTTTTGTATCTGCAAATAACATGAATTCTGGTGAGGATCTCTTCCTTGGTATATGAATACTTGAGAAAAATGTGAAAATTAATGAATGATTAGCAGTAATCCTGCTAGACTAGTCAAATCCTAGAGTTTTATTCTCAGATTAGCAAAACATTTTTATTTACAGTTTCATTGAAGTTGATAGTACTTCATTCTCTGTGAAGATTTAGGTTTCTGCATTTTAACTGAATAAATGTCATCATTTTTATGGTGTAACTCTGATCGTTTTCTTTTTCTGGATTATTTTATCAAAACACCTTTTCTTTCTCATATAAGAGCAGTTCAAATTAAGCTTGTGCTTCAAAGCTGGATTTGAACACTTCTGCAGAAGGCAATAGCAAAGCTGTGACTTTCTGGACCTTGTGGCTGCTGAAGTTTGCATGGATCTCAAAGCAATTACTTAAGTTAATAAAAGTTAATAAAAAAGAGGCATTAAACACCAAGGTACCATCTCTGATTCTGGATGTCCCATGCCTAAAATTTGTTAGAGAGTAGGAAAGTCTCCCAAGGCAGTATCATATTTTTGTATTTTTCCTTAGGCATTACAGAGTGAGAACTCTGCTTCTGTGGTTATATGGGTATAGTCTTTAATTATATATGATATATTTATTTTTGCCTCGGGATCTCTGTCATAACTTGTGCAGGCAGGATTTGAAAATTCGAGGGACATCATGGCAGCCTGTGTCATGGTGGACAACACACGTTAGTCCAGGAGTTAGGAAGGATGAGTGACCATGTGAGAGCCAGCTAGTGCACAACTATGACTCTCATTTTACTTCCTTTCCTTGCCATTTAGCTTGTTCTTCATTGCAACCTAATTCTGTTTTCCTCTAAGAATTTAACCTGCAAAGGAGATATTAAAAGAACTGTTATTCTGGGGGAGAATCACAGAATGTTTTGATTTGTTTCAGATTCAAAGCTTTAATGCTAATATAAGATAGTGGTACAAGAAATCTAATGTTATGCTTATTTTAATATGATATGGGTAAGATCCAAAGTTTAGATGTCTCACTATCTATGAAGGCTATGTTATCTCTATCCAGTTTGCTTGCATTCTGTCATGGCTGAAAACTGTTTTTTTCTTGATCGTACTAGTTCACAGACTTTCCCAGTAACCCTCATATTTGTGGGCCACTAATTTCTTTTCCCATACCCAGAAAGAAAAAAACAACAACAAAAAACATTGTTTAGAACAAATATCATTATCTTTTTCTCTAGTGGTTCTTTCCTTCTAAGACAGTCATGAGATTGTGTGGGCCAAGAAATATTCCTTGTCTTGTCAAGAACCTCTCAAACACTCATAAAAGTATACTGAGCAATTTGGTGTTTTTGTAAAACACAGCAGAAAATGTGAACGTTTATCTGCATTGTGTAGTAATAGATGTGTATAGTGATAACAAGCATGGGGGCTGCGGAGAAGAAAGTATTAAAAAAAAAATCAGCAACAACAGAAAAAACACCAACCTTCTCATCCTGACAGTAGTAATCTGAGTTGGCTGCTTTTTGTGATGAAAGACATAAAGAACTAAGTGTGCAAAACACAGCAACTCTTCTGTGGTTCAAATGGGGCCCATTGATTGCTCCGAGTTTACTGTTGAAAATCTGATAACTTTTTGTGGATGTTTAGATGGTAGATGGATGAGGCCCAGTTCTTCTGTAAATCTGCTGGTTAAGTTTCAAAGGTATTCAGAGTTTCAGTATATTTAGCTTGTGTCCATAACCTAATTTTTGTTTTATTGTAGTTGAAATTAATCACTGATGTTAACTTCAGTTTTATTGGATTATTTGTTATGAAAGATGACCCTAGATTTCAAAACTTCATAAAGTATGATTTTGTATACTGTTCCCAGCAGCCATTTAAATTAAAAGCTGATGAGGTCTTGGATATATAACTTAAACATTTTTGCATTATTTTTAATTTATTTGAAAGTTGATATACTGTCTTTTTGACCTGGTTGCTGTAAAAAGCTACATTCTTTGGCAAATACTAACCACTGTGTGTGGTCTCAGCTAACACGGACCAAGCCTTGCTTTAGATAAAGACATCTCTTTCCACACATTTCCTAAGCTATAATGAACATTTTTATTAGTGGTTTCACAAAACACTACAAAGTTCCAGTAAAAATAGAGCACAAATCCATTTGTATGTAAAGCATTTAGCATGAAATGTTCCTTTGAGTTCTGTTCTTTATTGTTGGGAGCATTATATTGCTTATTTTCAAACCAAAAGAATCTAAACTTTTAAAGTAATCTAGTTCATCATGTTTTGAGGTATTATGGAAAAACTTATTTTTTTTACAGTATCAGTTAAATTCTTCATACATATATTACCTTTATAATATAAACTTTCTCTGTAGAATATGCTTTTTTGTTTTTTATTTCAGAAATCACATTCTAATCTCAAGTTATTGACTAGATCAGGAATTAGAACTGAGCATTGAGGTTTATTGTTCTAATGTACATAATTCTTTAAGTGAATACTTTTGGAAAGGCTTGACTCAATGGAGAACATTTTATTGATACTACCCGTATGAACTAGGGCAATATGGTAGTTGTAATATTAGTAGGAATTCTACGTGGGACTATTTATGACTTTTAAGAGATAATGGGTTTTGTTTTAAAATGTATAAAGACTCTTGATGTTGCTCATATTTTCCATAGGAATGTAGACAAATTGTTTTTTAGTGTCTTGCATGTCATCTCCTAGCAAATGGGTTTTAGAAGCCTTAATTTCATAATTTGTTTCAAATATGTAACTGTAGATCAGGATTAAAAAACATAATGCTCGTAGGCAATGTGCTCTGATTTTTTTCTATTTACCTTCCTAGCACCTTAGATTTTGTTAGCATACGTATCTCCTCCCTGTATTCACCCGAGTCATAAAAATCACACTATAGATAACATCAGAGTTTAACATGCCTGATAATATATGTTGCATTGCAGATTCAAATCTGGTTTTCAAGGTGAAATATTCTTACCCTTGCATTGCACCAGTTGGCTCCACTCCTTGGAGACAGTGCAAAAGCACTCCGTTGATTGCTGTCTGGTTTGACTCTTATCTCCAGCTGATCCATCTTTCCATGCCGTTTCTTCTGTCTGGATAGTTTTTCCTGATGCAACTCATCTTTACCTCCTGTATTTTTTGTCTGTGCATCTGACAGGTATTTCTTGTTTGTTTTCTCCCTTGTCCTCCCGATCCAACACTCTTAACTACTGCCAGAGTGTGAAACTACAGATGTTTTTGAAGTAGACATTGATAAATGAGAATAGGAACGAACACTTCTTCATGTTAAGATACCTTAAGTCTCTGCCAACACCATACATAGTAGAATCAGAGCACTTTGATAATCACTGGAAGGGTAGATTACTCGGTAACTCTCAAAATCAGCAACTTTATATAGAGACAGAGCTGCTGAGCCCAAAGTGCACACACTTCAGAACTTTTGGCCAAGTTGTTTTGCAAGTTTTTTTCAAAGACAGGGCCCTTGTCTGAACTCGCAGGAAGCTGTTCCAAGAGTAGTGGTTGACATGAAAGACTACGGTGTATCACGAATGGGGAAGCGTAAAAAAAAAAAAAAAAAATCATATAATAGGAAAAACACATAGAAAAATGAAAACAGCAGTTGTGTATGCAGTATTAGAGCATAAAAGGCAGGAATGGGAAGACTGCCCATTAGTCCATGTGTAAAGAAAACCTGGACATGATCTATGAAAATGTAGTTTTCTTTCTGTTGATTCTCTCTCTTTACCTTGCCTTTAGGGGTAGAGGGGAGAAGAGTTTGACACCTGCTGATTCCTTTCCCTCGCAGTCACATTGGTTTTGGTTTATGTTGTTTACCCTATTTCCAGAATTGAAAACAGTATTTAAAGAGTTTTTTCACGTAAGAATTAGACCTCAAATCTATAGAGGGAGCGTTGTCTTTCTCTAGTGAATGCTGTCAGTGAGATAACGCATTGCAAGGTTTCCTGGTTGGAATAACACCTGAGAATGTAAGCACTTGTTTGTTTTCATCCTTTTTTGTTTAGGTTAGCAAGATAATTGTGGCAATTCAATTTTATCTTCTTATCAGGTAATTCCTTCAACTGCTTGCAAACTTTTTTTCCAACTAATCTATCGACTACATCAAATATTCTTATTAATCTTCCATTACTGAAGTTTAAAGTTGTAGTGCATGGTAGTGATTATTTTAGGAGACTGCTTTATTTGTTCAGTCTGAATGTGAATGTGCAGGATTTGAGAAACTTTTTTTCTGATAATATTAAATGTGTCACATTTAAAGTGGTTGGTTGCATTTTCTTAAAATAGGAATATTTCTAGTAGCAGGATCAGAGAAGAAAGCCAAACGGATAAAGTATGAGATATTAGTTTATGAAATAGCTCTTTTGTGATTGCTGAAATTGATGGGAGTTTGGCAGTGAGTTTAGCAGAAACAGAACGGGGATCTCTAAGGCTGGTGCTTATGCACTGATGTTTTAAATGTCGTTTTCTGTTTGTAAGATTAAATAAAAGAGAAAAGTGAAGACTTCCCTTGCATCTGTACAAATAATTTGACAGTTCATGGTGGAATGCTCTGTCTGTGTTGTTTCATTCAAAAATCATGGTAAAACAAAAATCCCTTGAAGGTGGCAGCCTGAAGGTGTGACTATCTTGTTTGATCTATGATATTTACAGAAAGTTTAGAAAGAAGAGCACATCTCTTAACTTCTTTGCCAAATTTCAGATGATGAAGGGTTAGGGAGAGTACTGAGGTACATGAAGGTGTAAGCTGTATTTGTCCGCTTTCCATTCTTAAAGCATGTACAGGGTTACATCCTACATATGTTTGTCAGAGTGATTAATGGCTTGTATCCATAAATTAGAACTGAGGGTATTAATATCTATATGTTTTTGTTTTGAAAAGCAACTGCAAGCCCATAAATACATACTAGATATATTCCATCTGATGAGCATGAGACCTATAGTGGACATTTACAGTAAATGACTAAAGCCATTTGGAGTTTTTTTTTTAAGATATTAAATACACTTTAAAATGTCATAAGATGTCTTGAGCCCTGTATGTAAAGCTGATATTTGTATTTATCAGATAATTTCAGAACAGAAAACGTGTTTTTCCAAAAGTACCTGTTTATTCTTTGCTTTCTAAATTGATAAATATATTACCAATGATAGTGGATGTCAGGATAGAAAGATAAAGGCAGTGAAGGTCCAAAACTTTTCATAGAGTTTATTCATAGAGTTAATGCACATTGTTTTTTCAAGTGCCATAGATGATATAACTTGGTAATGGAAGAATGCCCTTTTGCCTATTGATAGTTTTGTACTGAGATACTCTAGGAATTTTTTCCTAATCAGTTATATAAGAGTGATGAGAAAACTATTCTGTCTTTTAGAAGCAACGGAGGGTCCAGCACTGGCTTTGAATTACATCTAAGTATCTTTGTGTGCATCAGCATTACGAAGTGGATGTATTCATGGATTAAATTTGCACTTTGTGTAAACATTAGTAAGTTCAATCCACCTGTGTATGGATTTTATGTTTTGAATAGGAAATTGGTCAAACACATGTCCATAACTAGCGTAGAATACTGATTTTTTTGAACCTCTAGGTTTTTATTTCTGGGATAAATACCAAAATGCTCATAAAATATATTATTTGAAGAAGACATGAAATGTACTAGCTGTCCTGCTTAGCCAGCCAAGTAACTATTTGTTTCTACAGAAAATTCTAGACTAATTCAGCAAACTTAAGCAATGTGGTTTTGTATGCATTTTTTTTTTGTCTTGTACAGGTTTGTGAAATACCTTTAGAGAAAATATTTTTCTCAGAGGTTAAAGTTTTGTTTAAATGTTGTTTTGATAATCTAGCTGTTTTTTTCCAATATTATTGATGGATTTAAGGTATCCGAACTGACAGTGAATGAGCTGCATAAGAATCTTTTAATGATACAAGGGGGTATTGAATGACGGCAGACTTTTTTAGCATCTCTGAACAGTACAAATTGCTAGCATCTTCGCATTTCTATATGAAGTACCTGCTTAAGGCCCTGTGGGGTTAAGAACATTGTTTACTCTACTCTTGACTCCTGCAATATAACAATAAAAAAGTGATTAAAATTTAAGTACTCTTGAGAGATTTTCTTTATATCTAATTTCTTGAATGCTGGTATGCATTAAAACTGGATCATTGCATAATACTGTTGTGGTACGTATTACTGTATTACCTTGTTTAGCAACCAACAGAAATAAGAACAGTAATTTTTTGATAAGTAGTCTTGTCCAAATGTGCTGAGTTTAAAGATTGTTTAGCATTAAGGTTGTGTTAATTGTTTGCTATGTAGGTTATATTAATTCTTTCCTCCATAGACCTCTATTTTCAGGTAGTTAACATACCACAAAACTCTCTTGCAAGACAAAATTTGATACCAGGGTTCTCACATTAGAGGGTATTTTCAAATTATCCTTTAAGTAGGTGATGATATAAGTAAATTTCACAAGAAAGGCAAAAGAGAAGTAACCTCTTTTCAGTGTCTTTGCTTTCATAATGGAAGGAAAGAGATATATATTTTAAATTTGGCATCGTGCTGATATGATCTAGATGTTCTTGGTATTAATTATTTCACTTGCAACTACTATTGTCTCATGTATTCACACCATGCTAACTAAGCAACTGTCATCTTAATTTACAATACAGTATCATCCTTGCTGTCAGATAAAAAGACTTTTGAGAGTACATGATAGCTGTGGATACAAATAACTGATACAATTAGTACGTGACTAAAAGAACTGAAGTTTAAATCATGGAAAAAAATGAGAGAAGTATTTCAGAGCATATTTTAGAAGGTGGAACAAACCCACACCTGGATCCAAGTCAGCAGATGATGTGGCTCTGTCGATTTCATCACTGAACTTCTCTTCAGCTGTCTGCACAGCACAAAGTGTGATTGCATGCAATGGAGATACACTTCGACTAGATCTAAAATCAGTTCAAGAGGGCTAATGACATATACTCACAGCATTGTGGGGTCCAGTGGAAACACTGTTGAACAGTTTAGCCATTGATTCTCCATCTCCATTCATTGGGCATCAGAAATGGCATAGCTGGTATCACTGTTCTTAGCAGCATCCGCTACCAAGCACTGAATGAACATTGCCAACAGAGGCAAATGCTGTGCCCTGTATATCTCAAGCCCTAAAACAAAGCTGAGAACTTTCGTTGCCACTCATTGCAGGGTCAGGGCAAGGTAGATCTGGAAATAAGGTGCCTTGTATATGCTGCCTTTTAGTTCTTTGTATTTATTTATACTCTTCATGACTGCTCCTTCCATTAGCCAGCCTTCGTCAAGAGACCTGAGGTATTGGAGAGAACTGAGCACAGAACTCTTATTTCTTGAGTATGATTTAGCATGGTTTAGGGATGAGATAATCTCATGAAAATATTGGGGTACAGTATTCTGGTTTTAAATCAGGATTAGCTGTAAATTAGGGTGTGGCATTATTTAATCCTCAGAGGAAATATCTGCCCACTGCCCCTTTCATCTCCAGGCTTCTCTCTTCAGCCTCAGACTTGGAAGGGTGCCATTTTCATTCAAGGGCACGCACGGTTGCAATTATCTGGGAGGCCATCAAATTGTATCTGTATGGGCACTGTGGAATTTGAGCATTATAGGCATACAATAAACATTCCTAAACCTCCATACACAATACTATCTCTTCAGTGATCACATTGTATAGTCAGTTAAAAATGGAATGTAGTAGAATTAGGAATTACTTAATATTAGCTGTTTGCCTGCCTCCACAACTCCATTTACATGTTCATCCTCAATCTTTCCACATACCAAGACAGACAGATACGCTCACTTGCATATTACCTACCTACTTTGGCAAGCATATGAAACCAATGAAGGTTATGACCTTCTAAAGCTATGTTGCTGAGTTAATATCCCATCATTTTGCAACATCTAAACCAACAAAGTTTCTTGTCAGGCAGTTGAAGTCAAACTGAAAAATACAAATTGTATTGATAGGTTAGAGAGAGATGACAAACAAAACTCCCAATGTCAGCTGACACCTTGGCAGGCTGTATTATACGAACTTTTAAAAATAATGAAAGCACACCTGCTTCATATGGTTATGCTACATCTGTGGTGAATATTTACAGATCAAATGGATCTAATTACTGTTGATTGATAAAATTGTACTGTAAAGTGGCCTAGAACAACACTAGTTTGAAATATTCATTAACGTTAAATAAAAGAGAAAACCTTTAGAGCCCAGAACTTTTCTCTGAAGGCACATGTGATTATTTTATTCCGTGTAAGTTTCACTCATGGCATACTATTAAACACAATGAGTTATAAGAAGATACGAAGAAATTTGTATTTTAGCCACTGATTTGCCGGTCTGCAACATGGAGATGTTTAACATGAGGATGCCTTAATTCGCAGATAGGATAGCATTATTTAAAATTGATTAGGAGCAATTCACAGCAGCCTGCCAAATTGCTAATGGAAGCCATTTGAATCAATTCTCTCATATAATTTAAATGCCATTTCACTGCATATAGTTTAACCAGGAAAGAATCCCAGCTTGCAGCCTGTACAATTAATTATTTATTATTCTTTTCATAAATATTTTCTTGGTCTAAAAAAATGTAAAAACAAAATAAATGCTTATACTCTCAAACTTTTTCAGTGCATGCACACTCTAAATGGCTAATTTGAGAAATGTCATAGTATTAGTTTTTACTTACGTATGTCAGAAAGCATTTGTATCTTCGTGTCAGATTTTTTTCTTACCTGATAGCTTTTTGTGGAGTGTGCATTTAAGGCTAAATTGCAAATTGGATTCTGCTGTTAACTGAGGGGCCTATTCAGCAAAAATTATATATAGGCATTTTTCAGAAGGTCGTGGAATCCATCTTTGCTGAGGTGATGAAGCAGGGAACTCCTTTTGGCTGCAGAGTCACTTTTGTCCGGATCTGCCTGGCCGTCCCACAGGGGAATTCATTGCATGAAGTTTGGTGTTCGCTATCGCACACTCATCCATCACTGAATGGTTGTCCTATCTAGGGGTTAATTTTATTGTTATTTGCTTGAAAGTCAATTGAATTAAGCTTGAGAACTAATGGTATGTTGCCCTAGTTTAAAAATAAACATTCTGGTGTTTGGCTGCTACTGGCTGAGATTTTGCACAGTCAGCACTAGCAGGAAGAATATCTTTTAATTTCATGCTTTGCCCACTCATCTATTGCACTGCCAATTGCAACCACCATGGTGCCAAACAAGTAAAAATATGTATTGTATAAAAATACAGAGCAACGTTGATGCTGGTGCAGCATGGGAAGTGCATTACTGGGGCAGCTACTCTTCAGATGGAAATAGCATATTGAAATCCTTTCTGGTCATTGTTAGCTGCTGTCTGTTGTGGCTTAGAGAACCCAAGAAAAAAATCAGTAGTCTGTTATTTTTTTCTCTTCAGTACAAAAAAGCATTTTTCAGTGTCTTTAGCTAATATATGGTGATGGATATTGTAAGGGTTAAAACACTTCTGAAAATTAATCAACCCTCAACTGGCCTTTTTTCGCTGGAGTTGTGATATGTAAGTTGACCTCGAGGTGTGCTAATAATATATGTCAAAGATATTTAGCAGGCTTTTGCCATACGTGCCTCCATAGATATGGTGGGCATGTGACCGGACTGATTATGGACCTGAAGGCTCTTCCCCTACAAAATATGTGTATCAAGTCAAGAAAGGTCAGCCTGCAATAAGGGTTTTTAAGAAAGAGAGCTTCGGCTGCCTAGGCACCATTGGAAATCTAATACCTATTTAAGTAGCAAGGTTTTACAAGTAGTCTGGTGAACCTATTTAAGAGAATAAAATTTCCTGAGTAAAAAGGGGACAGAAAAACCTTAAGAAATTTTGCAGAAAATGTAGGAAAAATCCTTGGTACTGAGTGGAAACCAAAGGACCTAAAAGTCAGGTATTCTAAAACGGGGGAGGCAGCTAATGTTTGTTAGGTGTTGCTCCCCAAAATAGCACACAAAAAAAGCAGGGCTGTAATAGAAGTGGTTTGGGTGCAATTTTTTTTAATGGTAGGAAAAACTATATGGTAATGGGATTGTGGTGTTTTTGGGGTGTTTTTTAACTTTTTTTTTTTTTTTTTTTGTAACACGAATTTCATGAAAGAGAAATGGTGACGATGAATGTGACTGAAAGCACACCAGAAGAAAACCAGGCCATGCACCTGGAAGCTGGGAGTTTTGAACAGCCTGAGCTCTGGCTGACAGAGCAGAACCCTTGTAGAGGAGACCTGCTATTCCTGCACAAATCCAACATTCTGATTATTCTAAAGGGATTGTGCAATGTTTCCCTTTCTTCTTTGAGATCACACTAGTTTTACAGAAAAAAAAAAATAGTTCCTTAACTGTATCCACTGGTATTTTAAGACTAATAAATAATTCTTCACAGTCATTCAATCACTCTTGGTGCAGACTTCAAAAGATAATTTATTTTGCAGATAGACACCTCTGACAGCACTCTGGAGGCCATCCTTTCAGGCATAGGCACTTTCAAGAAACCAAGAATAAAACATCCTGCTCGATCAGGTTTTTATATGATGAAGCCACTCCTTGATAGAGAAATCTAATCAGTACACTGGGGAAGAAGGGGGGCTCTACTGCTGTCCTTTTTCATTATGGTTTCCTGTCCTGTTAACTAAGGAAATGGCCAGTAATGTGCTTGCCGACCTCATTGGCTCATACACAAGCACCAGCTGGGAAAGGAGACTGAAACCCTGAATGCCTGGAGGAACTCATGATGTCCTGCAGACTCTACATGTGGGAATGGTGGTGGGATATAAAAGAGAGAAACACAGGTAATGGGAGAGAGCTGGATGAGTGGAGATGGATTTCAGAGAAAAATAAGCGACCTAGTTTTGTATCACAAAGCATAAATTAAATTTTTGCTGCTAGGCATTAAAATAGCTAACACGTTACAAAATTGTACATCACACAATCTTTTCTGAAGTCCACTGGTAGGATAGTTTAAGTGCTGTCTGTCTGGGGAGACGTCTTTCAAGAACTTAGGCAGTACCTCTTGTTTTTTATCTGCTCTTTTCCCTGTCTCAGGACAAATTTCCAGTATTTCCTTGGTGATGCAGTTTGAGTGGGGCTGTCATAATGAGCTGCTGTGGCACCACGCTTGTAGTCTGCAGACATCAACATGGTCTTTTGGGCAAGATTAGGAAAATGTATTAATAAACATTGTGGCAGCTTGTCTCTTTTGAAAAATGCTTTTTTTCTTATTTCTCTTCATGTTGCAAAACAGAGATTACTGCATATCAAGAGATTAAAGCCTTCACTGGTAAAGAGATATTCACATGAATGAAAATAATTTCTTTCTATGCATTCTTCTTTTATCCAAGTAAGTGAACTTCTGGGAGATATACTGCCTTATTTCATCAGGAATTTTAATTCTGAAGGGAAAATAAATGGAATAGGAACTCTGTTTCTAAATATCTAAGGTTACAACTTTGCTGTAACTGGAAATGTAACTCCCTGTTATGGTAATATTTGATCCGTTTGCTGATTTCTCAGTACTATCTGGATTACTTAAAAATGTCTCACCATAACAGCATTTTCCCCTTTTCTGTTTCTTATGGTAAATGTGTTTCTTTTTCTTATGGTAAAAGACTTTTTTTGGAACTCTTTTTGCAGAGTTTCAAAATAAATAAAATTTACAGCTGGTGGAGAACATAGTTTTTACATACTGGACCTCAGTAACCAATTTTTTCTTATGTCTCAGAACTCTCATTAATTTTTCACAGGCTTGTGATGGATAGTTTTTATTTATTCACGTCTGAGGTTCTGTTGTGTGAAAAGGACTCATTTTATAACATTACATATTCATGGCTTGGGATAGATGGGATAAGGAACTTATTATTAATGTGTCACAGTGGGAAACTTACTCTGGGTTCATTTGCGAATCTTGTTAAATGTGGTGCGGTCAGCAGACACTACTGAAATTTTTGATACATTTTATTGGAGAAGGGCAAAGAGGTTCAGTGATGCTTCCTTATCTAAACACTGCAAGTAAGATGGTGCCTTTCTAAATGCATTTGAAATGTGTCAGTAACACAAGGGTAGAAGCAAAATATGCTTGAACAAAACTAGAAGTCAGAACCACACAATTTTTTAGGACTGTTTCCAAGTGTAATTTGGGTCAAAATCTACTTAAATCCAGTTTGCTTAATTAAATATTATTTTATGTTTGGTAAAAACATAGGAGTCGCTTGCAATATAGTGAACTGATAGAATATTTCAAAACATGTAATTTGATTTGTGGCAAGTTAATGTTATCTGGAGCGACTCGTGGCCAAATTTCACTGAGATTATTTTGTTAATGCACAGTTGTACTTTGTAAATCCTGTTCCACATATACATGCAAAAATGTTTTGAAATCAGTAAGCTGTCTATATATGAAATGTATGCAGCATATAAAATAAAAACTAAAGAGGTGAGGTTTGGTGTGAACTCCTACTTTAGACTTCTAGTATTGGATCTGTTTGAAAACAACCAAATACCCTTTTTAAAGGGTCACAAAGATACTCATCTTCAAAGCAGAACATTTTGTACCTCTAAAATTTTAAAGTAGAGGCCCTCTCCTGTGTACATACATGCTCAAAATGAAAACTTTTGTATTAAATGGTTCCCTCCTCGTTTTCCTAGATGGAGAAACGGGCAAAGAGAGGAAGTCTAAGTTAGCTATGCTTCTCTCTTCCAGTTATTTATGAAATATTGTTACCTTTGTACTTACATTATTTTTGGACATCTAGAAAGATATTGAGTGTGCTAGAGATGAATCCATTTTTTTTAACAAAGCAGCTTGTGGGTGAATATATTTCTGTTTAAGATGTCAGCAGCTATTCAAATATTTAAGAACATATTCTCAAAATTCAATTGAATTATAACTTCTTGTTCTTGTTATGTATTTTCTTTCTTTCGAAAAGAGTAATAGAATATACTAAATAACTTTAAGCAACTTAAGCAGTTTGAGATGACTGGGACAAGACAATTTATGGTGGCCGTATTTTAACAGAAAAGTTACGGTGATGCTAAGCGTTAGCTTTATTAGAGATCCTACCGGTAGGTCAATGGTATTATATTGTCATTTATAATAGAAGAGCTGGGCAGTAAGAAAACTGTAGTCTATTAAGAGTTTGTGAGTGTGTGTGTGTGTGTATACAGTGAAATAATATCTAGTGTAATGTGAAGTGACAGTCAAAATTACAGCTTTTCTCTTGCCGCAAGGGTACTTCTCTGCCAAGTATAGTAATATTGTTGTAGCAGTGTTCAAGGTTGTCAGCAGTTCTTGGTTACTCTGCAGAGAGCCATAACTGTGTGTGGAAGCAAGGAGCTTCCTGTCGAGGGAGATACTATAATTTTGATATATATTTGTTGGTGCCAAACTGCAATTAAATAGGAGGCGTTGGAAGAGGTTTTATTTAACCAACTCAAATTTGTTGATTAATTAGTTAAAAGCAAAATATCCAAAACTAAATCCTGTTCTTACATGAATGTAGTCTAAATTATAAATTTATCAGACATTTGTGTATGCACAGAGAAGTGTTATTTTTACCAAATAAACTTTATTTCTGCTGATAAATTTGGGATCACCAAGGAAGTATAGGACATACTGTATTTTGCTAAAATATTAGCACTGAGGCTAATTGTCTATCATAAAATTATTTTAAGGGATAGTTATTGACTTCAGTTTTTTAGAGGTTGGCATGGAGACTGTTTCTTCACAAAAGCACATTTTTTCAGGATGTGTCAGGACTAAATGTGTCACAAAACTGTGTATTATCCATATTGGAAGCAGTAAAGATTTTCTCCTATTTCCCCACTTTGAAAAGCCTGATAATGGTGTCAGCACTTATATTCAGTTGACAACCATTTTTCTTGATGATTAGATTAAATAAAATGAGGTGAGGGGAAGAGGTGCTTGAAAAACATTGCTTTAAAGAAAACCAGGAATTTTCCTGCTGTCCTTCAGCATGCACATACTTACATAATTTATTATTAGCATGTTGAAAATGTAGTGATGTGCTAACTTAACTCACCGAACGGAGCCCAAGGATTGCTTAGCCAAAGGATTGCCTGAAGTATTACTTAGCCAAAACCCCCATTGACTTTTGCTGAATAGTTTCCAAGTGGAGCTGCCGATGCACGTTGCAAGGTACTTCCCTATGCTGCACCTCCAGTCCTTTCTTCCTTGATTTCTGTAGGTATCTGTAGCCTGCAATGCCTGGGTGCGACTTGCATTGCAGAATTTGGTGCTTCTTCCAGCAAAATGGAAGCCACGGGAGCTAGCACTTTTTTCAGATGGATTTATATAGAAAGAGAAGACAAATCCAAAAATATATTGCAAATAATTTCTGAATATTTTTAATTTAGCTAAAGCTAAAATACATTTCAGCTGCTTTATGTGGAAGGAGGGAAATAGAAAGCAAGAGGTTTCCTGTAAGTTACTTTTCTCAATGAAAACTGCGTGCTCAGTGGGGAGTTTGCACAACTGGCATAAGTTTTTCTGCTGTTGTTTTAAGCGCTATCTATTTATCCCAGAACACCTTGTAGGTTTAACTTAGTCTGGAAATCTTCTGTGTCTTATTTATAAAAACTGAGTATATGCTGAAGTTTACAGATGTCCTAGCTAAAATCATATCTTGAAGTGGCCAACGAATAAAAATAATGCCTAAAAGTAAAATGCTCCATGTGCAAAGGTGTTGGCCAAGCGCATTGTGGTGGCAATTTCCCATAAGAAATAGGAAAGATGCTACAAAGAAAAGTTATGAAAATTACAGAAATATCTGGTTTATGATATTTTTCTCCATGGCTTCCCAGAATGCTTTGACCTTTATTTCTGATGCTTGTGATCAGCACTAGAGCTTTCTTTTCTGGAGCAAGGCAGTAAGCTTAGAATCTGGACACGTTATTAGAGCTATATGCTCTGATCTGCCTTTTTTTTCATTTTTTAATTTTTTTTATTTTTGTAAGTATGTAAAATACAGAACTATCTTATGATTTTCTATGTCATGTTTTCAGAATTCCCTCTGGCCAGCTGCTGGGTTTGTGAACATATAATGTCTTTGCTTCTAATTCCTTTGATGCCACTAGAAACTGCTTTTTTTTCCTGTGAAGCCTTACCTCGTCATACAAAATCATTAGTGGTCAGGAGGTGATCAAACGAACATGTTTGCATGCAAAAATGCATGTACCAGTGTACACCTAACTCAGCATCTTTAACCCGAGTGGACTTGGTATCCTGTGTGTAACAAAGCTGTTTACCAAACGTAAGTTCTTTCAGAGTGCTGTATTAATACGTTGGGTTATCTTTTAATTGAATAAGTATATTACACAGTGAGACAGATTATTTTCTGTGGCCTTGCAGTCGCAGTTTGAGAACAGATACAATCTTCTTCATCTGATGAACAAAGCAACATCTGCTCTTGGTTTCCTGCAGCTTTCTTTCTTCAGACAATGCATTTAGATACACAATTTGAATCTTTCTGAAGAAACAGAAAATGAAAAATTTGACCCCTCCTTCAAAGCAGTGGTAACGCTGTGACAACAGTGGGTTGAGCTAAATTCAGCTATGTCAAGCAAGAACTATAAAAGTAGATAGATTGCCCTCTAAGCTTTACTTTATTGGATATTGTAATTGACATATAGTTGTCATTTATAATCATCTGTCCATTCCTGTGAGTTGGGAGCAGTAAAGTTAATTGTGGCTGCTCATTTGCATTAATCTCACCTCTGAAGGGTACAGTAACCCATTAATATCATGTCATGATGAATTATCACAAATAACATTGAACATATTGATTAATGATCTCTGAGATTTGTATCTCGTTAAAACATTTTGTTAGCTCTTTAAACTTTTAAGCAGACAGTCAGTGTATGTGGGAGAGGTTTAGAGATCACCCAAGAGGTGATGAAAAGTTATGGAATACATTTTGGGTCACTAATTAAAACTTGTTTATAAGGTTTCATACTATTTTTTAAAATGCTTTTTCTTTCTTAAGGTATAGAGCTTACAAGCTTTTAATCACAAAAATTGTAGTTTGATTGTTCATAAGATAATATTAAAATCAAAGATTTTAATAAATTTTAATAAATCAAGGATAATTTGCTTTAGAGTTGGGATGATAGAAGAAAAAAAGCATTAAAAATTGGAAATTGCCATATTTCTTTGGTTCTATTCTATAACAAAAATCATACTCTGAGTAGCATGTTTTTGAAAAAAAAATACATAGTTGGTGGTCATGTAATTTGAAGTAGTTGGTAATTAAATATTTTAACACTTTTATTATTGCCAGCTAAAATTTCTGTAAGCTAAGAAGCATAAAAAGTTTAGGGAGGAAGGGAATTTACACCACAGTTCAAGAAGGTGACTTGGCAAGATAGAGCTGACTCCTTTGCATATCTGAGTATTGTGTTTCAAGAGTCTATGAAATATGTAATATTTTTCAGCAAACTGCCTTTTTGCAAAGGTTTCTTTGTCTCCTTCCACGTGAAGTTGCTCTATTTGAGTGGGACCTTTTTAATAAATGATGACTCTAGCAGACCCTAGATCTGTATTTGAGACTGACGTTTCCCTTTCTTCCACCTGCAGTAAATTGCCAGTATAATTATTTCAGGGGAAACTACAGAGATTCTTTTTTGTTTGTTTGTTTTAATATCTGAATATTACTGGTATTTCTTTTCCCGTTGTTCTTTTTCTTGAGTCTGAGGAGGGTCACATACATAGAATATTTTGGGTGAGAGCAGCTTTGTTTTTTCAGTCTGTCTCATTGTTTCACTGGGTGAAGCCAAGGAGGAAGCCTGTTTTTTCTGTTGGTCCTTCTCAAGAACTAATCATAACCTTTTTATTCGAACTATTGCCCTTGTTACCTAGGATGAAGCTCACAGACTGCCAAACTTTGAAATAAGCTAGTTTTGTAGACGAGGCTAATATGAAGATTAGAGCAAGAAAACCCATCCTTTCTAACTTGAAGATATGATATGGCAAATCTTCACAGATGTGCCATGACTTCTGCTACTCTGGACGTGTACAGAGGCTAACTGTCGCATTGCCCTTCCCCAGCCTGGGATTTTTTGTGTGCAAACTAACACAATTTTAACTTATTTGCTAGCTTTTCCAGCCAACCCCTACAATCTTCTTTCAGTAATTCCTGAGAGTCCGTTTCACTGGCACACGAGGCTGTAGAGTCAAGGATTATATTCTAGCTATAATTTATGATTAACTAGATTTATGGCTGAGATCCCAAAACAGCCTCAGTAGTGTGGCCTGAGGAATTGAAGACAAAATGGAGACTATCATTCTGAATTGTTTGCTTCTCTGGATTTCAGAAAAAGTCTCAGTTATTAGTTGTGTTTTTTTTTCTTCTTTTTTTCTTTCAAATATATGATTTGCAGTTGTGAAACAATCGATTCAATTTCACACCAAAGAATTTAGCACTAAAACACACATTAAAATCCTCAGCCCTTGTATTATTAAACTATCTGGTGTAAATGCTATTGCCACCTAAAGCTGATGCAGTGAATAATGCGTATTAGACATCATGCCCCCCTGTTACTACACCCCACCACCACCAAAAGGGGTGTGGGGGGACTCAAGTAGGGTTCATTTTCACCCATGGTATTAATCCTTATTCATTTTAAAAACCTGCTAACGGAAATATTTCCATTCAGCTCATTAATCAATTGTGATTTTCATTCCCTTGTTTTGTAAAGGCTGTTGCAATAAATACTTTTTTTCACAAAGCGAAAATCTAAGAGATGGATGCAGCAAGCGTAATTAATAGCACCCAGTTACAGAAGATCAGCAAGTTTGTGAGATTCACATGCTGCTTTACCATATGGCTGCCCAGTAGGCGAAAAATTTGATTAATGTTTTGAAGTAGTTTTTTTTCAGCAAATATTACAGCCCCAGATGAGGAATTTTACTTTCGAGTATTGTTAGACTTAACTAAGATAACAGATCTTCTGATTTAAAGCTAAATAATATTTTGATCTCCTGAAACTCTACATGCAAAAGAAATAGTCTTGCTGTATAAAGAATGGACTCCATAACTTACTTATTATTCAGCCAAAAATGGTTAAAATTTTGTTTCATCTTAGCTTTTTATAAGTTGATTGGTTTAAGAAAGCAGTTAAAAGTGCAGGAGTTTTTGTAAAAAGCATTTCACCTATCAAAAATAAATTATAACAAAATCGAGTCATTCTTTGTAACTTGCCATGCTGTTTTCCTTTCTACTTATGTAAAAAAAAAAAAATCAAAGTTGAGCAGTTTGCTCATAAACAATAAGAAGATACTATGTGGTCACTTCAGTAAAACATTACTTTAAATAACATTATGTTAGCAAAACCGTACGATGTATTTGCTTTGCTTTGTGATAATAGTAGTTAGTACTTAATCTATTGATTCCCTCCCCCTTGCCTCCCACCATACATGCCATGTTTACCTGAAATGAAAAATATTTACAGAAATGCATCTGAAGAGTATCACAATTTAGGATTGAGTGCTCTCATGCACAGCTAACACACAGCAGGAACTTTTGCTTTTCTCTCAAATTCTCAGTCTAATACAAGGCGCATCAGCAGCTGGTGAAGAACAGATTCAGGGTGCTGAGCCGAAATGAAGTGGAGAGCAGCTTTGAATGGAAGTCTTGCTGAGCTTCCAGAATGCTGAAGATAAAGCATTACCTAACACTACTTTGCCACTTTGGTTTCTTCTAATTGCTTCAGGTAATGCTGAGGTTCAGAGTCTGGTGGGATGATGCTAGGGCTGAAAAATGAGAATTTCTGCATTAAAAGTCATATATATATTTTTTTTTTTCAGTGATACTATCTTAGAAATCAGTAATAGACTGTAAGGGTATAATAATATGGAAAATAATTCTGATTCAAATGTCTGTACATATCCCCAAATCAGAGATCCTGGCACAAAGTACTGAAATATATTGCTAATATATTGCTTCATGGGAGGGAGCAGGACCTCAAACCTAATCATAAAATAAAGCTGAATAAAAGTAAAACCTTCAGTTGTTTCAAACCAAAATTTTCACCACTGACAATTCTAGGCAGTGCATGACAATAGGTGGTGTCCACTTGCATTAGTTACTGCTGCTAAACATTGTAGGTAGGAAACCAGCTGTGAAGTTTTTTTTTTATTATTATTATTATTATTATTAAAAACTTAAAATAGAGCATTTCTGAGGTAGTGAAATTACAGGTTTTACTTTGGGAGAACACAAATGTCACAACAACTTGTGCTTTAGATTAACAGATAGCTAATGGATGACAAAGCAATGTGACCAAATCCATACCCTTAACACAGAAGGACGGATTGAACTGTTTTATTCGTCTGAGATAGGGCAGTTAATTAAACTGATACAAGCTCCCCAGGCTTGTGCTGTCTGGAGACCAGCATTAGATATTTTTTTAACATTACCAGATTTCTTATGAATTGTATTAAGTATGAACACTTTTATTAGAGTATTTTCCATGTATTATCTTTTTTCTTGTCCATATAAGTCGCTCTTGTCAGTGATTTATTTCTAATTAGAACACATTTTATGCTATAAGCCTATGTAATATGCACCAGTGTTTCCCTTAACCTGTGACTAAGCTACATACTGATGTTAAGATACTGTGTTATATGCTCATAAAAATGTAGAGAAATTGATATTTTAGTATTTAATTTTCTTTTCTCCTAGTTTTGGTTCAGTTATTCAGAGAATAAGTATTTTCTGTGGTTTAATAGTGGGACTGAATTTTTAATTGATATTGTCTGCAGAAGAGGGTTGCTTGAAGCTGCTTGAACTGTGTGATTAAATTACAGCATCGGATGCAATTAGTACTTAATCTGAAAGGGTGGGGGGTTTCGGGGAGTGTTATTGTAAGTGTTTCATGTTGCTTGGCTTTTTAATTCCTTAAATAAAGGAAAGTGTTGACTTGGTACTATGACAGACATTCCCTGTTAATGCTCACATTTTTAACTGTTTCAGAGTTGCTGTTCTGCTTTAAATCTGTCAGGAAGGTCTGTAAGGGATTGTCTATATGAAGAGACTGTAGAGTGGTCACTCTAAAAAGCTCCTTAGTGTAGTACTTTGAATTTTAAATCACACACATAATTCAAAGGTAATGTAACTTTCAGTGTTGAACTTAAGTCCATTCAGTTAAATGGAGAAAAATGAGTGACATAAGGAATGAGTTATTGATTTGTTGTAGGAAAATGACTTCTGTAATATAGGAAGTATGGTAAAAGGAACAGCTTAATTATTTAGGGGGCACCGTTGAAAAAAGTGCTTTTGCAGCATTGCAAATTGTCTAAATAGGAGTTGTACAACAAGGATTTTTTGTAATTCTTTCTTAAAGAAAAATTGTAGTGGTTTATTTTTTTTACTCATATGATGGAGCTCATATGGTTGTTAAATATTTTTGTATTTGTGCAGCTGAAGCAGAAAAGCAGGCAACAAAAAATGTGCTTAATGATGAAGGCACAGCAGCTTTTAACTGTTTTGCAGCTATTTGCATTATGTGTGTATTGAGGACTGAGGGCTGGACAAGGAAGAAACAAAGTTATTCTGAAGCTCTTGTTTTTAGTAGGTGACACGAACTTTTAAAATATGAATTTATCAGATAAATACTTATGGCAGTTTATATTTGTTCTAATAAATTTTTAAATATGGTATTTGATGATTTATAAAATATCAGATAATATATATTTGCTTTGGCTTTTTCCATATGGTCGGTCTTTTGATTTAGTAGTATTCTTTGCTGAAGGACTACAGTATCATGTTATTTTGACTGCAGCTCACAATTTTTGGCAGCATCTCAGATAAACAGAATATTTGTGGTTAATTGGTTGAACATGTTCAACAATTATAATTATATTAAAACCGTAATGTGTTTGAACATTTGCCCACTGCAGGCTGCTAATATGCGCTAACTTAAATTTCTGTCTTTATGACTGGAGCTAGCTTGTAGCTGGTTTTATTGAAAAAATCTGTGCTAAGTTTGAAAGTGTATGTATTCCAGGGTACCTAATAGCACCAGTCTGCTTTAGAGTTTGACATGGTGCCCTATAGATAGGCCTGTGTTTTTAGGGATGTAGAATTTGGTCTTAAAATTTCTTTTATTCCTGAAATGAGATATGTATATGCAGTATTCCTGAAAAGAAATAGGAGTCAGTACTATTTTTATTAAGTAAATTTTCAAGGATTCTATTTTGTCTTTCTGTCAAAGACTTTCAAATGAAATTAGGAATTGGAAACTTCTACACTTTCAATGTTTTGTTAAGTCCCAAGCCTGTGATTTATATTTGCTACTGCACTTTAAGGCAATGACAGCAGGCTGAGTACGCAGTTATTATAAAAGAAGTATATATACACATATATAAAATAATACAAAAGATCAAATTCTGAGAATGCTAATGGAATTAGGTGTGCAGGCTGGATTTGCAGTGGAATTTGAGTGCATAATTCCCTTTTTGTGTTTGTTTGTTTGTGACTTCTGCTTGGAAGTTTAAAACAATCTAATATTTCTCTAGAATTAGAAGCTGCTATTATTGTAGGGTAGGTAAATAGTGCTGGTTTTGACTTAAAAGCTTTGGCACTTGCTTACCTGAAGAGCCACCATTGCTTTGTCTGGATGATACCCTGCAGCTCTAAAAAAATAGAGGCAATTATGCTTGCAGCCCCTTGTTTTAATTGAGTGAAGCCTAATGACTTCTCTTCTATAATGCTCCATGGACTCAAAGCTGTGCATGACAGACTCCCCAGGGACCTGCAGCATAGCCTTTCCCAAACACATGTTTTTGGGGAAAGTAACTGAATGGAGGGGTCAGCCAGAGGCTGAAGCTGGCACAGCAGGAAGCGAGAAACAGCACCAGCTCTGTCCCCAGTGATGCAATCAGCCTGCTTTCTGTTCTCTTTGGATATTTCGTCCCTTGTGCAGGCTGGCGTTGAGCTCCAACCTTTGTGTTCTCTCTTGATTCCCTCCCTCATTAGGTTTCTCTTCCTCAGTAGTTCTCTTCCTCTTTCTGTATCATACTATGAAAAGGTTTCTCTGTTTACATGATCACATGCTAAATGTTTTCTTATCTTTTGCATGTCTTTTTAAATTTAAATTCAAAGGTATTTAGGGTGTGTGCTTCTTGCTTGTGTTTCTAGCCTCAGAGAGCCTGCAGCTCGTCCCTGGAAAACCAAATTATTTTACTGCAGTAATTTCATCCTTCTGTTCCTGTCTTTCCATATCTCAAAAACGAATCTGATTTTCCTCATGGCCCTGGTAAAATGCTTTGAAATATATTTAAAAAAATAATAACATTTAAAAAGTAAATAAAAAGGAACAAAAGTGGTACAAACTTCTTTAACTGCAGTATAGCATATTGAATAAACGGTGGTTTACTCTCAGGTTTCTGTAGGTTAACCAAGGACTTCTCAAATCTGGGTTTCTCCTCCCCACTCCCTGTATGTCAGCAAGATGTGCTCTTGCTGGGCAGGAGAAATCCAAGCCCCTTGGGCCAACTGGGAGCTGCGCCCCTGGGAAGCCCACGTATCCCACCTAAACAGCACCAACCACAGCAAGGCACCCGAAGTAACAAAACGCAATGGAAACATGCAAGAAAAAGAACTAAGAGGTAATAAAATAATGTGAATAAAAAATAATTAAAATAAGTGAATAGTAAGTGGTTTTGAAGGGAAAGCTGGTGATGAGCAGTGACAGAGGTCACCATATCCCACCAGCTGGCTCTTTCCCAGCTACCCAGAACTGTTTCTTTACTGGTAGGATCAGTTTGGGAAGATGGACTTAAGTGCTTGGGAGCTAGAGTCTTTTGGGAAAATTGGCCTGACAGTCTGCAGGGAAGACAGCCTTGTAACTGCTCCACTTTTCCCAAGCCAGAACTGAAACAGGCAGCTAGAGAGGATGCTCACGGGAACAGGGGGAGTGTTGGGTCAAACAGCAATGTTTAATTGTTTGGGCACTGCTCCTGCAACAGGGTGGCAAAATGTGTCTGATCATGGAACTCTGATGGAATGAAAGCTTTGCAAACATTTCCCTTGACCCAATTAGTCTGTATTTCTTGTAAGAGTTAATTCCTCATAATGTTGGAAGAAATGACTAATGGCTATCTCAGAATGTGGCTAAATTAAAATCACGCAGGATTACCTGTTCAAGTAGAATCTCTATTGCATAAGTTTATACTGGTAATTATCTTTGGTTTATTTATTTATTTTTAGGACTGCTGATATAAAAATGTAACTTTCTCTTATTATTTTAATATTCGCTTTTCTTCCTGCATGGATCATTTATTTGTGAACTGGTTATTTCAGTAAGGGCTCAAAGGTAATTTCATGGTTTATAGAATTTATATCTGAGTGTTTAATGAGGAAAACATATTGTTTTCTAACACATGAAATAGAGAATCTTTCATTATATTTTTATTTTCCTTCTCTAATATTACATGTATATCAAGTTCAAAGCCTTGAATACACCTAAGTATAAAATTACTCCTTTTCTACACATGGGAAATATGAATATTTGCGACTCAAAAATCAACATGCACAGACTTAGGAGGTGATTTTATTTTTAGTGAATCGAAATGATATACGTTAACTACTCTTTTGTTTCTGAATTGTGCTATAGTATATGTTTGGAAATACAGTAACAATATATTGCTTTTCTGTGATGTAGATTAGGAATTAATGCATTCAAATGAATTTAAGAGCCTTGGGTATAATTCATACAGGATACAAATTCCTTAGCAGACCTTTCACGAACATTATCAGATTCAATAAAGTTTGTGTGGTCAAACATTAATATATTTGATCAACTTCCCATTTTTGCTCTTCGTTAAACTCCAGAATCTCTTTGGAAGATTTTCTTCTTAATTATATAGATAAACTTGATTACTTGGTGTGGTAAAAATTAGCAAAGACAAGACAATGATTTCTTTTTGTTACATTAGTTTGTGGAATTGTCCCATTCCAAGTGTGATTTCTGTTGTGGCAGATCATGTAGTAATGAAGGCTGCTAAATATCAAATTTCCTTTGAGCCCTTTCTAGGTGTATTTTCTGAGAGCTTTCACTTTATCTACTGCACAGTTATCAATGCCTTTTCACTCCAAATCAGAGTCATTATCTGCTATCTAGATTGTGTTTGTTGTGTGGCTCATGCCTTCGATTTACAATTGTGTAAACTGGTGGATGCTTTCAGCATCGGTTTGATCTTTTGATGGATCAACAGTTTTTCTGGGCTGCCTCTTTAAGTACTTAAAAATACATCTGACTCTGATATTTTGGCAATTTTACATCCTGTGTTAATTAATCCTGTGCACAAAATCTATCATCAGTTTTCAGAAAGTGTCTTACGCTTAGAAGGCTTTTGAGCACTTGTGGCTGATTTGACACGATGAAAGTAACCTTTAAAATAGCTTCTAAGTTTCATGATACAGCAGGAACTAATTCCACTTCCTTGGAGTGAAGGTTTGAAAGAATGTGGCTCTTAAGTCCAAAAAAACAACCACCAATCCAAACCAAAAACAGAAAATGTGCCCAACATTTTGAGCCTTCTCACAGGGAAGATTACATTCAGATTTTTATACTGGAGTGGAGTAAGTATTGTAGTAAAGGACTGCTCAGTAGTAATGCCCTTGTGCTGCTGATTTATGAAAAGTTCATGTGAGTATCTGAAGTTGTATGAAGAGAGTGCTGCACATGCTGGAGTTGGTGTCTCTCTGTCCTCTTTTCGTCATTTGCCGTGTCATCCTTCAAGTATTACTGTATTGGAGATAAGTAAAAACCTCTGTAATGTGCTTGTTCTACATTGCCAAGGGAATCAGGCCAGGAATGGGCACACAGGCTATGTGAAGTTATTCAGTGTCCGTTAAGTAGGCTTATGGATGTGTGACTCGGAGTAGGCTATCTACTTTTGCCAAGAGTATTTTTCTGAAGAAGTTCAGCCTGGTTTACAGGGCTTAAAACTTCCCCAGATGTCATGGGATTGACAGGTGGTAGCTCTCCACTCTGTGCCCAAGTTACAGAAAAAAAAAAATATGCTCTTGTAATGCTGTTCTTTTTGCTTCTTTAACCCATAATCACTCTGAATGACAAACCCTCTACAAACACAAACATCTTAGGTTTCCTTGGTGGCAGTTACATTGTGGTACCGTGAACATGGGAGAAGCCAATAATTAGAGGTGAGGATCCTAGAAGATGTGCTGTTGAACCTTATTCTCACCACGGTTGTTTTGCTCTTGCAAGGGAGGAGGGACTCTGTGGGTTTTCTAGCCATCCCAGAAGCCCAGCGATCAGAATGTGTTCCCGTTTCTTGTTGCCAGATGTGACTGATCCCCAAAGAAGAAAGGACTAGATGTACAATGCTCATTTTGGGGAACTCCAGAAAGCTTTGTGCTTTATTGGAGATGTACACTTCTCAGAGGGCTTCTTGTTTGATTGATTGTTTGGTTTGTTTTTTGTATGTTTTTGCATTATGTTTTTTGTTGTTGTTGTTTTAGGATGGCAGCCTCTTGCTTATGTAGCTTTCATGATGATTTAGTGCTCATAAGACATCACTGAATATCAAGGAAGCCTTAATAAATCTGAATTGGTCTCTGTGTGAATGGAAATGAAGATGTGTTTTTATTTCATGTTGGGATGATAGAATGAATTATGTCAGAAAGCTGTCTCCTAGAAGAAGTGGGAATTCTTGAAAAATAGAAAGAATACAATAGCCAGAAAAGAAAACTAAGATAAGCAGCAAGAGCAGAAAGGTTGCTTCACTGGTCAGGAGCCAAGGGCACCCCCAGGGCGCAGGCCCTCAGCACCTCCTTCCCAGGCGCTGATCACGAGCTCCTCCGGCAGTCCCAGAGGAGGCACGGGCATGGCTCGGATCCTGGATCCCACCGCTGTGTCCAGGCAGGAGCAGAGGAGATGGGGAAAAAGACAGGACTAGAGACGTGGCTATGAGAGAGGTCCAAGGTATATGTGGAAGACAGCTACACCTAAGATATAGTAAAGGCTGCAGAGCCAAACTCAGGAGCTTGGATGGAGCCCCTTGGCCACAGAGAATAGGCCGAGTAGGTGGAGGTTGCAGAGGAGGATGTGCACTCAGGGATATGTCACCGATGATCTAGGATCAGAAATAGACGTTTCCAATAAAAAGTAAATTTGAGATTTCTGGCTTCGTAATGAGCATAAATTCCGATGTCCTAACTTGCCTTTAATAGAGTATCATTCTGATTTCATAACAATACTACTTTTCTGTCTGTACCCTCAGTTGTAGCACTTTGACATGTATCACCATGTTTTTATGTGAAAATCATTTCTTTTTATTGTAACTTTTAAATTTTATTTTTTTCATTAAATCCATTTTATTGACTTAAGAAAAAAAATGTATTTTAGCTATATCGGTGTAAATCCAGAGGAAGTGAATTTATGCTGTTTTTATACCAGTAAGCATAATCTGGCACGCTCTTGGAAAAAAAAAAAAAAAAGAAATTGTATAGTCAGCAGTCAGAGCTTCTTGTTAGAAAGTTCTTGATCTGTAAGAGTGTTATTGATAAAGGAGCTAAAAACCTCAGGATTGATTTATTTATTATCAGCTCAATACAATTTGTCTGAACACTGAACTTACTTTTTTGTTCTTCCACATGATAAAGGTATTTGCCCATGCTGTAAAATATAAGCTGAGTTAAGCTTGTGTAGAGGCTGAGTTTGGGACTGGACACCAGGATTTCCAGAATTTTGACTCTTGTTTCTGTCACTAGATGAGGTTAGGTCTCGTTGGTGTAGACTGATGAATGCCATTAACAGTTTATTTAAGTCACTAGGCATTTAACATCTTATGAGATAAGACATTGTACTGTTTACATCTCTTGATTCTGAAATGGTAAAGTGAGGGTCCAGTCCCCAAGTCCTCCTTGCAGGCTGTGTAGCTGTGACAAGTATCCAACTCCAGGCATGCAAATTAGGAATTAATGTGGGCTGAAAGTTCAGATTATTTCAGGCTTTTTTTTTTTTTTTCCCTTCGTGATGATTTGTATAATTACTGGAATTACTTTTTTTTTTTTCTATACTTCATTTGTCATTTTATGAAATGGTGATAAACTGATTTCAATGAATGTTTTGACGATGTGTTTGTGAGGCAGCTAAATACGTTTTTATTGGAAAGGCTAAGGAAGTACAAGTGGCATTCCTATTTTTCCATTATTTGTGCTATTAGAGTGAAAAATGTGGTTTGATGTCTTTTTTTGGTGACTTTTCTAAGATCATTGATTATAAATTTTGTTGTAACTCTATTGGTTCGTGCTTTCAGCTGGAAAACTGTTGCATGACAAATCTCTTTTGATCTAAATATGTTAGTACTTGGTTTTTATACAGTCCCCGGCCTTTAAGTTAGAAAGTTAGTTCCTGTTCTGGTGAAAGAGCAGTCTTCCCTGTAATTCCTTTTGCAATGACTGGTCACACAGTTTGAGTGCTTTAACCACTGCACAACCATGATGTAGAGAAAAACCCAGAAAAAAGAGCGGCTCCTTTGCACACAGTTAAATATCTACTTAAGTAAATCTCAAAGCTCATGTACTTAAGCGGACTTGAAAGGAAGGGAACACCAATAAATATTTTTCTTACTGTGCTTGAAAACAGTTGGTGCATAGTCTGTAGATTTCTCTAGTATTGCCATGTTTTTTTACTGTATCTATACAAAAGTTCCTAGCGCTTTTAGAGTAAGAAGAAAAATCTGTTTATGTGCTGTGTGTTTATGTGTGACAGCTTTGTTTGTTCTTCATACTATGTAGTGTTTTTCTTTTCTTTCTTGCATTATTTCCTGCCTGTGCCTCAGAAGGAATAAGAATACCAGTGGGGCTGAAGTGGGGCTGCATGCTTATGACCACAGATGACTAGTTTGAAGGCTTATCAGCTATAACATTTAACAATGCAAGGCCTTCTTTTATTCCCCAGCAGGTTTTTTTTGTTTGTTTGTTTGTTTTTAACCAATGCTTTAAAAATCGAGTTGTATTTTATTTATTTAAATTATATGGTCCACTTTTTGCGTGGAGCAGCATTTGCTTAGTTTATAACTTAAATGACCTAGTTTGAATTTTCTTTCAACTCTATAAATTGCCTTATTATTTTTCTGCTGGTATAAAGGTTTGCTACTAGTCCTTCTGAAAAATTAGGTTTTAATCTTTTTCTTCCTTCTAGCCAAATAAACATACAGAGCAGTGAGAACGCAGGAATTGGGGCTGGATTTATGGCTTCTTAGAGGCAGGTTTTATTCCTCCGAGTGCTGCCACTTTAGCTTTTGATAAAGTTGCATTATTCATCTCTGCCATGACTTTGCTAACTTCAAAATGGCTAATCTGCATAGATTGCTGTTGTTCAGGTGTTTTGCCTAGATTTCTTTAAATGTTGAAATATTTTGCAGCAGTTAACTAGATAAATTAGAAACATTTTGTAAATACATTAGGTGTATCTCATGCCATATTCACAATGGTAACTGAGTAGTGAAAAGTGGGTTTGACTTTAATCCATTTTTTTCTAGGTATCTTTGAATGGGTGAAGTTCCTGTGTCCACTATTTATTTTCACACTTCTGCATGCTTGGATCTGGATTTTCATTTTTAAGTTAAAGCTAGCTGACCCTAGTCCTTTTCATTGCTTATGTTGTGGCCCGAATGCACAGTTCAGGTGTTGGAGAGGAAGTTTGCACATTTGCGGGCTACTGGTCTCAAAAGCAGGAAACCAATTTTATATTCTTTAGATGATAGATAGTGAATCGATAAAGCATCAACTGAAGGTTATGCTTGATGTCTCTAGTGAGAAGACAATAAATCACGTTATGTGCATACAGGTGTATTGACACAATTTCTCTGGGCCACCTATGCAAACCTGAGGGTGATTGAAACTAAACCATTAGAATACAAGTCTGATAATGGCTGGTATAAAGCCATTTGAGAGTTAGTATTAAAAAATCTAAGAAGAGTATTTGAGTCAAACTGAAAATTCATCATGTCCTGTGCCCCATCTCAAACAATGGTCAATAGTGCATGGTTAAAGAGGGGTAGTAAATAACAGAATATGTACAGAATGATTTTTCCCTTGGTATCCACTTCTGGTCTTCTGCAATTAGCAGTCTAGGTGCTTTCAGGGGTAGGGGATGTACCTGCTTAAATAATTCAATATGCCTGGTGGACTCATGAATTTGTTAGTTCTCATTTTCCACCTGTTTGTATTTTTGCATTCCCCAAATGAGTCTCGCACACATATATTGGGGGAAAAGTGTTGGACATGTGTTGAAATGGGTGGGTAAAGAAAATAGTCCATTTGTTCTATGTCTCTTTCAAAGTACTTTTTGAGAATGGAAAACCTGAACAGTGTCAGTCTTGTGTCTTGATTTGCTCATGGTGAGAACGTGTAGATCTGCCAGCCCAAGGCATTTGTATTACCATCTGCTGGCTTGAAAGAAAGAACATCTGAGAATGAAGATGGGATTATTGATACAGCAGGTCTATCAGGTTTTTTTTTTCCCTTGAGATTTTCATATCTCAACACCAAGCAAACAGTGTGGATAAACAAGTTGAATTCAATCAAGATGAAAGATCTTTGCTATATAAAAAAACATAACACATGTAAGTGAAGAATGTTTTATAAAGCTGCCCTGCATTGCTGAGAATTGTTTCCATGTTTTAATATTGGCCATTCTTTTTCATAACTGGACTTGATACAGCCTAGTATATTGCAGTTATTGGATTACAGATTGAAAACCCAGTTTTACTTTTAATATATGTAAAAATATACAGAGGATGGGGATTGGGTCAGAAAACCACTTTCAACCCTGTTTAGATAATGGAGCATAACAGGTTACATTTTCTTAACCGCAAGATAGCCTTGGCATAGAGTTTGTTCTCATGCTGAGAACTAGGCAGAAGCCAGTTACACAGATGAATCTGGAAAGCACACATGCAAGGGGAGACATTCCTCGCCTCTCCCGCTGCCCCTCTAAAAGACTGATTGTACCTTCACAGCCAGAATTTGTGCCAGGACGTGTTCTAAAGGCAAAAGCGTATGTTCGAGTGCTATGCTCACGGGCAGTTTTGCATTGAGTTTTGCATTTTGAGTTGAACTCAAATGAAAGTGAACACTTCTTTTCTTCCTAAATGAGCATAATGGTATTTTGTGGCTTTATGGGGGATTCTTTACTTGCACTTTAAATATCAAACTGTGGTATTTTGTTACAATTCTGTTATTTTCTGCAAAATCTTTCTCCTTTTTACTGCACCACACTAGAAGACCTTTTTTTATATAGTCATATTCATTTATGTGTTATATCTACAACTCTTTTCATACAAGCCACTTCAGACTTTGTCTAGATATTCAACTTGAGTTCTGGTTATGAAAAACATACCTCACACCTCTGAAGAGAACACTGATGAAATATACTTGAATCTGTAAATTTGCTGTCTGGGTAGCTTCATCTAGCCTAGCTCTGTGCTTTTATCTAATATTTTTTATACTTTATACATGATTTTTTTATACTAAATCAGTAGGGTTCAAGAATGTTTTTGGCCACATGTATGGGTTCTGGAAATAATTTAAACTTCTAATGTTGTGTTCCTATCTTACCGTCTTAGAATATCTCTTGCGTTGCTTATTGTTGTTTCACTGGCTGGCTAGAGAGATTTTGTGGTGAATGAAGAGCAAGTTTTTTCACATACTATCACAGAATCTGTGAAGATATCTTTTGCTTCTGCTGTTGACCTCTGTAGATGATATTAAGTTGTGTGTTTGTTGATGGGTCGTTTCAGAGCAGTAATTCTACCGGGGGGGGGGGACGTTTACCCCAGCTGCCTGGTTACCTGCTCTTCACTTTGGCTCTTTTCACAGGCACTCTTGTGATCTCCATGAACTCCTGATGTGGACCACAGCTGCCAGTTTTAGCAGCAGTTGTTTGTGAAAAGAGTAAAGGCTACACATAAGTTAGTTTGTATGTTATAAGTTTTATACAAGTTATAATAACTTACATAACTAATAAAAGCTATGTATAAATAAGATCCTTGCTATCACTTTATATTTAACTTATATTCTGTAGTCATTCAGGGACTGTTCTCTGAGTGTAAAGTATTTCCTATAGAGATTTGCAATTGAAAATTTTATGATATTAGGATTTGTAGTTAGAAGAACAAAACTAAATTACAATTTTTCAAATATTGGATATGCATCTTAGTCTTTCTGACCTGGCCTTGCGTGACGCCTCTTGACTTCCTGTCCTGCTGTCATTTTCTTTCATATTGGTCTAGCACTTAGTCTCACTGGAATCAATAAGGTTACTCACATACAAGTGTTGAATAAATAATTAATTAAGGTGATATTACACTTGGTGCATCTTAGCAAAGGTAGTCCAGATAACTTTTTTTTAAACTTCTGTTCGTTGCTTTTGCTGATTGCCACTCACTTGAATCTACTGACTAGCCTGATTGATTTGAACTGTGATATTCCTAAAGTGATTGATACTGCTCGATGTATCAACAATTGGGAGAAATGGGTGTCCTGCAAATATAGAGTGCAAACCAAACTGCTTTCTAATATTTATGTCCAAAATTTTTGACATGCTCAGTTTTAAAAATGGTAATCTAGACTGGCAAAGCATACTTGGAAGTCAGTCATCAAACCTGATTACCATGCTCATCAAAACCTAAATGAAATACTTAAATAGCTTGGTGCTGTAGGAAAGCTGGATAGAAAATGACAGATAAAGTGGTATCTATTGACAGGAATAGTCCCAGTGAAGGTAGCCTGAGTGCTTGACTGAGTTTTGTGTATTTGTGCTCATAGATAGAATTGCAGTAAAAACAGAAACATTTCTTGACAGCAGTCGTGTATTCTGACATTGGGAAATTGAAATAGGCAGTTCTAAGTTTTCTACGCATCTCCTCTACACAAAGGTTTTTATTATAGCTGCTAGTATGTTACTATAGTTAAACTGTAGTGAACTTTCTATAATGGGAATGCAGTTACACTGAAGACAGATGTACGGTTTCTGTAGAAGTAGTAAAATGAGATATCCAAGGCAAATAGACACCTGATGACTGTGCCCATTGACTCTACCTACATTATTAAACTTCTTTTTCTAATTGCATTCCTAAGTGGTACAATTTGTTCCAATAAAATAGTGTGTAAATCCAGTTTTGTTCAATGTTTTCCACAGATACACCAACTTGCTGTTTCAGTTTATAAAATCCTTTGTATTGTTTTGGTTCAGTGGAAAGAGAAATGAGGTAATTAAGAAGGAGTTTGCCCACTGTTTTCTCTGTAGTGCATAGCTATAGTCAATGCTGCCAATCTCCTTGCATACACAGAATTACCAAAAAAAAAAAAAAAAGGTAAAGAAAAAAGGTTCAAATATTGTTACACCAATGTACACTTTTTATTACAGAAAATACACCGATGCTTTAGAAGTTATAACATGCATTTTATGTCATCCTATATGTTACTGGTTTATTTTGAGGTAATGTTTCATTATTGCTATACTATGATTAAATATTGAGAGTATTGCTTTTCCAATTGTTCTAGTGCAGTATTTAATGAGTGCAATTAAATGGAAAAATTGCCTTTTTAACAGATGATAGTCTATTAGTGTCTCTGTCTGTTCAGAAAAGAAAAGAAGTGAATTATTAGAATGACAAATGAGTCAAAGTTACCACAGTGATGGAGAGGTGCGATTCCCCTCCACATAATCTTCAATTAGTGATCTTTGTAAGAGGATGTTTTTCAAAAGGGTAATAGAGAAGTAATGAGATCAGAAGGAGGTCAAACCCAGCCTTCTTCATTTGGCAGTTTGATTAATTTATTTCTCCTTCTTGCAGATTGCTGTAAGGGGCTTTTGTCACCCAGTGTTTTTCATGGGACTCTAGTCGAAGTGACTGCTTATATTAGTCTTTTGTGTATCAAAGAATGTTCATCCACTTGGAACAGAAGGGTTCCCAATGGTTCAGATTTGATCTTTAGTACAGGCACCCATGGATGGTTCTGAAAAGGAAATCTTTTGGGAAGAAACAATCCTTGATGCTTCCTTGTGTATTCTTTTGAAGAAGAAAAAGTAAATGACTGGACGTACTATTTGCATGCAGTGCAGCTTATATCTTTTTGAGATGCACTACATTTAAGTCAAAGGAAAGGGAAGCAGAGTGACCGAAGAATATGAAGTTGCAGTGAAGGTGCTTTTTCCTACAGTATCTTCTTAAAAAGTTTGTACTTGACACATGTGGTATTTTATGTACACTTTAGGCATTCTTTCCTGGCATTTTCTTTCTTGCCACCTGTGTAGAAAGTTTTCCTTCAAGGAGTAATGAGCTATTTCAGAATGGTCGTCATTTTTAACCTGAGTGGCTGCAGCTCCATGCAAGCTCCATGCAGCTGAAGTCTACCAGTGCCCTATGCTACATGTAGTTTTACATCCATGTTTAATTTATTCTCTAGTAGTAATTCACCTCTTTTTAAACATTCAAAATAATTTTTCTATGAAACTGAAATGCCAGTAGCATTTTTTCAGCCTTTTCCTCAGTTTTATTTAATGTGCACTGATCAACTTTACTCTGCTAAAAGTTGAATATATTTGATAGCATTTCAATTTGGATATCAAGTCAGTTTTTCTGTGCAAAGTAACATGACAGTAGAGGAGCAGTGGATTTTAATTTAATATGACATTCTCTTGCATGTGTGACAGCAATAGTTTCATGATATCCAAGAGTGAGCTATGCCTATGTTTTCTCAGTTTAAGCTGAAGATACTCACGCAACATTTATTTTTGGCTTTGGTGAGGTAACATTGTGAGTTTTCTTACTTTCTCACACATCTTTGCAACAATCGTTTAACTGAAATTCAGAATAATCTCTTTAAAATGTTTCAACAATAATAATAATAAAAAAGATACTATGGACCAAATAGGACATAAAATGATTTTATGGTACTGATGATGTAATCTCTTTTTTGCTACAGTGCTATGCAGGCTTCTGCTCAACAAGTTTAATAGACTAGTTCTTCAAATCAACAGAAGAAAAGAATATTTGGATAGTACGATATAGCGCATGTCCTGAAATATTCACCTAAATTCATCACTGGTACAAGTCCTTTGAGTCATGCCAGCAATGAATGTGGCTCATTTTCTATGCCCCATTAGGTATGACACATACCTCTCTGTGGTTGCTGAACACCATTGCGTTCCAGTCATTTGGATGGATGTCTTTTTAAGAGAGAGCATGGATGGCTGCCTAACACAAGGAATGGCCTTTCCCATGGTCCTGTTTCCAGCTTTGCCACAGAAACATTGTGGGACTTCATCTGGGGATGCAGCCTCTTCAGGCTCTTCATTTTTCCATCCGTTAAATTGGAATCACAGCCTTTACTAAAGAAATGTTGTTGTTAGACTATTCTAATGTCCGTAAGGGCTTGGTGCAACTGTACATAAGCAGTAGGGCCTTCTGAATCTCATTGCACGTGAACAGCTGTCGAACTATGAGGGCTTGTGGTAGGTAATGTTAGTGAAACAATTCCTGAAGAGCCCTCCACCCCCCATACACCAGAAACAAAGGAAAAACAGCCTTCCTCTTTTGTTGCTTTCTTGCCCCCCTATTTATAAAGTTTTCTTCTTTCTTCTTCAGTAGAGGTTTAGTAGCAGGTGCTAGCAACACAGGAAGTGAAAGAAGAAAATTCTCAGGCAAGTCATGGCACAAATTTAAGTCACAATTCCTGGCTTCAGCTGGGAGATCTCCTTGCCCAGTGGTAGCTGGCAGAAGGTGGGAGGTGTAGAGGGGCTCCAGGACCCACCTGAGGGCAGGTTAGGGTGCAGCAGGGAGTTGGCTGTCCTGCTTTCTGCCACAGCAGGGAAGTACCTTTTCAGGGTTTGTCTAAGCCTTTTGAAAGGAAATTTACACCAAATAGTGAAGCAGACTGAGTTCCTATGAAAGGCAGATAGTTTTGTCTATTGTCTTTTTTTTTTTTTTTTGTGTGTGTGTGTGTACGAGGCTATGAGGCTCTGCTTGTGTAAGCAATCAGTCCTTAGAGGTTCTGTACACTAAAGTAAACATGATACAATATATGGTAGGCTTAGATCTAGGAAGAAACTTTAATATCTTCTGTAAGTGTTTGTGTAACTAGGTCTTAGTAAAATTTGCTTTTCTGTGAGCTAAAGTTACGTGAGTGCATGAGTGGACAACTAAGTTTGGCTTCAGTTAAAACCGTTCATTTGCTTTGACCACATCTCTGACAGTCAGATGTCAGAAACTGCTCATCCAGCAGAGATGTTTTCATCTGGCCACTATCATATTCTGAGTGGATTATTTTCAATTTATTATCATTCTGATTATTTTCCAATGTGCTGCAAGCTGTATGTGTTAAGAAGAAAAGTGACTCCTCTACAAGAGTAAGCCAAGACTGAGTTACAACATTACTTATGATGTATAGAATGAAATATAAAGTACATCTGTATTGTGCATATATACAGTGCAGATATTGCAGATAAAGAGGCTAAATACCAAAGGATCTTCTGATTGCAGTGTTTATAATTGCAGTACAGAGAGACAAGAAAATTTTGTGAATTTCTCCTGTTTTTTTTCAGATGCTGTCCCTTTGGGAGGAATTTCTATGTATACATATATATATTTATATATAAACATGTCTCATACTTATCAAACTTCTCTCAGAGAACAGAAAAAGTAAAATTAGATTTTTGTAAGCTGGAGTGATGTTCATGTTCTTATTTTCAATGTATGGTAAAGTAATCTTTCAATTTTAGTTTTTAACAGTATCCTATAATATAAATAATCTAGTCTTTTCTTCTGCAGACTGTTTAATTCAGACAAGTTGAAGTTGCCTCCAAAGATTGGCGTCAAATTGAGGAAACCATTCATGTAGTAAATAAGATAATTTGTTTCCACCCAAAAAGATTAAAATATAGATTTTTTTTTTTTTTTTTTTTTTTTTACTCCATATGATTTAACACATACAGTACCTGTGTCTCTATGATTCTGAATGCATTTTGGAATTAACTGCTTCTACAATAACTGCTTGTTCCTCTTCTGCATTGCATTTTTTACTTGAATTTCCTGAATTTTAATTATTAAAGTCACTAAAGCTCTTTATATATTTTGAAGATATTAATAAGTGTTTATGTAATTTCAAAATGTGATGGGAAACTGATGCTCCTTATGAAAGCAAAGCTATTAAAAAATAAAGTACTATAGTTTGAGCATTATTGCATATAAAAAAAATGGAAAAAATGTGCCATCATTAATTTGAGACTATATATTTCTTTGTGTTTCTCATTTTTGTATCTTTATAAAATCTGTTGTTATCCGGATGTTCAGCTAGTCTTTCAGAATATCAGTCTTTCTGTTCATCAGTCTTTCTGCTCAATTCAAATAACAATTATTTTCTATGAGTTTATGAGAAAAAACTGCTTAGTGGAAGTGGAACAAGTGTTGTTAAATGTGAGGGATTTATTTGTTTATTTTTCCTTTTCTTTTGGCCAGAGATGGTCGTTGCAGATACATGTTCTTGGAATACTGTATGGAACCTGATCTGTTAGGATTATGTCTCTTAAGCCTTGCCTACAAAGGGAAGGCAGACCAAGTAGCTGTAAACTGATAGCGTGTGAACTCTTTTGCTGTTACTCCAGTGTAAGGCTGTCTTTTCTCAAAGTTTGGAAGTGTAAACATGCTGGCCCACTGCAACTAAAATAATTCCAGTCTTATGAAGTTGCCAGCTCCAAAAAGCGAGTTTCCCCTGCCACGGCATTTACAAATTTCCCCTTAGATAGATTCAGATGATATTTATCAGCCTCACCCAGGCCTGCTTCTTATTGCACAATCTGTGCATTTTTCACCTGTCAGAGGCATGGTCTGCTTCTCATGTGTAGGTGCCGTGGTGGGATTTGCTCCAGGCATCTGCGCTACTGCTTGTGTGCTCATAGCCTGAGTGTTCTGAGGAATGCTTTAGGAGAAAAAAGTGACTTTCTCTCTGGAGTTGTTATAATGACATACTGGCAAAACCATAAACATATAGGTAAAATATGAATGTGTATAAATGAAAAAAGCAAACCCTTAATATGTGAGTAGTTCTTATCCAGCTTGCAGTAAAAGCTGCTTATCCTCGGTCTTGGTTAATAGCGCCTAACTGTGCAGCTTTAACTACTTATGTTACCTACTTATATGTTTTTATATTCTGTTTTTTTTATACTCATAGAAGAATTTGGTAGTTTCCATGGGTTTTGTTAGGTGTAATCAGCAAGAAACATTTATTATGCAGACATCAGGCTCTATTAATCTACTAAAGGTGGGGCTCTCCTCCATCCGCTTTGATGGTCAGAGTATAGTCTGTGTAAGTACACTCCAAGTGTAAGTACTTCTTAGTATTAGCATTAGAGAAGTCTGTACTACATACCAGAAATCATTTGCGACTGCCCTAACCATCAAAAAGAAAGACAAAAGATTTTTTTTTCCATATCTTCAAGATAAAATAATGTGTTGGCTAGAATTCCCATATGAGCCTGGCTCCTTCATAATGCAATATTAAGTGTGTAATGGCTTATCTATTTTTGTGCAGAATCCGTTCCAGATAATAACCTCAAATAAATAAACTGTTTGTGTTTAGGCTTTTCTTTTTTTGCTGTTTTTTTATATCAGACTAACATTAACTTCTGGGATTGATCAATTCCTAAATATGCAGGTCATTCTGTTCTTATACGATGCAAGAATTTTTATATACACAACCTATTTGTCCAGACTGGCTTCCCCCACATTTTGTACATAGATATGAATTTCTGAATGCTTTTAGCCTCAAGTACTGAGGCTAAATGCATTTGTGTAATAAAATCTGTGAGCAGAAAATTGTACTGCAGAAGTGAAGAACAGTGAAAAATCTACAGTGAGAAATCACACTCTGTTCAGCTGAAAGTTGAAATATCTTTTCAAAATTTTCCATGTTAAAATATGAAATTATTTTTTAGAATAAATACATACATCAGATAAGCTTTTTCTGAGGCTCATTGAAGACAGAGTGACAATTAGATTAGTCTTGGTTTCTCCTTTTTTTTTTTTTTCATGTATTTTTTATGATTCATGCTCCTTTGGCAAATCCACTTAAATTTTGCAAAATAAGTATTTCTGAACATAGTATCTAAAATCATAGCTTTTAGATAGTTAAGTAATGCTAAATTTCCCTAAAGTTTCATGAAACTCTAGATACTCTCATACCTCACTGGATATTACAATGGTAGTTCTGAGTGACAAAACCACTTAGACTCCATGATTGTTCCCATATGTTTTTGAAAGGTAAAACAGAACATTATCATCTTTTTAATAGGAACACTACATGATTCATAGGTGGTAAATATTTCATGCACTTTGCAGTTGCCTTTGTGCAAGAAGGTAAATGGAAAGTAAATCCATGTGTACTTTAGACAGTAAAAAGGCATTACTTTGTTACATCATATAAACATGTAGATTTGATTCTCTCTTTACTCATGCTGTAAAAAGAAAGTTTTAAAGTGTTTAGCCATACCTGAAAATGTAAATGCACTAGCCTAATGTAATGCTGAAGAAAAATTAAGACAAATGATACTGCATCCATGCCACAAACTGCAGCTTGTACAAAATTCACTTTAGTTATTATACTGTGAATACGTGTGCTAAACCTCCTCTGTGTACGCACAATTTATGTTGAATGCAACATGAATCATTTTAATAGACCAAGCAAAAAGTCCCCAAAGTCAATTTTCAAATTATGAACCTTGGAACAGAATATAACAACAATGAACAACAAATAGTTCAGATTTTAGTCTGAACTACAAATGAACCATTAAAGGTACAGTGTACTCATTCAGAAAAACATTTCCTCCTTATCACCACAGTGGTTGAAAAGCATAACAAGAATATTTTTTTAAAGGTCAGCTCTAAATTTTCTTTTTTTTTTTTTCTACACCTTATTAAGAGGGACATTCATGAAGCTGATGCCATGAGGATTTTAACATTATTTTGAGGCTTGGATGATTCTGGTTAGATTCTTTCTCTGATCTGCCATGTAACCTTGAGAAATTATTTTGTGAGTTGGCTTTTGTCCTTGCCCTTAGGTGCTTTAAAATTCAGGAATCTGTTCAGTATTACTGCTTAAAGAATGGCTTGGCTGCTGGGTCATTTCAGAGCAAAGCCTTTTCACTGAATGAATGCCACTGTCCATTGTTACCAGGACACAGCAAGGAGGTGATAACAGATAAACACGGGTCTTTCAAAGGTTTGTAAGCAAATAAAATTCAACACTAAGGGAAAAAAGAGTATTTGAGTACCATCTAAAACCTGGCCCTAACAGGTCAGGCTGGCTGTCAGTCTAGAAAGAGGTGCCAGTTTCTGCAGCTGACTATACATGGCAGGTTGCCACACATATTAGTAAGTTTTTACGCCCTTTGTGAGTTCAATGGAATTCATATGCTCGTGAAGAAATGCTGCAGAAAGAGCATGGCCTTACTGTTTGGGACAAGTTCTGTTCAAAATATTTTGGTACCTAAATTCTGGGCTACTGCTTCACTAGGCACTTAATTTCAAAATGTAAATCCTCAACATCTTCCCTTAAACTCTGGAGGAACCTAATTTTTTTTTGCAAAGAAACTTCCACGGTAATTTACATGTTTGGTTTTGGCCATCTTTAGAATTGATTTAATCCTAATATTGCTGAATACATAAGCCCTTCTGAGCTGCTTTGTTTATCTGAGCCTTACTTGGTGAATGCTCTTAGGTATTACGTAGTGGATGGAGATGCTCATGAAATTTTGCCAGGAGATAATGTGGTTGTTTTTAATCATAATGGTTCACAGGAGGTCTCTGTTTGTCTCTTTTTTTCTTGCTTAAGAGTATTTGATTTAGCGCCCTCCATTTTATAGGGGTGAATGTTCTGGGCAGAAGGTGATTGCATTTGAGGGAACCTTCTCCCTATTTCTTTACCTAAGATATCTGAGTAAGGACTGAAGGATTATGTTTGGAATCAGGGAGGTTGAGGGCTTTGCTTTTTGTTTTATGCAAGAAGTATGAAAGTCTACAGCTGTAGTAGCTTATCAAAGGGGGGGTTGGAAAGGAAACCCTATTTCTCGTGTCCATCTTTTCACTTGCCCAAGTGAGACTGTACAAGTACCAGTCGTAGTTTGAGGCTGTACTTTTGGTGAGGGCCATGGATACAGGCAAAACGCTCTTACTTAACAGCACCCTTAAACATTTAAATGAATTTTGCATGGGCAAGGTAGCTAAAAGGCTTGGTGGAACAGTCTTAACACATGGTGTTCAGAGAGCTGGGCTTGGCATCTGATCAACTGACTACAGCAACTAACATTCCCGGGTTCCCTGGCCTGTCTGGTCTTCTGTCAAATTTAAGGGTGTTTGCCCAGTTTTTAGTTCTATATCATTGCACTTTTCAAACACAGTGAGGTACACTGTCCAAAGGACAGGAGGAGAAATTCTGTAATTAGTTTGTTTCACTAGGCTGAACAGAAGACTCAGCCAGGTGTGGAGGAGATTGGATGGTATTTATGAATGAACGTCATTAATTTGACAAGATGATGAATTAACATTTGTAGCGTTGGAGCCCGACTTTGAGCAGTTTATGTACTCTGGTCAGTGCGGGGTTCGGCATTTTGTAGCACATTTGAAACAGCGTCAAGTGGCTTGGAAACAAAGGTCAGCAAACTGAAACGGAAAAATGATCTGCTAAAAGTGATTCAATTCCCACCTTTGGCTGTCATCCTTCTGCTGCTCATGACAAAATGACATTTCTGGTTGGATTTTAAATCTTAGAAGTATCTACTTATTTACAGCAAGTGATTTAACTTCTTAACTGCAACATTTTTTTTTTAAAGGAAAGATGAAGTTTTCAATACACTTTGGTTCCTGTCAGTTACAATGGGAGCTAAGCACACTAATAAAACTTTGAAAAGTTTACAGGGGTCAGATAAACTTATCTGCTTATCTTTAAAAATGCACCTAGGTACTTGCTTGAATTTGCTTATGTGCTGGATTGAAATAAGGAAATTAGGAACCAGACTTGTAATTGTACCATGTACTTTTACAGTGCTGGCAGGTACTCGGTGGAACTTTATTTTTTAAGTGTATAGCCATCATATTCTTTAGGAAGAAGCCAAGAAAGTTAAAACTTAGCACCTTTAGAAAAAATTCTCATGCAGCTTTTTATGCAGTTTTGAGAAATATCTCAGGTTTTCTGTCTTATATGAGTGATTTTTTTTTTTGGAGTTGTCCAATGCCATAGCATGAGGTGTTTTAAAACTGAATTGAAACCAAATGCTTGCAAGTGCTAAAAGCCATCTAAATGGTTGGCTTACATTTGCTTATTGCCTCATCTACTTCACTGATGTTTTTCTTTTTTTTTTTTCATTGCTGGATAATTTCACTTATTAAATAATCCATGCATTTAGTTGATTATAGGAATGCCATTTTTGTCTTTTTCTTAACAAAATTCAATACTTTCAGAGCTTTTTTCCTTTAACTTGTCTCTGTCCTCCTAAACTTGCCTACTTAATCAAAGTCTTATAAATGTAAACCTTCTGTGCCTTATGTTGGCACATCTTTTTCAGAAGGGCCTAAGAGAATTAGTGAGTCATGCCTGGAAGTGCTGTGTTGTACCTCGTTCAATTCACTGTGTTCTTGAACTGATCAAATTTGCCGTCTAGATTAGAGAAGACAGAATAAAGTAAAAGAAAAAAGACTCTCAAAAACTGTGCTGAATGGTTCCATGGGAAGGGAGAAAAGGCCTACATTCACATAACTTTGTCAGTCAGATAGTTAGAAATTGGCAATAGTCATGGGCTTTGCAAGCTACAGTACGTGATAATCTGACTCCAAAGTTCACAGCCATTGTGTATCACTGTCAGGTCTGGAAACTATTTTGACAGTACATGATGGTTATGAAACTTTTACCTGAAATAATATAGGGACAACAAGATTTTGTAAACTACTTAGCATAGCCTGCGGAGTACTGCATAGGAACTGCATAGGTTTCCTGTGAAAAAATACATAGTTCTGACTGCTTCTAATGTCACATTGCATTATAAGATCATCGTTATAAAAGTATAAAACTAGCTTCACTGACAATTAACTTTTGTTTTCCAGTGAATTTGTCTTTGTAATTTCACTGAGTCTTTGTAACTGATGTTTTTTAATAATTGCATTATTTTAGATGCTATTAATATAAGCACCTTTGAAAAGGAAACTACTATAACTTTTTTGGAAGTTTACATTTCTTTTACAGTAAAAGATTGGAAGCTGTTCTAGATTTCCTTGGCAAGTTTGTTTATTTGTGCATGTCTTCAAAAGTTGCAAGATGAATGAGTTTATACAATCAGAAGATTAAAAAAATATTACAAGCCTCTCATTTGTGATTGCATGTTTTCTTCTTCTTCAGGCTGGTAGGGGAAACCACAGAATTACCCTGGGAATCAAGGCAATGGATCAGTACTTATGTCTAAATGGAACTTGGTGTATTTTGGCAGGACTGTATTCAAGCTGTTTATATATGTATCTGTTACAGGTTATTGACTTAAATTTATAGCTATGCAAAATATGGTGTTTGTAAGTTATCACAAAAATATATTTTGACTGTATGTACTGTTCACTAGCTATGCCATTAACTGCAAGTAGCATGACTCAAAACAAGCAGATCTATAGAATGAAACAGTTGGTGCCAGAGACCCATCATCCTACTTATATTTATTTTAAGGATGTTAATCTGGACTATTTATGAAACTGGTGTGATAAATTGCCTGCATTTGATACAAAATTTTGTCAGGAACTTTGCTATGTGTATTCTTTTCTCATTTATTATCCCCAGGAACAATTTGAAATGACTGAAAAGCAGTCATGATAAGTGAGAAAACCATTCCTGAAAAGCTGAGCTGGTTATTTTTCCTCTCCCCTTTGTCCTTCTCTATATGTAATATTTTGCCACAGTTTATTCTGAAAGCTGGAATAGTTTCTTCTCTAAGCAAATTTTATTATAAAGCAGATAATTCTTTATATCATGCAAGTCAGAACATGAATTTCATGCAGTTGAAGAACAACTTTTCCATCTACTAATCCAGAAAGCACCAAATTCAATTAATTTTAAATATCAACTCAAAAAAAATATATTGGGTAACTTCTGGTGGTTTGGGGGTTTCCTTTTTTTTCTTCCTGACTTGAATTCACGTTATTGTATGTCAATGGCCCAAGAAGGTCTAACCAAGATCATTCCAATATTGTATTGTGCAATGTGTATTGTGAATTCTAAGATACAGCCTCAGCATCACAGAACATAACATTTAGGCTGGTAAAAAAGTAATATGGATAAGCAATCCTTAGACTGGCTGAAGCCCAAACCAGTAGTAAGACTGGAGAAAGAGTCCTGTGGTTTTGTCTAGGCCTTGATCTAATTGATCATCCCACTCTCAGATGCATGAGACTGGAGACATGAGGAAATCTTAGTACAAAAAACAACAGCAAAACAAATCTGAAAATCCTCTCTTTTCTTTCTCTTATAAATTTTGACATTTAAAACCTTTGAAAAAATATGTGTATGTATGGAAATATGTTATTTATATTCCATCAGAGAGTAACAGTAATTCCAATATAATGGCAAAAACCTCTTTATTGCTCAGGATCATGCATTTTCTTTATTTTGTGATATATTGTATGGATTTTTGGTGTAACTACACTTTTTGATCTTATTGAATATAATTTGTGATGTCTTATAGAAAATTTGTTTCACAATTCATTAATTATTTATTATTACTTGACCTTACAGTACATAAAAAATCCTATCCCATAACTGTAATTTCAGTTCTCTCTAGTGTGAAATCAATCACATTCCACATCTTTTATATTATTTAAAATGTGAATGATGAAATTTTCTTGTTCGTTTCTCTGGAGTTACTGGGAACTTTGAAACTTTAGCATGTAGGAAATAAGCAGGGTGACTCCTGCAGACCTGGGTAAACTACTTATTATGTTGCAAATGGCACAAAAATGTTTGGAATAAAAGAGCTATCCCTTTTCGTAAGTGGCTGATGCTCAAGAAAGTCTGGTGCTGTTAAAAAACATGCTGTTAAAAATCTGCACCATAGGATTTTTTTTTTTCTTTTGTGTATGAGTTATATATGGATTACTACATAACTATTAATTTGTACTTCCTCCCTGTCTCTACAACCTGATACTGAAATAGGTTATGCTAATGATACAAGTTAGACTAGTCTGGTTTTTAAAGCTGGTGGGAACTCTGGTAATCGGATAACTGGATAGTTCACTTCTGATACTTGTGTTCCCTGTACTACATGGCTAAGGTGATACGTATCATGTTTATATTTGCAGTTCAGAAACAATTTATGAATGTAATAGGAAGTAGTCCACAGTAAACAGGAAAATGATGACAATCATGTTAGTGATACTGAACTACGGTTTCAGATTACTTTGAGAGTCATTTTTAAAAATACATGAGTAGATAAAAGAAAAAGAGAAACCAGTAGTGCACTTGAGATTTGGAGGGCATATATACTTTTTTTCTTTCTTTCTTTTTTTTTTTTTTTTTTTTCCTGAAAAACCACAATGGAAGTATTATCACAAAGCATAGTCTTGAAATGATATTTTAAACAATAGGAATATGTTTATGGAACAAATTACATTAGTACCTCATCCTGCACATGCACAGAAAAGACTTTTGTCCTTCTCAAAAAATCCTCTTATTATTATTTAATTCCTTTTCTTCCTTTTGCCTACATCTATGCATGTGTGTAAATATATATAAAAGCTCTATAGGACCGTTTATCAACAAAATATTGTTTTTCCTCCGTTATTGTTTTGGTAGTTAAATGTCAAAGTTGTATATTTTAAACCATAATCATATTGCAATATATAGTACGCTATGCAAACTTCCAACTATAATAATATATAATTGTATTAAGCAAAAGCCATTCATATATGAAGATCATATATAATTAACAGTATTTAATTTTACTTAAATGACAAAGATGATGATTATTATTTTTTTAATGTAGATTTTCCTGATGCACAGGCATACTTAGGAAAAATTGTGAGTATATGTAATATATAAGGAAATACAGTTTACTTTCTTGAAATATGCAGTACAGTGTATAAATGGTGTTTGGGAAAAATAGTAAAATGAAAAGTATAATGCTATTTTCCTAAGCCACATTTGCTAAATGCAGACTTTTGCAAGGTCAGCAGTTATCGCGGAGTTGAGTAGAAATGGCTTCAGTGGCTTTAACTTTACCAGTGCCCTTGATGAGGTGCAGAGTTGTCAGTATTCTCGTAAAATTCCTCAGTGATGGCTTCTTCTGTTCTCTTTATTTCCTTAAGTGAACATCTGTCTAATTGTTCACCTCCATTGCTTTAGTGCTTTCCTCATGCTTTCTCTGTTTCCAGACAATAAACTTTATTTTCTTCATAAGAATTCAGTCTACGCAAGGGTATTAGGCAGCTTGTTTGCACCTTTTAATTTCTGGAAGTTTTCCAGAAGGGCTTTTTGCTGTAGTTCCAATGGGTTCATCAGTGAATCATGTAACATAATGCAGCATTGTGTTTGGGTTTTTATCCATTACCTTCTGTTTATAAACATCTGCTTGGAAATTTTCTTTTTGATTTTTTTTTAATATGTTTTACATTTTTGCATGTGGCATATGGGTAAGATATACAGTTACTGCTATTTTTTCAGGTGTTCAGGTAGGTACAGCCAGTATTTACCTTAAAATTTGGGAAAAGCCTAAACTATTAGCTAAAAAGACAAAAAAATAGGGTAGGATATATGCCAGTTATTTAGCTATGTGACAATATCTTTTAAATTAAAATGCATTTAATAATTGAATTACTACATTTAGGAGTGTCATTAGCCCCCGTGGTTGCAGAACTGCAGACGGGATCTAAAAGTCTTTCTGTCCAGTAGAGAGAGTGTTACTCACAGACTTATCGTGCTGCTTCTCTTCATGTTCAGTTCTTTGTGTTTCAGTTTTGCTTCTTTTCTGAAAGGGAAAGAAGGGAAAGGGAGTATTTTTTTTCCCCTTGCCTCCCCCACCCTCTATTCTATAAAACATTTATGTCATTTTATATCAGTCTTGCATGCTTATTCTTCAGGCATATTTTTAAAGTTAAAATTAGTTTTTAATTATGCTTTTCTTGCTGTTTTACTTGCTGTTGTGGCAGCACTTCCTTGTTTTGTATGTACAGATATTGTAAGAATGTAATTCTAAGGTATAGTCTCTGTCCGTGTAACTACATTATTCACTGGCGATTTTTATTTAGGAAATTATGTAAGAAAAGTAAGTATAATGGTAGGTGAGCATTGACACTCCCATTATATTGCTGCATGATACAATTTTTCTGGAGTCCTTTTGTTATCTATAGGTCAAAACTTTATCCAAAGAAATCATGTATATTTGGTAAAAGAAAATCTCAGTTTTTTAGGTTGACAGTACTTAAAAATGAGACAGTTTATTTTGGACTTCATCCACATTTATGCTAAAGCTGTTTTTAACTTTCTTAATTATTAGGACAATGTGACATGGCCTTATGACCCTTTCAGTCTGTGTCTGAACGCAATCAGCTTTTTGCATCTATAAAATACATGGTCTGGACTTTGATCAGGGATTTTTAGGCATCCCTGGAATTACATCAGGTTTTAAATGATGTGTTTGGTTTTATATCTACATTGTTGATGACAAATAGAACAAAACGACTCCTGAAACAGGCCACATTTCCACAGAAATTTGTTTCTGGTCTTTGTATTTATTTTGTTCTTGTTTTCTTTGTCACATAGTTTTTATTTCTTTAGGAAGAAAGTACAGAAAAATATCGTCTTTTTGTCATCAGAAATCAGGTAGCATGATGCCAGGTTTCCATATTCTAGTACTGTTCAAATATGCCTGATATTTTCTTGTACATGCAGAAAGACTTAATATTATTTCATCAAAGACTATATTGTCTGTATTGAGTGTATATTAAGAACCTGATCCTGCCAACCCTTATTTCTACAAGAAATCTTTACTAATGTGATTCCATCCTTTTATTTCACTTTCTAAAATTACATGCATAGCAATGTGACCTGAAATGGTATCATTTTGTGTGTATCTCTTAGGTAGGGGATGGGAACAGTTGTGGAAACAAAAGAAAGAACTTGTATATACATTTACTTCTTTGAGGATACTGTCCTGTAAAATAGATATTTATTTTTATCCACAATAAATCTATTTTATTGTTTAAAGCTAGGAGTTTATAAGCCTTGAACTGTCAGTTAAAATGTCTTAAGAAGCTATTTACTCATTTTATTTCATTTCCTTGTTCGTCTGATGTATTAATTTCTACTTATGTTGAAGCATCCTGAAATTATTCATGATTAAAGAAGTAATGTCTTTTAAAAACACGCATATGTGTGTTTTCCCAATATTAGGAGTGTGTGTATGTGTGGGAACTATACCTTAAATCTATTGGCAAGCCTTGATGTACTTCATAATAGCTGCAATGCATTTTTAAACCTGCAGACGTCACTATTCTGCCAATTAATTGTGCTGCACTAAATGTTCATGGAGCACTATGACCACGTTTAAAATATATGTTGCCTCAATCTAGCAATTATAGCACTTTGTTTTTAATCTGAAACAATTTAATCAGATTTATTTTAATATTGTTACTTCATTTTCAGCATTCCACTACAGGAAATACAAGCTTTCCTTTTAACTTGTATAAGCCATGTCCTAAGCCTGTCTTTAATTATTAGTTATTGTTGTTTCAATACAGATTTATGAACTATTTATTTTGTGTCATATAACATACCATTTTTAAGCAACATTTTTCAATCTGAACATAGCTTCCAGGAGGGCAAGCTGCCCAGAACATCAGTGATCTCGCAGTTATTATTTTGTGTCATATATAATCTTGTTTTTTTCCTGCAACAAATAAATCTTTGGGCCTCCCTGCAAAAAACATTTGTGGTTACAGTATAATAAAAATAAACCGTTTGTCGTGACTGCAGCTGACATTTATCAGCCTATTTGTGGGTGCTCTTTCTCTCTCTGTATAATATGGAACATAATTTGTCACTTTGTAAATACATTCCAGCCTAAATCCCTGCCAGCATCTGTTAGTGTTTGAAGGATTAATGCACTGCACAGTGCATGTCTGCACTTTCAGGCAACAACATAGCTTATGATTATGGATCATGAGAGAACAGGGGAAAAGGGTTCATTTTGTATTTACTTAAACATTGTTGCCCTTTTGACCATCATGCTTTTCTCGTCTTGCCTGGCATCTGTAGGAAGGATGCTAACATTTTCTGTATGTGCTAAGCATTGATGTGAAATCCTGCTGTGAGTTTTATATGTCAGCTTATGTGTAGCAGGACATATAAGATAATGTATCTTTAATGTTGTGGATGATTAACAACAATAATACAGTATTGCAACAGTGGTGTTACTGCTGTAATCTGTTTAGAAATACTGGTTCTTTCTCCAACTTCTGTCATTTCCAAAAAATCCATTGCCACCTCTATTGCATATTTCTCAGCAACCCATTGGTTTATTTAATCTTAAGACTTCAAATTGAGCAAGTTTTTAGAAGAAAACAAAGTGTGTACTTTCTAAATTATCTCAATGCTCTTTCCTTGTTGCTGCTTTTGATAATGTGTTCTGCTATCACTTCAAATCTTCCAGAATGAAAAGAATTGAAAGCATTTGAATAGGAGGCTCTCCACAGTCCAGATCCTGTTACATGTTCCCAGGCTCCCTCTATTATTCTGTAAACAAGAAGATATGTTTATTAGAATAGTAAACCATACACATGTAATATATTGCCAAGATTATTTGAGATTCCCCAAGATAAATTCAAATGAGCTTTACAGGAATGAGGTTTGGAGATGGAAAGAAATGATCTACATCCAGAGAAAGAAAAAAAAATCCAGCTAAAAGTAGGCTTCCAAGGAAGTACCAGCAGTTCATGTACATTAAGAGCTAGACAAATTCCTACTGCCAAAACCTATGGTAGATATTTTTTTTAAATGCATGTAATTTCTTGTTATTGAAGCAGATGTGTACTGCGTGCAATGAAACCATGTGCATCCAAGAAAAATCAGGGACATTTGGAGCCTGTAAATTGAAGTATTCCGAAATTATAGTCTAGTAATTTCTGTGTATCTTTTTTTCTTCTGTATGGTTAAGGAATAAATAATTTTAAAAACGTTCCTTGGAAACTGACTTTCCTTACTCTTTTTAAGTATGATTTAGGATTGTTGTGGTGTAGTTTGTTTCTCTGAATATATTAATTTCAAAGGGAAATGCAGATATTTTCTTTTTTTTTTTTCTCCTTTAGAGTTGTCTTCAGAAGATATAAAAGGCCAAATTTGCAGAGACATTGATCTAAGAGTTAGTTAATGTACAGATTGTGAAATAACATAATATTGCTCATAGTACGAGTATTTATTGCTGAAGAAAAGAAAATATATTAACACCAGATAAAATTGAGTGGCCACAAAGAAATAGATAAGTGTATTTTGTATTTCTTTTTATAAGTAGACATTTACATAGAAATAGATACACAGTTTAGAAATATTGGGGATTTAAAATGACTGATTGCATGACTAAGAAAGCACTTCCATGTCCAACTCAAATATACAAGCTGTACCTAGAGACTTCACATAGTTGTATTTATGACGTAGGTTTTAAATTATAAGTAAATTAAGTATTTGGAAGAAGGAAAAATATTGCTGTGAATAGTGCTTTGTTTAAATGGGAGGACCAAATGCTGAGTTGGTGTAAGGCATTCTCAAAAACTGGAACTCCTTATCACGTCTTCTTTATTATTCTTCCATGTCTCTTGTCTTCAGAATTTAAATTTGCTCATTTGTTGTCTTAGTTTTTATTTTTTTGCCAGTTGAAGATCCAGACTTCTCTGTTGCTTTTATAACCAAATTGAGCTTAATAGTTAAATCGCTAATTTAGAAGCTTGTTCTAGACTATCATTTGTAGGGAGCTACAGTTTCAGCTTTAAGACATGCATTTGTAATGCAATCACACTTCAGCTTGATGGCTTCAGATTTTTCTGAAGAGGCCTCCTACTGCTTTAAGTTGCAGAAGATGGTAAAAACATAAATATTTCTCTGCCAAACATCCATATATGTTCTGCAGAAGGGGTGGAGAAGACGAAAATAATCATAATGAGCTATTCTTCATGGTAAAATGTAGGTCCGAGGATGATCAGTTATCTTAACAATGTGTAGACTGCTATTCATTTGAGTTGGATGAAGGCAACCTCTGCTGGAATTGCATTTTTGTGGAGGACATGAAGATCTTGTTACTTAAACAGGAACAACCAGCCTTTATAAAATCATTATTTTGAGAAAGTTAATTTGCAGCATGGAAGCGTGTTCAACGGGACTGAGCAAGATGAGTACTAGAATAATTTGAACCAGCAAATTATAACTAAAATATAGGTAAAAAAAAAAAAAAAAAAAAAGTTGGGAAATAGGGAAACCAAGTATTACATTTTCTTTCCAAAGAAAGAAACAAAATCCTTTTAATCTCTGATTGTAATGAAGAATCACAATCAATCCCAGTTATTTCTTTGTAGGTCTTTGTAGATGTATTGGTTAATAAAATAATATTTAGGTGTTTTTTTATCATGTGTACCTCTTCTCTTGCATAAAGTTAGTGAAAATTTGAAAGTAATATATAGAAAATTCTGATATATGGGGGTAAAGAAAAACTAGAAAAATTAGTGTAAAACTGTTCAACCACGATCTCTTCTAATGGACTTTAAGGTATCTCAAATGTAGCATAAGAATGTATTATTAAAGCATCTAGTATGTGGATTTGGTTACTCCTGAGGCAGTTAAGATTCTCTTGTCCCACTCAGATCCATGAGAAGTAGATGTATAGCATTCAAAGCCCACAACAATATGAAGCTGGCATTACATAAATACTGTTTTGCATGAAGTACCAAATGTTGAATACATTAGGGACAATAATATTTACAGTCCTAATCCTGAGTGAAAGCCTTTTTCCCTATTATGTACCTCCATAAATAGTGCATGGTACTGGCTATTGACTGTCATAAGCTGTGTGTCAAATTGTCAGACATGCTTCTAAAACATCCTCTACTTTGACCTCAGCATGGAAATATGGTTTTGTTTGGGCATTGCTTGTCATATGCTGAGTTTTGGTTATTTGTTCATTTTACCTATTTTAAGATAAATCCACAGTCTTTTCATCAGTTTTGATGCCAAATTCTTTTTTTCTGAAGATTTTCTATTTCTCACACTGCATAATATAGTTATTTGCATACCATGTCATCAAGTTTTTTTTTTTAAATCAAAGTAAACTTTTTTATTTTAATCATTTTATTAGGTTTTCAGTCCTTCAAAGTCAGATATTTTAGTTGTTGTGCTGTGTATTCAGTTTTGAGTTAAAGGCTTTTAAATGCCAGATATACATGTGATACCTTTTGAGAGTAAAATTAGGCAGTAAATTACCTAGTGTCCACTACGTTACATTTTAAGTAGCCCCTCACAAAATGACTTGTACTTACATGAGATACAGGGGCTACAGCATATTTATTAGGACTCTTCAACTCTCTATGAAACTGGAGCAGTCAGAAGTAATGGTGTCTGCTGAAAGATTCTTTATCATATGAATTTACTTTTAGTCATCTATTATTTATTTCAGCTATTTTATATGCCATTATAATAAATATTATGACAGAGAAAGCTTTTATGCCTCAACTTATTGTACTGCTCTTCACTTCCTTGCAATCCTTCAGGAAAATGTAGCTGTGCTTTACCTATATTTAACGTAAATCATCACTTACATTTGAATGAAAAATTCACTATGAAAAAGGGCTCCTTCTTCAATACCAAGACACAAATGCACAATCATGTTTACTGCCAAACTACTCTACCATGCAGTGTTCATTTTTAAACAGTTTTTAAGCTGTAAAGTGAATACATTGCATATAGTGAAATTGCTTGCTTTCTGGATGTTTTCACTTTCTTGTTAGTTTCTGCCTCAATAAGCATTTTTCTAGCATGAGTGCAAAATATAACCAATTGCACTTAAGCATTTTTAATATTTTTACTTAAATAGGGAGCATCTTGCATACAAAACTAAACAGACTGTTTGCTGGTGTTATTTCTGTTGAGAGCAACGAAACTTATCTGAAAATATTGATAAAATGCTTTTAGAACCAGGCATAAAACCATGAAATACAAGATCATTTTTTTTTCTTTGCATTTTTCAAAATGCTATTCTGTTGTTAGAAGAGAACTTGTTAGGAGCTAGAGAATGATACGCCTTCGGCTCTTTCTTCAAAGACAGGATGTTGGTGCCTAGACATTGTTAGCTTCCAACTGCTCTTTGGGCTTCATGAAATGCAAATACTCACCCTCCCAACCATGCTGTTTCACTTGGTTCCAGTCGTCATTGTTTTCGCCAGGCTCAGCAGACTGCGAAAGCGCAACCACTCTACCCTTGTGTGCATTCTCCTTTCGGACAGTTTGTGAAGTTGGTCCGAGTCGGGTTGAGAAAGTTGTTCTGGCTGTGGCCGGGACGGTTGTCCTGGGGGATCTGCAGCCAGGGCACCAGCTCGTTTTGCACTGGCTCGTGATAGGCACCATATGGGAATGCTGCTGTGATTTAGAAGTGAGCTCTCTAAATTCTTGTACACCTGTTCTGTTATTTAGTTTCACCTTCAATAATAGATTTGAAAGTAAAGTAGTAGAGGGTGCACTAATATCTTTAATCAACTTAATTAAAAAAAATCTAGAGTATTCTGCCTTAGTGTGTTGAATATTATGAAGTCAGTTTTAAGCATGACCGTCTTTTGTATTTGGGAAAGTGACAAGTCCCATTTAAGATTTCTTAACATAAAATGAGGCATAATTCAGTACCAAAGGTATGTGAAGTGAAATGGTGAGAGACATCAACGTAATAAAATTATGACATGTTAGATCAGGATTTGCAGTATATCGTTAGCAATTGGTTCTGACTGGGTTACAGTTACAGTTATCATGCCTTTTAGATTTTTTTTTTTTAATAAAAGTTGTATGTTTTATTTAAAAAAAAAAAAAAACACAATATGTGCTTCCGAGGCATAGAGGGAACACATTGTAAGAAAGGTAATACCGAGCTGCTTTTAAAAACAAACAAAACCAACCAAAATGTTTATGTGTGTCACTAATTGGAATTACTCTTACATTATTAGGAATGTAGCTTGCAAGTATTTTGCTTTTTAAATTTCTTTGTTTTTATTTTTTAATTGCAACAGAAGTAAGAGCGTGGAAAAATGTGGAGTGAAAACAGGTTGGTGCTAAAGGCTTAGCATTTGACGTTCTCAAGCTACAGAAGGAACTGATGGTCTCTGTGGAGTGAGAAGTGCTTGAATCTCAGTTTGCCAGGAAGAGCTTGAAACAGAAAAATTGGCAAGCTTGCCAAAGCCCACAGTTCCTTCCCCAGTTACTGTTTCGAGAAAATGCTCAGCTTGGCTTTTTGCATGCCTTCATAAACTTGGGTGGCACATTCTGCTGTGAGTGCTTTGGATGTCGCATGCTCCAGTTTCTCCTATGAGGGAAACAGAGCAAGTGTGTGTCTCCTGTGTGGAATACACACCTTGTGCACATATGAAGCTGTCAGTGTCAGCCTTTTTAAAAAAGCAAAAGCAAGCAGAATATTGAAAAATATATTTTGTCATTTGCTTCTGCTACTTCTTCAATAGAAAAAATTACTAAAACTACCGCTCTTTGTGCCCCCCCTTTTTAATTTTCCTCAGATCATTGTCAGTGGTTTCTTAAATTTCTTAACAAATATTTTCTTTTATCTTTTTCTGCAACTGTATGTGTATCAAAACTAAGAGGATAAAAAAGGGGGAGTAGTGTTAAATTGTTTGAAATAAACTATTTTACTGGCTGAAGAAAATGGAGCATTAATTGAAAAGACGGCCTCATTTCATTGTTGGAACTTATACCAAAAAACCACAATAATTATAACTTGCATTTGCTATTTAACAGTTAACCATTTGTCACTTTCTGTAATTTATGATTTTTGAAATTTCTGATCTTTACATCTTCAATATATTTATCCACAAATCCAGGCCAATTTTAGCCTGTTTAATTTCTATTTCTGAAAGTGTTTTGGAGTAATCATACTTTTTTTTTTTTTCATTTGGACTTGAATTGTGTAGACACTTCTTTTGCATTCTTGGAATCAGTAGCAGAAACCTAAAATCTGACACCAAGAGCAAAGCAATACCATGTGGACTTGAATCTGCATCCCCAAGAAGACAGTAACTAACAGCTTGTGCTATAGTCTGCTGAACTACTTTACAATTATTTTTATTTTTTTGATCCCCCTTATGTCCCTGTATTTATAGCATTCTTGTCCTTTTCCCCTCGGGAGAATCAGGAAAATGTTTCATCTGAGGAAAGCAGAAGTGAAATAAACCCAGCTATGCACACTACTTCTCTGTGAAGTAAGCAGCTTTGATCTGCAAAGCTGAAGAGTTGTGATGCTGCTCTATTGCGTAACACAAGGCAGCATCGACTTTCTCAAGTCTCTGACCTTCAAACGGAAGAAAACATTTACCCAGTGGGGCAAAATGAATCCCAGGACTCGAATGATGTGTGTCTGGTGAGGGTGAAAAGACTCTTCATAAGGATGTTGTGTTTAACATTTTCAGATTCCATCAATTGATACTTCCTGATGGGAACTGAAGCTGTCAAAATTTTGGCTGTATTTATTTCTGCTGTACTAAGTCTATCTGGACTGGGACAAAAGGGATTTGACTGACATTCTATTTAAACCCAACCTGCAAGGTAACTGTAGCAGGCAGAATGGGTGCTAGTGAAATAAATAAAAAAAAAATGCAGTGAGAAAAGCACCAGATGCAATGAAACAGAGATCAGATGAGTTGCTTGAACTTGGGAGATAATGGGAGTGCTATTCTTGGCTACCTCTTGTGCTGATACACATACCTCTTCTTTTCTGTTCCTCCAAAATGCCCATTGTATTACTTTGTAATCACAGTAGATCTCATTGCACCATGCTGCTAAATCTACTATTGCCTCTCCACTCAAGTGCTGCCTTTGGTTACATAGCACCACAGTATCTGCTCATATTTTTCTTATTCTTTCTTCTAGCAGTGCTAATAACCAGTCTAAATGACGATGTATAGTTATATGTAGCCATATATACGTATATACGTTTGTACAGTTATAGGTAGCAAGTTGGAATAGCATGAAACGTCCCTCTAATTTCTTTTCTCCTGAGTGAGAAGCAGATTGGACCGAAGGTTGGCATATCTAGGTCTGCGGGGAGTTACAGGGCTCTTGCCAGCTTCCTTTAGGTACCAGAGTTTGTGAGGTGCTGAGCAGGACTGATCCTAAAAGTGAGGGCTAGCACAAATGCATATGTACATCATTCCTTAGGGGATCTATGCAACATGTATGTCATGCTGCTTGGCATTTTGCAGAGGATGTCTTAAAGTAGTGTTTGTGGAAGAACTAAAGACTGCTGGGCATTGCAGTGCAGAGACATGGTGCATTCACATAACCAAATCAAGCGAAAGCAATTTCAAAATTATGGCTTGGAAAAGCTGAGGTCTATTTGATCCTGGCTGATTGGTGGTTGCAATGGAAATAGACTTTTGGTTCATTTTGTTCTGAGCTTTGGAGTGTAAGCATTTCAAAAGGTATGTGGGCAGGGATCTTGAAGCAGAAAATATGACGAAGTGGTGTTTGGCTGGTGCCTGAGGTGAGCACCTTGAGGTTAACCTGTCATTTTGTGGCATTGCGCATCCTCTTCTAGATGAAAAATTGGCTTTAAGATCATAAACAGTATCTTTAAAATATCTTCTACTCTGGTAAACTCTTACTGTATGAAAAACTATGTAGGCTTATAGGTTGATTTCTACACTTATTTTATGGTGTCTTTTTTATTACGTGCTGTGAACAACAGATTGTTTTGGGTTAATATATGCAAGTTTGAATTTAGCTGTTTTTTACAGAGTATTTACTGAATATTTTTCTGTTGGCATAATATTTTAAAAATGCTTGCATTAAGAATAATGCTTACTGTACCTTTTATTTAGTGACATATATAGAAGTTTCACTAGCTAAATGGAACGAAAATGATACCATATTAACCTCAAAAGTACCTTGTGTCAATTTATTGTATTATTTAAAGCTATGCCCTATATGGTGTATATTTTTAGCAGAACCACAACAATAAAATTCTATTTTTGGCACTGAATATTGTAGACATCCATTCTTTTTGATGATTTGTATATACTTTGGGGTTGAACAAGAGAATCAGACATGTTTCATAACACAGGTACTATAATATGATACTGTGAACTAAACAAGCTGTTATTTATCTTTTATTTATTTATTTTATTTTCTCTTCTTCCAGCATAAAGCCAAGGTAGAAGCAATGACCTTAGACCTTGCTTCTCTTCACAGTGTGCAGCAGTTTGCTGAAGCATTCAAATCCAAGAATGTGTAAGTACTCAAAAGATTATTTAATAATTTCTTGTTATTTCAATGTATTTATGAGCTGAGAAAAATTGGCAGCAGTCACCATAGCTGGTCTGATCAGAAACTACAGTAGATGAATGAGACTATTTGTTTTCATCTTAAAAAAATTATAATAGTTACAGTTCTCTGACTATTCAATGTGTAGCCCCAGCTTAAGCTTAAAGGGGAGCACTGATACCCCTATGGTTATTGAGAAGGGCCAAAGATGAACTGTATAAAAAACAGTCACTTCTATGGTTTGCAAGAGTTCAGAGACTTGTCTTGCTTTCTTGTCTAGCCTTTTATCTCTGTGTCTTTTTTTTTTTTTAAAGTATTTAAAAAAAACATAGCCCTTTCAGCCAAAACTTAGCAATAGGCCAATTTATATTGAGATAATCAAGTTAACTTCCAAATGGTTGGTTTAATTTAGCTTGACAGAACAACCATCTTTAAATTGAAGAAATGATTTGAAATTTCTAAGTATCAGCTCTTGACAATAAATGCCACACATAATGCCTTTATCCAGTTTGTCCAAATGATTGTTGTGACTATTTAAATGTAGCTTTTTTCCTGCAAATATTTTTGTAACACATACACATTACTGTACCTCTGAAGAGCATATGGCCTCTTGGAAAGCTTTGAAAATATATTGTCTTTGGGGAAAAAAAATAAATAAATATATATATATATATGTAAATGATTTTTTTTTTCACTCTTTAAATACTGCCAAAGCGAAATCTCACTTGGATAGACAGATGACATTTTAGTACTTACCTGTCTTTCAGATTCAAAGAATTGTCAAAACTGAGTTCTAACACAAGATTCTTTATTGCCAAAATCCTTTGTAACAAAGTTTTCTTACCATAAAGCATCTTCATATATTCAAATTTTCTTGAAAGACAAATCCTTGCAGTATTATGCTTTGATACTAACTCAGTTTCATAATGTAAGAACAGTAATTGTTCTAATTTAGAACAGAAAGATTAGAAAGAAATTTAATTTAATTCCTTCATGCTTTTAATACGCTAGATTTATTTTAAAACAGGATATGTTACAGTGAAAAGTTAAAACTACCCTTTTTTCAAATATAGCTCTTGATTTGTGTGTTGCCAATCATATCATATGGTCAACCTATGTAGTCCATTTGGTATGCATGTTATAAATCCTTAGAAGTGAACTTCTGTTTTACTTCTGTTAGCATATATTGTTTTACCACTGTTTAGCTGTATTGCCAGTGATGGACAGATTTTACCGATGTTTCGCTCTCATTTTATTTTGAAAAATTTTAGTAATAGAAGACAGCCTCTGTCTGGCCTTTAGATATTTCTGTCTTGCATCTGTGCTTAGACGTGTGTGTGTCTGGCAGAACTACTCTAAGCATTATAGGAAAATCTAAGGTCTGCATCTAGGGTCTGTGAAACTTGTGGGGTTTTGACAAAAATGAATTTCCAGCTATATTTTGTTTAAACTCTGAGTCTGGATGGAAACCAGACCCCACACACTGCCTGTGGCTGTAGGTCTTTTATCTGATGCAGATACAGAAGAGTTACCTTACAATCATCTGCACTGGCAGGAGAATGGACTGGAAGACATACTAGGTTTTTCTGGCTCTGATTTTTTGTGATTTAACTATGTCTGGATATGGTCAGAAAAGCAATTATATAGCAATAGCATCTTATTACTGCAATGCCAGCCCTATGTGTTTTCCAGCCCTAATGTGCACTAACTACTTTTGTCTCTTTGTTTGTTTGTTTTGCAGTCGTGTCCAGAGGCTTTTGTCAGATCAGTGATTCCTTTGCATTAGTAGCTTTTTGAACAATTGAAAGAAATCTTACAGGCTTCAGTGACAGGCTGAGTCTTGTTCTTTGTGCTTTGGCAAGTCCATAAACTGGTAGCTTAACTTTCATAAGGCTTTGGTGCCTCTGCTTTCATGTACCTGTACGAGAGGACACACTGTCATATGTTTACAGTTCATACATAGTAGCTGTAAGTCTTATTAACGAACACAGGAGATAGCAATGAGTATAAAGTTTTCTTACAACATCTCTTACAAATTCTTTAACAATAAAGCAGTAGGAAAAAAGCAAATAACTTTTTTTTTTTTGTGAACAAAGCTATCACTTGAGTTCTGAGTTTTATAGATCTTGGTTTCTTGGGCAAAACTGCAGTAATTTGTTAAGTGTGAAGGAGAAATTGTAGATGAACATACACGCACATGCTTTTCAATAAACATGTGCATTTTTATTTCTCCAAACACTGTGAAGAGGCCTTTACTATTCAGTGGTGAACGTCTTAAACCTCTGGGAGCAGCCAGTTTTCTTGTCTGCTTAATTTCTCTATTCTACCATTGCTTTCTGAGACACTTTGGTATTCTACAGAAACTGTTGGTCTTGGTGGCACCTGACCTAATAGATGAAACTTTATAAAATAGAGAGTAGATTTGCTTGTCTTTTGAGATTCTGCTCTTCTGAAACACTTTGTGGCCTGGATACTACATCTTGTCAGCACATAAATGGATATTCTCATAGTTGTATCACAGCTTGGGAGCAGGTTCTTCCCTGGCTGATAATTATTGGAAGACAGTCTTAAAGGACTATGTTTCACTGATCTTCTCCTGAATGAGAAAGCTGAAATGGAATTACTTCAGAAGTATTCCTAAATTTCATCCACTTAAAATATGAAAACCTGTTGTAGGTGGGGAAGAGTTTCATAGGGGAAGAGGAAAACATTGCTAAGAGAGTAAATCAGGAAAAAAAAAAAGCCTTCTTGAAAGTGTTTGAGAATCTGAGAGATTCTGGAAACTATCTGAAGAATGAAGAATTTTCAGCCTTTGTTCAGCAAGATTTTAACAGGGGCTGGTTTCATAGAGAAAACAAATGATGCAACAGAGGGAGCTCTAAGCAAAACATAAATAATAAACAGGAGGAAAGAGTTGCTCTGGAAACAAACATTTAATACAAATTGGAGTAGAACTTAAGAGCTAAGAAGGCATTCTTATTTAAAGGTAAAAATCAGATGATTCATCTTCAAGTTTTTATGCCTTGTAGATATTTGATAGGAACCTTTTATTTGTTTTTGGATTTGTTAGGTGTTGCAGCCTTGTCCATGGATATAAATTGGGCTCAGAGTATATAAACACTGGTAAATTATGCTATATTCCTACAAATATACTCTAGAAAATCCTTTATCCTCACAGAAAAAAGTCGTTCTTTTATTTCCATTATCTACACTCTCGAGTTGATACAGCTGTTTCTTTTTGAGACTTTTTTTTATCTATGTAGGCTCAAATGAAGCTTGGGGATAGAAGGCTTTTATAGATTATCCTAGATCCTACAGTTTCATGATCACAGCAGAATATAAGTTTACCTTACCAGCAGAATGATGCTCTCCAGTTTTTCTTTCTCTCTCAGTTAAAAAGATGCTGTGGGCAGAATAGGGTAAGTATAGAAATTGCAGTTGAATCTCCCAAAGTCTTCTGGCAGAATAAAACAGTATTGCTGATCTACCTCTTAGTTCATTATGGGACTGGAGCACAACCTGAACATGATATGACTAATACATGAAATGCTAGTCTTACCTGATAAAAGATAGGGCCAAAGAGTTCACAGAACAAATTCTATATTGAAAGCCAATTCATTAGGGTAGGGTAATAGCGACTAATTTTAGGCTCTCTTGCAGTTTTGAAATGCAATGCTATAATTTCTGTGATTTTTACTGTGATTTCTGGCACTCTTCTAGTATCCCTGGCTTGTTGTCTGGAGAAACATTCCCCAGTGGGAATTTCTGCCAGCAGTGGATGACTTTCACCTTCCTTGTGAATGTGGTGCTAGGGTTCGGGTGAGAGCAGGAAAAAGGCACCTAATGGCTAACTTTGTTCAAGTTATTTCTTTTATCTCTATCTAGTCTTTCCCTTCTGCTATTTTCCAGCTCAGGCAGTTGATTGAATGTCTCTGTTACGGAAAATCAAATGATCTGTTTATAATAACGTTCTGGGCTAAGATGGATTTGGCATTAGCTGCTTTTTGTGCAGTTGGATGAGGCAGACAATCCAATCTTTCATATTAGGCTTTTGGAACTAAAAAACACCGAGCTGAATCTCCTCTTCATTGAGTGGGCACAATGTGAGGAATTATGGTTGGTATTAATCCCACTTTGTAGACAAAATTACTCCCCTCCTGTGCTTTTATACAATGTAACATTTAAATCTAGCCAGCATCTTCGGTAGTTCACAGTCCGTAGCGTTTGGTATTGGTACAGGAGCGTGGATTTGTGGATGTGATGCTGTGGTATCTGTTTCCCAGTCATCATGTATTTGACTAAAACGTCCATGCTTTAATTGGGAAGGAGGGTTAACGTTTCAGTTCCAAAATTTCCAAAATAGGTATTGACCTGTTGCCAATATTTACAATCATGAAGCATGGTGCTTGCCTGATCCTCAGCATAAGAACACTGACATGAGCAGAACAGTTAGTAGGTAGAACTGAGCAGTAAACTTACACATGAAATTTTATGTGCCTCTTTAGTTTTGAGTGGTGCATAGTGCCACTTGGTTTGAATTAAAGTAATCTTCAGCCAAACCAATTTAATGTTCTGCGTGTTTGAGGGAGAAAAAAAAAAAAAGAGAGAAATTATCCTCAAAAAACTTGAATTACTCTAAAGATATAAAATAGTGTTTGCCAAAAGCTGCTACTGAGAATTTTCTGAATTGGTAGCAGCAATTCACAATTATGCAGGACTTCTGTATGTAGATTTTTACTGCAGTTATTTCCTTTTTTTTTTTTTTTGGTAAGAATTGGCATATGCTAACAGTTTATTCACTTATGCTGTGTGTAGAAATACAGAATAGACAGCAGTTATGAATTATGAGTCTCTGTTTGGAACCTTAGTCTCTTATTTCCCTAACCAGACCCAAAATGGTGAGGGCCAGATTTTCAGCTGGCCTCCTTTACTGAGGCCTCAAACTCCATGAGTACATTCATTTTTCATGCTGCAAGCAGAAGTGTTGTGAAACCTTGTGGGTGCAATGAAGATTTCAGAGCCTGCTAAAAATGCACTCTAGAATACTCTTTTTCTGGATTTTCCTATATTGTAACTGACATATTGCATGCTTGCTATTACTATATTTTAATTCTAATTTAATCACAATTAAATCACAGACGTGCGATAAATTTTATTTGTACATATTCCATATGGGATCTGTTCAGCAAGTTCTTGCATAGATAACAAAGGATCCTGAAAAACTGAATATATGATTTAAATGAATTATTAGTGATATCATTATGCCATAATGTCATTAACAGTTCTGTAGTAGAAGTGTCTTTGTTAGATACTTCTGATGTTAACTGATGTTAGAGACGATCGTTGCCACTACACAATGTTGTTCAAAGTGTGAATATATTTTCTAACCTTCACAAATCTTTGAAATCTATAGAAATATATTTTGTGAATTAAAGCTAGAAACGGTTAAGCTATTAAATTTGTCTTTCGAACTTCCCCAAATATACAGCTGTCATTCTGACAGTGCTACTCAGACACAAGCTTCTGGATGATGTTTTACATTTTGAGATACTCAAAAATATTCACGTTGAATTAAGTATGGAAACATGCATAGTTCAGAAGTTACTGTTGCAGACAGAATGTATCTTAAATTTAAATAAGATCAAAGTTTGACTGCATTTGAAACATTCATAATAATATTAGGGTGAAACTTGTTTTTTCTTCCCCCACCCTCCCCCCCCATGTGGTGGTACTGTGCCTTATTAAAGTCTAGGGATTGGCTTTCTGCATAAATACCTTTTTTCTTTCTTTCCTTTTTTGTTATTCTTTCCTTCTGTTTTTATGTTCTCATACACAATTACCCCATTGTGGTAGCATGTGTCAAGTCATGTGGATCCAGAGACTGTTTCCAGTATTTTTTTTTAATTAAAAATCTCTCAAATTTAGCCCCTCCCGCCTTTTACTGGAGGCAAGAGATCATGACGTTTTCACCAGATCACCTTAAATTTCATCTCTGAATGCAAGAAATATCGCCTTCCTCAGAACATTTTGTTAAAGTAAAAATCTGTATTAAAATAAAAATAGAATTGACAGTTCTCTATAAGATCACCTATAATTACATCTGCAAAAATATTCAATGCTTTTGCACATTAACAAGAAGAATGTTAGGTGTTTTTTGCACAGTTTTATGACTACAACTGGTCTGTCTAAAATTTGTGAAATTGCCACTTGTCTTTGGAGCATTATCCAAGTTTCTTCCTTAAGTTACAGACTCTCTTTCTCTTGCATTTGGCATCTAAAGACAGGGGACTGTTTCTGTTTCACTCGGTACCTGAATGCTTGCATTGGCTGTTTTGGTTGGCTCAGAAGACATCTAGCTCTTTAGCTTTGGAAACAAAATGGAGAGTGATTAATGTGACCAACTGCTTTTAAACTATTTTTTGACTCCTCTTTAATGTGGTGGCAGGAAAATATTTGATAAAATCTCAGCCCCAAAATTTCAGCATAGTCTGTAATACTGATGGGAGTGCCACCCTCCAGTTGGCATCAGGGAGGATGGTTTGGCTACTGTTTATCTGTAGAGTCAGAGCAGACAGAGACCCTTGCATAATTGCTGTGAGTGCCACCGTGGCATGGAACTGGACTATAATTATGAAATAATCTTGAACTAAGAAAGAAGACCAAGTCTGTCTCCCATTCGTTATTTATTCTGGTAAACTGTGGGTGTGAAGATTAACAAATGGAGGAGTCTTCAGGTATGCTCAAACTCTCAAGTTACAGTGGAGGAACAAGGGAGTGAATTTTCAGAGTCCAGGATTATTTATTTAAACAGGAGACAGGAACCAAATCTCTGCTCACAGGCAACTGCCCAGACCAAACTGTTAGTCATTCCTTCTTGCATATCTGTATACCCAGTAGATACTGAATTATTTTCTGGGGGTAAAAAAAAAAAAAAAAGGTGATTTCAGCAGAAGGGATGAAAAGTTATCTCTTTGCCCACCGCCAGCAGAGTCTACAGTCTGGTGGTAAAGAGTGCTCCTGAAAGCTAGGAGGTGGTTTGGATCAGATCATGTAATTACACAATGGGGATGGCACTGGTACCAATGGCAGCAGCATTCTGTAAAAAGTTGAGCTTGGCTTAATTCTTTAAGACTTTGAAAAATGGCCTGTGAGGATCCAAAAGGAAAGGAGGCACCTTGTAACAGGTTTGAACCATGTGTTCTTGAGAAAATTTAGTGTTTGCTTTGTCCTTAAAATTTCTTTTCTGACTTATTGTAGCCAGGCATATGTTAAGACTGGGAATCCCGGGTTGCTTTCTGCTCAGTATAATGGTGGTTTTGGTTCCCATTCTGAGCTGTGTGTTCATGTCACAGTCTAAGACGAGTTCAAGGTGGCTCAAAAATGTTTTGGATTCCACTTCTAAAAGTCTTCAGAGGTGCTGTCTTTAAAAAAAAAAAACCACAAACAAAACCCGTAAGATGCACCAGCTGTGAAGGGTGTTTTCAGTATCCAAGGAAGTAAAATATATGTGACTTAATATGCCTGATTAAAATCTATTCTATTGCAAATAAAACAAGGATTTTGCAGCATTATAGCTTAATGGATTTTAAGGAGATCTATGTGTTTAATCAATGCTGTTTTCTAAAAATTCTGAAATATAAAGAAGAGTAGCTATTTAATTGCATATATATTAAAATGTATTTAGTCAATTTAGTTAAAGCTTTTCTATGGGAGGTAATTAAAACATATGAAGGCAGAATCTTCTGGCACTTGGGTATGGATGCTTTACTGCTGACATTAGACAGGCTACGCATATGCCACATGCGTCTTAATCTTAGAATCCAAAAATTTGTGTTATAGTCTGCAAAGGTTGTATTTCTTCATTAGCTGTTCCCAAGGCATCAAAAATCCCAGAGGATGTCAAAGGACATTAATTTTTATCACAACATGGAATCTTTCAGGTCTGAATGGCAGCACACAGCTGCTGGGGGCTTTCTGAACTTGATTACAGCTCCATATATCTCTAGGCAAAACAGAGGAAGGAGTTGTCAGTGGAAAGCGAAATGTTCAAAATGCATGAAGTGTTTTATTGTTTGAATGATCAACTGTGGTCTCTAGAATGTGTTCCAAGGGGTTAGCTGTTTTCAATGGGAAATACCACAAATATGTAATAAAAGTAGAAATTGACCTTTCTTGTGAGTTGTAGCTTCCTTTTTATTCACAAGTACTTAGTGTGTGCAAAAGAAATTTGTATCTTTGGAAGCACATGCAAAACCAACAAATCATTCCATGATTACTGCAAAATGAATGTTCCTTTACAGCTGGCTTATGCTTATTAGTAACTGTGCATATTTGTAAATTATGCTTTGCTGTTGAAATTTTGAAAAAGATTGTACGTGTCCATTTTAAATGGACTTTTACCAGATTACCAGATTCCAGATATTTTCATTGCTACTGTCTTCCAAGTATCAGAGAAATTGAGAAAAAAAAAAAACGTAAATCAGTAAATCTTTGCAAGGTGTGGCAAATAATGGAATGAGGTGCTCCCCTTACTGTGTCGGAGCTTGAGAAAAGGAAGAAGAGGATACAGAATGGAAATGCTGAAATGTTGAACAGGTACAGAAATTAAGTTGCAGAGCCCTGTCCTATCCCTTTTCTACCCCGACTTGTCCCTGGGAATTTCAAAATCCATATCATGTGGAATTTTGTGTCCTCCGAGATACAGAACATGCAAAGATGCAGCACTTTGACAGAAGAAGATGTGGTTTCTTGGATGGATTTTGTTTTGAAGTGCGGTCCTGAGGAGGCACTGGGTTTAGGGAAGAGCAGCACTGATACTTGTTAATATCGATACCCTGAGTATAGTGTTTGCTGTCAGAGGTAATTTGGGTTAGATTAGAGCTGTGCAGAAGGAAATTCACAGCTGTGGATAATGGATCCCCAAAAGGCAAAAGTGTCGCTGGTATGAACCTAATGGAAGAACCTCTCCCCACACCCCCCTTCCCCAAGTCTGTGAAATATAATTCTTCCTCCTTGATAAGAGATGAGGTATATTTGAACAGGAAGAGAAGGTGCTAAACTCACGGATTGAGTTCATTGAACCTTGCTCAGAGATTTGCTTCTTCAGACCTTCAGGAAAATGATAGAGTAGGAATGGCATACATACGGAACTGAGCTAATCCCTGGGAAGGCATCTGCCTTGCAGTTATCAGTTAAAAGTAAGTAAGAATACTAATCTGACCTTCACTTTAACTAAACAATTTGTTATCAAAGGTGGTTTACTGATGTAATGATATCAAATAACAAAATGTAGATTAAAAAGTTCCAAATTCCTCAGATTTCTAGTATCGCATACCAATTGTAGTATATAAAACAGCCAGGTGTGGGAGACAGATCATGCCAACAAATTAAAGCTAATCCCTGCTTTTCTTATTTTGTCTGTAGTCCTTGTGAAACTCATACAGGAGTAAAAGGTTAAAATCCCAATTTGGATCATTTTTACGAGAAGATACTTTGGGCGGCATAGGTTTTACTGAGATCAGATTGATAGCAACATTACAAATGTTTTAAGTGTTAACATTAAATGTTTAATTGTTTCATTTTTTAGTATCAGATCTGAATTTCTCTTTAGGAGTTCAACTTTAAAATAATCACAATAGTGGAAATTGCTTCTGTACCTCCATTGAATGGAAAAGTAGGGGTTTCTCAAACTTTTTGATCACCCTAGAGCTAAAATGACAGATTTTTTAATTCAAAGGATGATTACTTATTAATTTCTGGGGGTGTAAGAAGATGTGTGGTCTTTTTTTTTTAAGTTGTTTTTTTTCCTGCAGGAGTAAGAAAAACTAATAAAGGGAAAAATAGGACTAATGGATGTTTCTGTTTAAATCTAAATCTATTGAGACCTTTGTTCCTTCCACAAACTTTATAAAATTGTACACTCAAGGTTTTATAGAGGTAATGAATAATGATTGAGATGGTTGACCTATATGGCTGCATGTATTTTATGAAGATATAGGAGCAGCTGCTCATAATAATTCCCATGTATTTGGTATGAAGGGAGAAGCAGAACAGTTTCAGTCCATTCCCATTAATCTCTTGGAAGTGGGGCAGAAGTATTTGCTGATCAACAGTGTCAAATCCTGCAAAGAAATCTAGTAGGATGAATTTGAGAGAATTTTCCTTGCTTATAGCTGGAGGTCATCCATCGGGGCTCTAAGTCCCGTGTTAGTACCTTGCCTTAAAATGAAGCCTGTCTAACAAGGATCCACAATTCTGTTAGCTGACAGGTGGCAATAGAGGCTATTTTTGCTGGCTTTTCAGTCAACACTCTTAGAAAAAGGGAAGTTAGGCATTAAGTATTCATTTTCACAATTCATAGAGATAAGAAGTGCTTTTTTTTGTGTGTGTGTGTTTTCACTGTAGTAGTAAATGTTTTGGGGTCAGTGCTAGATTACACGTGGTACTGAGATCTGCTTCTGTCTGACTCTAAGTGATTTCTTCGTTGCTCAGTTTCCCATCATTGTTCCTTACATGATTGAGAGGAATTTCTGGAGATGGTTGTTTAACTTTTCTTTTTTTCTTTTCTGGGGAGCCGTAAGACTAGCCTTGGTTACCATCTTTGTGAATGTAGATATTTCCTCACAGAAGTAGTACCATTTTCTAGCTTTGAGAGAAAACAGCCTGGGTGTTCAGAGTTAGGGGATGGAAGAATTCGGTAGGCTGTGACTTTGCTTCTTTATGGAAGAGAAGGCACATCTCTCTGCCTTCTTTACTGGCCGTGACATAGGTCTACAGTTGCTTATGGGATTTGGGGGATATGGTAAGGCCTTTTCTGTTGAATTTTTGTGTAATTCCAAACAGTGTGAACTTTTCAAATCACTTGAGAAGTGCCCCAGATGGTGTGACATTCTGCTTCATGGGAAGATTTGAAAGTATTCCCTTTGCATAATTTCTAGTTAACTATTTCATTGCATTTGAAACGGGAGAACACCAAAGCCAAGAACTCTGTTGACATTTTGGTGGTGTTTGTTTAACCTCCTAGTGCACAGGCTACATTTGTTGAAAAATATTATTCTTACCTTTGCAAATCATCAGTAATTAATTCCCTTGGAAATATCTACTGCTGCACACAGTCAGCCTGGGAGTCTGCTGACAGATCATAGTTTTACATCAGGTGCTAACAAATTGATTATTAAATTTTGTAACTAACTGATTTATAGCAGCAACTTAATTTCTGTATCTCTAATGTATTCACTTATTGCATTTTAAAATAATGCAGAGCAGTTGTATTGCTTTGATTCTAATGGTGAATTTAGCACAGCATATAAGATCTGAATGACTTGCCTGATACAAGGCTTAGTGATGTATCACAGGGTTGTGAAGTGCACAAGATATTCAGTGGTTTTCAGCTGAGATATTCACAGTTAAGAATGTCCTTGTTAATTCTACATGCTTTTTAACTTTCACTAAATTGTAGCTACATTTACCAGCATGATGAGAGTTTTCTACAATTGCTGGGTAGCTTGCAGTTTAAGCAGTATATTCTTGAGTCTCAGTCATGCTGTGAATGATAAGAAACAGTGACTACATGCTATGGTGGAGCAGCTTATGTTCAACTCCCAGAACATACTTAAATTGTAATGGTAGAGCACATTAGCTCGCTGGGTGTGATGTAAGTCAGTGACTGAAGGCATTTTAAGGAGACATAAGGGTAAATTTTCAAAACATTCAAGGTTTTAACTACATGGTGTTTCCAGAAATATCAAATAGGTGTCATGGTTAAAAGGAGCAGCTTGGTAATGCCAATACCAGGAGTAAATACTAAAGAAAATTTTCTTTTGCTGGTGACATTTTTTGTTGGTCTTAGTTGTGCCTTTGATGTAGAATTAGAAACGACTTGAAACCAAGGGGAGATTTTTTTTTTTTTTCCTTGGGCTCAGGGGGAAGCCTAATGTAGATCACAGCAGTGTTTTTAATGAACTTGTGAAATCAAGGTCATAGTTCTGCTATCACTTAAAAATACTCCTGTCATAAAGCAAAGCTGTAGTGCCAGATGTGTGGTGTGAATTGTCAAGTATCTTAAAAATTTTGTTCCTGCATAATGATATGTTCAGTGATACAGAGCTCTGCACCACTGAGATTAGAATCTGTCATCTGTGGCTGAAATTCATAACCATATGATGGCTGTTACATAGGTAATGTGAAATGGGTATGTAATTTCATTCATTTCCTGGTGTGTAAATGTCCAGGTCACAAAAACTTAGATGACAATTTTCAGTAATTGGACCTTTGTTAGCAGTCATACCAGAGACACCAATAGCTTAGTGGTCATGGATCCAGATCCGAGAGGTGCCTCTTTTGGAGCTGAAATGAAGCACAACAGCAGTAGCTGTTGATATGACCCTTTAGGTTTCTTTTCTGTGACGTTTTCTAGAGAAACCACTTTTAAAACATTTCAAAGCACTAACACTAATTAAAAATGTAGCAATTCTAAAAGGTAATCTGATATTACTTTTTTAGTAGGATATTAGTTTAAAATGTTTCTGTATTCATTTTTGTTTCTTCACAGATTTTTTATAGAATATTGTAAATACTTTTAACTTTACTGTCTCTTTAATTTTAATTATCTGTATTAAAAGAAGAACAAAATAGTATTCAAAAAAATAAAAAATATCATGAAAAAGACAAGCATAATTTTATTTCTTTTATAAAACCCAATTAAATGTACTTACATTTTAAGAGACTACATTTTATAGTTTTATAATTCTAGAATTCTCTTTTTAATTAATTAAGCTGACAGATTTAGGTATAGAGTGCATATTTTGCCTCTGGTAGTTATTGTGTAATTAGTATTAATGAAGGATATTAGAATTTGGATAGGTGGAATATAATGCTGATTCATTTGTGGGTCCTTTCCATCTTACTCTGGTATGTTACTTCATACTACATATGACAAGTATCAAATAGAGTTACAATCTTTTTATAAAACAGTACCATATTTGCTTTTGCAGGGAATGATGATGGTATTTTCTGTATTACTGCAGTACTCACGTGCCCCAGTTCTGAAACAGAAGGCTCTTATACCAAAAAAGCATCTATGTTGAAGAAACTTGTTCCTTTTCCCAGCAGATTTACAAATCTGTAAATTAATTCTTGCCAGAGCTTTACATAAACTTTTAGAAGAGATGATGAATCATCCAAAGTTTCCCCACATGCACTCAATCTTCATAAGGTTTTGTTTTCCTCTTGGCAGATGCATCTCTAACAGGCAAAACGAACTTGGATTTAAAATATTTTGATAAAATATACCTCAAAAGATTGGATATCTTTTTAAAAATATGGTTGTGAATATCCTAGCAAATAGTCTGTTCCATGCAGTGTTGGGTGAAGCTGTAAAGGCACACAAAAAAAAAACAAAACAAAAAAACCCCTCTGCCTTTGTGCAAATTGGTTTGAGCAGAAAAAGAGAACCTTGCCTTTAAAAGGACAGTCCCCTTTTATCTTCAGTTACTCTTGCAGATGCAGCATGTATATGAAGATGTTACGTGTGTTACTGCCCAAAAGGAAAATCAGAAATTCAGCACTTCCGAAAATGAGCTTCCCAAAGTGCACAGATGTTTCATACTGCTTCTGAAGCTTTTTGTTATTTTTGTTTTCCAAATTGGCACAAGTACAGATACTAGCTTCTTAATTTCTTATAAAACCAGATTATAGTGGTAACTTCCCAACAGGCTCAAAGTTGAAATTTATTTTAATAAAGACATGTAGCCTACTCTTTATGTCCCTGATCATGCACAGACTTCAGTGTTTAGCTAAGGTACATTTAATTCCACAAGAAATGTTCTTGAAAACTGGGCTATCAAAACCCAAGGTTTTCAAACATACATGAGGGAACCTAATCCAGTGTTTGTTTGACAACCTGGGACATTTTTCATGTTCTTTTCCAGAATTCCTTTTGCAGATGCTCATAGTGGAGATTTGAGCCATGTAGGAAAATGATCTGATGCTGGGTCTCCATCTTCTTTTGTGTGTAGGGCTGTGAGGAAATAAGTTGAAAAGAATGGAGGGCAAACAGCTTTTTTTCCTAGTTGTGCTTCAGTTATTATCTTTAAAATTAGAGTTTATGTTGGGTGGTTGATTTTGTATTTGTCACAGGATTTGGTCAATTACAGTAAAGATGAAGTGAGAACAGGCTGCTCAAACAAATGCAATGATTTAAATATTTTGGTGTTAGGATGTCACAGCTACTAGTACACAGTGCAGGGGTGAAAGGCATTTGTTTGCCAGGCATTACTTTCTGTAACCTTTCCTATTTAATTATTCTGGAGCAGGGATGCCAGATGCAGACTGAAGTCTGAGGTCTACAGCTCTGTTACCTTTGCTTAGGTCTGTTGCATTGGATTCTTACTCAAGGACAAGAATACAGTACTATTGCCCAGGTTTTCTCAGTCATGAAACAGTCTCGCAAATGCAGATATATCTGAGGTCCGTGAATCAGAGCCTTTGCTGTGTTTCACAAGTATTTGAAAAAGGAAAGAACAGGAAAGGTGTTTGTCCCTGGTCTTGCTATTGAGATTAAGACATCCTTCTCTCACCTTGGTGCTCACGGGGCTGTTTTTCACTTTTTCCCTCAGTCTTTTGCACAGCAGTGCAGCACCTTGCTCTTCCTTATATACACTTTCCCAGAGGTGCCGGCAGCGTCACCGAGTGTCTCAGCCATACACTGTGGTGGGTTCGTTGTGCAGCCGGCACGGGGCAGCCCCCACCTCTCCTCACGGAGCCCAGCCCCGCGGCCTAGGCCTTGACGCCTACGCTCAACGCGCACGTTGACCTGGTTCACACAGGAATGCATTTAGATGTATTTCGCTGAAACTTCTTGACTCAATTTTGTTCTTTAATTCTTCTGATTATTCAAGGCCTCTTCACATCCTGATCTGCAATGCTGCCACTTTCGGTGCCCCATGGTGCTTGACAGAGGATGGCCTGGAGTCCACCTTCCAGGTGAATCACTTGGGGCATTTCTATCTCGTCCAGCTTCTGGAAGATGCTTTACGCAGCTCGTCTCCTGCAAGGGTCGTGGTGGTGTCCTCAGAATCACACAGGTTGGTTAATGTTACAGTGCGCTTTCGATTTCATTGAAATCTGCAATCCTTAAAACAGAGAATGGCTATGGTGGAACTGCAAAAGTTTTTAAAAATGAAAGGCCCTGCTCTAAAGCATGTGTTTGAATAATCTTTTTAAAAATACAAGGATTGCCAATGTCTGGATGTTACTGCATTTGGTTCTATTGCTGTATATAAAGCGTGTTCTAGTTTTGTAATAATGTGGAGGTATTTTTTGATCATTCTTTGTATGAATGCAGATTTTCACCACATTTCAGAACACTTATTGATTTTGCTAGGAGATGGAATAATAATTGATTAAATCTGAATGGCATGACCTATATTGATTTGTCATTCAACAACTTCAACATCTTACCAAGAAGAATGTGCAGTTATTTTAGCAGGAGAAACAATGCAATTAAAAACTGCTAGATGAAATCCAATTGTTTTATAATGAGAAATTAGGGAATTCAATGCAAACATTAGCTGTACAATATAAATGGGAACTAGTATAGTTAATACATATTAAAAATCTGCCCATACCTCTTTTGATGAAAATTTTAATTAAAATATTAGATGCTCATCATTCTACTGCCGTGAGAAGTACAGTTGGCAAAACAGACATTGTGAGATTTGCCTTATTTCAGATGTGCTTGAGGTGTTTGTGTTAATAACTGAAAAGAATGATTTGATTTAAATTAGAAAGTTCCTTGTAGTGCAAAATTAATACCCCAATTCTGATTTTTAGTGGGCACAAGCCACTTACTGGCTTCTGATTTAGTTCAGAAGTTGTTTTAGTTACCGTTCTTACCGTTTTCTGATTTAGTTACCGTTGATTTCTGTTTCAATTCTGGTTGTGTGTAACAGCTCTAGCAAACCCAAAGGAAGAATGTGTGTGTTGTTTTTTTTCTTTTTTTTTTCCTGCCTTCATATTTCTGAAATGTTTTAGTGACCCAGAATGAAGCTTATTTTTTTAATCACGTTTCCATAAAATGTAACCCCAGGGACCTGGTAGAGAGAGACCAGCCAAGGGTCAGACTGAAACCTTTATCACTTCCAAACACAGGGGCTTATGGTATAAATGACACACTGCAGATAGATTTACTTTTACCATTTTAAATTTATGATGGCTGAAATGAAAGGAAGCAATAGAAAATGCCAGTAATAATCCTCCCTGGTGTTAAAAGACATGAAATGTCTAGTAATTAGGTGGTAACAAAATCTGGACATCCTTATCTTTGGAAATCACACCAGGTCTGTGAAAGCAAGTAGCAGAGTCCTGTTAAGAGTGAGGAAGGCTACTGCAGGGCAGGCAAGATAGCTCTAGAAATAAATCTGCCAACTGCAATCACTTGCCAGATGTGGATGGCACAATGGGATACGTATAAATGAGCTGTTATTTAATGGGAGATTATGTTGAATTGTCAGCTGCTTGTTCCCCTTTGTAAGTTTGTGTCTGATAGTACTTTAAATGGCATCTTTGTTTTTCACTGTATTAAGCATTACGTATAACCAGAGCTCACAACTCTGGACATCTGTATCTGTTTTCAAAAACATTTTTTAAAGTTCTCATTGCTAACTCAGTAAAATCAGCAAAGGTTTATAGAAGTCCATCAAAAAATAAGTAACAGTCTATGTTTGAGAAAATAATAAACACAACTACTTGATTTCCCCCTTTTTGAGGGGTGCAATTCATGTCATATCTTAACATTTAAACTGGCCATTTTAAATTACTTTGGTTTTGCCACCAGTCTGTTTAATGGACAAAAGCTGGTGTAAGCAGTTAGTTTAGACATTAGGTATTATTGGGTAGTAGTACTTTCTGACCTACTTGAGAACTCTGAGCCTTAAACTATGTTGTAAAACAGAAGTGTTGGTATCTAATTACTTCCATAAACCTTGGCTGGATCTTTTTGCTGGAGTCAAGACCCCCTGTTAGGCGAAAAATAAAGTCCCATGTTTGCAGAAAATATTATACTAGACTGCTCCAAGGCAAAATATTTATTTGCCTCTCTGGTTCTTCGTTCTTTTTTAGTTACTTACCTGGATTCAGCACAAATGAAATCTATTTAAATTAGGCTTTTGGGTACTTTAAGAACATCATATTAAAATCTGAATAATAAGTAGGTTGACTTTCCTTCTGTTTTTATTTCTGTGTAGTTAATTTGATTGTACAGCCCTTATCCTACTGAATTCAATCAGATTGCCGACATAAGTAAGATTGACTCACATAAGTACCCTTGCAGGATGGGACTGAAATTATGCCAGTGTGTTTCCATTGTACAGGATACACAAAGTATCTTATTTATAGATTATTTCTGGTATCCTAAGTGGTTACTTGAGGAATGAATATAGGAAATTCCTCCCAGAATAGTCCTGTTAATTTCAGAAATGTATGTTATTTAACTGAAAATTATGAATGAGAAATTTTGTTGTTGAAATTGAAGGACCAATTCTTCAAGATACAGGACATCCTGGATTCCTCTTCAGTTCAAATACTGTAGTTGCTTTTCTCTAAGTGCATTATAATTCTGCTCACAAAATGGATATAGAAATTCCAGCTGATCTCTTCATTTTTGGCCATGAGATGCAAAATTAGTAAAGATATTTTAAAACATTTTTCTAGTGTGTACTCTAATTATGTTTATCCCTGTTCTCCCTAGCTGATTCTGAAAACTCAGTATTAAAAAGAGCTTGCTAAATCCATTTTATTTTTAGTAGCTCTTCTGAGTGGAACAAAGGTCTGTAACTAAATGTAGTATTTTTTTTTCTAATATTAAAATATACCAGTAAATTGATAAATCAAAATTGTATGAATTGGAAAAAGTACTATATGAAAAATTCCTTTTCTTCATCTAAATGTCTTTAGAACATTCACTACTTTGTTATTAAAAAAAAAAAAAAAGGAAAGAAACAAACAGCTGGTGTTTAATGACTCTGTCAGACCCAATTAAAAAACATCAACTAGTTACTTTGATTTGTGTTCAGCCATGCCATGGGTATACTTAAAAACATTATACTCTGCCAGAACTCATTTTGGCTTTGTTTACGTTTATCTTTTAAACATATAAGACTATTGATGGCAAGTTACCAAGGTTATAACCCCTTTATATTCATCAATTTTTAATCTAAAAAAGAGTCTAAGAGGCAGTGAGACTCATCCATAGTTACTTGAACACTTAAATGAAAGTGTGCAGTATATGAACACTGGATGAAATAATCAGGGGAAGGGAAGAAGGGGAAATAAAAGGATGCTGTTTTTCTCTGTTTCTAAGACAGTGCTATTTTATCCTGCATTATTTTCTGCAAGTTATTTGTGCTTTTGTGTACCTATGGCAAAATATTTTTCAGGATTTAAAATAATGTAATTCATAAGTTATATACAATGCCTTTAAATCATTAAAACATTTTTTTGACTTGTTTTTACTTATTATTTATGTATGATAATTATTCAATAATTTTACTGCTATATTGTATGTGACTATTCCTTGGGCTTCAAACAATTTCCAGTAGATACTTGCAACTGCTAAATAAGCTGTTGTTTTATTTTGATTCTAGCCAAGTTCTACTCAGCTGTCTGTCTACATTTTATGTTGTTCTTAATGAGAGTGAAATTAACTGTGGGGTATCTAAGGAATATGTCCTGTTTTTTAGATTTACAGAAATTAAAGACTCCTCTGGAAAACTCGATTTCAGCCTGCTTTCTCCATCTAAGAAGGAGTATTGGGCTATGTTGGCCTACAATCGTTCCAAGCTTTGCAATATACTGTTCTCCAATGAGCTGAACCGACGCCTTTCTCCCCATGGGGTGACGTGTAATTCAGTCCATCCTGGAAATATGATGTACTCCTCCATTCATCGTAGTTGGTGGGTGTATACCTTGCTGTTTACCTTGGCTCGACCTTTCACCAAATCCATGGTAAGTGAATGACTTACAGTATTTTACACATCTTCAGTTTTCAAATCAGGGGAGTAAAAAATCCAGATGTATGTATTTGCTTTGACCTTTTGCCTTTCATAACTACAACCCTGATTCTAATGACAAACATAATGTCAAGATAGTGAGTGCTCTAGAAAAAGATACTTCAACCATTTTAGATTGTCAATCTGCAGTAAAGTCACCACGTTAGATGGATTGCATGACTGCCATGTTTGAGTATGTGGCTTTCACTTGCTGTGATTAAGGTAGTTGTATATTTTAGGTGTGGGATAGTTTAGAATTATTTCTGTGCTAAGTACATGTAAAACTTAAAAAAAATTCTTTGGTTTTTAAGTGGAATATGCTTGACTGCATTTTTTATGTAGACAGATGGCCCAGTTAGAAAAGATACTACAGGCATTATTAATGGCTGAGGGAAAGTGCTTTCAGTGGTAAAAGCACTTTCATTCATATTTAAAAATAAAAACAACAGTGATTTTCTTGATTCTTATAAAGCACTGAAGACAGTGGGAGTTTTCCCTTGTCTTCACATTGGACTTTGGATTGGGATGAAGATGCAATGAAAGGCTATGCTGTTCTTTCATAGACAACATTAATAAGCTTCATTATATAAGAAATTTCAGCATCTCTAGTGTTTGGAGGCAGTTACTCTTATCTCTTGAACCTCTGACACAGATTACTTTTAAGGAGTCTGAAGTCATTTTCTGAGCAGAAGATGACTTTCGCTTCATTGAGAACTGGGTTCCTTTTAACCTTATTGACTGTTTCTCACCCGTTTTCTTTTTCTGGCAAAGAATGATATTAGTAAAACAAGAACAAGGGGAGGAAGTCTCCCTCGAATATTTGGAGCTAGGAGTCAGGGAAATGGAAAAAATAACACCCCTGCAGAACACGGCAATTTGTTCAGGCCCAAATGAGGCCCCTTTTACAAAGGACTTCATGACTGACATGAGTAGTTGTTGTGTAACGTAAATTACTGTCTCCTGAGCTGGTGATAGAGACCAAATTAATGGCTTTTATTTGAAAAAGAGCGGGGAAGCAATTGTAGCTTAATCTACAGCATAACCTATAGAAGCTGAGCAAATCACTGGTGGAACTTGTATATATAGCTACAAAAAAAAAAAAAAAAAGGATTGCTTGTACATTGAAATCCAGTTCAGAGTGAGACAATGAAATTCATCTTAATTTTTACTGGGTTAATGTAAGTGGAAAACACATCTTAGAGTGTTTAAAACTTTTTTTACGTGTCCAAAAATGAACAGCTTCTTGAACAATACAGAATTTTCAGTAATGTCCACGGAACAAAAATATAAACAGCCTTTCTAGCGTGGTATGCTGACAATGAAGCAGTCAGAATAGTCCTCACACCTCTAACCTCTGCCTGCAGTTTGCAGCCTGTACATATGCAAAACCTATTTATGTCCATGAGATTGGTGAGTGAGCCTTCTGGCAGCTTGGGACAAGTAATAATGTCTTTCAACAGCATGTTTCTTGACCAGAACTTTTAAAACCATGTCCCTGCTGTGTTGGGGATAGTTTATACAACAAATTCTTGAAGTTCTCCTGAGAATGGATAAATGAATGTTATCAACGTCCAGTGAAAAGGATCCAGTCTGTGGAACTTTTATGAATTGTTAGTTTTATTTGCTCTGACGTATTTTCACAGAGGAGCCTTTTGTGTTTGTTGCTCAGATAAACTCATCCTCTAAGGAAAAAAGTGAAACTCAAGTTCATTTTGAAGTCTTTAAAACGACTGATAGATTTTTTGATAGTATCTTTTTATGGGTGGTATGTAAAATAGAATACAAAATACAGTACAAAAGATACCAACACTGAACAACAGTGCACCCTAGTCCGAGCCTAAATGCTTCAGTAAGTCCTTCTGTGTTTGTATGTAATTCACTGAGGTTATTTGAGTGTTATGATGGTGGATATGGATGGGGGTAAGAGTCAGTCTCGTAACTCATTGTGATATTAATTTTTATGTTCCCTTGAACCTCATCACTGACCTGGAGTAAATTTTGCTGTGGATCTTTCTGTGGACTTCCTCTCAGTATTCCTGTGGCAACTCACCCCAGAGCTTAGATGAGTTTTTTTGGTCAGAATACTGGGTGCTTACCTTAGAGCTTAAAGCTGCAGTCCCAAGGTTATGAACTTGCCTGTTCCTGTGGTTTGCAAGGATGTCTGCATTGCTGCATCATGCTGCATTGTACAACATTTAAAGTGGTTGCAACTGAGCTGGGTCCGTACCATGGAGAGATCCATGTCAAGTCTCTGAGGAAAGAGGTAAGGTTTATCAGTTCAGGCAAGGTGCCATGCAGGTATGGCTGTACCAGGACTGTGGCACGGGGAGAGCCTAACTCCTCTGCAGCCAGTCTGAGCTCTTTGCTACATTTTGAACTGTAAGGGTTTCTGGGCTTTGTACAGATATGTTCGCACATGTACATACATGCAAATGTCTATACAAACACACATGCATGTATCGACTGCAGCTACACCTGATTCTAACTGGGGCTTTTCATTTTGTTGTAGTAAAAGCTATTCATTAAAAAAAAAAAATCTTTAATTTGTATTTCACCAAGATGGACTAAAAACATTTCTTGAGAGCGGTGAATAGGTCAGAATAACACTCATAGTTACAGCCATTTTGGAAATTTTGAAGCTACATGCAGGAGTAAATTAGAAAATATGTTTGTTTCCCTACTAGTTTATTCAGAAAAACGGAATTCTTGTGTTCTGTTCTGGCTCCAAGTTACTACTGAGAGCATTAGTCTTCATGCTTCTGACTTAGTTGTCATCATTCTTTATGGCCCTTATAAAGTTATCTGTCACAGCAGTTCAGTAATTATTTTATTTCCAAGAATGAACAAATATAGAGTGTGTATCTGAAAACTTTTTATTTTATAGTTGTTCTGTTCTTGAATTTTGAACAGCTCCACATTGGTTAATGAGGATGTAATATTTTCTTCAGAAACGCATGTTATTGCATGCTGTGAATCTCTATTTTTGGGAGAGGTCATGCAGCCTCTGGCACGTGGCTCTTGGGATACTCAGCATGACAGAACTTAGCTTAGGAAACACTGCCGGTAGCTGTTCAGTTTTAGCTGATTCCCTGAGGCACTGAGAAGCAGTGTTCTAATATCACACTTCTTATTTTTCTGTTTGCTGTTATTTGCTGTGACTACAGTGACTCAGTTTCTGTAATTAGGACGCTTCACAAAGTCATGCAACTTAAAGCTTCTGCTTAAGGAATAGTGCTGCAGATCACCCTTCTTTATAACCTCTATTTCCTAAAATGAACAAACATGCTTAGATATGATTGGTCTGTCTTTCAAGTGTGAGGCTTTTAGATATATAATTTTAGTTGTTTCTGTAAGTGGCTCCTACCTCACTGAAAGAAGTGCAACATTTCTAAACCTGTTTATGAGTGCTTACAGCACAAAAATGATAGCATGTTTGTGCTGGCTATAATGAACTTTTCTGTTGAATCACAGAGAGCTGTCTGGACAGCTTTTGAAACATAATACAATATTAATATTATTGATGGTTATAGGTGTACAGGAAGTATTTGTATTAAGTAGAGCACTGGAAACTGAAAGAGTATTCCTTTTTTCCCCCCACCTCTTTCAAGATCTAAAATACACACAGATTTGTTAGACAGAACTAGAGAACAAGTACTTTTTGTAGAAAGCAATAGTAACTGCAGCTCTACTAATGTCCTCTTTTACTTACCTCTATATAATTACACATTAAATTTGAAAAATCTTACAATATAATTAAATGTAAATTGAAACAAGTGGCCACTGTAAATAACAGATCAGAAGAGAAACTCTGAAAGGAAGATATGCATAGGCCATGCAGATGCTTAGTTGGTTTGATCTAAGACTTCAGGGTTTTGTTTTCTAGTGTTTTTTCCTACCCCCACCCTCCCCATCTCTCTTTCCCCTTATCCCCCTTTCTCTTTTCTCTTCTAGAAAGTAGGCTGAAAGTGAGTTTTAACTTTTTTTTTGTTGTATATTAATGCTAGTCATTCAGAACCCATTTCATTTTTTACTAGTTACACAGATTAAAATTAAATACATTTTTTGTAAATTTCAAGCTTAAGCTGAATGTTATCTAGTGTCATCCCCAGATGATTTTGTGAGTGTACAATGGCATATAAAATTAGAAGCAGAATGCTATTATCGCACACTTGTGATAGTCTTACATAGAACCAAATATTTTTGTTGGCAGGTAACAGAGCAGAAAGAATATCATGTGTTGGAGTAGCAAGAGCTTAACAGATGTTTCAGTGAACTAAATTTTCAAATCCTTTTACATTAAGAAATGCCTAGGGTTTGTAGAAGTTCTGAGAATATTGGGTTACATTTCCTGTTGCAGTGCAAAGCCAGCCATTGTGCTAGAGTTTTAGCAGATGTGTTACCCTCTTTTAATGGTTGGGAATAAAACATTGGTTCTGTTGCTGAGATATAAATTACAACTAGAAGAGCTCAACCTGTCACCCTTAAACCTCCAGCTAGCCACAGTAAGACCATTCTGCTCTTAATTTTTTAATGTTGAAGGGACTGATACTTGAGCTACACTTTGATTTCCATCTCTTTCCCCAAAGATAGTAGCTTTTCAGAACTGGATTTTGTATTTAAAATATTTGCTATTGAGAATTATGAGGAATATTTTTAAGGGTTCCAAAGTCCTTCTGAATGTCTTAGTTCATGTAAAACAATGAATTTTTGTTTTTCTGATATTATCGCAGGAGTGTTTTAGGCAGTTGGCATGTACTTCAGTGCTCATGCAGGCAAGAGGGAAACCCCTGTGCCTACAGCTGCTTCAGTGGTTTTTCTGTTGCCATACATTGAAAGTGCCTACGTTTAAATTTTCTGTGGTGATTTGCACTCACACCTAACATCTACTTAGAAATTCAATTCTGGCAAGAAATGAATCTGCACCTAAAGGAGTGACTTGCTTCTACCTAATGGTCACATCTGTTTGGTTTTGATGGAAGCTCAAAAGAGACCTTACAATCTCATCATCTCATCTCTTTCTCCTCCATTCTTCCCTAAAGAAGCTGGAATAACCTTTAGAGTGGGGGATAGTGTTCTCTAAGTAAACGTTTTTGCTGTCCAAAGATCTGTGTGGGCTGCGTTGAATTGATCTTGGCTTCCTTTGCTGAATTCACAGTTCAGGCCAAATTCTGCCCGCAGCTGTGCATGAGCTGCTTCGAGAGCAGTCACGGGCAGGGTGGGTATATGTATGTTTCGGACTGGATTTTGGCCTACAATTTCTCTGTAGGGCATTATTGAAAATGCATTGGGGTTTCTTGAAAAGCAACAGGCAATTCTTTTTGAAAAGAGCCTCCCAGTTTGTATTTGATCAAAATGGCAGTTTCTTTTCTCAAATTGAAGCTTGGGTAGAAAGTGAAAGAGGAAGGGAGAGTGAAAGGGGATTAACTATCTACAGAATACTAGCATTTGTTGTGGAGTGTGTTATTTCTTTTGGAGAGTTTATAAATCACATAAGCAATTCTCCTGTTTTATATATTAATGTCTGGAGTGTAAATTTTAAAGCGATGCTAAGCAACAGCTCTCTTTTTTAACATGCAGGTTTGTGGAGTGTGTCTCTAGTAACATGGAGGGACAGTTATTTTGCTGAACCCTGACAGAATACGCTTCTTTGCAGAACACTGTCATCATATAAAATTGACTGAATTGGGTAAAAGGAAAGAAGGCATATGTGGAAGAATATTTTGATTGATTGTAATAGGATGGTAAAGTAATACCCCCAAAGTCATTGTTAATCATTCTGGAAGGACGGTGCAAAAATTCTTCCATGCACTTAGAATTTGCATCCTACCTAGTAATAAAATGTCATATAAGCTAGCTTATTATCAAACCTACATTTAACTGATATGTATTTTAACTTCCTGCTAAAATAAGCGTAGCACGAAATTTGAGGGTAAATTAAATCAGTTCCCCATAACCCTCACCACAGGAATGGAAAGTCATTATGAAAACCTATCCACGTGCCAAACAGAACAGCTCAGGGTCTCTGTGCAGAGGAGTGCTCGGGGGGGAGCAATGCTGTGGAATTTGCTGTGTCCTGCACACCCTCATAGCTCTTTGTGGAGCAGTTCTGTTATGTCCCATAGTTTTGTGGAGGAAGTAAGGAATTTCTTCCTCTCTCCCTAGATCCTTGCAGAGTTTCAGAATGTCCTGCCAAGTATGTGGGCTGCAAGGCAAGTACACATTCGGTCTATAACGTTTTATATTACAAGTAATTAAATTAGAATTTGAAATTAAAAAACATATTTCCCCATTGTCAGGCTGAAAAGGCCTTCTTGGATTAGAAAGCTATATATACACCTTGTGGAATGTCTGCATACAGGTTTGAGTTGCCCACAAATGCTAATCTTCTGTGCAACCTCACATCCAGTCCCAGTCTACTCCCATATCGTCTCCATCTTGAAATCTGGAAAAGATCGGCCTCACAGGTAGTCAGAAGCATAGAACAGAGTACCTTTTACTGAAATTTGTAGAAAGTCAGTCTTGCATTCAGTTATTTTCATTTATTGATTCAGATTGTTACACCATCTAGAATCAAATGTCCTTATTGAATAATGTGTGTTTGTGTGTGTGTGTGTCAGATTTGTGGGTGCAAGCTGTGTTATAAACAAAATATTGAGTGCTTAACAAAAGATTTTAATCTTTTTTATTTTCCCACTCTGGTATGATTTGCCCATGATTTCTTTCTTGTCTGAAAATCCCAGACTTTCATGTATGTTTTCTCTCGTGTTATTTTGCAGCCCACCAAAGAAGATTTCAAGTTCCTGTTATTTTGTTATTTCTTCTCTTTTACTCACCATCACTTGTAGAACACGCTGCAGCTGAAGTGCCATGCTGTTTCTGAGCTGTTAGGCAGCACTGATCTGCTCTGAGTATATCTGAGAAACCATAAGGAAGCAAATTTTAGTTCTGTTTGAGTGTTGAGGTGCTTGGGTGACAGGAAAGATGTTGCAGTCTGATAGAAACAGGATATTTAGCCTTTTTTTCCCTCTCTTTACCTTTATATATCATACTATACTAGCTATTATGAATATATCTCATCCTTGTAAAGGAGTTTTTATGTGCTTAGGTAGTGAAATTCAGTGTTTTCAAAATGCTTAACATTCAGAGGGCTTTTTGTTTTGTTTATTTTGCATATTGCTGTACAGGTATTCTGTTTTTCATCATCAAGAATTACAAAGACATGTGGAAGTCAGTTGAAAATTTTAAGTTTTTAAGAGAAGAGGGCTCTCCTTTTCTGAGTCTGTATTTTCAGTGCTCTGTCAAATTGTATTTTCGTGTTTTTGTTCCTGTATAAACAGCCAAGTGATCTTAAATGTCAGGAAGATCTTTTCATAAAACTCATACCAATTGTTTCTACTGCTTTCATGCACTAATTTGGTGCTAATGCACGCACATGGCTCTTAACTTTGGAAAAAGGCAGCTATGGCCTGAAACGGTTTTATGATATGTACAGGATGAGGTCTTTTTAATGCATCTCTGAAGTAAGGCAGTAATCCGTATTACAGAAGCACAGAATCGTCTACGTTGGAAGAGACCTCCAAGATCACCTAGTCCAACCTCTGACCTAACACTAATAAGTCCTTCACTAAACCATATCACTAAGCTCAACATCTAAATGTCTTTTAAAGACCTCCAGGGATGGTGACTCAACCACTTCCCTGGGCAGCCCATTCCAGTGCCTGACAACCCTTTCAGTAAAGAAGTTCTTCCTAATATCCAACCTAAACCTCCCCTGGTGCAACTTTTGCCCATTCCCCCTTGTCCTGTCACCAGGCACGTGGGAGAATAGACCAACCCCCACCTCGCTACAGCCTCCTTTAAGGTACCTATAGAGAGCAATGTTGCAACTGGTCTTCCTTGGCCCATTCTTAAAACAGCCTTCAGATTTTGCTAGTATGCATTACATTAATATTTTTTATAAGGTTCAGTAATCAAAACGGGTTTTTAATAGAAATAATTCTGTATATTTGCCTTGAAAGAGCTTCATCTTTAACTTCTTAGCCTGGCTATCAGTGACAGTTGCCAGCTGAAATTACCTCGTGTTGCTGAAGACCAAGTAGGAATGTGCCCCCAAGTCTTCCATTTGCCTTTGGTTGGTCACAGAGCCCCTCGGGCACCCCAGGCCCTCTGTTCCTACTCTGCACAGTTGCTGCAGACAAAGTGACTTAAGCCCTCTTCTTATCCCAGGGTTTCTCATTTGTGTGCCTGAGCAAGGTCACTTAGACAGTTTGTTGTAAATAACACAGTAGGATCCAGACCTCCTTAGTTACCAGCTAGCACATAAATCACAGGATTATTCATTTTCTTTAATAACAGGAGAGCAATAGAGATAACATTTTTATGAATGAGATATCTGTAATCAAAAGCAGAGTCAATGCAATGCAGTGTGTTTATAATGATCAAATGATCTGTTGCTTATATTCTAAAAAGATTATAGTCTCAAATATTCTCAGCAATAAAACTTGAACTTGTAGCTAGCAATGACTTGGTAATCACTTTTTATTAAGAAGTGAACTTTCAAAACTCTTCTAAATTAATACGATTTTTAACTTTGGACAGTCTTACAGCTACTAGGCTGTACCGCTAGCAAATAAATTAAGCACAGACAAATACACAAGATACTGAAATTTAACCAATTGTTTTCACGTATTGAAATTACGGTGCTATGAACAACATGCAATGTGAAAAACAAATCTTGTGGGTTGAGACGTAAAATGATAAATTTGGGTTCCAGTTAAAACTGTTGCTATCTACCAAATTGTAGAAGGCATGAGAAACACTTAGTAATGGAGAGGTGGCGGAGTTTATGAGCTGATGGTTTTAAAAAGTAATTCTGCTTCATTAGTGTGTTTTTCATTTGCTCGGTTTTTCTCCTCTTAAATCAGGTTTCATATTGAGTTTAGAACTGGATCATTTTGGGCTAGTGTTTTTTTTGTTTTGTTTTGTTTTTTTTCCATGCCAATATAAGTCTTCAATTTATTGCTAAAATGAGGACAAATCACATTCAAACTCCTGTATTGTTAAACTTTGAACTGGGGCCTTCTTGTCTATGTCTTGACTCCTCAGGCAACTAGGCAATAATGCATCTTTTATTTCCTCTTAGTGGCTTTCTTACTTGTATTCTCTATACACGTACATTCCCGCTGATACTAAAACTTCTAGGTAGCCCTTTAGAAAAAAAGTTGCTGATCCATCCATACATCTGCAGTTCAGCAAAATCAAAATTTTTGGACAAAGTTTAGTTATTGTCTCTTTGACCACTAAACGTTAGAATCCATTGCTCAGACTTGAAATGGTAGATGGAAAAAATCATGAAGTTACATAACTGAACATTGTTAGCCTGTCTCATTTTGAAAGCGTAACTTTCAGAGCAATATAAACCTTGTGGATTCTAGAACATGGTTTATCTTTCCTTACGTTTTTTGAAGTTGTTATTTATGAATGAACAGATGTTCAGGAAACCCCAAGCTTTTATTGGCTGTATTTAGAATAGATGAAATACAAAATTGTTTTAAAAAATGCAGTGTAGATCCTATTTTACAGAGCTATCATTTAAATAATATTTCTTAATTGGGGGATGCAGTGCTTAGTTACATTAACTTTTCTCTAGAACTCCTTGGATATCTGAGATGCTTTACCATAACATGGTCTTTTCATTTCTCTATCATCTTTGAAGAGGTGCCATACCACTTTAAACAGTTCACCAATCAGTTTCATATGATGAATTCTCTTTAATCATTTACATTCAGAGAAAGTCAAATATTCCTTAGGAAGCCAAAGTAATCTAACAGAATGTATAGTGTTTGTGCAGCTGGATATCCTATTTATTTGAATTTCTCAGGGAAATCTCTTCTGACTTTAGAAAAAAGATGGAAGAGTAAACAGTAAGTGTCCAAGTAATATGAGCTAGAAAGTCCTGTCTTTTAGAGCAAAGTCATTAAAAAAGTGTATTTGCAAGGTCCAAAAATAATACAGTATATCAAATGTAGTGTACTACATAATGTTTTTTCAGTATTCTCACTATTTTTACATCTATATATGTGTGTACGTGTGTATGTATCTGTCTATATAAATGAAATATATGCATGGGTTGTTAATATATTTACTATTCCTGAATAGGTGAGCACAATAAGAGTCTGTTTTCCTGAAAAAGTGATTCATCTGTTTGTTTTCTGTGTGTGACCTGTCATTCATCATCATGTTGGCATTCTCTGGACATGATAACTGCATAACTGAATTAACATTTCTAAAAATTTTCTTGCAAGGAAATGTACAAATATATGTTAGTCTGTATAAAAAATGTGTTTCTCTAGGCTTTTGGGAGGTATCCTGTTGTGTAGTGTTCCCCACTAGTTGTGTTTCTTGTTGCTGTCAGTTCTTTCTTCCACCGTTTTCTATATATATGTATGTGTATGTATCTTTTTTTTTTTTTTCCCTGATGACGTGAGGGGAGGTGTGCGGCTTTTTTATTTGTCATGAGTAGGAGTGTGGTAATTTTCTTGTTTCTAAAAGCAAGACTCAAAGAGCAGGATGGTCTTTGGCCAGTTTGGAGCATTGGCTAGATTCCCACATGGACTTAGACTGTCTTAGGAAGTGTGTCTAGTTTTCCCACTGGATATTCACTAATATTTTGTAGTTCAGTGTCTTTCACTTTATATATATCACTCTCTGAGGTTTATTGAAAAAGATGGTTAGACCTGTTCAAACCCTGAACTTCTTTCTATTGTAGTTCTCATTTTTTTCTCTTCCTGCACCTTCTTTGTAGGTAAGCATGTATGTGTTTACAAAGAAAAGTGAACAGAATACTGAATTTGTTCTGCTTAGTTGAGTGTAGGTATGCACAGCAAATGATTCAGTACTTATTAATTTAACTATAATTTGAAGATTTTTAATCAGAGAATTTCTGAATCTATTTAGCTGTTCATGTTTCCTTTGACACTTCAAATATTTCAGTCATTTGGATTTTCTATTCTCTTTATTGTGCTGTTTCTAATTGTTACAATATTAGCATCAAGGATACTAGCTAGCAAGGAGGATGACAGTAAATATAAATATCGTAGTCAAATTCCATCCATTATTTTAGTGACAACATGTTTTTGCAATTACTAAATATCACTATGGATATAGCACAATCTTCTATGCATGCCAAAAAAATCTATAGAAGGTATTTGAGGATTTTATTAATTGCAAAAGCATCACATTGAAATGAGATAAATATAGTGATGTTGGATGATGCATCCTATATAAAAGTAAAGTAATTTTTGAGATACAGAAATAATTGTTTATCTTGGAAAACAAGATCATCTTGCCCTGAATATGCAGGACTGATCTGACAGTGCTGAGGACCTATCTCTTATAGGAGTACTGATATAAGAGCTGACATGTCTAAAATCAGAGTTTTAATAAATGTGCTGCTTCTGTGGGTGGTACTTCAATGCATTTGAGATGTGTATTTCTCTTAATTCAGAAGAAATTGAAGCAGGCATGGAAGTTGAACCTTACTGTGAGCATGTTATTCATGTTGGATCTCACCATTGCTTGTCTTTTCTGATGCATGGTTGGTGAGATGCTTAGCTGGTCATGAAAGTATTTACTCATATTACTTTTATATAAAGGAACAGATTTGAAAATCCTTCTACTGAACTGGCACTTATTTATTTATTTATTTATTCGCTAATTTGTGATTGAATACTCTAACTTCCATTATGGAAAAACAAACAAATAAAAAAACACAACATTGAATAACATCTTGGGTTTACAAACTGAAGCATAAGAACACTTGGAAATGTTAGAATTAGAGTTTGCTCTTGAATGTAGGTATTTTTTTTCTTAGAGTTAACTTGTCTGTGACTGTAACCTATTAATGAATTTAATTTTTTTTTTCATTTTGCTAGAAAATTAGAAGTACTGTTTCTTTACACCGAACAGCATGACAATTAAAATGTTGTCCTGAAATGTCAAACTTGCATTATGATGAATACTACCAGTACAAGAAAACTAATTTAGCACTTCAAATAAAACAACTGTCTTGGCAGTTTTTTATGATAATGACTTTGTAACAGTGTCATTTAGAATCTGATTGTCTACTCATGTTGAATAGTGCATCCCATGTGATATAGTTCTGATGATCTAACACTTAATTAAAGGAGGAGAGACAAGATCTGCAAAGGGATATTGGGCATCTTGGTGCTCCTTGCCCTAGTGCTGAAGAGACTGCTCGCTGCTGCAGAGCAGCGTATGTTGGAAAAAAGTTTCTCCATTACAGTGCCCCTAGGCAAAGGCCCAAAATATCAGTGCATGTAAGTGGGCAGGCATGGTCACGGAGTGATTAGGCACCTGAGAAGTCCTTCAGTGTTTCCTCTTTGGATCTGGGCACACGTTGTGTTAGAATTCTGCTAGTAATCTGGCAGTGTCAATGTAAAGCTTGTGATTATTTTCTGTATACTTCATGACAATAAATAAATGTGTTCCCCAGAAAAACTTTATTTTTGATTTTTGTCAAGAGTAAACTGAAAATGAGTTAGCTCGTTCTGCCAAGAAGTAAGGTATTATCCTGAATTGCATGATTTTAGATCTACACACAGATGAATTTTGTGATCTAGTATGTATAAAGTGAGTTTCTCAGTCTGCTCTTCCACTGAAGGTAGTGATTTTATATTTGTAAGAAAAAAGAATGGATTAGACTCTTCATTCCTCTGATGAGAAATGTATGTGAATTTCTAACTTTTAAAGGAATTATAGTAGATAATATCAACAAAGCCGACAGTTCCACTGGTGATATAGTATTTTTGGTCTCATTTTGGCTTTATTGCTGTAAAGGAAATATTTTCATATAAAATATCATTTTATCAAATATCCAACACACCTTGCTTTTGGTGGGTAGGTGAAATTTATCATTAATGCATTACCTGTATGCTAATTCAGTAGACGCTAATGTGGCATTTTAAATGGCCTTCAGCTAATGCCAATTATGCTTCTCAGAATGCAATGCAGACTGTTGCTTGTCTTGGAAAATCAAAAACTCTGCAAGCATACTCAAGGTTTGCAAAGCTGAACACACAGCTTTTTCCATTGTTAGGTTTACTCTGCCAGTTTACAAGGTTTGTAGATGTCATTACAGAGTTTGTAAAAAAGTGAAGCCAACTGCAGGACCCTTTTGACTGCTTTAATCTGAACAGTTTTTAAGATCAGTACGTGGTGGGATCATATCGATTCGTTTTATGCTTTGAAAAAGCATATTTTGAAAGGTTCACAAAAAATATCTTTTTTTCCTTCCTGTCCTTTTGTCTTCATCATGTAAATAGCTAGAGGAATGATTCTCAAATTACTACAGAAAAGACCTTGGATTTCAGACTAAAGGGATCTTCAGTCTCATAGGTGACAGTTTTCAAAATTTCCAAGTGTGGTCATAAATACATTTATGCAAGCTGTTTTCCAGCTTTCATTGTAGCAGATCTTAATGGATGCCAATTAAATATGTTTACATATGTACTTACATTTCCCACCAACATATAACAACATGTGGAGCATATAGCATGATTTAAACTGGCAGGTATTCACTGTTGTTCAATTATTCCTTTTATCCACACACTTTTGAATTATGAATTATATCAATCCTTAAATCTTTGTTTGGTTTAGAGAAGGTTCATTTTTTTTCCTCTTGGCACACCATATATGCACTAGGAAATGCTCGTAGTTTCAGCTGCATTTAAGGAAATATTGTTGCAAGGCTTTTATGTGCTGTACTTCAATCAGCTAGTGCCAGCAGTATCCCAATAGAAAGACCCTCAACAGACCATTTTCAGCATTTTGCTGCAATTAAACTCCTCTGGTTTTAGCCCTCAGGCAATTTAGTACCTTTTTACATATGCACATTATGAACTTTTGACCAGGGCCTGGTAGTCATATATTAGATAGCAGCTTTTGAAAGCAGACTTAACAAGTTCCTCAGAGTATTACAGTCTGAGTCAGTTGTGGAAAAGGTAATTTAACCAACTTGCAGTGAGGCCATTCAGAATCTTACTGATGATCCTAAATATGTCTCTTTTTTTCCTTGTTTCCTCTGGAAGCTGGTAGCAAGAGCTCTCAAAGAATGTGATTGATCTTTTATTCAGTAGCTAACGAGGGCTGTGATTCTATTAGTGCTCTACAAGGCAAGGGAACAGTGATTTAATGAAGTGTCTAGTGAGCTGGTCATAGATTTATCCTGTTGTCTCTAATTTGCAGTGCCGTTGTGAGTGTAAAAGAAACTGCACTCACACTGCCATTAGGCAGGTATTTCCTTAGTAAATTGTTGTAAGGTCAGGTGTAGTTATCTTAGAAAAGGCAATGCCTTACCTCCTCAGTGTCTCAAGATGACAGCCGCTGTGCTGAGCTCTCACTGAAGCGGAAACAAGAAGATCAGAGGTCCGTCTCCAAGTCCCCCTTAGCTGATGCAGGAGCAGATGAACTGCCAAGTAGGACTAATAGAGTCATAATTGGCGATTAGAACTGGAAAGGTGCAATAACATCTTAATACAAACTGGCGTATATTATAGTTAGTGTCAGTTGTTGTAAAGTTACATGGTAGCCTGAACTAGTTACATTTCCTTTTTTCCTTTTCAAAAAATGAGGCAATGCATCCTAATAGTCACAGTACAACAAAAGTAAAAGAACATCAAAACTTGAGTTGCTTTAAAGTGACATTAATGTCTTTTCTACATTTACTTGGGCATGTAACCTGTCAGTCTTATTCAGAGATTGTGCAGTAAAATTTGCCATAGAACTATAGATGAAATAATCTCATAAATATGCTTTGGTTTTCATTTAATTTGCACTAAATAGTAGTTTTTATTTCTATCTACTGAAGGCTACTGACTTTTTGTTCTGTATGTCTTTGCTAATATGAGATAATATTTTGATGATGCCTATGGGATTGCAAATCTCTTTTGCACTGGAAATTTTTCACAAGCCTCTGAGTTCAAGTTAGCCAAAAGAAACCACTTTCAGGAAGAAATTATCTTTGCATGAATTGCATGATAATTTGAGAAGGAGGTGAATTATGGTATACGTTGCCAGGCAGTTCAGTATTACCTATTTCAATCAAAAAGCTATGTTGAAAAATACGGAAGCATATATGTGGTTCTTTCCTAGATTAACACAGAACGGTAGATAAATGAATCATCTTGAGATTTCTGTGGTGCTTCCTGGTGGCAGATGGAGAACTCCCATGTGCAAAAGTGGTCAAAGCTGACAATTAGAGGGAAGGCAATCACAGATGAGAATGTGGGATTGTTAGTGCAAACGTGTTTATGTGTATGAATGACACAAGCCTAATTGGGATCTCAGCCTCATCTTCCAGGCTCTGTACAGGTAAAGAGAAGTTTCTGATGCAAAATCCATCAAATCTGATTTAAAGTAAACTGTTAAAATTTCCAGTGAAGCAGATGAAACTTGAACTACATTAAAGAGCAATAGCAAGGTAGTGTCGTGATAACTTGTCTCCTCAGGTAAACATAGCACATGAATCACCAATTACGTGTTGTGCTCAGGGGGATGATTTTGTTTTTGCAAAATAAAAATATTTTCAGTTGGGTGAGCCATTGAGTCCCTGTGAACTTGACACCCTGTGGGACGTCATCAGGGCCCTCTGTTAAATATACAGATGCAATTAGTCTACAAAAAGAGGTACCGGGCTTTTAAATGAGCAGCAAGAGGATTTAAAACAGTAAGCCAAACTTTCTAATTTCCTAATATTGGCACTCATGTCCCTCACAATCTTATTACAGTATTACTCTCTGCTGATCTACCATTTCATCAAAAAGTCTACAATGGAACTAAAAATCTAAGCCTTTTAGCCCATAGATCATTGCACTTGGTAAATGGCTTATTGTAGATTAGATAATGCGGTTCATAGCACATCCAAATCAATAAAAGGCTAGTCTGAACATAGTAAAGTGCTCAGTCTGATTCTTTTTATTAAGTATATCTGCCATGAGAAAAATGTGAATTTTAGTCTTTTTTGCTTAACTTCGTGTCAGAAAAAGGCATTACTTAAATTACTGTGTGGTCATTTTCTTAGAGAAGATCTTTCCCATAGAATTTTGTTTTCTTTAAATCAAATAAATCGTATGACAAGTGATAAAAAATATTATGTCGGCAAAGTTCAGATCCCAGTGTTCCCATTCATGTCCTACTCTAGATATTAAAAAATAAGAATTTATTTGTTGAGTATTCAGTGGTCCCTGTGGAATAAATACTTCTAGACCTATTATCTTTAAAATATAAAAATAAATAATCCTGATCACCAAAAATCACCAAAATTGTTAGCAACAAATTGAGGTGGAAAATGCTTTTATTTGGGAGAATTTTGAAAGAAGTATTTTATTCTGAGGACAGAATGGATGATTAGATACCAAAAAAAGCAGTGGCATTTTAATCAAAGTTAGTATAGGCCCAGGATTCACCTTTAATCCTACAAATACTACGTGTTTAAGTTAAAGGCTCTATAAAATAATAACAGAAAGTAAGGCAATAATAGCACTGAATGTGTTATCAGAAGGTTTCTGGGTTAACAGTGCACAGCAGTGGAAAGGAAAGATTGCTTCACTGGTAGATAATGGCTTTCATCTGTCCCTCACATCTGGAAAAGTATCTTTGCAAACACAAGGCAAGAGTAGTGCTATTGTAGAGAAATGGCTATACAGCTCATCGCCACGTCTGCTCTGTAACACGTATGGAGAGAGTTTTTGCCCCTTCTAGCTAGGGGTAAGCTAGGTATGCAGAAAAAATCAGTGGCACAATGGGAACTAGTGGCTGCATCTGCCTTTAGACTTTCCATACACTTTTTTTATTTTCACTGCAATTTTGTATTTTCCTATTTACATCCTGTGCTCCTGTAGCCATGGAGAAGATAAACAGAAGTTAAGAAATGCAAAAATGCCAAGCTGCTGAACCTGCTTAAGAGCTTGTCACAATTCACAGTTTCTCTAATAAATGTTTTTAAAAGCTCTATTCAAAATCTAGTAAATAACTTGGATTTTTTTTTTCAAACAATAAAGTCAGATTAACTGTAATTGGCTGCAGAGAGATGCTCTTAACTTATTATTCTTCGACCATGTTATTGACCAGTATGTGTTTGTCCATGTTGTTAATAATTTATCCTTTGAAAAATCTATGTGCATTATAGTCTTTGATCTTCTCACAAATTTCAAAGCTGAAGATACTATTTTCTTTTTCCTTTTACATTTTTCCTTTCTTTTTAAAGAAATTTTAAAAGAGAAGAGACTAGAAAATCATTTAAAAACTTTTTTCTGTTTATTTCTGTGGGAGAATATCCAGGTGACACCCATCCTTGATAATGAGAACTGTACATTCATACAGCAAGAATATATATGAATAAAAAAATCAAGGCAAGGTAACTACTTTGCAGATGAAAAATATTTGAAAACAAGACTTAATGCATCTAGTAGATTAAAACAGAAATTAAAGACTTTAGAGTAAGAAGAGATCAAAGGCTGTCTTTTCATTGTTCTTTTTATTGTTTATTGACTTCAAAAAGACTTTTTAGTTTAAGCTGACTTTAATGTCTCTTGAATGCTCTTTTGTAAAGTGACTTTGAAAACTCACGGATAATGTCTTCATTAAGTGGGGAAAAATCTTGGTAAAAATATAACTAACTTTGCTTTCATTATAATAGAAAGAGATAACACTTTGCTTAATTAAGGTCTGTTTTCCCTCTGTTCAGAATTTTACGACCATTTTTTTCGTTGAAATTAGTGCTGATAAAAGCTTGAAGTAGACATTGCTAAACTGAAACTCTTAGTTTTCAAGAGAAATACAGTAATGTGAGTTCTCTGTTAATCAGTTAATCAGGATGTTGCCTTATGTATACTAGCTATTTTAGGAAACAAAAGAAAAATCCAAAAAGATATGCAAGTTATATTCTAAAATAAAGCATGCTCTTTTATGCATGTTTTGAAAATGTTAATTTAGAGACTGTCTGCTCCCTTTCTGTTCCCAAATGTCTATGCTTTTCTCACCAATCCCCTGATGACTTGATGTCTTTGGATTATGTTAATATATATGTTAATAATGACAACATGCTTATGACAATAAAGATCATAAATATATGAAGATAAATTGATAGATTAGGAAAGCTATGCTGAATAATTAAGACAAGATCCTTATCACAGATTTCTCTGGAGTACTGTGCGTTTTCCCCAGTATTTTGAGGTCTTTTGCACGTGTCACTGTGAGACCCAGCTCATGCTACATTAAAATGGAAAGGGAATTTTCCTGGGTTTCATGAAGGACATTTCATCTTTTTTTCAGAAATTGTATATGGCAAGCTAAATGCTTCCTGGTAGTAGAAACATGCTGGATAACACAGGTGAATTAGCTGCTTTCTTTGGTTGATTTCTTGTTGGTGTTGACTGAGATGCATCCTCATTTTTTGTCTGGCTCCTAACTTTTCTGTAATTATGCTATAATATAAGCTTAGTTTTATCTATTTATGATGTGGGTTTACAGTGAGATCAAGTGTTTGTTACTCTGGGAGTGGTAGATAACAAGTGTGGTGGTAATTTTGTGAGGTGCACTCTTCCCATTCTGCTTATTCCAGCCACACATGAAAATATCAGGAAACCCGTTTGACTTTTACTGAGGATCAAAAGATTCTGACTTGCAGCCTGCAGAAGTTGTTTGCAAGACCTTTTTATGTATTTAATAAAAAAAAAAAAAAAGAAAAGGCGAGAACCCCTTTTAATGTGAGAGCTGATTTTCTGGAGTTTTTTCATGAGAAATGTGTATTGCATGTTTTCTGTAACTGGGAAAAATGCTTAACCTTGCTGCAGCTTTAAAGGAGACTGTTTTTCTTCAAAAGGAAAACCAACACTACACTTGTTTCCCCTTGCTTTCATTTGTGGCTAGGGATAAAGCAGCAAAGCTGTAGTAGGTTTGATTTATTTTAACTGTCTCTCAACTATGGGGTACATGTTAGGAATCTTATGTCCAGCTGCCCAGTGCAAAAATGAGACACTGGGAAGGATGTCATCTTTACTGCTAGATGAATCAAAAGGCCACCCTTTTTATTAACTTTAACTTTGTATTAATTATTAACTTATTGCAGTGTTACTCATTTATGGGTTGGTTTGTATTTTTCTTTTACCTTATTTTGGTGCGGGCAACCATATTTTTGATCTGGCACTTGAGTACACAGCAGCTCCATCTTGTAGCATATCTTATTAATTTTCATATTCATAGGGGCAAAAAAATGAAATTAAATTGCAGTATAAAAATTTTTATGGCACAAATGGTTAACTGTTTTTACAAGTGTAATTTTGTGAGTGGTTTAGAGGCTCAATTACCCACTGAAATGCAGGAAATAAATGTCCTTGAGGATTTGCATTTGGATCATGTAATTTGTTGGGTCTCAGCTCATTGTTAATAATTCTTACATCTGTGCAGCCTACATGAGCAAATGAGGCTGTGTAGTCTTTGAAAATTTAATACAACATTATTTCTGGTACCATTGTAGAAACATGGCAGAAAAGTAATCCAAGAGAAAGAAAATAACAAATTAGCTGGTAAAATTGATTTAATGTGTAATCCTTCTTAGCAGATTGACTGGTTAATGTGAAAATTATTAAAATGTTCATGTTTATATGGTTGTTGCTGTTTGGGTTGCATTGCATGTTTGCGCAGCGGTCATGTAAAGGGCTAAGATTCCACTGTAACAGAAAGTAAGCAAAGCTACAGATAAAGGACAAAGGATGAAAGAATGAAGATGACCAAATTCCACTCTTATTGTAATTATTTTTGCTTTTATTTTGTATTAGGATATGACATGTGGTGATCCTACAATGTGGGAAATGTAGTTGCTGTTCATTTTGTAATTTGAATCTACTTGCACTAGGAAACTGTGGGCACCAATGATACCAAGATTTTAATCCTTTGAAATTAGACAACCTACTTCTGTACTCAGTGCTTGTGATTCTTTTTAGTGCTACGAATTTTGATGTGCATGAGAGCAGAGTTGGTTGCATATTTGAATGTTTTGATTGTGTTATTATTGAGCAAGCCAAACCTGTTTTCCTGCCTTGTACATGCAGAAAGACCACTGTAGTAGTAATTTAAAAAGTGAATTAAAAGGAAGATACAAAACATCATTCTTAGAAGGTAAGATCAGCAAAATTAGAAATTTGAGAACTATTATTTTGTGTTTCAGATAATAAATACCTCACAACAATGATTCTCAGCCTTCTTTGTGGGTACAATATTTTTGATTGAGACCTTATTTTCAGCAGTCATACTAAACGACCCTTGAAACCACTGCAATAGATGAAGTATCATGTTTAACAAATTCAGCATTTGTCTAGAACTGTTCAGAAGAGGTATCACTGTCTGCATTCCCTTCTCCAAGACCTCTTGTGCTGTCTTGTCATGAGATCTAAATCCTTGGGGATCCTAGGGGAACATAGTAACATGGAGGCCAAGGGGGTCTCTTAGGAGAAGAAGGATCAGCAAATCACAGAGAGTTCAGGCAATGTAACTCTCTTCTGGTCTAAAGCTAGACCCTTAGTACACTGATACAATCCTGATCATCGGCTGTGCTACGACTCTGAAAAAGCTTGCTGTTTGAGCAAAACAATATATTCATGAAATATTGAAGTACTAGGTCATTGTTTTATTATCATTATTATTTTAACAAAACTCTTTCCTGAAATCGACAGTTCTGTCAAGGGAATTCTAAGGACATGCTTGTGGAAGAACAGGTTTATTTTTGTTCTCCTGATTTGGACAGCTTGGGTCACTTCGACACTCTCCTTTTATCTCTGTTTATTCCCTCTTTCTACAGCATTCTCTTCCAAATGACATCGTAGTTGTACACAAATAAAACACTAAACTGTTAGAAGCCACCTACCTTTTCCCTAAGTTACAGCCAAACAATTCACATCACCTCAGACTTCTTCCCTACATTCCTACTTACAGTAAATGTCCTTTCCATTTAAATTTTGGAATTCTAACAATGTTTGTATCACTTTTTTGAAGATTGAAGTTAACATCATCTTAAAGGGGATTTGAAAGACTGTATCTTTTAGGAAAGAGATGACACCCAACCTCTGCTCAGCTGCCACCATTATGCCATAGGAGTATGCTGCTGGGACAGAGCTGGCTTCCTGCTCCTGGTACTACAGTTTTTCCATGTAACTACTATAAATTGTAAGAAAAATTGCTAAAATTTTCCCTAGTCATGTGTGCCACACATGACAATGCACATAACTGCATTCACAGTCTGTCCTCCCTGGGGATATACATTTTAATGCTGTGTCCATTTACATCACAGTTGTATTAATTACATTTAATGCAGTTTTGAGCTAAGGTAGCACAGCCTTATTTCAGAGAACAGAGAGTGTGTGTGTTGCAATGAGGCCTGAGTACAATTGATCTATTACTTGGATGTAAGGGATTCTTAAAGGAGTTTGCTGATTGATGTAGAAGACGGATGTCTATGGCCATTAGGAAACACCAGTTTTTATTACCTATCAATCTCATGGAGAACCCATGGCAGCAAAATCTCCTGTAATAGATATCTAATCTGTTAAATTAGAGATTAATGAAATGAAAACATTAGAGAAGGAGGAAAATACACTTTTACAAAGTGGGCAGTACCAGAAAAACAATGCAGACAACTCAAAAGCATATAAAACAGCTGTCTGAAGACACAAAAAAAAAATCAGTACACTCAATTGGTGTCGTAACCCATTTTTTTTTCTTTCAATATTGCTTATTGGTTTTAAATTACAAAAACCTACATGGATATATTGGTTAATAAATAAATAGAACAATGGAGCATGTAAGACTGTTCCCAAAGAAGAAAACGTAGAACACAACATTTAGAATATCATACACTCATTTTTAGAATGTTCTTAGAATTGAGTAGTTTGTTTAATTTTGCTTAACGAAGTGTCTCTATTTTCAGACTCATAGAGTTAAAAAATGGCTACTTATTCAAATATATCAGTAAGATTAAAGAAAATAAAAAAACTTATTATATGTAGTCAACATACATATGTTGACTACATATATATATGTTGACTGCTATTTATGACAGCTGTGTTTAGAGACCATGAATCTTTACATGGGGAAAAAAAACATCATCTTAAATATTCTGAAAGGAAAAAATGGGGACAATGTGTCTTCTATCATTTTATTTCTAAGCATCTAATTTTCAATGTGTTCTTTGCACTCATTTTTCCTTGTAGCTACTATATACAGTGGGATATAAAACAGAAAGGATTTTCAAAAAATAAACGAGTTGCGTTTATCTATACATAAAAAAGAAAATCCTATAGAGGTGATTGTATGTGTCAGTACATCACTTTACTTCCACACCACCTGCTGCAATTAAAAATGAAATCACCAAGCAGCAAGTACAGTAACTTCATCAACCAGCTGATATTATAATTAATGACTATAGAGTCTCTATTATTGTGTACTTCCAAGGCATCAAGTGGAAAGCTGTCGTAGTGCTTTAAATAATGAAAAAGTTTCGGGCCTTGATAAATGGCTCAGTTGGATGCAGTTTAGAAAGTTGAGAGCATATGCTTCTGTCATTAGAAACTAAGGACCCTTGTTACCCTTGCTATAACTCTTCAGATTCATCTGAAACTCTTTGATCCCCTCATGTACTTACACTGTTTAAAATGCAAAAGTGTGGAAAAATATGGTGTGCATGAGAAATTCACTTAGTAGGAAGAAAGATTAAAATAAAGTTCCTCTTCATTAACATCCTTGTTTCAAACTTATCGAAAAGATAGCATGTCTGTACCCACATTTCTTTTGAAATGAGAGTAAGCAAACATCTTTCTTTGATTCCTTTGAGATTTTTGTTTTTAGAAACAATTGAAATGCAATAAAGAAATGCACTTCAGAGAATGCTTATGAAGATATTTAACTGACTTAACAAAGAAATGACAGCAAGGATATTTGTTCTTGCAGTCTGTACTTTATTTCAACGCCATCGTATTCTGCAATGATGGATGCAGAATGGCAGCAAAGAGTAAAGTCCTGAAGCAGAAATTTTAGGCATGATTGGTGATACAGGTTTATGCAATATCACCCCTTAACAGGCAATCTATTGATAAATTTTCTTCCTGAACAGAATAGTTTTGCTGTTAAATGTCATCATTTTAACAGAAAACTGACTTTTATTTAGTTTTCAGCTACTATTTATTTTTCTTCTTTCTCTGAAACTTCCACATAATGTGTTTGTCTCTGAGGATATTTCATAGCTGAAATGCTGAAATGCTTTGCTTTGGCAGAACATGTTACAGAGAGAGAAAATTTTGTCTAATCCCTGACTTTCAGGGTTGTCATTTTGTATTGTTTCATGTACAGAAGCAATATGCCAGAACTATTTTTCAAACCTCTTATAAAGAAATTATGTTTCTTCTGAATTATTGAATTAACAATATATGTGAATACATCTATGAATGTATAACCAGCTGATTGTTTTTGATGGAAGAAAGCCATTTTCTGCACAACAGAAGCAAAGATTCCTTTCTCCCTATCATATGAGCATAAGAGATAATATAAAATGTGAGTGTTGTTTTTCCCTATGCTTTTCATTATTTAGAATCTATATTTCATGAGCATACAAAAAAACCAACACACTGTCCGTAGGCATTATGTGAAAGCACATTACAGGAGGATGTTCTAGTCCAAGTGATTCCAAGCGGTTAATCCTTACATTCAACAATGTGGTGCTAAATTAAGAGGTGAAATGGGAAGACCTAGAAAGTGTGGGAACAGATGTGGAAATTCTACCTGGGCAAAGAAGGAATCTTGTGTTTACCTTCTGTTGTGTTGAAGCTATCGTGCTGTAATAACAGTGGCAGCCTGTGCTGTGAACATGTCCCTTGGATTCTTCATATTTGATAGCTCTTGTGGCTTTGGTTTGCTGTTGAACAAAAAGGACAGTTGAGTGACCGTTTTATAATGTTAACCTCGGAATATTTACAAACTCTGTGCAATGGGTTAGACAGATGCAAATTAAGTGCTGATGCAATGGGTCCATCTCCATTCATTTCAAAGGTGTACTTGCTCGCATGAGCTGTGAATTTGTGATAAGTGCTGAATATTAACTAGGATATTTGGACTTTAGTATAATGATCTTATATCACCACAGCATCTTGGCAAATTAGATTAAACCTGAAGGACACAGGACCTGATCCATCTTTAAATTCATGATGTGTGAAAGTTGCACTTCAGACAAGTGTAAGCTAATTGCTTCCTTAGCTGGTGACTTAATAAGTTATAAACAGAAATATTTATCTCAGTTTCCTAAGTAGCTAGTGGGCTAAGAAGAAAGATCGCACAGATATTCATAAAGTAGGTTTGCATATATTCAAAATATTATCAGATTGTGCTATTAGATGACTAGGTTTTTGACATATTTCAGGACTTTTATGCCCTTGCTAGTAATTAAATTAATTATTTATCCATTGTACACAGTCTTGAATTACTGTATGATTAGCTCGGGCACTTAAAAGTATAAGAACACTTGAAAGCAAAATCCAAGCATAGATATTCCATAGCACGTCTTACAATCTAAATATTGCTCTTAGTCTAATCGAAGCAGCGAGAGTAGTCACAGCAGTTGATGGACTATTTTTCAAATTGATTTCAAAAATGTATTTAAGGGGATGATCTTCTACTCTAGATTACCTATTGATTTTTAATATGAAAAGCTCATTATATAAGCAGTAACTGCATATAAAAACCTAGCAAACCTTTGCATAAATCCTTTAATTGAATTTCCAGAGCCTGTGGTTCTACTTTTTTTTTTTTTTTTTAATTAAATCTATTTCTTTTTTTAAGTGTTACTGTGTAATTTGCATGCTGTGAAGTGGCCCTGTCCCAGATAAAGTGCCATTGATCCTTATTAAACCTCACCTCTGGGCTTGCTCAAAACTAACTGGAAAAATTAAAGTGTTCATGCTGCAATGCACTTATTGCTTGTGTGATAGGATTATGGAAAAAAGAATAACATTAATTTCTGAGAGAGAATTTATAATGCAAGATTTTATTTTTTTCAATTTGATAATTAATAGCAAAATCATATCCTAAATATAAATTGTATTCCAGTCTGCAAACTGCAGTAGTAATTAGGAAAGATAATGTATACCTGATATAAAATCATAATGTTGTATATGGACACTTCTTTGGTATATTAATTTTAAGTGTTGTTCAAAATCATTATGGATTCAACCCAACAGTTTAAATAGAGATTTTAGCTAAATAAATAAATAAATAAAATTGTAACTCACACAATATCTTATATTAATAGCTGTTTCCATTTTAACTCTTGAGTTTAAAATGTGAAAAATGATAGTCTGAAAATAATCATGCTAACAATTTTTATATTAGAAATGTCATGAGAAAGAAAAGCATTTAAGCCGCGATACTATTTTCTATTTTTTAAAATATCCAACACTGTTTTAAAAAAGCAATAAAATCTCCTAAAGAAATATTCATAATCAATAAGAATACAAAGTATCTCATATATTAACAGAGTTATAAAAATGTTTATAATATGACTCAAAATGAAAAACACAGCAAGTTATGTACGGTTTAAAGTGTAATCAATTTTGAGGTTGCATATGAGGTTATAAATGATAAACACAAGTAGTAGCATTTTTACTAAAGGCTGTTGCAAAAAATACTGTATTTATGGTCTATTCCATTCTTTTTATAGAGCATTAATGTAGAAAGCAAACACAGTGTATCCATCTTCTTAGACAGTTTAAAATTCCATTAAATGATATTTTTAAATGAAAATTTTGAGCTCATTTTATATGTTTCTTTCTACAAACACTTACTATACTGAAAGTAAACTGTTTCCAGCAGGAGCCAATACCACAGAAGTTATATGCAGAATTTTCCAGATTTGTAGGGCAAGTTAATTTTTTTTTCCTAAACTTTTAGCAAAGAGCTGCTAAATGTGTTATTTTTAAGAAAGTGGTGAGGTGTATGCTGTAGTGCCTGTGATATATTATGTGAAACTAGGTTGGAATTGTCAACGGTAACACAACTTCTTTCCACAATGAAAGTATTTGTTTCAAGTCTTCTGTAATTAGTGCAACCTGATTTTTGCACTTTGCTTCTTTGCTTAGTTCATCCAGAACCAGTTGAAACACTAGTCTGTCACTGATCTGTACCTAACAAAATTGTGTTTAACTGTATTAGCAACTTAAAAGGATTACGTATTTGCTATAAAGCTCACATATTGCTTTTATGTACGCACTACTTATTTCAACATCAACTCTGTCAGGAATCAGTCTGTCAGGAAATGATTCTACTTACTAATTTCATGTAGCCACCACACTGATAACATTAACATGAAATAAGTTGTATTTTAGTCTTTTTTCAGCACCTCGTTTGTGCATTTGTCAACACTGTCCTTGTTTCCCCTGCTAAGCCTCTTGGTTAACCCTTGAACTTTTAGGGAGCTCTATATGGGAGTTGCCTTACCTACTACGGAACTCCTTGCTACTGCCAGGACCAGTCCAGACCCAGGGCAATACAGCAATACAGAAGTTACTCAGAAAAGCTTTGCTGACTGGGATCCTCATTAATAAATCAGCACGCAGCCGGGCTGTTATCAGGTAGTTCACTCACGGCTGTACCTGGGTACCTGGAGCATTCCTTTTGGCAGCGAGCTGCAGCCAACCACCCGATTTCTTGTGCAGTGTCGTGGCTGCTGTCGTTCTGGGCTATCTGCTTGCTCCCTCTCTGTGAGGGCAATGTTGTCCTCAGGGTTGGGAAAATCACGTATTGGTTCTCTGCATCAGCAGGTATCACATTGCCAATGCAATGTATTTGCTCCAAATTTTCCCGTTAGTTTGTAAGATTAATGAGAATGGGTTGTTCATCATTATTTTTGTTCCTCCTCTGTGTGGTCCAGCAGTTTTTCTGGTGGATTATTTCTTTGAACTGTTATTACAAGTAGCATATTGCTCCTTGAAACCTGTTTCTGTTTTGACTTCAGAAGATCAAAAGCATTTTGAAATTTTGCTTTAGGAAAAAGGTTTTATAATTCTTTCTTGGTTGTTTGTCAGTGGATTTGTTGTAGTTTCCTAATGGTCTTTAGTGGAGGAAGTAAGTGACACTGATCAGTGAAGGTGGACAGTAAGATTTATAATGTATTTGTGCTAGCTGATTGCCAACAGAACTGGGCTTTCCCAGCGGTGCTGTACGCATACTTGGAAAATCAATAGGGATTAGCCTATGACCCTCTTCACATACTTATACTGTGGTCTGCATTGCTTACCAATATTTCATCTGTTTCACTTAAATGCTGTTACTTACTCAATAATGTGTGGCTGTTCTTGCAAGCTACTAATTAATTTTTAAAATGCAGTATCACTTGAAGCTGAGATAAAGCACACCTTTAGCATCAGAGTGGGTGGAGGGCTTGTGGCTTACGTAGTGAATTTGCACTTGGTACCTTTAATTAAAAATTCTACTTTGAAAGATTAAGGTTACACGTTTCGAGTTAAAAAAGTACTAAATCAAGTACAGAGACCTTTTCATGGTGGTTGCCAACAAGCTAAATTGCCAGGCATAGTTAGATACCGTCCAGTACTGTGTGTGCATTGGCTGGCCCAATTTGACTTTTCAGTACACATTTTTATACTTAGAACATGCATATGAGGAACTTATATTTGGTGATGTTTAGATAAGTATCTGTTTTTTATTGTATTACGCAAATTTCTTTGGTACGAGGATTAACAACTACTGTAATGTGTTATGAGAAATTAGCATTTCCCTTTTGTTTTGCTGTTTAATTTTTCCCTTAAAATACTTCATTTAAAGTCCTTTCTTTTTCTTCCTCTTTTGTAAATGGTAGGAGGGAATATATTTTTTTATAATAAATTGATGTATCTCATTTATATTGTGTCTAGGGCATTCTCTTGACAATGTCTTCATGTGTTATGTAAAATGGGTTGTAGTTTAAATACTAATGAGTCAAAAAAATGAACAGAAGTGTATTGAAAACCATTGTTTTCCTTTTCAATATTTTAAAAATATTTTAATATATATAAATAATATAAAAATAGTTTGTTAAACAGTATAAAATTCTTATTTCAATTTCTACTTTACCGTACAGTTTGCCAAAATTCAAACATAATGGCCTACAGCAATTATTTTTGATGTGGTTGTTCTCCCAACAGGGGGATTTTAAAAATTCACAGTTTCTTATGCAAGTGTACCTATTCCCTGGAGTTACTTATAGTTTCTTATTGATCTAGTAGCTGGTATTTGAATTGGTCGATGTACTCTGTGACTTGTTTAAGATACCCTACCTGAACTATTAGTTTAAATAATATATTCATAAATTGATTAATCATTACAGTAAGAGTTATTAGCTACATTTTTATCTGTGCGCTATCCACAAATGACTTCTAGTATAATAATCATGCATATATAAACAGAGATTCAGTTTTAAATTGCAGTATGCCTTATAATAATTATATTGCTAGTAATGGTATGTTTCTGCAAGAAGGAATCAACCTTTTTCTGTGTGGACAGCAAAACTCAGTGTGTTTATTTAATGTGGATAAAGTAATTGTAAATATTGATGTGCATATAAGCCGGGTTATGGGACAGAGGAAAGAAGGAAAGAAAAGATGTGGCTTTTGTTGGCAAGGGCAGATGGCTGCTAGGGTTTGATGTGTGACCAGGTACTGAATGGAGCTCCAGCCCCACGTGTGGGTGCTGGGTCAGGTATGGCACAGCCTGGCCGTGACTGCGGGTGGCACTGGGGGACTCAACAGGCTGTGGAGACCGTGGCTAAAACTATGGTCCTGATCTCACAGCTTTCATATACATCATTACATCTGCTTGGCCCTCATTCCTAGAAGATGGTTACAGAAGGGCGCAGAGGAGATACCTAACCAACAGATATTTATAAAACAACACACATACAGGAATGTAGCTGCTGCTTCATTGTAGTCATTGCAAGAGAGTTTGACTTGTGTGATAGCATCTTGCTGTTAAAATGTCTCTGTTGCTCTCGATCTGCATATAGCATGTACAACTGATGCAAAGGGCTGCGGGGGGAAGAGAGGAGCTTCTAATTATTATAAATAAGGGGAAAAGTTTGTGTGTTACTTTATAAATATTAAAATACATATTATAATAGGAATGTGCTCCAATAATTGAAAGAGCAACCACAGTAATGTTCATAACAAAGATCCTAGGGTGGCTCGCACAGAAGCCAGTGTGAATCTTTGTCTACCACAGTGTGGGTGGACCACATCCAAACGCTTTTATTAGGAAAAGAAATCCTCTCCAAAAAAGGTTTGTGTGTGCAGAAGGAGCTACAAAAATCTATTTAACCCAAAGTGTCAGAACTCACTTTCTTAGGGGCTCTTGGGTTTACTTTGCTAAATGGTGCAGAGTCCCCACAGCTTTAAACAACTGTCACTTTGATTTCATCCAAAATTCTATGAAAAAAATATGAATGCAGAATATATACACATGCAATCTTACCGTCATACATGTATTATCAAATCAATTTGCTCTATTAGTTAATAATCTGAGTAGACTGTGGAAATTCACACACCTCACATTTCAGCTTGTTTCTTCCATAAACTATTGTCATGAGCCTTGGAATCTTGCATTTTGCAAATGAATAACTGGGGGAGCTTTTTCATATTTTAGTTTGAAAGCCATTTTGTCTCACCACATGCTTTTTCTGCTTCATAAATTCTACTTTAAAACATTCAACAACCTGCTAAATTAATATATACTGTGTTCTTTCTTTAATGGGTAGGGGAACTTGTCTCACAGCAGTGCATTTGTTCAGATCTGTTTTGAAAATGTGCTGCCTGCCGTGTGAAGGACATCTGCTCACAAATGAATGATTGTGCTTTTGATTCGGAGCAGCACCTTCACTTTAAATGCTGGCTACAGATGAAAGGAACAGATTGCTGTGGTACCGCTTTTGTGAGGATTCCTCTACCCAGCATGTGGCTTCATACATTATTGAGAGCAAATCCACTTTATGCTACCACTCCTCACTGCACTTATTTTGCCAACCTTATTCAGAATGTCAGCAAGGATCACTTTTCTACAAAGGAATAAAAGGCCGGTTAGGAAGATTAAGCAGATAAATTATTTACAGTGTTTAATTATCATTGTACAAGTTTATTAAACTTCATGGTTACCTGGAAACCTAAGCAGGTGCTGGAAAAATAGTCCAATAATATTAAATAAGAAATGTTTTGTGTAAAATGAAATCCTTTTATGTGTGCCATGTTAATATGAATGTCCAGGTTTTTTTGATTGCATGCCAAACTTGACTTGTATTTGATGTTGTGATTATTATTTTTTTCATAATCCATTCTTAGCTCAAGGCTTGTTATGATAGGGGATCCCACAGAATGCTCTGCTGGGTTGAGCAGCAGCCTGTTATAGCACCAAGTGTCCTAAACAATAAACAGATGTACAAGGTATGCTTGGAAAATCTCAAAAGATTCCCTTTCGCTGGTGTTCAGAACAGCTGAATTCTACCAGAACGTAGACCTGGAGGACTTGGTAGCAAAAGACCACTGTAGGACCAAAATGCATTTTGGAAATTTCTTTAATATTTAGACTGAATAAATAATTCACTTTTTTTTTTTTCCCCTGTGAAAATTGACCTTATTGGTGTTTACTTAATCATAGAAGGGAGAATTTTAATTTTTGTTAATTTTATCTTTTTATTTAGAATTAAAGGTGCTGTCCTGTAGGAACAACTTGCATGTCTATTCACTAATACAAATTAATGAGCTCCATTAATGATCTGCCCACATAGTTGCAAGGAACCACCTAATAATCTGTTATCTTTGAATACTCTCAGAAAATTAAGACCACCAAGCAACCATGAATTTGAAAATGAAATAGGCAATATCAAACTTATTATAGTCTAAGGATAAGTGCCAAATAAGTAGGAAGTGACTGGTGTTATTAAATAAGAAGCAGGCAAGTCCCACTGTTTTATTTCACTGCAGTAAAATAACCCAGTGGCATATTAGCCTAAGTATGGGCCAAAATCCTGCCTCTTTTAAGGTTCAGGGAGTTCTGCTACTGAAAAAAGAGGACACCAAATATGTATCTTTTTGGAAATGAAGTTCAACTAAAATCTCAGGTTTTTAACAAAATAATTTTTGCCAAAATGTGTGTCTTTTAATACTAAGCCCATTTGTTTCCCATTTTGGGTTTTGTTATTATAGACATTTGACATACTGGATTATGACAGAGTGAATGCATAGGCTATTTATGGAGAAAGTCTTTTATCTTGCCAAGATGTTATGGTTTTTCTTAGTACACAATTACTTGTTTTAACGGGAAACTGGTAACCAATGAAATGCACAAAGAGTTGCACTCTGTAGCAATAGCAACTTGGATTAATTCTAGGTAGGTTCCTTTACATGGAAAACAGAAAAGACTGTTCAAATCTATCTGGTAGAATAATTCTAGATTTAATTCACAATATGAGAAATGAATTGTGAAAATTGATATCCAAGATTCTCATTGTTTTGATTAAAATTGTTTTATGGTGGAATGGTGAATTTCTCATTCCAGAGTTTAGTTCTACAAATCAGGATTTTGTTGATAATCACATCTGCTTGTCTGAAATCTGCTCTCAGAGGTATTTTCTATTATTGCTTAAAATGTTCAAAATATGTCCTATTGCCTAAAAGAAAAAGAGAGAACTGGACTTCTGTTATCTATATATACACACATATATATTTATTATTTTGAGGCTGTATTTTTGTAAAAATATCCATAGCTATCAGAAAGATATTGATTGTTGATCACATTTTGTAATTTGCCCTCTTGTCTGGGAGATGAAGGAAGGTAAGAGGCAGCCTGGGGGCAGATTTAAGTGCATTGTTCAAGGGTTGGATGAGATTTTTTTGTTATTTTGTCATCAAAATAAATTGACTGCGTGAAACTAAACTTGCAATATAAAACTAGGGCTATATTTAAAGCAGCTCTAGTAAGATATCCTGTGATGCAATGTGTATTTCCATGTCTTATAAATTTCAAATGGAAAGAGATAACCCAGAAAGAGGGAGTCAATGAGACCTATGAAGTAAGATGGAGCTGAACAGTTTTTCAGAGTTCAGCAAACCACATGCCATAACTGGGGGCACAGTGAAACCACTTTGTGTGTATCACTGGTTTCACTACGGCTGCAGCTGAAGAAGGAAGGATATCAACTTAACTAGGGGAGCTGAACTAGCTGCTCCTTTATAGTGGCTCAGGATAACTTACCTACAATTAGTAAGCTAGCTGCTGACAGTGGTGGCGTGTTGTTGTTGAGAATAAAGAGTTTGTAATACTTGGGGCTATAGCTAGTTGGTACTAATTTTTGTATTCCACTGGGTGAGCTTTGACAAAGACCTATCATTTCCCAAATAAGCCATTCTTTTAAGAGAACATCTGTTGAAAGTGGCAATTTAAAAACTCCTTAAAATCCAGGGCATAATTAACACTATAGGGATACAAATATTAGTTTTCTGGAAGCCATCTCTATTTCACTTCATCCTGATGTTCACTAACCTTTTCAAGTTGTTTTTTTTTTTTTCATTTTTATTATTTTGTTTGTTTGTTTGTTTTTACCTTTTTACTAACATTTTGCATTCAGCATAGAGTTCTGGGTTCAGAATAAGTATCTGAACTAAAACAATGAAACTATTGCTGTAGCCCACCAATGTTAATTGAAAAAGAGAGAAAGCCCTGTGTCAAGGGTGATGTGATTGTATTCACCAACAATATGTACATTTGTGGAAAGCTGTTTGTATCTCAATATTGAACCATTATGCTACATATAAAGCATTGCTTTATGTAAAAGTCATTAAAATTTAATTGAAAAAAATCAAGTATCTACAAAGAGAATTGAAGTAAATAGAGTCATGTCTGCCATCTGAGAAAATCTGAAGAAAAAAGTGGTATGTTTTAGGTTTAATTATTTAATATAGCAATGTAGCAGCAGATAACTCCAAATAATAACAGTGTAAACACTTTACCTACTCTCCTGGCAGTAAACTAAGCCAACAGTTTTCTGCGTATTTGTTTTCTTACAAGACTGAAAAAAGTGGGTGAAATTCAGCCCCTGCTGAAGTCAATAAAACAGGTTATTAGAATTCTTTGAGCCCTTTTCCGTGATTTTGGCTTTTAGCTACCTCTGTCCCTTCATTGATTGTATGAAATATTTGGAGACTTTTGCAGCAGGAGAAAACCATCTTTATTAATCTTCTTGTAAAAGAATGGCAAAAGTACTGCTGGTTTACTCCAATCAGCAATCAAAATCTTATATCCACAGTTTGGGGCTGAACATGGTTAGGAATAGAATATGGAACATGAGTCATTTATGCCTATTTTAACATTTTTCTCTATGTCGGTCTGTTTTTACTAAGTCTTATTTAGGGTCACCCTTGTCTGTACTGATTATCAAAATTTAACTTTTTCTTACATCATTTGAAAATATGTGACCACGTGGCTCAAGCAAGCCACTGCCTTTTAAGATACAGCAATGAATATGTTATAGTCCCAAATCTTGTATATGTAATTGAAATGGCTACTGTACAGAGAAATAATATTTCCCACCCTGGAATTCCAGTTATTCATTACCTTATTCCTTTCTGGAAAATTGCAAATTTATTCTTTATAGAGCTCAGGCATAAAAGCTGTCCGTTGCACTAATGTGGAAAATGTTTTCCTATTACACTGTCTCCATGCAAATAACAAATTAATGCAGCTTGTAGAGGAATCTAATCACTGTAATTCAACATTCAGGGGAGCAAAAAATGATTGTGCTTGTCTCCACTCTTCCAAGAATGACACCAGATTTTAGTTTTTTAATGCATGGCCTATTCAGCTCATTAGTTTTAATATACAGGTTTGAAAGTCTTTCCTTGAGCGGTATCTTCGAAACAAGATGTTAACCTCCCCAAGTCTGTAATCTCATATCAAGATGTGGTTATGGCATTGCAGTTACCCTGCTATTTCACTCCCAGTTCTGTCTTTATGTGTGAATCTTGCATTGTATTTCGTCTTCAAGAGATTTAATTTATGCAGTGGGTCATTACGCTTTCATTTGGCCATGCAGAAGGACCCTGGGGATACGAATGCATTAAAATCGGCTGCTCCCCCTACCCTTCAACCCCCCCAACCTTTCTGACAGCGAGAAGTCTTAACTGTGCTGCTGAACACTCTAATTTTAAAAAATGTGTTAGTTTTACTAAACATCTCTTTCTTAGCAAGGTGCACTCAGCTGAATTGTTCTTTTTCAATAGCTCTCCCTTTTCTTTCCCTTCATTAATCAAAAAAAAAAAAAAAAAAAGATCAGAAATAAGGTACTTCTTAACAGGTCTTAAACTGCTGTCAGCCTCAGTCTGTATTGCATTGAAATTGGCTTCCGCACCTTCTACAGCTCCAAAGTATTCTTACAGAGATCTTCTGGTGCTCTCATTGCAGTCATTTCTGTTGCTTTTGAGACTACTAAAGACTCTTCTGTAGTTAGTGCAATGGTTTTTGGAACCTGTCTCTTGTTAGAGACATGAAAGGTACTTCTGCATGGTTATTTATTTATTTATTTATTTATTTATTTATTTATTTTATCCGAGATTGCCAGTTTTCCTGCCCCTAAAGGAAGAAGATATAGTCAAACAAGGGGAGAAATGGTATTAATAAAATATTTTTTCAGCCTTTTCTGTTTGGCAAGCAGATGTTTTGGCTAGGCTAATTCCATTCCTGTTTATCTAAATCACTGTGTTCCTTACAGGTTATTGTTGTTATGACCCTTTTTTCTTCTGCATTGCTTCAGTGGGGGTGGTGGTACTTAGGCTTGTCAGACAGGATCTGGGTGCTGTGCTAAATAGGCATAAGAGGGTCTTAGCTGAGAAGTCAAATAATTTTACCTATGGGTCCATGTAATGTACCTTCTCTATGAGTGTCTGCATTGCTTAAGCTTCCAGGAACATTTATTTCTGTTTTTTTGTTAGAGATAAATTCATTAGAGATAATGGAAATAAATTAGAGATAGGGAGAGACTTCAGCAATAAGGGAGCTGAGAGGGAGGTATACCTTTTTCAAAACTTCTTGGGATCCAGAAGTCTGTGGAAGGCCAACACATCTGTAGAAGTACATACAACCCAACAACCCAGCTGGGCAGAAACCGTGCAAGAAGTTGTGTGTGATCAGAGAGTAAATCAAGAAGACGGATGGTTTGGTGACAAGGGGGCTCGATCGCATTACTTTTAAGAGGCCTAAATCTGTGTAGGATTGTGGGTGCGCCACATCCCATGTTATAATAATAATTTCAGAAAAGCTGACTCCCCAGATCTGGAAAGTAATAGTTACCTAGAAATGCTAAGGGAAATCATGAAGTACTTGTTTTCCTAATATATATCTTCTCCAAAGTTTTGTGTTTGCTTATTTCACCAAAAAGAAAAACAAACCTAAAAGACAAAGTCACTTGAAAATTCATCAAATAAAAAGTTAAAACTTGATTAATTGATGGATTGTTTTCAATATCATATTATTCATATTATGTGTATTTGGTGATAGTTTTACTGGGAAATGTATGACAATCATAATGGAAGTTGTGCATATACCAAAGCAAAGACAAAAATGCTTTTTTTTATTTTTTTTTATTTTCCAGTAGTAACTCAGGTTCCACAGTTGACTACATACTTATAAGATTTTAACTATATGTGGCTTTTTAAACAGCTCATTGGCTGATAAATGAAAAGGAATTCAAAGTTGAGTGGAATACAGACAAGCAGAAAAACTGCTCACCGTTGCTGGTTTCTTAAGTCTGAGATTATATTGTCAGATTTTATGGAATACTCAAAATGATGCTTGTATTCACATGTAAACCCACATCTGCTGAGTCTCTCTTCTTTTATATTAGCAACATACAGTGCAGGCTTGGCAAGGATTTGTCCAAAATAAAATGATAATTAATGTTTTTAGTCTGCTAATGAAGAGATGGAGTTTAATAGGTTCTTCAGGCAAAACAGATAGGTTCTGTCCTAATGCATTATATTTCTAAATTTGCAATTTATTCAATAATTGACTCTTCTGGCTGACAATGAAAATATATAGCCTATGTGCAAAATTCATTTTAGTTCTTACTGAACATACAGAACAAGTGTGGCTACATTGTACAAGATATTGGATGACTAAGGCTCACAAACACGAGGGAACATGATATTTGATGCTGCTCCATTATTAACTCTATCTAATTATATATCTGATGTGCTTTATGACAGACCAGTTTATTAAACCAAATATTTTGCGGATGAAAAACCAGAAAGAGCAGATTTTTTTTTCCAGTAAATTTCTTGTATTTCCTTCTTTTTTTTCAGGCTCTCTTTAAGAGACATAAACCCAGTATTTTTTCCTTATAATATTTCTTAAAATTTGCCATGCTTCTGCTATTTCACATCTTTATTCTTAGGAGCAATTTATTCCATCTCTGTTGCGTTTACTTTATTTTGGGCCTAAAATTTTAAAGTTTCTGCTGAGTTACTCAGTAGGGGAAGCTGACCCACAGCTAGCTAATGCCTTTCCTTGGGGCACGAGATTTTCCCAATGCACCAAACTAAATATATGAGTACTCTGTATTCAATGTACTACATGTACATATATCCCCATTATATGTCAGCTTAATGTATGCCTGAAGTATTTGAAATAAACTTGGCATCCTAAAATTAGAGTGAATTTAAATCTTTCTTTCTATTCCACGTAGAAGTCTGAAGTTAAACACAGTATCACCAAATGATTTGTAGCGTGTATTTCAATACCCAGTGGTTCATTAAAGTTTCAGTGCTGATCTATGAAAACCAGTTTATTAGTAATAAAAGCATTCACACCTTACGTCTTCAAAGCACAGCACAGTATTAACTCAGTTTCATTATGTAATATGTATGGGTGTATAAAATGATGTATTGGTGTATAGTCTATTGCACACTGCTTTTTATTTTTATTTTTAAAAGGTGTTCGAGCTTTTTGTGCTTAGGGAGTGGCTTAAACAGCATACTGTTCTTGGGTGCTGGTAACCACAAATGTGACATTTAGTCTCTTACACATGGATATACATCATTCTGTATGAGAAACTCTGGCTAAGAGCTAGAATCAGATAACTTTAATAGCAGTAGTACCCATTTCAGGAAATTCCTGATGTGACATTAGATTCCACATTGCCAACATATTCATACTAAAATAGAACTAATTGAAAGAATATGTTGGCCAAACGATGTTCACATTTGAAATCTGTTAGTTCAGTTATTAAAGGGGTGTATATCCCAAGACAGTTTAAAGTCATCCTCAGAATCCCTGTGTATACTTCGTGGGTCAGGTTAATGCTACATTTAAGACATTGTGCAATGCCCACAACAAACATATGTGGGAGTATTCACAGCCTGGCTTTAAGCTATTAGACCAAGTTATGCCGATGTGTTTTTAGCAAAAAAATGCTTAATAAAGATTAACGTCAGACAGCTTTTCTTCCACGTATTTGATTTCCAGAATTCACCTAAAAAAGAAAATATTGGATTTAGGATGAGCATGACATCTTTAAAGTAATTAGCATATTGATAATTTTTCTGTATAGAAGTTCCCTGTAGGTAGTTAGCAGCCTACTTTGACTTTTGTTTGTATGTTTATTATCAGATTTTATAAATGAAGTAAGCATTTCAGTCTCTAAATCAAGTGCCAGGATTGGAATGAAAAATGACCTCCATATGACATTATTTCATGTGTTCAGTAATAAAAACTAAATTGTTTTTGTGAAAATGCATACAGAAATAGGTAGTCCTCCCCATTTACATGTACACACACATCCTATAGTAAATATGCCCTAACACAATGCTGCACATGGATGTTGGGATGGCATGGATGGCTTCCCCTGTAGGACTTAGTTATGAAAAGGGTGAAGATATGTGTATCCAGGCACGAGACATGGGCCGTGGGGTGCTTGTTTATGGAGCTGGGTCACCAATCCAGCCCACCTGCCAACTGTCCCTGAGGGGAGACTGCCTGCAGTGCTTGGCTTGTAGTGACAAAATCCAGAATAAAAAGTCCTTTTTGGCAGATAGAGCTGAAAGTAGTAGGTGGTAAGTACTGGATCTTTCTTTCTTTCTTTCTTTCTTCCTTTCTTTCTTTCTTTCTTTCTCTCTCTCTCTCTCTCTCTCTTTCTTTCTCTCTTTCTTTCTCTTTCTTTCTCTCTTTCTTTCTCTCTTTCTTTCTCTCTTTCTCTCTTTCTTTCTCTTTCTTTTTCTTTCTCTCCTTCTTTCTCTCTTTCTTTCTCTCTTTCTTTCTCTCTTTCTCTCTTTCATGTTTCATTTAACAAATACTGTAAACAAATAATTACTGAGACATGCCGTGAGCTGTTAGATGGAATTATGTTTAGGTGATATTTGGTTGGAAATGCTTCAAGATGTGAGGCAATTGTGGACTAACTAATGCTCGTTGTAGTCCTGCCTCTTGATTTGTAAATTTTCCTAATATTACAAGCCTTCGTTTTTCAGCTTTGTTCATTTAGTGTTGGGGTTCCAGTGAAAGTCCAGGCCTCTTGACATCCCCTGTAAAGCAACTAGTCTTCTGCTGACATTTCCTACCTGGCAGTTTAGGAAATATCAAACCACACCTAAATAAAACACTCTACAGTTTTTAATTACTAAATCTTTTTCAGCTGTCACAGTTCTTTACCTTTTCTACATACTTCCTATCATTTTCTATTAGGGTGTAACAGTGTGGGGATAATGCTCTATTCTTTTTCCTCTTCTGTATCTTTTTTATATTCACCATCTTGTTGCAATTGTAGTCTGCTTTTAAAAATTTCAGATTTGTAATCAGTCTGGAGTGACCTTGTCTTCTTTTTCTTCTCCCTACATCTCCCCTAGCCATGTATAGCAAACCACCCTCCTATTGGCATGGTAACCTCTCTAAATGTCTCTTTTATAAATCTTTCATTCTCCTAAACGTTTCATAGTGAGGAAAATTGGCTTGCAAGCAACCTTGCCCTCACTGTGCTCAATAAGGCACTGCGTGTATGCATACTGCTCCTGAAAGTCTTTACAAAAAACCTCCAACTCTTATACTGCAGAACTTGCAAATCACTGGGTTCATCTCCAGTTTAGATCCTTAATTGCTAAGAAATGTAGCCCTTGTAACCTGTGCAGAGAAAGCTTGAGAAGTAGAAATAGAAATACATATAAAGACATTCCCTGATTTTGTAGCCTGTCACTGATCTAATTTGAACAAAGTTGCTAACAGAAACTACTTCAGAAATTTGTAAATGTTAGATGAGAACACCACCAAATTAAATTGGAAAGGGAAGAAACTAAATGTAGCTTATCTTCTTGAAAGACTTGAGATCTTGTACAAGTTCATTACAGAAGTCAGTTTTCCATCACACAGATGTTTATTTTAATCCAGAAGAGTTTCTTTAGTAGAGATGTCCACCATTTGGAACAAAAGGACCCCAAAGTGATTATGCCACCTTATTGCTTAGATATCCTCATATATTTCTTGTTATTCTAGTTGAGTACTACATTCAGACAGAGGTTGCCAATAAAGTTTATTGTAGGAGCTAAGTGTCAATATCTGTAGTACCCCCTGCCTAGGGTGCTTGTAATTAAAATGCCACAGATAGTCTGGGAGAAGCATGAAAATTTGATGGCAAATTGATTTCAGGTTCATCTTGAAATCTGTCCTCAGCTGGACTCAATACTGCTGGCAGACGTTGGATGGCTTTTGTCAAAAGGGTTTGCTGGGATGAGACAGAGATGCCTTGATCTGAATATTAAATACAGTGCTCTGCTTATGACAGTTTGCTTACTGCTAACATGTTCATTTTTCTATACATTTTATTGTGTGGGGAATATTTAAGATGGCATCATTCTATTTTACTTAAGAAAATATTTTTTTTTACAAATATTTTGGCATAATAAAGAACAGACTTACAATACCAGCAAAACAATATCAAACCTAAAAACACAGCTTCAAAATTTCTAAATTCTAGGAATGTTCCCTATATTTGGCTGAGCTGCACAAAGAAAAATAGTCTGCTAAGGCGATATGTAAAATTTGTGTGAGTGATGGTGTTGGAGGAGGGGAATTCTGTGTAAAGTAAACTTTCTTTTAAATAGAAAGAACGTTCTTTGCCTCATATAGTTTCATTTATAAAGAAAGTACTTGGAGCAAATATAAAATGTCTTTTATGCTGTCAAGTTAGAATCTTACAATAAGTCCAGTATAGACCTTTATTTTCAAAGATCTGCTCTTAGCAGTGATATGCTGCTCTTGTAGGTATTAGAAAAAAATCTCATGTTGAGAAGAGGTTATTTTAAAGTATTTTACAAAGTTTGAACATTGGTTTATGTCCTCAAAATAAAGAAAAAGGAATGTGTAACGTGTTTCAAGAATATACCTTTGTTTCATTAACATTGTTCCAAAAGTAAGTCTGATAATTTATTTTATTTTATGTTTTAAATAATCAGTTTTGCAGGCTCTTAAGAATCTTATATGAGCTTAAAGCCTTTGCTTCTATTTTCATTCTTCAAAACCAGAAAAGCCAACAAAGATGCATTTAAGGTCAGGCACTGCCCACAGCAGGGTGTTTGGAGAAGGTTGTCCTCCAGAACGATTGAGATAAGCCAGTTGGGTGGGTTTTGTAGGCTATGTGTTGCTGCATTGCCTAAGCTTGTTTGATCTCTGGTACACATACATAGATAAAAACATAGCAGTGATGGTAATGAAAATACAAGCACTAGTTTTGTTTTGTTTTTCCCTTAACTCACAGATAATGGCACTCTCAGCTGAAGTGGAAATAGAGGGAAAATGAGAGGGAGAAAACTAGTGGGAAAGAAGTGAGAGGGAGAAATACAATAAACAGAAAAAAAGCACGTGAGGTAGCAGTGCTTCTTCTGAGACACTGTTGAACTAAGCATCTCGTTTCCATTTGAATTGCCACAACACTTCACTAAATCTTTGTTGTGTCCCTTTCTCTCATCTCATAATTATGCTAGTATGTGGACAAACACTGAAGTGTTATAACTGTTGTTCAATATGGCTTGGACATTGATCTAATCTCGTTATTTCTCTATAGCCAAATGATACAACCTTTTGCGAAAGTCAAGAAAAGTGATTTTGGACTTGGATGGAGGTCTTTTGGTACTATGGGAAATGAACTACCCTGGCTAAAAGAAAAATTAGACTTGGATAGTCTAAAATCATTCAACCTCATTTTGATTTTTGAAATACCTGAACAGCTCACTCTAAACAGTGATCATTTGATCTATCATTTGATCTATCATTTGATCTATCATTTGATACTCTGTTCCTCCTCTTTTCCTTCTCCTCCCTGCAATATTTAGAACTAAAATAATAATCGACCATTGCACTACAATGAGACTCTCTTAGGTGCCTGAGAACCAAACTGAAGTATCTGATCTCATTTCAAATGGTCAATTTATTTCTTCCTTTCCTGACACTGGTGAAATTGTGTTTTTATTTCCAGCCATGATAGATTTGTTCACTTGGTAAATATTATATAGTACAGGAGTCTTTATTTTTTCATATAATCTTTGTTTACAAAGTCAATACAATCACTTGGAAAATATGTAGCAAACACTGCAGTATATTAGAATCTTGTGTATTGTGTTTGCTGTAGGTAGAAATTCAATACAGCAACTCTCCAACAATTGACATGTCAAGTAATATATCAACTGTTGGTGTATTACTTTTTGCTCATCCTATTACTACTTATCAAATCCAGCTCACCACCCACACTTCTTCTCATTAAGGACTATTGCTTCTGGGTGCTGAATAGACTCAAGTCTTATTGATGTTAAGTGAAGATTCTCAGAAACCTTCATGGAGATGTCGTGCTTGTAACAGAAGAGAATCTCAAATTATTGGCATAAAAATCACACAGATATATTGTTGAATTTTTAATAAAGAAAATTATTCTTCACATTTTTTGGAGGAAAAATCGTTTAAAAGAACAGTAAACAATTCCTATAAAGAAATAGTTTCCTATATAAGTAATAGAATAAATATAAAATAGTACTTTTGCATACTTATGCCATATTTTTAAGTAACTTTGCAGTTACTTCTGCATGTATACTTTTCCTGCATATGTGTTCTTAGTCTTTTCTCTGAATCATGCATTATCTGGCGTGATATGCAAAATAGAAGAAAAATGGATTGCATAGTGGAGTGTCAAGTGGCCTTTATTCTGTTCCTGACCCAGGCTTTGGCCCATTGGAGTGATCTGGTACAAATGAATTTATATCTTAGTTTCTCAGTTTTACCTGTATATGTGACAACTGAGTATTTGCTAAGTTGGCCAAGATGCGGAAGTTTTATCTTCTTTACCCATTCACGGGTTCTGCAGTTCAACAGAATCATTCAGTGATGATAATTTAAATTTATCACTGCATACATTGATACCAAAAGTATACTCTTTTAAAGATATGAGGAATTTCTTTATCACTTGCAGGGAAAACCTCTGAAGATGGGGAAAAAAAACAGAACAAATGAGACTGACTTGAAGACGGGAAGATGCAAATGGAAGTATGCCATGAATGATTTTAAAGCCTAAGTAGGAAGAAAATGTCTGGCTACAGATGGTGGTGTAGTGGTACAGAGGGTCCTCAAAGCCTAGCTGATAGATATATATCTGTATAAAATATAATAAGATCAAGTGTTGAAACCTCAGTTGGACAAATTCAAGCTAGAAGTAACTACAAGTTAGAAGTATACTGTCTTAGCAGCAAAGATATTAAACCATTGGAGCATCTCGTGGTGCAATGTACTGGACTCTGTCATTAGAAAGTAATATGAAGGAGGTCGTATTGAAAGATACACTGGCCTCTTCTGGATCTAAAGTTTGTGGTAAACAGCCATACAGGTTGTACGTAATACATAGTTAAATAGCTTGTGTGCTTTCAACGTTATATGAAGGAATAAAGTCCCCTAGTCCTAATTCCTTCTTGCTAATAAGCCACATGACCATGCTTAAATAATCACATGGTAAAACAATGTTTTAAAACTAATTATTAATTGTGATGATTGACAGGAATTTTGTTAAAACTAGTTTACGGTTGATCCAAGGTGTGACAACAAAGATCATGATTTTGCATGATCACCTTGCATGATTTATTTATGTGGAAGTTATTTAGTAGAGCTGTTTCTTCCAAGTCAGTTGGGGTACATTTGCACCAAAACTTTAGAATGAAACATGGTGAAATAATATTATACTTGGGGATATTTAGGTTCTTTTTCTAGCTTTGTCAGAGCTTCCCATGTATCTTTCAATTGCCTCTCGGTTCTTCATTCCAATTCTTCCCTCCTCTTTTAAACCCTGTGAAAATATAGGAACAAAAATACCTTAGACCGGATTGGGTTGGATGTTTAATAACTTGGCAGAATGAACAGATAATTATTTACTGTTTTATTACTATGATTAACTGATACGTGGGCATGAAAAACAGCAGCAATTTGGAAAGTTCATTTCTACATGGCTATACATCTAACACTGAGCATTGGCAAGTTGATTTGACATCTTTGGATCAAAAATGTTTACAAAAGATTTTGTTTCAGTTACGTGCAGTTATACCTGATGAATCTTTACATGCATCCTTGTAATCACACTTGAGATTTGTTTTTTCTTTTTTTTTTTCTAGAGAACAGCAATAATTAAGCTATCCAGTGCTCTTCGAATACAATCTCATTACTCAGTATACAATGTCATTACTATCTTTGAGCCCCTCCCTGCCTTCAAAAGCTATTACATGACCTCCACATCTTGCTTAGACTCCATGTATTACCATTAGAAGACATCCACACTGGGAAATCACTCTGTTCCTGTTTTTGATTAATATTTTATCAGCCACGAGAGGAAATGGTATTCTTTAGCAACACTAATAAGTAATTGAGCAGATGAGATGCCCCTGCTACTTTGAAAAAGTGGTATGTAGAAGCTGTAAAAGAAGATCTTTAGATATGACTTAAGATAATACACGTTAAAAAAAGACCAAGCCCAGGAGGTGCTGTCTGCAGTGAACAATCAGTAACACTATCAGCAAAAAATGAATAATAATCAAGTCATTGTTAGAAACAGGTTGTCAAAAACATGGCAAAGTATATCTTATTCAAATTTGTGTTCAGAGTATGTTTTCACAGAAGCAGATGATTCACTGAGTTTAAACGTATTTCAGAGAGAGACAATGAAAACCTCATACAGTAGTGAAAACTAATAGTTGCTAAATAAAGAAGTTGTTTAAGGGCTTTTTCAGATGCTGGTTGGAAACATCAACAAATATTTACAACAAGCTTTTTAAATGCTTATTAGCTACTCTAGACTTATGTGTTATGAACTGAAGAAAATGGTATGAGCAATTGTCTTTTCAGTAAATAATGTACTTGACAAGTCTCTTGGCATGCCAGTCTGTTTTGCTGGCTCAGACAGAAAAGTCTTCTTTTAATGATTTATTTAATGTTACTGTATTTTCCTAAGTCACTTTTTCATGAATGGAAAAGCTAAATTTGGGAAACCCTGTCACATCATTGGCTCATAAAAGTTGTATTAATCAATATGCTTAGGAGGAAACACATGTGCCTGTGATGAATTGTATTTTCTGAGGGTGGGTGAAGTGAACATACTTGAAAAAGATGTCTTAGACCTCTAATATTCACTGTTTCTTCCCACTTACCTCAACAGGAATCAGAGCCTTTATACTCATTTTGGGAAGGATATTGTTAGCAGTAGAGTCATGTTGGTGCAGTGATTCAAGATTTTTGTGATGTATTAATAATTTTATTTTAAAACTGTATAGGAAATTTCTAGTCATTTGATATTACTGTCTAAGATACTATTGGTGCAGTCCTATGGATATTTATAAGCAGGTGTTACCTTTAAAGCTTAAATTGTAAACCAATGACAATTTCTGTTACCCCCAAAAAAGAAGAGGAAGGATGTATCATGCACAACAGTAAATCCAGTAGTCCTTGTGGTTTTGTGAACACTTCTGCCTAAAGAATGCATAAGAATTTAGTTATTTTGAATTTTTACTTCTACGGACTTAACAGAGATCACAAATGGGAAATACAAAGTAATAGATTTACTATCTATTTATATTAATTAAATAACACATAAAATATGAAGAGTTTTAAAATAAAATGAGGAATTACTATTACTTTATTCCCCAAAGTGAGAGAGATGCGAGTATATTTGGGCGTGTGGGAACTACTCTGTATCTTAATGCTAGGATTAATGCTAAAATGGACTTGATGAATTAATCATAGGATTTAATTTACCAGAATTATTTTTTTGGCATTGAGCCTCTGTAATTAGCATCTTAAATGCAAGTGTTTTTGGTGATCTTTATGACAGTCAAAGCAAAACCTTCTGCCATTAATTCCTTGAGAATTGTTTAATATAATTTAATAGGCAAGAACTAATTTTCCAACTAGATTTGAAAATGAAATGGGTTCATTTAATGTGATGAGTAATAATGGCCTCCTTGCTTGTAAGTTGGTCACATTTCTGTAAGCTCACTGGATTTAACATTCATACTTAAAGCTTTGGTGAAGAACTTGGACAAGAGTAAAGGATTTGTTTTCCATTTTCTTCCACATGTTTGATATATTAATGGCATGTATTTTTTATTCAAACACAATCATAAACACAGAATCACAGAATCACAGAATCGAAGGGGTTGGAAGGGACCTCGAAAGATCATCGGGTCCAACCCCTCTGCCAAAGCAGGCTCCTTAGAGCAGGCTGCCCAGGTAGGCATCCAGACGTGCCTTGAATATCTCCAGAGAGGGAGACTCCACAACCTCCCTAGGCAGCCTGTTCCAGTGCTCCGTCACCCTCACGGTGAAGTTCTTTCGCATGTTGGTGCGGAACTTCCTGTGCTCTATCTTGTGGCTATTGCCCCTTGTCCTATCCCCACAAACCTCTGAGAAGAGGTTGGCCAAATCCCTCTGTCTCCCACACCTCAGGTATTTATACACGTTGATAAGATCCCCTCTCAGTCTTCTCTTCTCCAGGCTGAACAGACCCAGGTCTCGCAGCCTTTTCTCATAGGGAAGATGCTCCAGGCCCCATATCATGTTTGTGGCCCTCCGCTGGACAACACAATGCATCTTGACTGCACAGAATCCAGGAATTAGGTATGTTTCAGATTACATCTCAGATACCAAACTGTCTCCTAAAGCTAAGTTCAAAACAGGAAAGCAGTCAGCAGAGTATTCTACTATTTATCAGGTTGATTCCTTGAATTCAAATTTTTTAAAATATGAACACATGACTCTTTATGTTCTCTTAGAATGTTTTTATTTAAGAACATTTGTGCAGAATGAGGCAGTTCCTTGAATACCTGAATTATGTGAATGAAGGCCTTGAGTGCTGAACCCTCCTTTTATATTGCTTTGCTCCACTGCTGCTTCTCTTTACTGAGCTAAGCTGTATTTATTCTCAGCTGTTTGAAGAGTGCTGGCAGAACAGAATGATATGCTCTGTCTCTCTACCAACTTTCCTCCCTATTAAGCTAATTTTCCTATAACTGTGGTAATTAGAAAAGGGCTTTGATCACAAATTCAGTCCTGCTCAGAGATCAGAAACTAAACAAGTTGTGCTTGGATCTTGGGGATTAGTGTGAGTCCCTCAGATATAAATGGCACACTGCGTTTCTTTACACCATCTCTCACAAGCATGTGAGAGCTCTGACTTGCAAACCCTTACTCTGAGACTGCAGTAATTTCATTAGCCAAAAGTGTAATTACATTATGAGAAGAAACAGCAGTCTCAGATTTCATGACCTCCTCTGTTTTCTCCCTAGTGTGTCATAATCTAGATAAGTCTAGATTTAGTTTTGGGTTTATTTATATATTTAAAAATAATGCGATCTCTTGCAGCCGTGAACTGTGTATGATGAAGAAAATGAATCAAGATAACTCCTGAGTTCAACGTTTGTGCTTCTTTCAAATAGAATCTTTTTGTTTTGTTTTGTTTTGTTTTGCTACACCTTAGCTATTATGTTCGTAACAACTGCAGGAAGGAGAATTAGCAAGAACAATAGATGGAAAAAGAATTATACTTCTCATTGTTATGAGAGAGAACTGATTAGTTGTAGTTAATTGGCATCTTTCTTGAGTAGTAACTATTCTACCCTGTGGGGCTGTGCACCAAACTACCACCAGTGTCAGGTCTCCACGTGACATTTACGGAGTATATTCCAGGTACTTTCTTCTCTTCTTTTAAAAGTTTTAAAATCTTTTATTCCCTTTGAATATAATGTCATTTTACAGTGAAATACACAAGTATTTACTTTCATTGCCATGTTCTTACATATTATAAATATCATGAAATAAATGATATTTTTAATATCCATTCCTTAACTTCTGTTGAAGGTGCATAATCTTAGGGTTTTTATAAGCATCCAAAAGGTGTCAAAAGTATTCGTCTGTAAGCTGGAGTTTGGACATCAGTCTGGCATAATGACTATACTTATTATTCTCTGAACAGTAGGGTTTTTATTAAAATGAAATTTGGCTCAGATTTGGAAATTTCCAGATAATCTGTAATTGATACTGAAGTCTCTGGGAATTATGCTTAATTCCAAAATGTTCAGTAGCTGCTCGTGAAAGCTGGAGTATGTTATGGGTTACTGTGGGCCACCTTCTAATACCGTTATCATACAGAGTGACTCTCCTCCCCCAGTGCCACTGTCTAAAATTGAGATTCTATCTGAGATTATTTTTTTAGTAAATACGTCAATTTGTCTATAGCATGCATATAAATATATATGCAGACCATGACCTTAGGTTGCATTATTAAAAATATGTAAATATAAAACTTAAAATATATGTATTAAATATATATTTTAGTTTAAATTTTCTTACATAAAAAAGCCTGTGTTTGCATTCTAGAGAATTAGAAATCAGAGATAAAATAGTATCAATGCTCCCACTTCCTGTTAATTACTAATGAAAAGTACTATGCAAATACAAAAGCAAAACAAGTTTTTATGTGTTATCCTCAGCTTGCAGCTGAACTGGCGATGGCTGTGACTGCCTGCCACTTACAGGCAGGCTTGGTTGGGTCAGTACTTGCTTTGGAGGCCTTCCATGGCAACATCCACATTTATTGCATGTTGCTAAAATGATTTTATCCAAATTTAGTACCATACCTGTGCTGTGACCTAATGCCAGGTCCTGAATGACGTCTGATATAAGACCAAGGTTTTGGCTTCCTGCATGGGTTATTATTTGTCTGTTTTCAAGAGCAGGGTTATCAGTTCCACATTCTAGCCAAAATCTAATTTTGGTTTATTCAGAGTAATCTGCCATTTTTTTCTCCTGAAGTTTTGGCTGGAGTAGATACTCTTGATTTCAGAAGCCAGACTTCATTATGTTGTTGAAAGCTTAAAAAACTTCTCCTTACTTTTGCTCATCACAGACTACTGCATTTGAGATAAAAATTGGCTGAATAAGTGAGTTCCGGCCAATGGTCTGACAGATAGAGAAGCTCTGCATTCTGGTTATGCTTTATGCTTGTTGGATGAAGAATGGGACCATTCTTGATAGATTGCATTTTTTAATTGGTCTCACATGATAAGAAAATACAGATATTCCACCTTATTATTTTTCAAATCTGAATTTAAAAGCACAAGTTCTTATATACTTGCCTATAGTGACAGGATTCATTAATCTATTAAAAATATTTTTTGTTTCATCTCCAAAATAGTGCATTGACTTGCAAGTATGGACTTAAGTGTGTGCACCAATGCTGTGACTGCACCATTGTAATGAAGATGAAATGACTGTAATGATGACCTTTCTGTGCCTTTGTCTATACCATGCCCTTCTCTTTAACTGAACACCTTTCAAATGAACATGTTCTGAACTCTTGAACTGTTCATTCTGTTCACTGAGCTTATTGCTCAATCTGCAGTTTATCATTATGTGTCTCCAAAGACTTTGTGTTTCCTTATATTTGACATCTAGATGGAATTTTTCATAACCTCTTACTAGTCATAAATTGGATTGTTAGGGGATTAAGTTAATCTTGTTTCTTTATACTAGCCTTAGATTTTTAAAGCCCTAATTTAGAGGAGTTTATTTGTTGCTCTCCAATCTGCAAGAATGGAAAAAACCTTTATACCGTAAGATTCTGTATTGCTGGAATTATTTATTTCTTCTCATTTTGAGGCGAATTGTACCTAAGAGGTATACTTGAAAAGTTGTTTTGTCATGTTTTTCCCACATTACTATTTATTCCTTTCTATCTAAATAGCAGCTCTTGAAAATGACCCAAAGCAGTGCATCATCAGATAAGCAGTGTGTCAGTGAATAGACTCTAGGAGAATGTGTACTTTTCTTGTTCCATTGGGAAGGGAAATAGGAAAAAATGACTTACCACTTGCAGAAAGTTGTTATGGTGTGTAAGTCATTTCTTAGCTTTTGCTTGCTTTATCAGAAGGTACTAGTCCGTAAAATTTATTTACTTCTTAATAACCAATTAACAGCTCAAGGGAAGAAGTGAGACAAAACCCCACGTTTTTTGAGTGCTTTGGAGCTTTTTGTTGTCTGGTAGTAATGTAGTGGGTGATCTTTTTTATTTAATCATTTGAAGGAAGCTTTTGCAAGAAAATTAAATATTATGTAGTTCAAACCTTGAAAAAAATAAATAAAAAATCATATAAAATAATATAAAATACATAATACAAAAATATCCCCAGAATAGAGCTGTTCTTCGGTAAGGTAATGGTGGCAAAATCCTCAAAATACCTTTAATAGTAAAGTATCTAGGTGCATATCTGTTAGTTCTAGCAGTAAAGGCAGTTCAGAAGATGAAGCAAACATAACACGAGGCACTTAAAGCTAAAATGGTGTATTACTTAAATATAATGCTTATTTTTAAACCACATACATTTATTTTTTGAAGAAATAAACATTTTCAGCCTTCTTTCTTGAAAAGTTCAGAATTGTCAGACTGGTTACAGAAGATGAAAAATCTTGAGGAGTTCCTTGACCTCTTTTATGATCCTTCTGTCCCTAAACTCCATCAATGACTTGAACTCTGACACCGAGAATGGTGAGGTGCAATTCTTCATTCCAATGTCATAAAACCCAGCATTCTACTCTGGGCATTTCATTATTTTTCTTCATTCAAGTGTAGTTAATGTCAGCTGGTATCAGACATAAAGGGTGAGACTTTCACTTTCTCAAGTGAAACTTTGGAACAATTTTAATGATATTTGACTACTGTTCTGCTAAATTTCATCTGGTTTATTTATTTATTTATGGATTATTTCAATGTCACCCACATCACCCCAAAAACCTTTAAATATAATTTGTTCTACTTCACATCATGAAAATTATAATTTCAATAGCAAATACTTTTGCACATGTGCAGATACATAGTTATTAACAAAATAGTAAAGAATAGGATTGCTTTAGGAAACCTGTATTGGCAGCTGTGAAAGGGGGGCACGAAGCAGAGAACAAATGAAGTGACTAGCTGAGGATAAGAAAATGTCCCATGAATATCAGAAACCACCTCAGCCTCTGTTTTAGGCCAGTACTTCCAACAAGGAACTGTGTGAGCAGAAGACCATGGCACTTTGTCTTCCTGCCTATTTGATGCTCTGTTAAGGTAGAGAAAGATATTACTTGCTGATATGTTATATACTTCATTTTTAAATGATCATAAATTGTTGCCGGCACTTAATAAGTGTAGGTTTACAGTGCGAAGGAAAAGTGAATATACCAAGCCAGTAGAACAGTTATGGAAGAGGAAATATTACTGTACAAAGGAGGACTGAAAACAGTAGAATTGCTTATCTGTGAAGCAGCTGATAAGTTGGGGCATTAGGATGATTTCCAGAACAATAAATGGTGGAGAGACTATAATTTTAAATCTTCCACCTACAGTTCTACCCCTACAAAAATTGAGAAATGCAGATTTAAAACTGCTCAAAAGAAAAAAAAAAGCTCAAAAGGTCTCTTTGCTGGTGGAACAGCCGACCATATTTAAAGGCAAGCATTTAGTACATTCATAAATAAATACTGATAACAAAAATATACCGAGTAATGCAAAATATGTAGTAAAGCTTCTTTTCGATAAATAGTCCTTCAGCTGAATACCACAAGACACTTTGTAGAGCTTCAAGAACTAGAGACTTTCAGAGAAAATACTGTTTATAACAGATTAGACCAGTGGTTGAATCCTTACGAGGATTCCTATCCTTCTCTATTTTTGTTTGTTTACATCAGGGAAAAACGCTGTGTTTATTTTGGATATGTAAACTTGTTAATTTTCTTGCTGCACTTTTCCATCAGTCAAGCTGATGATAGTATTTTATGACTGTATTTCTCAAAAATCATGGTTCTTGAAGACACTTATGTTTCACTTCTAAATACTGTAGAGACTTCTCATATTACTAATATGAAACTAAGTGGCATCAAGGCAGCGTTCACTCTTTCCAAAGCAGTTTACCACTGTGACATTAATTTATAATACTCAGCACTGCGGAAGGTTTCATCAAACTAAGAGTTTAGTTTTGCTTTGTTACAACCAATGGTGGGTGTTCACAGAATATGTTTTTATTTAACCCTTCAAAGAGTTTTCAGGAAATAGCAGCTAGCATGTGATGAAATAATAGAAAGAGACATTGCTAAAATTTTAAATGATTTATACAGAGCATTATACTTCATAGATTTTGAATTATGCTACATTTTATTAATGGTTTCTCTTCATTCTTGCAAATGACATTCTGCTTGGTCTTATGAAACTACACATGGCCAGAAAGGAATGCAGTGGAGCTAATAAGGGTCCTGTCTTAACTTGCAAAAGATTAAGCAAATTCTTTGAAAGATGTGATAGGTTTACAGCGAAGACTGAGTTGGAAGAAGTTGGAAAGAACACGAAGAAATGTCTTTCCTTTAATTGGTGGGCACATCAGCTCTGCCATGCTCTTTCTACCCTGTAGCAACAAGTTGCATAGAATTGCTCTTTGATATTTTCGGATTCCATTTGCGACTAGTCCTTAAAATATGGTATGTCTTCTTAATGTCTGGCAAAAGAGGAAATACAGCACTTAGTAGGCAGTAACCACTGGTGTGATGGTTACAAGGAAAGTCTCTTCAGATTCCCTTGTAGGAGGCTCAGCATTAGAAGAGGATAAAAACTATGAGGAAAAAGTATAAACCTTTTTTTTTTTTTTTTCTTGTTTATATTCTCTTATAACACCCTTTGGTGGTGCCACAGAAAAGTCTGTGATATGCCTGCCCTCAAAAATCATCTAAGCAAGAGAATTATGGTTGTCCACTGTGGTGTCCACTATGGACACGCGTAACTGTACAGATGATTTATTCCCTATATTTTTTGGAAATTTAACTGAAAGGCCTTAGTTAAGTGCTTTGTCTTCCCTATTGCTATTTACACTCTAAAAGATAATTCAGCACATCTGTGATTCACATACCTTAGTTAAGTGTGTGAAACAAAGGAGGATGAATATGGCTCACTTTTTAGACTGTACAATATCAGAGATTTGGATTAGGGGATCTGATTTCTTGGCTCCCTCCTTAACCACTTGACGTCCCTTCATTTTCTTCATTGCTGAGGACAGCTGTCGACATACTTGGTTTCTTGGTTTTAATGCAGTCGTTACATACATGGAATTCTTTCCTCCAGAACAAGAATCTCAAACATCTAATGCAACTTCTGTGTTTTTGTTTTTAATCAAGTATCCCATTTGTTACTGACATGGCTTGGACAAAGCTTTTTCAATAGCTCAGTGAACAATGGCAAGCTTTCCTGTGGGCAATATATGGAGAACCAGTAATATATAAAATGCCTGTCTGGGTGGCTGTACTTACACACTGTGTCTGTAGTTGTTACAGGTGTAGGCAGTGCTTAGAGCTCAGGTGGCAGTAGACAGAAAATTACATCAAATTAATCTGTAAAATACAGTTGCATTTAGTGCAACCTTGAGTACACTGAGACACTTAAAGCATGCTTTGAATCATATAATCTCTACTACTTTTACCCAGTTACATCACTGATTTTGTAACAAGACTTGGGCAACAGGGCAAATGTGTGTGCTGCCTCCTTTCGAGCTTTTGTTTTGTTCTGATTTTACAAAGTAAAGTAATATTTTATAAGTGGTGAACTGGCAGCTGTGGAATTTGAAGCTTCCTCGTATTAAAAACAATCAAATAAAGAAAAACAACCAAGCAAAAACAGAAAGAAAAAAAAATGAGAAAGTGAAGTAGAGAGAGGAAAAAAGAAAGTACAATGTGGCAAGGAGTAACTAGCTCAAATTGTATGGGCTGAGTTATGCAGCAGGTCATATTAGATGGTCGCAAAGAGCCCCTTTTGGCTGTAACAACTATAAATTTTCGAAGCATAGTGCAGGCTTCCCAGCACTGCAATTTCATCCTGACCTGAAGGGGTGAAAGGGTGAAGTTTCCATGCCCATTCACTGCCTCTCCAGCAGCCTGTGCCTGCCTGGCTTCTGAGCTGTGAAAAGTTGGCTGGCAGGAGCTGGCCTGAGACCACAACTCATTTCACAGAAGCAAAATTACATCTGCTGTATGATAATTACTTCTGGTCGCTAGCCACTCATGGTGTACTCAAGCTAATAACATGGAGGAAGAGGGCTCTGTCCCAGTACTGGTCCTGTGAGCTGTTTGTTCCAGTTGTTCATTTTTATTATATTGAAATAATGTATTTGGGCAGAATTTTCAGTATTTCACTCCTTACAGTGTTCTCTTATTTCCAGTTATTGAAAAACTCATATTGCTACAGGTGTGTTCTTCTCGTCTATTGTTTCTTTGTGTTTTCCTGGCCATGCTGAAAATCAGTCCATTAGCTTAGTTCTGTGCTGTTACTCGTTTCAAGAAAAAGATCCTGGGTTTCACCTCTGCGTGTCCTGCTGATCATTCTGTCACATTTTCTGGTTTGCTGGTGTTTAGCCAACACTTAAACAGTTTGGACAGAAGGACTTTTTCAGAAGGGAAAGGGTTTTGCTCCTTTAAACATCTTACTCCCATATGTGAAATTGTATATAGCGGCCAAATCATAGCTTAACAGTCTGAAATACTAGCTTGCTGGAAGCTGTAGGAATGATGTCTTTAATGCCATCCAGAGATGCTGTTCTAAAAGAGAAATCCCACACTCAAAGTGTTAACACTTTTTTGCCTCTTTGTGACACAGAATTTGGGGAAAAATAAGCAGAAGCTAGGGCTTAGGATCCCATTTAACAGTTTTCGATGTGTTTAAGCCATGACTTGCCTGCTGGCTTGACTTTAGTACTGAGAAGATGTATAAGTAAAAGTGAAGGTTAGAGACATTGTTCAGGAGAAAGCTAGTGTCTGACAGGTTGGTCCTAGGTTTGTAGCCCTTTCTCCAAGTCTGCAAACAAAATCTGTATGTCATTCAGGCATTGGCTTGGTTTGTCTTTCATGGAGCTTGGTGAGGTTACAGTCTCTACTGGCGGTCTGGCAGCTTGGTCAATTACGTATTTTTTTCAACCAAATTATTTTGTGTAATAACTATAATGTTAATGGAACTATATGTTATGGTTGAGTTAAGATTTGTCAGTTTGAAAATAAACGTCTTGGCTTCATTTCGACATTTGCCTTTCAGCATCAGTCCGTTAACCTGTCACACACTATAATTTCATTAAAACCATCATTTAATTGTAAGTTAATGTACAGCTATCTTTTATAGGAGCGCTTTACATACTGTCTGAATAATTTCAATACAAATTTTCAACTGATATGATTCAAATAATATGAAACACTAAATGCCCTCTAAACCCCTGTTTATGAATTCAATACTGAGAAATAAGATGCATCAGCCACATTACTGTGGCACTATAACAAGGAGAGAGTTTTTCAAATTTTAATAAAAGGAAAGAATAATGACCTAGGTATATATTTGTATATCTCTGTGTGTCTCGTACCTACAGCATTGAGATGTACTTCACATGTAATTGAGAGAAGTTTCCATTATTAAAAGAAGGACGATGCAGTCAGTGTAAGCTCTATATGACTGAAGAAAGAATTAAAACCTCCATGGTAATAGCTTTAGTGCTAGTCACAAGGAGACATGTACTTTATATATGAAATATATAAAGCTTATTTCAAAATAAATTCTGGGTAACATTCAACCTGACCGACTCTTTGGAAGCTGTGTTGATATATTCGTTCAACTCGCTTGCACTCAAAAGCTTTTAAACAGAATATCACTATTTTTATTTTATTCATGGTAATGTAATTCCTGCCTTTAATCTCTTCAGGGTTTCACTTTGAGTCATGATATGCAGTTCAGGGGAATTTGGATCATCCATTAATCATAGTATCTGTACTTTTGTGTGTCTACGTTTGTCCATCTCTTAAATCAGTCACTTGGCAGCAGCAGAGATCTGGGGATAGTCCAAGATGGTTGACTAAAGAGGCCTTACTTATTAAACTAGTTTCCTGTGAGAGTATGTATGGATTTATGTAATGCATGGCATGCTGAAAAGAAAGCGATAGAAATATTAGCATAATCACTAAATATGATCCTTTTAGAGTTTCTGCTGGAAACATAGGCGTGGATAAGTATATTGAATGGTGACATGTTTAGTAGAATAATTAGCTGAAAACACCTGGGCTAATTAAAAAAAAAAAAAAAGAGACAAAATGATGTAGTCAAGTATTCTCTTGTAATTAATTTTTTTCTGTGAGTCTGCATTCACCAAGGGACTGAATTAAGGTTTCATAAACAATCTAGATTTGGTATTTTCTAAAGTTTAAGGAGTTTGTTTTATTTCTTCATTATTTAATAGATGCTAGGAAGATAGAAGGAAGGCTGAAAACCTTACAGAGTTGTTAGTAGATTCTGGATTCTTTCCTTTGAAGTACTAACACTGTTCTTTGAGCTAAGCTAATTACTTCTAACAGTAATCATGGGTTGCTTCTTTCTCAACACACCACCAAGTTGTGAGTAGTGACATATTTACATTTATTTTGTAAATATTTGTGAAATTTGAACAGTGCTGACACTGGCGTACTCTATACAGGTTTTGAAATAAAGTGATGTGCCTTATCCTTTTTGATTTCTTTTCCCTCCAAAGTCTGATTTCTTTTTCTAAGACCTCTCTGATTTTTTCCTTTTTGTTTGCCCTATCCTCTATCAAACCCTGTGTTTCCCACCCCAAGTTATCCCTTTCAGCTTCAGTCTTTTACACATTTTGTTCCACTCTTCTTTTCCTTTTTGTTGTTGTTCTGGTTTTCTTTTATTCTATCTCTTCCTTGCTTAGCCAAAGCTCTAATTTCCTGCATTTAGGGGAGAGGGCTTTTCCATACTCACCATGAGGTCACTAAGACGCAGACTGCACCGAGTGGCTAGATGTTTTGTTCCTCCAACTTTGGACTGCCATTGGTGACTTATAAGGTCGCTCTCTGCCTTAGAGACTTGGAGGTTTCCCAGAAAACACTTGTAAGATTTTTTTAAACTTCTGAAAATAATGTATTTTTCCCTTGTTGGCTTTTTGGAAATTATGAAAGCACATTGCTGAAACTTTCCCACATAAGTTGTGTCCCACAGACAGCTGTAATAGGAAACTTCAGTGAGAAAAATCAGAACTTGCTGAAGTTATGAGCAACTATACTGAAGCCTTGAAATGGGAAGTGTCAAACATTCTGAACTGGAGACCATTTCACCATCAACTCAATAAGTAACAACTTTTAATTTACGAGATGGATAAAAATTATAATATCAAATCTTCAGTCCTGCAGATCAATTTTTGACTTTTCCGGTTTACTGACTGTGAAAACATTTGAGCATGTGCTGTGTTATTTTTCTGAAAGAATAGTTGGAACTAAACATATGTATTTTTAAAAGCAGAAGAGAAATAATCAGTTTTCATTTCTGTGTTCAGCCCTTTAATTAAAACAGTATGTGATGTTTTAGCAGTCAGATTTCTAACTGAATTGAAGTTTCTAATGTTTGGGCTCAGTTTATGCTGTTGAGAACAAAAAATTACTTGAAATATAACCATCTATCATGCTCTGTGATCTTTATGCACTGAAACAGACCTAGTGGCTGAAGTGCTGTATTCTTCTCGATATTAAATGAAAAATGTGCTTTCTACCATGAGGCCATGGAGGCACAATGGGAATGACTATGCAAGAGACTAAGATCCCTATTAATTTTGGTAACAAAGCTGTATGTAAATTTTGCTTTTCATTAATTCAGAATTAGTTTAACCCCAGTTGTACAAAGGTTACGGTTTTCTTCTATTTAGACAAACAACTTCCTACTGTAAATTGTGATGTGATTTATATGAATCTACCTACTGTCATAAAGGCTCCCCCAAAAGAATATGCATCTTCTAAATATTCTCAATCATAATAAATAAGAACTTTTAAAGTAGTTGTAAATACAGTGGTATATTTATATAAAGTTTGCTATTGGATAAATTCATGTAAAATATTTACTATTAGTCAAACAAGGAAATTACCTTCTGTTTTTCTTATGTCATTAATAGCACCCACATAAGTCTATCCACCAGTCAAAGGTAGGCTTCAGATATCAAGCATACACAGCACAGTTACAAAATACACCTGCTGAGAGTGGCTAATTAGCACAATTTATAATGGTGGCACATACAAACATAGTGTTTGTATTCGTTTTTATACACTGAACACACACAGTCACATTTTGCTGTTTGCTCAAACCCAGTGACAGAGCACATGGTATTTTGGGGTGCAGGTTTCTGGGTTGGACCAAGTTAATTTCAGATTGGCATGGAAAGGTTGTACATTTGTTTTGCATTAGTGCAAATTGGACAGTTGTGTGTGTATAAGTGACTTTCATTTGGATATAAAACCATGTATACTTCTTTAAGTTATGCTAGTGTTTATACTGGATGAGATTTAAATTGTGCAAAAATCTGATGGGGTTAGTGAAGGAGACAGAGCCTGACTCTCCTCCATGGTGTCTGGTGACAGGACAAGAGGAAGCGGACACAAATTGAAATAACTGGAAATTCCACTTAAATTAAAACCAAAACAAACCCTTTTCACTCTGAGGGCAGTCAAACACTGGAACAGGTTGTCTAGGCAGGTTGTAGAGTCTCTGTCCTAGGAGCTACCGAAAACCCAGCTGGGCACGGTCCTGAGCCTGTTCCAGCTGACCCTGCTCTGAGCAGTGGGAAATAGGTGATCGCCAGAGGTCTCTTCTGACTTCAGCTGTTCTGTGACACTGGGAAACTTGGAAAGTGGTATATATACAACATTTACAAACATATTACTTAATGTAATACAGTATCTAACATATCTAACATATTACAATATTGGTGTTGCTTGTGGCAACACCAATAACAGGTTGACTTCAACTGCTTATTTCAGTCATCCTCCGAAGAATCCTGTACTCTACTAAATCAATGAATTTATGAAATATTATTCTTCTCAGTTAACCTCTCCTCACAGTTATTGCTTGTTTACTGGCAGTTTTGTACAGTCATCATACAGCTTTACTGGCACAAATTGTACAATATTTCTAAAAGCATTCACTTTTTGACTGGGGGCAAGTGCCTGGGAATCAGCAGTGGCAGATATTGTCTCCTGAGAGATCAGGATAACACCTGTAAGAAACCATGCATTAACGAGAAGTGCAGATTTCAGTAAGCAAATAATTTGTATACATGATTAAAGATGTGTTGTATTAATAACTGCCTTGAAAGGAACATTTCTCGTATTTCAATTTAGTTGCAATGAATTGAAGTATCAATTGTGAAAACCATTGCTATTGGATTTGAAATAACCATCTATTTTAGATAATCTGGGATTAGCCAAAGGCTAAATTTACAGATATTCTCTGTGACCTTGGTCAAGTCAGTATTTCCAGGATAAAACCATGGGGGTATTTACTAAAGTTCTCTGAGTGTTGTTAAGAACAGTTCAAAGAAGCTTAATGAACCTTAGCTCCTGCATTTACATTCACTGTCATAAAAGGTTCATAAATAGGCCCAGCTTGTATCCAAGAGAGTTTAGGATGTAGAAAGCTAGATAAATTTGATATATTTCTTCACTTGGAGACCTGGAATGCTTTTTTTTTTTTTTTTTTTCATTTTTTCTTTTTTTCCCAGATCTCGTGCAGCTTTCCTAGTTGGCTATCTTTGAAAGGTCAAGGTTAAACTACTTTGTCAGAACCAGTTATTAGCTAAAATTCCAAAATCCTTAGTCATGTTTCACATTTAAAGAGTAGTGCTCATCTTTGATATATTTCTAAAATATGAACAAGTGGATTTGTTTGAACTCCCAGTATTTTGTTACATATATTACAATAGCATTCCAATTAGTTATTTATTTTTAATGTATTCAGCATGTGATGTTGAATTTTAGAAAGTGATTTTTGATTTTTAGAACTGCCATCACAAAATGTCATTGTGCTGTAGGAAAGATGATGTATGGGAACACTTGTTGCTGCATGTGATTTCTTGGATTGGCACTGAACCAGTTTTTACTGTGTTGTAAATATTTTTTTCAAAACACAGCCACATTTCTCTGTGGTCTTTTAGAGAAATGGTGTAACTCAACATATTTGTATTTATAATTTGACAACCCTGAAAACGTTAGGCATCAGAGATATTAAATAAGAGAAGAGACATTTGGAGATGTTTTCATAATTTTTCCTGACAGCATTATAATCAAGCCAAATCTACAAGTATCTTAGTATTATAGATTTTTATTGCAATAAAGAGTCAAGAAAGAGAAATATGACGTTCTGTTATTATTGACTACAATGCAGAGAAAAGAAATAAATGATGTCTTGTGAGGGTATCCATTATGGACCTTTTTTTTTCTTTTTAAGTCAAGCATATGAATATATGATGACACATTACTGTACATTCAAGTGAAAAATGAAAGAAGGTGGCAATGGGAAGCCATTTTGAATAATGCCAATAATTTTTATTTTTCATTCCACTATATAAGGTAGCATTGAATTGTACCTTATTTTTCATGTTATTTACGATAGGATATTTTTTATTTGGAAATAGTTTGTTTATGAGGTACGAAGAACTGAGATGGCAAAATAACAGAAAAAATATTCAGCAGCACAAGTCCATGAGCCAGAGGTCCAGCTAAACCATGGCTATTAATCATCACCGTCCATTATTTACTGAGGATTCATTCATTGTTCCATAAAGGTATCTAGAGGGTCAATTAGAGACAACAGACAGGATTTTTCAAAGACACAGGAGGGTCAATTAGGCCCTCCTTGTAATTTTCTGCTTTAACAGCAAATGCCAGCCTATACTGCAACATATACAGTGGAGTTTAGAATTAAATAGTGTGGGGATTTTTGTTGTTGTTGTTTTTAAGCTGTTACTTTGCAGCCAGTATGGATTGGAATATTATCAGTCCTTGATTAAAACAAAAGAAAAATTTTATCACTACAATTGATGAGAAGCACAGATTTGTCTTTTAGAGCCAGAGTAATGAAAGTGACCCAGAAATACCTAGGATGGAACAGTCTGTACTTATCATAGTAGTGAATCATTTCTCTGAAGGTAGGACCAGACACAAGTAATACTGCTAAATACTACTGTTAAAAATTTAAAAGCATTTGATGCAAAATTCTGTTTGTAATTATTTTTGCGTCAACTGTTTGCTTAAAGCTCAGAATTAATAATAGATGTGAGATCTTAATATAAACTATGGTTACATTCATTCATGCAGAGACAGTTCTTTCAGAACAGAAAGTAGAAAATAAAACTAAAACACATAAACGCATGTTAAATACACAGGCATATGTACTTGTACACACACACACACCAAAACTCTTCCAAAGTAGCAGGAGATTGGTTTCACTGGCTTATGCCTTATCTAGGGAAAGAATTTATATTAAAACAGTCCAGAAAAAGTGCTAGTTTGTTTTGTCTTGATGTAGCACCAGCTCTTCAACAGATTTAAGGCCACCTATGAACGTGGGTGCTGTACATGGGATAGCTATACTGAAGTTCTTTCTTTCAGACTCATTTTGAGTCTATTTTTTCTTGAGAAATGGTTGGCATGCTTTTCTGTGTAGGTCTGAAAATCTCGTCTATTTTTCTTCTCTAAACTTTTATTGGATTACATTGCCACTGTTTTTAATGCTTCTTAAGGTCTTTATTAACTGCAAGCAGCCTCTATGACTATGGTGTGTTAGTCTTGTAAAGATTTTTATCTTTACAAATGGGGTTTTTGGAGTGTCTGAGTATTTGATGGTCTCCTGTGAGAGTAAATCTCAGAGTGTGCTACATCAGTTTGATCCTCGTCGTCCTCTGAAACCCCCTATTCTCTGTAGGGTTTCAGCAGAGAGTTCTAACTAATGACTTAGGGCCAAATTCTGCCCTTAGATGCGGGCATGTAATTCTCATTGATTCCAGAGGGACTTCTATGAGCATATCAGAGAGAACAATTTTGTTCTTAGTGTGTGAAATTATAGCACAAATGGACAAAAGAGTCTCATGCACATTCATCTTAGTGACCCCAAGCTTACAGGAACGCGATACTAATCCACCCGCTTTTCTTTTTGCTCAGTTTGTGCTGTTTCTTGCAGATCACCCCAATTCTTCAGCTGTCACCTGAATCTACATCTTTTATATTATTTTGTCTTCAGAATTTTGCTATTGTGTTTTGGAGAAATTAGTGACACGGAAATTAATGTTTAAATAGCATAAGTAACAAAGACAATTGTAAAAGATCTTTTTTTTTTTTTTCCTTTGGAAAATTATGGTACAAGAACAATCTTGTTCATATTCTGTAGGGAATTATTTTGCAAAGACTTAAGACAAAGATAGATGTGTGAGTGCATGTCTGTAAAATGGTTTCATACATGCACAGAGAGAAGAGAGGTGGGCTTGCATCATGCTTTTCCTCTGTGACAATATGACGTGATGAAGCATTTTGTCTATATGCGAACAGGACAGATATCTTCTTGAATTATTCTGTCTCTATTTATACTCTCAGGTTTTACATTCAGCATTCACCCCTTAGGATTCTTTGGATTTGCTTATCATCCACTGTTTGTATTCAGGACCTATACGTAAGGAAAATCATCTGTTTGCGTTATCATTGTGGGAATTTGTCTCATGGCTGAAAACTTTGGGTTGGAGGTTTGTATTTCTTGAGCTGATTGTTTACTAGACTTTTGCCAATTTGGATTTGCCTTTTACAAGGCCATGTCGTGATAGGACAAAGGGTAAATGTTTTAAACCGAAAGAGATCTAAGAAATTCTGTGATGTGAAATTGGTGTGTTGTCGCTCACCAAAATCAAATTATTGTATATGTATCTGAGGAATCCCAGACATCTCCAGCATATATAGAATTAACTGTATTATATGCCATATTTTCAATTTAGTAACTTTAATTTCCTAGTGTGATCCCATTTGTGTTCTTAGTTTCAAGCATCTGACTAAGGCAAACCTTTGAGGTTTTGCTCCCAGCTCAACTTTTTAAAAGACATTTGTGTTCTGTAGCAAAAGTCCTATTGTTTTTATCTCCCTCAATGATTATAGTGTCCACTTCAGTTTGGAATTCTGCACAGGATAAGTTGGAATTTTGTATGTTGCAATTTCGCTAGAAATGCAGCAGTCTTCTTATAGTGAATTGTATTGTTTATAAAAAAATCCTGTTGTAAAGTTCTCTGATAAGTCTTCAGAAAGCTAAGTGATACCAGTTTTATTTCTGAAACTACTCATGGAATCACCGTGATTGTCTGGGGAAAACTAATTTATAATTCCGAGCATTTAATTTATATATCACTTTGTCAAAGCTTTCTTTAAAATCTGTTTTCTAATATGAGTTAGAAGAATTGGCCAAATTATTATTATTTTTTTAACCTGCAACTGAAGTTGAACACATAATCCACCATGATTTATGTTTACATAATGTTCTGTTTTCATGTTTGTGTAATATCTACAGGCAGATAGTCATTTTCTCCAGCTGGTTCATTAATTATATTTATTGGATGGATGTCTTTTTGTCTTTTGTTATTGTATTGTAACTTAAATATTGATCCCTATTATATGAAATTCTCAGTCTTGCTATTCAATTACAGTTGGTCAGAAAAACCACATGACAGTCTGAATTCAAACAAGAGGGTTGCACATGCAAACTGTCATCGAGGAACACTCACTAATACCACTGGGACGTCACTACTCACTTGCTCTATTACGGAGTTTTATAACTTCTGTATGACTGCAACCTTCCCTTCCCAGTTTTTAAAGACAGTATTGGTATTCTTGGAAGTTTTCTTTAACAGATGTCAAATTAAAAAAAAAAAATAAAGATCAGTGTATGGTGTTTTTTAAAGTAGGTTGATGCAGGAAGATGGCTAGCAGCACAGCACAGGGATTAGGTTGCAGTGGAAGAAATAAGGAAAAGGTCCCAGAAGCAGATCACAGACAAGAACAGAAATGATAATGAGCTGCTTTGCACAAGTGCCACTTTGAACATGTTCAATGAGGAAAGTTTTTGTTTGCATCTTTGTCTGAATTGCATTTGGTGAATTTTGCACAGGTCATATTTTCTAATGGTGAATTGGAAAATGCAAGTCTGTGCAAACTGAAGGTGAGCTGGAAATGGAATTTGATTGTTGAGGGAAAGATCTATCCAGCATACCTCTTCTAAATGTTGCTTCATATCTATGTGCCTCTTTGGGCTATTTGTAAAGGAAAGACAATCGTGTTTACTCATATTTTTGTAATGCTCTGAGTTTCACAAAGGAAAGCACACTGAGTAAGGGGGAAGAATTACCATTCATCCAAGTTTTCAAATGAAAATAATAAAGATACATGGGAATGGTTAACTCCTGGTTAGTTTGTGTGATAGGCACGGTTGTGTTCATCACTGCTGTTTATTTTCCATTTCTCTATGAAATACTCAGTTCTAAAAGAAAGGTAATGTGAAGTATGACTGTGTTTTATAACTACATTACAAGAAATAAAATCCTGATTAAGTAATTAAGTAAAAATAATGATCTTCCTTGTGCTGAAATGATTTTGTCTCTCCCAAGGCTTTTTGTATTATGCCTTATATCTGCAGGGAGGTGTTGGGCTGATTCGCCTGCACTTTTTGGCTGCCTGGGTCATGTTCTTGTTCCTTAGAGCCAGGTATTTGATTTTCTTCCTTGAAAAAGGAACATTGCACAACAGTTACATCAGAGCTAAAAATGTGCAGAGAAAGAGAAAACAGTTTTTACCTGCTACATTAAACCTTTGTATCCACTGAATTGCCCTTCACCAACTATGCACATCACTGAAATCCTTCACAAACACTTTTCTGTGGTCAGATTCAGCCACTCTTCCTTGAGCTGAGAAGTACCATATGCTTCAGGTAACCTCTCAAAAGCAGTTGCCAGTGGGACTACTTTTGTAAATGCTCACCAGCGTGAGCAAAGGTTACACAATCTCGCCCGTGGTGAATAATAATGTCAAAGAGCCATTAACAGTGTGGAGTGACAAAGTGTGGAGAGATCCATCAGCTCATCCTGTGTTTAATGAAACAGAAATGAACATCGTATTGCCCTTGTTTTCTGTCAGATTTTCCAGGTCTCCATGAGGCTTATTAATCTTTGGGTGTAATGGAAAATGTGTTGCTATGTTACATACTACAGCAGCCTTTGCGCTCAAAGGATTGAAGGCATTATTAGTCTTTGTCTTATTTACATACTGTACTTGGGTGCGTGCTAGCAAAGCTGCACTTAGAGCACAGTGGAGAGTGCAGTTAGAAAATGTTTGTGGATTTCTGAAGTGTGTACTAATGCATCTGACCAGATGGCTGCGTGGTAAGTCATTTCAACCTGAAGTAATGATCAGAAGCCCTTTTGAGAAACACTGACAGCACGTGGCACAGACCTTGGAAATTTCCTGGTAAGAAAAATACCAAATAGGAGGAGTTGCTTGATAATCTTATTTTAGTGCACCCCAAAAATATATGATTCCACATTTCTGAACTCCTGAAATTGGCTCCCAAACCTGCAATTCTGTCCAAAAATTGGTGGTTAATCTACAAGATTGCCTTGTTTATGTGCTTAGTGCAAGTACAGCAGAAGAGAACTTCTGGACTCTCAGAAACAAGAGGTAGAAAATTAATGGGTAAATGGCATTACTGTTAGGTACTGAATTCAATAAATGTCTTAAATTTTCTCTATTATTTTATATATTTTTTTAAGGCCCAGTTTTGAATAAGCTCTGGCAAAAACAATAATTGTTTTTACATTTTAGATCTAGTTATTATTGTCATTCTCTCTTAGCTAGGAGAAAAAAAAAAAACAAAAAAAGGAAAGCTGTTATTCCTATTAGTTAAGAAACCCCCTGGCTCTCATAGACAGATGAGTAGTCTGAATTGGACCACACGTAGTACACACCATTGCAGTGGGACTGCTGTGCCTTATTTTCAGCATGTATGGCCCATTACACTTACAGGGTCTTTGTACAAATTGAGCCTCACAAGTGGCCAGAAAGCATTGCAAAATGATGCTTCTCATAGAACATACATCACATGAATTCTGTTCTATATTTTAACAGTAATAAATATACATATATATATTTTTAAGAATTATTAACCCAGTGACATTGCAACTTTTTCAACTTGTGCAGCTCTGGCTATTCGTAAGATTAAACAGAAATATCGTGTGTTTATTAGAAGCAGTGGAAATATTTGCCTTTGGAATATTCATTATGTAAGCAATGATTTTTCTCTTTTTTGGCCTTTTATTTTACAGCAGACTTTGTTTATCAGCAATGTGTGTGTTGATACAGGTTTCATAAAGAATTAGCTGTGTGTAGACATTGCAGCCGTACTTTTCAAATGTTTCTGAACTTGTGTAGATTCAGTTAGAGCCTGCTCGAGGCTTCCCAACAGTGCTGACAAAAACCAAGGCTGTGGGATGAAACTCTGCTTCTGCCCCAGCAAAGGACAGATAGAGAGAAGGGCTCAGGCTGGGATGAGAGTTGCACAGCACTGGGCTTGCTTGCTGTGCCGCTATGTGCTGAGTCCTCCACCAACTCTCCCTGCCTGATACATCCACCACCACTTCTCCAAGATCCTCTGCCCCACGTATCCTCATGCAATGTCAGCAGCAGAAGTGATGGCTTTGGAGTGCTGCAGATAGGTGGCAGAAACAAGGTTTCGGTGGCCTCAGCTGCCTGCTGCCGCAGGCGATCGTGTAGTTTGCCCATGCCTGGAGTTGGCCAGGATGCTGCTTCTGGAGGATGCTTTATTTTTTTTCTGCCTGGAGTTCTCCTGCTTTCTTTTAGCATGCAGTACGATTATGAAGTAATTTGCATAACATGTACACTTTGCCAGATTTTGAAAATTGCCATGTTTGAAAAGGATTTTATGCCATTCACAGTGCTACACTGATTAATCACAATTAGGGACAAAATACAGAACTTTTACTAAGCTTCCAGTGAGCGGGAAAATTAGCACTTCTTGCAGTAATGAGAGTAATTCCGTTACAGAGAATTCCCATTTAAAATGTGCTTTTGTGCCATTTTCAAAAGTAAGTTTCACACTTTTGAAAATGCTTTTATAGCTGTATGCAAGTCACCTAAAAGTACATTGCCGTTACGTATGCATACTGACAGCATCCTGTTAGGAGTGATGTGCTTCAAAGTTTTTTGGACATCTTTGCATCTCCCTCAACCTTTATTTATTTTGACCAGAGGGAGTGTAAATGCAAGCTGCAGGACAGAGCAATTCTTTCCTTTCCCAGTGATAGAAGGAACTGAAGGCAAGGCTGGAAGCAAGTGGGTGTATTTAAGGAGGACAGTAAATTATTCTAGGGTAGAAGGAACCACCATATTTTCAGTGACCCCAGAAGTATTCATACATCAGAGGTAGGTTGTCAGATAAATACTCCCAGGTTACTAGCAGGGCAGGGAATCGCTTTCATCCTCTCGTCATGCTGGCTATTCAGTTATCCCCTACAAAACTGAATACAAAATGACATCTTAGCTGCTTTCTTAAGCTCACAATTTCTGTCTTGCAGCCCACCTCTCCCAGAAAATCTCTAAATGGCTGTGCGAAAATAGCTTTTTGTAGCAACAGGACTGCATTTTGTCCTGTTTTATCTCGTATGGAGTAACTACTAATTGAGAAATAAACTAAGTGAGAATGACCCTTTTGGCTGGTGATTGTGGCTTTTACCTGGGAAGTGGGCCACTGGGGTTTCACTACCTGCTTCAGTGAAAGTTTAATTACGTACAGAAAGTGGAATTGTATCAAGGAGGGAAGGGAGCCCTCAACCACAGCATAGCTATCAACCAGCGATGGGCGATGCGCTCCAATCCCCCCAGGCAGAGAGGGGAATTAAACCAGGTTACTCCCACATCACAAGTAGGAGGAAGATGTCTCTTCAACAGAATTGTGAACTTAACCTTCTTTTTTTTTTCTGCTGCTTTTCTATACGAGAGTTCAAAACAGAATGTTTTGTTGTGAATTATGAAGTATTTCTTTTCCGACAAATTAAATGTTATTAGGAAAATATTTCATCATTTAAAAAGATAGATTGAAGGTTTTTAAAAAAAGTAGTGTAATGAAAAGCAACATTATATTTGATTTTCATTTGGCAGCTAAAAGAATTGCCTTAAGCTTCTAATATTGCCTGTGAATTTAGGTATAGATAGTTTGTACTTTATAATTCATATTCTGTGTAATGCTAACACATCATATTACTTAAAATGTAGATTTATTTATAAATACATATATATAATATATGTTTATATTAGTATATGTTAGATTTTAGATTGATGTAAAATATTTAGAAGTCTTGTGACAATACATTCTTAAAAATTACTAACAGATTTCTGTTGAGCTGTGCCAGAGGTAGCAACCTCTTAGGAGTTTCCCTTTTCTTCATCATTGTCTCTATCCTTCTTAGTGTTAAAAGCCTAGGTTTTCTCCATTCTTTTTAAAAAAATAACATTATCATAATTTGTTTGGAATAATGTGTTTAAGTTATCAATATGTGGTGTATTCCAGCACTCATAAAAGTAAGATTTCTAGATAAACACAGATAGAAATATTTTTAACCATGTAAAAAAAATCAATTTTCATAAGGTTACATCTTTTTACTTCTCTGTACATACAAAGACTATATTAAAGGAGAGATTAAATTTTACTCTGCAGAGTAAAATGCAAACAGAAAATTATTTTTCATTTTTCAGTGCAAGCAATGGATTATCATTTATTTATGAGACTTTTTTTAATCTAGAATATATGGAAATCTTTTCTTGAAGCACAATGTAATATTGAATTGGGAATGTTGTCTGACAGTTTTCTTCTTACAGTTGCATTGAATGATTCTACTGTATGAATTTTTTAAAGAGGCTTCAATATACTCTGCGTTTGAAAGTGAGGAAGTAATCAGAGTAATCTTGAAGACTCTTATAACTGCACCTCCTCTACTCCTTCATTCTTCAAACAAACTTCTGCAGAAAAGCCCAGGCTATAGCAAATCTTAATATCCAGGTATTATTTGCTTGTCCTAGTATGTGTCCACATGCGGGAGTTTGTTGCTGTGGCCGAACATGGAATCACTCATCTCTACTGCATTTTCATCCTTCTAAGGGCATTACTCAAACATAATCGTTACAGAGAGCTGGATTTTAATCAGAGCTATGCTGTGTGAATCTGATGGTAGATGAATACAGAGCTGAAAGGGCTTATTACGTTTTGTCTGAGAACTTATCGTACAAGTCAAGTTAAAAAAATGTTTTACCTCTCTTTCCCCTCCAAAAAAGTTTCTATTCCATTATCTGTCTTTTGAGTGGTCAGGGCTAACTTCTCTTGTTTTCAGAGGAAATTATCCTAAGAGCTACTAAATACCTCCAGTGTTTCAAGTGGGTGTATAAGCTGAAGGAACCTTAACAGGTCTTGTTGAATAGTACATCCAACTGTTTTAGCAGATTTGTGGTTGATAAGAAACTTATCTTAGAAGATGTAGTTTGTATCAGAGAACAGAGGTCTGAAACTTCCATTTGTTTTCCTAAAACCCTAGTATAAAACAGGCCCTGTGAAATATGGGCAAGTAGTGAAAGTCAATAACAGAGCAAAAGGTGCAGAAAAATTGCTTTTGTCACAAATAAAATTATCTACCACTGTATGTCTTGTGATTCACCGGTTTTGGTATTCATAAATTATGATGACAGAAAATGTAACGCTAACCTGTTCATTTAGGTTGATATTAATTTTACATATGAATTTTACATTAAAATAGTTACAGTTTTTATATATTAAAAGAGTCCTTACAGAGACTTGAAGCCAATTAAGGAGAAATAAAGACCTATGTGTCTGTTTGTACACCTTCATCTAAACACAGCTTATGAACAATAGAAATTTGAGACATTTACACAGCAATTGATTTTTCTTTTTTCTTCTTCGATAATTACCCTTATACTAGTGATTATAATTTGAGTATCTTCAGGAGAAAATAACTTATCTTTTTACTGAAGAAAACTACTATGACAGAAAATAGTTTTCTCTGAGTGTGTTTAATGCCTAATACAGTGATGGCCAGGTAATAAACAAAATATGTTGCATTAATTTCAAGCAGACATTCTGCCTTCATCTTCTTCTTTCTCTTATATTCCATTTCACTGAACTTGGGAATTAGTTCTGCCAGTCTCTGTTCTTTGTTAGTGTTTTTTAGACTTCTGTCATCAGAGCACCTAGAAGTTGTATTTGGAATCAGATCCTCAATCAATGAGAATATAGGGAACTTCCTACTGTAAGGAATACGGCAATGTTCCTTACATAAGGAATAAAAGATTTATGTGTTGAATCAAACCTGTCCCGCGAAGCCAATTTTCATGTTGGTTCCTTGTAAGCCAGTTTCTTCTCTCCAACAGTGTCCAACGCCATATGCTTCCAAAAGGAAGGTGTAATGTGATCTATACCCTTGTCTTCATTCCTTCTAGAGTGTAACTTAAGCTGTAAAGGATGAGATAACACTGAGTATGAGAATTAGGTCTGCTGAGCTAAATCACGTTCGATAAGTGTGATGACCTTACAGGAAGGAGACACAGTGTCTCTTGAGGTTCTTCTGTGCCGGTAGGATCCTACCCTTGTCTCCTGCAGCCTGCTCCAGGTTGATGAAGGGACACAATACTCCGGCTGTGCCTGTTCGTTGCCTTTGCAGCACTGACCTGACAGCCACCTGGCACCGAACCAGCACGAGCACTCAGCTCTCTTGGGGTTGTGTTGTGATACCACAAAATGGGGAGGTGGCTGCCATTCCCGCATCCTTCCCACGAACACCGGTGCCGTGGCACAGTGGCTAATGCAAGTGGTTCATCTGTAGAGCACTGTAAGAAATGTAGGGGTGAAGCTTTTGCACAATCTGTGCATAGACTATACCAAGCTGGTTTTCAATTTTTATCTCAAAAAAACCACACCAAAACGGATCCAAAACTTTTTTTGACAGCTGTGGTTTGACCTCATTAGGACATTGTTTTAACATTACAGGAGAAAACAAAATGTGGAGTTTTGACTGCAAGACAGAACAAGTCTGCAAAAATCAACCTTACTTATGAAACTAAATCCATTTTGGAAAGCATCTAATAGTACAAGTCACAGTATGTTAAGCATAGGTAGTTATGTAAGTCCTTTTAATGTTCAAGTTGGGCATTTAATATAAACACATTTTGGTATATTTGGCATTCTGGTCATAGTAAGAAAGAGCTGTTTGTAAAAAGTTACATATGGTCATCTGAACTAATTGCTAAAACGACACTACATTAATTGGATAATTAAAGATTGTGAACATGTGGCTATTGTATTCATTGGGCATTAAGCCAACAATTTCTGTGGTTGGGAAAATGACTGTTAACATAATTCACAATTCATCTGCTGTATCCTTTATCATAGGAATAAATAAGCAACAGGGGTCTTAAATTTAGATTAGAAAAACTTGTAATTGGTATTTTTAAATTGAGTTTTAAAGCACACTTATGATTTCCATTGTGTTTATGTTTTAACACTTTTGAGTGATGGCAGCTTTGATTTTTTTAGCATCCATCTCACAAATTAATAGTATTGATTTTTGGTTTAGATTTATTGTTAGCATTTTGGAATAGTATGCTTTGTAACATGAGACCTAGTGCTCCTTGGTTTATTTTGAAGAGGATGAGTGTTGGCACACAGTTTGAAGAAGTTTGTAATAGCAGTAAATCGTCTATGTTCTTTGCCTTTATCTATCAAGGTTATTTATCAGGAAAATTATGTCTGGTAGTTGGGGGTCTGTTTCAATGGGTGAGACTAACTTCACAAATCTCTCTATCAACTAGTCACTTTGTGTGTGCAAAGTTTTGGTTATCGTTTTTCTTGCTCATAATTTGAAAGTAAAATCTATGGTCTCACAGTGACCTTTAAGTGACTGACCTCTAAATCTAATCACTCCAGGCTCCTTTGAAAATTGACAAATATGTCAAATTTACCTGTGAGTATCAAAACATTTTAAAAATCTTTCATTTGCTAAAAGCTTTAATAATTCTTAAGTTAGTAGTTATTGTTCCAATGTGATTGGATCACACGGCTTTCTTGATATGCATACTGTGAGTTGATAGCTATACCATCTTCTCATCTCATCTCATATTCTGAATTATCAATTTTATTACAGTTAAAAATTCAGTTTTACATTCTGGATGAGCAACTTATTGATTGATTTAGTCTGAGCAAAATGGTCACAAATGGTCAATACATGGTCAAAAGGGTGTCAGAGGCATATAAAAAATTGATCTATAATTTTTATTTGGATGCTTGTTGACTTACATGTGCTTGCTTTCTTTTTGCTTTTTCTATTTTTATTCTTTTATTTAATTTAATGACAAGAACAGAGAGTGACTGAAGAGAAAGAAATATCCAAACAACCAATCCTAATTGTGCTGTGTCCGTATGTGCTGATTTTAACCAGAAAAAAGTATCATATTTCCAAATTTTCATTACGTTCAGATAAAACCATCATTAGAAGGTATGGTTGCCTATGTTATTATTTTCTTTGGATAGAAGTTTCGATTTTTTTTTTTTAAACAAAACTTCTACAGCACCATGTATTGTACACCTGTTTCTGTGTTCATATTCATACCAATGTGAGAGAGACTCCCATATTTGTGGGAAAAGCATTGCAGTAGGATTTACACTCCAGCCATATTATTCTCAGTTATATCTCCACAGCGATGTCAAGACAGCTAACGTAGATAAACTCTTTAGGACAAAAGCATAGAAGATGTTATGAATTACCTGAAAATGCAAATTGTAACTGAAAGATCAAGGGAAAAAAAAAATATATAGGGGGAATTCCATCTTAGCATCATTGTACCTTGCGTTTGGAATGAGAAACTGTGTTAAGTCTAAGGAATTGCTGTTGCATTAGTGATTAGTTGATTTGGATATGGATTATATTTTACTCTTCATTAGGAAAACTATTAAGCCATTTCAAGAAGGAAAAATCTTCACAGCGTGTTTATGGGCATATCTGAATAACCGATGAGAGAAATAATGCACTTTGCAAAAAAGTCAGGTTTTCTGGGACAGTTAAGTTTTATTACAGTAAAAAAGCTCATAGGGTTCACAAACAGTAGCACTAACTAGTTCTGATGAAGGAAACAGAACAGTAACTGCAGGTGGCCTGAACAAGATGTGTTGTGGCGTGCTCATTTCTAGTAAGGGAATGAGGACTGGTTCTGCTTTTGAGTATAGCTGTTAAGAGATTTTGAGTTCCATTCAGAATGGTGTTCCGAATAACAGCCTGTTCATTGACATCTTTCAGAATGGGAGGGTTAAGGGCAAGTGAGGATTGCCTGTGATAATCAAGGGAGTCTGTAGAAACTTAGGAGGCAGAAAGAAGCTGGTATGTGCTTTTGTTTTTTGATTCTGTCATCTCTTCAGTTGCAGCACTGAAGTGTGGTCTGAAATTTGTCTTGTGCTGGTGAAGCTCCATCTCCAGGCAATGTGGATAGCACAGAGGCTTATTGTGCACAACAGCAGATGTCTATGATGCACATTTTGTAAGTCTAGATGTATCAAATACTTTATTTGTTTGCCACAGCTCAAATGCAATTCAGCAACTGACCCAGCAAGGGGAGCTATAGATTAGTGTGGACGGTTTTGTGGTTTCATAAACCAAAAATTCTCAAATAAAAGCATTTTCTTCAGGATGTATGTCACTAAATTTCTGAATTTTCACAACAGTTTCAAGGGAGGATTCTATAAAATACTTGACTGCAGGTTGCATGAGGGAACTGCTTATTCTCTCCTAGCCCACCCCCTCAAAATAATTAAAATGTTTGTAAAGGCATGCTGTTTTTGTCTAATATTAAAACAGCATCAATATCTGTTAGTGTGATGTCAGTTCATCTGGTCCTGGATAATCTGGTACAGAAGTCAATGAACTTAATGCAGTATTGGTAATCCAAAAGGGTTTGAGTTAAGTGTTTTTGACATGCAGAATCAAGAGTCAAGGGCAAAGCAGACTTTAAATATTCCTTCAGCATAGTCTGGTAGGGATATAATTGAATACCTCAGGTAAAGCATCTTATCAGAAGTAAAGCTGGTTAGTGTCTCATCACCAAACAGGGAGGTGCAGTGCGTCTTCTCCACACAAGTGCTCTTTTGACATTGTAGAAAGTCCTTTCAGATCTTAGTTCACACTGGAAATTCTTCAGGGCTGCATTTGTACAATATAGGATAAATTGTACTTCATCTGAGTTGCTCCTTGGCGTGGTTGTCATTCTAGCATTTTAGTAGTTAATGCCAAAGCAGCTAAAGGATTGTGAGAAGTTGCACAAAAAAAGGAATCTGGAAAGGGATAAATATTGTATGTTTGTGTTGTTAATGTGACATAAATCCTCATGGTAAAATACAGAAATGTTTCCACTCAGACTAGAATTATAGATCATATGTTCTTTTAAGAGGTATACAGAGATAATTTACTAAAAAGACATGTATCGGGAGACCAAACTGCCAGAAATTCTCTATCACAATCTATCTCTGGGGTTGCAAAAAACTGTGCAGAGGATGAAGTCTGAGCATAAACAGTGTGTTCAAACGTCTGTGAACAGACGAAGTTTTATGACTCCGATTTCTCTAAGTCTTAAAGCTGCATTATGGGTACTGTGATGTTTGATATTTTTATTAAACACCAGTTCCTATAAGTCATGCAGTTGTGGATAATTCTCACTGAAAATAAAAGTCCTTCCACCTGTAAATGTGGATAGTGTCTTGATCAGGCAGAAGGCTGAGAGGTCCATATCATGTTGTTAGTTGTGCTTTACTGGTGGAGCTACATCAGTACCGTAGGGTCAATGTCGGTGAAAAAGTTAAAGTTAATTTGTGAGACAAAGTGTCCATGAAAACGTGAGGAATTGAAGATTTTCTTTTTTTCTTTTTCTTTCTTTTTTTTTCATAATTCCTGTTGCAACTCTTCTTTCTAATAAGAAAATCAAGAAAGTACAAATTATTTTGTAAGGTGTGCTCCTTAGTGAGGCTCCTGTGCTCCTGTGGAATATGGCACCCCGGTTTTTCAGGTCAAATTCAGAGTTGTAATTTTGACATGAACAACTTATGTGTCATCATTAAAATACCAAAGTTAAGGTTATTTTTCTCCTCTCCACTCCCCTTTCCTTTCCTTGGGGGGAGAGATGGGGGGGAGGGGGGGGGTGGAGGGGGGAGAAAAAACAATCAAACAAAAACCCTCAGTCCTGCAAGAATTGGCTATTTGGCTGTTTACTTGGGGGAAAATTTACTTGGAATTTCTAGCATTATGGAGGCACTAGAAACTGAAGAAGGAACCTTCTCATCTTTAAAATCATAAAATATCCAAAGTGAGTGAAAGGAGTGTTTGAAGCTTAGGAATATTATTTAGTATGTCAAAAAGGGGACAAGCAATGATATGTTTAACTCTGCTTTAAGTATACGTGACCTATCCTGCCAAATGGTAACAACAGTTGGTAGGAGGCTTGCTCACATAATGAAGACGTATTTTTTAAATTAATATTTATTTGTTGTGGTTGTTGTTTTGGGTTTCAGTTATTATTTCTGCTGAGGTTTTATCTCTTTCAACACTTTCTCCTTTTTATTTGTGTGCTAAATGTTTAAATGATTTATTTTTCAAGAGCGTAAAATAAAAGAAGAAAAGTTCCTCATAGCAAGAGTTCGATTTCACAGTAGTGTAGTATAGAAATCAGTTCAAAAATAATATCCTTAACATCTAGTATTCACAGAAAATGCAGTAGATGCCTTTTAGAAATAAATATGCTGAACTTTAAGTTACCAGACTGATTCGTGAGGATGGTGAGTAATTTTGTAGAAGCATTTATTGCACAGCTCAACCATGCTGCATCACTTGCAGGAATCTGGCATGATAGAAAAAATACAACTCTCAAATGAACAAATCTCAAGCCAGTTATATTCACCCTTTTTCATTTTCCTTTCCATTCATAATTGCTTCTAAACTTATGTGAATTTTTCAAAATAACTGTCTTATTGATTCGAAGTAAGCTATAAAATGTCATTACAAGAGCCATTCACTTTTTTTTCTATCTGATTACTGTATACAGACACTGATCAGGCAAAATGCTATTTTTTTTTTCTTTTCACATGTGGCGTGCTTTGTACCTGTTATGTATGGAAAACAGAATGAGGGAAATGTCACAGACAGAGAAGGGCATTTATCATGAATGATATCTTGTGTTCATACAGCTTAAGATAAAAGGCTTTATATCCATACAAAATGCAGGACACTTGGTCTATACTGTGTTACAAAATTTCTGCCAAAGCCTTTTTCATTCATGTGTATGTAAAAATATTCTAAGATATAGGAACCTACCACTGTCAGGAGCCACTCAGGTAATTTTCTGTCTTTTATGTGCATTTATAGGCATTTTCTTATAATAAGGTATAATTCCTGTCTAGAAATAACGATTTCCAAAAAAATAGGAAACAGTTTTTTATATGTGGGTGGTGCATACACAGTGTTAACAAAAATATACCTGAATAAGTGTCAAAGAAGCTTACATTTTTCACTTCTTTGGTAATGAAGGGCTCATTCTACAGCTATCCATTTTCAACACTTAAACCTTTGTACACTTGCAGAGGTTTTCTTTGATATGTCTCGGAATGATGGATGTTTGGAATGAGGAGCTCTAAAGAAGTTTGTGCTCTATATCACTATAGGAGTGAAACCAGTAAATTTAGAAGATACAGGAAGAAAGCTTGTGTTTGTTGGCAAACTATTACTCTAACTAAATCATCAGGGTGATTTGTGTGTAGGTGTATATGAAAATTCTCAGAGTTCATAATGAAGAATTTTTAAAAGAGCCATTTTTCAATAAGCTATCCAATACAGTTGTACACATTCCTGGCGAACTGCAGAGAAGCTTGAATTCCTTTGGATATATTTGGAAAGTATTCAGAAAGAAATGCTATGCTGCCCTGCAGTAAGCCAAGTAAGCCAAGGTTTCCTGGAAGAAGCAACAGTTATTGTCTTACTGTGCATTTCTGTTGTCTTTTGTTATGAGAGGTGCCTTTACTCTAAGAGCGATGAACAGTAAAGGTACCCTTTTGAACTTAATTTCTGAATATTAACTTGGGTCTTGGGCTAAAGCCAACTATCAGGTGTGATATCAAAGCCAGTCAAGTTGCTGCATTTCTGTTGCTGTAATTTCAGGAGGAATAGATATTCCTGTTTTTCAGAGACTGAACTCTTTGCAACTTCACCCATGACCCTTTTCTTTCCATGATTCCGTAAATGGTGTAGTAATAATAAAAGTCTGAAGTATAGCCAACTTGGATAAAAACCATGAAAACCTAGGGACAGAGGGCAAGGTGTGAAATATCCAAAAAAGCTGTAATGACAAGGATGATGGAAAGAAAATGTGAAGGTAGGCTGGAAAGAGACAAAGCTAAGTACTATGTGAAACTTATGAAACGAAGAGTGAGATTTTGCTTTTAAATGTGCTCTTACAGTTTTCAAATGAAATTAAAGCAAGAGAAGATTACTCTTCATATTAAATGGGGATAATGTATTCTTCCTGTGTTATGCTTAGGCTATTTTTTCATTGGGGGAGGAGACCAGAAACTATGACATGCCACTTAGCAGTCACATCTAACTCTGTAGGAGGTAGATTAGTTCTCTGTACGTTTCCAACACTAAGGATTATTTTTTGGAAAGAGCTTTGGAGTACAAAATGCTGCTAGCTTATACACCATCCTTTCTATAAGTTGTCTGGGTGTAAAGAACAGTTTCCAATCATTTAACTTATTTGTAAACCTGTTCATTTTACACCTTCCACTTTAATTTCAAAAGTAGCTAGTAGGCCTTCCTGCTCTCTGACTCTTGTTAACTGTTGCACCATAGTCAGTAATTGGAACTGTTTTTTGTTAAAGATAGTCTTAGTAGAATCATCTGGAGAAGCCAAATTTAAAAAAAAAAAAAAAAAAAAGGAAAATATAAAACAAAAGCAAGTAGTGGAGAATTTTCAGTGTTAGTTATTGATTTCCTTGATTGTGAGAACACAGGAATGCTGACACTCAGTGTACCTAATTGTGATTTTATTGACTATCATTTCTACCTTGTTTATACTGCCAGGGTCTGTTGGTCACTGTGACTGATGGTTTTCACTCATTCAAAGTCTTGCAGGTTTGACCAAATAGTCTTTTGTTCTTTTCAGTTTTTCTTAATACAACCACCCTGCCCCTTCAAGCTTTGTGCACCATGAGCACTGCTAATGTGGAAAACAGTCTTATAGCAATGCTGTAGGGTGTAGAGGGACATCTGTTTTGAAGAAAAGTTGATCGTGATTCCTGAGATAATTCAGCGAGTCACTTTCTGAAATCCTATCTTAAAGTGCGAGAAGTAATCAGTCATTAGAGATCAGTACATATCAGAACATAGTTTCTGATAATTTTAGTATTTTCTCAGTTTATACTACGTAGTTGTACATTTATAGGTGTAGTGTGAGCTACTTTTCACGCCTTTCCCAGTGTGATTACTTGTGTAATGAGCAGCCACCTTGCATTAGAGAGCATGGCACCGCTTCCCTGGGTTAGCAACATCTTGATTCTAATTAATTTATAAATTTCCCAGGATCAGCCCAAGATGCCCAATCTAGAGACAGTCCTCAGTGTGTAAATAGAGCTGGACTTCTATGAAGGTTTTATGATGTGAACAAACAAGGAAGAGGCATAGGGAAGGGAAACAACAACTTTTCAGGCATGGATGCCAGAGCAATGTTCGGAAGATGTATGTATGTTCAGGTGATAGGGGATCACTGTGGGTGCTCCCTGTGCCTCTGGGACAGCTCTGTCTCCTCATCTGCCTCTTGATGGGGCACCTTTCTTGGAAATGTTCTGCCACCTCTGCTACACAAGGTGGAAAAGACATATAGAAATAGCATAGTGCTCCATGGTTTTGTCTGTCTTTCCAGTATGATTTTTGGTTTTCCCAAACCCAGCTCTGTTCAGTATACATCTTCTTCCCAAAACAGGTCCTGACACTGTAATATGCTTCCACAGTGAGAGGAGATGGGAGAGATATATGTTTACTCCCTTCTAAATGGGAAGAAAAATCTATTATGTGAAAAGGTCCTTTTCTGAGATCTTCTACCATTCACAGATCCTGCTGTGGAATAACCAGAAACCCTGTCATATATCATTCCTTTTTCCCTTTTTAAATCTAGTTATGTTGTACGAAACAAAACAAAACAAACACAGAAAACAACAACAAAACCAAACAAAAGAGGTGGTGAGCAATTTATTTTTTAAATAACACAAACATCATAAGTCAAATATGTTCATGTTTTTCCTCTGGTAATTTTAGTTTTCACATTTTTCTGGTGTATTATATGGCAAGAAGTCATTAAGATTTTTATGGTAATGATTACATTAGCCTTATAGACTATTTCTACTAGACTGTTTTTACTGTTACATTTGCTACATAAGCCTAATTTTATGTTATTGCAGTGATGTTCCTTGGTGTGTTCAAATAATCGATAACAGTACAAGGGTTGTTCCATTGGGATCACATTATATAAGTTTATAATATACAATATAAGCTTTGATGTATACATGGAGTGTTTGCTGTTTTTCCCCCTCTTCTTAAGTATAGAAATTTCTAGTTGTGTTTATTCCCCTCGTCAGCATACTTTATCATATCAAAGCCTTTACAGACAGTGTAGAACTACTGAGTTATGTTTGGGTCATGTTTTGCAGTGTGCCCTTTAATACTGTAGCTTTAGAAATGCAATTTTCAGCCTCTGCTTATTAGAATATGATAAAGTATTCCTGGTCTATGTCCAGCTCCACTAATCTCCAGACTACACTTCATGAATTAGGCATGAAGATTTTAGTCAATGTGCTTTCAAAGACCAATGTTTAGGGAATCATGGATTTTCTACAAGCTGAGGGAGAAATCTATAATAGGAAGAACTGATTTTCAAACATCATATTCTGTAGAAGAAATGACCAGTTCTGGCTTGGAAACAGAAAACATTTTCTTTTAGAATACTCAAGAACTGGTTAAAAATGTACTGTAGGTTTTAACTTATAAAAGGAGTAGCATTTAAAAATGCATTGTAAGTACTGTATGGTGTATAGTGCCTCATACATATTAGATACCACGTAGACACCTCCTGAAGTGTGGGTTAAAAAACAAGTCACACTAAAGTTGAATCAGTTTAGCAGTATTAACCTACTCACTGATGGACGTTCGTCTGCTTTACCCGTTCATACGCAGCAGATCCTGCTGTTGTGAGGTCTGACACAGGAAAAGCAGTGGTACTGTCAGCTAGAATGTATAAATATAGAGTGTAAATTCTGTCCTGCTGCTTTAGCTTTCACTGAAGGTTAAGTCCAAATAAACTTAAGCATAAAGAAAAATACACAAAATTATGCATTCATAATGCTATCCAGTCTGACCCTCAGGTGTCCACTTTTGACCTTAATTGTCTTTTGTTTCTCAGTAAGAGTCATCATCTTGATTTTTGTGGAATAAAGGCTCAAAGATGATTCATGAGCAAGTCATCTTGAGGAAGACCTGTAAGCAATCACTCAGACTTGAAAGAACTATAAACAATATTCACCTCACTGGGAAGTGTCACTTGTTGGTACACTACACAGCTTGATTTTAGTATTGATAAATGTATATATATATATATTTAATAGGAGAAAGGTGGTATCAAGGCAGTATTAGTTTCATAGCTTTTCTATGCAAAAATCTAGTGCAACTGTGTAAGGCAAAGTTTGCAGTGTTTGCACAGATCTCTCCTAGAGTATAATGTGTAACCAACTGTTGTCTTAGGAAACTGCAGCACTATTGCACAGTCTCATAGTGAGATACCTTTCTTGCACGGCAGCTAGTTATGGTATAAGTAAGAAGGGTACCCTTACATAGAAAAGTATGTCTCAGTTTTTCGTGCTATTGACTGTGCTGGTAATTCTTGAGATCAGAGTAACAGACAACATCACACAAGAGCTTTGAGCTCTTTTTCAGCACCACAACATCCCTAAAAGGGAAATGAGACAGCTGAATGTAAATTATTTTGAATATTGAACACCAGCTCACATCCTTCCATATTCCATGTAAATCCAAGAAAAATGATAAGCAGGAATGTATCTGGAAAAAGTTTGCTGTTGGTAGAATGACTTATATTGCATCTCTTCCTCTTGTTCTAACATTTCTCTGTATACTGCAGACAGGGATCATCTAGTCTAGTACAGGCTCTTCCTTGACATCTGTATAGCCAGGGACCAGGAAAAAGTAGGGAGGTAAATAGAAATCCTTAATTAACTACACAGACTTCATAATGCAAAAGTGCATTATGCGTATAGTTTAATGTAGAACATGTAGATGTGTTAATATGCTAATAAGAATAGGATGAAAAAATTGTGGTAAATTTGCAAAGAGGAATAACAATCATCAGCAGTTCTTTCTTTGGAAAACACAAAGGATTGGGGTAGCTACATAATAATGGTTAAGGAAACCTGACTGTTTAAAAGATTTTTTTTTTTTTTTCCTGTGGAAAAGTAAGGAAAGGTGAGATTAATACTATATTGGACTATGTAAATCTCAGCTCTTGGCTATACCCTTTTGTTCAAAATTCCATGCTGTGTTCTGCCATGTCATTCAGTTGTTTTTTTTAGAAAACATACAAACAAAAAACACAAGCACTCCATGCTTCACATTGCTATATAAATTTGCAGCATAAGCAAAATATTGGTTAGAACGCAGAGGAGGAGAATTTTGGGAAATTTACAGCTAGGAAATGTAGAATTTTAGGCTTTTGTTTGTTTGTTTTTTAGTATACCATAAAAGTTAAGTATGTTTTGTTAAATTCGTTATTAACTTGACAGCCTGTTCCTAAAATTTGCATGAATATCTAACATGTTAGCATAGGTGGAAGGATCAAGAGGGTCTATATGACAGTTGCTTGAACTACAATGAAAAACTCAAAGTTATCATCTGCTAGTCTTTGACATTTCTATGGTACTTTTGGTGTTCTTTCAGAAACAGAAAGAACAAATAGACTTTAATTATTAGATACTGTGTTATCAAATACATGGTTTAGGTGCTTGGAGTTACAAATAAGTATCTCAAGATTTTAAAAACAAAATTCAAGCAGCCCAGGAAGTTAAGCCTCTACACTGCTCACGTGCTTTTGAAAATCACAGTGAGCCCATAGCTTCCCTTTGAAGTTTCCAAATAGCTTTGAAAATACTGTCAGTGTTGCCTAAAGACTAAGTATGGTAGGAGCCTAATTCCTAATAAAAAAAAAAATATTTTCCTGAATCTTACAAAATTTCAATGGTATTTATACATCTAAGTGCATGAATCACTTTTGAAAATGAGATATGTGCTTCTAAATCATATATTTTTCCAACAGCACCTTCTTTGCCTGGGCTTGCATTTGTCCTGAGGGGAATGGCAAGGAGGCAGAACAGGGACTCCTTGTTCTAGATTTCCACAATTGAAATATCATTTATTAAGCTACATTGCACATACAATTTAACTGCCTAATGTTGAAAACTGCTTCATTTGATTGCATATGTAACTGGAGTAAATATTCTTGCATGGGATTGTGTTGGAAGGGTTTTTTGAATGCTGTGTTAGATGTGCTAAGGTTCCTCATTGAGTTTTACTATTTGGTTTTAAATGATTACCTAAACTAGCCCTGTGTAACATTTTTAGCTCTTCAAGGGTCATTGTTTCCTATCCATTTTTTAATCTTTTTTGGGCATGCTATTGATGCTGTTAATAAAACTGCCTTCTTCAATGGCTTATAGAGATTAGAATCTTAGATTAGTGTAGTTTTTTTCTCTATGTATTACAGGAAGTATCTGTGCTATATGGTTGGAAAATGTTGACATTGTAATGTCTTTTCCTGCATTTGTGGGCAATAATGGATTGAAGAGTATCTTACATATTTTTATTTTGCCAAAATCCATACTGGTTAGACACATGCCCATAATTCACATTTTTATAACTATCATTAGAACTCCTGCTGATGATTGATAGACTGAAATTTCTAGGAGAGGGTCTTAAAGAGTACTCATCTAGAAATCTTTATGGAAGGACAAATAATAAATTGCTTTATAATATTTATATTTATACCAAATGCTTAATGTGCTCATTTGTTTTCGAGCTAAGATGGGATAGTCATTATAAAACTACAGGAAGAGTATGGAGGCAAAACTGTAATCCTACTAAAGGGAAGTGTGAGTCGGTCACTACCGGGATATCAACCCCTTGTATTTGGAGACAGCAAACCAGTCCCAATGCTCTCATCAAGTCAGATTTCCAGCAGCAGTTAAGTATCCCATCCTTGTCTTCAAAGGAAGGAATTCAGAATATCTGTAGACCATGGTAGTTGTTTTTATCATTAAGACAGAAGTGATTCTTAAACTTACATGTCATAAATACCTAAACTTGTAATGATGATGTGTATTTTTACTTCTTGGCTTGCTTTCCATTTGGTTCTGTCAGTTACAAAAGTCTTATATCCTCCCATCTTCTCCATCATAATTCTCTGAATAAACTTGAGATTCCTATATAACAGCAGTAATGATGTGCTGTTGTCAGGATCTTACCCTAAAACAGCATATCTTTTCTCAGTCCAGAACCAATGTGAAATGACTTTTTTACAACAGCATTTTCATTCTTTTATCCTTCAAATTAATTGTTTTCTTTGGCATGAAAATACAAAATGACCATCAGACAATGGCCAAGTCCAATTTAGTGGGTGAGGAAGGTGAAGCAAGCAAATTTATCACAGAAGGAAGATTGAAACTTGATTGGCAACTCTGTTTTTCCCTTATGACAATTCAAATTATTCTCAGAATACATCTTTGTTATAGGATATCTTCTTAACCTTATCTTTTAAGGCTCAAATGTGTGATAATTTAAAGTTATGATTTGATACCCAGAAAAATTTTGGGGAAAGTAAGTCTTTGCTGGCAGGCGCATAGGAATCTTGGCTCTGAAATATTCACTAAATTTATGACTGTTTGCCAGACTAATAACCTGCTGGTTGTCTGGTCAGATCCTTTATAATGTGAAAATTATGATCCAGTTAACATTACTTTATGACTACACAGGGATAAATAAAAACTGTCATTTTTCTATATTAAATTTAATCTAAATACAACACTTCTGTAGTCTTATTTATACAATATTGAATTTTACCCTTTTATCACTGATAAATGCTGTTGAATCCTGATTATTTTGGGTCACCACTCCAAAAACTCTGTTGTGCTTATAGTTCTATTTATTTTAGAACTTTATCTTAAATGAACAGAGCTCACTAGGTCTTAAAAGACACACACACACACACACATATATACACAGGTTCCTCTATAGGCAATGTGCTGTGAACTAACACATTTGGCACAGTAGTGTGGAAATTGAAAATAGTGTGTAAAAAGTCAGCTTTTTTAAAGCCAACAAATTACATATATTTACTTTTCTTATTTTGTTAATTAATTCTTATTATTTCCTGTTTTTAGCAATAGAGGGGTTATTTGTACCAAAGTGGTCACGTCAGGTTTTTTTGCCCTGTCTGTCCCTCACCAAGACTTCAATCTCCCTGTTACTACAGGAAAAACTTCCTGCTTTTTTGAAGCAGACGTTTTTTGTCATCAATCCTGTTTGATTCAGTCCTACACAGGTTTGATCAAGCCACATATCCTCTCACTAGGATCAATTTTAACCATGAAGTATAGATTGAAATACCTGTGTGTGTCAATTTGACAAAGAGAACAGAGGATATATCTTTACTAGAACTGTATTACAGTTGACAGATTGCTCCCCCCACCTTCAAGTATTGATGGCACGGAGGGATCACACATTGCTTTAGCTGCAGCCTGTCTTTGCTGTAGCATTGCTAGAGTCCATGAGAGTCATCTTCTGCCATGGTCTAGCTGGGTGTACACGCTCTTTGTGTTTCTTATTTGGAAAACACATGTTTTAAAAGGCATTAGAAAGAGCTGGAAGCAGGCTAAGCTAACAAATTGGCAAACAAATTGATTGGTAGGAAGAAACATATCTCTTGTGCAAATGAAGGCCCTGTCCTCTTTGTATCCCCCTTCCTACTGCTGCAAAAGCCTCTAAATGCATCAGGAGACAGTGCTGGGAACGGCCCACATGGTGCGTGGACTTCTTCACTGGAAAGACCTCTGTGGGACACTGGTAGAGCTCTCCCAGGTCAGAGCTTCTGCATGGCAGCCTCTCTAAAGCTGTCAATGTCATTTTTGTCTAACAAAGTCCAGCACCATCCATCTCTGCCAAGACATGAGAGGAAGAGAAGCTTTTGTTTGTTTGTTTGTTTGTTTTTAATTGCAATTTAGAATTAAAAAGAGAAAAAAGACCATGAGACACTAAATTTGAAGACTTGGAGCATACAGCTAGAAATAAAACCTGAAAAAAAAAAACTGTTTAATAGGTATGTAAGTGGGGCCCCATTTGTATATAGATTTCCGTTATTGTTACATTTCAGGTAGCAGAAAAAAGGGGGAAAAATGGTGAAAGGGGGTATTTCTCCAGTGTGAACGCATAAGGATAAGCCTGGTTTGCAATATTCCTGACCCATCTGTTTAGCTATACTCTGCTTTGGGACCAAGGTTTGTGATTTCCTCTTTAGTATGTAAAATTAGGGTAAAAATGACTCTGGTTCACTTGCATAAGAACCCATCCCTCAGAACCTTAACCTATTGTTAAGATCTTTCTTACTTAAAGGACAGTTACTTTAATCGCAGTCTATTGGCTTGCAAGACCAGTTTTATCTATAAATCTGTTTTCAGCAATACAATATCCAGTAAACTTTATTAAGTCTTTCTTTTATAAATTAAATTCTTTTTCTATTAAGGGGTTTATAATAACAGTACATGACCAGCACTGACAACAGCTTACTAAAACATAGGCTAAATTTATCTTAAATCTCAGTTGCAAAAGGTCCAAAGATAGTCACACAAACGTATTTCATCTTTCAAATGAAAAAGCTCCTTTGGCACATTCAAAAACCATGAGTTTTGCTATGGTTCATTTGCATCTAAACCCTTAAATTGTGAATGTACATTTCAGCCATTCAGTGCACCAGCAGGAGCAAAAGCAACAGTGTATCTTTATATAAAAACTCCTAAAAGGCTAAATTATCTCATGCAGTGGAATTCATATGCTTGTATCACAATAGGGGATGTGACTTATGGCTCTAAATCTATTTTTTCATTTTAATATTTTTACCAAAATTGCATAAGTCACGTGCCGTTTCATTCCCGACTGCACATGGTAAATATAAAGCCATGAGAGTCTGACTGTATGACTCTGAAAGAACGTGGATAGCACAATTAGCAAATGACTCTTAGTAATTGTACATTTTCTCTTCATGGCGAAGAATGATCTGCAATGTTTTCAGCCCAGAAATAACACAAACAGAATCCCACTTATCAAATTATATAGCAGGGGCAGGTGAAACACGATTGTAGAAGTTTCCTAAACCATGTGTTTGCTGTATATACTGACAGAATTAAGCAAACATGAAGTCATCCTAATTACTGATGAGCAAAGGGATATTTTCCACTGCATTCCCCCTCACTCTCTTTCTCTCTCTCTCTCTTTTTTTTTTTTTTTTTTTAATGCAGGTTGCTATTGTTGTAGTTCAGAAAGCCCCGGGCAGCTTAGAAATCAGGCAAAAAATCAATAGCCCACTTGTTGAAGATAAGTGAATTAGCTTGTGTTGAATGTAACTGAGTACCTGAACACTTCAGTGAGCAGTCTTTGTTTTGTGAGAAAGGAGATTTGTAAGGTTTCTCTTCCGAGGACTGTGATGGTGCACATCTCAGATTAATCAAGCTGAGTAAGAGGGAGTTGACCATTTACACTGGGAAATAATTTGTGAATTTTCTTTCTTTCTTTCTGGTTACTAACCATAGCTCATGACGCTAAGCAGATTTCCACACATCTCAAAGCTGATTATGGATCTCACAGAAGAATTTTAGAGAACGATAACAACGGGGAGCACAATAAGTAGTAATATACAGTAATTTGCCATGGGCCAAATTCAAAATTTGTTTTTCACTCTATGTGGGCCCACGATCTATTTTCTATTTCCTTTCATAGACATTATGTTTCTGGCAAGCTCACTGCATGCATTTATGTACTAACAGGAAAAAATGCCTCTGTCCAGTGTGGTCTGAAGTTGGTACACAGACCATTTCTAATTCTCGTATCCAGAGGCAGCAACCCTTGTTCCTGCTCCAATGGGCTCTTGCCGGCATTGCCATCGTAGAGGACTGTCAACAACTGTTTCCTGGCTGGCTGCTCTGAACTACAGCCTGAGAAAGAACTCAGTTCTCTTCCCACTAAAACTACTTTGGACTGATTTCTTTGTTATTCATACCTGTCACTAAGATGCTGTTCTCCTAGTAAAGCTGTTTCTGAGACTCCATCGTGCATCCAAAATTGGAAGAGAAACGCAAAAACATTCTTAACCCAGCATTCAGGTTCCTGATCGTTGAGCCAGAGAAATGGGAGGGCTCCTTGAAGTGCCCTCAGATATCCATAGCCCAGGAGGCCATTTAAGCAGCCGTGGACAGCATTGCCTGTTGTTGGTAGCTCATCTAATTTCTTCACGAATAATCAGTTTGAGAGATCTGGAAGTGGTTGTGTGGGATGAATTCTTACCAGGACATTGGTCCTCTTGTGAACTGCAGCCCCAGCACCAAGGATGAGCCCCAGTCAGTCAAAGCTGTTCCAGGCAGCAGTGTTCTCATCCCGTCCCCTACTCTCTGAACAGGCCAAAACCAACCTGCTCAACTTCAGAGAGTTAATAGCAGAATTGTCACCCGGGCACATTAAACTTGGGGTCAGAAGAGTTTAGATCTCAAATCGGCTGACTTGTTTTCATTTTTTACGTAATGTTTTTGGGGTGAATCTCTTGAGCTTTTAAGACAATCTCATGGCTTTTAGCTGTGGGGTGGCAGGACAGAATTATCAGTTAGGGTAGTTGGTTACTTTTTTAAAGCAGTAACCTACTACTTTACTACTTTGGACAGTGATCTACCTCACCCAATTGTCCTGTAATGCAGGAACCCTTTTCCACATACACTCAACAGCCGTGTAAGCAGAGGGCCCAATGTACAAATGATGTCAGACCTATTCTTCTCAGTCCTGACCATGTCACCCACCTGGCGATGCTGGTGATACATCACCTTGGCCTGTTTCCCTCAGTCATCCAGGGCTGGGTGGCAAAACTTCTAAATGTTGCCCATGCTAGCTTGTTTTCATCAAAATAAATCAGGCCTGCAGTTCCTCCTGCGTGGCACAAAAGAGCAACCTTCATAGCTTCTGAAGACTAAAGCCAACTTTGACCAGTTTAGCATTCCTTAGCTGTGGGAGTTTTGACAGCCTGAGACTGTAGCCAGGGAGAGCTGGTATCAGCAACGTGAGGCCTTTTTCAGTGATCACACCTGGGAAACGTTTCAGGTGTGGCCTGCACTCCAGCGTGCAGCCTGCGGCGGCGGTGCGGGTCAGGGCAGGAGGTGATCCTCGCCTCCTCCCTCTCCCACCCTAAATCCACTTTTGTGGCAAGCCCTGCAGCTCAGGCTAGGCACCTGTAGGTACCTGTTCGAGCCTTCACGACGGCTGTAGAGACCAAGTAGGATTTTTCCTGTAATTACTTCTCCCAGCTGCTGGGGACACTGTGGCATCAGGTATGACAGTATCCAGGATGTTCCCTATCCACCCTGCTTGTTTTACAGTTTTCGTGAAGCCAGTGCAGGTAACACCTGTGTGTGGTGGAGAGAGCAGCCTGGCACAGTGTGTGTGTGTTTGTGTGCATGTGCTGGGGGGGGGGGGGGGGGGTGGAGACGACATGATACAACCAGAAGACGACAGGATATGGAGAACTAACTGGAGACTGTGAAGGATCATCAATTGAAGCTTTTCTCGTCTGTCTGAGAAAAATTAGGTCCCTGCATCATTCCCAAAACTGCTCTCACTTCCCCTAAGGATGGTGAACCTCCTTCTACACCCACAGTTCTTTCTCTGTCAGCATTCCTTGCCATCTCCAGGATGCCTCCTTTCACTGTGCTGCCTCTTCCATCCTTTTTCTTCCCCACTTACACATCTCTAAGCATAAGGAGAACACTCATCCCACACTCCCTGTCCCCAAAATTACGTGTGCTTGTTGGAAAAGGCTGTGTGGAGAGCCCGGGGTGAGGACTCAGCACGGCAGCACTGGCCTTTGTTACTCAGTAGTGTCCCTTCCCTCCCTGCAGATGGGCTTTGTTGATGAGGAGCCTGTGGAGGTGTTTGTGGGAGCCAGAACCAGATGGTTTCATCAAACGCTTTCAGCTGGGAATTAAAGCAAAGTCCCATGCTCAGTCTGCTCCCTGAAGAAGCTGTGCATTGCTTCTTCCAAGGTCCTTAGATTCAGAGGAGATAATTTGACTCTAAATTTACATATTAATAATTTACATAGTTATTGCAAAGCCTGCTATTTAAAATCTTGATAGTGACAGCAGCATACTGTGTTTCTGTTGACTCTGATCTACGGCGTGTCTCTTTACATAAATGAAATTATAAGCCTGGAGAAGCCTTGTTCCTGTCAGGTTTTTTTCCTGTCTTGTGCTTCCTTTTTTACTGCTCAAAGTAGAGGACTACTTCAGAGAGCAGAAATAGTTAAATTAGGTAAGTTCATTAGACCTCCCCATATCACCTCCTATGCAAAGGTCAAGCACAGTGCCACGATCCTGTTACATCTTCCTGCCAATTGGTTTTCACCCTCGGTTTCAAAGGGAGCACTTATGACTGACACTTCTGGACCTCTCTGCTATGCAGCTGCTTATTTAGAGCTTTCTAGATCCAGAACAGCTAAAATAAGTGTAATTTTGTGGGGCTAACACATCAGGGATTCACGAGTGGAAACATGCTTTACTTTACTCTTTTTTTTCCTTTTTTTTTTTTTTTTCTCCTCCTCCTCCTTTAGAAACATTTGGAAGGTTTGAGAGCAATGAATTTTTGGGAGTTTGAGAGCTGATTAGAATTAGTTGCTTGTTATTTCTGCCTTTGGTTGTGAACCAGAGAGAGACTGCCTCAAGCAGCTGCTTCTGATCCATTTGTAAGACTCTGGCTATTGAGAAATTATGCGCTGTAAATTTTGTAACCGAAAACCCATTTAATGTGTTTTTTCATGACTAG